>NC_136742.1:29124755-30557255 GCF_936440315.1 Barbus barbus
TACAAAATGTGTCACAAAATACACACACAAACACTACTGTTTTTCTTTGTTTTTGTTTTTTTAAGAAATCAGTTTGTGATTTTATAAAAAAAAAAGTCGTCGTGACGTATTGTCAAGTATGGTGACCCATACTCGAAATTGGTGCTCTGCGTTTAACCCATCCAAGTGCACACACACAGCAGTGAGTAGTGAACAAATGCACACACACACACACACACACACACCGTGAACACACACCCGGAGCAGTGGGCAGCCATGCTGCAGCGCCCGGGGAGCAATTGGGGGTTCGGTGCCTTGCTCAAGGGCACCTCAGTCGTGGTATTGAGTGTGGAGAGAGCGCTGGACATTCCCTCCCCCCACCTACAATTCCTGCCGGCCGGGGGCTCGAACTCGCAACCTTTCGATTACGAGTCCGACTCTCTAACCCTCTCTAACCCACGACTTCCCTATATCCTTATATAGCAAGGATGCATGAAATTGAACATTGATATATGTAAATAAAGTGTAAATAAATGCTGTTCTTTAGAACTTTCTATTCACCAAAACTTTATTACGTTTTCTACAAAAATATGAAGCAGGACAACTGTTTTCAGCATTGATAATAATCATAATCATGTTTCTTAAGCAGCAAATCAGGATCATGTGACACTGAAGACTGGAGTAATGATGCTGAAAATTCCGCTTTGCATCACCAGAATAAATTAGATTTTAAAATATATTTAAATAGAAAGCTGCTATTTCAAATTGATATTTCACATTTCACAATATTACAGTTTTTGCAGAATTTGATCAAATAAATGCAGCCTTAATGAGCAAAATAAACTTATTTTTTAAAAACATATAACTGTAAAAATATATAATAATAAATATATGTAATGTAATAGCTATAAACTGTAAACTGTAATACATTTATTTTAAACATGTAATTTAAATTGTTCAATTTGTAAAAAGTAGAAAATGTGCATAGTATTTAAAAAATTTGTATCAGCTAGTCATTCAGATATTAATGAGGAATAGTCCTATAGAATAAAAATGTAATAATTGTTTTTGTGTGCAAAAAATGGTAAATGTGTAATTGACCTTCATGTGTAATTTTATTCATACCCTTCAGCGTACAGCAGGTGGCGCTGTTGCTCAGGTTTTACTTCCTCTACCATCATTTTATATCTGAATCAGGCTGCTATCAAAACATTTCTAGCACATGATTCCATCTGTCTGGATTTTATCAAACCGGCCTGTCGTTCACAGTTACATCTCACTTTACCTCTTAAGACATCCGATCCATAATTTCTGAACCCGAGTGTGGTTTCGAGAGTGTTGCTGTTGTTTTAACGTGTTAATTGTTGTAATGCCACAAGAGACGAACACAGACTGTGGAGTCTCACTGGTTTCCACTACATAGCCTTGGTGGTTGTTTCAACCTGCTTTCCCAGCAAGTGTCATTCTCACCCTGTCTAAAGCATCCCAACATGCACCTGGCTCCTGTTCAAAGTGTCTGGCCGTGTGCCATCCCAAACCGCTCCTTTTGTCAAACAGTACTATGATCCCATGTGAAATGCCCCTCAGAAAAGGGAAGTTCTGGATCTGATCTCTTAGCTGGCAGACTGCTGTTCTTCTCCAGCATGGATTGAAGCTCGTGGGCTGCATAATGCAGTGGAAACGCTGGTTTAAGGGTGTGTTTCTGCACCTGTTCCCTGTGGAAATCTGTGTTATAGATGAGAGGTTAAGAGGGATACACCCTTATAAGATTCCTGATACGTTATACTTGATTCCCCTTAAATATCACTATTAGCACATGAATTAAAATATTTTTACGTGTATAAAAAACAGTTATGCAAAATCATAAAGACATCAGCAGATTTGCTTGGGATGTTGTATAATTTTTATTAAAAGGATTTTACGTTGATTAAAAAAGGCAAATCTCATCTATGTATGTTTAGATGATGATAAATCAAAAATATTTAATTAGTGCTACTGTTCAATAAAATCCTTTTTTATAATGTTATTAGATATGTATACAGCTTTGATGTTCAACAATACACACACACATCTGTCGATCTATCTAAATTGGTTGTTATTATGAATGCACATATATATATATATATATATACACAGTTAGTAATAACTAGTTATTATAAATTATATATAAATATATTGTAATATAAACAACTTTATATATCAATGTTCAACAAATAAATATATCTTAATGTTCGTTATTCTAAATATATTTATATATGTAATATATGCAACTAATAACTATTATTTGTTATAAATTATATATAAATATGATATATAGTTAAACCACTCTATACACGTATAACACATATATATCTCAATGTTAAATAAAATATTATGTATTCATTTATTTATATAAGTAATATATAATACAGTAACTATTTATTTATTGAATATTCAGAGAAATAAATCTTACCTGTAATAAAATCACTCCAACGGTTGCATTTGCGTTGAAGTAGTTAAATGACATATTATTAGCCTACAGCAACTGAACACAAATCTTCATGTGATTTGGTATAGAGCTGAACAACACAAGGAAACTTTTTAGGTTTAATCAATGTTAGAGGGCGCTCCAACTGAGAAAATCTGGAAAAATGCTTAACACAGCTTGTCGAAGACCCCCCCCCCCACCCACCCAAACACCCCCCCCCCCCAACTTTAATTCATATGGACAGTAAATATGATGGTCATTTTGTCCACTTGCGTGCTAAGTACCTTGTAATTGCTAGTTATGAGTTTAGTTCACCTTTAGATTACGTTTATAGATTTATCAAGTGACTTTGATGTTGTTCTTGAAGAATTCTGAACGTTTAAGAGATGCTTGGTGAGCTCCTGTTGATTCCTCAGCTCATGGATGTAATTGAAGGCAGTGGGGTCCGCAGGGCTGCGTGTGGGTGTGGAGAACACAGGCGGTCTGATGGTATCAGGCTTTGGCAGAGATCAGATCTCTGGCATCATCATCAGCAGCTCCTCCTGTGAACCTGCGGTGCTGCTGCATGGAGGAAGCAGGTGCTGCCTATTCATTAACCATTAGCACTCAAAGCTGCAGCCAGACCGACTCGACGAGCGTCTTAAACCTGCAAACAGGTCTTATTCACAGAGTCTTCCTTTATTTTGCTTAGTTAGAGTTGGTTCATAGTCACATTAAAGTGTCATGTTATGGAGACTTTTTTTTAAAGGCAAATGTAAGTTATAAAATTAAAGATTATAAAGACTTTTTTTTTTTTTGGGGGGGAGTAACATTCTCTTATCTTGTGTTTATAATGAATGACCCATATCACTGTTGTTTTAATACCAATGATATACGATTATAGTTTTTGTTAATATTTTGATTTTATTTTTTATATTATACTTTCATTTTAATTTTAAGGCAAAGTTTTACCTATTTTTTAAAAAAAAGTTTTACCTTTATTTTGATGTCTTTTTAATAATAATAACCTTGACTCATGTTCATATCTGTGAAGTCAGGCATATGAAATGGTATTTCTAAATTAAAACCTATTAATTTAGATTTTAAAACATGAAACACATTTTAGGGGTGATGTCACTTCCTGCCAAATATTCTAAGAATACTAAGGAGAATATTTGGACCTGTGAATGAGGGTGGACAGTGGAGGATGAGCTGAGAGCACTGTATCAGGAGACATCACTATCAACATTTGTTAGACTTCAGTGCCTCTGGTGATATGGGCACCTTCAAAGGATGGGAGAGGAACGACTGGCACAGATAGTTTTCGGGGCACAGCCTTTCAGTACCAGGCCAAGGGGAAGGCCTAGAAGCTGATGCAGTGAGGAGGGATATGTGAAGTGCAGGGCTGCGGCAAGCATGGAAGAGGATGGTTGTAGAGGCCAGGGACCACTGGGTCCGTAGCGCCTGATGGTGAGGTAAAGTCACTTCCTGCCAGTGTATTTTAGCTAGTCATTGTCCATTTGCTACATTTTTTGATTATCGAAAGATCTGTTCAAAAGGGATACTGATAAGACAAATTATGCAAGATTCTTATATCTGTAATGTATATGAAATGTATGTAAATAGCTAGCAAATATTAAAAAAAATATATCTTGTGACCTCTATTTGATGTACACTGTAAAAAATGTGTAAAAACAGGGCATGATGTACTGTATTAATATGAGGGAATTTTCTGTATTGATTTTTTACAGGTGTTTTATCTGTATTTTCACTTCGTTCTGTTGTGTTTTAGGGCTATGGAAATGTCTGTAAAATTAATAGAAAATGTTCTGTCAAACAATTACCAGTACGTTTCCCTTTTTTTGTTTTTCTCTTGTCATCACCATCATCATCATCATCATCATCATCCATTTACTTATTTATTTACTTATTTTTGTAGTGTAGGTATCTCTACAAAGCTTCTAATTGGGTTTTCCTTCAGTTTGGAATGACTTTTGTAGTTTCTTTTAATTATTTTAAATTGACGTGCCAAATCCAGGTGCAGAGCAAGTGTTTACTGAAGCTGCAGTAAAAGTACACTGTGTTTAACTACCCTGATTTGTGGTGTGTGTGTGTGTGTGTGTGTGTGTGTGTGTGCGCGCACACAGATGCTGAAGGAAGGACAAACAATTAATGACCTCAGATAAGACATTCACTCTCCCCTGAGGTAAAATCAGGACATCTTTAGTGTGTGTGTGTATATACATACAATATATATATATTCACGCACTTGTGTATATACACACACCAAAATATAAATACTTTAAGGAATAGGAAAAACAGAAAAAGAATCCACTGTTGCATTAATTTAAAACATGATAAATGTATTAACATACATGAAACAGTTTGAAAACATTAAATATTTCATTTCCAATTAGTCACCCACAGTGGTGGAAAGAGTACTGAACATTTTTACTTAAGTACAAGTACTGTTACATTGATGAAATAATACTCAATTACAAGTAAAAGTACAAAGTACTCTTCTCAAAAACTACTCAAAGTACTAGTTCCTAGTGACTTTTTAGCCGGCGATATTTAATGAATTACCAAAAAATATGAATTCGTATCAAAGATCTATGTGGATTATAGCTACTTTGAACAAAACCCACTTTTATCTTATTGACCACATACGTGAAATGATACAGGAATTTCTAACTTCAATACCTTGAAAAATATCAATATTAAATTACCCATGAACCGGAAGTTGCAACTGACTTCAGTGTTGTGATGTATTTCCGAGTGAAACCGAATATTGAAGGGTGGGGTTTTATTGGGATGCACCTCCACTCCACCTCTTGCTCATAGCAGATTCATGGTTGGATAGGAGTGGTTAAGAATACCTGCTACGTTGTTACGTCTGACATCACACTTCACTGCTTCTGGGTCCTAACACTTTGCCAGACGCCCAAGAAAACAGGTTTTTTAAATAATGATTGCCTTGAAAAAATTTTTTTTCAAGGCAATCATTATTTCAAGCTTTTAATGGTTTAATCCAAGTCTTCTAAAAGGACACGTCTGCTTTATATGATAAATCTCAATTCAAATTGTGGGCAGCGTACTCAGTAACGAACTATGATTTAAAAGAAATGAAGTAGATTATTTTGCTTAATTTGTAGCCTACTTAAGTACAGCTTTAAAAATATACTCAAAAAAGTACAAGTACCCAAAGAATTACTAAATTACAGGAACGTGAGTAGTTGTAATTCGTTACCTCCACCATTGTTCGCCCATTTGTAGGTATAAATGCATAATCTTGTAGTGTAAGTGCATTAATGAAAATTTACTGAATGGTATCGATGGGCTGTGAAAGAGAGGCCTGAATTTAAGGCTTGTGCTTTTAATCTGGAGATTATGTTCAGATAGGCCTCTCTCCAAAGCCTGGATTAAATGCAATCCTCCCCACGGGCAGAAAACATCCAGGAGCTTCAACTCTAATTGGCTTTGGCTTTTACACGAAAACAACGAGTAGCTGACAGCTTAGAAAAAACAAAGCAATATTACTTCTTCCATCTGTAATGTAACCTGAAATATTGATTGTGAACATGTAATTTGTCAACCATTTACTTACTGTATTCGCATCGTGAATGAAAACCCATCAGTGCACTAATATGGGTTTGTGTGCATCTATGAATTATTGATCTAGATTGGCTCCAGGCGCCCTGTTTACATCGAGTGTTATTTATTCACATTGTCCAAGAATGTAGTGCAAATGGTTTGATCTTCCACCAAAATATCCATTCAGTTCATTCCACACACTTTGTCTGCCTCTTATAAAGAAGAAAAATACAGTGATGTGAGTAGGTGAGTGATGTAAGTTTGGGTTTGTATTGACAAAACCCAGAGGACATTAATGTACAATGCAATGTGTTAATGGACTCTCCTCCCTCCCGTCTCTCTGTACTTTAATGCTCTACAGCTCATGCTCTTAATGTTATGAACGTTTATTTGTGGCATCTGGATGGTTCTGCTGTCATTCATGTCCAGTACAAACACATCCAGACACTGAACAGACATGAGTAACATGAACGAGGAAAAAACACAGGTGAATGATTAGAAGAGAAACACAAAAACCTTTGATCAGAGATGTGAAGATCAGTTATCTATCTATCTATCTATCTATCTATCTATCTATCTATCTATCTATCTATCTATCTATCTATCTATCTATCTATCTATCTATCTATCTATCTATCTATCTATCTATCTATCTATCTATCTATCTATTGTTCTATCTATTGTTCTATCTGTCGTTCTGTCTATTCTCTCTCATTTTACACCATTTTGTCAGCCTCCTCCAGAGTCTATTTTTTCTTTCTTCTCAGTGTTGGCACGCTGCTGCCGCTTTGGCTTTAATCTCGACTGATTTCAGGTTGAACACACTCCTCTCTCACATCCTCTCTGATCTCTGCGAGCCGTCACACACACAGATGGTCACCTGGACCTTTGGCTGACCTCAACACCTGTAGCATCGCCTCACCTGTACAGTTTGTTGTGAGAATTATTTTTACTTTTTTTTTTTAGAAGACCTCCTGAGAGTAAGGTTTGAGGTACAGTATTACATTCAGTCAGTCACTTGATTTATATTATGAAAATTTGACCCCTTTATTGAACTTTTATGTAAGTATGTTCATTCTGAAGACTATGCAAATTGTAAAAGCTAAATTGTTTTACGTTTTAAAAACAGATTTCAAGAACAAATGCATAATCACTTTGTACTTTAGTACATTACAGTATTGTCAGCTAAAACAATGATTTTTTGTTTTAAGTTGTAAATGAAACTTTTTTTTTTTTTTACTCTTTTTACTTCAAAATTGCATGTTTCATTTAATGTGTTTAAGTTTATTAGCAATTTCTGTGTTAAACATTTTCGGTGTACCCAGTTGAGAAAAATTGGGAAAACTGTATAAGATATTTATTAATTAACTTGCAACTATTTTCACAATAAAATGCTTAAAATATAATTTTATTTACTCGCATAACATTATATCATTCATAAATCCTAAAGAAAGTACTTGAAAGTGTTTGTAAAGGCTGTAATGTGATATTTCACGCTGTTTTCGAACAGGTTTCAGAGGTCCAGGAAACCAGAATGACCACAAGCAACCAAAGAATTGTAGAATTTTCATGGATTTGCAATTTTATGAACGTTCCATTCTAGGATTTAGTTCCACTTTGTTTGCTCTTTGTTAAAGGGAACTACAACTAGCAAAACGACAATTAATCCAACAAATTCCCTCCTGGCTGAGCGCTGGTCAACCAGGCTAAATACAACTGTACTGGTGAAGAATTATTTCTGCTGGCCGACTCCGGAGAAGTGCGTCGCTGATTCTGTGAACAGCTGCCAGGTATGTGCTCAAAATGTCTTGGACAGCACACAGAAGGCTTGAATCTTTTTATACAAAACTTTACCATGCACATAACGGTCAAATGAAAGTCAAAACAGTCCTCTGACTGCAGTTACACTACATTTCACAAACTGAATCCGTGCAGCAAAGCATCTAGAAACCCTCTTAAAATTGAACTGGCACTGAGAGCTTTCTGATGTGGTTGACCATTGGAAAAAGAGCTCATATTTACGCATAGGCAGACTGGTCTTCTTGGCAAATTACTGTGACTGACTATAGCTCAAACAAAACTTTTCAATATGTTTCAAAGAATCGCTGACACGAACTGTGGCAAATCTGGTGACTAGAGAGTGCTTGTTCAGCCTGTTACCTTGTCAACATGCCTGATATATCTGTAAATCTGACTCTTGGGAATTGCATAAAGCCAGTTTATCACATTGGATTTAGCTGTTTTGCCATATTATTTTTGAATGTCCTGTTGATTTTGGTGAATTGGTTCATTTGAATGGTGTATATGAATGAATCAGTGATTCATTTAGATAAAAGTTGTTGTTTGTACCTTTGTTGTTGTGTCTGTTATATGAGTGTTTCTTGTTTTATAAGTTATTAGTTAGTTTTTCAAGTTTCATGCTGCTGTTCCAGTTGAGATCCTGATAGTTTTTTTGTTTTGTTTGTTTAATTCTAAAAATAAGTGACATCATCTGATATATTTAAAAAGATATTATTCTCTTTAACTACTTTTGGTTAGTACATGTAGCTTAACAAGTAGCTTGTAAAGCTCTATATGGTTCTGCTGTGATTTTGGGTACAGATGGAGTTCTGATTCCCCCCCCTCTAGCATCTACAGGTTACGCTTCCCGTCATCATTAGCAGGTCTGTGTCAGCCAGCGGCCCAGAGGGAGTTCAGAGAGGACCTGAGTTGTGAGATGAGGTGAAAGCCGCCCATATTCCCACAGTGACGGTACAGTCTGTTCACATTATCAGGTTACAGAATCCATGGCAACATGGGACATCTCTGTATTTTGGGATTAAGTAGGACCAGCCTCACTCACCCTTTTTATTTCTTTCTATTTTCTTTACATACACAACTGTTAATGCAAAAAAATATATATTTTATGAATTTATTCCAGTGATGCAAAGCTGAATTTTGATCATCGTTACTCCAGTCTTCAGTGTCACCTTCAGAATTCATAAATTTCTTATTTTTTATCAGTGTTGAAAACAGTTGTTTCTGCTTCATATTTTTTTGAAAACTGATAAATTTTTTCAGGATTCTTTAAATTGAAAGCATTTAATTGAAATAGAAATCTTTTATAACATTGTAAATGACTTTACTGTCACTTTTGATCAGTTTAATGCATCCATGCTGAATAAAATTATAATTTTTTCTTTAATCATTTAGTATTTTTTTAGAGCATCACTATTAATATTGCTCACACTTAGGTGCACTTATATGCTTTTTATTCTGGGACATGTTATTTTACGCCATTTGTGCCTTGACTTTCTTAAATGTTTGTTAACCGTTGTAATCTTTAGCACTGAAGATGAAACGTGTCAGTGCACTTTAGTTTTTGTTGTAATAATAAGTTATATATTTTTGTTCAATGGACCTTGAACTTTGCATTTGTTTGGTGTGCGGATTCCTTTTTTCTTTTTGTATTTTTTTTTCCATTGATTGAATCTATGCACCCAATTATATTTTCTTTTTTACTCAACTTGCACAGAATTTACGTCATTTGCAATAATTCTCTAAAATGTCACTTAAAGGGGACCTAGTATGCCCCTTTTTACAAGACGTTAAATAAGTCTCTGATGTCCCCAGAGTCCTCCTCCGAAATCATTCTTCTTTACAAATCCTCGTTTTGTACTTCTAATTTTGTTTTGATCTCTCCTCCGCACTTCGGCATTCTTCACTAATCACTGGCGCATGCGCGACACAAACGTCCTACATCATCCACCGGAACGGCTTGCATGTATGACGGTCAGCAGAAGTGAGAGAAAAGTATTTATAACATTTTAAATATGGATATTTTTCTTACAAAAACATATCGATTCGCTACGGGAGGTCTTTATTCACCCCCCGGAGCTGTGTGAGGCACATTTTATTATGGATGGATGCGCTTTATTTGACTACTTTTGGACTGTTGAACAAAAACACCATAATAAAGCTTGGAAGAGCGAGGAAAATATTTAATATAACTCTGATTGGATTCATCTGAAAGAAGTCATATACACCTAAGATGCTTTTAGGGTTAGTAAAACATGGGCTAATTTTCATTTTTGGGTGAACTAACCCTTTAAAACAACATTCAACAGATGCTTTAGCAGATGCTGAGATTTTTTAGGTTTATGTTTTCAAATCTGCTCTTGCTAAGATGTTTGCGAAATGTTTGAAGAGACACATTGTAGAAAACCCTTGCAACACATAGTAATAACACACTAAAACATTCCAAAATACCTCCATAACAACACCCTAGTACACCCTCTTGACTTTTGCATTCACATTTTCTTCAGAAAATCTACTCTATATGCTTTCAAAACTGTGATTATGCATGCGTTTTGTCTTTTTATTGGTTGATACTGATTGCTCATTAGAGGCTGGATGGTGTTTAATTAAAAAGCAATTGCGTGTGTGTGTCTTGAACTAATTAGGAGCGGCAATTACCCCAAACTGTGACTGCGTCCTCCTACCGGCCGCGGGAACAATGGACTGTCTGTCAGCGGCGGTGTTGCCCAAGCATAACAGATGTGTGTGGACACACTAGACAATGGCGTGGCTGGATAAGTGGGTTCCTGATCTCAGAGGCGGGGGGGAGGCCAGCAGCTTGTGTCCGAGACGCCCGCGTGGGGCGAGGGAGAAATCCACAGGACCAGATCCGTAATACACTCTCTCTCTTACACACACGCACACACTCAGACCTGACACGGCCCCTGTGGAGACAGACCCTGCTGATCGGCTGCTAATGGACATCTGCCATAAATGCCTCGCACCCGTCGTTCTGATGAGACGGAGATTAGTGTGTATCGTAGATGCACGTCCTCTCTCGCCGCTCTCCTCACACAAACAAAGCAAACTGACAAGAAATGATGCAAAATCCACTTGGCTGAGTGGAAAATCCCCCGTATGAAGTGACACACAGTCCATAAGGAAGGACGGATCAGACAAGATACGTGTCAGTCCATCTGAACCGGGGCCAATTTTCAAATTAGCACTGATTTCTCTATGGACAACAGCCAGCATTTTAGCTTACTATGTTTACTTGATAAGCTGCTTTGAAAGTTTAGCTTCCCAAGTTACTCATATTTTAAAGTAGTTCAGTTTGAAAATGTGGTTTAATAGTAATAAGGAACATCTTTGTTAAAGGTTAGGTGTGTCATTTCTGCACGTTAGCATCACCAATCATTTAAAATAATGATTGTTTTCAAACATATATTCCCAAATTCTCTCCATTGGTCAGCCCAACAGACCAAATCGCATGCCATTAGTTCTAATAATGTTATGTTGGGATGCAGGTTGAGAAGTTCAAACAAACACTTTTTGGTGGTATCAACCTAAAAATCAAGCTTTATTCCAATTACTGTCGGATATAAACCTAAAGTAGGTAGTGTCATTAATATTTATATGCTATTATCATATACATTTTTTAATGAGCTGTTTTATAATATTTTAACCAATATAATTTTATTGTTATATTTTTAGTTTACATTTTAGTTGAGGTTTTAGTATTTTTTCTTATGTGCTTTAGTCTTTTTTAAATTATTTAGCTCTATATTTTATTTAGATTTATATTATTTTAGTTTTAGATTTAAATATTTTAATACTTCAGCTTTTATTTCAGTTAGTTGCCAAGGCAGCAAATTTTTTTAATCTTTTTTTTTTTTATCTATTATTTATATTTTATTTCAGCTTTATTTCAATTAATGAAAACAGTGTTTTTTAAAATACAAATTAATAAATAATAATTCAAAAAGAAAATATAAAAATTAATTACCTTTTGGGTAATATCATTTATTATTTAGAATATTTACCATTACTTTGAATAAATAATTAGAATCTTGATTTTTACACTAAACACTATTAAACCCCTAACTCTGTCAAAAACAGGTGGAAATATGGAAAAAAATTGTCATCTGATCCTCTTTCACCTAATATTTACTTGAAGTAGATTTGAGATTGAGAAATAAGATTTAAAAATAAATGTTTTAATAATTAGGTATTGTTCATTCATTCTCTGATGTTGGTTAAGGTCACACAACATGCATTTTCATTTACTTAAAAATGATTTATTTTAATTAATTTTTTTTATGATTTAATTAATTATTAGTTTTTTATTATTAATGATTAAACTCATAAACCCCCTGCCAGTTTGGGACACCTTAACAAAGTATAATGTTTAATTCACTTCATAATAACAACAAATTTTATATTTTCTTACTCTTTGTATTTTTATCAATATGGTAAAATATTATCCTGTTTAAATCAATGTGATAAACAAGTTAGGTGAAAAGTAATCTAAAAGTAGTCTATTATATTACCTAAAATGTGTAATGTAATGGATTACATTACTAATTGCAATTTTAGTCATGCAATTTGTAATCAGTAATGGATTACAATTTGTAAGTAATCTACCCAGCTCTGAAATTAAATGCACATGTAAAGTGCAGTGCAGAGACCCAAATAAATCATTGAATCGTTTTTTTATCGCTTCATTAAGCACCAAATCTCTAAACTGAATTGAACCTTTCAGGGCTTCTTTTGAGAGAAGTGCATTTGACTGTTACTTCAGTCTGTTTTTTCTCACTAATTTATACCTGGACAGCTCCACTCTTGTTTAAACCACCTGAGCTACTACAGTGGGTACGAAAATATTCAGACCCCCTTAAATTTTTCACTCTTTGTTATATTGCAGCCATTTGCTAAAATCATTTGTTCATTTTTTTCCTCATTAATGTACACACAGCACCCCATATTGACAGAAAAACACAGAATTGTTGACATTTTTGCAGATTTATTAAAAAAGAAAAACTGAAATATCACCTGGTCCTAAGTATTCAGACCCTGGATTAAGCAGCGTAGCTAATTTGAGTTCCTCACTCTCTCTCCCCTATACTGGAGTTAATCCAGCTCATCTCAGAGTGTGTTTGTGTGTGTGTTGACTTGTCTGGTTTTTGTGTTTGCTGTCAGGAACAGCATGGCAGCGTGTCCGTATAGAGCATGTTGGAATGGCATGTGAGGATATGTCGGTGCAGAAGGCAGCTGCCACCATCAGGTGCTGGAGGAGGAACCTGCTGTCCGCCTGTGTGGCTCTGACTCACTGGCACCTTCAGCCGCAGGAATTATTCATTATTCACTTTTGTCCTGTCTTTGTCTCTGTGGCTGAAGCTGTCAAACTTGTCATTGCCAGAGGAGCGCTGTTATTCCTCGGGGATTCTCTCTCTCTCTCCCCCTCTCTAGGAAATGAAAATCACAGCCATGTGAAATGGAATCGCTGTTGCCCGTTCCTAGTTCACTGAAGGAGATGCTTGTACTCCAGTAATTTTTAATCAGCACAAAAGCCTGCGAGAGTTATATTCAGATGGCTGCTCCGCAAATACTTTGTTTCTTCTGGTTCTTCATTTTTGGTGAATCGAACCGCAGATTTGTGGCTACTACTACCACAGGCAAACTACCACAAATTATAATAATAATACTTTTACAGCATTTACATTTTTTGGTTAATGTTCATTTCTATGTGCATTAAGTTGTATAAATTAACATTAGTTGATGATGTTGTATGAGCAATCATGAATTAGCAATGAATAATGATATATACAAAAGTTTTGAATCTGTAGGATAATTTAATTCAATAATTAATTGAAATAAATTAATACTTTTATTCAGCACGGACTGAGCAAATGTGACAGTAAAGTCATTTATAATTATACAAAAGATTTCTATTTCATATAAATGCTGGTCTTTCTATAGAGCTTTCTGTTCATCAAAGAATCCTGAAAAAATATATAAAACGGCACAACTGTTTCCAACGTTGATAATAATAAGAAATGTTTCAAATCAGCATATTAGAATGATTTCTGAAGGATCATGTGACACTGAAGACTGAGTAATGATGCTGTAAAATCAGCTTTGATCACAGCAATCAATTACATTAAATTAATTCAAATAGATTCAATAAATTCAATAAATTAATTCAATAAATTACATTAAAATAGAAAATGGTTATTTTAAATTGTAATAATATTTGGCAAATTGCTACAGTTTTAATGTATTTTTCATCAGATGCAGTCTTGGTGAGTATAAGAGATTTCAAAAACATTCAACACATTTTTTGCCAACCCCAAATGTTTTAACTGTTGTGTATTTGGGCCTGTTTACACCTGGTCACTTCATGCGTTTTCTCTGATCGGATATCTATCTGATTTGTTAAAACATTTCCATTTACACTTGGCCACGTGTCTTCGCAAAACGGATATAAATCAATTCAATTCCCGCGCTATATGCAAATTTAACAGAGTTCACGTCAATGAAAGCAATAGATATGCGCTGCATTTGATTCATTATCAGCTAATTTCAATATGAGAGAGCGCAGCATCAACACTGGAAAGATAGGTTAGTCTCTCTACTTTTAATGAAGATGATTGTGTGTTGAGCGCCTGCGAGGGTTTGGTTGTAGTGAGAAAGCAATCCGATCCAACGGACCAATGAACCAGGCTATATCACACTGTACTGGTGCATCTAAATCTAAAAAAAAAATGAAAAATGCGTGAAAAATCTAAGTACCTCTCTAATGTTATCTGTAATAATTCTCATAAGCCAGCTGTGTTGTTCAGTACTATTAATGTTGTATTGAACACTCCCCAAGCTACTTGTTTAGTGCCTTCTGTTGACATGTGTGAGGACTTTTTACACTTTTTTATTGACAAGATTGAGGCTGTTAGAACCAATATTAATGCCCCATCAATGTTTTCATATATTTCCACTGAGTGCTCGGCCATTTTTAATCAGTTTGAGCCGGTGTCTCTTGCCTCATTGAGAGAGATCATTGTTAAAATGAGATCATCCTCAGGCGGCATGGATATTGTTCCTCCCTGTCTCTTAAAAGATTCTTTTGAAACAATTGGGCCAAAAATTCTTGCAATTATTAATAGTAGCCTGGTTTCTGGAGATTTTCCTAAGTTTTTTAAGCATGCAGTGGTGGAACCAGTAATCAAAAAATCTAATCTGGATTCATCCGTTTTTGCTAATTTCAGACCCATCTCGAAACTTTCATTTCTTTCCAAACTACTGGAGAAGGTAGTGTTTGGACAACTGTATTCATTCCTAGATTTACATGGCATTCATGAAATGTTTCAGTCCGGTTTTAAATCCATTCATAGTACAGAAACTGCACTGCTGAAGGTTTTTAATGATTTATTACTTGCTACTGATTCAGGGGATTATGCGATTTTGATTTTACTGGACCTCACGGCTGCATTTGATACTGTGGATCATAATATTTTGATTACACGTTTAGAACAGTGTGTTGGAATTAAGGGTACTGCGTTGGGATGGTTTAGATCCTATTTGCATGAAAGAACTTTTTCAGTTCGGTTTGGAGAGTTTGTCTCCTCAACTGCTTCTTTCACATGTGGGGTCCCCCAGGGCTCCATTTTGGGACCTATTTTGTTTTCCTTGTATATGCTTCCTTTGGGACAGATTTTTAGGAAGTTTGGTATTTCCTTTCATTGCTATGCAGATGACACGCAAATTTATCTGCCATTGAAACGAGAAGATATCAGTTCTCTAGCGCCTCTAATGCAGTGCCTAGAGGAAATTAAGGCCTGGATGGCACTAAATTTCCTAAATTTTAATGAAAACAAAACTGAAGTTATCCTGTTTACTCCGGGAGGTATCTGTGATTCAGTTGGTTTGGACCTTGGTGAATTGAATCCATTTGTGAAGCCCTATGTTAAAAATTTAGGAGTTATCTTGGATAGTGATTTTAAATTGGATAAACAGATTAACTCTGTAGTTAAATCTAGTTTTTTCCAGTTGAGACAACTTACCAAGGTAAAATCTTTTCTGTCTCCTAAAGACTTTCAAAGAATTTTACATATCTTTGTTTAAACTCGTTTGGATTACTGCAATGGCCTTTATATAGGCATTAGTCAGGCCTCTCTTTCTAGACTACAGATGGTCCAGAATGCGGCAGCTCGTCTGCTGACTGGTACACGAAAGATGGAACATATCTCCCCGGTTCTGGCTTCCCTTCATTGGTTACCTGTCCGTTTTAGGATTAATTTTAAGATTCTGGTTTTTGTTTTTAAAGCTCTTAATGGGGTAGCACCTACATATTTGTCCGATTTGATTAAGCCATACGTTCCATTAAGAGCACTTAGGTCTGCTGACCATTTGCTTTTGGTTGTCCCGCTGGCAAGGCTGAAGAGCAGGGGTGACCGGGCTTTTGCAGTTGCGGCACCGAAGCTCTGGAACAGCTTGCCCCTCTACATTAGACAGGCTCAAACACTTGTTGTCTTTAAATCTAGCCTAAAAGCGTATTTTTATAGTTTGGCATTTAACGCTATGTGAGAGCTGCTTCTTTTTATTGTTTTATTGTCTCTTAGTGTTTTTTAGTGTCACTGGTTGTATCATTTTTCTTATTACGTATTGCATGTACAGCACTTTGATAAACACTTGTTGTTTTAAAAAAAGTGCTTTATAAATAAACTTTGACTTGACTTGACTTGATCTCAATAAATTAGAATGTCGTGGGAAAGTTCATTTATTTCAGTAATTCAACTTAAATTGTGAAACTCGTGTATTAAATAAATTCAGTGCACACAGACTGAAGTAGTTTAAGTCTTTGGTTCTTTTAATTGTGATGATTTAGGCTCACATTTAACAAAAACCCACCAATTCAACAAATCTCAACAAATTAGAATACTTCATAAGACCAATAAAAAAACATTTTTAGTGAATTGTTGGCCTTCTGGAAAGTATGTTCATTTACTGTATATGTACTGTATATGTACTTGGGAGGGGCTCCTTTTGCTTTAATTACTGCATCAATTCGGCATGGCATGGAGGTGATCAGTTTGTGGCACTTCTGAGGTTGTATGGAAGCCCAGAGTGCTTTGATAGCGATTCTCCATGGGGTTCAGGTCAGGCGAGTTTGATGGCCAATCAAGCACAGTAACACCGTGGTCATTGAACCAGCTTTTGGTACCTTTGGCAGTGTGGGCAGGTGCCAAGTCCTGCTGGAAAATGAAATCAGCATCTCCATAAAGCTTGTCAGCAGAAGGAAGCATGAAGTGCTCTAAAAATTTCTGGTAGATGGCTGCATTGACCGTGGACTTGCAGTGGACCAACACCAGCAGATGACATGGCAGCCCAAATCATCACTGACTGTGGAAACTTCACACTGAACTTCAAGCAACATGGATTCTGTGCCTCTCCAGTCTTCCTCCGGACTCTGGGACCTTGATTTCCAAATGAAATGCAAAATTTACATTCATCTGAAAAGAGGACTTTGGACCACTGAGCAACAGTCCAGTTCTTTTTCTCCACAGCCCAGGTAAGACACTTCTGGCGTTGTCTCTGGTTCAGAAGTGGCTTGGTAGCCCTTTTCCTGAAGACGTCTGAGCGTGGTGACTCTTGATGCACTGACTCCAGCTTCAGTTCACTCCTTGTGAAGCTCTCCCAAGTGTTTGAATCAGCTTTGCTTGACAGTATTCTCAAGCTTGCAGTCATCCCTGTTGCTTGCGCAAATTTTCCTACCCAAATTCTTCCTTCCAGTCAACTTTGCATTTAATATGCTTTGATACAGCACTCTGTAAACAGCCACACCTTTCAGTAATGACCCTCTGTGACTTACCCTCTTTGTGGAGGGCGTCAATGTTCATCTTCTGGATCATTACCAAATCAGCAGTCTTCCCCATTATTGTTGTACAAACGGCTTGCGTGTGTGGCCCCTTTAAGACTTGTTGCCCTTTTAAGACCTGTCGCCATTTTAAGATTGCGCAGCAAAGTTTGAGAGAAGAGATGCGAGCCGCTCCAACTCCAAGTGTAATATGTGTGCGTGCATCCTGTAAAGTGAGTTGTTCTTGTTGAATTATGCTTAATATTGAGATTAAGTTGTAATCTTGCCGGCAATCGCAGTTATGGTAATTATTTTCCTTTGATTGAGTGCGCATAACCAGCGCCTGTTTAAATTAACGTTATGTATATCTGCCGTGAGATTCTATAATCACTCTATTTCTACTGTTCTTATGTTCTACATTGAGAGAGATTATTGTTTTAGTTCATATGTCTATTGGGAATCGCAAGTATAAGTGTTAATGAAGATTATGCGGTTAAATGGCCTATTCAGATGCTAATATGCCAATTCGTTGAGTTGTAGTATTTCATTTAATTCCAGTAATATTGACAGTAATGTCATTTGTTATTGAATTGGGAAATTATTGGATTTAAAGTCTGTATTATTTACTTTGTGTTTGTTATCTCTGTACAGACCACACCTATTACATGCTCCAGTGCACAGTAAAGTCATAAAGGAAAAGAACTGTTGTTGACTGAGTTCCTGGGTTCTGACCAGCCCACCAGGGCGAGTGATCCCTTCCACAGTCCTTTAAAGATAGACTTAACATTCTAATTCCTACAAATGGTCATTCGAGCCGGATGATCACTCCTCTGGATTAAGATGTCAGCCAGTTCTGAACCAGTAAACCCTTCGGTTCGCCCAAAGCGCCGTCCAGCCTATTTACAAGACTATGAGGTGGACTTGCAGAGCTTCCGTAAATCAGCGTCACCAGTTAGTACAAGAGAACAAACAGTGGCGTCATCTGACGACGATTACTCTTCATCACAGGTTGGAGCATCTGCTGCAAAGCCTAAGAGAGCAGACAGTTTACCCACCTTTTCTTCCCCTTCGAGGCTGACTGTCAGGGATAAGCAAAGTAACCGTCCAAGTCTTCTACAGCAGCACACCTCTAGCCCTGCCCAGCAGTTATCACCGCATTATCAAAACCGAGAACTACAGTCTGAATCCAATGCAGAGTTCATTCCCCTCGTTGATGAAGGTGATGGATACCTGAGCGATAGATCAGATGCTGGCTCTCTAAAGTTGCAAAGGATCTCAGATGAGAATTTAAAGCTTCGTGAAACACAGCAGGCCATCCAAGCTGACCTTAAACGGATTGAGACAGCCAAAGATGAGCTGATTCAGCTTTTGGACAGAGCCTGTAGTCTGCAAAGGCCTTTATCTACATCCAACACTCGCTCTGATCATCCATCAGTTAAATTTCACCATGCGCCAGATCCGGGTGATGAAGACTGGCCAGATCCTCCTCCACCTATTGCATATGACGAGCCAGAAAATATGAATCAGTGCGACAAGCAAAGGCATTATAGCACTACGAGGGCCACACCGACAGTTAACCCTAGACATACTTCTGTGGAGACGATTAGGGATTTTAGCCATCTAAATTCATATGATGACCAATTTTGGTATGGCCAGTATCCTGCCCAACAGACAGGTCCTCCGTACGCATATGAGCGACCATGGGATGCATCCACACGTCTTTATCCTGAACCACACAGGATGCCATCCTATAATGCGTCACCTCCCATGGCATCTGTGGATCTGACAGAGAAATATTACAAAGGTCCATGCCCCACCATTCCTTATTTCCGCAACAAAGATCCAAGTGAGTTTGCTCGATTAAAAATAGCCTTGGACAATCTCCTGCCACCTGACAGTACTGAGATGTTCAAATATCAAGTCCTGGTTGACCACCTGAAATTAGAGGATGCTTGTCTAATAGCAGACTCTTTCTTGCACTCCCCTACACCTTATCGAGACACCATGTTTGCCCTCAATGAGCGATTCGGTCAGCCCCACCAGGTAGCATTAAGACGGATTGCCACTATTCTTGATTCACCTGATATAAGCCGCAATGACCCCTCAGCCTTTGAGAAATTCTCCCTTCAAGTGCAGTCTCTAGTCGGTCTGCTTAAGACTTTGGGCCAGGCAGGGAGCATTGAGTTGCATTGTGGGTCACATGTTGCACGCATCCTCAGTAAGCTGCCACCTGAAAGAAGGGCCGATTTCCGCCGCCACATGTTACATCGGCCTGGTGTGACATACTCATTGGTACATCTAGCAGAATGGTTGAAATATGAGTCTTGGTGCCAAAGTTATGATGATCAAACAGCCAAGGGAGAAAGCCGAGCTACACGAGATCCCAGAGCAGCTCTACAATCACGCCGAACCACGGCCACTGTACTGACTGGGTCGGGGAATAGTGCTGAGGTGAGAACCACTACATATTCTCCTGCCAAGGTTGATGAGAAAGCTAAGAGTAGGCCCATGGTATATTGCTCTTACTGTCAGAACTCTGAACATGCTTTTAGTCAGTGCCCCAAAATTCCAACCCTCACCAAAGATCAGCTCTCAGAGTGGATACGAACCAATAGGAGATGCTGGCGCTGTGGTCTCGCGCATCAGGCTGCCCATTGTGGTCTAAAGAAACCATGTCCACTTTGTCAGAGGAAACATCTACGAATCCTCCATGAGGTAAATGAGAGGCCTATCACAGAGGCACCCAAAACAGAGGCTTGCCTAGTCAGCTCAGCGACACAGACACTGTACCTGAACAAACCAGTCAGCAGTAATAAGGTTTTGCTCAAGGTTGTCAGGGTACTCCTACATCATGGCAATTGCACATTAGACACATTTGCAATCCTGGATGACGGTTCTGAGCGGACAATGCTTCTGCAAGAAGCGGCACAGAAACTTGGCTTGAGAGGTACTGAAGAAAGCTTAGCTCTGAGAACAATCCGTCATGATGTGCAAACCCTTGAGGGGGCTTCAGTCTCATTCCACATTTCTCCATATTACAATCCGAAGAAGCGATATCTCATAACTAGAGCCTTTACTGCACCACAGCTTGATCTCATTGACCACTCGTATCCAATTCCCAAGCTGCAGAAGCAGTATAAGCACTTGGCTGGACTACCATTACAGTGCTTTGAAAAGGCCAAACCTCTCATCCTTGTTGGGGCAGATCAAACTCACATGATCTCACCAATTGAGCCGGTAAGACTTGGTCCACCTGGTGGTCCTGCTGCAATAAGAACCAAATTAGGCTGGACATTGCAGGGCCCTACCAGCCTGTTGGAGCAGCGACTCCAACCGAAACAGTGTCTCCACATATCCCTTACCCCCAGCACCACGGAACTGTTCAAGAATGTTAGTAGGCTGTGGCAAGTGGATGTTTTGCCCTTTCAGAATGAAAAGGAGTGCACAAGGTCAAAGCAGGACCAAAGGGCCGTTGAACTACTGGAAGACAAAACAGTTCGTGTAGAGGTGGATGGAATACGCCGGTATGCGACACCATTGTTACGAAAGGGTGACATGCCCCATCTTCACGCCACCATGGAAGCAGTCATGCCACGCCTACGGAGTACTGAGAAAAAACTTGCCAGAGACCTACAGCAAGCTGATGCTTATTCTTCCGAAATCCAGAAATTGGTTCAGTCTGGAGCAATCAGAAAGCTCAATCCCGAAGAAAGAGAAGGAGATGGTGAGTGCTGGTTTATTCCACATCACATGGTGTGTCATAATAACAAGCATCGTGTAGTGTTCGATTGCTCCTTTCAGTCTAATGGTCTCAGCCTAAATGATTCACTCCTCGCTGGCCCCACCTTGGGTTCATCACTCCTGGGGGTCTTACTCAGATTTCGTGAACATGCAGTAGCGATCAGCGCGGATATCCGGGGCATGTTTCACCAGGTCCGACTTCTTCCTGAAGATAGACCCCTTCTTCGGTTTATCTGGCGTGACTCCAAGGAAAAGGGGACCCCTGACGTCTTTGAATGGCAAGTTCTGCCATTCGGGACAACGTGCAGCCCCTGCTGTGCGACCTTTGCATTACAGCGACACGTAAGAGACCATAGCCAACAGGACGATGATGTGAGGTTCTCCATAGAACGATGCTTTTACGTTGACAATTGCTTGCAGAGCTTACCATCACCAGAGGAGGCTAAGCAATTGGTTGACAAGTTGAGGGGGCTATTAGCTGAAGGAGGCTTTGAATTAAGGCAATGGGCCAGCAATATGCCAGCTGTCATTAAACATCTTCCACCGGAAGCCAGATCGGATGGGTTCGAACTCTGGCTAGCCCACGAAAGGACTGATGCGCAGGAGTCCACATTGGGCCTTAGCTGGAATTGCCCAGCAGATGTCCTGACTTACCGTCATCGGCCTATCAATCATGGCGCTCCCACCATGAGGATTATTTACAAAGTTTTAGCAAGCCAGTACGACCCCTTAGGATATATCCTCCCATACACTACCAGGGCTAAGGTACTGGTCCAACAACTTTGGAACAAACAGCGCAGCTGGGATGATACCCAACTTCCCCAAGCCTTAGTCCAGAGCTGGAACGAATGGGAAGGAGAACTGCAATTTCTCCACAAGATCAGTTTTTCACGGTCATATGTACCAGCATCAGTAAATCGAACAAGATCTATTACCGACCTTCATGTGTTCAGCGACGCTTCAGAGAGTGCATATGGAGCAGTGGCCTACCTGCGCACTGAAGATCAGTTGGGTAAGATCCATCTGTCATTTGTACTGGCACGCTCTAGAGTAGCACCAAAAAGAGTCCTGTCAATACCCCGTTTGGAGCTCTGTGCTGCTGTAATTGGTGCACAGTTAAAAACCCAGTTGCAGAAAGAGTTAACACTGCCACTTCGCCACACAGTACTCTGGACAGACTCCACTACGGTGCTGTCTTGGATTCAGTCAGAGTCTTGCCATTTCAAAGTTTTCGTCGGCACCAGAGTGGCTGAAATTCACGAGCTTACCAACGTCACCACTTGGCGATATGTGGATTCAATTCAAAATCCAGCGGACGACCTTACACGAGGAAAGACTCTAAAAGACCTTGCTAAGCCCAACAGATGGAGTCAAGGACCCCCATTCCTGTTTCTCTCCCCAGAGAACTGGCCAGCAAACCCTACCAAATGCCCTGAGATCGACAAGTCTGAGCTCAAGAAATCTGCATTCTGTGGAGTTGGAGTTGTAGCTGTAGACGGACAATTTGGCGGTGAGTATAAGACCTGGAAAGAACTGGTGAAGGCCATTGCCCAGGAGCTACATGGGGCGGCTGGAGAGTCAGGAGAACCTACCGCGAACACTTACCAAGAAGCAGAGACATACATACTCCAGAAAGTGCAGGGTGAGAGTTTCCTTGAGGAATTACAACGGTTGAAATCAGGCAAGGCTCTTCAACATAATAGCCGCTTACTCACCTTAGCTCCAGAATTTGACACATCCACCAATCTAATCCGGGTTGGTGGTAGGTTAAGACATGCAGAGACCTTAAATCCCACCCTTAAACACCCAATAGTACTAGATTCCAGACATCCAGCCGTGAAGTTACTTCTTCAAGATTTTGATGAAAGACTCTGCCATCCAGGCCCTGATCGGGTGTTTGCAGAAATAAGGAGACAGTTCTGGGTGCTAAGGGGAAGAGTAGCCATCCGCATCTTACAACATGCCTGTACGGAATGTCAAAGGCTGAGAGCCAAACCCACCTTTCCCAAAATGGCAGACCTTCCTTTGGCACGTTTGCGTCTCTACAAACCAGCCTTTCATTCAACTGGTATGGATTGCTTTGGCCCCTTCCTTGTAAAAATTGGTCGACGAGTAGAAAAGAGGTGGGGAATCCTCTACAAGTGTCTGACCACACGAGCTGTACACATAGACCTGCTGAATAGTTTGGACACAGACTCCTTTCTAATGTCACTTCGGAGGTTTATAGCACGTAGAGGTTCCCCTGTAGAGTTACTGTCGGACCAAGGAACCAATTTTCGAGGGGGGGAACGGGAACTGTATGAAGCGTTCCAGGCCATGTCACCTGATCTTCAGCGGAAACTCGCACCACAGAAGATAGCATTCCATTTTAATCCTCCTGCAGCACCACATTTCGGGGGAGTGTGGGAGAGGGAGATAAGATCCATTAAGATGGCACTATCAGCGACCGTTGGAGCCCAAACGGTACCGGAAGAGGTACTCCGGACTGTTCTAGTCGAAGTGGAGAACATCCTTAATTCCAAACCCCTAGGGTATGTGTCTTGTAACGTGGCTGATCCCGATCCGGTAACACCAAACCTTCTTCTCACGGGGCGGCTAGACAACTCCCTACCTACAGTCATATACCCTAAAGAAGAGGGTTTGAGTCGTCGCCGGTGGAGACACTCTCAGGTGTTAGCTGACCACTTCTGGTCCTCCTTTATCCGCCATTACCTTCCGAACTTGCAAGTCAGACAGAAATGGCACCATACATTCCCTAATATAACCACAGGCACAATAGTCATGATAATGGATCCCCAACTGCCCAGAGCACATTGGCCGCTTGGGAAAGTAGTCCAGGTGCACCCTAGTCAAGACTCGCAAGTGAGATCAGTGGATGTCCAAGTTCAAGGGAAGGTATATACTAGACCCGTAGCTCGACTTGTGGCCTTGCCTTCCATCCCAGAAGATGATAGAGAGGATCTCAATACAGCATTAGTAACACACACGCAACCTTCTTAAGAGTCAAATTGAACACAATTTAGGGGCGGCTGTACAAACGGCTTGCGTGTGTGGCCCCTTTAAGACTTGTTGCCCTTTTAAGACCTGTCGCCATTTTAAGATTGCGCAGCAAAGTTTGAGAGAAGAGATGCGAGCCGCTCCAACTCCAAGTGTAATATGTGTGCGTGCATCCTGTAAAGTGAGTTGTTCTTGTTGAATTATGCTTAATATTGAGATTAAGTTGTAATCTTGCCGGCAATCGCAGTTATGGTAATTATTTTCCTTTGATTGAGTGCGCATAACCAGCGCCTGTTTAAATTAACGTTATGTATATCTGCCGTGAGATTCTATAATCACTCTATTTCTACTGTTCTTATGTTCTACATTGAGAGAGATTATTGTTTTAGTTCATATGTCTATTGGGAATCGCAAGTATAAGTGTTAATGAAGATTATGCGGTTAAATGGCCTATTCAGATGCTAATATGCCAATTCGTTGAGTTGTAGTATTTCATTTAATTCCAGTAATATTGACAGTAATGTCATTTGTTATTGAATTGGGAAATTATTGGATTTAAAGTCTGTATTATTTACTTTGTGTTTGTTATCTCTGTACAGACCACACCTATTACATGCTCCAGTGCACAGTAAAGTCATAAAGGAAAAGAACTGTTGTTGACTGAGTTCCTGGGTTCTGACCAGCCCACCAGGGCGAGTGATCCCTTCCACAGTCCTTTAAAGATAGACTTAACATTCTAATTCCTACAATTGTGGTTTCAAAGAACAAGAGATACCCGGAATTTATACTGTAGAGATGGTCATTTATTGAAACTCAAATGTAAATATTCTAATATTTTGAGGTACTGATTTTTGACTTTCATGAGCTGTAAGCTCTAATCATCAAAATTAAAACAAAAAAACTTTTGAAATGTTTAACTTTACATGCAATCTAAAATATATGAAAGTTTCACTTTTTGAAAAAACTTACAAGAAAAAATGAACTTTTTCACGACATTCTAATTTATTGAGATGACCTGTATGACAGTATAATGGGTAATTACGTTAGTTCCGTGAAAAGCAGTGGATGTGCACGTCTTCGCCATTCAAAATCAAAGCCTTTTCATTTTATAATGCCATCCTAATGGTCTTCAAATACGTGCATTTTAACAATGTTTTGCCGACGAATCCTGGACTCCTGCTCAAAATGCTGGACTCCTGCTCAAAATGATAAATTAATATTGACAGCTACAAAAAAAGAAAGAAAAAAAAGCACTCAAAGCTGTTGTGGTTCCATCCTGACGTGTGTGTGTGTGTGTGTGTGTGTGTGTGTTTGTAGCTATGACCAATGAGAGGACAGTTTACTCTCACTTGACTTTTAGAAACTTTTAGAAACTCCGTTTAGAAACTTCGCCATGTGAAAGCGAACCGCACCAACAATAAAAAGCAATTATTGTAATAATTGTAATCCCTGTTTGGGAACAAAGCAATCGATACAGGTGTGAAAACACCCTTCCTTTCAGTTTCATTCGCGGCAGTTTGCGTGATGGCTTTCTGAAGAGATACAGCTGCTCATCCACGGTGATGCTTGTTGTATTAGCGCTGTCATATCTGACTATAACACGCCTGTAAAACGCTCGCACACGTTTATTATTTTAATATTTTGTGAGGAGTAAAATTAGCATATGTGGTTTCAACAAGATGCATTTACACTTGTCCAGTTTCGTCTGGAATGCGGCCCAGATCCCCCCCTGAAGTGGTTTGATTTAAATCCGTCTTGAATGCGTTTCTGAGGGCATTTACACCTGGAGCCTCATTGATAACCGTTCCGTACGCACAAAACCTGCTCTGAAAGGCAAAAACAAACCTTTTTTTTTTATAAAAACAAACTTGACGGGAAAATTTGCGCACATGCACGCAAACTCTGACCCATGCGTACAAACTCTTTTTCCAGGAGTGAGAAAATTAATGACGTAAACAACGATTTTAAACTTTGTTTTCATGTCGATATACACATTTACATTAAATATACCACTCTCATAATGTAAATAAGCACTGAAATTACATAAAGTCATTATGCAGATTTTTAAACAAAAATTATATGAATTTAGACATATTTGTAGTGGATGCGCTTCATCACTTTTCCTGTGGCATGCTATGTTTTAATGACAGCGAGGAATGCTATAGGTGCACAATAATCCATCTTTAAACTGCAGATCTCATGTTATGAGGAAATATTTTTAGTGAGAAGAATGATCAATGATCTTCGTTATTATGGCGGACACTGCTGGATACTCGGTGGTCGAACGGTTCATTGTCCGGTTTGAACAGGTCCAGTGATAATAACCTACTGTACAACCGCAGCTGCACGGAGGGGTTAATGTCGTGTGAAGGCATCTCCACAACATTATGAAAAATACCACTGTATTTGAAGGATACAACTGGAAGCAAACGGTAAGATTTGCACGTTTAATTTTAAAATACGTCAGTGACGCGCAGAGTCAGACAACTGTATTTACACTGCAATAAATATAGGCCTATCTGTTTCCACTAAAATAGCCAGTGTAAAGGAATGAGATCAACTTTATTCTTTATAACTTTAAAACTTTATTCTAAAATATTTATTTGATAACTATTTTAAACAGTTTTGTTTTTAATGAATATTTTGATATATTTATTCTAGAACATGACAAGGATAGTGGATGACTTTTAGTAAAAAAAATAAATAAATAATAATAATGTTTGGCACAAATGGCATTTATAGTCCGAGTCTCATATTTTCTTAATGTGTTGGACCGTTGACGGTGTCACGTGGATGGGAATATGCATGGCAATGATATGCAGATGAGGTTATGCATAGTAAAACTAGGTGTTGTAAGCTCCATATTTGGTGATTTCGGGGAGGAGTCGGGGTGGAGATGCACGTACGCACAATCTTCTAAAGGGATTTTTGCGCAGGTTCCGGCGTACGCAAAATCGAGCTTTTGTGCCTACGCACACTTTTAGGATGAAATCCACGGAGAGTTTTATAAATGAGGCCCCTGGTCTTTTCAGGATCGAATAGCTAGCTGATCAGCCAAATCGCATGAAGTGACCAGGCGTGAATAGCCCCTTTTTATTGATGAATTAACATTAACCTAGATTAAATTCTGTGAAAATAAACAAGCAAAAAAGAATCTTCATTGCTAGTTCATTATACATAATGCATTAACTAATGGTAATATATTAATGTTACGGTTAAATCAAGGATTCTCAGATTTTGGCAATGATCATATTTCAGCATGTATCAACTAGCATGTTTTTGGCCTGTAGAAGTGCATATGATTTTAGTCGTGGAATCTCTGGTGAATGCTTCTGATGTGTGCTCTGTTGTGGCAGAAATCAATAACTGTTTCCAGCCTTGTTCTTTTCACCTTATCTGTCTATTGTTGTCTCAATAACACGCTGTCTCTTCTTTTCTCAGGCCACTGTGCTTTTATGTGACTATCACAGATACCCCAAGTGATTTTTTCTTCTGATGGAATTATCTTCGTCTTTCCTCTAGCGAGACCTTCAGCACAGCTGATCCCAGCACAGAAATCTCAACAGCCTCCGATCCGTGTTCTGGGTAAAAGTTAGAGGAGTATGGGGATGAGACGGTGGCCAGACTGAATATCTTTCTTCATCTAGTGGCAAGAGGACTGACATATGAGACTTTTGTTTGTCTTTTTAAAGGTAAAGCGTGTATTTTTCAAAAATAATGACTTCAAAAATAATGACTGTTTTCATACCACTGTAAAAAAAAGTTGAGCCAACTTAAAATTTTAAGGCAACAAACTTCAGCAGATTTTTGAGTTTTCAACTTCTTGTTTTAAGTTTATTCAACAAAAAGTTGAGAATCTCCTACAAAAATAAGTTGAGAGAACTCAAAAATCTGCTGAAGCTGGTTGCCTTAAAATTTTAAGTTGGCTCAACATTTTTTTTTTTTTTTTTTTTACAGGTTTTCTGAAGACTTTATCCATTTCAACAAAATAAAAAACCTGCTCCAAACTCACACTATTGATTAAGGTAATGTTGCTCTGCTTTGTTTATTTATTTATTTATTTTAATTTAACAATGTAAGATTTATTTATATAGTGTTGTGTAATTACATATAATGTTCAGTTTTTATGATCTGTCTGTGCATCTGATAATTTTATTTGTTTATTTTTATAATTTCTTTTTTCATTCTTTTAATTTTATTCAATATTATTCATTAAAAATAATTTCTTAAAATATTGTTTTCTTTTATTCATTTATTCTTTTAATTTAAATGAATATTGAATTTAATATAACTATTTATCTATTTAATTTATTTATTCATTATAATGTTTTTTTAATGATCTATAATGTTCAATTGTTGGTGCGTTTGCAGGGCCGTAGCAGGGGTTTGCAGGTTGTACCAGTGGGCCCTGTTTGAAATTGTTTAATTTGTGTATTTGTTCTAATTATTTATTTGTGCTTTTCACACAATGTTTTATTTTTTCAAGTTTGTAGGTGTCCAGGTACAGAAACCGAATAATCAAATGTAAAATAGCACTGCATAGTCTTCACTGTAAAAAATTAAATATACAGTCAAACCAAAATTTATTCAGACACCTTCAACATTTCTCACATTATCAGTTTATTTGCTATAGTTTAGAAAATGGTAATAAAATATGTCAAGAACTCAGAGTTAAACTGTGTCAGAACATCTTGATAATGTCAAATAACTTTGATAGAAAGGACACAGACAGCAGCTAGTAAATTAGGCGCGGTCACTTTAAGAAACAATGCATCCATTATAATAATACACATCCGATTTCTTTCTCCACTGTTTACTTTCACTTAAGACGTAACCACAGTTTTTTCGTGGATACTCTCCAAGACGGGTATTTTGACATAATTATGTAGAAGAGGCAAATTCGTCGTTTAAGCGCTTGGAGACGCGTCTCTCTGCACGTGCCCAGTACGCCACAGAACACTGCGCGCTGGTGCCGAATTGGGCTCTTTCACATCTTTTTCTGTCTGCATGTGCACCGGCGCGAATACTCAGTTGAGCTTTTCCGCGTCTTGTGTTTGAATGCTTTAAACTCTTTTGAATGTTTAAATGGGCAAGGCTTAAAAACACGTGCAAATTATAAGCTTTCGTGATGACGCGCCGCAGTGGCCCGTCAACTGTCCAGAGCGTCTTTTTAGGCTGGCCTCAGCCGGCCCCCCTCAGCCGTCACCACCTTTCACCCCACTAGCGACGGCCCTGGTGCTTTGTCTCTGCATCTAATAACATTAACAACTAAGCAAATTGTATTTATTTATTTGTTTAAAATTGTATAAATTTTTAGCATTGCATTTGATTTATTTTAACATTATTATTTATTGCATTTTAACATTTATTTATTGTAGTGTTCTGTAGTGATCTATAATTTTCTTCCTTTCTTTCTTCCTTCCTTTCTTCCTTTCTTCCTTTCTTCCTTCCTTTCTTCCTTCCTTCCTTCCTTCCTTCCTTCCTTCCTTCCTTCCTTCTGCATGGTCTCTCTCTGTATCTTGACATGCCTGAAGCAAATTTATTTTGAACCAGAACTGATTAATCATTAATAGGATGTGCATTATGCCTCTTTACATAGTTCAAAGGCTTGTGAAAGACTGTGTGTATGTGTGTGTGTGTGCATGCACTCCTCACCTCTTGCACCTTAGCATGTTTACTCTGAGTGGAATTTGTTAGTCTCTGTCTCTCTCTCTGTCTCTCTCTCCACACGTGGCTGGGTAAAGAGGATTAAAGTGATGCAGCACTGCATCTGTCTGTCCTTCAGCTCGCAGCTTTCAGTCCCCAAGCTTTGATGTGTTAAATGGGGCATCTTCAGCTTGTGTGTGTCTGTGTGTGTGTCAACCTGAAAGGCAGAAGAGAGCAGAGAGGATGTAGAAATGCATTTGAACACAGGTTACACAGCCTCTGTAAACCATTAAAGTTCCCTTGGCGCTTGACAAATGCAGAATATCATCAGCCCGGCAAATAGAAGGATTTGCCATGCTTTTTTGTTCATTTGTGTTTCCATCTGAATTAATCAGCATTCAGGAGAGGTTTGTTTGCTCAATTAATCTTTCTGTATGTCTGTTTACTCATTCATTGGCTCTGTGGCGTCTTACAGCAACACAAAGCAACAGGCATTCTGATCACTGATAGCATTCAGCTCAAGCTGAAGCTGCTTAATTCGAGCTGGTAATTTATGTTCACAAATTGCCTTTGCTCATGACCCTAGCGAACAAATCTACAGGTATTGTTATTAAAATGAGCGTTGTTCGCTCGACTCTCATTATAATGACAAGAAACAAAAGAAAACAAACAAAAAACAAAGGAAAACAAAAGGTCAATGTTGTGTGTTTTTGTTTTTTCAAATTTCCATGTAACGGCCATTTCACTAACAAAACAGTATCGTGGAATAACCATGGATTTTTTTGTTACGGTATGATCTTAATTATTTGTTTTTTGGATGCATACCAAAGTATACTTGGAATACCATTGTGACGAGTCGGCTGCCTCCCCCCTTATTATCATCACCAGCCCGTCCCGTATTCGCCGCCCTTCACGGGCTCCCGACGGGAGTGGGTGTGTGAGAGGAGGGGCGCTGAAACAGCTAGGGCTGGCGGCGTGTGATGAGGCGCACCTGATGTGAATAGAGCCTCATCACCGTCGCTGTTTAAATGCCGAGCGCGCCTCTCCTCGAGGGACCGGTCTCTTCCCCGTGCATGCACGCTGGTGTCCTCGTGGGTCCAGGAAGGGTGCGTAGAGGGATTCCCGCACCACCAACGACGTGAGCTGCCGGACCCGTGACACGGTCGACGTTCCAGGAGGTCGGTTGCTCCTCCCGCCACACCATGTAAATACCATGTGACATGAAGTCAGTAGCATGGTATCTCAAGTATGGTTTGTGTGTATTGTGCAGTATAATGACGTTATCGTCTGATGCCATCACTTTTTTTTTGTAAAAAGTAGCTTAATTTCATGTCATGTCATTAGTAGTTTGTAATTCACCCACAATGTTTATGTAACAGATGTGAAAAATATTTCAAATGATATGGATTGTTAAGAAGAGGTGTGCTAATATTAAATGGTCAGGCTAATCATTTTTGCCTGACAGATCATCACATAGATTGATGGAGGGACCCGAGCCAGAATATCAGACAGAAAACAGCAAGTATCCACCTGACAACTACCCATATCACCCTGGCAACCTAGCCTAGAAAACACTCAGAACACCTTAGCAACCATCTAGTAACATTCAGGTCTCTAGCCAGAACACTCTAGCAACACCTAAACAGCCACTCCAAACATCTTAGCAATTGCCTTGCAACTGCCCAGAAAACCCTGGCAATCATGCATAATCTCTTAACAACTGACTGGTAACCACAAAAAACCCTTTAGAAACTGCCTATCAACACCTTAGATACCTTACAGAAAATCACAAGACTGCTCTAGAAACCAGTCAGAACACCTCAGCAATCACCCAGAAAACCCTAGCAGCCTTTCAGAAACCTTTAGCAACTGCCCAGCAAACCCCAGGAATGGTCTAGAAACCACTCAGAACACCTTAACAGCTGCCTAGATACACCCTAGCAACCACTCAGAATGCCTTAGCTACTGCCTAGCAACCATCTAGAACACTCTTTTATCCACTGCGAACCCCTTAGTAACCACCCATACCCCCGTTCCACCAGCTGGTACCAGGTGCTAGTTCAGAGCCAGTGCTATAGCCGGTTCTTAGTTGGTTCGACTGGCGAGCGCTTTAAGAACCGGTTGCTTTTCCACAGGCTAGAGAGCCAATACAGAGCCAGGTCTTACGTCACAATACGTTTCATGTTTCGGTTCACTAGCGTGGCACAATAGGCTTGTTCGAAGTGCATCAGCGCCACGTAGACCGATCGATCGGCACACAACACACTAAAGCACCGCGAGAGCGATCCAAAAGCATAAAGAGCAGTCTGCTTTCCAGTCGCACCGACCAGTCCATGCAGCGCAGATCCATCCCGAACAAGCCTAAACAATGGCGGATGTTGCGTTGCTATTGATGTTCATGGCTTTGCGAACCTACATCGGCATCCAAACACGGCGAATCAAACGTGTTCGCGTTTAGCTGCTATTTCAAATATGGTGGTCATTCGTCTTGTTGGTCACGGTAACCCCGCCCCCAGACTCTGACGCAAGCTGTTCTTCCTTCTAGCCCAGCAATGTTTTGGTGCTACTTACGAACCGCTTTTCCTGGTTCGGAGCTGGTGCTTTGGGTGTTGAAAAACAAAGAACCGGTTTGAAACTAGGCTCTGGCTCCGAACCAGCACTGGAACTGCCTTGGTGGAAAAGGGGGTACCGGTGAACTCTAGGAATTCCCTAGAAACTTGGAACCACACAGGAACTGCCTAGCAACCAACCAGAAAACCCTAGGAACCTCCAAGAAACCATTCAGAATACCTTGGCAATTGTCAAGCAGTTACACTAGCAACCAACCAGAAAACCTTAGGAATGCCATAGAAACCACTCAGAACATTTTAACAACTTCCTAGCAATCGCTCAGTACACTTTAGCAATTGCCTAGATACACCCTAGCAACCACTCAGAATACTTTAGCAGCTACCTAGCAACCACCCAGAACACATTAAAAATCACCTAGAACAACCAGAAAACCTTAGGAACACCCAAGCAACCACTCAGAATACCTTAGCAGCTGCCTAGCAACAACCTAGAACACTCTCTTAGCCACTGAGAATCCCTTAGTAACCACCCAGTAAACTCTAGGAATGCCTTAGAAACCACTCAGACTGACTTGGCAACTGTCTAGCAGTTACACTATAGCAACCAGCCAGACAACCTTAGGAATGTCCTAGAAACCACATAGAACACTTTAACAACCATCTTAACTGCCTAGCAACACCCTATGTAATAGAGGCAAGCTAGTAAGAGCTGTGCAGGAACAACACATTCTCACTCCCAACTCGTCACATATTGAAGCTTGGTCAGGACCACTTGGCATTGCTTTTTGATGGTCAAGGTACCCCTTTAGCGTAATTTTTTTTTTTACTTGCAGGGTCCTCCGTTGTTTTCAGTTGTTTGTCTTAATTTAATGGTTTGCATGAATTTGTAAAAAATAGAAACAATTTTATATAAATTAACCCCACCCCTACCCTAAACCTACCCACTTCTGAACAATGTAAAACACGTAACAGGCAAATATGTGCATTCACAGGTATTCATTGAAAAACTGGCCATAAACAAGCAGTATAAAAGCATTACAAACAAGTCGTGTTGCATTCCAAGTCTTCTGAAGCCATACAATGTTTTTATGCGAAGAATCGCTGAAAATCATCCTGCTCCGTTAACACGCTCACATCTCATTCAAAAGCATACTCCTGTCCTGTGCATGATGCAATCGGTCACGAGAAACACAAGAGCTAATAGCATTTCACAACCAAGGCTGACGTAAAACATCTTCTGGCGGCATTTTTTGAATTTGCGCACACAGAGACTGCACACAGGATGAGCTTTATGGCAGACGGAGATTGCGATCATGTCTATTCCTCTTACCCATTCCGCTCTGCATTTAACCCATCCAAAGTGCACACACACAGCAGTGAACGCACACACACCGTGAACACACACACCCAGAGCAGTGGGCTGCCATTTATGCTGTACATTCACTCCCCACACCTACAATCCCTGCCGACCCAAGACTCAAACCCATGACCTTCAGCTTACAAGTCCAACTCTCTATCCATTAGGCCACGACTGCCCCAATGCAATTTAAAGCAATGGAGGACCCTGCAAGTCGAAAAATGACGTTAAAGGGGTACCTTGAGCGTCAAAAAGCGACACCAAGTGGTCAACGTGACCTGACCAATCTTCAATATGTGACGAGTTCGGAGTGAGACCGTGTTGGCAGGAAAACCTCACTTCCCTGATCCCTTCCAAGAGTCTCGGTAGCAACTGTGTTGGGGGCTGTGGTCTTTAGCGTCATTGTTAATGCGCCTGCCTCCCATGTCAGTCAAGTCATGTGGCCAAGTATAGTGACCCATACTCTGATCCATACTCTGAATATGTGCTCTGCATTTAACCCATCCAAGTGCACACACACAGTAGTGGACACACACACACACACACACACACCGTGAAGCAGCCATATTGCTGGGGTGCCCAGGGAGTTGGGGGTTCGATGCCTTGCTCAAGGGTCTCACCTCAGTCGTGGTATTGAAGGTGGAAGAGAGCACTGGTTATTCACTCCCCCCATGTACAATTCCTGTCTGACCTGAGACTCAAACCCGCAACCTTCGGGTTACAAATCTGACTCTCTAATCATTAGGCCACAACTACCCTCCAAAAAATTTCACCAAATCCTAAGGGGGCACCCGGACCATGTTGGAAATGCTGGTACTGAAGGGGTACACTGGTGTTGTGACCTGGATAGGAGTGAGGTCTACGGAGGCGAGTGTAATGGCGGTCAGCTAGCAAGAGCTGTGCAGGTAAATGGAACACCCTAAAAAACTCTTGACAACATACCTTGGCAGTTATCGTCACCACCAAGAAACAGCTCAAGCAATGCATTGTCAAATACAGGGGAAATTATTAGGCAAATTTATCCATTGTTGCATTGGGCTTTGCACTGGCAAGCACCCCTTACCCTGTTTTCTGAATATGTAAAAATCTAGTGTTTAGGTTTTGTTTATTCTGTAAAGGCCCCATTGTGATGCAGTACACTTGGCATAAATAGACCTGAAGAAATCACAGAGGCCTCTTAGACATTCTGCCTGGCCCTCAGTGCAGGGATCCAGCCCCTTAAATGGGTTTAAACGACATTGTTTCTGGGCCTGTAAAGAATACATAGTGTCTGCCCTGGGGTGAAAAGGCTGGGCGGCAGGCAGATCAGGGAGGGGGCTGCAGTCTTTATTAACCCTAGAGTAGCCAGCTAATGTGATTGAAAAGGTGCCACCTGGCTGTGTGTATGCGTGTGTGTGTACAGTCAGCTGCCGTAGATTGGGGAGGACCAGGTGCTGAGATTCGGCTCTCCTAATTGTTGCCATGTAACAGCGCGCTTGACTGCACCGTGTGGCTTGGGGCGAGAGGATTAGAGCAAAGAAAGACGCTGTTGCTGACACAGAAGTCCATTTTCTTTCTTTCTTTCCAGATCCCCACCCCCCTATCCTCCACAATCCCGGCACTCCACCCAAGAAAGACTGAGGGATGAGGGCGGACAGACAGAGGGAGAGAAGCCGGTCGTATTGTTTAATACACTGGAGGTGGAGATCTGGAGTGGATTTTGAGAAAGCAAGATATTGGCTCCATCTGTTTACGAACTTGATGACTCTGAAACTCATCACTCCTTCACCTCATTAAAATACAGTCAACTGTAAATCTCGGAAGCTCGAGAGAAATAATGAGAAAAGCTTAAGTGGAGATACTGAAGTGGAGACACTCACTCCCAATATTTGGGATCAAAACTTGCGTATTTCAATATGAACTCAAATATTTCTCATCAAGTTCTTCCAAAACCTAATGATGTGAGCAATGCTATGCACACAAATTGAAAAGCTTTATATACTTATTACGGTATCTCAACAATATTTCTCCCGGAAAATTTTAGAAGAATCTTTGAAACTCATTTTTAACTGATGTACCTGTAAGTGTTTGTGACGCATTTCTTGCGTTGTATTTCGAGTGCACTTGAAGGCCATCTGCGCTCCTGTGTGTAAGTGCTGTAATGTTCCAGTATCTCCTTTGCGGTCCTCTGGAGATCCCCATCCAAAGCTTAATGTGAGAGTGCCAACCCCTTTTTCAGTAAACACACAGCGCTTTTACTAGTTAACCCACCCTTTCCCCCTGGCCATAGGAGATGCCGTCAAACCCGTGGAGAGACGTGAGTCAGCCTCGCCTCCATCCTTTCAAGCTCGTTACAACTTGTGTTTAATGCAGCGCTGCTCTTAGAACCATTCGTCTAATTGTGCGCCATTGTGTTTAACCCATCTGAGCCTCTGACAGCACTCAACAATTGGAAATGCAATTGCAGGGTAGCAGTTGTCAACGCGAGCGTGCTAATTTGAATATGCAGCGAACAGGGGGCTTTCAGAGCGAGACAGAGAGGGAGGCCATATTGAGAGCCGCCATCTGTGTCCGTGTCGCTCGGTGCGGCCAAAGCAGGGAGATCCCATATGTCACACGAAGCCCCGCTGGGTATAGCACTCTTGTTGCTGTTTGTTGTTGTTATTTATTTACGAAAGGCCCTAGGAATGAGAAAATTGAGCCGGGTTTGCAGTGCCAGGGCCGAAGGGGCGATAATCTGGCATCGTTAGGACCATCTAATGAGCAGACTTCATGTCAATCGGCCTGTGTGTGTGTGTTTACCATCTGCAAGACGGTATGTGCACATCTGCTGAATCACTGTGGTCCGCTGGGCATTGGGCCATCGTGGGACCATGTGGTGCGGTGGCAGAGACGGTCCCCTGAGCTTTCAGTGACAGGTCTGGACTACTGACATCACAGACACACCTCTACATGAACTGACATCATGGCTAGGCACTCAACTAGAAATAAAGGTGACATGTTAGCTTCAGGGCGATTTCACACTAGAGATTTTGAAGTCAGCGTTCAGTTGGTTTGGTTGGTGTGAAAGCTGTTTTACAAACACAAATGCACAGCACTCTTTAAGCAGTGTCTGGGACAGGGTTTCCCAACCCTTTTAGGCTTGTCTATCACATATTTCCGTAGTTTTAGGGGCGGCTAGGGAGAAACTAAACCTAAAAGTGACAATTAAGAAATTAAATACAAATAAAGGGATAGTTCACCCCAAAATTTGACCATTTGCTCATGGTCATGATGTTCCAAACCTCTACGACTTTTTCATCTGCAGAATACAAAGATGATTTTCTTAAAAATTTTATTTTTTTGTCTGTACTATGAAGGTAAATGGTATCCGATGTTGTTGTGTGTCCTGTCAGAAGAAAAAAAGTCATGCAAGCTTGGATTGACATAAATTAGGGGTGTCCAATCCTGCTCCTGTTCAGTCATTATCCTGCAAAGTTCAGTTTCGACTGCAATTATACACACCTGAACAGTGTTGAAGAGTAACTTTACATGTAACGGAATTGAGTAATTTGGTCCCACTTTATACTTTATATTAGTCAACAGTGTAATTATAAATGTGATTACAGAAATTAATTACAGATGTAACTACATATAGGTATTTTTAAAAAATATAAGTACAATGTAAGAACATGTACACAATAAGTGCATTGTATCCAATGATTAATTTAAATCTAAGTACATAGTAGTTAAGGCAACCTAATATAAAGTTTTATTTTAATATAAAAATAAATGCAACAGTTACTGAGAAAAAAATCTGGTACTTAGTTACTTATGAAAATGTTAACAATTACAAAGGGGGTTACATCTTAATATTTTACACGCATACAGACAGAATTGATTTCTTTCCCAAATTGAGATGACTCTTAAAATATGAAACGCCAATGTTTAGGATGCAGAGTAGGACATGCTTATTCGTTTTATTTCCTATTTGGGGTTATACATGTTTTATTTTTTTATTATTAACTGTTTGTTTTTTCCAAGGCATTGTTATGCCAGTGTTTCCTTTGGAAGCCCGTAAAAAAAAAAAAAGGTTATTGCAACTTTTTATCTCACAATTCTGACTTGTTTTCACAGAACTGTGAGATATAAACTATGACTCTCTCTTCTCTCCACCTGTAGCTGGTGTGTGGTGAGCGCACTGGCGCCGTTGTACTGTGGCTGCCATCGCATCATCCAAGTGGATGCTGCACACTGGTGGTGGTTGAGGAGAGACCCCCCACATGATTGTAAATGCTTCATTCATTCATTCATAAACTCACAATTCTGACTTTTTCTCAGAATTGCGTGATATAAACTCACAATTGCGAGTTATAAAGTCAGAATTACGATTTATAAAGTCTTATAAAGACTTTTTTTCTCGCAATTCTGACTTTTATTCTTAAAGTTAAACATATAACTGATATGTTCTCTTAATTGCGAGTTTATATCTCACAATCTATATCTCGCAATTGCGTGTTATAAAGTCAGAATTGCGAGGTATAAACTCGGAATTCTGAGAAAAAATGTCAGAATTGTCAGAGTTTATATATCACAGTTCTGACTTTATTTCTGAGAATTCTGACTTTGTCTCGCAATTGCGAGTTAGTATCACACAAGTATGACAAAAAAGTCTGAATTGTGAGATAAAAAGTCGCAATTACCCTTTTTATTTTTTATTCAGTGGCAGAAATGGGCTTCCATAGTTTCCTGTCATAGCTATGCACGGATTTGATTTAAAAAAAACTATCATAAATATTAAACTATACCTAATGATTTTAAATCTGTATTTAACCTCAGAACGATCTCAAAGTAAAAGAGATGCGAAAGTCTGATTTTGTGGTGGATGTACTTTCAAAATCAAATATTTATAATCTTAGTCCGAGTCAAGAAGGATTTTGAAAGTCTGACAGTAATGAGTGTTGATTACTACTGTAAGGTTAACCCTGCCTGCTTTAAATGTTTCAAAATTATTAAGTTAAAAACAGTTGTTAGAAATTTAGAAAAGTAATCAAAAAGTAACCAAATGTAATCGTTTAAATTACTTTAATAAAGTAATTGAAATAGTTGCACTAATTAATACATAACTTGTAATTTGTAACCTATTACATTTCCAAAGTAGCCTTCCCAACACTGCACCTCAACAATATGCAAATCAATGTCTTCAGGCATACTAAACTTGGTTTTATAGTTTAACAAAGCAAAGCCAAAATCTTTCAAAATAATAAAAAAGGACCCCCTAGAACCTGCTTAAGTGCGTCCTAGTTGGGAATATTAGTCAAAGGTACAATTTATTTGGACTTTTGAATTGATATGCAAGCAATTTATTTACACATAATTTGCCTATTTTAGTACAATGCATTTGTTTTATCTCTTTCAGTGCATCCATGGTGGATGCAAGTTCTGTTCTGTGCATATTTTGGAAATAAAAGCAAAGGGACAAAACCATGGGATGCTGTTGACTTCCCCTTTTGAGTTGTTACCTAGCTACAACGATAAACAGCTGCTGCTGGTGCTCAACAGTGACACTTGCGTATATGACAAAAGCATCAGAATCAGAATTATCTTTATTGCCAGGTATGTTTGGACATACGAGGAATTTGTTTTAGTGACAATAGCTCCAAAAAAAAAAAAAAAAAAAAGACAAGATGGCGCCACTGTGTTCGGACGCCGTCCAGGCAGCTCCGCTCAGATTGTGCTTTAATGTACTTTTTTACTTCTACTTTCTCTTTTTACACATTTCACGTCGGCACTGATCACCTATAACAAAGAAACACTTTTGGACATTGGAAACCGCTACACTAACCTGTTCCAGGACACTCTATCCACAAATCCATCGTGGCCCCTGGAGATTCTTCGGAACGCGGAGATAAACAATAAACCCCCGAGGGGACGGATCAAGAAACGCCGCGGGAAACGCACTGGGATTCGAGACAGACTCAGGAAAAGGGCTCACAGTCCTCGTCTTCCGAGCATTCTGCTCGCAAATGTCCAATCCTTGGAGAATAAGATGGACTTAATGGACTGTAACATCCTGTGTTTGTCAGAAACATGGCTTTCGTCCTCGGTCCCGGACACCGCTGTAATGCCGAGTGATAACTTCTATGTTTTACGGATGGACAGAACAGCAGAGGCCGGTAAATCCAGGGGTGGAGGAGTGTGTGTCATGATTAACAAGAAATGGTGTGATCCCAGGAATATCTCCATTCTGTCGCGTTCCTGCTCGCCTCATCTGGAACATCTTTCCATTACTTGCCGCCCATTTTATCTGCCCCGGGAGTTTTCATCGATCATTGTTACTGCTGTGTACATTCCACCACAGGCAGACACCGGCTTGGCTTTGTCTAAGCTTCACGATGTGCTCAGCGGCTACATTACCAAACATCCTGTCGCTTTAACAAAGCCAGCCTCAGGCAGGTCATGCCGAACATTCATCAACACGTATCCTGTCCAACCAGAGGACCAAATACACTGGATCATTGCTACACTCAGTTCAAGAATGCCTACAAAGCCCGCTCACTACCGGCTTTTGGCAAATCGGACCATGCCGCCATTTTCCTCACACCGGAATATAAACAAAGGCTCATTCAGGATCCCCCAGTGCAGAGAGTAGTGACGCGCTGGTCCTCCCACTCAGAGGCTATGTTGCAGGGGGCTCTTGATGACGTCGACTGGGACATGTTCTTCTGACGTCGGATGTAGCATTAAGCTTTGTAAACATGCTAACCGAGCAAGCTACAGAAACAATAACTATAAGGACATTCTCCTATCAGAAATCGTGGGTGGACAGAACAATCCGTGCTGCGGTTAACAAACGCACTGCCGCATACAATGAGGCTCTTCTGACCGGGAATATGAGCGAGTACAAAGCATTGTGCTATGCTCTCCGACGCGCAGTAAGAGCCTCCAAACACAGATACAGATAGAGAATTGAGTCTCATTTCCAGCTCAATGACTCTCGACAGATGTGGCAGGGACTGAGGACCATCTGTGCCTTCGGAAACAAATCCTCTGCTGAGGTGAGAGCAGATCCGTTGCTGGCCGACGAGTTAAACATCATCTACGGCCGCTTCGATTGCAACGGCAGCCGCGCGACTCTGCCGTCCAGCGCTTCAGGAAGCAGCAGGCAGAGCAGCGATGATCATGTAATCGTTGTGTCGGAGGATGAGGCTCGGAGAGCGCTAAAGAAAGTGAACGTCAGGAAAGTAGCCGGACCTGATGGGATAACCGGCCATGTTCTGAGGTCCTGCGCTGATCAGCTCGCTGGTTTGTTCACTTCCATCTTTAATGAGTCCCTTGCTACCTCCGTGGTTCCCACCTCATTTAAAATCATTATCCGTCATTATCCCTGTGCCAAAGAACAATAAACCCTCTTGCCTGAATGACTATCGCCCAGTTGCCCTCACATCAATAGTCATGAAGGTTTTTGAGAGACTTGTAAAGAGCCACATTTGCTCCTCCATCCCTGATACTTTGGACCCTCAGTTTGCCTATCGCCCAAATAGATCTACTGACGATGCCATCTCTCATGTCCTCCACTCTTCCCTCACACACATGGACAGCAACAATGGGAATTATGTAAGGCTGCTATTCATTGACTATAGCTCAGCTTTCAATACTATAGTCCCCATCAAACTGGCATCTAAACTCACAGACCTCGGCCTAAACTCCTCACTCTGTGACTGGATTCAAGACTTCCTCACCGGCAGACCTCAAGTGGTGAAAGTTGGCCAGTTCACCTCAAACTCCATCACCCTGAACGTAGGAGCCACACAGGGCTGTGTCCTGAGTCCCCTGCTTTACTCTCTCTACACGCATGACTGCGTGTACTCTCACAGCTCCACATCTATTATCAAATTCGCTGATGATACTGTGGTTCTGGGCCTCATTTCCAACAACGATGAGACCGCATACTTGGATGAGGTAGAGAGACTCACATCATGGTGCCAGGACAACTGTCTCTCTCTGAATGTGAGCAAAACTAAAGAGCTGATCATGGACTTTAGGAAGAGACCGCAGCGGCCCTACACTCCTCTTATGATCAGTGGGACCCCTGTGGAGAGGGTGAGTAGCTTCAAGTACCTCTGTGTAAACATCTCTGAGAACCTGACTTGGACTACACACATCCAAACACAGGCTAAGAAAGCCAGGCAAAGACTGTACCACCTGCGACAGCTGAGTAAATTCAGGGTCTCACCAGCAATCCTGAAAACTTTCTATTCAGGGACCATACAGAGTGTATTGACTCGAGTGCATCTCAGTGTGGTATGGAAACCGCTCCAATCAAGACAGCAAAGCACTACAGAGAGTTGTAGCACTCAGGGTCTGCTCTCCCCTCTCTGCAGGACATCTACCTCTTAGGTAGAGTCTTAGGAGGAGCTTCTTCCCCCAGGCCATCAGGCTCCTAAACTCTAACTCTGTGTCATAACATCACATGTAAATATCACTATATATATAAGTAATTCATACATTTTTCTACCTCATATTGCTGTTATTTAAATACCCTGGACAACTTTTTTGCACATTCCTTTGCACATTGCTCTTATATTATTAAGTCAACAACATACTAACCTGCACATTTATATATATATATATATTTATATTTTTTTATCTTTTTATTTTATTCTTTTTTTTCTACTTTTCTTTTTCTTAATATTTGTATACTATATAATTGCACTGTCCTTGGAGCGGACCTGACTTACATTTCACTGCTGGTTATACTCTGTATAATTGTGTATGTGACAAATAAAAAATCTTGAATCCACAGTGTGACAGAATGACAGCGACAGGACACAGATAATAATAAAAAAAAGCGTACAGTGATAACCAAATAATACAGTGGAAAAAACACCTGTAGTTGCCAGAGAGGGTTGAATTACACTTGAGATTCAGACTACACATCTCCAGAATAACCACTTCCTTTCCCTCAAATGCAGCTCCTAATGCACCTCTGAAAGCCCACGTTGCAGAGTCAATGTTCTGGGAAATGGAATCAGCCCTTACTGTAAGAGAATGCCCCATAGGCTTAATTAACCTGCCAGCACAGCTCTCTCTTCTCCCTGTGTTAATTAGATGGCTTCGGTGCCTGCCAGCACAGCGCTGAGACGTCGCCGTGCACTGTGCAAGAACTGCCGCCGGGGCCACGGGACACTCCCCACCCACAGCAGCCCACTGATGTCATCCCTAAAGCAATAATTGTGAGCAACATCCAGTTCCAGCAGAATTCCGGATGCACCCCATTTCAAGGTTATGAGACAAATACAAAGCCTTCCTAGAATGTGGACCCTACACTTGGAAAAATATATGAAAGCTCTCATTGGGGCTGTACCCTTTCAAAAGGTGCTAATATGTACACTTCAGGTATTAATATGTATATTTATGTACTAATATGCACCCTTTAGGGAAAATAAGGTACAAAGGTGAATCTTTTGAAAGGGTACCAACCCACTGACAGCCTTTTTTTCTGGGAATGCACTGGAATTCCTGGGAGACTTCTGCAACTTCCTCATGGTAACACTTTCTCCTTGTCACTCGAGAGAAAATGAGTCATACAGTTTTGAGGTTTCGTATTTTAAGATACGTGCACAAAGCATCTTTCCCTGACTAATGTGGTGTCCATGTCAGATTTATTTAGCCCAAATGTGATTACTCACGAGCATAATTACTTTAACAGCATTCATTTTCCTTGACACTTACCCTCGTACTGACGCAACATGGACTACTTCCAGAAAAAATAAAATGTTCGCTGCATAATCAAGCTGCCTCTTGGTGCTAGCAGTAAACTGATCTATATTGGCCTTGAAATGCATATGAAAATGTAATTAGTGCGCTTATTTTGAGTAATGAAGATGAGATTGGATTAGCAGGCTCCGATTCTGTCCTCATCACGGCAGTAGACGCATTTTCTTGTCTGCTTTTAGCACCTTGTTAAGATGCGAGAGCTGATGAGGTTAATTGGAGTCTTTCAATGTGGCTTTAATGACTTGAAGGGGCAAATCTCGCAACTGGCAAAACGTGTGGCACGTCCGCATGGACCAAATTCTCATAGGCTTGGATTTTGTGATTGGCTGAATGTCAACGAGGCAATTATCCGCAGGGATTCAGGTCGGCCCAGTTGAGGAGCGCCAGGGAAGGTCATCTTGATCCACGGAGGTTAATTAGCTGACCTCATCTAAAGGAGGATAACTCATGAAGGTAGCCACCGTTTTTCCATGTTCTGGGCTTAGCACACTGTTGCAGTTGGGAGTTTGCATGGATGTTGCAGTCCTTTTTCAGAGCCAGTTTACTCTGAGCCCTGACCTTCTTCTTGCTGAAATTGTATTAGTTTTTTTTCTCAATAGCTGCATCTTTGTCTTCTGAATGCCGGTATTCTTAAACTACCATGCATCTATAATAGATTTGTAGGGTCCTCTGTCTGTGTCTTCTGTCTTATGCGTGTGTCTTGCGTCTGGTCAACACACCCATTCTAGACCAAAGTGAATGTCAGAGTAGACCGTTGCTGACCCCTCATGACCCTTACAAACGGTGTCATCCATCTCCAAAAGGACAAACAATGAAGTGAACAATGAATTCAAAGGGCTTTCCTTCACTGAAATATGTTCAATAGTAGCTTTAAATGGATGCATTGATTTGCGCTGTCCATGGTACTTTGAAATGTTGCATGCGTGCTTAGTAAATTTGATTTGAAGAACTAATGATAAACAGATGTTTGGATATGGGTACTGGTCTGTGTACGTTAACGGATGCATTGCTGAGTTAATTTTTAACAGTTCAATTTTGTTTTGTCTTAAGCATTTTTTTAAGTACCAAATGAATCTTTCGCAAAAAGAGCAATGAAGCATTTGTTCTGGTTGTTTGGTCTGAGCAAGTTAGAATTTAAATTACAAAATTACTTATACAAATAATTGCTTGTAATTAATTACTATGGCGAGCTAAACTCAGTACTCAAATACACAGGATTTGTTGTTTTTCAAGGATCACATTATAAAAATGTCAAGAATTTAACAAAATGTTGCTCTGCCATGAAAATAGCTGACATAAAGGAAAAAAACGGACTAATATAGTGGACTGTGGCCATGCTGTGAATTACATAATGCATTTGTCATGCTTTATTGTTTCCCTGTGAATGGTGGTACCATAGTGCAGTGGTAGTATCACAAGGTACTTTGATAAATACCATGCTATGGAATGCTTAGCATATTCATAAACTAACGCAATCGAAATGATTCTGCAACATAATTTTTTTTCTTTATTTGCCACAGTAGAATTGAATCACAATGCACTAAAAGCAAAGCACTTTATCAACAATAAACTTTGTCCACGCTTAGCTCTGATGCTGTTTTCAATCTGTTGCACCACAAGTCAATCAAACGGTGACTAAATGCATAAATAAATATATAATACTAAAAACAAAGACACAATCAGCAAATGAGCATTGCTTTTCTGTGAGTGTGAGAGCCCTTTCAGCTGTGCTCACATTGTATTCTGTGCTGAATACCACGGTACTCAGGAAATGACCCCTTATGACATAGTCCTTGTTGCTATGGCAGCGTGGATAGTGATACACTTCCCAATCCCAACAGAATGCAACATTTTTAATGAAATTGCTTTAGGTGGGAGGTCCGTTGTGAACCTTTGGTCTGTTGTCCTCAATGGATAGCAGATATTTCGTTCTCCTAGAGCTAATAAAGAAGAAAGGTTTGTGTGGAAATCTGTTCAGGACACGGCTGTGGCTGTTTGTGCATGCCCACAGGAAAGACAAATCCCAAGTTTGATCTCAAATGGAGACTTTAGAGACTGCTGGTATTTCTTATATAGAGTTTCAGAATTTAACAATGTCTCAAACTGGGCTCAGGTTTGCCAAGATGCCAAAATCTGCAGTTAAAGTTCAAGGTTCTTTATTTGTCACATACATATTACATATATGTGATGTAATGTAGTGAAATGTGTTTTAGTGAAAAACCCTGATGAAAAATCCAACATAAACCAGCAAGGATTCCAAGCTGGTCCAGGCTGGTTTCTGCTGATTAGTGCTGGTATAGTGCTGGTCCAGGGTGGTTTATGCCGGTTAGTGTTGGTATAGTGCTGGTCCAGGGTGGTTTATGCTGATTAGTACTGGTATAGTGCTGGTCCAGGGTGGTTTATGCCGGTTAGTGTTGGTATAGTGCTGGTCCAGGCTGGTTTATGCTGATTAGTGCTGGTATAGTGCTGGTCCAGGGTGGTTTATGCCGGTTAGTGTTGGTATAGTGCTGGTCCAGGGTGGTGTATGCCGGTTAGTGTTGGTATAGTGCTGGTGCAGGGTGGTTTATGCCGGTTAGTGTTGGTATAGTGCTGGTGCAGGGTGGTTTATGCCGGTTAGTGTTGGTATAGTGCTGGTGCAGGGTGGTTTATGCCGGTTAGTGTTGGTATAGTGCTGGTGCAGGGTGGTTTATGCCGGTTAGTGTTGGTATAGTGCTGGTGCAGGGTGGTTTATGCCGGTTAGTGTTGGTATAGTGCTGGTGCAGGGTGGTTTATGCCGATTAGTGCTGGTATAGTGCTGGTCCAGGGTGGTTTATGCCGGTTAGTGTTGGTATAGTGCTGGTCCAGGGTGGTTTATGCCGGTTAGTGTTGGTATAGTGCTGGTGCAGGGTGGTTTATGCCGGTTAGTGTTGGTATAGTGCTGGTCCAGGGTGGTTTATGCCGGTTAGTGTTGGTATAGTGCTGGTCCAGGGTGGTTTATGCCGATTAGTGCTGGTATAGTGCTGGTCCAGGGTGGTTTATGCCGGTTAGTGTTGGTATAGTGCTGGTGCAGGGTGGTTTATGCCGGTTAGTGTTGGTATAGTGCTGGTGCAGGGTGGTTTATGCCGGTTAGTGTTGGTATAGTGCTGGTGCAGGGTGGTTTATGCCGGTTAGTGTTGGTATAGTGCTGGTGCAGGGTGGTTTATGCCGGTTAGTGTTGGTATAGTGCTGGTGCAGGGTGGTTTATGCCGATTAGTGCTGGTATAGTGCTGGTCCAGGGTGGTTTATGCCGGTTAGTGTTGGTATAGTGCTGGTGCAGGGTGGTTTATGCCGGTTAGTGTTGGTATAGTGCTGGTGCAGGGTGGTTTATGCCGGTTAGTGTTGGTATAGTGCTGGTGCAGGGTGGTTTATGCCGGTTAGTGTTGGTATAGTGCTGGTGCAGGGTGGTTTATGCCGATTAGTGCTGGTATAGTGCTGGTCCAGGGTGGTTTATGCCGGTTAGTGTTGGTATAGTGCTGGTCCAGGGTGGTTTATGCCGGTTAGTGTTGGTATAGTGCTGGTGCAGGGTGGTTTATGCCGGTTAGTGTTGGTATAGTGCTGGTCCAGGGTGGTTTATGCCGGTTAGTGTTGGTATAGTGCTGGTCCAGGGTGGTTTATGCCGATTAGTGCTGGTATAGTGCTGGTGCAGGGTGGTTTATGCCGGTTAGTGTTGGTATAGTGCTGGTCCAGGCTGGTTTATGCTGATTAGTGCTGGTATAGTGCTGGTCCAGGGTGGTTTATGCCGGTTAGTGTTGGTATAGTGCTGGTGCAGGGTGGTTTATGCCGGTTAGTGTTGGTATAGTGCTGGTCCAGGGTGGTTTATGCCGGTTAGTGTTGGTATAGTGCTGGTGCAGGGTGGTTTATGCCGGTTAGTGTTGGTATAGTGATGGTGCAGGGTGGTTTATGCCGGTTAGTGTTGGTATAGTGCTGGTCCAGGGTGGTTTATGCCGGTTAGTGTTGGTATATCAATGACACGAAGCTGCGGCAGACGGAGACACTGAAGAGGGACTTCAGGAGCCTGATCGAGACGGTACGCAGCACATCGCCCGCGACGACGATGATTGTGTCAGGACCGCTTCCCACGTATCGACGAGGACACGAAATGTTCAGTAGACTTTTTGCTTTAAACGAATGGTTATTGTCATGGTGTAAAGAACAGAAACTGCTCTTTGTTAATAATTTTAATCTTTTCTGGGAGCGTCCTATGCTTTTCCGTGCTGATGGCCTGCACCCCAGCAGAGTCGGAGCGGAACGCCTGTCGGACAACATCTCCAGGACGCTACACTCCATCTGACTAGTAAGCCAAGTCTCAAATAACTGCTATGATGATTTTTGTTCTACCCACTTAAATGATAGAAGTACTTGCGTTGTCCAATCTATACAGACTGTGTCTGTTCAAAGCAGATAGTCCAAAATGCAGCGGCTAGAGTTCTTACCAGGTCAAGAAAATATGATCATATTACCCCAATTTTACAGTCTCTGCACTGGCTATCTATTAAGTTCCTTATCATTACAAAATATTATTACTTGCCTATAAGGCCCTAAATGGTTTAGCTCCTGCGTACCTAACTTGTCTTCTACCATGCTACAATCCAACCCGCTCCCTAAAGTCGCAAAACTCTGGACTTACCTAGGATAGCAAAGTCCACTAAAGGAGGTAGAGCTTTTTCACATTTGGCTCCCAAACTCTGGAATAGCCTTCCTGATAACGTTCGGGGTTCAGACACACTCTCTACGTTTAAATCTAGATTAAAGACACATCTCTTTAGCCAAGCATTCACATAATGCATTTTATAATCTTGTACTGCAGTTATATCTGATCAAATGTACATTATTATTATTCTTTAGCTTGGGTTGAACAAATCATTTTTGCTTAGATGGAACAGCAGCTACGCTAATTATGTCTCTATTTGTTCCTCTGTTTCTGTCACAGGATTAACATCCCGTGGTAACTAGGAATTACAGAAGCTTCAGTCTGGATCCAACCCTTAAATGATCTGAGATGACCGAACACCTGAGGAAAGATAATGCCAACCCCTCAGAGGACCTCAGAGGATGCCAACGCTCAGACAACATACAGAATTAGCAAATTTTGCCATAAGTTAAATATATTAAGGTTCTGCAATATATTAATATATTGTGGAAACTTAATTTCCTGTAGAGCTGCTTTGCAACGATTTGTATTGTAAAAAGCGCTATACAAATAAACTTGAACTTGAATCGGGCTCTTTCAGCGATTTGTCACGGTTCTGTTGGGCCCTGCTGCGACGGCACGTGCCAGATCATCGCCGCGGCGCTGCTCCCTGTGTGCCAGACGGCCTCTCGTTGTCCTGACAGCCCACCACTGCTGTCACCCTCCCTGCGCTCGGGCACCGGCTCCCGGCCCTGGCAACACGAGCGCAACCACAACCCCTACCCAGAATAGATGCAGGCACAGGGGCCAGACAGAAACCCCCACAGGACACATACACACACGCTGTACCCTGCAGCTCCGCAGACTGTTCATTTACTCGAGTCAGGATGAGACAAGGTCAGATTCAGACTGACTTTATGATTTCAGTTTATCAAAACATTTAAAATGAATGTTCCATTATTAAATGTGATAATTTTGACTCTAAATCCTGATTGGATGAGACGCTCTTAAAGCCACTGTAAAATATTGATATACAAACAATTGAATTCCGCTGGCCTATTAATGCACCATGTTGCTTGGCAACTTTAAATAGGCTACACTTATTGTCAGGACAGTGGTTTATTTTGATTATTTTTTTTAAACAGTAAATGTAACTTTATTGATTTCTTTTGGTGCCGTTTTCTGAGAGCATTGTGCATACAAACCAGAATTGTAAGTATCGTGTCTAAAGCTATTAAAATCATCTCTATAATTGAAATAAAGTTTAAATAAAAAGAATTATAAACAATAAAATAAAAAACAAATGAATGTGAAATATAAAACTAATAAAAATGGCCAAAGCACACAATAAAATGACTAAAATCTAAATTAAAAGTACAATGAAAACTTAAAATATATAAAATAAAAGCGAATTCAAAATAATAATAAATACTATAATAATTTATAAATAATATTAAAATAAACAAATACAAATAAAATGATAAAAATACTAATAAAAATCGTGGAAGCACACAACAAAACTACTAAAAACTAAAACTAAAATCCTAAAACCTAAAAAATAAAAGTTAATTAAAAATATTGAAAAGGTGAAAAGGTATTCAAAATTTTAATAATAATAATATTAAAAGCTCTTCAAAACATTAGTATTAACATAAATAATACTACTGTAATACTAAAGTGTTTTTTTTTTAAAAATGTAACAAATATTTCTTGCTTCCTCCGTCTCTTTCTTTCTTGTACAGTAAATGAGTAATGAATTCTTTGTTGTTCTTGAAGAGGAGGGGGAGTGTTTGTTTCCATGCATTCATTAAACAGCAGCTGAAACTGAATTGGAGAAACGGACACACACACACACACACACACACACACACTTACCGAGGTATGTAAATGAGGACATACCAAAGACTTCTCAGCCAAGAAACCCAAACCTTAATTTACAAGTTTAGAAGTATACAATTAAAAAAACCTGGTATACCTTAATTTGGAAATAATAAAGACCTCTGAGGATGTCCGCAAAAGCAGGACATTTATCAGTATTTTGTCCCCAAAGTATAGGTGTATTGGTGTTGTTGGTGTCTATTATGTGTTTTGTCTCCAAGATGCATTTGTTGCATGTTCATCCAAACTGAACACATGAAACACACACAGGTTGATGTCATAGATCACATAGTCTGATGTAATCTATCCATGCACTTTGGGGAGAGACATCATCTGTGTGTGTGTGTGTGTGTGTGCAGACATGTGCAGGTTGTGCCCGTAGCGGTCTGGCCCGATCAGCAGTCTGACAGTGACGAGAGAAGGCGGGGGGGAGCCAGCTTCATTTGCATAATTATGGTCGTGCTTCCTGAAACACAGCCCCGCCCACCGCCGACCTTTCAGCAACCCGAATACTGAAGAGCTCAGACACACACAGCCGAGAGTGAGTGTGTTTGATGTTTGTAGATTCTTCTGAGGGTGTTCTCAGTTCTAGTGTTTGTTAGTGCCAGTGTTATTAAAGTATCGTTGAGATATTGTTGTTTTTTATTGATATTTTGAATTAGTGTTTATTTTTATTTAAAATTTTTATTTTCATTTTATTTAAAGTTTTAGTCATTTCTTATGTGCTTTTGCCATTTTTATTAGTTTTTGTTTTTTCTGTCTGTTTTGCTTTTATTTATTTTTATTTCAGTTTAAGTTTAAGTAATGTAAAGTTACTTCAGCAACTTTAACTTATTTATTTCAATACCGAAACATTTATATTTAAATTCAAATTTTAGTTCAACTTTATTTTTGCTTATTTGTTTATTTAATTTTATTAAATTAAATTTTATATTTTTTATTAACTTTTCTTTCAGGTTTAGTTTTAGTTATTTTATCAAGTAAACTAAATGAAAATGAGAAATGTTTCTTTGGAAATTATCTAAAATAAAATTGTATTTTTACTTTTTGTATTTTATTTCAGTTATTTCAGTTTATTTCAAGTACTGGAAATGTTTTATGGTTTTAGTTAACTATAATAACCCTGCAAAGTGCACATAAAAATAGAAACTATGGTCAAATTTTATAATGTATAAAATATAATTTTATAATGTGTAAAAATGGGCAAAATTGCAAAGTACATGCACTGTAAAAAAATATTTTTTAAAGTTGTAAAAAAAAACAGTAAGTTATTGGAGTAAGTTTACAAGAAAATGCTATTTCAGTCTACCTGCTTAAGAATTTCATGTTTAAATCAATGTAACTTGCAATTTTTTATTTAATTACAAGTGAAATTTACTAGCAGGTTTTGAGTGAAATTTTTTTAAGCAAATTAGATGCAAGAAATGAACAGTATTTTATAAACCAAGTAAACCATTTTGTTTGGTAGTTTGTAATTTAACTAAATGTTTCCTGCAGAAATGTGTGCTCTTAAATCTCTCAGATGTTTCAGCATCTTTGTCACAGTTTTTGGTTTTGTAAATGCATTGGGACTGGCGTGCTGCCATGCGCTCTGATCAGTGAATAGATTTACAAGCATTAGGGTCGGGGTATTGTGTGCTGCTTGTGAACAGGAGGTCCGAGTCTTTTGTGTGGATCAGCTGTGTTCCCCCCACCACAGAAAGCCGTCTGCAAACCTCCTGCTGAATTGTGCCGAGGGTCCGGGGTCCCAAAACACAATAGACATGTGCCACTTTTAACTGACACTCCAAACCGGCCGACACTTAACACACACACACACAGAGAGAGAATATGATTTGTACTGATATGCATGTTCAAGAATTTTAGTCTTTCTCTACAGAAATTACCTTAATTTCTTGTTTCTACTGCAAAAAACATACTCAGTATTTATGTCTTGTTTTCTTGTACAAAAATCTAAACATTTTTAAATGAAGATAAGTTTACCTGTCTTGTTTTCTGAAAAGAAAAGATCAAAAGATAGATATCTGAACAAAGATTTTCCAATAAATCTGCAATAGGTCTAATTTATCAGTCTTCCAGAACCAAGAGTTATCTACACTTGATATCTGTATACTCTTACTGTAGGACAACTGTTGACTGTAGTTTGTCTTTTTTATTGTACTTCTAGGAGAAACATCTGAGATGAGTTGATATTTCAGTGAAACATACAGTAACTCCTTTAAATCTCTTGAACTATGAAAGAACATCTTCTGAGCAAAACTTTTATTCAGCAGGGATGCATTACATTGATCAAAAGTGACGATGCTTTTGAACATTTCTGTTTATCAAAGAATCCTGATAAATGTATTATGATTTCCATGAAAACTGTGATAAAAATCTCACTAACCCCAAACTTTTGAATGGTAGTGTGTGTCTATATATAGACTTTTATCTTTCACTGAACACCAAAGGTGACATTTTTAAGAATCTCTGAGCTGCAGCTGTGTGAATTAAACCTTTATCTGCATTTTGGATTAGATGGAAAGGTTTGATAAAGTGTACCATACCTAAACAAGCCTTCATTCTCTTTCACAGCCCCATCAGGCTGTGTTTTTACCCTACTGTAATTTCCGTTGTGTGTGTGTGTTAGTCCATGACAGCAACACCTGCCATACTGGAAAATGCCTTGAGGTTTGTGTGCTTTGCTGTGAGCCTGAAAGTAAGTGTTTACTTTCCTCTCCGTCTCTTTGTCTGAGCGCAGGCCAGATAAGAGCTGCCACACACCAGACCGCACGCCCCCGTCCGCCGCCCGCTCAACCAGTGTTTACTTCTGAGGAAAGACAGCAGGCAGAGAGAGAGACGACAAACAGACGAATGCGACCTGCAGCAGGCAGGTGTGACCTCTCTTTACACGCCTGACACACGCTCGTATGAAGAGAGAGATTTGTTTTCATAATGCCACATTGTTGTGACACACCAAACACAAACATGCATTTTAATGCTCTTTCATAGCTGAGGATCTCGGTTTAATTCATATATTACTTTTGTTTCAGAAAAAATCCTCAGGAGAATAAAAATAGACAGAAATGAGACATTTGTTCATGTACAGTACGGTAAGAAGGCTATAAAATGAAGGTTGAAAGCAGCTCATATCATTTGCTCTTGGAGAAATGTTTAAGTTTGTATTAGGGCTAATATTAATTATAAAGGGATTTTTGTTGATATCATGTTACTGGAAGAGCATTTGTTTATAACTTTGAGAGGACTTATTAAAAGTTGTTAGCTAGGATGATTGAGAAGGATTTATGCATATTTATTAGTTGTTTTTTTTATGTTCTAAGAATGTTTCACTAATGTTCTCATTAAATTATGAAGCATTATGGAATGTTTCAGCAACATTCGCATAACCAAGAAAAAAAAAACATATTTAAAATATTAAAACAACCAGACGTTTTGAACGTTCAGAGAACATTTAGAAGTAATCAGAATCAGAACCAGTAAAGCTCATTCTGATTCTGATCTCTGCACGTTCAAAACGTCTGGTTGTTTTAATATTTTAAATAGGTTTTTTTTTTCTTGGTTATGCGAATGTTGCTGAAACATTCCATTTTATCATTTTGAAAACATTACAGGAATGTTACTTTTGAATGTTCTCTAAACATTCCGAAAGAAGTAGCAACATTTAAAATACGTAAAAAAACATGTTAGAACAAAACAATGTATATGAACAATGTTTTTTTGTGTTAACGTTTTGAAAACATTATTAAACTTTGAATGAAGATTTGAGAGAACCTTGGCAGAACGTTCTGAGAACATTCCCTGTTAGCTGGGATGTTGCATACCTGAAAACCAGGTAACCAATTTTGTTAAAAAATATGTTTTAAGAACATTTTGTTAACGTTAAAACTTTATTTCTGAATGTTTTAAACCAACCTGATCTCATGACGAAAACGTTTTGAGAATGTTCTCTGTTAGCTGGGGAATTGCTGGTACTTTTTTTGTTAGTGAAGGAAGTGCTATTAATCAGTCTCTTTCTCTCTCCCAGCATGCACCAGCTCCATGGATCAGACCTCAGATGATGGATACCAGCTGAAATGTGTCCAGTTAAATCATTAGGACACACGCTACAGGCCAGTCATTCAGAGAGGCAAGTAAAGTCAACATCCAGCCTCTCAATGATGCTGAACTAATGCTGATTGATCACACCGCTGATGCTTGTGTGTGTGTGTGTGTGTGTGTGATCGGTTTCAGCTGTAAATCATATCGGCTTGTTGTTTGCTGTACCTTCAGATGCCATTACCTTGTTTTGTTCTGGTTTGTAAATGTTGGCCTCAGTGTGTGTGTGTGTGTGTGTGTGTGTGAAAAGGCTTTATCTGCTGTTATCTTCGCCGGCCCGCTTTGCAGCTGCTCTCCACCTGTCACTCACACAGGGAGTGGTGCACATAGTCTGGGGCTGCGCACGTGTGCATGCGCATACAGGCGTGTGTGTGCGTTAGTTAGTGATTACGAGGTCGCAGAGGGTTGCATTCTATAATAAAATACACTGATGGAATGTACGTAAAAAATAATTAATACTCAAGACGAGTATTGCATGTGAAACTTCAAGTAATGATGTTATATATTTCATCTAAAGCTATTTTTACAGATTTGTTTTTTCACTACAGGGTTAAATGGTAATATATAACAAACACTATATACAGTTGTGGTCAGAATTATTGAAACCCTTGGTAAATATGATCAAAGAAGACTGTGAAAATTAACCTGCTTTGTTAATCGTTTTGATCTTTTATTTAAAAAATTCACAAAAAGCTAACCTTTCATTGGATAATAAGAATTTAAAATGGGGGGAAATATCATTATGAAATAAATGTTTTTCTCAAACACACGTTGGACACAATTATTGCACCCCTAGAAATTCTTAAGAGTAAAATATCTCTGAAGTATACTCCCATTCATATTCACAATTTTGAGCACTCTAGGGTGATTATGAACATGAAATTATCCAGCCATGGCTTCCTGTTTCACAGAAATATAAATAGGAGGGAAAACAAAGCCCAAATTCCCTTAATCATCCATCACAATGAGAAAAAACAAAGAATATATTTCTGATGTGCAGCAAAAGATAATTGAGCTTCACAAATTAGTGAAGTGGCTTTAAGAAAAGAGCTAGAGCAGTGAAAATCCCCATTTCCACCATCAGGGCAATAATTAAGAATTTCCAATCAACAGAAAATGTAATGAAACTGCCTGGAAGAGGACGTGTGTCTATATCGTCCTAATGCACGGTGAGAAGGAGAGTTTGAGTGGCTAAAGACTCTTCAAGGATCACAGCTGGAGAATTGCAGAAAATAGTTGAGTCTCGGGGTCAGAAAACCTTAAGAAAAAATTGTCAAACAGCACCTACATCACCACATGTTGTTTGGGAGGATTTCAAGAAAAATTCTCCTAGCTCATCCAAAAACAAACTCCAGCATATTCAGTTATCAGACAGGACTGGCACTTCAAATGGGACTGGCTTCTATGGTCAGATGAAACTAAAAAATGAGGTTTTTAGCAGCAAACACTCAAGATGGGTTTGGTGAACACAGGGATAAAAAGTACCCCATGTGTACAATGAAATATACTGCTGTATTTGTGATGTTGTGGGCCTATATTTCTGCTGGAGGTCCTGGACATCTTGTTTAGACTCATGGCATCATGGATTCTATCAAATACCAGCAGATAAAAAATCAATAAGTGACTGATTCTGTTAGAAATCTTATAATGGGTCATGTTTGGATCTTCCAACCGGACAATAATCCAAACACAAACCTCAAAAACAACACAAAAATGGGTCACTGAGCACACAACCAAGCTTCTGCTGGCCATTCCAGTCCTCTGACCTGAACCCTGTAGAAAATGAGTGAGGTGAACTGAAGAGAAGAAGCACCATCATGGAGCTGTGAATCTAAAGGATCTGGAGTGATTGTGGATGAAGGAATGGTCTCTGATCTCTTGTCAGGTGTTCTCTAACCTCAACAGGCATTATAGGAGAAGATTTAGAGCTGTTAAACTGACAAATGGAGGTTTCAAAAAGTATTGAATAAAAAGGTGCCAATAATTGTGACCAATGTGTATCAGAGAAAAACATTTATTTCATAATGATATTTCCCCCCATTTTAAATTCTTATTATCCAATGAAAGGTTAGCTTTTTGTGAATTTTTTAAATAAAAGATCAAAAGGATTAACAAAGCAGGTTAATTTTCACAGTCTTCTTTGATCATATTTACCAAGGGTTTCAATAATTCTGACCACAACTGTATGTATATATTGTGTGGTATTGTTTTCAAATAAGGACTTTTATCGTACAGTCAGAATTTGTTGTCACATATGTTGTGTATAAATTGTATCCAGTTTATTAATTACAATTTATTTCTTCCAAAACAGCGATTTTATTTTTTAAAAATGTTTTAAACATTTCACTTTTTATCTTTATGAATTATGTGTTTTGTGCTTCAATGCTTTACTGTTAGTTCAAATGCCAATGAATAACTATTAAAATACATGTTTTCCCTCTAGGTAGTATTTCATATTTCAAACAAACATATTTTTTTTTCTCCAATCAATGTCAATAAACAGCAGGTTTCCATTGTGACAACTTGCCCCAGCATCAGGGTCAATGTGTTTCCTGGGTAATAACAGTGGAAAAGTCATTTAGGCTTTCTGTTTGTGACAACTAGCCCCATTATTTTTGTCAATTTCTTTCATATCCGTAAGGCTCTCTTTCTCAGCCATGAGGTGAGGCTGTTTGTTGACGTGTGTGTATGTGTGTGTGTGAAGCACTCATGGCCTTTGGGAGGCCGTCTGCATAACAGCAGTGTGTCTGAGGTGCTGCATTGTGGGATTTGGTGTCTATGGTGAATTCTCTCTTCAGCATGTGCGTCTCAGCGCTGCTAGAGAAAGTCCCCTGCATACCGACACCAAGCAAGACTATTTTCTGTTTTCATCATAGTACTTAAAAAAAAAAATTCCTCAAAACTTTGGTTAAGATTTGGGACCACCCCTGATCTCAACCAACCCAGAGACTCCCGGTATAAATTACAGATTTAATTAAATTAAAATTAAAGATTTATATTAACTTTATTCATTCACAAAATGTCATGATTTTAAGAAAAATGGCAATAAAAATAAATACAAGTTTGTTAATTATTAAATTATTAATTTAATATAATGATTTCATTATTAAAATATCTGCAGATTTTATTTGGATTTTTTTTTTTTTACATTTTACATGTACATTATACTTTTTAGGTACTGTACTGAATTTTTCACCATTTTTAATAGTATTTTAGCTTTTTAACTGCTTGTTTAAAAAGTGCATATTCCATCTAATCTGTCATTAATTATACAAAAAAAATAGAAAAATTTATGAATGTTTAAGAATAGCATCAAGAGTTGCTCTTATAATTTGATTCATTGCGGTTTTAAATCACTATACTGTGTTGTGTCTTGTGTTGAGAGCTTGTGAAATAACTGGACTGTTTATGATGAGTTTGAACTTGCTGCTGATATGGAGGAAGCCTCAGGATGTAATTAGTCACAGACAAACAGATTGTTTTAGGTTGATGTGTTTTATTAAGTGCAGACATATCTTGGTACAGAATCCAGTTGGACAGATTTAATTGAAGATGATGAATTTCTCTGTTCACAGTGTCTGGGTTTCCACATGACAACAGATTGCTGGAATGTCACATCACGAGTGGATCCCAATTTGACGTTTTGGACTGTTTATTATTGTTATTATTAAGTATTTTTGGACAAATAGCAGGACTGCAGAAACACACAAGCGCTGAACATGTAGAAAATAAAAATAAATTAATAAACGATTGTATCTAATGCAAAGTGAATTTCAGACTTTCAGCATTGACAAAGATCGATCTTTAGATCAATAAATGAAACATTTGGCTGTGGAGACAAAATTCAAATCAATCACAAATGAATTAGGCAAACAAATAATTTAAATAAAACATTTGAAATAAATAAATAATAGATAAATAATCACAAACATATACACACAATAATAATAACAACAATAACAACAACAATATAAAAAGTATTATGAGCAACCGCAAACACTCCAACATTTACATGATTAAGGCAGTTTTACAGCATGTCAAGATCTAATTCAAGGCATTTCTGGCTACGCTAAAGGGAGAAACCCTTGTCAGTAGGTCGTTTGGAAAGCTACAGTCAAAGTCCACAGATTCACAAGCTCTATTAAAGCTAGAGACGATGGAAACGTATGTAAAGCCTGTGAATTCAAGGCATGTCCTAGGATTTCTTAGGTCTAAAAGCTAAAAGCACTTGTGCGGAGATCCTAGAAAAATAAGCGAACAGTCTAACCTGTTGTAGATCAACTACCTTAGATTTGAAAACAGTCTCATCTGGTGCTCATCCAGGTCGCTTCTGTGGGTTAATGCAGCGCTTCCCGACCCGATTCCGCGAGATCCGAGAGCTGGGTAGGGAAGCACTGGTTTAAGGCACAGCTTTGCCTCAGCAGGCTGGACGCACCGGCATCTGAAGCAGGATCACCTGCCTGTTTTCCGACGGGTGGCATTTGTTGATGTGTCTCGTGAGTCCCGGCGAGCTGTAGAACATGGCGGGGCAGTATTTGCAGGGGTAGATCTGCGCCGAGTGCTGCAGACGAATGTGCCGCTCCTGGCTCACTCTGCTGGGGAAGTTTTCTCCGCACACCGGGCACAGGTGGCACTCAGACGCGCTCAGGTTCAGCGGCACCTGGCTTTGGGATTTGTCGCACGCGTCGTGGTGCGCTATCACGTGCTTCTTCAGGTACGCCTGACGCTTGAACCTCTTCCCGCAATGCTGGCAGTCGTAAAGCCCGTCTTCGGAGCCGGATTCGGAGAGTCCAGGACTCGGAGTGTCTCTGTCGCTGGAGGTCTCCTCTTTCTCGGGCGCGGGGGTTTTAGTGCGCTCCGGGTTCTGCGGCACCGTTTTGGGTTTGTGCCACCGCCGGTGCGAGGCCAGGTTCGCCGGGCAGCTGAAAAGCTTGTCGCACTCCGGGCATCTGTACTCGATCCGGACGATTCTCGAGCATTTGTGTTGGGCTAGAGAGAAGGGATCGGCGTAGGCTTCTCTGCACAGCTGACACACGAACTCGCCTAGCGGCTTGTCGCCGCCTGCGCACTGAGATCTGGGTTTTTGCTCCACCGGACCTTCTTTGATCTTCAGTCCCAGCACCGGAGAAGTGGTGACTTCGTCCTCGAACTGCAATTTCCGCATGGCTTTGGCTTTCTTGGATGCTGGTTTGCCTTTGCGCTCCGCGTCTGGCGCGGGCCGTTTGGTGGTTAATGTGGTGCCGGTTCGCGTGCTGTTGCTGGTGCCGATTTTAAGATCCACGGGCGCGAACGTCGCATAGTCGGAGCCGCCGGGCGCCGCCGGGAAGGACTCCGCTGAAATGGGCGAGCCGAGATTGAAGCGCCTTTCCAAACACGCCCTCTCGTGCTCCCTGCTGACGGGTCGGGTCGGGCTGTACATGGGTCGGTAGACGATCTCTGGGTTCCCAAACTGCACCGGCTGCGCCGAGTTCGTGCGCGGCGACGTGGGGCGGTGCGCGCTCGCCGCGTCCTGCTGCGCGCCTGGAAACGCGCCCTGCTCATCCTCCTCCGAGCGGACGCGGTACGAAACAGGTGTCGCTTTCTTATTTCTCTTGACTAAAAATCCCCTCGGCATCTTCGCCAGCTGAAAGGCACTTCAGACGGGTTGGAATCAGAGGCACACCTGGTACTATATTTGGACGCGTGCGATGATCTTTCCATCACGGAGGCATAGCAGCAGTCTTTTTAAGCAGGAATGATGACATTGTTCTCGCCCCTCGCTGCCTCGTCCAATCAGATGGAGCTGGAATCCCTATGGATTTGGAGATGGGAGGGTCCGCAGATTGCTCGGGCAGATGTACCTGAGGTTTATTATATTAGGATGCTTTAGGCACACGCTGGTTCCTCCTCTTTTCACGCTTTGATGCTTCCCGTCAATGCACACGTGCCCTGCCTTTGTCAGCATCCTTTAGGGGCTCCTTCACTCTTAGAGCATCAGAATTTCAAATTAAAAGGGTGGAAATGACAACAAAGAAGTTCCATTTTTAATGCTCAGACAAGCGCGCAGAGCGGCGCAGTTTTAACCTGAACGTCCTTAAATCGGTTCGTCTTGCAAAAAGGCTCGCAAGTTGCATGCGTAATTTGTCTCGCGACTAATTAAATGTATAAATCAGACGCCCGTGGGCTCAGGACATGTGCGACAGTTGAATGCGGGACGTATTAATCACTCATTGCGCGCATACATAATTCATAAAAGAGGCTCCTCTCGTTTGCATCACAAAAGACACGCTTGCGAGCGGCAGGGACAGACGCACACCATCCTTCTGTTCAAACGGACTCGTTCCTGTCTGCAAACTCGCCCGTGCCATCAGCAGCATTGTGCTCGTGTGTGATGATGTCATTCCAATGCAACGGTCTCGTCATAGCGGAATTTCTCGTACTCTCCCTCGTTTCGTTCGGAGAGCGTCGCAAAAATGTCTTTAATATAATTGCAGACGAGCACATTTGTTGCACGTGATTTCATAACTCTTCATTTTTGTGAATGCATGCATTTTATTTTATTTACACACACAAGACGCGTTTTGGGGGCCAGATGGGCTACATGCATAATTTGAACAACACATTTGTTGTATCTGATGTAAGCTTTCTTAAAATTATTTTATTTGATTAAACTTGATGTGCGGTTTGGGGAAATTACATTTATTTCCACATACATTACCCAACTTTTAGCTTAACGTGCAAGATGGTTTACTTGCCAAACACATCTGATATATCTGACGTGTAAGCTTTTTTTTTTTTTTTTTTTTAACATTTTAGATTTTTTTTTATCGCATTTGTATTTCATTTTATTACACTTGATGTGTTATTTTGTATTGCATTTAGAATTTATTTTTTTATTAAATTTTATAATTTTATTATTGATGTGCATTTTAGAAGAATCAGTTTTTTTTTTTTTTTGCATTTTATTTATTTTGTGATTATGATCAATATGCATTTTGGTGGAACCTATGTTTGTTAAATTTTATTTTCCATTTAATGTCCACATTCAACTTTGAGTTTAAGAGGCAAGATGGTTTACTTGCCTAACTTCAGCAAACACATTTGTTGCATCCGAAATCTCATATGTAAGTTGTATTATATTTTTATAATTTTATTTTATTTTATTTTATTTTTAATATCTGCTCTGCTCACATTACTACTCACCAGAGCTAAACGTACTAAAATACATGAGCTATGTGACGTGGGACTGTTGGATCATGCATCTGTGATTTTCTGCCCCAGATTCATTATCATACAGCTGCTGCTGCGCTCCGTCTTTACAACCGGTCAGATTCCCCTCATTCTGCTGCTCTTATCTGCCCCACCGCACCGCTGCGTTCACAGCTCCACATAATATAATACTGGACAGCACATACATTCAAGATTTCAAAAGAGCAAAGTCAGATATTTTAATGAATTGTCACCCAATACACACCAAACATTTGCATTTGCCAAAAACAAGAAGCATTATTTATTTGCTTTAGTTCTTTGAGCCCCAACCCCCACAATGTGTTCCCCCCCCAAACATATGGTGCAACGAATGTAGGAAATAAAGAAATCAAAGACAAAGTACTGAATAAATACTTGTAAATATTAAATGGATATTGATTACAGCAGTCCCGGCCGGGCGTGCATAGTCAGATGGTATCTGTTGTACTTCAGATAATCCAGAACACTCTTCCTCAGAGCAGAATAAGCCTCGCTTTTCTGAAACACTTCGCTGAGACTCATGGACTGATCAGACTCTGCTTTATCGTCCACTATCTTCTGAAGAGCCTCTTGAATCGACACTGAACCATTCTCATCCTGTGAAGACACACAAGTCTTGTTTTTTGTATTGTAGTATGAAAATCTTATTTTATTCTTATGCTTTTAGTGGAACCTGTGTAGTATTTTTTTATTGTATTTATTTTTTTATAAAAATATGGGTATTTATTTGTTTACCTGCCATACTTGGACAAACACACATTTGTTTCACCTGACATCTGATTTTCTTTAATTCATTAATTTTCAGTGTGCATTTGGGAGGAACTTGTGATTTTTCTTTTTTTTTTAATTGAATTTTGCTGCATTTTTATTATGTTTATTTCCACATACAATATTATATTTTTCATTTAATGGGCAAGATGGTTTTCTTAACCTGAACCACTTGCACTGTGGAGTTTTTTTTTAATTGCATTTATTATTTATTTCCACATACAGTATATAAAATGGTTTACTTGCCAAACTTGGACAAACACATTTGTTTCATCTGAAATCTCATATGAAAGATTTTGAATTTGAATTTTATTTTGAAAATCTGAATCTCATATGAATTTTATTTGAAAAATCTGATCTGGTTGTATTTCTTCCCCACCAGAGCTAAATGCATGTAATGCATTGCATTAAAATGATTGGTGCATGACATGTACAGGCTCAAAATGTTTAATAATTGCATTAAAGTGTTAATCTGACATCAAAAGATGTTCTGGAAAGATCTTTTACAGAACAAATGCTTCTAACAGAGATGTAGAAGTAAAGGAAACTGACCTCTAGTTTAGCTGAGTCCATGATTTGCCGGACTTCCTGTTCAAAGTCAGCGAAGCGGTCGTGATAAAGAGCCAAGCACCAATTCTCTCTAAAATAACTGGAAAAAGGGAAATTTTAAAAGTCACATTTGGATTTAAAGACAGTTCACTTGAAAAAACTAAATTCATTATTTTGTGTCCTTAATATTGTCCTTATTTCTACTACTTGCTAGCCATGCAATGTTTTGTGGCTTTTTTTGTCTTTTTTTAGAGCTTGACAGATGTGGCCACTATGAATTGCGATGGTCTGCAGGAATATTCATCAGAACGGTTTCTTTTGCATTCCATGGAAAAAATAACAGCATACAGGTGTGTAATGATGCGAGGGTGAGTAAACATTGACAGAACGAACACACACACTCCACTTAGCATGTTCATCTAAAATGCTCCATTCAGCAGCACGGTCGATCAATTATGATCACAGATCTTGATGATCATCTGTTTTCTGTAATGATATTGAGCCACATTCAGAGTCACGTCAAAAGAGCGGTGAAGAATCCCATTTTAATGGTGTGATCAGCGCTGCTGGGTGGCTTAACTATTGTCTCGTGGCGCTGTGGAAAGCGGATTGCACACCTGCATAAACAGATTAGTAATGCAGGACAATGACTCTGATGGTGGAGGGTCAGTGGTGTTAAAATTTAGGAGCAGAGGTCACACCATCGGAAATAGATCATCATATAAAGTGTGACCAGACGAACAAAGATATGATTAAGGTTTGGAGTGTCATAAATAATCCTGTGCGTAATTCAAGAGAATTAGTTTGATTTGGTGTTTAGGTATTGAACTGAACAATTAAAATGGGCTGCAGTGTAAATCTCACACAACCTTTCAAGAACATCTAGATCTAGATATTTCACCATAAAATCAAGAGGCAAAACTTCTGTTCTGCCGTTACTGTAAAAAAAAAGAAAATTTAAAATAAAAATTTTTGATACTGTTAAATACATTTAATATTTATATACTTAATGTTAAATATATTTATATAAATATAAAAAAATGGAATGCTTATTAAAATCAAAATAAAATTTTGTAGAGTAATGGAAATCTAATGAGAAACGGCACTGACAATAATAGAAATTCTCAACAGTAAAACATCCCCGGTTACAAATTTGATGATAAAATGTTTTGTTCATGTTCCATATTTATTATTTTTTTTCCCTTTTTCTTTAAGGACACAGATAATAAAAAAATCGGAATAAATGAAAAATAAAATATTTCATTATTTTTTTATTATCTGTGTCCTGTCATTCTGTCACTAAAACAATTTCCTCGTATGTGCAAACATAACTGGCAATAAAGCGAATTCTGATTCTGAATAAGGTGAGTATCATGTTAAATGGGTGTTTTTTTGAGTTTCCAAGAATGTCCATTAGGTTGTAGTAACGAAAGTTTTCTTCATTTGTAGATTCGAAATTCAGGTTTAGTCTTGAAGTTGAAATCTGTATCTTGTCATTTAGAATCAGGCCTGATTTTAGTCTGTTTAGAGTGTAAATGCATCATCTGACGGTGACCGTAAAATGAATTTCTGACTGTAAGATTGACGTAACGCGGTTGAACCTGTACATGTCATGGACCAAACCCTCGTCGTAGCGTGAGCAGAGATGATTCAGCAGCAGCTGGTGTTTCCTGTAGAGACACAGGAGGTCGGAGACGGGAAGTGTGTTCTTAGAGAGGCACGTGATGCTCTCCACCACATCGTGCGAGCTGAGATGCAGATGGAAGTAGTTCCCTGTTTCAGTGCGGCCCGTCACGATGTCACGACCCTGCAGGATGCGAATAATAAAAATGAACCTTTTAAACTCTTAATGAAACACTTAAACTCTTGGTTAAAGTCATCTAGGACTGTACTGTGATAGAATGCAAACTCATCTTGGTTTAGACCATAATACCTTCTGAGCTGCTATTTTGTTGCCGATGGCAGTCGGTTTTGTGACACAGAGGTAATTGTAGCCACCTGGTAATCTTCCCCCTGTGAATGTGAGATTTATTATAAATTATTCTTCATAACTCTTGTTTTTACAAACACACAATTAATAGTATTTTCACCCGGACACCATAAATATGATTATAAAGCTGTTTATCTCATATCAGACGCTGTGTTTCTGTGTAACAGATGGTCCATTCTGCTATAATCACTTAGCCCGTGATTAGATTATGCAAATTAACTGTCAATAGTTTGGTGTCAGTCAGAATTAGATGAGGGGGGAAAACTGGGTGACGCAACACATGTTAAACATTTTAAACATTTTAAAAGTGTTGAAATCCTAATAAAAACGATCACTGAATCCTCCAATAAACTCACATTGAGCACTTGACTGATTCTTGCAAGAGCAAATGAACTAGGGACAATTTATGTAAAAATGTAAGCACTAAAAGGTTTTTTTACTTTAAGTATATGCTATAATGTTCTAGAATGTTATTGTTGCTAGGGGTTGTTAGGGTGTTCTAAGTAGTTGCTAAGGTGCTTTGAGTGGACTTTAAGTGTTCTCATTGCTAGAGGGTTGCTAGGGTAGTTGCTTAGGTGTTTTGAGTGGATTTTCTAGAGTGTTCCTGTTGTTAGGGGTTGCTAAGGTGTTCTAGGCAGTTGCTAAGGTTTGCTGAGTGGATTTTCTAGTGTTCTTGTTGTTAAGGTGTTTTAGATAGTTTCTAAGGTGTTTTGAGTTTATTTTAGAGCAGTTTTCCAGAATATTTTGGTTGCTAGGGGGTTGCAACGGTGTTCTAAGATGTTGCTAAGGTGTTGAGTGGATTTTAGTGCATTTCTCCCAGATTATTCTGGTTGCTAGAGTGTTTTAGGCAGTTGCTAAGGTGTTTTAAGAGAACATTCTAGAATGTTCTTGTTGCTGGGGGTTGCTAGGGTGTTCTAAGCAGTTGCTAAGGTGTTTTGAGAGAATTTTATTGTTGCTGGGGGGTTGCTAGGGTGTTCTAGGCTGTTACTAAAGCCTGGAATACACTACGCGATTTTTTTTCCCCCGATTTTCCAGTCTGAACAAATTGACGCTAGTTGAGGAAAGTCAGAGCCAGTCTGCAGATTACAGCTGACAGATTCCACAGAAAATCTCGTAGTGTATGATGGTCACAGATTTTTTTAGCTTCAGAATTTGATTCTATCCAGTCGGAGGATATTAAACATGTTTGATATTTTCAGCCAATTTTAGAACACATATGTTTTCATTTGTGCGTCTCCTAGCAACAAGGCGCACATTTCTGCGTGAGGTCGTTGTGATCGGAACAACTTTAAAGGTAGTGTATGATCCTCGATCGCGTAGTGTAGGATGCCCAGTTTTCCTTTGTCACTATTTACGAAGTCGGTAAGTGCATGATGAATGTTTTAAAAATCTGTTCAGATTTTAAAAGTCGTGTAGTGTATTCCAGCCTTAAGGTGTTTTGACTGAATTTTCTTGTTGCTGGGGGTTGCTAGGGTGTTCTAGGCAGTTGCTAGGATGTTGTTAAAAAGAGCCTACTCTGAAGTGACTGTGATGTTTTGTTCTAAGAAATTCAGAAGGAGAAATGGTGACCTTGGATCTTGGCCTGATTATAAGCTGGAATGAGGTGGTCGTGGTCAGACGGTGGGCCGGCGGGATGCTCCAGGGTCGGGTCACATAAGGGCAGGACAACAGATGCCAAACTCTGCCCCACCTCCTTACAATTAAAGCAGGAGTCGCTCCACTGGTCGGCATGGTAACGGCGGGAGTATTTGGTCAAGGGGCCTGTGGCGTATATGGAGGGGTCGTTGGTGTGGAAGCTGGAATCTATGACCAAACGCCCATCCAACACCAAACAGGCATCATTGATGGCCTTGAAGGCGTCGTAGTCGATGGTTTTATGAGAGAAGCTGAAGAACACCTATGAAAATCGAATGCAAGTTAGAGACCATCTGAGTTATTTGTTTTAAAACGGACATAGATGCTGGTGTTTGCCAAAATCATGATGGACTAAACATCCCACAGCCATTAAATGAAGAGCTGATGGATGCTTGTTAAAGAGTCAAAATGTCCTTGATCTTATGAAATAAAATACTTTGTTCTGTAACTTTCAGAACTCAAAACATCATATAATAATAATAATAATAATAATGTTTTAACGGCACAGCAGCAAGATAAAGGGAATGTTTAATAAAAATTAATTTAGTCTTCAATCTAAAATATGTAGACTACCATTCCAAATTTTGGGCTCAGTAAGATTTTAATTTTTTTGAAAGAATTATTACTTTTGTTTAGCAAGGACGCATTAAATTGATCAAAAATGAGTGTAAAGACATTTATAATGCTACAAAAACTTTATTTCAAATAAATGCTGTTCTTTCAAAACTTCAATTCATGAAAGAATCCTGAAAACAATGTCTGTTTCTGCAAAAATACGAAGCAACACAACTGTTTTCAACAATGATAATAATCAGAAATGCTTCTTGAGCAGCAAATCAGCATATCAGAGTGTCACAGGAATAAATTACATTTTAAAATATAAATATATTCAGATTTTAAATTGTAATAATTTCACAATTTTACTGGTTTTACTGTATTTGTACTCAAATAAATGCAGCCTTGGCGAGCAGAAGAGAATTTTTACAGACCTCGAAGTTTTGAATGGAAATTTGTTTTTGGCACAAAAACATGATGTAAAAATAAATACTAATACAAAATGTATAATATGGCTCCTTGAAATTTGTGTACTGATGTTTAAGAATGTTTTCTGTTCCTCTGCAGGTAGTTTCACTCACCGCACACTCCAGTCGAAGAGTCTGAGCGTCAGTGGTGAAGGTCACTGAAGTCACGGGATCTGTGTGTCGTCCATCATTGATGTGAGTCAGCAGGCAGTCGTGATGCACGCGAACCTCCTCTTTTGCTAGAGCCTGTTTCACTGCGTGCTCCACTGAACTGTTGGGGAAACAGGAAGTTGGGTTGTCTTCGGGAGGATGGACCACATGAATCCGGCGGCCACTCACACCGAGATGCAAGAGCGTCTCCACGCAGGTGAACACGTCTATGGTGTTTCCATAAAGCACAGCATCACCTGCCAACCAGTCAAACATCATTTTTTTTAAATGGACAACATATTGTGAAAAACACTGGACTGCATTACATCCATACCAATGAGAATTCATCAAGTTACATTCCCTCCGATAAAAAGCTGGTTTACTTAACTGTAAAATAAACTTAAGGCCACTTAGCCTCCACAAGGGGGAAGGGAAGCAATTTATTACGGCCGTTTGGAGAGATAATATCAGTGGCTGTGAAACAGAGAAGGGTCACTTAGCAACCCGGAGAAGGTCCCATTAGGTTAGATGAGGGGAAAGAAAGGAATAAGGAAGAGAAGATGAAGGAAGTGATGTCCTTTCACTGCTGCGCCTAAACAGTGTCAGAAACGCTCTCACACCATCAGTGCTGGATTGATTTAATTGAGATCTTTTGTGAAGGAAGGTCTTTGATGTTAACATTATAGTCCTCAAGGATGAAAACTAATCAGACGACGCTGACATAACACACAGAACGACACGCTGAATATAAAAGGCACACATGCACGATTCTGTATAATGACAGATGATTAGTTTGAAAAACCATTGCATAGATGAGTATTCCTTTTGCCGTGTTTACTTTATATAATATATCAGAATAACACATAATTAATGTATACAAAATAATATTGAATGTGGCTCAGTAATGCAAGCAAACTTTTGAAAGTACTTAGAATTTAAAAACTTTACATTACAAAATTTAGAAACTCTTTTATAATAATTTAAATGAATACATTTTATTCCATTTGATTTGAATTATTAATTAAATTATTAGCATTATTATTTTAATATCTCATTATTGGTTATTATTTTTGGCTATTAGCAAATTACTAGCATATTACACACTATTGTTCAAAAGTCAAGGTTGTAATTGTAGAAAAAAAAGATTTTATTTATTTATTTGATTAAAAATACAGTAAAAACGGTAATATTGTGAAATATTATTATAATTTAAAATACATTTTTTCACCATATGAATATATTTTAAGATGCAATCTATTCTTCTGAATTTTACTCCAAGCTTCAATGCCACATGATCCTTCAGAAATCATTATAATATGCTGATTTGCTGCTGCTGAATAAAAGTATTCATTTCATTAGTGTTAACTGATGTGCGGTCACAGGAGTGTGTAAATTGTCTTTGAACGTGACTCATCCAATCAGATTAGAGAGCCAGAACTGTCTGTTTTATAAATGCGGCTTTGTCTTCTATACATCTCACGCATTCAGTCCCGTAGCTCCTGTCTTCAATGCCATATTTACGGCAGTTTATGTTAAACAGCATTGATTTACATATCATCTGTCTTTCCTCATGCAGGGCTGAATAGCTAGAGAAGGTCTCATCTCGCTCAAGCCCTGTCCATGGTGCTGAAACACAGCCAGCGCCGCACAACTCGGATGCTTTCAACCACAACAGGATTTCTGCCAAAACTATTATCAGGTAATTTGTGTTGACAACTTACTCGGAGCCAGACCCAGCGATGCCTCTCTGGTTGACCCAAATACAAATTCTCATGCCACTAAATTGATATCTTTCATATGCAGACGGTATAATTAGCATTCACTGATAATTGTGCTACTTCCCGGATTATTAAAGGAGGCTGTAATTAGTAAATATAATAGGCTTAATCAGACAGATAGCGGTGGCTCATCTCTGCTCGTGCAGATTAATTCTTAGCTCACCCTGCTAATATTAATATTCCCCTGTATATGGATGGAAGGAGATGAGATTTCACTCACGCTAATTAGCTACTTGTTATGCTCTGACAGTTGGACGCGGCTTTAGAATAACAGTGGCTTGGTAAATGAGATTCTGCAGGAGAGAGTGCTGCCATAGACTCTAATAAAATCTTTGTAAATTTGCAGTAAACACACCTGTCAGTTCCACAAAGTTGTCCATGAGCCACTGATGGACGTGTGAGCAGTCGTGCTGGTCGTTGAGGGTGAAGAGGTTGGATGGGACGGGCCGTATGCGTCGGTGTCTGGGCTGATTTGGGTTCAGATTGTTGGTTTTTTGGGTTATGGCATCTGTAATGGTGAGACTGGGCATCTGAAGTGTAGTTAAAATAGAAAATCACATTCCTTCTCTCTCTCTATATATATTAATTTAAATGAATAATCAATATATATACAGTATATCTATTCTCCAACCAAACTGTTAAATCGAATTTATATGAATTAACATTAATAATTTGTCATCACAAATTGCAGACACTTTTTAGAAGCTGGTAAATATATTTGTGTGTGTGTACATTTTGTATCTATATTTATCAGTGTTATTGAAGTAGTTATTCTAATATAGTTTTTATTTTTATATTTTAGGCATTCATTTGAATTTTAGTTCAAGTTTTTGTCATTATGTTTTATTTTATAGTTTTCTTTAAATATATGTGTGTGTATATATATATATATATATATATATATATATATATATATATATATATATACATTCTTTTACATTATTATTTTTTATTTCAGTTTTAGTTATTTTTGTACAACAAAAAAGAAGAAATAAAGTTTTTCATATTTCAGTTAGTTTATTTTACTTTTATTTAAAATAGCAAAAATGTTTATGATTCTCATTTTAGTTTCTGTTAACCCTTGATATACTCACCACACAATTTTGTTTTAGGATTTTTGTTTTTACATTTTTTTATTTATTATGAATGTAAGAATGGAAGGTATTTTTTTTTTAAGATTCTTTGAATAGAAAGTTCAAAAGAACTGTGTTTATTTAAAATACATTTATGTAAAAGTCTTAACTCTAGCTTATATATATATATATATATATATATATATATGTATATATATATATATATATATGTACATTATGTAATTGCATTTAAATGTAAATTAAATTATTCAAATGATGGAAAATATATTTTAATTAATTTAAATATAAATAATTTATTATATGAATTTATGTCCAGCTTCTATATACACCGTATGGGCAATGTCCTACCATTAAATGAATTGTCAGACTCTTCCAAATACAGCAGCATCCACACAAGCTGAATTCTCATGTACTAATTATTGTGCTCTGCATGAAAACCGTATTAGCATTGCATTAATTTGCAAACACTGATCTGCGCTGGCACAGAATACACATCTCATAATTCACAGTCACATTTTGGTTCAGTGAAATGTGTTGATGTTGTGTTTGTGCGTCTCTGACCTGGTACTGCAGGCCGGTGCAGAGGATCAGATAGTCATACTTCACTTTACCATTCTCCATCAGCTCCACGTGTTTGGCCTCACGGTCGATGGCCCTCATCTTACTCGTCACCACACTGATCCAGGAGCGCAGAGACAGCCGCGCTTGATCCTGATCGCTGTAGCAGTGACTGTGGAGGAACAGATCCTGCATCAGTCTTGCGCCGCTATGAAAAGAGCAGCCAGAAGGTCATCAGTGTCTTTCACTGTAAGCGGTTTTAGATTTTCAATGCTCAAGGTGAACTGACTCATTCACTGAGATGCTCAGAATCAAGGTTTCGTGTGGAAGCTCTGATACGGTGTGTCGTATCAGTCTTTGGATCGGTGGATTGGATTAGATGTGCCAGTCATGCAGAGCCACTAACAGACATGATAAAATGGACGTTCCTGCTTCTCATCACGAGTGCCAGGAAGTGCCGCACTAAAGCTGCCTCTCTCAAAACACTGAAATATGAGGGAAGAGGTCAGAATCTCTTGAGAGATCAAAGCAGTGTTAACCCAAAAAAATAAACATTTAATCTTGATTTATTCATTCCATCCCTTTTGTTTGTCTTGCTTTATACTGCCAAAAATGAAGAAATGCACTACACTGCAAAAAATTATTTTCTTACTTATTTTTTGTTTTCCAGTACAAATATCTTGAAGCAAATGACTTGAGATATTAAGTCTTGTTTTATAAAAATTTTGTTAATGCTTAAAATAAGAAACAAAATTCAGTTTTCTGAAAAAATAAGGCAAGTTTGCTTCTCAAGTAAATGTACCATGATTTAATCATTTCTAGATATCGGTCATGGAAAAGAAGTCAAAATAATAGGTTAGAAATATTTAATATCGTAGAAAATTATTATAATCGAAAAATAAAATGTTAGAAAATCATATTTGCTCTGTATAAAAGCAGTCCAAAATTATAACTCTCAAATCTCATTTACAGTCATATTTTTCAAGCTTTCAGCATTTTGATCAGTCAACAACATCATACCTAAAGCACAGTGGATTTGACAGAAACGTGAATGATATTTGAGTTAAAAATCCAGTGCATTACAAGGTTTTGTGGCACTTTTTTGTTCTTTTAGTAGTAAATTTGCAACAGTCAAGCCTTTGAGTCTGAACTCCACTGAGAGACCAGGACAGCTTCAATGCTTTAGCACTTCACATCTGTATGATAGAATGGAAATAAAGCGGTCTTTCAATCTTTCATGGAGTGGAAATATGCTGCATTGGAGTCTGAATGCCTCTCGTTTGTAATGCATCTCTCACCTTGTAGCCAGAAATCTCATGTTGTCATCAGAGCAGCGATCTGGAAGGCCGTGAGTGGAGATGAGAGTGAGATTGCTGAATCTGAGATGAGGACTGGCGGGAAAGAGAAATGTAGAGTCAGTGTCAAATAATGCCATTGACCCTTTTTTTCAATCAAGTTTATGCTGATGTGCATACTGTTGATCGAACATGTCTCTGACTTGATTTCAGGTACAGAAAAGCTTTTCTGAAGAACAGACTCTGTGTAGGACAGATCTTGTCCATTTTGGATAATGAGGCTATTTTTGTCCAATTTTTTGTTCCTCTTTTGCTGTCCAGAAATGAATACCATTGAATGAAGAGAGGACAGTAACGACGCCTGAACAAAAGCATGCGGGGTGTGTGGGGTTATTCTGCAAACACTCGATGGACAGATGCTGAAATCCCTTAATTTCCAGCACAGCGCTGGCCTGCATTAAAGCGCTTTCTTCTCCAACCATCACAGTAAAAGCCTTTCCTTTTGTTTTGTCTTTTTTCCCCTCTTGTTTTGTTTCCTGTGTGTAGTAGTCTCCCCCCCGTCGCCCTCCCCCCGTCCCCTCAGGAGTGTAAAAAGGTCTCTTGTCATGTAAATGACCTGTTTTGTATGTGCTGGATAGACATGATCTCTATCTGTGGCGGTAGAGGAAATCAGGCTAGCGTGTGTTGAAAGAAGACGTGTGAGGCCTGCGGACCGTCATGATTGATCAGACGGAGGACGCTGGACACACAGCCGCAGCTCTGCGTTCTAGCGCTCTAAGCGATGCAGACAGACAGAGCTGCGACTGTCATCTTCAGCCCTCTGTCTTTTATTTCAGCTTCAACTCCTTCCTGCACATGTTTGATTTGCACAAATGTTCACATGCAAAAGTATAAGAGAGATTGTCATTTTTTAACAGCTCTTGAGCAGTCAAATTATTTTTAATGAAGAGTCCATAAAATTAATTAAATATTATATTATCCATTTAATTGTATTCCCCCTCCCCCATAAAATTAATATATATTTAATTATAATAACCCTGTTACCACAATTTGGGACATGTCTAAATACATTAAAAGTAAATTTTATGAAAAATAAATTGATTTGTGTGATTTTTTTTAATTTTTAATTTTTTTTATTTTAGCCATACACAATAATGAATGAATATTTAATTAATGTTTATAGCTAAAGTACCATTAAAATTAAATTTAAAAACATGTATACATTAAAACATTCAAAATGCGGGGCTTGCCTAAATTCACTAAATAAATAAAATAATATAAAAAAATAAAAATTGATTTGTGTAATTTTATTTTAGCAATATATTGTTTAGTTAATGTTTATTGCTAAAATAACATTAACATTTAAAAATGTGTACATTAAAATATATAAACAAAATTGGGGACATGCCTGATATACCAAATAAAAAAAAAAATCAATCAATTGAATTACATTGTTTAATTCATGTTTACTATGTTTGCTAAAACAAAATGAAAACCAAATAGAATATTTAACAAATAAACAAACATAAATTATTGCTAATAAAAAAAAAGCAAATATTACAAATAAAAATAGGGCTGCACATTTAGCCTGAATTAACCGCTCAGTAGGAGTTAACTAGTTTGGGACTACATGTTGTAGTTATTGATAAACATGATTTAAAGAATAACATTTGTTTGAAAATATAGAATTTTTCTTTTTAATTTATTTTTTTAATGCAGTAAAAAACTATTATTTGTGTAAAATTGAGCAAATGTGATTATTAAGAGCATTTACTAGATGGCAGTGGATATTTTTGTTGTTGTTTCAGTAAGAATTTATAGAATTAATTAAAGGACAGAATTATTTGTCAATCTTTTATATAAGAAAAAAATCTGGAATCTGTGTGAATGTGAAATGTTAATCTTGTGTGTGTGTGTTTTCTCTCCGCAGGCTGTTCTTGACCAGCAGCTCACAGCGTTCTGGCCTTATCAGCAGCTGACAGGCCTCTATTGTGGCCAGTGTCTGACTGCTAAGTTTAGGGGCCAAGCATCTTTATCGGTCCTCTATGGTCCTGGGTTTCACCCCATCCTCAGGGGTGATAAAGGACAAGAGAGCGAGCGTGAGGGGGCCAATGGTTTTGGCTTGACAGACAAGCGTTGTCGGCCATGGCCTCCACCTTCACCATTAGACAGGCGGCCTCTACAGGGGCTGACCGGCCATAAGTTTAGTGGACACTAACTGCCTCATTAGTCAAGTCATTAGCGACAGCAAACACCAATTGCGGCCTAGAGAACAGTGGCAGGGCAGGACCTCCACACACTGCCAGCTCTAGACAGCTGCGTGCCCGCGGTGCCTGCCAAAGCAGCAGGAGTTAACACACACACACACAACCGCAGAGCGACCCCTGGTTGCCAGGCAGTTATCAGCTTTCAGGAAACAAGAACGGCCTTAAATCGCAGCTTTGTTTGGTCAAACGCTTTGCGAGAAGCTGCATCCAAACCCCTGACATCCTCTCGAGAAATTACATTGTGAAAAGTGAAATCCTTCAGAGACTAAAGACCTAAAGTGTGTGCAAATCATTGTCTAAAAACGGTGTTTCCCAAGCTTTTTATGTACACTATTGTTATGTACACTTTTATGTACACTTTCTTTAGGAAAGAAATTAATACTTTTATTCAGCAAGGATGCATTAAATTGATCAAAATGACAGGAAATCATTTTTTTCTTTTGAAATTTCTATTCAAGAATCCTGAAAAAAAATATTTTAAGCAAAAAAAAAAAAATTTGTTGATTAATATTGATAATATTAGGAAATTATAAAGGCTTTGAAAACGGCAATAAATGACATTTTTGATTACGATTTGAAATTGTAATAATGTTTCCACAACATTTTTAATTTTACTGTATTTTTGATCAAACAAATGCAGCTTTGCTGAGCATAAGAGACTTCTTTCGCAAATCTTCCTGACCACAAACCTTTCAGTGGTGGTGAACCTCGCATTTTTGACCTATGGTACATTTGTTTGTAAATGAAATCTAGAAAGGAAATGTCATTTACAGTCCTTAAAAAGTGGAATTTAAATAGTCTTGGTTCAAAATCATCTGCATTTTCTACAATATAAAAGTTTTTCTCACCAGAATGTGGCCATGGTTTTTAATTTGATCTCTTTCTAAGTACTCTTTGGAACCAATGTCTGGTTGGGAATCACTGCTTCAAAATATTTTAATAAAGGCAATCAAATATTTTATTTGAAGAATTTGTTTTTCAAATTCAGTGGCTTAAAACACAAAGAGATCTCTGTCCTGAGGCAGAAGAATCCAGAATGCAGGTGCTGAGCTGAGTGTTATTATATAAAGCCGTGAGCTCAGATTTCATGCAATCATTGTTTCGCTCAGATCCCTAAGGGTCACTCTCACTAATTATAATCACGCTTAAGATGATGTCCCTCCACCCCCAGACAAAAAAAACAACAACCTGTTTTAGACACAAATATCTTGCTGTTTCTTCAAAAAGAAATCATAAATGCTATTTAGGGCTTAATTATCAGTGCTGACCGTTTGATTGAAGTAGCGTTTCTAAAAATGGCATGCTTACCAGAATGTCAGTGCTTCAAGAAAAGCTAAACCCGTGTCAGATGCTCCCACTACCACGATTCTGGCATTGACGGTGACCTTCGGCTCCATGGTGAGTTTTCTGTTAGTGTGGTACAGGGCAAAAGATCCCTAACAAGAAGAAATGAGAAAACAAGATCTTTAGTGACATTTAACCCATTAAAAACTGCTCAACGGTGTAGTTTCAAATACATTTTCAAATAAATGCTGATCCTTTCTATTCACCAAAGGAAAAAAAAATCATGATTTCCACAAAAATATTAGGCAAGAATAACAGTTTTCAACATTGATGATAAGAAATGTTTCTGGAGCAGCAAATCAGCATATTAGAATGATTTTTGAAGGATCATGTGACAATGAAGACTGGCGTAATGATGCTGAAAATTCAGCTTTGCATCACTGGAATAAATTACATTTGAAAATATATTCAAATAGAAATATTGCACTAATATTATGCTGTTTTTACAGTTTTTTTGGGTTGCCTTGGTGAGCAAAATATATAAAAAAAATAATCTTACTGACCCCAACATTTTGAACATTAATGTACTTATATAATAATTGGAAAGCAAAAATTGTGATTATGTATGTGTTTTAATGTCTTACTAATGAAGTTATGTATAGACAACGCTGATTTAAATATAAACAAAATAATGTTAGGTATGATGAGTTATTAAAACTTTGATAACTGATGGATGCATCAGTTAGAATGGGTTCAAAATTATTATTTTTCCAGCAATAGGGTGGATTATGAATTTATAAGCATCAAAATGACAGTTTAATGGGGAAAAACATATTTATTTGTTACTAAAAGAGATGCTTATAATTTCTGTGGTCATTTGAAGCACCAGCGCAAGCAGTCCTTATTGTTGAACACTGGCTAATCTCATAAGTCAATGCAACGAAGTGGTTGTGTGTTGTGTTTCAGGTGTGTGTTTGTCCTTTAACCAGAGAGTTAACAGCTAACAGCTAAGCTCTGCTAACAGTAATTGCAGTTTCCCTAAAAGCACTGCTGATGTTCTACACACGGAAGGGTTCCCCTGCATGACAATAGTTTAATCAGAGCCAGAGTGACAGTATGTTTCACTGAGCACTTATTAGGCTAAAAAGAAACCAGCACAGCGAGCAGGAAAAAAGCATTTGCATTAGCGAGCACTATAACTCATCTAAAATACTGAAATGTGCTAATGTTAAAGAGTTCCACTAAGCGAATGGAAACGTACTTAATAAAAAAAACGCGCAGAACACCGCAATAGGCTCTGCACCTAATATGAAACATTGTAATGGTCAATTCTTAAAGCAGATTTACTGAGAAGGACATGTTTGGTTGTCTTTGAATCAACTGAAAGCAAACAGCTGCCGTGTTCTCGTAATCATTCTCTCTCTGGTTCTCTAATTGGCCCTTGAACATTAATTATTTGAAGGATTTTTTTCTGTGGTACACCTTATCTGATTTAAGCTGGAAGAATAGAGTGGATTTTGGGAAGGGAGAGGCCCGAAACTATGCCATTTGTCATTGTAATATAAGGAAACGTAGCTGATTGCATGACCATCAACCACTGGCTCTTCAAAGTCATTCATTAAATGATGTAATCAATGGCAGGGACTGAAGGAGGTTTAAATTCTGGACATGTGGGGCCACTTGAAGACACAAATCAGAAAATGTACAACAGGAATCGTGCACAAAATCACACAGACCTCATTTTCCAGTGCCCTCAAAAGTTTTGAAGGTCATATCGAGAAAAAACACAAAATATAAACATTTATTAACTATACTTCTGTATTAACATTTTTAACAAAGCTTGGGGTTGGTAAGTTGTTTTTATTAATTTTGTTTTGCTTTTGAAAGAAGTCTCTTCTGCTTGCATTTATTTAATCAAAAATACAGTAAAAACAGGAAAAAATATGAAATTATTAGTATTATTTAAAATAACTGTTTTGTATTTGAATATATTTTAAAATGTAATTTATTCCTGTGATGCAAAGCTGAATTTTCAGCATCATAACTCCAGTCTTCAGTGTCTTTTTTGCTGCTCAAAAAACATTATTATCAGAGTAAGAAATATTTAAAATTGTGTGGAAACTTTCATACTTCCAGGATTCTTTTATGAATAGAAAGTTCAAAAGAACAGCATCTTTTATGTTATAAATGTCTTTGCTTTTTTGATCAATTTAATGTGTCTTTGCTAATTAAAAGTATTCATTTCCAAACTAAACTTTTGAATATATTTATATATATAATATATATATATATATATATATATATAAAACTTGCTATCTGTATTTGTGTTATTATTATTTTTTTTATTAAAGGCTAATATTTGACAATCTCAATTGATATAAAAAATTTTAATAATGCTGTTTGATGCATTATCATATACAGTCATGGCCAAAAATATTGGCACCATTGGTAAATACAGCCAAAAAAGGCTGTGGAAATTAACCTGCGTTGTTAATCCTTTTGATCTTTATTTATTTTTTTAAATTCACAGCAATCTAACCGTTCATTGGAGAATAAGAATTTAAATTGGGGGGAAATATCATTATGAAATAAATGTTTTTCTCTAATACACATTGGCCACAATTAACGGTACCCTTTTATTCAATACTATTTGAAACCTCCATTTGCCAGTTTAACAGCTCTAAATGTTCTCCTATAATGCCTGTTGAGGTTAGAGAACACCTGACAAGAGATCAGAGACCATTCCTTCATCCAGAATCACTCCAGACCCTTTAGATTCCCAGCTCCTTGACGGTGCTTCTTCTCTTCAGTTCACCTCACTCATTTTCTACAGGGTTCAGGTCAGAGGACTGGAATGGCCAGCAGAAGCTTGGTTTTGTGCTCAGTGACCCATTTTTGTGTTTTTTTTTTTTAGGTTTATGTTTGGATTATTGTACGGTTGGAAGATCCAAACATGGCCCATTATAAGATTTCTAACAGAGTCAGTCACTTATTGATTTTTTTATCTGCTGGTATTTGATAGAATCCATGATGCCATGTGTCTGAACAAGATGTCCAGGACCTCCAGCAGAAATATAGGCCCACAACATCAAAAATATAGCAGTATATTTCATTGTACACATGGGGTACTTTTTATCCCTGTGTTCACCAAACCCATCTTGAGTGTTTGCTGCTAAAAAGCTCATTTTTTAGTTTCATCTGACCATAGAAGCCAGTCCCATCTGACGTTCCAGTCGTGTCTGATAACGGAATATGCTGGAGTTTGTTTTTGGATGAGCTAGGAGAATGTTTCTTGAAACCCTCCCGAACAACATGTGGTGATGTAGGTGCTGTTTGACCATTTTTTTAAGGTTTTCTGACCCTGAGACTCGACTATTTTCTGTAATTCTCCAGCTGTGGTCCTTGGAGAGTCTTTATCCACTCAAACTCTCTTCTCACCGTGCATTAGGACGATATAGACACACGTCCTCTTCCAGGCAGTTTCGTAACATTTTCTGTTGATTGGAAATTCTTAATTATTGCCCTGATGGTGGAAACAGGAATTTTCACTGCTCTAGCTCTTTTCTTAAAGTCACTTCACTAATTTGTGAAGCTCAATTATCTTTTGCTGCAAATCAGAAATATATTCTTTGGTTTTTCTTATTGTGATGATGATTAAGGGAATTTGGGCTTTGTTTTCCCTCCTATTTATATTTCTGTGAAACAGGAAGCCATGGCTGGATTATTTCATGTTCATAATCACCTTGGAGTGCTCAAAATTTTGAATATGAATGGGAATATACTTGGAGATATTCTACTCATAAGTATTTCTAGGTGTGCCAATAATTGTGTCCAATGTGTATTAGAGAAAAACATTTATTTCATAATGAGATTTCCAACCATTTTAAATTCTTATTATCCAATGAAAGGTTAGATTTTTGTGAATGTTTTAAATAAAAGTTTAAAAGGATTAACAATGCAGATTAATTTTCACAGCCTTCTTTGATCATATTTATCAAGGGTGCCGATATTTTTGGCCATGACTGTATAAAATGATCATTATAATAGTTTGCATGCTGAATTGTGATTGTCCTCTCTTGTATCTCTTTAACCTATAGCTGCTGTGAAGATTGCAAAAAGATGTGTGGCTACCAATGGTAGACTGTGAAAGTGTTAAGGAAACCTGTTTGAAAACGGTGAGTATTTTTGGGATTTCTTCTAAACCAAAAAAAGTTTTCAGATGTTGTTCATCTGCTCCCGACAATGATAAGATGGGGACATGATGTCAAACGGGAGCTGACCCTGTCCTCTCTGCTCAGGTAAAGCCAGCGCAGGTGCATCCGTCTCAAACATGCAGGACTTCTGTCAGACATAATGCCCTTCGTAACACAACACTCTATTGACAAAGACTGGACAGGTGCTTTAACTCTGATTAATTCATCTGAACCGGACGGAGGATTAGCACAGTCATTGCGCTCTTATCTGCAGCGCTGCCTGGACACCGGCGTTGCTGCGCTACCAAATGGAGCTTTCTAATGTGGACTGAAGGGTGACAGCTTGTGTTTCTTGCTAATGCACCACACACACACACACACACACACACACACACAAAGCTGCATATGACACAGCAGCTCTGTTCCAAAACCTAATAAGCCCCCTACTGCCTAACATGGGCTGTGGCTTTAACTGATTTTGCTTCAGGAACCAGACCTTACACAGGATTTCAAGTGGAGAATGAATTGTCATATATCCACTGTTAAAATATCCTGTTAAAAACTGGCAGCTGTGGTTGTCAGAAATTCACCATTTATTTACCCACTTATATATATTGTAATTCTTAGTTCCTACTTGCAAAAACCATATTTGACAGTATTTTTTTACGTAAAAGTACATATAATTTTACATTACTTTTTAAAAACTTTTAAAATTATTATTATTATTATTTTTTTTTTACAGTGTGTGTCAGAATATATATAAATGTATTCAAAAGTTTGGGTTTGGTAACATTTGGTAACAATGTTTCGAAAAGAATCCTCTTATATTTACCAAGTCTGCATTTATTTGATCAAAAATACACTAATTTTGTGAAATATTATTACAAAGAAAAATAACTGTTTTCTATTTAAATATATTCTAAAATGTAGTTTATTCTGGTGATGCAAAGCTGAATTTTCAGCAGCCATTACTCCAGTCTTCAATGTCACATGATCCTTCAGAAAATGTTTGCTATGCAGAAATACACAAAAAGTTGTTAATAAGCTAATATATATATATATGTAATAATGTGATAACCTATTAAAAATAAGAACACAAATTTTGAGTTTCACAAATATTTCTATTGGACAAATATTCTTAAGTCTTTAATTACAATTAATTATTTTAAATAATAAATTCATAGTAATAACATTTCAATAATGTCATTCATCATGTTGGATTGATTTTTCCTAGCAGTGCATGATGCGATTGGTTTCTCTGTAAAGGATACTTAAGATGCTACTTTAGAATTCAAGAAAGTACCTTCTAGAGGAGCCAATTATTTTGTGAACGCACCTTAAAATGCTGCCTACTTAGGGTTTGTAACCACCTTCAAGCTTTTATAGATAAGCTTTTATAATAAACTCTGTTGGGTTTATTGAAGAAAACTGTGAAATCATGTGGGCTGAATGTGCTTTCATAACACCTCATGATTAATTTAGCTCGTTTCGATTGCATTGATGAAGAAACATTGTGTGACGTGAAGTCCACCCTCTGGCTAGTGGGTGTATGTGGTGTCTCACTCAGAAGTAAACACACACACACACACACACACACACACACGTCTACAGCAGATGTTGGTTGTTCTGCTGATGGCTGGATAAGAACGCTGCTGCTTTACCTGTTAGAAACCAGCGTAAACATTCTCCGCCATCTGCCACCATCCATCCATCTGTTTCTTTACAACTAGACATTCAATAACCTCAGGCAACAACGGCCCTGTGATCTGCACCACGTACGGCTAACGATTCTGCTTCAGAACGCATTACGAGTGGAATAATGCAGACAGCTACGGCGTTAATTATTGATAAATGTAAGTGGGAGAAACAAAGATGTCATGCTGTCCATTGACAGGTTAGGGATGGAGAGTTGCAAGTGTGTCAAATTATTAGTGTGATTCATTCATTTACTGCACAGCACCCTCTTGTGGCACGTAATTTCCTCCTCGGTGCGCATACTTGCAGTTGCACGATTTAAACAAACCCCTATAGAATAGTTTCAACTAGTGTTGTGGTTTTGTAAACAAATAACGTTACGTTTGCTTTTATTGTTTCAGTTTTTGTTTGTCATATTGATTAAATGCAGGCTTATGTTCATATTTCAGGAAGCCGGTTTTGGTCTAACCTGTTGTTTGGTGATCTGCTGGGACGGTGCGTTGATGCCCAGCTCCTCCAGAGGGTAGATGATCTGTCGTCTCGGGCTCACCGGCACCATAAAGTTCAACACCGCTGTCAGAGAGTGAAGACTGACATTCTGAGAGCAAAGAAGGACAAAGGAAGAAATGTTTGTCTAGCCCCGAACCAGAAATCAAGACTTTTAATGTAAAACATTTGCTTTAAGAACCCCTAAGATTTAATGTTAATATTTTAGTAATATAATGAGACATTTGCATGATAATTGTTGGTTAATGGTCACATGACCATATAAAATATTTACTTTTCAGTAAGTGTTTTATTTAGATTTTAAAATGATTTTAGGGCTTCCAGTATTTTATTTTGACAAAATACTGGAAAACATCTGTCCACTAAAAATGTTGCAAATAACACCAGACTAAAGTTTAATAGAACAATTAATAAAAGAATAATCGTGGATTTTAATGGTTTTGAAAGAAGTTGCTCACTAATTGTGCATTTATTTATTTTTTTTAACGGTGAAATCATTTATATTGTTAAATATTATTACAATTTAAAAAAAAAGGATTTATTTTAATGTAATTTATTCATGCGATGGCAAAGTTGAATTTTCAGCAGCCATAAATAACATTTGTTAAACTACTTTAATAATATTTGTAATAATATTTCACAATATTACTATTTTTACTATTTTCATTCAATTAAATGCAGCCTTGCTGAGCATAAGAGACTTCTTTCAAAAACATTAAAAAACCTTAATTATCCCAAACCTTCAAACGATAGTATATAGTATTTTATATTCAGTTTATTTAATTAGTAGCTTTTCATCAACTCACAAAGAGGACACACGTGTCCACTGCAGAAAAGGATTTTTCTTGTTTTCCAGTAAAAATATCAAAACATTCTTAAATCAAGATACATTTTCTTGAGTAACAAGTCTTATTTTCTGAAAAAAATAAAAAATAAAAAAACTGTCATAGTTAAGTGAGTTTATGCTTAAACCAAATATCTGCCAATGGGGTCAGAAAATTCAATTTAATTCAAAGGAAAAACATGATTATTTTTATTACCCCATTGTCAGATGTTTGTTCTTGTTTTAAACAAAAAAACTCACTTAATTTTGATTTTTATTTTTTTTTCTTCAGAAAACAAGACTAAAGCTATTGATGATTTACGTCTCAAGCAGATTGAGTAAGATAATCATTGCAGTCTGAGATTACGGTCTTTTTTTTTGGAATTTTGCCCACCTTCTGACTGTAATGAGGTGGATGGAGGAGGTAATAGAGGCAGGACTTGTGTGCCAAGCGCAGCACCTCCCTAAAGATATATTTGGTGTGATGCTGGAAAACGGGGTTGAGGAAAAAGTGACACAGACGACCGTGTTCCTCTCGCTGGTGATGGCTGAAGTACATGAACCTCTCGACGTCAAAGTTGGCTCTGATGAACTCAATGTCCTGGAAGCACGAAATGCATTGCAAATGATTTATGGTAAGAAACAGTAATGACACACCATGACACGTCATTAAAAATGTACCTCTTCATCTCTAATGATTATCAAACCAACAACTCGCCCCTCGACCTGAGCCACAAATGCCTGAAGAGCAGTTCCATCCTGAGAAGGAGAGACAATGTTCAGACATCACAAGCACTGCTCTGTCGACGGTCTGAGACGATCTAGTGAGTGGTTTGTGACAGACCTGGTCTTTTCGGGCCTGTAGGAACAGATCCAGATCTTCACTGATGGACTCCTGCTGGCTGAGACTCTCAGTCAAACTCTGGACTGCTGGGATATCAGACGACACCGCCACTCGCACCTCCAATGTCCTGTGGACAAACAAATATTAGTTTGAAACATAAATCTAAGGTCCAGAACTGAATTGTTCATTTACCATTAATGAATACTTTAATTTTGTAATGAATGTAAAAATGTTGCCACAAGATATTATCGGTAAATATCAGTTGGATTCCTTGAAACAGCTGAGGTCAAATATATCAGAAGACAGAATAATTGATTTATCTTCAGTCGATCATCTTTTGAATGTGGTTTTATATGCTCACAAATACTATAAAGGTCAGAATATTGTTCTTTAATTGTACTGTGGTTTAATCATGCTTTATTGTACAATTCATCTTCTAAGAAACTGCTGATATAGAGATTCTTTATCGGCTCATTTAGATGATTCAGAATGTGTGTGTACCTGGTCAATCCCCACCGGTGACACAGGTAGAGTTCCTGCGAGCACGTGCTGATGTCACGAGGAGCGACTCTGATGAAGGACTGCAGCAGTGGGAACTCTGGAGTCAGTTTAGGTACAGAGATCACACAGAAATCCCGATCCTGTGGAACGTCATAACAGTTTGTCAAATTTATTAGATTGAACACAAAATGCTGGACTGTGCACTCAAGAATGAAAATACTATCATCATTTACATTACCGTTTAAAGATTTAGTGGCGCTAAGATTTTTGTATGTTTTCACTTATGCTTAACAAGGCTGAATTTATTTGATCAAATGTACAGTAAAAATATTATTACAATTTATAATAATTGTTTTTCTATTTGAGTATATTTTAAGATGTAATTCATCCCTGTAAGTTAAAGTTGTATTTTCAGCATCATTACTCCAGTCTTCAGTGTCACATGATCCTTCAGAAATAATTTAATATGCTGATTTGCTGCTCAATAAACATTTCTTAACATTAGCAATGTTGAAAATAGTTGTGCTGCTTTATATTTTAGTGGAAACCATTATTTCTTTTTTATTTGATGCTTAGAAAAAAAAAGCATTTATTTAAAAAAAACATTTTTTGATCAATTTAAATCAGATTTTCAGGGGGAAAATAATTAATTTCTTTCTTTATTTAAAAAAAAACAACTGACCCCAAACTTTTCAATGATACTGAACCCTTGTCTTAAACATGTATGACTTTTTTATTTTACAGTACACAAAAAAATATATATATTGAAGCATGTGAATCTGCTGTTTTCCAAATATGATAAAAAATATTCATTGAAATATTCATAATAATTAATTGTAATTTTTGAAAAGAGAGAGAGAGAGAGAGCCACAGAGCAACATGAATTATCATAATTATCATTTTTGGGTGATTCCTTTAACAAGCCAGTTGATGTACTTACCGGGAACAGTTTAAACAGGTACTGCTGGAAATCTGCTGATCTTTAAGGAAAGAAGACGACAACAGAAATGAAAACTTATGAGCATCATCTGTCCTGTAGGAGCAATGAGAAAGGCTGCCATGTTGGCCAGTAGAAAGAGAGTGTGGTCTAGTTGGTCTCGCTGTCACTTTAAGCATTCTACTCATTAATTACATGTTCATGCTCTGTGGGGAGCGACAGGCCTCCATATTCCACAACAGCTGGCCAATAAGGTGGCACACAGACCAGCTCAGCAGGAGCCAAATAACACTCAGACTTATATTTACAACAGCTCCTCACTGAAAGCCACTGGAGCTCGGCCAGATGATGACAGACAGTGTTCCTTTAACCAAAATTCATTTTACCAGTACAAGTTCTGCTAACTTGTGTACTTCAGAGGAGCCATATTTTACACTTTCATAGCACTATCCCATTAAAGTCATGGTCATTGCACCAAAACAGTCATAATTGAGATTTTCATGATAATTATCCACCCTGTCTCTGACACTTTGAACTAAACAGGCTGTTCTGATGGTTGCTAGATGGTTACTTACTGGTCCAAGAGGTCCTTACCTCATTTCAAACTTCTTTTCCATAGTGAAGAGCAGGATGCAGAATGCATTAGGTGGCCCGTCTGGTTCAGAGTCCTCACCTGAGTCCACAGTGTCTTTGATGCATGACTTAATACACTTTGGCTAGTTAGAGAAGTCAACAGAGAAACAAAAATAAGAAATTCACATAAGGTACTTGGCATGAATCACATTTGGAAGGATTCGCAAATATAGTCACTGGTATTAAAATGCAAAAGAAGGTAGAAACATCTCAAAGGTGATGTTTGGCTCTGACCTGAGATATGTCAGTAGGCTCATCTCCACTCTCCTGCTCTGTTGTCAGTTCACCCTGTGATGGTCATTTGGGTTAGTTATTAGAAATGCATAAATTAGCCCTGAAATCCCTAATGAGTAGCATTAAATATGCTGAATGTGTCTTTTGAAGCTCACTTCCACAGGTTTGTTGGCTTCATCAGATTGCTGGGCATCAGTGCCATTGTTTTCCTCCCCCAGTGATTGTGGTTCCTCTGGTGGTTCCTCTTGATGTGCTGGATTTGTCTTTCTCAACCCTTCAAATTCTTCAAGTTCAAACCACTTATTGAATAGCTTCAAATCCATGTGACCGCTCACACTGACAAAACCAACGACAGCTCCTTCACTCTGTGTGAGTACACAAACACACACACACACACACACACACACACACACACACTTTACTAACAGTTTAATTAACACATTTTTATTGATTTCCTGATTTCCACTTTTTCCACTGCTTTGCAACCTGCAAGTTAATGGGTAAGTTTTTGAACACTTGTTTTTGTCATTAAAATTAAACTTTTGACATTTGACTGCTTTTGCTACTTTAAGTGCATTAAAGCTGATACATTTTTGATACAAAATTTTTATTTTGTAAAAAACTGTATGCGATGGAAGGTTTTAATGGTATTTTTGAACTTAGCATCATCAAATTAGGTATTATTAGGCTTTTTCAGAATTTTTTCCCCTCAAGATGCAGGGCTGTCCAACCATAATTTGGGTAAAATTGTGATGATAAAAAAAATGCTAAATCGTAATGGTACTAAAAATAAGCTTCTTTTTCTTCAAATGAATATAATTCAGTCCTATTTCTCTTTGATTTTGGGGTGAAATATGACCTGGACATGCTCTTGACAGATTTCATGAGAGTCACCCATATATAATTTAAAACTCTCATAAAAACTGAGTTAGAGACCTAGAAAAACAACACCTCTGTAATAATTAATGAATTTTCTCTGGAATTTTTTTTTTTTGTAATCCTCCTGGGCTGTGTAGTACAGTTGTCCAGCTGAATGGACGGGACATTCAGACAAAAGGCAAAACTGCTACAGATGTCTGGACACAATATGTTCAGTGTGAGTATGTCTTGGCAGGGCATAAGCTCTCATCTGCCATATGTCGCATGAACACATGTCAGCATGAGCCGCAGGGGAGAGTGGGGCGATCTGTCGTCCTATCATTCCTGCGAAAACACAAACTAACACAATTTCTGCCCCACTTTGCATAAAGTGTCTGTGAACTTGAGAGGTTACTTGGGCTCTTTTTCTCAAGAGATAAATCTGAGAAGCAAAAAAGCTTAAACTCTGAAGTTGCTTTCCATTTTATTAAGAGAAAAACAACTTTGCATCTTGAAAAAAAAAATGATGCTGATTTACAAAAAAAGGGCCTAATTAGGTAATTTGATCATGCTGATAATGCTAAAACTTTCCATTACCTATAGTTTTTAGGGGTGCCTGTTTTGCTCCAGCATGTCAAGACTTTCATACAAAATAAGAAAGTGAGAAAGTCTTGACATGCTCGAGCAAAACAGGGAGTATTTTTGAAATCAGCACCCCTAAAATTAGCAAGAAACAAGTATAGGATATCATTTCTCAAATATGATACAGGGCAGTGTATTTAAAGAGGTCATATTTGTGTTTTTTTTATGTGCCCAACCAAATGTTCTGAGCTTTATTATCCACATTAATTTTTAATCTGTCAATTGTAAACAAAACCTGACTAACTTCACAGACAGCTGCATGGTTCTCCTCGTCTTGAGCCTCGATGAGCTCAGACAGGAAGTACGGCCCGTGGGACTCCACCAGTGGCGTGATCTGCTCTGCAAATATGTGCATGAGGTCATCATGATCTTCCACTCTGGGGAATATAAAGTTATTGCACCAGGATTTTAATACATCATTGTGCTGCAAATGCCCTGTATATTGATAGAAATTGTGTACAGCAGGACAAAAACAGTCTAGACATGGATTATAATCGGCTTTACACTAGATGAAACTACACAAATGTCTGAACGAGTGAATTTGATCGACACAAATGAGTGAATTTCACAGAAACATGGCTATTTCACTTTTCACCCAAAATACAAGAGAAAAATAGGAAATTTTATTTTGCATAGAGAGAATGAAACCTATTTTCTTTATTTCATTTTTTTCCCTTATTTTTTTTTTTTTAATTAAGCATATTTCCTGCCCATTACAGTAATGTTTATAGATGTTTTTTTAGCTCTTTATTTTCATTGTTCTCATTGATGATTTTCATTAACTTTATCATCATTATTGCAAGACAAGTATAAACAGTAAAAATTATCAGTTTTACATTACAATCAGCATAAATTAAAGGTTGTACAACTAATAGTACCACAATATAAGAATACTTTACAAATTAAAGGGATAGGAAAGGAGGGAAAGGGAAGTGGTGTGTGGCCAAGTATGGTGACCCATACTCGGAATTTGTGCTCTGCATTTAACCCATCCAACGTGCACACACAGTAGTGAACACACACCCGGAGCAGTGGGCAGCCAATGCTGCGGCGCCCGGGGAGCAGTTGGGGGTTTGGTGCCTTGCTCAAGGGTATTGAGGGTGGAGAGAGTGTTGATTATTCACCCCCCCCTACAATCCCTGCCGGACCTGAGACTCGAACCCACGACCTTCAGGTTACAAGGCCGACTCTCTATCCATTAGGCCACGACTGCCCTCGTGCATAATATATATAAAATATATATATTCTATTATTCATAGAGTATTTGAATGACTTTAAGGCTTTGAAATATTTGTCGAATCTAAATAAATGACTTCTATATTAAAATAATTACAGTCGAATTAATCTAATTAATATGTATAGTAATGATTGCAAAATATAATAAAATATATAACAAAATATAATTGTATGCATTTATTTTATTTTTGCATTACAGTAATATATTGCAAATGTAAACTTAGAAAATGTGCTTAATTCTCATGAACATAATGTCACAATACATTCAAACATGTCCCAGACATGCACTTGTCAGTTTTCATGCGATTCACCTATCCATAATTAAATGAGAGGATTACAAACCTGGCTCTGCGGATGTGAAGTCGAGGGCAGTAATTGTGTCGATGACAAACGTAGGCCAAATACTGAACCTCCTCCTTAACAGGCATCACGGGTTCAAAGATCTTCTCCAGTGCTGCTTCTGATATGAAGAGAATGACAGAATAATGTCTTAACAATGTTACTGTCAATGCCAGCGCACAAAAAAGATCAAAGTAATATTATACTCATTTATTTCCTACCAAGTGAGCCTCTGTAGGGAGTCAGAAGGCAGATGTATTCCAGCTCCACAACGGCATTGAAAACTGCTCTAGAATTTGCATCGGAAGGAAATAAAAATCTTTGATCATTAAATTTGATTGAATGGATACAGGAAGGCATTGCTATACAGTCAATACAATTTGTGCTGCCTAAAACCAGATTCATATCCACCCTAACCAAATAACAACAGACAAATCTTGTTTTATTAAATTAAGACATAAATCAATGAACAGACTCTGTATTCTTTGGCCTCACAAAACCTGCCAAGAACATATCCAGGTCACATTTCACCTCAAAACCAAAGAAAAAATGTCTTTGTGAGATTCACCTTTACATGTTCACGCTGCTAAAAGAAAATACAAAGCAGTCTTCTTTTACCTCATTATCTCTTTAGTGCCCCCTATGGAGAAGCCAGGCTGAGCCACAAATAAACGCAGGAAGAGAGTGTTCATGGGCTGGAGGAAAGACAAACAGTCTGTCAAGGGGCTGTAAAATGGATATGTTAAATATTAATGGACATTGTGGTCTATTTGCTTTGCCTACAGTGAATTTCTCGCCATTGATGTGATTCTGAAGTAAATTCTTCCAGCATGCCTGATCCACAAGCTTTTCGATGGGGTGGTCTGAGAAAGATGCATGGGCCAAAACTTCATTCGTAGCGGTGCTCAGGGTCACAGCTAAATTTGCTTTCTCACTTCATTGAGAAAGAGAGAGAGAAAAAAACATCATTTTATAACTGTAAACCAAACAAGTCTAAGCAATTAACAATTTCTTATTATACTACATTGTAATGAAAGTAAACTTAAGTACACTCTCTGTCACTGGGGCGCTACCTTTTTTATCAAAAAATCAAACCAAAATATATACATCATTTCAAATGTATTGTGTCTTAATTAAAATAAATAATATTGTAACATTAAACATTTTATATTTTTTTTAATTAATGTAATAATTTTCATAATATTTTAAATTTTATTTAAATATTTTAACATTTATAAATGACGTCTATATTAAAATTATTCATCTACTTAATTTGTATATTTTTATCACAGATAAAAATATAGTAAAATAGAACTGTATGTATTATATTTACTATGCACTACAGTAATTATTATCATTATTATTTAGTCATTTAGCAGATGCTTTTATCCATATGTACAACCACACACATGCATATATATATATATATATATATATATATACACATTTATAAATTCAATATATATATATATATATATATATATATATATATATATATATATATATATATATATATATATATATATATCATATAATTTCCATTTAGTTTGTTGAAGTATTAAAATAACTCAAATTAAATAAAAGACCTATACAGACATAATAAATTCAGACATTATTTAACTCAATTATACAAATCACGACAGTATAGTTTATCAGTAATCCTAAGAAATAACACACATGCTAAAAACAACAACTTAATTACACATAGTAAGAATGGTTATAAAAACTGAAACAGAAGTGAAACAAGTAGTAGAAATTAAATTAATTAAAATGTATTCATAAAATATGCTTAATTTTTTTTTTTTTTAACACTTACAGTAGATGAATGACATTGATTCTCCCAAACACAGCAACAGCTGCAGGACTGATCAGATTATTGATCTCTTCAGCATCTGACCATTCAGTTCTCCTCACAGTCACACTTTCAGCTTTACCAGCGGAGGAGGTGATGCTGCTCATTGCAAATCTAACACAATTAAGAAAATATACAAATATGATTAGATACAGACATTTGTATTGCTAAACAAAACAATAACTAGTTCTCCTTATTATTAACAGTAGGCCTACATAAGAAAAATAATGTTTATTCGTTTACATTTAAGAAAAATACAATATAAAAGTACTACAAAACAGACCTTTCGTGTGAGAATACTTAAAACCTGTTTATAAAGAAGTATATTTTACGTAAACGTTCATCTGAAGTAACCGCTAACCGTGAGCGAGCGTCTTGTAACCATGGTGACGGGGCTACGTGACGTAGGTTCAGTCAAAGGTTACCGCGCGCGTCACGTCAAACGCGACGCGCGACACACGGCATCGAAACGTCGCTAAAGTTTTGGCGGCTTATCGGAGTTAAAAAAACGTAAAAAATACGCAAAGTTGCCTTATAATAAAGTGTCAGGAGCGTAGTAATCATGGCGTCCACCGCGGCGGGTAAACAGAGAATCCCGAAAGTGGCGAAGGTAAAAAATAAATAATGTTTAGTGAGTTAGCATTAGCATTAGCATGTAAACAACGTGAAGCGGTTGTGTTTTACTGCAAGCACCTATTATACAATAGTTATGGATGTAGTTAATAGAGTTGTTTTTGCATGTATTTATATTGTGTTATGTGTTCAGGTGAAGAATAAAGCCCCAGCGGAGGTGCAGATCACCGCAGAGCAGCTGCTCAGAGAGGCGAAGGAGAGAGAGCTAGAGCTGCTGCCTCCTCCACCCAAACAGAAGATCACTGATGCAGAAGAGCTCAACGACTATAAACTCAAGAAGAGGAAGGTATGAGTGCTATATGTTCTGTACATGACCACGACATATTGGGCAAAATGCATAATGGTAGCACCATGCTACTTTGATGCATGCCATAGTTGTGGTTACTTACCATGGTGTTTCCATAATGACTACAAAACACTGTATTACCACAGTACATGTACAGAAAACATGGTATTGTCAAGTTGCACATTTATTTATATAGTGCTTTATACAACACAGATTGTTTTAAAGCAGCTTCACATTAATAAACTGGAAAAGGTCAATCATTACATTTATATTTAGTCATTTAGCAGATGCTTTTATCTAAAGAGGACAATGGAAACAATCAAAATCAACAAAAGGGCAATATGCAAGTGCTACGACAAGTCTCAGTTAGCCTAACGCAGTACACATAGTAAGTTTTTTTTTATCATATAGTAAATAAAAAGAAAACTGATACAATAGAAAAAGAATAGAGCAAGCTATGGTTAGAGGCCTTTTTTTTGCTTTTTGTTAATTGTAGAATAAATAAAAGAAAACAAATAGATAGAATATAAAAAGAATAGAGAAGCTAGTGTAAAACAAGCTGTTAGAAAATTAATAGAGTGCAAGCCTAATTAAGAATATAATTAGAATAGAGAGTGCTAGAGTTAGAGGGTCAAATAAAGATAACTGCTCGGATTGAGTTGGGCAGGTCATTCCATCAGGAGCGAATATTTAATTTAAAAGTCTGTGAAAGTGATTTTGTGCCTCTTTGGGATGGCGCAATAATGCATCGTTCACTTGCAGAACACAAGCTTCTAGAGGCACATAAGTCTTAAGTAATGAATTTAGGTAAAGGGGTGCAGAGCCAGTGATGGTTTTCTAGGCAAACATCAATGTTTTGAAATTTATGTGAGCAGCTATTGGTAGCCAGTGCAAATTGATAAACAGAGGTGTGACGTGCGTTCTTTTTGGCTCATTAAAAATGTATCTTGCTGGCGCATTCTGGATTAACGGCAAAGGTTTGATAGAACTGGCTGGAAGACCTGCCAAGAGAGCATTGCAATTCAGTTTAGTTCAGTGTTAATTGAATTCAGATCAATATCAGTGTCAGTATTGCAAAAGGTCATGAGTTATGAAACAAATTCAATATTATCATGGTACGTGCCGCAAAAATGTAGCGTATAAATACATAGTTCATGCTTTAAAAACATGCATCTCCAGAAAACTTGGTATTCACATAATACCATGTTTTTTTGAACATGCACTACCATAGCATATGTCCATTAAACATGATATTGTCATGGTATATGCCCCAAAAGACATGGTATTACCATAGTAAAAGACCAGAAAGCATGATATTGTCATGGTACGTGCCCCCAAAAGCATAGTATTACAAATAGACATGCCATGAATGAATTATGCATTTATATAGCGCTTTGTGCATTGCTGTACACCCAAAGTGCTTTACAATCATGTAGGGGGGGTCTCAACCACCACCAGTGTACGATGATGCAGCGGCACCCACAGTACAACGACGCCAGTGCGCTCACCACACACCAGCTACAGAGAGTCATAGAGCCAATCAAGTGCATGGGGATTATTAGGAGGCCATGATTGACAAGGGCCAGTGGTGGCAATTTGGCCAGGATAAAACATGGTATTGCCCTGGTACAGGCTTAAAAATATTATGTTACCATGGTAATATAATCTCCATCTCCAGAAAACATGACATTACCATAGTGCATGTCCAGAAAACATAGTGCTGTTGTTGTGTGTTCCCCAAAAAATATATTATTACAGTGCCATGAAACATGGCATTACCATATGCTCTAAAAACATTTGTTACCATAGGTAAAACATGGTCATGTACCATGTTACCAGTTCATGTACCAGTAACCATGGTCATGTTTACTGGTCATGTACCATGACACTACCGTGGTGGAACTCCAGAAAACATGGTATTATCATAAGGAAAAACATGAATTTGCCATGGTCCGTGCTCTAAAAATGGCATTGCTATGGTACATATCTAAACACATTTTCTCCAACGCTTTTCTCTCAATACAGGCGTTTGAAGACAACATCAGGAAGAACAGAACTGTCATCAGCAACTGGATCAAGTACGCACAATGGGAGGAGAGCCTGAAGGAGGTCCAGAGGTGAGTTTCAGTTCGGTGTCCAAGGACTGAATCGTAGACTGGAGGCGATTTCTGTAAATGTTTTTATTGCCTTCAGAGCTCGCTCTATCTACGAGCGTGCGCTCGATGTGGATCACCGCAACATCGCACTGTGGCTGAAGTATGCAGAGATGGAGATGAAGAACCGGCAGGTGAATCATGCTCGCAACATCTGGGACCGAGCCATCACCATCCTTCCCCGTGTCAATCAGTTCTGGTATGCTTTCTCCTTATGGTCATACAGACATTCACACAAAGAAACTATGTTTTTGACAAAATATATGAATTAATTTTCTTATTCATATATTTGTGCACCAGGTACAAGTACACCTATATGGAGGAGATGCTGGGAAACGTTGCAGGCTGCAGGCAGGTGTTTGAGCGCTGGATGGAGTGGGAGCCAGAGGAACAGGCTTGGCATTCGTACATCAACTTTGAGCTGCGCTATAAGGAAGTGGACAAGTCCCGCAGCATCTATGAGAACTATATCCTTTCATAATTAGCCTGTTTCATCAGTAGTATCCGGATACATACAGTACACTCATATAAAGCGATGTATACAGTATAGCAAATCTCAGCTGCCTTATTGATTTCATTGCAAAATGAAACTATATTATCACCTAACTCTTAATATAAAGTTGGATATATACAGTATGTATGTCCAACTTCATCTGTGTATATACGGTATACTTGCACAGGGCGATATACACTATGAAACAAATCTCAACTGCTTAATTGCTCTAATTTGCTAAATGTATAAAGTATGAAGATGTTATAAACATTAACATCAGGAATTTGTATAAAGCTTATTTTGAAATAATGTGTATTGTGAAAAGTGCCATACAAATAAATTGAACTTTTCATTTTAGAATGGATGACTTGCGAAAAAAATGTAGTCGTTATCCTTAACAGTGAAGCACTCGTGATGGTCCATCCTGAAGTGAAGAACTGGATCAAGTACGCTCACTTTGAAGAGAAGCACGGTTATATCGCTCGGTCGAGGAAGGTGTTCGAGAGAGCCGTGGAGTTTTTTGGAGAGGAGCATATCAGTGAGAGCCTCTACGTGGCTTTTGCCAGATTCGAGGAGAAGCAGAAAGAGGTATGACGTCCTGTGTTCATGTCATCCAGTAAACCCGAGAGCCTTCTGGTGTTTTCCTGTTCAGACCTGACCGTTCGCTTTGTGTCTTTTAGTTTGAGAGAGTTCGCATCATCTATAAATATGCTTTGGACCGAATCCCCAAGCAACAGGCCCAGGAGCTGTTTAAGAACTACACAGTGTTTGAGAAGCGGTTTGGAGACAGGAGAGGAATCGAGGATGTGATCGTCAACAAAAGGAGGTTTCAGTATGAAGAGGAAGTCAAGGTGAGTAAAGCATTTTTATGTGTTAATATAAAATTCTATTTTTTAAGTGAATGTCCAAATGCCCTGAAGTTTCATGTTTATTATTATTCAACGAAATGTACTATATTACTGTTATAATTTTTAATATTCATATTGTGTTTACATACATAATTTATTTTTATATATGAGTATTTTATATTAAAATGTCTAAATTATTTATATATATATATATATAATATATATATATTTAATTTATATTTACACACGCATTTACATAATTTTCTGCTGTATAGGCAAACCCACACAACTACGATGCCTGGTTTGATTACCTGCGGCTGGTGGAGAGTGACGCCAATGCAGACACGGTTAGAGAAGTGTACGAGAGAGCCATAGCCAACATACCCCCCATCCAAGAGAAGAGACACTGGAGACGCTACATCTACCTGTGGATTAACTACGCTCTCTATGAGGAGCTGGAGGTCAAGGTATGATAGATGGCAGTGAGCTGAAGTATTCAGCATTCGTTTGCATCTCTCAGTAAAAGGCCTTTCCACACTGAGCGGAATAAATCAACAGCTTCCTATGGATGCTTCCACATAGACCGCGAACATTTGTAGACCAAAAATGCAAATGTTATTTTTTCGTCCAGTCCAACGAATCTTTTCAGTTTCGCAAAGCGAAAACACAGGCCGTCCAATAAGATTTGAGCTAGGATCACGTGACTGGAGCAGCTGCTGTTGCGCAAAACAGTGAGAATGGTGGAGCTGTTTCGAAAACCAGTGTAAACGAGCACCGAAGAAGAGTATCTCGGATAAGAGAGTGGATGCGGAGTTCTTGTTATCGTTGGTATTTGAGAACAGTTTTATTCTCACATGTTCTTTGTACAGAATAACATTTCTAATCATCTCTAATAATGATCTGTAGAGCATGTGCGCGAGTGTTATGAGTCAGAGTGCGTTCATTCTTTAGTCTAGATCTTCCGTATTAAAAAAAAATTTACTGAAACATTTTTCTACACATGAAATATGAAAGCAAATAGACATATGATTATGACTATTTATTTTCTGTATGTGTTTTGTATGCAGCTCATGGTATTTTTTTTTTTTATAGCAATAAAGGATGTTTGACATATTAGCAGTGTAGCGTCATTAAACATACAAAGAGTACATGTGTCTGCTTATTATAGAATCAAAATCAACTATAGATCACAATCGGAAGTTATTACAAGCACTCAATGATGGTTTAAAGTGGGTAAGCAAATACATTAATAATTACATGCATTTTCAAGTGTAACTTGATACTAATTGTACTTCTAATTATATTTTAGGATGTAGCCTATGCTTGTAAGCATTATAGACAGCTTGTGTTTCTGGTATAGAACCAGACTTTATCTAAAAATCAGATAATTTATATCTATCATTTAGATGTTAAATCCATATACGAGATACATATCTGAGGAAAAATGCATTGTTGATCTAGCGTGCAGGCGTGAATTAGCAGAAGGCGAACATTCGTTTTTCGCTCGGTATGAAAGCACCGTTCGTTGGCGTTTCGCCTCGCCTTTTTCACATCGCGCTCAGTGTGGAAAGGCCTTTAGAGTCAGAGTTTGATGTTATGCATTTTTTCTGGTTTGTTTAGGACCCTGAGAGAACGAGGCAGGTGTATCAAGCGTGTCTGGAGCTTATACCACACAAAAAGGTAAAACTGTCAGTCTTAATAGTGGTTAAAAACGCTATTTACACAATCTCTTGTCATTTTTCGTGAACCAGTCCTTAAAATGTTATTTCTGAATCCTTTTGTAAAGTTTGCAACAATTTTAACAGCTGAAAGTATTTTATCTGTGAAATCCTATGAAGGTACCATTTCTATTCTAAGTTAAATTATGAATTGTTTTCTAACTATAGCCTATGCTTTTTGCATACTCAGTTTACATTTGCCAAGATTTGGCTCTTATACGGACAATTTGAAATCCGACAAAAAAACCTCCAGAATGCCAGACGAGGCCTGGTAAGTGTTTCACTCTAAAACAGATTTATATACTTTTAGACTACTGTTCAAAAGTTTGGGATTAGTTTTTTTTTTTTTTAAGAAATTGATACATTTTATTTAACAAGGATGCATTAATTTGATCAAAAGTGACAGTAAACACATAATGTTGCAAAATATTTCTATTTCAAATTAATGCTGTTCTTTTCGACTTCCTATTAATCAAAGATTCCTGAAAAAAAATGACAGCTTCCACAAAAATATGAAGCAGCACAACTGTTTTATATAATAATAATCAGAAATGTTTCATGAGCATATTAGAATGTTTTCTAAAGGTTTATGTGACACCGAAGACTGGAGTAATGATACTGAAAATTCAGCTTTGATCAAAGGAATACATTTTAAAATATATTTACAGAAAACAGTTATTTTAAATACTAATAATTTTTGTTACAATATTACTGTTTGTACTGTATTAAATAAATGCAGTCTTGGGGGCATAGGAGACTTCTTTCAAAAACAAACAAAAAAAATGACCCCATGCTTTTAAATGGTAGTGTACTTCCTATATAGTGCAGAGTTTGATCTTACCTCTCCCCTGTCAGGGCACAGCCATCGGAAAGTGTCCTAAAAACAAACTGTTCAAAGGCTACATCGAGCTGGAGCTACAGCTGAGAGAGTTTGATCGCTGCAGGAAGCTCTATGAGAAGTATCTGGAGTTCAGTCCAGAAAACTGCACCACCTGGATCAAGTTTTCCGAGCTGGAGACCATCCTGGGAGACACCGAACGGGCCAGAGCCATATTTGAACTGGCCATTGGACAACCGCGACTCGACATGCCAGAGGTTTAGAACTTCACATTTCTCCCTTTTTACAGTTATTGGCTCCTTCCAAGTTTTTTCCTCCATATTCTCACTGTGTCATACTATATGAGCCATAAAAGCCTGATGTATCAAATATGATTCTCAACAAAAAGCTATTTTTCTAAAGGTAAAATAAACTGTTCCATTTAAAAAAAACACGTCTGTTATTTCATGTCAGACTTTACAGGGTTAAAGGTAATTCTCAACTGTTTCTCCTTTCTATTGTTTACATCAGGTGCTGTGGAAGTCATACATCGACTTTGAGATCGAGCAAGAAGAATACGACAACACACGAGGACTTTATAAGAGACTGTTACAGCGTACTCAACATGTCAAAGTAAGCCATCAGAATGAAGGCAACACAACATGCTCATCCTAAATTAATATCAGATGCATTTGATTCCAGTCTGGTTGTATTGTAGGTCTGGATCAGCTATGGCCAGTTTGAGCTGTCCATCGACAGTGACGACCGCATACAGCGATGCAGACAGATCTACGAGGAGGCCAATAAGAGTATGCAGGGCTGTGAGGAGAAGGAGGAACGTCTGATGCTCCTGGAGTCCTGGAGAGACTTTGAGGACGAGTTTGGATCGTTCGCCAACAAGGAGAGAGTCCAGAAACTCCTGCCGGAGAAGGTGAAGAAGAGGAGGAAGATCACAGCAGAGGACGGGGTGAGAGTTCATGCCTTCTTGCATCCTGAAATTGTGGGTGTTTTTTTCTTGCAATGGATCATGATCGTAAGGGTGTGTATGATTGTTTTTTTTTTTTTTTTTGATGCAGCAATTACAAATTCATTCAATGCGTATGGATCAATCTTGAAACATGGATTTTTGAAGTGTGATTTTTTTTTTTTTTTTTTATCAAGAATCAAATTAAAATGCTAAAAATTTAGTGAAATGTGATTTGTTAAAATATTCAATATTGTTAAATATTGAATCATAGAATTACTTGCATGCACACATTATTGGAGACAAAGTGGCAATTGATTACAAATTCTGCCGATACACATGCATCGATCTTATAACATGGCTTTTTTAAATTGTTTGATTTGGTCAAGAATTGAAATGCTAAAATAATGCTTTCAAATGCTAAAAGTTGAATGAATCAAGATTCTGTAACGTATCATTCAATATTTTAAAATATATAAAAAATTATTTATAGAACAAAAGAATTAATGGAAATAAAAAAGAAATTGAATACAGAATACTTTCCTATGTGCTTAACTCAAAAATATTTATTCGACACACATTGCACTCTGTTATATTCCAAGTAGTCTGTATATGCGCATATAAATTTAATATTTACTTTCAAATTTAACAATCTTAAGCAATTTACATAATCCTATTACGGCACTTAAAAATACAGAATTATTGATTGAAATCTCATTGTGAATTGAATATTTTGCTGAAATCATTCCTGAATTGAAAACCTATGAATTGTGAACTGAATTGATTCATTGTCGACCCAAAGATTCACGCCCCTTTTGACTAGTCATCCCTAACATATTGTCTTTTGTTTATTAGTCGGATGCAGGTTGGGAGGAATATTACGACTACATCTTCCCAGAGGACGCTGCTAACCAGCCCAACCTCAAACTGCTGGCCATGGCCAAGATGTGGAAGAAACAGCAGCAGGATGATGAGAACGAGCAGGAAGAAGAAGAAGAAGAAGAAGAAGGACAGCAGGTTCCTCAAGGGAAGGAAGCACTGGAGAACTCCGAACCAGAGGAGCAGGGACCTGCGGCCAGCAGAGAACAGCCCGAAAACGAGTACGACGATCACGACAAAGATGACGATGAGAGCAGCGACAGTGAGAGTGATGGTGGAGACCGCGAACATGACAAAGACAAGACGGAAGAAACAAAAGTGGACACAGAAAATCACTGACCTGGTGTGGTGGAACTTGACACGTTATTCGTCTCCATTTCTTTTGTAACAAAATAAAGGTGTGAACCAAATGTGCCAATCACTTACTGTTATTCAATATGGCGCCCCCCAAACCAATCGTTACTTGCTTTGTAAATGGGGAATCACATTTCAAACGTTTGCAGTTGTCATGTTATTAATGAAGATTGAGCAAAAACGAGTTTTCTGATACAGTAAGAATGCAGAGTAGTCTGCGTTTATTGAATTCATTTACTGAAGCTGTGTGTGGACATATGTTTTGACACACATTTACAGCAAGAAGTTTATTAAAATTGTTTGTCCACACAGTGTTCCCTGTCTTATTTTGACAGCGTTTTCAATATTACAGGGAAAACCAGAGACATGTCAGGTTTTATTTCATGTAACTACAGTCCCAAAGTCCTTTATTTTCAGCTTTATTAACCCAAAAGAAAACAATTCATTCAAAGCAGTGGCTCTCTGATATTTCAAATCAATATTGTGATCAGAAAAGCAAATTTTTCTGTTTTCCCAGTTGGATGTTGAGGATTTCAGAGAGCCACATATTAGTGTTATTCAATATCTTCTGGCCGGACTGGATGCGGAAGCGGGATTATGGATTTCTTCTCTGTGTCTCTGGATAAAGCTTTCCTCATATCTGTAAAAAGAAAGAACAGTAAAATAAAATTTGTACATTTTCTGAAGAAACGTGAGTTTAGCTTGCAAAAGTCTGCTGTGATGCTGGATAATTACTGCACTGGTAATATTGCAAGTCTCTATTTTTTTATTTTATTGTTTGCAGGTGAAAAATGTAAGTCTGATTGCAAGGTTAAGTTAACAAAGTGGCACAAATGTTGCAGGACAAGGCTTTAAGGATTTAAATATGAACAATAATATTAGTGATGCTCGCCTTAGAAACACCAATAATAACCTGAATATAATGTACAGATATCAGATTATTGAAATCCTGTAAGTCACAGTTCAAACGTTTGGGATCAGTAAGAAGTCTCTTGCTCGCCGAGGCTGCATTTATTTGATCAGAAAATACAGTAAAATTTGAAATATTACAATTTAAAATTACTGTTTTCTATTTGAATATATTTTAAAAAGTAATTTATTCCTGTGATCAAAGCTGTATTTTCAGCATCATTACTCCAGTCTTCAGTGTCACATGATCCTTCAGAAATCATTCTAATATGCTGATTCGCTGCTCAAGAAACATTTATGATGTTCAATGTGGAAAAATAGTTTTGTGTAAACTGTGATGCATTTATTTTCAGGATTCTTTGATGGATAGAAAGTTCAAAATAACAGCATTTTTGTTTTTTAAATTTTTTGAACAGTGTAATAATCAAACAAGTGAAAAACCCACCATAAGCATCTTCGTCAGGTTCACCGTTACTGGCCGAGTAATACTCTATAACGGTTCTGTACACGCTGTAGCCGAGCTGTTTGTACATATTCACAGCCACTTGATTAGAAACTCGCACAAAGAGATCCACGAAGAATCCACCCTTCCTAAATTAAAGAGAAACACAGAACAACTCATTTCGAGTCAAATACCAATATTTAATGTCATGTTATTACTAATAACAAATCTGATTTCAGTTTATACTGTTCTGCCGGTTTTTATTTTCACATGCATTTATTTACCAAATGCTTTTGTCTAAAGGAAATTACAAAAAGAGCTACCTTTCAGAGATCTCCTCTAACATCTCCATGAGTTTGGCAGCCAGACCCAGCCGTCTGAACTCCGGGGCCACAGAGAGAGCGGTGACGTGCCCGTGCCATTCCTCTCTCGCGACGGACCCCTCTGCCTTTCCCATGACTACAGGATGACAATTAACATCCAGGTTAGAATTACAGATGTACATGAAATCAAAATCAATCCCAGTTACTGTTTTAATACATGTTCCTAGTCTTAGTGTGAATGATTCATGGTTCTGCCTCTGAAACAACTTTCCTTTTCAGATGACATCTTCAGTCCCTGCTATTATTGAGCCCAGCTGGATACATTCTGGGGCGTTGCATTCATTTTTAACACAGGAACATGTCAGATTTCAAAAGTAAAATGCTTTCTATGTTCCACAGAAGAGAGTAAGTCATATAGATTTGGAGCAACATAAAGGTGAGTAATTATTACTCTCAATTACAATGTGATGAAGATCAGAAAGAGATGGATTTGACTCACTGTAGCCCATCAGTTCACCGCCTGGAGCCTCTGCTACTATGAAATACTCCGGCCAGTGAGCCAAATACTGAAGATAGAAGGGAATTCCATACTGTACAACAAATGAAAGTTAAGATAAACCAGAAATATATGAATACTAAAGAGAAAAACGACCTAGTGACAGACTGATTAACATTTTGAGAGGTGTTTGAAAGGATACAGTTTCTGTCAAAGGGTCCAGATTACTGTGGGATACAAATACATAAATTAATGTAAATATTATCACAATCTCAAATGATGAGCAGCATATAGAAACAAAACATTACAGTCATATGTGGAATAACACAATACTAATAGAATGATTATTAGCATTCAGTATACAGGCAAAACTCCAACATCACTTGTTATTATGCTAATACATAATAGAAAAATAACAGGGCAGTATGCTAACGTACCATGGTATTTGTGGAAATACTATGATGCGTGTTCAAAAAACATTTATTTCGGTTAGTATGCTGTACTGCATTATGTATATCGATTGTTATCTACATGTTGAATATCTGAGTGAACATCTAACAGGTGTGGTGGATCATGGTACAGTGAAGGTGGCTGACTGTAATACCATGGTATTTATCATTAGGCGCATTCAATGAACGATGGTGCGGCTACAAAACGTAAAAAAAAAAAAAGATAATTATCAATGCTATTATATCACAATTACTCACATGTTGTTGAATTTAAACAGATCATCGCACGTGAAAGCTCGTAATGTTGTCATTCTCCCTTGTGTGCGGGACGACCTCTGACCTCTACGTCACACGTGGGACGTTTCATTGTCCTTTTAAACAGCGACATCTGTCGACTTGAAGGAGAACTACACCGGCGTTTACTTCTTATTACACTTATTTTATTTTGAATTTTATTCGGTGTGTAGTGTGCATGTTTGGCCATAAAAAGATCCACAAAGTTACAAATCTCAAAGTCCACTCCAAAGGGAGATATTTAGTTTTTTTTTTTTTTTAAATCCCTTTTCAAGAACTACAACGAACGGCTCGTTTGGACTACAAAGTTGTTTTACTGTATTTGTGACGTCACAACGCGCTCCATTAGAAAGTTTCAAAATCGAAACCCGGTGTGGGGGTTTTTCTGAAGGAAACCGACTGTCTTCAGAAAATTTTTAATGCCATTTTCATTTAATCTTGCATGTAATGTCTGATAAAGCAGCGTTTGTGTACAGCGTTACCGGGAAACCTCGCTCTAATTCATGTTATAATGTTAGAATTAAAGAACAATAAACATAATACATATCACCGTTGCACTTATCTGTACATAGTCAATGCAGTTATGTTTAAGCTGTTGTTGACATCCTATCGAAAACGTGATTTGGCCAAAAAAACAAAACAACAACAATAAGGTTACCACTTTAATATGTCTTGCAATATCCATGCATGCAAAGGTTCTGTGCAATCCTCAATATTGATATAACAATATAGATGAACTTGCTGTTTTAGCAAATCACCAATCACAACGCACTGGGACAGCTAACCAATCACAACACATTAATTTTTTTGGAAGGCGGGCCTTCATCAAACCTGGAACTAATAGAGTCGTTTTTTTTGTTTTTTTTAATTGAATGCATGAAAAAAAAAACAATAACAATAGTCATTGTAAAATCACAACAACAGTCCAGGGTCATTCAGTCTCTCAGTCCAGAGGAAATGAACAAAGCCACTGCTCTTATGGCTTTCAAGTTCGTAGAGAATTCAATAGATTTCAAATAAATTTTAATTTCAAGTTTGAATCTTAAAAAAGAGGTTTGCATTTAGAAAATTTACATTTATGAATATGATATTTAGCTGACAGGAAAATAAGGTTTATAAAATAAGCATCACTTTTTTTCACATTCATGAAAGCCAAAAATGACATTTCTATAAGTAAAGCCAAAATTAGGATTCACATAACATTTGATAAAGTCAAGAATGTCACACCAAAATGATGCTGTGTGAGAGCAATTCCAGAATAAATGTAAAAACAGAAAGAACATTTGGTATTAATATCATTCTTAAGTCTTTTAAGAGAGCACTTATCCGGGTAAATTCTATGAATCAACTTAAATGCAATTTCTCTCATTTTGTTAGTAATTAAATATTTGTGAGGTAATGACCAAACTTTCTTCCAGAAATATCACTTACTAAACCACTCCAATAGAGTGGGGGAGCTATGACGTCACTCTGTAGGCGGATCGGCTGTTAGCATGAAACTGGTTTCCTCGACAAAAACCAATAGGATTTTCCCATAGGCTTTTGGATAATCGCAAAAAATAAGCTCTGTGTTCAATCATAGTTCATGAAATTTACACGTTTTGACCATCGAGATAATCTTTACAAAGTAATACAAATTTTATGAATTTTGAAGCCTAAATACAAGCGCCAGAACTAAAAAGCTAACATTAGGCTATAAACGAACTACAGCACCACGGTCGCTCTCCTTCAACGTCACCACCACCATGTTTCCGACCACTTTTAAACGTATTTTTAGAAACATTTTCCATGATAATTATTTACTCTGGATGAATTTTAATCCAAAAGAGCATGAGACTGTAAAAGCGGGTTAGAATGAGTTTCTGTTCGGCGTGATGACGTTGAATGTCTCCGACTGCGCCTGTAGTCCCATTTAACAACTTGTTAGCAACCGCCTTTTTAAAGAAACGTAACAGCTTTAAAAAATCACGAGTGGGGTGTAACTGGTGTGTTTTATGTCGTAGAATAAAACGTGAAATTATTTTGAGCCTGTGTGAACCACGGACCTTATTTAAGAGATTTAACCAAAAAACCCATTGACTCTGGGATGATGGAACCGGAAGTGCTACAATGCTAACTCGCTTCCGGGTTTTCGCCTACAAAGTGACATCATAGTTCCACCACTCTATAAGAGATTACATAAGGCACAGAAATCTGAAACAAAACTCTCATTTTCTGATTGTTTTTTGACTTGATGATGAAAGGCTCTGTTTTCCAGCAAATGTTTTACAAAGATCCACTGAGTGACATGAGATTGGAAAAGAAAGAGCTCTAAAAAGCATGAGAGCTCATGTGGCACTGCATCAGCAACAACTGCAAACTCTTTCAGACTAACAGCAATTCATGCTTAGATAAAAACTATTTTGATTGAAAAGTTGAGAGTTATTCCAGATTAGATACGAGTGAGGTGTAAAATTGTGTTTAAAAATGAGGGACCAAGCTAATAACATTTGCCTGTATGAAAAAGAGATAATTTGACAGGGATCTATAGTTACAGATTAATAAGAAACTTAAACCACCTAGTTTGGAAAAAACAACATTAGGGATCAGATTCCATAGATTAGGGCTTATTGATACAGTTTTTAATCCAATTTATTTTAAAGGTGTTGTTTAAAGTGGTGAAATCAAGAAAGTTTAAACCCCCTTTCTCAATGGTGTTCATAAATACAGATACAGAGTTTTATTCTTCCAAACAAAGTTGAGAAGCATTGTATGAATTTCTGACAAATGACATTCTTTGATGGACATCAGTTCACACTTTGAGAGGTTCAAGAACAGGCCTGATGCTTTGGAGAACCGCTGGATATACTTTAATGCTAAAGGAACTTGATTAGCATCTTGATAAAAAAGAGTGGTATCATCAGCAGCTGACTGATGAGTATCTGTTTGTCAGCAATAGAGATCCACTATTAGAAATATAAGAAGCGAATATCTGGGAAAGTAGTAAAACTAAATAAGGGGATAATGGACACCCTTGCCTAATACCACATGACAAGTAAAATCTAGGAGAAGTACCATATTTTAATTTAATTGTGCTACTACAGTTGTAATATAGAGTTCTTTCCGCCTTACAAAAATATTCACCAAAACCTAATTTTTCCACTGATTTAAATATAAATTTATGTTCAATATGTTCCAGCAAATCACTATAATCAAGTAAGTCTAAAACTAATCTAATATTATTCCTTATATGTTGGTCCCTCATAAATCCAGACTGAGTCTCATCTATAACAATCTTTTCTTCAATCAAGTCTTTTATCAAATATTATGGCGAACATTTTATAGTCATTGTTAAGGAGTGTGATGGGTCGCCAGTTGTTTAAATTGGTAAGATCTTTCTTAGGTTTAGGAATTAAAGTTATGATACCTTGCATCAATGTAGCAGGTAAAGCCTCTTTTTCAATACTTTCTCTAAAATCCTGAGTTGTGGAGTAAGTTCATCAGCTCAGCTGTAAGTCCATCACACCCTGGGGACTTTTCAAACTCTTAATTGCTCTTTGTACTTCCTCAGGAGTAACAATGCTATCACAAAAAATCTGTCACTTTCAGATATAACCTTAACATAATTAACCGAGTCTAGAAATGAGGACGTTGTCTGCTCTGAATACCTTGAACTATAAAGATTCTTATAAAAATTGGCACTGTAGTTTGCTATTTCCTTTGGATCTTTAACAATTTTGCCATCAACACAAAGTTGTTCAATAGTTGAGAGGGTAAAATTACACTTTTCGAACTTAAAAAAATATGCGGAATTGAGTTCTCCCTCTTCGAGCCATTTTTTCCTGGATCTTATATAAGCACCCCTAGTCTTTGATAAGTACAATTCATCCAATTTCATTTGCAAATCTGCAATTTCAGATTTTTCCTCTAGAGACATGCAATCAAAATGATCAGACTGAGATAATTTCATGATTAGGTTGTCTTCTTTTTTTGGCTAAAAGTGTTCCAACTTTTCTTAAATAAACACGTGTCTCAAACTTAAAAAGCTCCCAATTGGTACCAAAAGAATTTTGAATTGTGGTTGTTTTCCAACAGCTAGCAATTAATTCTTTAATTTTATCCTTTAAGAAGCTCTGCATTGGCCTGTTACATAATCTGCCATTAAAGGGGCGTTAATAAAGATAGTTTTGTGGTCGGTCAACGGGGTACATTGAATGCCGACATTCAGATCAAAATTTAACATACATTTTTATATGAGCCAATAATCAATACGAGATTGTCTTGAACCACTTTTATTGGCCCAAGTAAACTCTAAATTGTTAGGGAAGATCTCTCTCCAAATGTCCACCAATTCAAACTTGTCTATTAGGTCTAATAGTGCAGGACTAGAACAAGCGGTCCTTTTTGGAGGATATCTGTCCGAAGAATTATTAAATGACACATTAAAGTCTCCTCCTAGAATGAAAAATGCATTAGGAAATTTATTAGACCAATATGTAAGCTTCTCATCTAATTTGTTAAAGGAAAGTTCTTGCATCCTTGTCTCTCTGCGAAAGATCCTCGAAGATCTTGATCTTCTTTTCCCTGAGAAGGATGGACGTTTTGGCATCTCTCCAAACTTTGTCCCGCTGGGACCGCGACGAAAACAAGACAATATATATCCATATTCACTAGTCAACACAGCAATTTATAGCAAAAAGCACGTGGGTTATTATTATTAGCGACTAGCTGGCAAAAGCGTCTTCAGTAAAGCTCAAATATTTATTATTTTAATAGTTTACTGATATTTATTTATTTGTTTAAACCGAATATTAAATACATATTAATTAAAATTAAATAACACATATTAAATGAAAATAAAATAAAATATGAAGTCTCATTTTTAAAGATGTCTTATTGTTTATAAAACAGTACAAAATAGTGTATTAATAGTAGTGCTGTCAAACGATTAATTGCGATTAATCACATCCAAAATAAACGTTTTTGTTTACATGATAAATTAGTATGTACTGTGTATATTTATTTTGTATATATAAATACAAACGCATGCATGAATATATTTAAGGAAGATATGTTGTTAATATATTTATGTAAAATATAATAAAATAAATTTATATACATGTAAATATTTTCAAAATATATGCTTAATGTGTATGTATGCATAATAAATAAACACAGTACATACTCATTTATTATTTAAACAAAAACTTTTATTTTGGATGCGATTAATCGCAATTAATCGTTTGACAGCACTAATTAATAGTTGAGTACAACAGTATTTTTAGACGCCATATTTTTTCCTGAATTTAATCTTCACATTTCATTGCAGTTTCATTTGTTTAAGACTCATTAATTCTTTGTTAGTTCTTCTCAAGCATGTCAGTCCCTTCCTTGTCCAGAGAGAATGGGCTTTTATTCTCTGAGGTGTGTAGGTGGAGTGATGCGGGATCCGGTGTTGGATGGCTCTTTAAAAGCATGTGTTAGTCTCAGTAGTTCAGTAACTGCTTTCACTGGAGCAGCACACCTGCAATGGAGTGGCTTCAAGTCTTTGGAGTCCTGGCAAGTTTGTTACTCTGCAGTGGAGCTCTAACCACGCCGAGGTTTGTTCAAGTTACAGTCCTATATTTAAAAAAAGTAAGCCGTTTATCACTAGTACTAGAAAAGGTTATTATAATGTTGAAAAATTGTATTAGGCCTTCTAGGAATACCACAAAAAAACTAGTTTCCTAGTTTTCCTAGTACTTTTGTTTTTTCAGGGTTTTAGGGATGAATTGATATTGAAATTTTTAGCATTTGAAAAACTTTGATAGAAAAAAGTTGCATTTATTATGCCAATATTCTAAATCTGCACTCTATCTAGATTTTTTTTCATGCTTTAAGATTTTCAATAAATAAATAAATTAAAATAAGTCTCTTCTGTTCACCAAGGCTGCACTTATTTGATCAAAATACAGTAAAAACTTAAATATTATCACCATTTAAAATAACTGTTTTCTATTGCATTATATTTTAAAATGTAATTTATTCTTGTGATCAGATCTGAATTTTCAGCATCATTACTCCAGTCTTCAGAGTCACATGATCCTTCAGAAATCATTCTAATATACTCATTTGCTGCTCAAGAAACTTTTCTGATTAACATCGATGTTGAAAACAGATGTACTCCTTAATATTTATTCAGGATTCTTTAATGAATAGAGAAAATTTATTTGAAGTCCTTTGCAAACTTATAAATGTCTTTATTGTTACTTTTGATCAATTTAATGCACCCTTGCTGAATAAAAAAAAAACATATTTGGAACAGTAGTTTCTGGTAGAAAATGAGCTGTTTAGCGGCTTTGCGGTTTGGAAAAAAATAAGTCCTGATATGATATAATCACAGATATAATGTATCTCTATAATAATCCTATGTAAAATATGATATTTTTTCATTTCAGCCCAGCACAGAATTCCTCCTATCTCATATCTGTCTCTGAAGCTCTCCGCTGTGGCGTTCCGACCGCTTTATCAGTCACCGTTCTGGCAGATTATTCCATCAAAGTCACGGCTGAACTCATCCATGGAAACAGCAGTGTGGCCCAAACAGAGGGCACCGTCCCAGCAGGTAAATCACCGTCATCTGACTTTTTATTGTGTTCTTTTATTGCACTGCATTGAATTATCATCTGGCTCATCCCATATTTGCATATCTCATATACATATGTAAAACCTGTATTATGTTAGCTTGACAAAACCAACATATACTGTTTGGTAAACTTGGGTTAGGTTTGTTTATAAATTAATTATTATTAATTATTTTCTTTATCAGAAGTGAACTCTTACTCAAATTTTCAAATTTTATTAAATTTTTTAGTTTATTTAATGTTATGCTTCAGTAGCGGACAATTAATAAATGAAAAGCTGATATATGTAGAAAATCAGTTTTAAATCATTTCTAAAAAGCACCTTTTGGTTTTTTGAAGTTTATAGCTTATATTATTTAACAATTAGTTACATATGTACAAATGTATTTATTTAGCCCAAGAAGCAATGCAATTTATTCAATCCTAAACATATTATTTGTCTAACAGTGTTTAAATTTACATTCAAAATCACACCGTCAAACTGGAAAAGTGACCTTATTAGAATGACCTATACAATGTACATATGATATTATATAATATACATCTCCACCCTGTTCAAACAAGTATTGGTGTCATTACATTCATGTCTGCTCTGCATTCATTTTAAAGGCTCTACCAGACTGCTGGCTCTTCCCCCCGTGAGTATCAAGGCTGTAATTTTCATGAATGAATCAGTACAGAGTTGCAGCGTTAACTGTGTGTTATTTTCCCTCCGCAGGTCTTTTACGATGACATGAGTTACTGGTATCCATATCAGCTGGATGTTAAGGGGTTTGTTGGCGCTAATCAAGTGTTCTCCAACTCCACCACGATGGTCTTCAGTCCAAAGTGCATGTCCGTCTTTATCCAGACTGACAAGAACAACTACCAACCAGGGCAGACGGTGAAATTTCGGGTTGTATTGGTTACACCTGAAGGAATGCCGTACAAGGGTCAGATCAATATTTTTATCAAGGTGGGTGTCTGCAGTGTTTGGCAATTATGCAATAAGTCTAAAATCCCCTTAGTTGTTCTAAATTCACTGTAAACCACTGGGTGTATTGCTTTATGAAACGGTTACCACATAATAGATATATTAAATGTGATTGGCTGTTTCACAGCGTGGCTCATTTCAGTAGCTCACAGAGCAGGAAGGAAACACAGGGAAAATATATATTTCATTACTTGCTCTCGCAGTTATATCGTTGGGTAATTATACTGTAAATAAAATGCGGGCATCAGGGAGCCGCTATTAATATGCGGGCTCTAAAACTGCTTTCAAATGCACAATCGCTTTTTACTTTCACTTTCGGGATTCGCGATCACACAAACTCTGTTTATGCTATGGAGCGGCAGTACTTACCACACATTTTACAAGATCAGATGCTTGTCAGTGGTGCTCAGGATCTGTAAATCATTCGCCATCATCCTCAGTCATCTCTCCTTACTCTGTTTATGTTGTAAGTGAAATCTTATGTACTGTAATGTAACAGGCAACAGCTAGCAAGGAGCTAATCATGTCCCTTTCGTGGCTCGCGTTATTTTATTAGAATGCGTTATTTGCTCTCCGTGCCTTTCTGAATACAGACACCAACCAATCCCTGCACTTCACATCCCTTGCACAGCCTGGAACATAGCATTTATTTCCATGATCTGACATTTTCGCTGTTGTCCTTGCTTGTTTCTTTACAATAACTTCTGATGGTTCGGCTGGCGGTTGGCCTAGAACATGGGCAGGTTTATGCAAATGTTGGGGGCGTAACTATTAGTGATCCCGACTGTTACGTAACAGTCGGTGTTATGTTCTGATTCCCCAATTTTTCAGTGGTCTTTTTTTATTCACAAGATTTACATAATAAGGAGGAAACAGTGGTGTTTGAGGCTCACGTAAATACAGTTTTCCATTCTATGGCACCTTTAAATGAGAAAAATATCAAGTAGCTTTAGAAAGAAAAAATGTATTTGATTCAACATAAAATGTATTACAGATATACAGCCTAAGATCAACATAAAAGAAGAAAATTTGTGAAACATCTCTGTATTTTTTGTTCATACAATGAAAGTCATTGGTACCCAAAAGAGCTTGGTTACCAACATTCTTCAAAATATCTTCTTTTATGTGACACAAAAGAAAGTAAGTCACACAGGTTTGAAATGACATGAGGGTAAGTAAATGATGACATAATTTTCACTTTTTGGGTGAACTGTCCCTTTATTTATTTATTTGTATTCATTCATTCGATTCGTTCAAACTGCTGATTCATTTTTTGAATGGACCACTGAATCATTGGTTCACCCGATTCGTTCAGAAACAAAACACCACTGTGTTGCTTGGAGATGCACAATATTCTGCTATGGCTTTAAATGTAATATTTTCGTTGGCAAAGCTGAGCAAAAACAATATTGTGTTTAAAATATAACACAAAATTAGCCTCTTATTTATTGAACTGTTGTATAAAATCACATTTGCACAACATTTGCATCAATATTTTTGCGTTTACAGTATGATAGACGTCTGACTACAGTTTCATGTCATCTAAAATCTTTATTAATAGCTATGGTATAACATGCTCATCATTCATTAAGAGAGTTTTTTTTTATTTTAGCATATTCATCAGACAATAATTGCACAATTTTTATTATGTAAAACCAACAGCATTACAGCAGCAGTTTTAATTGGATTTTTTCTTTGGAAAGAGAATATAGCAAAATATACCTTAATTAATTAGTGTTTTCTGCTAGCCACATTTCACATACATCTGGCTCTAAACTGCTCTTTTCTTTATTCAGAGTTGTATCCAAAAGCTCCATTAAAGCAATCAAAACTGTATCTCTATATTCATGCTATGTGTCCTCTTAAGGTGTAAATTAATTACTTTTTTTGTTAACCTGGCAACACATCCCTTATGGAAATTTGATTATTAAAAACAAAAAAATCCAAGGTTACGACAGTTAAACCATGATAACCACAAATTAATCATGGTTTTTGCCATGGTTTTCTTAAGGGATTTGTATCTGTGAGTACATTGTCTTTCTTTCTTCTTTATTTTGTTTTTATAACTGTACTGCCTTAATGGTTTGATGTTTTGTAGGCTACTGTTTAATCCAAAAGAAGAAAGTATGATCTATCATGAAATGTATGGATTGTTTTTGTGTTTTTAATGTGAACAGGATCCCAAGGGGAATTTGATTCGACAGTGGCTGTCTGTGGATGGTTTTCTAGGTGTTGTTTCGAAAGAGCTGAACCTCTCTCAGAACCCGTCGCTTGGCCCGTGGAAAATTGTAGCTGGAATCAATGTGAGTTGTGTGAAAACTTGAGTGGAAGGTTACTTTTTTTTATTGTTTTGGCGTATTATGCAGAAAAAATACATTAGCAAGCACAACAATTACTATCAGACTAATATCAGACTGTTTCCAAAGTATAAAACTGACATTCTAATTCTAATTCTAATTCTAATTCTAATACTGTTATTTCTGAGTTCATGCAGGATGTCGTACATGACAGAGTGTTCACTGTGGACAACTATGGTGAGATTTCACATACGCTGCATATCTTTTATGATCTATTTTGTTTTTCAAAACAGCAGTTTTTATCAGCATGTGTTTACAGTGCTGCCTAAATTTGAGGTGAAGTTGGACGTCCCCTCCGCCCTGCATTATGAAGACATACTGACCGGGATGGTCACAGCCAAGTGAGCATTTTTCCTGAACAGTAGTCTGATTATTTAATAGAAACACAAAATTCATACTTTCTCTCTGTTCTCAGGTATTTTTATGGGAAGCCCGTCAGTGGGATGATGTCTGTCATATATGTCCACTTTTTCAATGGCTTTGTGAGGCATCACCAATTTACAGAGACAGTGAGTACAGTTTCAGGAGAAACATCTACATTTCAAGCTAAGGATGCACCGATACTAAATTTCTCAGCCAATACTGATACCGATACTGACAGCTTCTTAAGGGAAAAAAAAATCTCTCCCTACTAAATAATGCTGTATGCAGGTTAAATTGAACAACAAAACTATTATATTAATTGCTGTTTATTTTCGTAGATTATAATCACACTCACATATAGGCTAAATGCTCTTTGCAATAATTGGATGGGAGATGGCAGTGCATTTGGTGAAGGGAAAACCGCGGACCTGGCATCCCTGGCTTGAACTACAGGTTGTTAATAGGGTCAAATAGAGACAGCGTTTACGCTGCTGCATTAGTGCATTATTACTGCTTTAACTTTAACAGACCCAAATCAAACATATACAGATTATTGGCCGATACAGCGGTGCATCCCTATTTGAAACCCAATGCATTAAATATAAAGTTAAAGTTTCATTAAGTGTTAATCTGACTGATCATCTCTGGTGTAGATTGATGGTTCTGCTGCGATCACATTTGATGTGAAGTACTCCAAATGGTTAGGTGACGACATGTATTCCTATTACGATGAATATGGGTCCAGTGAATATGTCAACATTATCGTGAATGTCACAGATGTTACAGGTGCGTCCCGTCCTGCCTGTACCTGGCTGTCAAACATTAATTACATGAACTAAAGTGCATTCACAAATTGAGATGTACGTTCAGGTTTAATTGAAGCTGTTTTCATTTCTCTTTCTGTAGGGTTAACCTACAACAGCACCGCAAGGGTTTCTATTGTGAAGAATAAATATAATCTGGAGCTTCTGCAGCATCCACAGATCATAAAACCCTCCATGACCTTCACTGCTCAGGTAAAGACAGATAAAAAAAACTGCAGTGTTACACTTCAGTACATATTTGGGGCAGACTGAAGTGTCACAAGGTCACGTTTCACCCTAAAATCAAAAGAAAAAGCAAAAATATACACAAAAATGAACTGTATTTTTTAGGAAAATTAAGAATGATTGTATTGGGATATTATATTTATGACAGTTCACTAAAATTGTGTGATGTGTCTATGTGATATACCATTGCCATAATGTCAGGTCTGTTTTACAGTTTACATTTTTTTGCACAAAATTGCTGTTATATTTTTTTGAAATCAACAGAAATTAAACGCAGTACAAAAATCCTACAGTGATTTATAAATAATATAGATTTAAATAATGTATAATTACCCATTATTGACAGTAAATCCATTTAGAAACCACACTGAAATTTACACAGAGCAGCTTAGCACTTGCGTTCTGCAGCATCCAGTTCATCCTTACTCAGCTCATCATCCTAAGATTTTCTCAGTGGATTTTAGTGTGTTTTATTTTATTTTTTTTACAATAATGTCAGTATTTAAATAATATATAATTATTCTCACATTAATGAGAGTTGGGACATCTTAGTCACGAAAATAATGTCACAGTGCAAAAAAATGTAATGGTTCTAATTCAATTAAATTAAAGAATGGGGGGGGGGTTCAGTTTTTATTAAAATAATGTCATTATGCATTTTTTATTTTTTATATATAAATGTTTAATTTTTGTGAAATATGACCCGACATGACCAGTAGATTGATCCTTTTTTCCTCATATTTTTATTTAATAAGCTGAAGTTAAGCACCTATGACAGCCGGCCGCTGTCAGCTGAAGATCAGAGCAGAAGCGTGCGGCTGGCGGTGACCCAGAACGAGTTCAGCCCTTGGACGTGGATGTGGAACAGCGATGAAGACACAGGGCCTCACACAACGAACAGCACACCAATGAGCTTCTCTCCCATTTACGATATTCCAGTGGAAAATATGGATCTTCCTGTTACTGCTGATGGCGTGATGTCTTTCCAGATTCACCTCTCTGACAGGGTTTCGACGCTTGATATAGAGGTGCGAATACTTTCCACCGCTTTGATATCAATATGCATAGTAGAAGCATGTCAACTGGGAGGAAGTTTGACCTCTCTTCTTCCTCCTGATGTTGCTTTCAGGCCCGGTTTGAAGACACAGTCCAGCGTCTTCAGCTCTACAGGAGTTATTCTTCACCGAGCAGATCCTACATACAGCTTCACAGAGACAGCGAGCCTCAGGTACGCAAGCTGTTTGTATTTCATGCTGTTATCTTTGTTTTCATTGTGTTTTCACTGACAGAGGGACTTTTTGCAGGTCGGACAGCCGCTGTATTTGACTTTGGAGAGCAATTTTAACCTGACAGAATTTCACTATCTTGTAAGTATTTTGGATAAAGCGATACTGCATCCGTTTTTAAGACAAAAATTGAACTATTGAGCCAGTACTGATGAACTCTGTAAGAGAAATCTCCATGAGTCAATCAATCAGTCAATCAATCAATCAATCAATCAATCAATCAATCAATCAATCAATCAATCAATCAATCAAACGTCGGAAAGTTCAAACAAACTTTTTGAAGCAGATTTCATGATGGGTTTAAATTCTGCAATTCTGCAATTTATTTAGAATTATTGATTAATTTAGAAATGTACATAGAATTAGTTTGACTGAAATTATATTTAATTTATTTAATTATTTGTAATACATTAAATGTAATTGAACCTGCAAATGTATTATTTTACACATGAATAAATATTCATGTTTAAATATGAATAATTTATTAATTTAATATTATTTTATTTAGTTTTTTATATATAGCCAGACATTCTGAAATAAAATACATTTATTTTGAATTGCAGACTAAGTGGTGTTTAATCTGTAAAATCATATCACAGTACCATTGTAAAAAAGAAATACACGTTTGCATAGTTCTTATTATGGAAATAAAATACTTTAAATGAATATACTAACCGAACATAAAGTTTTCACTATATTGCATGCTAGTAACGGAAATAAATGAAAATGTATTATATTTTAAATGAATATTAAATGCAATTATTTGAACTTAAGAGTGCTTTTTTGATCAGCTTAAGTAGGACTTAAGTACATCCTAATATGTGATTTCATAATTACATTTTTGTCTTTGAAATATGGTTAAAGTGTACTGCTGAATGCAGTGACTGGCATTTGATAAACTAAAACATACTGCTATGTCTACACTTGTTTTTAAGCATGCATTTAAATATATTATTTTTATTTTATTTTGTATTACATATCTGTAAAGATGAAGTTGCTATGTAGTTCATTTAAAATTTTGTATATTTACAAACTTTTAATTTAATATTGAATAAAAGAGCTAAATTAAATATAGTTAAATGCTTTGGGTGAATTTAAGTTTGTTAGTACTTCTTTAATACACAACAAAACATTATAAAAAATATTAAAACATTTTTATTTTTAAACTTTTGTTTCATTAATATTATATGTCTAGTGTTTATATATATATATATATATATATATATATATATATATACTTTTAAGATTTGACGGACACTACAAGTGCACATTCAATATGATTAAGCACTGGGACATTTCTGAGAAGAGCCTGTATTGATGGACGTGTTCTGCAGGTGATGTCCCGCGGTCGGGTGGTGGATGCTGGGACGGTGCATTCCTCCTCCTTCAGTCTGATCACAGATCACTCTTGGACTCCATTGGCCTGTGTGATGGTGTACCACACACTTCCAGACGGAGAGATCGTGAATGATGCTCTGCAAGTTACTTTCACACAAGTCCTGAGAAACACGGTAAGAGTTCATTACGGGATATATAAATGTTTGGAAATACAACATTAGTAAATATTAAGGTGGAAATTCATAAATGTGATTGATTTTATTTATAAATTAATTAAATGCTCATGTAGTCATTAGCCTATTTTTGTAGGTATACTGGTTAATGTTAATAGAAAAGTTACAGAAATAAAAGCAAATAATAATAGACTTGGTCAAAAAGTCTTCTTAAAAGTGTTTCATACTCCGTTCCTGATAGATTTTCTCATTAATTATTATAATATGTCCATTTTAAGAGAAACATTGCACTATTGAACTTAATGAAATATACTGCAATTCTGAAATTGTAGTATTTTTCTTTTAATTGAAATTATATTGAATCAATTTGGACATGCAAAAGTACTATATTTATATTTACTATTTAATATATTTATTATATTATTTAATAATGTTTTGATGAAAATCAGACAATTAGAAATAAAATACATTTATTTAGCATTTTGCGAGACTAAGTGTAGATTAATCTGTAAAATAATAAGCTCAGATAATAAGTTTCGCTTCTATTTTTAATGTTTCTTTATGAATTTTGACATGCTGAATATGAAAATCACACTTTTTGTGTATCGCTGACAGTGCACATTAAAAAAAAAAAAAATTTGACAACCTAAACAAGCTAATCTGTTATTACTCATGCATAAAAATGACACGGTACATGCATAATACTGAGCTAACAACAGTTTCTAGCATAAACAGTTACCAAAAGTGAGTCGTCCAGAAGTGTACATTGTATGATTTATGACAAGCCCCACAATGTTCTGGAGTGTTCCAGAAAGCACTACAATATTACAGAAACTAAAGCAAAATATCTCTAAAATTAGAGCAAAATGAATACAAAAACGTATCTGTACTAAACCAGTGTTTCATAATTAATGACTTACCTGAGTTAAATATTCATCCAAATATTTATGCTATACAATAATAATTAGCACCTGCACATTACAGAACACATTTTTGTGACATTGTGTAATAAACAACTAGTGTGTATTTATAGCATACATTTATATAATAAAAATGATTTTCTTTATTATAAATGATATAAAATTTGCATTTAAACTGTTTAATTATTCTAGTTGAATATCCTGTTTCATTCTGAAATGTGTCACATCATTGAAGTGAAATGGGTTGTAGTGTCATTATAATAATGATTCTTGGTCTCAACTGCAGGTGTCTCTGAGCTGGAGTCAGGATCGTGCCGAACCGGCAGATTCCGTCTCTCTCTCCGTGTCTGTTTCCGAGCCCGGATCTCTGCTGGGAATTCTGGTAGTGGACAAAGCAGCATTGGACTCCAGCAAAGACAATGGCATCACAGAGAAGACGGTAATATGGCCTTATACAGGTTCTAGATCACTGACATCAACACGGGGCAAATATGGAGATCCTTTGTTTTCCGGGTTTCTCACCTGATTTCTTATCTCGTTCAGTGTATTGAGTTTTAAAGAGTGGGAAATCATCTTTGGGATTTTTAGATGATTGTTTTTCCAACAAAAAGATAACTAAAACTGGTCATCCTATGTAACCAAACGCTGACACCACACCCGCGTTTCACTTTTAAACAAAAGAAAGAAACTGAGAGGAACTGTGTTTATCAGAACTAGGTGAAGAGGTTTGATGGTACAGACAGCATTGTGTTGTTCTGGATTCACAACAATAGCCGGTTTGTGATGGCCAAACAGCAGCGTGTTCTATTCAGATGATGTTGGGCATCACAAAAACTGATCAAAACTAATCTAAGATCAGCAACATGAGCTTCTGTGTGTTTTTCAGGTGCTGGAGGAATTCTTGTCGTATAGCAGAGAGATGACCCATGCGGATTACAACATGAAAATGGGAGATCCGTATTCCATATTCATGGTAGAATGTCATCTTTTTATCTCAGGAACAGAACATGTATTACCTGTCTGCACAGGGTTTACAGTTGTAGTTTTATTCTGCAGACGTGTGGAGTCACGGTTCTGACCGATGCCAAGCTGTTATTTCCTTTGTTCCGTAAGTCTTAAGGCTGAATCTACCCTAACAACCACTCAGAACACCATAGTAACCATCTAGTAACGCCCTGGCAACCAATCAAAACAGAGTGACATCATGTTGACGAGTTTTGTGCTCATTTCCTTAAACTGAGGTGAACAGGGTAAAATCCCCTAGCTAGCTAATCACAGTACATTAAGAGATTACATTTTGTGTGAAATATTATTCAAATGAGGCATTATATGTTAAAGGTGCCATAGATACAGTATTTTAAATTGTTCTCTGATATCTACACAGAAGGTATTTGGCTTAGGGCAAAAATTCTCCAGAAACGGTTTTACATGTGCATTTACAACCCTAGGATTTCTTCCCAGAATGAATTTCTCCCTCTTTTTTTTTTATTTATATATATATATTTATTTATTTTTCTGGCTGTTGTTATCAGGTAATAAAAAAAAGAGATTCAAAATCCCTTCTGTAAAAACCTTTAACTTGGCAAAATGATGCAAGAATTTTGCACCTGGCTTTATCTAATGTTTAGATTTCTTAAAGGTGGCATAGAATGGAAAACTGTATTTAACTTGGCATAGCTGAATAATAAGAGTTCTGTGCATGGAAATGACATACCATGAGCCTCAAACACCATTGTTTCCTCCTTATTATGTATATATATATATTTTACCATGTTTTAAAGAATTACAATATTATATAAGTCAGGTGAATTATATATGAACAAACTCCTCTGTAAAAACTTTCAGAATATAGATATGAATAAAACTGATCAGTTCAGTGTATCTAAATACTGCTGAAGTGGCGATTTCTGCCTCAAATCCGAAAAAAAAACTAATTTTGAGGAAACAGATATGCATAATAATTTAACTCAACATTAATAATAATCAGACATTGTTTCTTGAGCAGTAAATCAGCATAGAATGATTTCTGAAAGATCACGTGACACTGAAGACTGGAGTAATGATGCTGAAAATACAGCTTTGACTCACAGGAATAAAGTACATTATTTGAAATATATTAAACCAAAAACAGTTATTTTAAATTGTAAAAATATTTCACAATATCACTGTTTTATTGTATTTTTGTTCCAATAAATGAAGCGTTAAAGGCATCTTTAGCATATTCTTTATTATGGGTGAATTCCAAACGGAAGTGAGCATCCCTATGCCCTACTCCCTTCGAAGGGCAGAGCCCTTGAAGTGTGTTCTTTTAAGGGTGTAGGGCATTACTGTCTCGTATAAGCATTTGGAACTACCTTGGTGAAAGGAATGATGGACAAAATGTTACCTTGACAACGCTGCGCGTGCAGCAATTCAGCGCTCTAACAGTTGTTAATAAATAGGCTATTTCTTCTTCGTAGGGGGAAGTCGTGGCCTAATGGTTAGAGAGTTGGACTCGTGATCCAAAGGTTGCGGGTTCGAGTCCCCGGCCGGCAGGGATTGTAGGTGGGGGGAGTGAATGTCCAGCGCTCTCTCCACCCTCAATACCACGACTGAGGTGCCCTTGAGCAAGGCACCGAACCCCCAACTGCTCCCCGGGCGCTGCAGCATAAATGGCTGCCCACTGCTCCGGGTGTGTGTTCACGGTGTGTGTGTGTTCACTGCTGTGTGTGTGTGTGTGTTCACTGCTGTGTGTGTGCACGTTGGATGGGTTAAATGCAGAGCACGAATTCTGAGTATGGGTCACCATACTTGGCTGAATGTCACTTCACTTCACTTATTGTTATTATTTTATTCAAATACTCTCTAATTGTGTCTTATTTACTATTAAACTTTTTCAAACCAAACTTGCTTAAACTTTCTAACAAAACATTTTTAAATCATATTTCTATCACTGACGAAAATATTTTTTATTACATAAAAATAAAGACAAATTTAATTAGCTTATTCTACTTACGTTTGTATGTAAAGTCAAAATAAACCCCAATATTTTGCTTTAAAATGCATCGTAAGATCTCCTAAGTGAAGATCACATGATCACAAATGGAAATCCCTTCCGTGAAGTGACCATCACATATTTCCTTCGCTAACGGACGTCTGGAAGGGCCCTTTGTGAAGGGATTCAGTTGTTCACTTTTGTTTGGAACATCCCTACAAATGGTGTCCCCTTCCCGAAGTGCTCTTCAAGGGCGCAAAAAAGTCTGTAGACTATTGTCACATTAGGAATAAAATAAACACTTAAATGTGTATTCTTTCCACTTGTCTAAAAGAAATGTAATGGATGCAAGATAATGTAAAATCTTGAAACTGACCAGTACATGAAAAAACAATAGTTTTGCCTGTAATGTCTTGCCTTTCCATAATCATTTTCTCACTAACGCTCATGTGTTCCACAGCAGGGGCGGAACACTTCATAGATCAGCAGTATAGCAATGGTTTTCAGGAGCCAAGAAAGCGAACAGACTTTCCTGAAACCTGGATCTGGCTGGATGCTAATGTGAGGTATGAGGAGATACATATCTGTCTTCGAGCTGATTAATAACACACATGATATTTCTTTAATATCCCAGTTGTTTCTCCTAGACAGCAATGAGTGAAGCAACTTTTGCTTCAGCATCATTACTCCAGTCTTCAGTGTCACATGATGCATTAGAAATCATTCTAATATGCTGATTGTTGTGCTGCTTCATATTTTTGTGCAAACCATGCATTTTTCCAGAATACTTAGATTAATTGAAAGTTCTAAAAGAACACCATGGATTTTCTTTATATTATAAATATCTTTAGTCACTTTTGATCAATTTAATGCATCCTTGCTTAATAAAAGTATTAATTTATTTGATCTAAAGTCAGAAAATTTAGCAAATTAAGTGTTCTGCTACTCTTTTTTTTTTCCTAAGAACGTTCTGAGCTACTATCGACATTTGTTTTATGTCAACAATTTACTAATTTGCATCTGTTATTATTTATGTTGCAGTAATTCTGCCTTGGATTCCTTCCAGTTCACCGTGCCGGACAGCTTGACCTCCTGGGTGGCCTTTGCCATCGTGATGTCAGAGAATCTGGGTTTGGGCATCAGCGCTCCTGCAGAGGTGACGCATCATGTACAATTGATCTGTCACTCAATATTTACAGATAATGATTATTAAAAAGGAGTTTCTTTCCCAGTTGACTGTGTTCAAAGATTTCTTCGTGTCACTGAATCTCCCAGCGTTCCTGATCCGTGGAGAACTGCTACTGCTGGAAGTCAATTTATTCAACTATATGGATGTAGATCTGGAGGTGAGATTTGTGTTTGTAAAATAGTTAGTGTATTTGTTGTCCACTAATACTTCTGAAGTATCGAAACTGTTTTTTATTTTGTTTTATTTATTAGTGATTTGTTATAGGAATAGTTCACCCAGAAATTAAAATTTGCTCAAAAATGTCACCCTCAGGCTATTCAAGATGTAGATGAGTTTGTTTATTCATCAGATTACATCCCATCACTTCCTCACCAATGGATCCTCTGCAGTGAATGGGTGCCGTCAGAATGAGAGTCCAAACAGCTGATAAAAACATTACAATAATCCACACCATGTTAATTAACTTCTTGAGAAGCTAATTAACATACTGTGTGTTTGTAAGAAACAAATCCTTCAACTTTAAACCATTGCTTGTAGCTTTAAACCTTCGCTTCTGGCCAAAATACTATATTCTATAATCCATAGTAATACTTCCTTCAGTGAAAAAGGCCATCCCTCATTATCCTCTCACATAAAAATCCACCCAGATATTTGTTTGGAACTTTTTTGGCATGTAAACGGTGCTTGATCTGTGCATATTTCTCTCCTGATTCAGACGAGACAACATATTGAACTGGAAAAAGCAATATTATAGATAGAGCACATTTTATGTTAAAAACATCTTAATGATAGAATTGTTTATTATAACACAGACCTTTTCACTTTACAAGATGTTAACTGATGGACTGGAGTGGTGTGGATTATTGTGATGTTTTTAACAGCTGTTTGGACTCTCATTCTGACGGCACCCATTCACTGCAGAGGATCCATTGGTGAGTAATGAACGAATGAATGAATGAATAATGCATTTATATAGATGTAATGTAAGGCTACATTTCTCCAAATCTGTTCCCAAGAAGATACAAACTCCTCTATATGATGAATGGCCTAAGTGTGAGTATTTGTTAGCACATATTCATTTTTGGGTGAACTGTTTCTTTAAGGCAGCGTCAAACTTTGTGTTAGTTATTTGAACAAACCACTGACTCACAGTATTAAACTCTGGCACACAAATAAACAAAAGTAAAATGTTTTGTGAATGCCATTGGATGCTGATGTGGGAATTGAAGTCAGCTAAATGACAAATGACCTGAAGCTCTCTTCATGTCTTTACCTGTCACAGGTGATGGTTGTGGTTACAGAAAGTTGGATGTTTGAGTTTGTGTCACCAGACAATGGAGGATTTTCCTTGGACAACATGAGGAAAGCCTCAGTGTTGAGTCAGAACATCACAACGCTTCTGTTCCCCATCAGAGCCACAACACTGGGAGAGATTCCCATCTCCATCAAAGCCACTTCCGTCTACTCTTCAGACTGGGTCTACAAGACGGTTCTTGTCAAGGTGATTGATTTCAGTTCAATATTTCACCCCAAAATTAAAAGAGAAAAAGTGTTGACCTATTTTGCATAAAGAAAATTAAGGTTGTTTTGCAATTATTCATGCATTTATTTATTTATTGTTCATTATTATTGTTCATGACTGCAATGCTTATGGATATTTTTAGCTTTTTTCCTCATTATGTTTGATGATTCTATATTTCTTAAAGCAATGGAAAATCTGTAATACGTTAATGTTTTTATTTTAATAAATGAAAGACAGTACAACTATTTATTTTGACAGTTTTCATGACAATTTTTGTGTCATGTGTTCATGACTGCAATGCATCTGGATATCTTTAGGTTTTTCCCCTCATTCTTAATGATTCTATTTATTAAAGCAAACCAAATCTGTAATACATTGGTGTTTTTAATAAACTGAAGACACTCCAACAATGTGCAACGGCCTGGGAAAGTGGAAAATCCTACTAAACTTTTTTGTTGTTGTTGAATGATTTTTCTCTAGCCAGAGGGACTGGAGCAATCATATTCTCAAACCTTGTTTCTGGAGTTTCAACTGAAGCAGAACACTCTGAATAGGACAATGTCGTTTAATTTTCCTGCAAATGTGGTTCCTGACAGTCAAAGGGCCAGCGTATCTGCTGTGGGTATGTATCCTCACTTTGTATTTCTGTTCTAAGAGCACATTATCAGTCTGCTGTTGCATATTGAGTGCAAACATCTCTCCTCTGTATGTGTATGTTGAAGGTGACATTCTGGGCCCATCCATTGGCAATCTGGACTCTCTCATTGAGATGCCTTACGGTTGTGGAGAGCAGAACATGATCCATTTTGCTCCCAATATTTATGTTCTCCAGTACATGAGAAGCACCAAGCAGACCGATGAACAGACCAGAAACAAAGCTATGAGCTACATGATGGAAGGTAAACATTGTGTAGTCTTATAGTTCTGAGACAAAAAGCAAATGTCCTTGAGTTATCATATATGTTCTGTTTGATTGCAGCTTATGAACGTGAGCTTTCCTACCAAAGGCTTGATGGTTCCTTCAGTGCTTTTGGAGACAGTGATGATTCTGGCAGCACATGGTATACAAAAACACATTACAGCTTAAATTCTACCCCAAAATTCTGATTTGGAGTAAAAAAAGCATGTATCATTTTTAATATCAAACATTTTCATTCCTCTTTTCTGTTCAGTGCTGATAACAGAACTGGTGGATGAAAATGAAATCAAACACGCATCATGTGTGAGTGATTGGTGGTGTGTTTTGTGATATTCAGGCTGTCAGTGTTCGTGCTCAGGTGTTTCCTCCAGGCTCAGGGCTTCATTTCCATCGACCCGATGGTGATACAGAGGACAGCATATTGGCTGCTGGCTCATCAGAACGCTGATGGTTCGTTCGACGAGCCGGGTCGGGTCATCCACACAGAGCTCCAGGGAGGACTGGATGGGCCAGTTTCTCTCACGGCATACGTCCTTATAGCGCTTCTGGAGGACGCTGAATACAGGGTGAGTTAGACAGACTGAATGATAGACAGACAGACAGACAGACAGATAGACAGGAAAATAATTATTTGATCCCCTGCTGATTTTGTAAGTTTGCCCAAGGGGTTTATCATTTTCATGGCAGGTTTATTTTAACTGATAGAGACAGAATATCCAACAAAAAATCCAGAAAAAGCAGCATACAAATGTTAAAAAAAAGATTTACATTTTAGTACATCAAATAAGTATTTGATCCCCCATGCAAAACATGACTTAGCGCTTGGTGCAGAAACCCTTGTTGGCAATCACAGAGGTCAGACGTTTCTTGTAGTTGGCCACCTGGTTTGCACACATCTCAGGAGGGAGTTTGGTCCACTCCTCTTTACAGATCCTCTCTAAATCAAAAGGTTTCTTGGCTGTCTCTTGGAAACTCGAACCTTCAGCTCCCTCCACAGATTTTCTATGGGATTAAGGTCTGGAGACTGGTTAGGCCACTCCAGGACCTTAATGTGCTTCTGCTTGAGCCACTCCTTTGTTGCCTTGGCCGTGTGTTTTGGGTCATTGTCATGCTGGAATACCCATCCACGACCCATCTTCAGTGTTCTGGCTGAGGGAAGGAGGTTCGCATCTAATATTTTACGGTACATGGGCCCGTCCATTGGCCCCTTAATGCGGTGAAGTCATCCTGTACCCTTAGCAGAGAAACAGCCCCAAAGCATAATGTTTCCACCTCCGTGCTTGACTGTAGGGTTGGTGTTCTTGGGGTGATAGTCAGCATTTTTCTTCCTCCAAACACGACGAGTCGAATTGATGCCAAAGAGCTCAATTTTGATCTCATCTGACCACAGCACATTCTCCCAAGCCTTCTCTGAATCATTTAGATGTTTATTGGCAGGGCCTGTACATGTGCTTTCTTGAGCAGGGGGCACTGCAGGATTTCAGTCCATTGCGGCATAGTGTGTTACCAATGGTTTGCTTGGTGACTGTGGTCCCAACTGCCTTGAGATCATTAACAAGCTCCTTCCGTGTAGTTCTGGGCTGATCCCTCACCTTTCTCATGATCACCCTTACCCCATGAGGTGAGATCTTGCATAGAGCTCCAGACCGAGGGCGATTGATGGTTAGTTTGTATTTCTTCCATTTCCGGAAAATCGCACCAACAGTTGTCTCCTTCTGACCAAGCTGCTTGGCGATGGTCTTGTAGCCCATTCCAGCCTTGTGCACGTCTACAATCTTGTCCCTGATGTCCTTTGACAGCTCTGTGGTCTTGCCCATGGTAATGGAGAAGTTGGAATGGAAGATACAGCCATATCACCCTGCAGCCCAAGACCGGTTGCCCACTGAAGCTAAGCAGGTTTGAGCCTGGTCAGTACCTTGATGTGAGACCTCCAGTGAAAACTAGGTTGCTGTTGGAAGAGGTGTTAGTGAGGCCAGCAGGGGGTGCTCACCCTGTGCTCTGTGTGGGTCCTAACGCCCCGGTATAGTGACGGGGACACTATACTGTAAAAAGCACCGTCTTTCGGATGAGACGTTAAACCGAGGTCCTGACTCTCTGTGGTCATTCAAAAAATCCCATGGCATTTCTCATAAAGAGTAGGGGTGTAACCCCGGTGTCCAGACCAAATTCCCTCTACTGGCCCTTGTCAATCATGGTCTCCTAATAATCCCCATACACTTGATTGGCTCTATGACTCTCTCTCCTCTCCACCTGTAGCTGGTGTGTGGTGAGCGCACTGGCGCCGTTGTCCTGTGGCTGCCGTCGCATCATCCAGGTGGATGCTGCACACTGGTGGCGGTTGAGGAGCGACCCCCCACATGATTGTAAAGTGCTTTGGGTGTACAGCAATACATAATAAAGCGCTATATAAATGCATCATTCATTCATTCGTACAGATTCTATGGACAGGTGTCTTTTATATGTCTTTTAACATTTGTATGCTGTTTTTTGTTTGATATTCTGTCTCTATCCGTTAAAATAAACCTACCATGAAAATGATAAACCCTTTTTTCTTTTTTTTAAGTGGGCAAACTTACAAAATCAGCAGGGGATCAAATAATTATTTTCCCCACTATACACTGTAAAAAAAAAAGTTGAGCCAACCTAAAATTTTAAGGCAACCAGCTTCAGCAGATTTTTGAGTTTTCTCAAATTATTGTTTTAAGTTTATACAACAAAAAGTTGAGAATCTCCTACAAAAATAAGCTGAGATAACTCAAAAATCTGCTGAAGCTGGTTGCCTTAAAATTTTAAGTTGGCTCAACTTTTTTATATATATAGAGAGAGAGAGAGAGAGAGAGAGATAGATCGATTGAACATAGGATGAATGGATTGATTAAAGACTATCTGTTGTGTCTCTGGTAGAGTGCTTATGAAGGCAGCATTTCTTCTGCCGTGAGTTTCCTGACGTCTCGCCTGTCTCAGAGAATATCCAGTAACTACAGCCTGTCTTTAGTCACCTATGCTCTGTCACTGGCCAACAGCACCGCCGCTCCATCTGCCCTCACCGAGCTGTTGACCAGAGCACTAACTGTTGGTAAATATACTCTGGATTTATGCTCTAAAGACAGCACGCCACAGATGTGAAACACACACACAGCTGAAAATAACCTGCAATTTTCCTTTAAATCCACACAGAGTGGCGAGCAGCTGTAGTGTTATGGATGAGCGTTGCACCTGGCACAGTAAAATGTGTTAGATGATACGTGTTTATAATAGTTGGAAGGTGACTCTATATCTGGGTTTTTCAGATGGAGTGCCAACCTGGAGACCTCCAGCCAACGTCCTGTACAATTCCTGGCAGCCAAGTTCATCAGATATTGAGATGTCGGCCTACGTACTGCTCGCTATGCACAGACTCAAACTAATGGATGAAGGATTCATTCTGGTGAAGTGGCTCAGTAAGCAAAGAAACCATCTCGGGGGATACGGATCCACTCAGGTACATATCAAACAGACGTTCAACTCAAGAGAGAGACAATATAAAATCTTTAAATGGCTGACTTTTAGGCAATTTTAGACATTCAAGCTCCAGAAACGAATGTTGACATTTTAAAAAAGGCTAAATTGTCTTCTAAGGCATTCTAAAACTCTGGATAAATAGTTGTTTTTAGTATGGTTTTCACAGAAATATTAAGTAGCACAACTGTTTTCAACATTGATGATTATCAGAAAGATTTCTTGAGCAGCAAATCAGCATATTGGAATGATTTCTGAAGGATCATGTGACACTGAAGACTGGAGTAATGAGGCTGAAAATTCAGTATTACATCCATAGGAATAAATTACATTTCACAATATATTCAAACAGAAAACTGATACTTTAATTTGTAATAATATTTGACATTTTTACTGTATATTTGATCAAATAAATGCAGCTTTGGTGAGCATATTAGAGAATGTATAAGGGAATATTCCAGGTTTAACAGAAGTTAAGCTCAGTCTATAGCATCTGTAGCATAATGTAGATTATCACAAAAATACATTTTGACTCATTCTACATTTCCTTTTTAAAAAAAAAACAAAAAAAACACGCACTTACAATGGAAGTAAATGGGGCCATTTCTACAGGATTTAAAAGCAGACGTGAAGCACTTCGTATTTCTGCTAATTTGTATAGTTGTTTTAAGGTTGTTAAAACCTTCTACAAAAAGGCTAGTAAGTGACTTTTTGCACTCTTCTGCATGTTAACACGCATAGTGTTTAAATCTGGTGGTTTTACTATTAATACATGTGACCCTGGACCCCTGGACTGAAGTTGTTCTTAGCAATGCATATTACTAATCAAAAATTAAGTTTTCATATATTTACAGTATGAAATTTACACAATATCTTCATGGAACATGATCTTTGCTTAATTTCCAAATTATTTTTTACATAAAAGAGAAATGAATAATTTTGAGCCATACAATGTATTATTGGCTAATGCTACAAATATACCCCAGCGACTTAAGACTGGCTTAGTGCTCCAGGGTCATATATATGGATTGACCCCATTTACTTCCCATTGTAAGTGCCTTTTTTTTTAGTAGGACAAGTAAAAAATGTGGTAATCAAAATTACACCTCCTGGGAATATTCCTTTAAGAATGTCAGCAGGGTTTAACATCTACTGAAGCATTGACTAGTGTCCCAGTGTCGATGATTACATACTGTACATCTATGATCTATTCCATTGATTCAGGGAGGTGAATTTGTTGGCAAGCGAATGTTTCAATTGGAAATCAAGCTGTGCGAAAGGCCATCGAGGTGAGATAAGAAAATGTACTTTTAATTTTAAAAAGGCCCTTGTGATATTACATTTGGCTCGGGACCGAAGGCCTGCGATCTGTCACCAACACTAACCTCAGTGAAGATTAGCAATTTCTGGGACGTGAGCTTTGATAAAGCACTGCGCTCATGTTGAAGCCCCTCGCTTTGACACAACAGCTCAAATCCAACAGGAGAACATCTGACTGCGCTCGAGAGAGCTTTGCAGTATTTGGTCGAGTGTGGAAAGATTAAAGGATCTGTGTCTCTGCTCCACACATGTGCGGTGTTATTTACCAGGTGGCAGGTGATTGAATCGAGAGTGTATCTGTGACACAGATGCATGGGCACCTGTTATTGATGCAGAGAGAAGATCACATCTGCCAAAACTGATACATGCTTATCCCATTTTTTTTTCTTGTTGAATGCACTTTTTGTTGTTTTGATCAGTTTTAAAGCTTTATTAAAATATCTGTGTTCTGTTTGTATGTCTTTGTTGTCAGGATACAGTGATGGCGTTGCATGCCCTGTCAATCTACGCCACCTTCAGCAGCGCAGAGTCCATAGATCTCATCATCACTGTGAACGGTGCCTTTGGCGCCACCACCATATTCAACTTAGACAGATCCAATTACCTGCTCCAGCAGAGCCAAGACCTGCCCGTATGTATATAATGCACTGCTCTAGAGACACACTACTGGTCCACAGATTGGGAACGTGAGTCGTGGCCTAATTGTTAGAGAGTTGGACTCGTAATCCAAAGGTTGCAGGTTCGAGTCTCGGGCCTGGATTGTAGGTGGGGGGAGTGAATGTCCAGCGCTCTCTCCACCCTCAATACCACGACTGAGGTGCCCTTGAGCAAGGCACCGAACCCCCAACTGCTCCCCGGGCACCGCAGCATAAATGACTGCCCACTGCTCCGGGTGTGTGTTCATGGTGTGTGTGTGTGTTCACTGCTGTGTGTGTGCACGTTGGATGGGTTAAATGCAGAGCACAGGTCACCATACTTGGCCGTATCAGAATCAGAATCAGAATGAGCTTTATTGGCCAAGTATGTTTACACATACAAGGAATTTGTTGTAGTGACAGAAGCTCCACAGTGCAACAGAAAGACAGTAACAGGACAGGACACAGGTAATGAAACAAAATAACAGGAAATAGCCAATAACCAATGTACAAAGCAGCAAAAAATAAAAATAAAAAATACACAATATATAATATATAATATAGGCGACTATGTATGTACAGGTGAAGTATGTGCAAATTAGAAATGAGAAAATAAAATAAGTGAGTGTGGTGAATGGATAATGTATTAGTTGTGTGTTCTACGTTTATTTATTGAGTGTTCATGAGATGTATTGACTGAGGGAAGAAACTGTTCCTGTGTCTGGTCGTTCTGGTGCTCAGAGCTCTGTAGCGTCGACCAGATGGTAACAGTTCAAAGAGGTTGTGTGCTGGATGTGAGGGGTCCAGAGTGATTTTACCAGCCCTTTTGCTCACTCTGGATAAGTACAGTTCTTGGAGAGTGGGGAGGGTTGTACCAATGATTCGCTCAGCAGTCCGGACTACCCTCCGTAGTCTTCTGAGGTCAGATTTGGTAGCTGAGCTGAACCAGACAGTTATTGAGGTGCAGAGGATGGATTCAATGATGGCAGAGTAGAACTGTTTCAGTAAGTCCTGTGGCAGGTTGAACTTCCTCAGCTGGCGAAGAAAGTACAGCCTCTGCTGGGCCTTCCTGACAATGGAGTCAATGTGAATATCCCACTTTAGGTCCTGAGAGATGGTGGTGCCCAGGAATCTGAATGACTCCACTGCAGTCACGGTGCTGTTCATGATGGTAAGTGGGGGGAGAGCAGGGGGGTTTCTCCTGAAGTCCACGATCATCTCCACAGTTTTGAGCGTGTTAAGCTCCAGGTTGTTGAGACTGCACCAGACAGCCAGCTCCTTAACCTCCTGTCTGTAAGCAGACTCGTCACCGTCCTGGATGAGGCCGATCAGTGTGGTGTCGTCTGCAAACTTCAGGAGCTTGACAGAGGGGTCTTTAGATGTGCAGTCGTTGGTGTAGAGGGAGAAGAGCAGTGGGGAGAGTACGCAGCCCTGAGGAGCTCCAGTGCTGATGGTTCGAGTGCTGGATGAGAATTTGCCAAGCTTTACTAACTGCTGTCTGTCTGTCAGGAAGCTGTTGATCCACTGGCAGACGGAGGTGGGGACGGAGAGCTGGGTTAGTTTATTTTGAAGGGTTTCCGGGATAATGGTGTTAAAAGCAGAGCTGAAGTCTACAAACAGGATCCTCACATAAGTCCCTGGTCTGTCCAGATGCTGCAGGATGAAGTGCAGTCCCATGTTGACTGCATCATCCACAGACCTGTTTGCTCTGTAGGCAAACTGCAGGGGGTCCAGTAAGGGTCCAGTGATGTCCTTCAGATGAGCCAGAACCAGTCTTTCGAATGATTTCATGGCTACAGACGTTAGTGCCACAGGTCTGTAGTCATTAAGTCCAGTAATTTTGTGTTTCTTTGGGACGGGGATGATGGTGGAGCGTTTGAAGCATGAGGGGACTTCACACAGCTCCAGTGATCTATTGAAGATCTGTGTGAAGATGGGGGCCAGCTGCTCAGCACAGATTTTTAGGCAGGCTGGTGACACACCATCTGGACCAGGTGCTTTCCTTCTTTTGTTTTTCCTGAAGACCTGGCACACCTCGTCTTCGCTGATTTGAATTGTAGGTGTGGGGGAGAGAGGGGTTGCTGGAGGTGTGAATGGTTGTGTGGAGGGGTGTTCTGGGCGGGTGTGGGGTGATCGTTCAAAACGACAAAAGAACTCGTTTAAGTCGTCTGCCAGGTGTTGATTCTCCAGAGTGCTGGGGGGTGGTGTTTTGTAGCTGGTGATGTCCTTTAATCCAAGCCACACTGAAGCCGGATCGCTGGAAGAGAATTTGTTCCTGAGCTTGTCAGAATAATTCCTCTTTGCCACTCTGATCTCCTTTTCCAGTGTGTATTTGGCCTGTTTGTACAAGACTTTATCCCCCTTTCTGTGAGCATCTTCTTTGGCCTGACGGAGCTGTCTGAGTTTGGCAGTGAACCATGGTTTGTCATTGTTGTAGAATAGATGAGTCCTGGTAGGAATGCACATGTCCTCACAGAAACTGATATATGATGTTACAGTCTCTGTGAGCTCGTCCAGGTCATTTGCTGCAGCTTCAAAAACAGACCAATCAGTCAGGTCGAAACAGGCTTGTAGATCCCGCTCTGTTTCGTTAGTCCATCTTTTAACAGATCTTAATACAGGCTTCGCAGACTTAAGTTTCTGCCTGTAGGATGGAATAAGATGAACCAAACAGTGATCAGAGAGTCCTAAAGCTGCTCGTGGAACCGAGTGATATGCGTCCTTTATTGTTGTGTAACAGTGATCCAATATATTACTGTCTCTGGTGGGACATGTAACATGCTGTCTGTATTTTGGCAGTTCACGGGAGAGATTTGCTTTATTAAAGTCCCCGAGAATGATTAAACAGTATGTCACGTCACTGTTTAAATTGTAATAATATTTCTCAATTTTACTGTTGTTACTGTAATTTTAATAACAAATACAGCCTTGGTGAGCAGAAGACCAAATCTTACTTTTGAATGGTGATGTATAAAGGAATATTTTGTATAAAGGATGAATCTGTAGAAAAATGTTGATTAACAAAAAATTCTATACAGTACACATATATATATATATATATATATATATATAGAGAGAGAGAGAGAGAGAGAGGAAAGTGAAGCTTATTTTAAGAAAGCACTTACGTTAATTCTTCTGTAAAACATGAGTATTATTTAAATTATTGTTGTCATTACATACCTAAATGACTGTAAAATAAAGTTATAAAATTGCATATAACTTAACACGATAAAGGCTAGTACATTTTGTAACTGAAAATTCAGCTTTGCCATGACAAGAATTTTAAATATATAAATAAATATATTTAAATTATTATTATTTTTTAAATTGCAATATTATTTGACAATTTTATTGTTTTTACTGTATTTTTGATCAAATAAATCTGACTGACCCCAAGCTTTTGAGCAGTAGTGTATAACTCCTAACACAAAGTATTAAACGTCAAGCACGTGCTGTTTCTTTTCAAAGTGATAAATAACTAGCTGACGCTCTAGTAATTTGTCAAGATCTGCTAAGTGACACAGGCTAATGTTGGGTTTGCCTCTACAGATTGAAGCAGAAGAGGGGGTTGATATTGAGGTGATGGCAGAGGGTAAAGGCTTCGCTCTGTTTCAGGTTTGTCTGAACATCTCCAAGTTAAGAATATGTCCTTAAATGCATTGTTTAGCAGTGCTGTGAAAAATATCGAAGCTAAAAAAGCAGGCTGCTCATTGCTTGTTGAATGACTAGTTGACCATCTTGACATCAGCGTAATTTAGCAGGATCATCTCCCTTGCAAAACTGTCAAATAGTGAGGTATTTCCAATGAAAGCAAGTTATGAAGGTTGAACAGCTGCGAATAATAACCGAAACCCCCGTAAAGATAAAAAGAGACGTAATGGCAGAAATATTTTCCGTTGTCATCAGCAGGAGGATCCCCTCTTTCCCAGTCCAATGTGTAATTACACCTTTGATTGCTCGCCATGGAGCACGTAAACCGGCCCAGATGCTGTTTTCCTCAAGCAATAGCTTGAGATGTTTTGAAAGGCCACACCGAAGAAACAGCGTTCAGAACTCTGTTCTGCATAAGATTCACAAAGCAGAGATGACGTCATTTTGAGTTGTGTTTGCTAATTTGGTCTTCAGACATTAATGATTCCTCAGTCATCTGGCTTGTACTGTTGCTTTATAAAACGTCATAAAAAAGACTTGAGTATTATTCATTTTCTCTTACTGTTTCAGCTTAATGTGTTCTACAACGTGATGAACCTGAGAACGTCGCTCAGACGGCGTGACATACACACAGATGAGGCCTTTTATTTGTATATAGACGTAATGGACAATGAAGAGTTCAATGTAAACCTTCACATATGTTTCAGGTGAGCGGCTGAGCCGAACACACACCGTTGTTAACTTTTTGCCAAAATTACGTGATTAAAATTAAATAAAACAATAGGGTTACACTATTGAGATCCTGATTATTTAACATAATTATTTAACTCATTGACTTAAATTAAACTCATTGAAAAAGTCTTTAACTCAACTGAAAAAAAAACTGTTATAATAAAAAAAAAAAAAATATATATATAATAATAATAATAATAATAATATAAAATAAATTTGATCAACAATAATTGTTTAATCTCTTATTTTCAAAGCCAAAATTGTAAATGTGAATAATTAAAAATGTACAAATATATTTGAATTATATAACAAAATATTAAAACAAATGGCATTTATTTTGAATAAAATATAGCAAGTGCACTTTAAAAAAAATCATAAATGAAGACAAAAAGTCTTGAACGGTTTCTGGTTGTCAGACTTTGTGGAGCATGTTTCTTTTTCTTTATATTATGAATGAATGACTCTGTTCTTGTTCTGCTATGACATTCATGTGAATTTGAGAAAATGGGTGTATAAAAAATGTGTTAGTTTTGTGAAAAGCTCAATTATTGTTAGTTGCAGATTCCACTTGGTTTGATTTTTATTTTTTTTTCATCTCATTATGGATGTTAAAAAAAGTTAAATCAGTATCCACATTGTTGATTAAACCGATTTCTAAAAGTCTACTTAAACGAATAATAAGATATAATCAATACTGCATTCGATTTTGGATATCTCATGCAAATCGTGAAATTCAAACATTTTTAAGTGTCCAAATACTTTTGAGGGTCAATATGTAGATATTTGATGGAATCACATCTATAAATCATATCATTTTTGCTTTTTTTTTTTTTTTTTTTTTTTAAGGCTGAGGGAGGACCAGGGCCTGAAACAGACGGGTATGGCCATACTGGACGTGGGTTTACTCACAGGGTTCAATTTGGGCCAAAATGGTGTCCAGCTTAATGATTTAGTGAGAAGAGTAGAGACGCCTTCAGGACGAGTTACACTTTATTTAGACACGGTGAGTTCCTCTTATATATTCATGACTACAATATTGCAGTACAAGTGTGCTAAGTCTATTTTTGTGCTGATGATGGTTTATTTGGTTCATGTTTTTGTGTGCATTATGCATTCATGGCTGACTGAATGTCCAATCTCATTTTCTTTTCTGTCATCAGGTGACCACAATGGAAAGGTGCGTTGAAATATCCACCATCCTGGACTTTAAGGTGGTCAATGTCCAAGATGCTGTGGTCATGATCTACGATTACTATGAGCCCAGTAAGACTCTTAAATAATAGCTCCAGATCATCTCTAATGCATTCCTATGTTGCAGTATGTGTTTCAAGCTCCTTGTTTCATTCCCTTGTCTTCTGCAGGACGGAGGACAGTGCGGTCCTACATATCTGAGACGAGACGGGACATGTCTGTGTGTTCGTTGTGTGGGCCGGATTGCTCCCAGTGTGGGGTTCAAGACATCTGGCCGACTGATGGGACGCCGTCCAACGGGACGCAGTCCAACGGGACGCCGTCCATTAACCAACATCCACTTCTGGCTCTAAGTTTGATCACGGCTCTCGTCATCCTCCTGTCAATATGCAACTAGTGTTTTCCCTAAATCAAAACCATTGTAATCAGTAACACCATAACAAAATTTGTAAAGCAAAATATATGTGTAAATTGTTAAAAAAAAAAAATTCTGTAAATGTGAAAAAAATCTGTGTACATTTTATGTATGAAAATTGGTGCATTTAGTTCAGTGCAACAATTAATGATTTTAACAGTTAACAGTTTAGACAGAATTTTGTTTCTTTAAATGATGTTTCATTAATAATTCATTAATTCAAAATAAATGATTAAATCAAATGTGACCCTGGACCACAAAACCAGTCTTAAGTGTCAATTTTTGATTTTCAAAATAGATTTCTACATCATCTGAATAAATAAGCTTTCCAGTGATGTATGGTTTGTTAGGATCAGACAATATTTGGCCGAGATACAACTATTTGAAAATCTGGAATCTGAGGGTGCAAAAAAAAAAAAATATTGCGAAAATTGCCTTTAAAGTTGTCCAAATGAAGTTCTTAGCAATGCATATTACTAATCAAAAATGTTGACATCAAAAGTTTTTATATATTTACTGTAAGATATTTTCTAAATATCTTCATGGAATATGATTGTTACTTAATATCCTAAGGATTTTTGGCATAAAAGAAAACTTGATAATTTTGACCCAGACATTGTATTTTTGGCTATTGCTACAAATATACCAGTGCTAATTAAGACTGGGTTTGTGCTCCAGGGTCACAAATTAATCATTTAATTATCAATTTATATTATAAGTATTATAATTCACTAATTAATTATTGATAGAATAAAGGATTTTACTTTTATTTTTTCCAATGCACCGTTTATTTTTTATTTTTAGTTGCCTTTTCTTTTCTTTTTTTAAGAATATTTGAAATGGTAAATCAGGGTCTGGCTCAAAACTGATAAATTATCTTTTTAAATGTAAGCACTGTGATTTTGCATTCCCTGTCATCATTATAATAATCCACTGCATAAAGCTGTGTTACGTACCTCAATTACCAATTTTCCAGTAGTGTCTTTTTTGATTTTATAAGTTGCAATGGCTTTAATAAGTTTCAACACGGATTACAAACAGTAAGTATCAGTTGTATGCAAAGTGACCTACTTTAACCATTGACCAAATGGGTCAAATTCATCAAGGAAAGTCTAAGAACCAAAATCGAAAAGATTATATTTAATGTCTTCAGTTACAGACATGCAAACTTTGGAAAAATAATATTTTTGGCACTCAAGAAAAGTATGTTCTTATGCAAATGTTTTGATAGAGGGAAACTAGATAGATTTCTAGTTTCAACATTATTTGTTCTTCAGACATTCCTCTTTAAAAGAAAAAAGTATCAGCTATACGCAAAGAGACCTACATTTAGTTTTTGGCCGCTGAAAATGTGTGAAAGGGCTCTAAATCCCAGGTGAGAATTCCCTCTACAAAACAGTGGATTAGTGAATCAGTAAATATTCATCCATGGCATTTGATATTTCGGCTTTCATCACTATTTATGTTTGTCTTTCTTTAGAAAAAATATTAAAACAAAAAACCCAAAATTATTAAATAAAAAAAAAATTTAGCTGCAGAGGTTTGCCATTTGGTTGATTTGACAGGGAATGACCCAACTGCAGTCACTCCACTGACCGAGATGCAGCTATATTGCAAATGTTAAAGTGTGAAGCCACCACGATACAATAAACACACTGATTGCTGATTGCTTTTTGTGTTTTCAGTTAGCTTGTGGTTAGCATTGTTATTGTATGACCTAACAAACCCATCAATACAACACTGAAGACTTACTGTATACACAAAATCAATTTACAACAGTTATGACATCATATCTATGCTAAAATCCCAGCCAATAAGATAATGTGCTGGTTTTAACCGGTTTAAGATAGTTTAGCTGGTCTTTCAGCATGACCATCTGACAAGACCCTTATAAAACCACCAAAAATGATAAAGTTGGGAGATTAAACTTCTGATAGAATTACCACAATATTTATTCATAGGAATGACAATTTATCTTAAAACAGCTCCTGTGAAATAAATAGCAGACACTACGAGTGGAGCAATGAACCAGCAGGAAACGTTTAATGCAAACTCTGACGTTACATCCAGCTTGTTTTTGTTCAGTGACGAACGGCTTTGGCCCGAGGCTTAGTCAAATGTGCCCCATATTCAGAGCCAATCAAACTCAAAACCACTGACTTAGAAGATCTTAATGACAAAAGAAGAAGCGATTGTAGTCGCCCTGTTTACGACTAAGATGGTAATGTGCACAAGATGTGTTTGTGTTCATTAGCAGAGATCCGTGCGTCCTTTTACTGAGCGCAGGAGGTCGAATCTCTTCCATGTTCACGCGATCGAGCCACACCAAACGTTTTCTCTGCCACCTCATTAGTGCGGCCCACATGGAGTGCTTTATCTAACAGGAAACATCATAACATCATAACACGGCTCCATCCTGACCCACAAGCCTGCCTTTCCTTTTGGAGTCCAAATCCTCCAGCTTCATGTTGGCAGTGTGATTTACGCATCAATGGATTTCTGATCCAATGTAAACACATGGGTACTATGGCGTAAGAGGAACTTCTCTGTGTCTCATTCCGCTGTTTAAGCATGCTTGTGATTTATTATAAAAAAAAGTGCATGTCAGAATTGATATAAGTCGGTTTGATCTACTTCCCCATTATTTGTGAGCACTAATCTACTGACAAATCACTGTAAAAAAATTGAGCCAACTTAAAATTTTAAGGCAACCAGCTTCAGCAGATTTGTGAGTTTTCTCAACTCGTTGTTTTAAGTTTATACAACAAAAAGTTGAGAATCTCCTACAAAAATAAGTTGAGAGAACTCAAAAATCGGCTGAAGCTGGTTGCCTTAAAATTTTAAGTTGGCTCAACAATTTTTTTTTTTACAGTATAAATACAGTAATGAAAATCTTTCTTGTAGTTATTAAATAACTGCATTAATTCAATTAACAAAAAATATATGCTATTAAAACAACTAATGCGATAATAATATATCATAATTTAAATATTATATCATATTTTTATTCTTAATTCTTTTTTTAAATTGTAGTAATGACATAAAAAAATCCTAATGGTCCTAAAATAGGCTTCATTTAGGAATACATGTTTTTGTATGAAAATTGTTACATTAAAAAAAAGTGAAGTGCACAATTTATACACCAAAATGGAACTGCAAAAATAAGGCAACATTGTTTCCCCAAGCATGCATATTAAAAACATGCAATATATATTTTTTAATATTCACAAAATAAATGTAAAAAATTTAAAACTAAATAAATAAATACACAAATTCACTTCAGTAAAATAGATGCTATTTAAATATTCAGTCAATTAGTTATTTTATTTGTAAAACAAAATCTAAACGACCTTTTTTGTATACTCATTACTCTAATACAGTAATGAAAATCTTTTATGATTTGTTAAATAAATGACAAATTAAATTCACTAAAACGTGCTATTCAAATAATATGTCCTAATTTTATTTACTTAATTATTTAATTTTTTTGCAATTATGCTTGATTAGCAGACTGCTAGTCTGGAGAAAAAAACTACTTTATTTTCTCCTTTGACAGCCAATCAAATATATATATATAAAAAACAAATGTTAACATTTATTGTGTAAGTAGATATTTTACCAGTGTCTGCTAGTTTAAAAGTATTAAAATATTCTTCATTTTTTGCTGTTTGTGACTTACACACCTTAGGATAGTCGGTACTGAATGGTTTGGGAATGTGTGTGCTCTTTTGGTTACATCAGTTACTGTCATGATGTGATTTTCTGGAGCTACAGAGTGATTAGTCACATGACATTTACAATTTAGGTGATTGGCTCAAATAAATGCCAGTGGTAAATGAGTAAAGATATCCGATTAAGAACACCCAGTGCTAGCCAAGTAAATGCCATTAAGATGAATGGGAATGCTAACTGATAGCTCTCTAGGTATTATAGACTTCTGTGGTTCACATTAATTCACAAATTGTTGATCAACCAATATCAATTCCTCATATATTTAACTCAGGGAATATATCTCAAGGTCAAGATGAATGTTGTGACTCGTGAGCCGTGTTCCTCCTGAGATGATAAATGTCAAAGAGCTTTACAAATAGCAACCGATAAACATTACATCCCACACTGTAAAGCTATCATTCTGCTGACCAATTGTCTGGTTTTTTTTTTTTTTTAAATCTCAGAATACCAAACCCATACGTGTCAAAATACATCCCTTTTAATTCATTTATTGCATTTTGGCCAAAAGCGTTAAACCAAAAGTTATTAAAAGGTATTAAGTATTAAAAATACAAAAAAAAATGTTTCTAAAAACTATTATTTTGAAGAAAAAAAAGTATTAATGACAAGTGTTAATAATCTTACGGCTCCCAATTTTTTTAATGGTATCTGTCTGTCTGTCTGTCCGTCCGTCCCTCCCTCCCTCCCTCCCTCCCTCCCTCCCTCCCTCCATCCATCCATCCATCCATCCATCCATCCATCCATCCATCCATCCATCCATCCATCTATCTATCTATCTATCTATCTATCTATCTATCTATCTATCTATCTATCTATCTATCTATCTATCTATCTATCTATCTATCTATCCGTCCATCTGTCCGTCCATCTGTCCGTCCATCTATCTATCTATCTATCTATCTATCTATCTATCTATCTATCTATCTATCTATCTATCTATCTATCTATCTATCTATCTATCTATCTATCTATCTATCTATCTATCTATCTATCTGTCTGTCTGTCTGTCTGTCTGTCTGTCTGTCTGTCTGTCCGTCCGTCCGTCCGTCCGTCCGTCCGTCCATCCATCCATCCATCCATCCATCCATCCATCCATCCATCTACTATCTGTCTGTCTGTCTGTCTGTCTGTCTGTCTGTCTGTCTGTCTGTCTGTCTGTCTGTCTATCTATCTATCTATCTATCTATCTATCTATCATTTTGTCTTATATAATGAATGATTGAGGAAGTACTATTAAGGATTTCCTCTCATTTGCCCAAAGTGTCATATGAGTTCACATTACATCAAGTTGTTATTTAGGTCATTGTTGCTCTAAGAGGTTTGATGTGGATATTGTATCCAGAGGTTCGGAAGTATTAATCCACAGAGGCAGAGCGTGGGGGTGATGAAAGAGCAGCGGACAACACTTCCTCCCCAGCCGCACACAGGAAATGATTCAACGGCCTGCACATCCATTTAATTCAGACAATTCATCATCCAAGTCAAAAAACAATCAGAAAATGAGAGTTTTGTTTCAGATTTCTGTGCCTTATGTAATCTCTTATTGGAATGGTTTAGTAAGTGATATTTCTGGAAGAACGTTTGGTCATTACCTCACAAATATTTAATTACTAACAAAATGAGAGAAATTGCATTTAAGTTGATTCATAGAATTTACCCCGATAAGTGCTCTCTTAAAAGACTTAAGAATTATATTAATACCGACTGTTCTTTCTGTTTTTAGATTTATTCTGGAATTGCTCTCACACAACATCATTTTGGTGTGACATTCTTGACTTTATCAAATGCTATGTGAATCCTAATTTTGAGTTTACTTATAGATGCTTGTTTTATAAGCTAAATATATTCATAAATGTAAATTTTCTAAATGTAAACCTCTTTTTTTAAGATTCAAACTTGAAATTAAAATGGATTTTGATTCTATTGAGTTCTCTACGAACTTGAAAGCCATAAGAGCAGTGGCTTTGTTGAAGGACTTGGCACTTCCTCTGGACTGAAAGACTGAATGACCCGGAGTGGTTGTTGGTTTGTTGTGTTTTGATGATGACAATTGTTAATGGGGTTTTTTATTTTTTTTGATGTTGTTGTTAGTTATTTTCCAAGCATTAAAAAAAAAAAAAATTTTTTATTTTTTTTAAATCAAACATTATGGATGCTAACACAGACTCAGCCTGGACATAGAGTTAAGGTGCCTGGATTTAGGATCCCACTAGGTGGCAGGCATGGCTAAGCAATGTGAGTCTCAGTCTTGATTTGGAGAAGCCTCATAAAGCATGTGCTGATAAGAGAGTGGTGAGTGTTTTCCATCTTTTGACTTTTCTCGGGGCATAAACTGACATGTAATCACTCCCAAAGTGCGTATAAAGCTGTTAGAATTACAATGGCTACAAACAGAGAGTTGGCAGGAGACAGTAGTACACTGCCTATGAGAACATGCATGAGTGAAAACGAGAGATTCTACCGCAGCCGAGTCAAAGCTTGAGGCCAGTTCACATGAAAAACGATCTGCATTAGCGTTCATACTAAAGGTTCAGTTTATTAGAAGCACGCTCGCGCTCGGCCTGTTTACACCTGGTCACTATGCGTTTCCTTTGATCGAATATTTGATTTGTTAAACCGGTTACATTCACACTTGGCCACATAAATGTGTCTCCGCAAAACGGATTTAAATCAGATCTTCAATTTCGCACTATATGCAAATTTAACTATATGCAAAGTTCACATCAAGGAAATTGCAACAGATATGCGCTGCCTATCTGACTATATAGCTCTCACACGTTTATTATTATTATTATTTAACATTTTAGGAGGAGTAAAATTTCCAAATGTGGTTTCAACATCCAGATGCGTTTACACTTGTCCAGTTTGTCTGGAATGCGTCCCAGACCACCTCCTGAAGTGGTTTGAGCGATCGGATTTAAATCCTGTCTCGAAAGTGTTTTGGAGGGTATTTACACCTGGGAGGTATTCCAGAAAGCAGGTTATGTGACATACCCAGGCCAAGTATGTTTAAGGGTAAGTAATAAATTCAGCTTTTGGTTCCAAAAACGGAGGTAACTTTCAGGGTATGTAAGTAGCCATAGCAAATTATTTTCTGAACCTATACTCCGGAGTAGGTTATGTTTCAGGGTTAGTTTAGTGATCTACTGACGAGACTATATGGTTTATATATAGTTGGATGATATGCTAATGATAAAGCACTAATATAAGTAATCTATTAGGTGATATTCTAATATGGTTAAAATATTTATTGTATTGCCATACATAATAATTATCTGTATAAACTACAAAACTATTATGACGAGGTAATGTTCATTTTATTTTACTATATATTATTATATTTTACTCTCTCACACATCATGGATCTGCATTTTCTATAGTTTCTATAATAAAAATACATATTTGCTATGACGACTTGCATAATTAGCATCAAACTAACAATATATTATAATTAATATTAAACAAAAAAGAAATAAATTATTGCACAACCACCAATTAGGTGGCAATATGCACTAAGTATGCAAATGGCCTGTGAGCAGAAGTAGTAGTATGGCATGCTTTTTCTTAGCATCCATTTCCATATGATTCGCGTGTCTGTTGTGAATGTCTTGCATGTTAACCAGAAACCTACTCTGAGTTGAATGAACTTACTCCTGGACGCGTTTTTGGAACCAGCATACCTCGAGTAAGCGAGGTTTGGGTTAATCAGCTGAGAGTTCAGGGTATATGTGAAGGTAAGTTAACCTTGCTTTCTGGAATACCCCCCTTTTCATGATCGGGTAGCGATTAGAGAAAATGCATTAAGTGACCAGGTGTAAACAGGCCCTTAAAATCAAGTGGATCCTGTTTGGCTGTCCATGTTTTAATCGTTTATCACCTGAAAAAAGTTTGTCTATGTCGTTATTGATAGTTGTGGTGTGAATTTATCTGTTCTCATAGAATTAGAATTTTTTTTTTTTTAAACTTTGAGGCATTCACACTAAGAACGGAAACTATAACGATAACTGTATTAGCATCCACACAACGCACAGTTTAATGAGTTTTTAAACCAGGATGCATTCTGATTGGCTGTCAATGTTATCGAATATGAGCTGAAAGTGATTCCAACCATAACGTTCCCATGTGCCGTTATCATTAGAGTTGCGGTGCCTAGTTCCTTATTCTCATATAATTAGACCGGTTATTAAAACTTTAGTCATTGTTATCTTTATAGTTATTGTCTGTGAAGAAATGAAGGCCCATTCACACCAGAGTTAGCATTTCCTTATTCCGTTTCTTCCATCATTAAGCTTTCTTTTTACACTTCTCAATAAAAAGTAAAATAATAAAATTAAGTGATTTTTGTAAGGTTTTCTGAGTGTTGTAGGGCATTATGTGGTTGCTAGGGCATTATGGGTGTGATATTTGAGGCTCTGTTGTGACCTACTGGTTTCTAAATAGGGTTCATATTCAGTGCAAGTCTATGAGATTTTTCAAACTTTATGGAACCGTCATCTGCCTAATGAATATCTTATAAAATTTAAAGCACACCTTTGTTTAACAAGTCACATAATTTTTAAAATAGTTTGTTCAAATCTGTAACTCTTACATGTAAGTCTTAAATATAAGCTTCAAAGCAAATGAGATATAAACATGACCTGTCTGGGCAATGGCCACTATAGAATACATTTTTGCTGAGTAAGGTCATAAAGTTAACACGCATACGCTCACTCTCTGAAGGGGTGTGTGTTAACGTTATAGACTTTATGACTGAAACAGACAGAGTAAGATGCTCTCTAATGATGTCAGCAGGACACAACGTGTTTAATTCATTATTGTTCTCGGGTTCTCTCTCTGAATGTCATTGCCGATTCCCACTGCCAACTAGTGAGTAAAACCTGATGAGTCCCTAATGGAATAGATATGATGTCTAACATTTTCAGACATTTGAATGACTCTATCGCCTCCTGGGTACTATGGTTGTTACTGGCACATCAGTGCAAAAACGTCAACATGCGAGCAACCTTTTAAATTTTTTCCAATTTTTTTTCCAATTTTTCGTCGTATTGTGCAAGATTGTTTAGTGCATGTCATGTGTTTGCCTTTGTAATGTTTTAAAAATCTTTTTTATTTATAGTGTAACTTGCTCCGCCTTTTAACTATAAAAATTGTATTTAGTAACATTACAAATTTTAGGTAATATAATCAGACTACTTTATTACTGTTTTGACCTAACTTTTTCATCATGTTGATTTAAATAACATAATCTTGTACCATATTGGTATAAAAATACAATGACATGGAAAATCTATTCCATTTGTTGTTATTAACAACATGACAACATTAAACATAACATTATGTCAAGGTTTCATAAAGAAACTGCATGGTAAAAAAAAAAAAGAATGTCTGCTTCAGTAGTTGATGAAATATTGAAATATTGAGAACACTTTAAATTGAAATAATTTTTGAATATTATAGCTACCTGATTTGATTGAGGGGAAGTCGTGGCCTAATGGTTAGAGAGTCGGACTCGTAATCGAAAGGTTGCGGGTTCGAGTCCCCGGCCGGCAGGGATTGTAGGTGGGGGGAGTGAATGTACAGCGCTCTCTCCACCCTCAATACCACGACTGAGGTGCCCTTGAGCAAGGCACCGAACCCCCAACTGCTCCCCGGGCGCCGCAGCATGGCTGCCCACTGCTCCGGGTGTGTGTTCACGGTGTGTGTGTGTGTGTGTGCATTTGTTCACTACTCACTGCTGTGTGTGTGCACTTGGATGGGTTAAACGCACCAATTTCGCACCAATTTCGAGTATGGGTCACCATACTTGACAATACGTCACAACTTTTTTTTACTTTAATGACTAGTCTTTGACTAATATCCACAAAACTGGAAGACTTTCTGTATGCATATACGCAGGGGGCTATTTTAGAAAGCAACAGTTAAAGATGAAAAAGAAGAATTAGGGAGAATCAATAAATGAATCTATTATCAATATATGAATACTTTATTGCTATTGTGTGAATAATATTCAATCATGTAATTAATAAAATGTAACTAGTCTGAGTATTTTAAAATGTAATAAATCTAATTATAAGTACTTAATTTTTGGAATCCGATTATGTAATCAAGATTGCATGCTAGTCAATTTCTACTCAACTCTGAATGCGTCACATTTTGTACGTAAAAAGGATTACAAATTCCATTTATGTTGATGCACGTTCAACAAAATCACATGCATGCAATGTGTTGGCCAAACATTCACATCTGTGTTTGCGTTTTTTTCCGACTAAACCATAGACAGGATGTGATTTGTACAGTTTTGTGTAGTTGCTCAGAGCTGCTGGCTTTGGTTTTCCTGCTGTTTATTCTGCAATCAGAGAAGACAATAGCGAATTTATGGATGTGGAGTTCCGGACTGGATGGATCATTATCGATGGGGATTATTAACTACTTTAATGGGCCGTAACTATTGCTACTAATGCTTCGTTGTTTTCCCATTTCAGTAATTTGTTATGAAATCTTAGATAAAGTCAACGAGACCACAAGCCTACGAAGGGTCGTGGGTTCCGTGTTACATTTCAGCCGGAAAATATTAGCGAGTTATCACATCAACACGACGTCTCTCATATGAACATTTTCATAGCTTACATTCATTATCGTGTACAAATTAGATTAGTTATCATGGCTTGGGTGATTTGGAAATTTGGCGGTGTTGCAGAGGTGATGTCATAGATCGGAGTAGCCAGTAGGAAAGTTCTCATTGGTTTCAGACAAAAAGCAAACATAACCTTGCACTGGCTTACGGTGATGACGTGTTCTTCTGGCAAGGCCAGCTCACCCTCTCATGGGGAGTCATGGAAAAACCGTCTGGCGTTTTCATCCCACCCAGAGATTTGATTTAAAGAAGAACACCCGCGCATACCTCCGTCTGGAGTCTGCAAACTGAGAGTATCGCGAATGACCCACATTGCTGCTCTGTCTCTCAGTGCTAATGCACTGGAAATTGTGAACAAAGTCCAGCAATACATAATATTTTTTGTTGTAAAGCTGCTGCTATGATAATGTTTATTTTAACTTGATGATAAAATTTTTTATATCTCATGTGGGGCCCACTATGACACCATAAATACCACTGATGTCAAAATAACCCAGCATGCATGTCACTCCTAAAGTCTGGGCTTTTAAATGCCCCATCGGTACCATGCCCTAGCAACCGCATAGCAACATACTAAAAACCGGCCAGAATCATTCTAATTCATCCACCATAACAATCTGGCAATAAGCCAGAACATCTAGAAATGTTTTAACAACCATGCAGAATACCTAGCAACGCTCTAGCAATCAGCTACAGCACAGCAGCAACCGCATAGTAATATGTTAGCAACCAGCTAGAATTCAAAATGCATTGATTCTTCTTGATCACTGGCCCAAATACTAATGAACACATTTATTTTTATTTGCCTTGCAGTTCATACATGAACCTCAGTTTGGGAAACCTTGACGTAATATTGTTTAATGCACTTCATGTTGTTAATAACAATGAATGGAATATATTTTCTTTCTCTTTGTATTTTTATATCAATGTGGTACAAGTTGTTTAAATCAATGTGATAAATCAGTTAGGTCAAAGCAAGTAATCTAAATGTAATCAAAGTATTCTGATTATATTAACTAAAATGTGTAATGAAAAAAAATTGTAATTACGTAATCGATTACATGTAATTTGGAAATAGTACCGGACTACAATTTGTTTGTAATCTACCAAGCACTGACTATATAATATCTTATAATAAAAACCCATATAGGGATATTTTTTGCTTCCATAATTTGACTTATAGGGCATTCTATCTGCCTTCTAATAGAGTTCATCGCTCTCAAGACATGTTTTTGTTTGTGTTCTTGCATATACATACTCAGCGTCAGATTGCACATTGTTAGAAAAACTATTATGATATTATCATAGAAAATAAATATAATACGGCACATTCATTTTTTGTGTTTCTCTGTAAGGCATCATTCAGGATGAGGTCAGAGTTCGTCTCTGACTCATTTAGCTCAGAAATGACGTAACCATAGTTGGGTTTCCATTGCAGATTTGCACAAAACTTTTGCGATATTTTATAAATGTCGATGAAAAACCTATTGCGAATTGACCGCGTTTCAGTTAATATTATGTGACTAAAACGTCATTTTTGTCCACTTGCGATAAGTCATGGTGACGAATGTTGGTTGGTTTATGTACATTACAGCCACCTCACAATATTTTCCTTTTTCGAATTGCCTGAAAAACCACTTCATGCAAGTGATGTATGGGAGTTTTTGCAAAACTGACATGTTTCCATTAGGCCTATTTTCAATTCACAGTTTCAATTTGTGCAATTTGAAAGATAATGGAAGTGTGGCTCATGACATTCAGGCTTGATTTATATTGAGACCCAAAACAAGGGGGAAAATCTGCAGTATTTGACATGTCTCAGATGTGCCTCTGCTGGAAAAAAATGCGGCTCTCCTCGGAGAGGGCAAGAGAGGGCAAAACCCTCCGGGATGTGTTTCCTGCTCCTAAAGAGATTATACATTAGGAATCCACGCTGAGTGCTCCACTAACTGATCCTGAACATGCACAGGGAGTTTGAGTTCTCAGACATATAGTCAGTTTCTCCACAGATTTCCTGCGGCCTCCGTTTGACAGGAAATACGCTGTGTCGTACACGAACGGTCGAGATGGGAAGAATGTTTGTGATGAATGAACAAAGATCTCTCTATTTAGTTTCTCTTGACCGATGCAGGGTCTGAGTTATTTGAGATCGTTGCTGACATTATGTAAGACTTCTGTTTGAGGTTTGGTTTTGGCTGCTCTCAGATGCGCATCTGTCATGGGTGAGTAATATAGTGCAACAGACGTGTCGCTGAGGAAACGTTAAAGGTGTAGCTTATGCAAAAATGATTTACTCACCCCCATGTCGATCCAAATCTGTGGAATCTTTACAGCCTTTGACATTCAACAGGTAGAAGTGACCACTGCTGTCAAGCTCCAAAAATGACAAAAAACATCATGAACCAAGCAAGAAATCTATACAACTCTTGCTCTATATAAGAGATACCAAAGTTAGCCTGTGATACCCTTTGATTTGGCCTACAATATCATATCACAAGAAGAGAGAAAAATAGGGGGGGGGGGGGATATGCTATTAAAGCATGTTATCTTCATTTCTAGTTTATATTTGTGCTTTAACGGGTTTTTTTTATTTTTGCATTAAGATGTAAAAATGTAAATTTCATTTTAAAAATTCAAAAATTGAAATTTCAAAGAAAAACAAATGAACAATTATTAAATTATTTCATTTTATTTAGATTATTTTTTGGCAACATGCCAAAAACCAGCCAGAACATGCACCAGCCACCCTAGCAACCACATAGCAGCACCCTAGCAAATAAACAGCAATGCAAAGGCAACTTTCATTAATTCAGTTTTTATGAAACATGCTAAAAACAGCCAGAAAACCCTAGAAATGCACTAGCAATCTGCCATAACACTATGAAAACTACACAAAATGCAAAAATGTTGTTTCTCGAAAAAAGATTTAGAATGGTATGATACTGATAAAGTCATTTTTGATAGATTTTTTTTTATTCCACGTTTTTTAACACAATGGGCCTTATACATGAAAATTCGTAAATATATAAATAAATATATAAATAAAGTGAATTCTGAGTAATTTGCGCGTAAAATGGACCTTCCCGAAAACTCTCCTCCGAATTCACAAAAGCTTCGTAAACTTTTGATTTGATAGTTAAACGTGTATTTTAATGAATTCCAATATTTGTAAATAGGGCGCGTGTGCACGTTCATTCACAATTATCATCCTGGCCTATAATAATTACAACTGCGCAAATTGCGGAACGCAGTGGAATGTTCTGGTCTACTTTTTCAGGTTTGGCTCCAGTATATTGCATAAATGCAAAAAAGAATAACAGGCCATATGCCTAACAATAAATATTCAATGCAGTGCATCAAAATTCAGTGTCATCAGTTTGCCAAAAAGAACACAGAACGATATTGCAATATTGCAGTAGCTTTTTCAGTGTGCCTATTGATTGTTTCTGGCCATATCTGGAGTTTGGAGACATTACCAGATGTAGCTCAGTGTAAAATGAGGCATATATCAGAGCTAATGGCTCTTCACCGGCCCATGTAGAGTTCAGTCCTGACTCAGCAAGAGTGTTCACTTGTAGATTTAGACAGCTGAAAACAACAAGGACATAATCAAAAACAGACAACCATGGTTCTCCGGAAGCGCCGCTATGTCTCACCAAGAGATGTTTGGAAATGACTATGAATGCTTCATCTCCAGAAGTTTCTTCAGTATTGCATCTTTTTATTTCTCTTCAGGAATTGCAGGGGAACATCTGAGACATTCAAGTTGATGCATATTTACCATTTAAGTATAATGAAACATGAGAAACCTCGGAGCAATAAACTTTCCTTCTGATGGGCTGGTCCATTAGACTTTCTCTTGACTTTGGTCTTTCATTAACCATTCCCTTGAGTGAAGAACTATTGAACACAGACCAAAGTTTCTTTGAAAAATGTCTCGGCATTTGTTTGTGATCAACTTTTGCTCTGAGAATAGCTTTGGTATCTTGTCTTTCTCTTGGATGACTGATCCGTTTGGCATGGAATGACTTTAGAAGTAAAGATGGGTTTCGCAAATCTTAAGAAAAGCAAATATACAGCTATGTTATTATTTTAAGGGGATTTAACAATAAATCTTTAATCCTTCCCCAGGGAAAAGTGAGTGTTTCGACGTCTCGGCTTGCATGCTAACAGTAGACATGACTGAAAGAAAAACAGCCTTTAAACTATTGTTTAGTACTCTACAAATATATGAATGATGATTTATCCTGAGAGCACTAAAAAAGATTTACTCCACCAAGTGCCCTTTAATTTGATATGTCCTGATGGTTCAAATTGAAACAGTCTGAGCTCCAAATGCTCAGAGCTGTCAGTGATTGATTGGGTGAGCACTCTACCAATCTGACCTCTTGCTTATTTGAACAAGAAGCAGTAATCTAATATCTTAAGAGCTGAGATCACCGGGGAGCTTGTGGGTGGTGGTAGCTCATTGGTTAAAGATCAGGGCTCGAAGCCCAAAGGTCGTGGGTTCAAAGCACAGAAGGTGCTTGAGTTCAGAATAGGAGGGTTGCTGATTTCAACTTACATCATCGAGCCTTTGAGCATGACATTTTAGGCCTGAAAGATACTCTTGCATGCAAGAAAGTGAACGTAAATGCTTCTAGCAATGCGATGCAATGATGTGACACATCAGCTACTTTCATTAGAGTAACAGTCAAGAGAAGACATTTGAAGGAAACTATCACCTCGTTGGGTACTGAGATTTGTTACTGCCACAGTAGAGTAAAGCCTGGCTCACACTACAGGACTTTTAAAATCCTAACCGATTATTAAATCTGGTTGCAGCACACACATGAGGAGAATCTTTGCAGATTATCTTCCCTCAAATCTTATACATGCGCACACTACAATATTAGAAAATTGTGGCGCATCACACACTACAAGATATTAAGATTATCATGCCAGAGGGAGCGCCTGATGTTTACATATGTTAGCTAGTAAGCTAGCAGCTTTCGGCACTCACCCAGTACATTCAAAACCCGAGGCAATAACCCCAGCGCTTCTCTTTCTCCTTACGTTTGTGATACGTTTTCGACACATTAATACAGACACTCGTGATACTACAAAACATCAAGAAGCAGTTTCCTCCGTCTTTACTGTTTTGCAGTCGTGCATTGGCTATTGTGAATGTACTGATGCAATCATATAGCTGTCTTCATCCCGATTTAAACATGTCTGATATGATCGGGGCGGCCCGATTTGTGTGCGAGCAGATGGAGAGGTGCAAGATTCCATCGGCGAACGACTCACATTAGCAGATAATCCATGCCGAACAACACGATTGAGGTGCTCGACAAGATTTTTGCTCCGATTCCCATGAGGGGGAAATCAGGGCTAAATCGGCTAAAAATCCTGTAGTGTGAGCCCGGCTTAAGAAGAAATTCCAAGGACATTACCATTCAGATGTTGGGGTCATTTTTTTATGCACCAAGGGTGCATTTATTTGAGCAAAAATAGAGTAAAAATCATAATGTTTAAAAATATTATTATAGTTCAAAATAGCTGTTTTCAATATACTTTAAAATGTAATTGTGATGCAAAACTGAATTTTTAGCTTCATTACTCCAGTCTTAAAGTGTCACATGATCCTTCAGAAATCATTCTAATATGCTGATTTACTGCTCAAGAAACTTTTTTTCCTAATCAATGTAAAAAAAAAAAAAAAATTATATATATTTTTTTATTAATAGAAAGTTCAAAAGAACAGCATTTATTTTAAATATAAAGTTTTGTGACATTATAAATGACATTAAAAAATCTTAATGACCTCAAATTTAAATGGTAGTGTATATGCAACAGGCTTGCACTCTTGAACACTTTCATGAAAAATATATTTCTCGGCTAACACTGTAATAGTGTATGCTTTGGATTAGCAGCATCAGCTAAATAACTCAAAACCACAGAGAGGCTCGCTTGCTTTTCACTTTCTTACAAAAATACACACACAGGCTTGTGGCTATGAACAAGAAACCTGACTCAACGTGGAATAAATTTCTTTATTGTAAATTTTCCAGTGGCTGGCACAAACATTTGGCATGAAATTACCAGACGGGGAAAATGACTGTCCTTCCCAAGCTTTTGTACCCAATTCAAATGATCCCTATTCTGTTCTCTAAAAAGATTCTAAAAGATGTGAATGGCTAGCTTTCCTCCTTTATTTGGAGCAAGCGCAAACCAAGGTTAAGGTTTTCTGCGCTGCAACTACCAGGCTCAATTGGAGGAGTGGATTGACCTAATATTAAGCTATATTAATGGTCTGCACATTTAAGATATATTTGTGATTGGGTTGTTCTTGATAATTCTTCTACTTGGTTGGACCTTGAGCAGTCACTGGCAAAAATTGTGAAAAATTACTTGTTCAAACACCTGTAAAGAAGTCAGTGAGTTTGTTATATAAGGTTCTTACTGTTACGTTTGAGGGACAAGTAGTTTTGAATACTAGACTCTCTTGGGAGAGGGATCTTTCTCTCTCTGTAAGTGAGGAAGAATGGGATGATATTTGGAAATATGCCAAATCTATTTCGGTGTGTAACCGTGCCAAAGCAATACAATTTAAAATTGTACATGGATTGCATATTTCACCAAAACGTAGACATGCATTTAATAATACCCTTTCACCGCTATGCCTTAAGTGCAAAACACAAATTGGCGCACTCACTCACTGTCTTTGGTCATGTAATCAGTTACAAATATATTGGGTCAAGATTGTATCTGAAATGAGGAATCTCTTTGATAAAGAGCTGGCTGTGGATCCTTTATTTTTGATCCTTGGTCTGCCGGATAAAGCTTTGATTTTGTCAAATGAAGAGACTTTACAATCTTCTCCCATTCGCAGCCAGGAAAAATATATTAATGAGATGGATAAGTGATAAGACTCTGACTATTTCTGGATGGCACAAGATTTTAAAGGAAATAATCCCTCTGGAATATTTAACATGTTTAGTTAATGGTCAACCAGGTCAGTTTTATAATGTCTGGAAACCTTATGTCAGTAATTTAGGGATTGATTTGTCAACTATTCTGTGGAAGAGTTTTCCTAGTCATGTACCCCAAGTGAGTACCCTTGTATTGTGCTGCAACTGTTTTTAATGTTATCCACTTAATTTTTGAACATCTCATTTTTCTTTTCCGTTTTAGTGACCTAGGCTAAATCTGTTTCTTTCTTTTGCTGACAGCCCTTTATTGATTGATTTGTGTGTGTGTGTGTGTGTTTTATAATTGTGTGTTTGTTAAAGTTGGATCAATGTTCAATAAAAATATTTTGGGGAAAAAAACAAAAAAACAACGGAGGGCTTGCACTAAATGACACATCTTCCTAAGGAAACAAAAGTTAGTCAGATGAGTTTAGATGGCATTCATAGTTGGCTGTAGCGTTACTTTTCAATCACAGGTTTGAAACAAATGGTTTTTAAAAGGTTTCAAAAACGGCCACCATTAACAAGTGGTGTCAGGTGTTGCAATGTTTTGTGCAGTTTTATGATTAAAAACATGCATAGAAAAGAAGACTAACATATCATCATACAAAATGGCAACTTTTTGTTTTTGTAAGCATATTTGCATTGCTACCAATTATAGCTTGATTGCCAACGGAGACCATTGAAGGAGTTAACTGCACCTGACTAACTTTATTCAGCACAGCAGTAGCTCAGTTCATACTATATCCTGATGAAGAAACTCACCAAAATAGGTGATTAAAGATGTTACTTCCTCTGATTTTACTTTACTACATAATTGTTTAGGGTTGGCTTCAGGCTTTAACTTCAAAAACAAGTGGGAAAAAAAATGCTTGTTCTAGAAATGTTTGAATTGTGAAACAAAACAGCATGTGCAAGAGGTTTAGTTCGTGTCTGTTGAGTTACATCCTCCCCAAAGTAAGGTTCTCCGAATCATTTGAAGCTCCACCTCGAGTTTAAAGGTTTACATCTGATTCTCAACAATGGGATGCCACATTTGCAGTCCGCCAGATTTTACAGAATGATGTGCTCTGTGGAATTTCCTTTCGATGGCTCATTTCAAACATCTGAGCTGCACATGAGGCCAACAGCATGGGAAGGCTGACCTGTCAGAACCTTCACACAATATGAAAGGACCGTGGAGGATTTACAAACACCTCATTAGAAGTCCGTCTCTAAACTGGGACCAATAGTTATTTCTACAACAATTGTTAATGTGGGATGAAGGTCTAAGTGCTAATACCCAAAGTGAGACTCCCAACCTGATCCTGAAGTCCACAAGAGGTTCATGTGTATTCTGTGATGATTAATGATTTTGTTATTCAGTATTTTTGTCTTATTAATGTCTTCCAGTACAAATATTTAAACATTCTTAAGGCCTGTTCACACCAAGGACGATAACTATAAAGATAATGATAAAGGATATAGTTCTAAAAATCGTACTTGATATCGTTAGAATCATATACAGAACGATTTTTTCCAGTTGATGATTGATAAAAACATTGGCATCCAATTAGAATCCATCCTGCTATAAGGAGCTGGAGAATTTAAAGCGGCACACTTAGAATAAACAGACGATATCGTTCGCTGGTGTGGACGCTAATATCATTATCTTTAGAGTTATCTGTATAGATATCGTTCTTGGTGTGAATGGGGCTTTACACTTACTTGAGAATGACATAAATGGCATAAGATATTAAAGATGCAGTAAGCAATTTTTAAGAAACTGTTGATTTTTGAAATCACCCAAACAAACACGCCCCCTACCCACAAGCACCTCCCCCATCCTGAGTGGACACGCCCCTTACTTGTGATTTGGAAGGCCCTGTCTCAAATGGCACCATAAACCCTCACGGTTTTCCTCTGAGTCCGCACTTTCGTGACGTAATGCCACATTGACTGTTGGGTGGAAGTCTGCTGCGGAGCTCGCCCCAAGTGCATGGATGAGCACCAATTTGCCTCTGATTTCAGGCATTTGTTGGCAATTTCGCAAAACTTATCAGCAAGTGAAAATCGGGGCTAAAATCATGAACTCCGCATTAGTAAAAACTTTCTACATTCCTCTATTTTTAGTGAATGGGGTCATTTAAGTTTTGATTTAAAGTTTAATTCAAAGGGAAAATACAGGCAAATCATTTTACTTCAGAACATAAGGCTACGTTTCTTATGTCGTTTCACTTCTCAATTTAAATGTATCTTGATTTAAGAGTGTTAAGATATTTGTACTGGAAAACCAGACTAAAATATTGAGTAAGAAATAATTTTTTTGCAGTGTTGTACTTCTGGCTGATACTGTGGTCTTGAGTAAATCTGATGTCTTTCTGACCTGCTGTGCGGGGCTTTGAGCCGAACTTGCGATGTCAACTCGCAAAACACACAACAGTAAATCAGCGGAGGCCATGGTGAGAAGCAGGACATGAAACAAGGCTCAAATCAATACCGCATCCAAGGAATGAAAATCAGAGGTCACCTAATTTGAGTACTCCTGAGATGTTTTTCATATCGTCTGTCTGAACAGACATGACATACAAGGCTGTAGCAGCAGCTAATTGGTGTGTGTGGACAGGAGCGCGAGTGGCAGATGAACAAAAAGCACTCGAGAGGCGCTCAAGGTTTTGAAGAGCCTGCTCTGAGGTTTGGCGAGGCTGATTAAGGGTTATGACATCCAGACGCAGTCTAAGCCTGCAGGTTTGGATGAGTGATAGCAGACCAAACAGGCCTGACTCATGCTAATCTGGGATCTTAAGAAATTTTCTTCTGTTACAGTTGATAGAACATGTTTAGCTTCCACAGATATTGAGTCACCATTCTGAATTGAATTGTGAATGAATTTAAAATTACAATTGAAATTAAATTTATTTGTTTAGTGCTTTTTACAATGAACATCATTTCAAAGCAGCTTTACTACAAGCTTTAACACACACACACCGTGAACACACACCCGGAGCAGTGGGCAGCCATTTATGCTGCGGCGCCCGGGGAGGTGTTGGGGGTTCGGTGCCTTGCTCAAGGGTACCTCAGTCGTGGTATTGAGGGTGGAGAGAGTGCTGGACATTCACTCCCCCCACCTACAATCCCTGCCGGCCCGAGACTCGAACTCGCAATGTTTGGATTACGAGTGACTCTCTAACCATTAGGCCACGACTTCCCCCTACTCAGCTCATCTCTACAGAATCCCCCGCAGCTGCTCAAGAGCATTAAGATTGAGTGAAATACATGTCCACTGAAGGATTCTCACCTTAGGAGAATGAATATCTTCATTTTCATGCTGAACAAATGCCCAATAATGCAGGGAACGAGGGGAGGGTTTTTAAGTTTTTGTATTACGTCACACAGTGATGTGTGAATTCATGACAGCGTTGATAAAGCACAACTCCCTCACACCTTCAGCACTCATACATAGGAGTGTAAGAAAATATCGATACACGTGAGTATCGCGATATTTTGTTTGGCGATACTGTATCAATTCTCCAAAACGGAATATCGATATTTTATTATATTATATTAAAAAATAAATAATAATAATACAAGATTCATGGCAGTTGTTTAGTTTTGAGTTCATATCCCGACCGCTGGTCTTCATCTCTGAACTTAAACAGTGACAGGAAATACTAGCATCAGGGCACTCCACTAATGTTAGCGTTAATATAGTTCGCTGCCAGTAATGGAGGATGGAAGAATTGTTCCAGTTCTCGTTTCGATGTACAAAGCTGAAGTGTGGCACCATTTGGGCTTTTGTGGTAATGTACGCCCCGGGACCGCGGCGCGAGCGCAACCTCGGTTCTGCCGCTTGCCGCGTCCCGTGTTGAAGAGCCTTTGCGCGGGGTGCGGGGTGCGGTGGTCGGTAGATTCGCCGTGCAGCTGCAGCTTTCTCTCGTAATTCGGGGGTGTTTTGTGCAGTTGGGGCAGTGCTTGCGTCGCGGTCTCGGCGATTCAACGCGGAACATAAATACAAACAGGAAAATACACAATTTTTCTTTTTATCAACGTCATATGACCCCTTTAATAAATGTAAATATTTAAAATGTTGGTCGGTTTGGTTTGAATAAGGGATTTAAATATTGGTCAGTTTTGGTCTATTCATAGCTTCCAGTCACGTGACTGGCTTGAAGACTTGGAGGGCAAAACATCCATAGAGCTGCAGCACAAGCCTGTCAATTTTCCCTGTTTCCAGCCGCAAATATTTAGATCACCTCTCAAAAGAATAAAACAAAGGTATGTGAACAAAATGCAAGTTTTGGCCATTTGCAATCCATATTAAGCACCCACGGCAATATTTGAATCATTAAACAGTGCGACAAGACATTGTAAAAACACTTGAAGTGCCTTAATGTATTTAAAACAGTAATATTAAAAGATCAAATTCACCATATTAATGGTACTTAGTTTACGTAGGCAAGCAGATGAGGCCGGAATATGAACGCAATTCGCTTAATGTTTTCAGTATATTTTTCTATGGGAAAACATTTAAGGTGAAACTTTGCACATTGTGTTTATATTCTGGGTTCATCTGCTTGTCTGTACAAAATATACATCATCAATAAGGTGTTAACTGAATTTCGCCTTTTAATATTTGCGTTTTAGTACATTACTACTTAATGCAGTCTGCGTAAAAATAACTGGCGGTCTGTGGAGCAAAGCTTCGTTTTGCCCTCCAGGTGGGCGTTTCTATAAGGATGTGGCGTCACTTGAAAATGATCAATTAATAGATATAAATATTGGTCAGTTTTGGTCTGTTAATAGATTTAAATATTGATCGGTTTTGTTCCATAAAGAGATTTGAATACTGAACAAAATTCATCGATTTTGTTCAAAGCAAGAGTAAACGATTCTCAAAGTTTTAAAGAAAATAAGATGTTGCAGATGAAAACTCTGATTCTCGGGCAAACGTCAAGAGAAGAAAGTAATTAAGAGGTTTCAATAATGGTTGGTTTCATTTTAAGCAAGAGTAAGCAATTCTCAGAAAGCATCAGTGAAGATATGATTGGTTATCATCCGTGAACACTAGCAGGAGTCTTATCAGAGTCTTCAGTTCTGAAGTTGAATTGCATTTCAGTAAGTTTCTCCTCTTATTCAAATTCTTTCATCCCGAGTTTTATGCAACACTGAAGCAGACACACACACAAAAAAATAAAAACACCAAACAGACCACGTTTTTGAGAATAAAAAGCATGCACATGATTTCATGCAGTTACATGCTTGAAAATAAGTCAGTTTTGTTGCACTGTGGGTGTTTGCTCACGTGCATGTGCGTGCATGCATGTGAACAGGAGTTGACTTAATGGTTAAATAAGCTAAGCTAGCAAACAGTGTCATGTTACGCCCACTAAAAGACTTTCCAGTTATTAGAGGTTAAATGATGATATAGTGGAGATGAACTCATGGCTCTGGCATGTTTCTGCAGTAGTTGGTTTTTGCGCATACTTGAACGTGCCCTCTAAAAGCCACCCTACTAGTAACCCAATACAACGTTAACCTAGAATGCACTTCTGTTTAGACACCATTGTTGGAATGGATCAACAGTGTTTCATGTTCTGACACAATGCAATGGCTTGCAAACCATTAGAACTCTGACCTGTTACAGAAGCTTTGGAAAACTGGTCCATGAGCTCATAGCTTTAAAACAGAAAGTTGAACGCAGGTTCAGTAATATTGTTCGTGCTGGATGGGATTCAGTTGGATGGCAACAGTGGTGCCTGCCACAGTTATGAATTTAATGACCAGCAAAGTACACATTACAGAATGAGAATCCTTGTACTGTTGTCAGTGATTTGTCAGTCTTACCTCATACCTTATATGAGGGCACGCCTCCAGTCAGCTCAGAGAAGTGTGAACGTTGGGCAACAATGAATAGCCCTCCAAGGCCCCGTTGTGTTGTGCTTGGATTTGTAGCAGGGGCTTTTGAAAGTGATCAGTTATCTCCAAAAAACATGAAATGCAAAGTATTACATAAAATATAAAATTTGGATATGGTATAACCACAATTTTTTTTTTAAGTATCGTGAGTCATTTTTTCTTCTTTCAATAAATACCATAATGCGTGTTTCATTCAGGACCAAAAAATCTCCAGTTTTTTTTTAAATGAATGCCATGAATGGGTCATTCAGGACCTAAGTAGTGCCAATTACCATGTCCAAATAGAAAATAATAATATATATAAGTTATTTATTTATTTGGATAGGGCAAAATACCAATTTAATTGTTTTTAAGTTTGAAGTAAATACCATAGTGCGTGTGTCATTCACGACCATGATGTATATCAAATAACATGGTATTACCACAATTTTTGTTCTGTTGTTTTACATGCTACCATGGCAGTGTGTTCAGTGCAATTCAGTACTATTAACATTCATGGAGTACCATGTCAGCACCATGGTACGTAAATCTGTGCAATGCCATATTACGATCTGATATGATCAGCGTGGCACACAGTATGATGATAGTATCAGATGGTACTTGATGTACCATGGCACATTTAGTATTTGATGGTACATCCACAGCACTGTTTCATGATCTGTAAACCGTGTAACAGCACCTTTTAATGCTGTGGCCTTTTGTCACTCTCTTGTGTCTCATTCTTTCTCACATGCAGACTATTACGCAGCTCATGCACACAGCATCGGTATTTATGTTTTTTCATACCATCTTTATTGCTTGTCGAATGGGACGTGTCCAACAGCTGGAAGGCCTTTGGAATACTTTCAGAGCCAGATATGTGAACATGGCCCCTGGTTCTGTTTTCCACTCATTAAAAAACAAGAGCTCACTCATCATAAATCCAGTGTCATCTCGGTGCTGCTCGCGTCTGGAGGTCCAGGAACCGTGGTCGGCACTTTGCCATCAGCGTAGCGTATTTAAAGCAACAGGTTATCCGAGTCTGTCTCAAGCATGTTCACGTAATGCCCTAGGGACCGTCGTCACTTAAGTATTTTTCAGCTTTGTCGTAAATCAACATCATCTCCTCTTGAAAAAAGCATTGGAGCATTGGACAACAGGGGCCCCGTTTCTAAAGGTATGCAGTTCATCTTTAATTCAAGTGCAATGTGTATGAGCACATCAACATTTTTACATCCATTTCTGGTTATATAAATCCTGACTTTTCTCACTTTTGATGCTCTGATGTACGTCAACAGTATGTTAGTGTTTGATGGTGTGTTTGAGTCGTTTGTTTTGTTAATGGAGCATCAATAAACAAGCATCAATATCACTATTGCTCATATTTAGGTTTGTATGGAAGCCCATTTTCTGCCACTTAAAAAAAAAAAAAAATCATGTTTTAAGTAATCATTATGATGATAAAAGCCAAATTTTGAGAAGTCATAAATATTAGATACAAACCATAGTTATAAGATAGAAAGTAAAAATTATAAGAAAAATTATAATTATGACATAAAAGTAAAAATTTGTAGATACTAAGTCAATTAAAAAATAGTGTAAATTATGAGATTATATATTATATATAAATTATATAATTTCCAGTACATAGTACTCAGTGTTTTTTTGTTGTTGTTTTTTTAAAACCGATTTAGTGATGGGGAGGGGTGAAGTGTAGTGGTGTGTGAGGGGGAATCATCAGGCAGAGTTCAGTAGGGAGACAGCTGTAGGGAAAAAGCTGTTCCTGAGTCTGCTGGTCTTTGTTCGGAGGCTCCTGAAGCGCTTCCCAGAGGGCAGTAAGTTAAACAGTCTATGATCAGGGTGAGAGGAGTCCTTAAGAATGCCGCGAGCTCGAAGTAAACTGCGTTTTCTCTGGACGTCCTCAATGGCAGGAAGTGGTGTCCCTGTGATGCGCTGGGCGGTTTTCACCACCCTCTGCAGTGCCTTGCGGTCAGCAACTGAGCAGTTCCCATACCAGACTGTGATACAGTTGGTCAGGATGCTTTCGATCACACACTGGTAGAAGTTCACCAGGATGGCTGGAGAGAATTGGTTCTTCTTCAGTGTCCTAAGGAAGAAGAGGCGTTTGTGAGCCTCCTTGACTAGGCTGGATGTGTTGGTGGTCCAGGTCAGGTCCTCCGAGATGTGGGTTCCCGGGAATTTAAAGCTGGAGACACGTTCAACAACCATCCCGTTAATGTGGATGGGGTCATGCGTGCTACTGTTCTTCTTCCTGAAGTCCACAATAAGTTCTTTTGTCTTGCTGGTGTTGAGGAGCAGGCTATTGTCAACGCACCATGCAGCCAGGTGCTGTACCTCCTCCCTGTAGGCAGTCTCATCATTGTCTCTGATGAGGCCAATCACTGTGGTGTCATCAGCAAACTTGATGATGGAGTTGGATCCATGCACAGGCCTGCAGTCATGGGTGTAGAGGGAGTAGAGAAATGGGCTCAGCACACAGCCCTGTGATACGCCGGTGTTGAGTGTGATGGTGGTGGAGCAGGTGTGGCCTAACCTAACATGCTGAGGTCTGTTGGTCAGAAAGTCCATAATCCAGCTGCAGAGGGAGGTGTTAACACCCAAGTCTCCAAGTTTAGTGGTCAGCTTGGAGGGAATGACGGTGTTGAATGCTGAGCTGAAATCAACAAACAACATCCGTACATATGTGTTGTTGTTATCCAAGTGTGTGAGTACCGAGTGCAGTACTGTGCATACTGCATCCTCAGTGCTCCTATTGCTTCGATAGGAAAATTGGTGTGGGTCCAGTGTGGGTGGGAGGCAGTTCTTGAGGTGTGCCAGGACCAGTTGCTCAAAGCACTTCATAACAATGGGTGTGAGTGCTACGGGGCGGTAGTCATTCAGGCACGTCGGGGAGGAGTGTTTCGGCACTGGCACAATGGATGTGGACTTAAAGCATGTTGGCACAGTTGTTTGGGTGAGGGACAGGTTAAAAATGTCTGTGAAGACCCATGCGAGCTGCTCTGCACATGTCCTGAGCACACGTCCAGGAATGCCGTCAGGGCCAGCAGCCTTGCATGCATTCATCCGGCTCAATGCTGTGCAGACATCTGTGGAGGTGAGTTTGAGGGTCTGATGGTCTCCTGAGAGTGTGATCTTGGTGGCTGTCTCCTTGTTGTTATTGTCAAAGCGAGCATAAGTCATTTAGCTCATTAAGGAAGGAGACGTCTGTGACTGTCGGAGTGGAGTTGCATGGCTTGTAGTCACTGATGACCTGGATGCCCTGCCACATGCGTTGGGGGTCAGAGTTGGAAAAATGTTCCTCTACCTTTAGCTTGTAGCAGTGCTTGGCCTTCTTGATGCCCCTCTTCAGGTTAGCCCTGGATATGCTGTAGGCCTGAGCGTCATCTGAACTGAAAGCAGTGTTGCGGGCTTTCAGCAGGAGCCGCACCTCCTTGTTCATCCATGACTTCTGATTAGGGTACGTTGTGATCTGTTTCTCTGTTGTAACACTGTCAATGGGAGGTATTGATGTAATCCAGTACAGAGGTGGTATAGATATCAATGTCTGTGTGAGAGCCACTGGCAGCCTGAGAAGCAAACATACTCCAGTCCGTGTGTTGAAACTTGTCCTGAAGTACAGACTCTGCTCCCATTGGCCACACTTTGATAGTCTTCACTGATGGCTTCACACGGTTGATGAGGGGTGAATACTTGGGGGTGAGAAACAAAGAAAGGTGATCAGACTGTCCGAGGTGGGGGAGGGAAGTCTCGATGTAAGCTCCAGCGATGTTTGTGTAAACATGATCCAAAGTTTTGTCTCCTCTAGTGTGGCAGGAGACATGCTGATGCAATTTGGGGAGCACCGTCTTTAAGTTGAAGTGATTAAAATCACCTACAACAATAAATGCAGCCTCCAGGTGTACAGTCTGTTGTTTACTAATGGCCGCATGCAGTTCGTTCATAGCAAGCTTGGCATTACCATCTGGGGGAATATAGGCTGCAGTTATAATGGTGGAAGTGAACTCCCGCGGCAGATAGAAAGGTCTACACTTAACCATGAGAAACTCTAGGTTAGGTGAGCAGTGTTTTCTACGGTGGCCGAGAGAGCTCAACGCGCTTCAACTTCAGAAAAAACATGCAAATAGACAAAACACCAGCAAATCAAGAAAACATCATCATCATTTTGACAACACATGCGCTGCAAATGCTCACAACACATGCAAATTGAGAAACGCTGCAAATGCTCACAACACATGCAAATTGAGAAACGCTGCAAATGCTCACAACACATGCAAATTGAGAAACGCTGCAAATCTTCATAACACATGCAAATTGAGAAACGCTGCAAATCCTCACAACACATGCAAATTGAGAAACGCTGCAAATCCTCACAAAAACGTGCTGCATGGACCACAATGGAAATGTTTCAAGGGGACCCAAAAAAAGTGACGGACCGGCTGGGATTTGCTTATTGTGCAGTGGCTATTGGTTGAGTTGTTGGTGAACTGAAAGGTGAGTGTTTTTTTGTTGTTGTTGTTGTTTATTTTAACACCCTGATTGCATTATTTCTTTGTCTTTTGGATATTATTAGATTAATTATGACAAATTACACGATTAACGTTATTATGTAAGATGGCTAACTTATCCTCAACTAAATATAATTTCAAGGTTAATGAAAATAAATTTGCAATACTTCATTAATTGTTAAAACCAGGTCAAAATAAAAATGTCAGTAAGAATAATATTTTAAAATTTATTCAGGCCCTTTTAGTAGGCTAATGAAAGAAAGGAAGTTTGCATGTGTTGTGAGGATTTGCAGCGTTTCTCAATTTGCATGTGTTGTGAGGATTTGCAGCGTTTCTCAATTTGCATGTGTTGTGAGGATTTGCAGCGTTTCTCAATTTGCATGTGTTGTGAGCATTTGCAGCGTTTCTCAATTTGCATGTGTTGTGAGCATTTGCAGCGTTTCTCAATTTGCATGTGTTGTGAGGATTTGCAGCATTTCTCAATTTGCATGTGTTGTGAGGATTTGCAGCATTTCTCAATTTGCATGTGTTGTGAGGATTTGCAGCGCATGTGTTGTCAAAATGATGATGTTTTCTTGATTTGCTGGTGTTTTGTCTATTTGCATGTGTTTTCTGAAGTTGCAGCGCGTTGAGCTCTCTCGGCCACCGTAGTTTTCCAACAATGTCAGAGTTCGTACACCAAGCTTTGTTTACATAAATGCAAAATCCTCCGCCTCTGGTCTTGCCGGAGTCATCTGCCGTTCTATCTGCTCGGAGCGTGTAGCGTCCGGTTAGATCAATAACATTATTGGGTATGTAGCCATGTTTCAGTGAAAACCATGACATTGCAGTCCAAAAGTTTCTTACTATGGGTGATGCGAAGTCGTATCTCATGATCATTTTGTTGACCAATGACCGCACATTAGCGAGGAATATGCTGGGTAAAGAGAGCCGGTGCGGTGTTAGCTTTAGCTGAGCTCTTAGCCCTCCGCATATCCCCCGCCTTTGTTTACGATCTCGGCGCCGCCTATGAGCACTTCCGCCCGGCCGAGCAGAGTGCGTAGCCTCGGGTGTTCTGGAGATCTCAGGGATGAGTCGATGATTGGTTATAAAACTGTTGGAAAAGTGCAGACCGATATCCAAAAGCTCCTGTCGGGTGTATGATGTTAAGGCAAAGCTGTTCAGTGCAAACAGGCCTGAGATGAGCAGGAAAAATACTGCAAAATTGCAAAAACTGGAGAGATGCTGAGCCTCGCGATGTGTACACGCTGCCATCTTGGTCAAATATAACTGACAAAAGTGAAAAATATTAAGAAATAAAGTCTAAATTATGAGATACTACATAATAATTATGACATTAAGGGTGTATTCACACCTGTCTTGTTTGGTTCGACTGAATTAAACTCAAGTTTGTTTCTCCCCTTGGCGTGGATCTTTTGGGCAGGTGTGAATACAGCAATCACACTGGGGTGTGGGCCAAACAACCTTACTGAGACCCAGCTGAAGAGTTGGTCTCTGTCTGCTTCCAAACGAACTCTGGTACAGTTGAATGGATGACCTTAAGCACACATGTGGTTTTGTTTACAATTTCTGGTTCACCTGCAAAAAGGGCAGTGTGAAAGTGCACCACACCAAATAAACAAACAAACAAAAAATCATTGTATTTGGTCATTAATTAAAATTTTGACATTATGTTAAAAATATTAGATACTAAGTCATAATTATGAAATCTAAATTGAGACACTAAATCATAATTACAGTCGAAATTGAGACATAGTAAATCATGATTATGACTCGAGTTGAAATTTTTATTGTTGAAACTTGTATCTCATAATTATGATTTATCAGGACATTTATTTTCTTATGTGGTGGAAATGGGCTTCCATAGGTTAACTGGTTATTGTCTCATTCATTAACCTTTGGTGCTCATGTGGGTGGTCCAGGTTCAAAATAAGTCCTCATCTAATTTCTGTTGCTAATTATTTCTCTTTACTGTTGCTCCCTTCAGTTAATCAGAAACTGTTGGAGGGACTGAACTGCTTAAGACTTGTTATCGGAACTAGAAATTACAGACAATCAAATCTGGAAAAGTCTTTGAAGCAGCATGACGTTTGGTGTGATGGCGGAGCCCTGGTGTTCCAGTCTGCTGATACCACAGATGGGAATAGATTTCAACCTCAGAAAACTTTGCATAACCTTTTTCCTTGTGATTCACCCGTGCCCACCGACCAGCTGTAAGTGTTTGTTTGAACCGAGTTTCCAGGCACAACAGTGGAACTTTGGTTACAGTAAAACAGGTGGATGAACTGGTTGGAACTGTGGAATCATGGTTAATAAATATAGGGAGGAGGAGGTATGCCAACCCAAAAATAGAAACCGAAGTCATAATTAAAACGATGCAGAGAGAACGTTTGTCATCACATTGAATTTTTTTTATTTTACTCTTATTTAGACTTTCCTTAATGGAAAAAGGGAGAGGAAAGTAACAAGAATGTGAATCTTTTTCATTCACAAAAAAGGCCCTTAGACTTTCCCCCTGGTTATTTTGTGGCATGGAAGATGGTCACCTGTGTGTGTTGTGATTTTGTGGAGATGTGTCCATTCTGAGGAGAGGAACCAGGAAGGGCCCATGGCAGCGGTTCAGGTTTGGGCATGAAAAATTCTTGTCCTGCAGTCAAAGAGCTTATGTAAGAGTGAGAATAAACACAGATGTGATGCTTTAGCTTCTTATATTCCACATGACTGCTTTTGGAAAACAGTTTGACTTCATTCACGAGAAGAATTAAATTAGGAGTAATCTTGCATTTATGCTGCATTCACATCATGAGGTTATTACCATAATTGCATATTATGTTGCTCTGAGCTGGTCATTTTCTTGGACATGGAAAGGTTCATAATGCCAAAATGGATCCATATGTGGATTTAATGTTATTGAAGCCAAAATAAACCGCTTTTTATTTATTAATTATTTGCAAAATCTTGAAGAATGAAAGTGCATTAGGTTGCATAATAAAATTATATATCAAACAGATATATGTGAAAGTTTCTACATAACTAACCTTATGTTTTCATTTAGTTGTAGTCAAATAATTCTTCTGCTTAACTTAATTGAATTGTGCACAGTGGTTCCACATGTTGAAAATGATTTTTCGTTACATAAAATAACTTAAATAGCATGTGTGGTAGAATGTAATTTGAGTAACCCCCAATAAAATTAGACATGGCAAAGTAACTTGATAAAACTCTTTTAGGAGTCTTTTATAACTACAAAAAGGAACAATTTAGTGACTTTTGTACAGTATTTGTTTATCACATGGAGAGTAGCTTGATTCGGTGAATCTGAAACTTTGGAATCGTTATGGTTAACGGTGAATGTCATGTCAAAATGCGTCTAGACGGTAAGAAACATTTCCGATTTCAGAATAGAAATGTCATCTGAGCAATTAAGAAACATATCTGTCGTTGTGGTTCAGATGTTGTTTTGGCACGGGTTTTGTCATGTTCCCGTTGGGCTCTAAGCATTTTTCGAGATTTCTTTGTTTTGAAACAGTGATTTCCCCCCCCCAAAAAAGTTTGTTTTCTTGTTAAAGAAAAAAAAACAATGAATGGTCCGTGTTAAAAGCCAACTAGTTTAAACGGCGCTATTTATTTTAGCAACAAACTGCAGGCAAACACGCAATATAGTATCAGGACTGTCATCTGTTCTGTTTACCGGCATGACATAGGCATGGAATTTCCTGTGAGATCAGACCCGAAAGTTCTAAAATTTAAATAATGGACCTTTTTCATATTTCCGGGTTTCTCAGCAGCGGAAATCGTCATACACTGAAAAAAATTTGGAGTAGGATTTACTTGAAAAAAGTTAGGAAAGTTTTTTCACTTAGAAAATGTGAGTAATTTCAATAGAATTCCTGAGTAAAAACTAAACACAAGGAACTGTAGCTTTAATTAGAAAATCTCAAGTAAAGTTTACTTGGAATTTCCAAGTAAATTGTATTGACTGTTTTTTATATATTTTACTTAAGTAATGCTTATAAATGTTTTGTTTTTTTTACACAATAATCCTAGTTATCTTATTTAAAATTTTGAGTAACCTTTACTTTAAATATTATTTTAACATTACTTGATGTTGTTTATGTATTTAAATGGTGTTCAATAAAATAACACTGACATACATTTTACTTGAATACTTTTATTTCTGAGATTCCTTAAAGATGGGAACATGAAATACAAAGAATAGTAAAACTGCATCAATTTGGTGGTTCTGGTAAATGGTGCACTATAGTGCATTTTACTCCAGTAAACTTTTTTAGAACAACCACACAGTGCATTAAAATGCATAAACATTTAAACATATAAAACATAAAAAATTTACAACAACCTCAGTTGCAGATATAAAAAAAAGAAAAAAAAGAAAAAAAAAAAGAAACAGTATAAGTAGTGTAAATAAGTGCAAGTAGTGCCCTACTAGCAGATTACATTAGAAGCTTTCTATGCAAAGAGTTAACCTTTGGAGAAAATTTTAAAGCATCTAGCCCAAGAAAGATTTTCTGAAACACTTCGAACGTGTTTCTCAGGTTTGGGGGATAGCTTAAGTTTAGGGAGTAAATGCAGCCCATGAGTGAAAGACATGCATTTGTGAGATTTTTACACCCCAGCAGCACCTCCGTTCCCTCGATGACAATGATGACATCAGATATACTGGCATCTTCCTCTTCTGCAGATCTGCTCAGTACGATGATTTTGATGACATGACTGGAGAAGGTATCCTTAATCATGTCTCTGCTGATATCCTGTGAAATACACAAATCAGTGCAAAGTGGTTAAAATACTGTACAGTATCAATTTTTCAATTTTCCTCAATGGATTCCTGTTCTGAGACAAACTGTACACTAGTCTTAAGTATCTTTAGCATTTTCTGCATATTTAAACCCAATATGCAGTTTCTTCAGCAGTAACTGTATAATGTTAAGTTATACTTTTACATTGAACACAATAATGAGACTTATACACAATTATTACAGTAGATAGAATCATTTAGTGATGCTAATAAAGATAACACTGTACATTTAGAGTCAGGAGGGTGTAAACCTCTGGAAATGATAATTGGTGTAAATTGTTATGTCTTTTGGGAAACATTTGAATGGTTTCTAAAGACAATATATAAATGAAAGATAAGAAATATAAACAAAATATCAATTTACACTGGTAATCCTGTCCAAACGTTTACATACACCTGACATTTAAATGTATGGTGCTGCCTTCTTGACCATCACTGGGTGTTCTTTAAGTTTTGTAACAATGGTGTATAAGCCTTTCAATTTTCCTCAGTACGAAAACATGGATCTCAGCATCATCATCAGTGCTTGACAGGGTTCAAATATGCAGAAAATTCTGCAAAAACAAAGATTGTGGAAGATTTCCTTGTAGACGGTTTAATGGCTCAGGAATAAAAAGAACATCTAACACATAACACAAATACAGTATATCAGTCAAACCACTACTGTCTACATCCAAAATCAAGGAAAAATAGAAATGGATGTAGCTGTGTATGTAGCCAGCTAACTGCTAGCTGCTACACTAATTATTGTATATCCATGTCTGGACCCCACCTCCCAGTAAGACGTTAGATGACCCAAGACTTGTGCAATGATGATGCCAGGCCATGCAAGGACTTCAAATAAAGTCAGCACTAGACTATTAATTGATTATTGCTTTTTCTTTGATTCGTTTCAATTTATTGATCATTCAAAATTTTGTAAAGCTGCCTTGTAACATTGTACACTGTAAAAAGCACTATACAAATAAATTTCAATTTAATTGAACTGTACTACCTGGTGGTCTTCAATGAGCTCCTCAGCTGATTCTCCCAGGAAAGACAGGAGGCAGCGAATCACAACGTCTCGCCTATCTTCAAGCCTATCTTCTTGCTGTTAAAAACAGAAGTAAAATGCAGTGAACATTAAATGTGTATACATCTACATATAACAACATATTTACAGAGTCAGGAAGCAGCATATTATCGCATGAGTAATTCACAATTGTAAAATTGTGGTGGTGATGGCGCAGTGGATAAGACACATGCCTTTGGTGTGAGAGACCCGGGTTCGAATCCACTGTGAGACACCAATGTGTCCCTGATCAAGACACTTAACCCCTAGTTGCTCCAGAGGCGTGCGACCTCTGACATATATAGCAATTGTAAGTCGCTTTGGATAAAAGCGTCAGATAAATGAATAAATGTAAATGTAAAATTATTTTACATTTTACCTGGCTAAGTGAATCCAGCAAATGTCTAATTCTTATGCCAGCAACCCCACCCTTCATCTCAAACAAAGCCAGGAGTTTTGGAGTATAGAAGTCCAGCTTTTCCAAGAATGTACGCTCCAAGGAAATTGTGGTGATTCTTCTGAATTCATTCTTGATCTAAAACAAAGAAAATAAAATGTTACACAATCAAGTGATGATTAGAGTTGAGTGCACTGGTAATTTTTTTTTATTGCAATTCAATTTTTTTTAAATTTGAAATCACTGCATATTAGGCCAAAAAAAATAAAAGAACTAAAGTTTACCTCAGATTCACAGAAAAGGGCTGGCCATCTCTCCATGAAATCTTTAACAGCAGGGCAGTCCTTAACTACTTCTGTTCTTCGATAGGAGAAAGTCTTCTCCATTTTCTCACAAATTATGTTTTTGTTGTTTTTTTTCCTAATTTCATTAAGGAGATCTAGTCTCTCCTTCTCTAAACTTTCTCCTGTTTCCCCAAATGGAAATGGTGGCAAGTAATTTACTTCAGCCTTCCTAGGTCTTTTGAGGCCTTTTGGAGTAGGGTTTTCATTTGTCTTCCTTTTTTGGTTCACCTCAAGCTCTGGGCAGGAAAGCTGGCTACCTCTTAATTTGGCTCGATAATTTCCCATTTTATATTTAATCCTTTGTTGCCATCCGTATTGTCCATTAAAGGACCCTGGCTCTTTGAGGCATGGATACTTTTCAATCAACATCTCCACTACATTCATAATTTGGACACCCGTTGGATATGCAGTGTAATTAAATATTGTCTCTGCTAGTGTCTCAAGGACACTACTTGTCACTCTATGATTGTTCAAGAGAGTGCCGTCCTTTTGGTAGGCTTTGTTTCCATCTGAAAGCAAGAGCTCAGTATCAAAGGAGAAAGTAGGTACTATAAACTTTGTTGGCCATCCTTGAGAACGGTATGATGTGGTAGTCTCAGAGGACGATAGAAGAACAGTGTCCTGAGATCCGCTGGATGTGGAGTCAGAAGAAAGGTAAGTGTCACTTACAGGAGTCAGCACAACAGTGTCCTGAGAACTGCATGACCTAGCATCGGACTCTGTTGGTAGAGTTGATCTATTCATAACAACCAGATTTAGGGTGACGGGTTCAGTTTGTACTACTTTCAGAGTACATTTATCCTGCACATCATCTACTGAGTCCAAATTGAAAAACTGGCCCCCAAATTCCATGTCTTCATACATCAAAGTAAAGCATTCTGGCATATTGAATGTTTCTTGGATTATACTTTTGAGGTCCTGGATAGTACTGGGGATGCCTGAGGGCAGAACCAATTTGCGAACATCATTCTCTCCAAAAACTAATCGCAGCTTTGCTGGGGTGCACATCTGCAACAGATACAAAAAAAATAAATAAACAATTCATTACAATATGGATTCAGCACAATATTAACTTTGATAATCATGCACCTAAACAGAAGGGGAAATGTAGTGCTTTAAGGTAGTCAGTCGTCTTCCTGCAACAGTGTATGCAGCCAGAGGATAGTAGTCAACCATTTCTTTTTGCTCCAGTATCTGAATGTTGCCTGTGTGTTCCAACTCATAGCACCTAAAGTGCTCATTATACCATGTGTTTAGTAGTCTGACAACAAAGGCCAGTTTGTTACAAACCAAGATAATCTGTAACACCTCAGAAAAATCTGGCAAGTCTGCAGTGAAACCATGACATAGCAACATCCCCGGTTTGTAGTTGGTGCCTGAGAAGTGCACATTATTTGCAACATGCACCACTGTGACATGTGGATACCGGTGTTGCACCAAATCTTTTATGCCATCCTTTAGCACATCCACAGAGACTTGTGAAGTTGTTGTGACTGAAAGTGATGACTTTGTCACATTTGAATCATGGAGATGCAATGCAATCATGAGCTGGTGTTTTTTTGCAAGGGACAGCAGTATGTTCCTGAAACAGCCTGTTTGTCTGACAATTTTTTTGAAAAAGCTATGTTTAGCTTCAAATCTCATGGTCCACAGGGCTGCCAAAGGACCAAATTCCTGAATAAGCTCAGGGTAGTGCTCGAGAAAGTGGTGTTTGGGGAGGAGCTTTTCTTGAGGAAAAACTTCCAGAAATCTGTTTCGGTGCTCAGATATTAAAGTGCCAAGGTAGCAGATGCTCTGCTCAGTATGAACTGGGGCCACTGCAAGTTCCACAATGTCTTTTAAGGTCATTAACATCTGCCATACTTCATCATCCTCAGGTACTTTCAATCCTATTATGAGAGGCAACAGACGCAACAGACACCAATTTTCATGTGCATTCCCTCCTACAGTTCTTTTTGTGGCAAAATGACTAGGAATCACATGTGGACGATTTGTTTGGTCACTCCACTTATAAGGGAACTGTTGAATGCAAGTATTGAGCTCCACAAGAGAAAAATATTTCTTCTTGATGAAGGCTTGAAATGACAATGCCAGTTCCAATGGAACGACACCTTCAAGAAGGTCATGTAACACATCTGGTGGGTAACCAGATGTTACATGAAAATGTTGTAGTTTTTCAGACAGTGCACACTGGTTTTTCACACCATAGCAAGGAGTGGAAATAGGACTTGACAAAGCCGTCTCAACATGCAGAGTGTGCTGCTCTTTATCTCTCCTCTGAAAAAGTCCAGATCTTACTTCTGTGGTCTGAAACTGGGACCTTTCTCCGAGACAAAATCTGCAAACATTAGATCCTGTGAAGTTTGCAACGAATCCTCCCAAAGAATGGGCCCCCAAATTATCAGCCACCACGCTCACCACAGTGCCTTTCATGATTTTTCCTAAACTTGGAATAAAAACACCATCTTTTTCCAAGCTTTGAAGATCTGTCAGGAGTGGCTCTAAAACTTTCTGAAATCCAAATCGCTTTGTGTCATCTGCTTTGCACAGAATAGCTAAATTAATAGAAGCTAGTGTTGATCGTGCATATGCTGGAAAGTTTCCTAACACCCAATAGACGGCCGTGACTTTGTGGATCTTGCGGGAAGTTCCCAAGGGGTTGCACACTTCGAAGTCATCGATATACAGAATAAGACTTAATCTGTCCTCCTCTCCAGCCAAAAAATCATTTTTACAGAAGTGAGATCCGTCTTGGAAGGACTGGTATTGTAATGCACATCCAGATTGTCTTTGAGTGACCAAGTCTTTTTCCTCTACATTCTTCAAGATTTGCAATAACGACTGGAGTATTGGAACATACTGGAATGTTCTGTTGTCTTTATTGTGTAGTATGTATTCTACTGGTTCAACGACTGAAAAATGTGCTTTAGTGAATTGTGACCTCTTAAATGACGTTGAAAAAGGGCCATCTTTCCCTAGAGCTGAACTTAAAGGGTGTGATTCACAAAGATTTTTCACCAAATCTGAGATAACCGCTGAATGTACTTCACAGTTATGTTTCTTCAAAGTGGACTCAACAACATCTTTCAAAACTGGAGCAGATGCAGTGGAAGATAGGAACTGAAGGTCATCTACAATTTGATCAATACACTTGCCTGACACATTGAAATTACTTTGCAACTTTAGAAGAAGTTGTCCAAACTTCTTCTTTACAACTTCGGGCAAGTTCTCTCCTGCATCAACCAAAGTTTCATCAAGTTCTGTGTCGTCATCAGAGACCTCTAGATCATTTTGAAAAGCAGCAGGATTTGGGTATTTTTTCAAGACTTCAGTTTTAAAATCTTCAATGGAGTGTGTATTGTGTTTCCTGTGTTTATGAGTCGCAAAGGTTGAATAAATGTTTGTACTGAAGCTGCAGTTTTTGAACACACATGTCACTACCTCGTACCTCCTCATATGGCTTCTAAGGTGCTCAAAATATTGCTTCTCCGAAGAGAATGGAGTTGAACTGCATATTAGACAACTAAATGACAGCACCTCGCTTGGTTTGTCTGATTCTGTGTGGTTTCGGGATAAGTGTATCTGAAGGGCATTAAATGTTTTAAATGAACAAGGACAATCAGCATAAAGACATGGTATTGATGATTGACGGCCTGCATTTCCATGTTTGAGCCTTAAGTGTTTTAATAGCTGTAGTCTTCGGTTTGACTGAAAGCTGCATGTTTTACATAACCACCTCATGCTCTGGCACCTACAGTAAACAAACAATGCACATGTGAATGCATACTTATTGCTATCTATCTGTGAGGTGTGCTGTAATAAAGGATTGCCAACTTACCTTGCATTAGCTTGAATAGTGAGTGCAATATCTGTAAAAGAATGTAAGAAATGTTCATGTCAGAATTAATTTAACAATTGTAAATAAATTTATTGACCTTACTGACATGAAATACGCTTACAACTAAATTTACCTTTACAATTCATTGACTGTGGTTATGCAGTTATGTAAATTAAAAATTAATAATTTGCCAGTGTCATTCATGGCATGTATTTTGAATCATTTATCATAATATTTTAAACTACACTAACTTTTTTTACTCAAGATTAACACTCATATGGAAACAAATTAGAATCTCCAATTGCTTGTAGATATCAACCACGTGTAAAGTGGATGTTGGTCAGTAAAAGAACATCATGAAATAAAATACAGGCTTTACAACTTCAATAAGGTTGATTGTTAAGTAATTAAGATGTATTTAAACAAGCATTTAGACTTGTGTAATTGCAAAAGTGTGCAGTACAGTCACCTTATCGATGTCTATGTATAGCTATCATACACGATAGTATAGGTAAACAATATAAATAAAGTTCAAGGTAATATTAGCCTTGTACAGTGCATTTTAAAAACTAACGTTAATCCTGTGTGATAGTAGCGAAAAACAGCGTGATTATTACATTTCAGCAGCTCGAACTTTTCTGGGACATGATGCTCGAACACGACAGGACAAAGCTTGCATGGATGTTAAAACTCATTTTTACAATAATCGTCTGACAAGATTAACATTATATATAAAACTTAAGAAAATTGTTTTCGACAGAGATGCCGTTTGCTAATAACGGATGGTGGTGCAAATCGCAAACTCTGTCAACTATATTAACAGCTTCGTTTAGTAATGATTTAACTCTGTTATACATGTGTTTAACAAAACAAAACTAAGATTACGTTTTATCCAAAAATCTGTTAACATTGTTAACATGAACACTGTTCGCATCCTTAACTCGATAAAAAAGAAACGGTAGGCACAAACCACTGGGACTGCAGATAGCTTAATAACTCTACACTTTTCTGCAAACATACCTCAATTAATTAATAAGCATATTAACAACTTACCGTGGTAAAATTCACATTAGCCGTCGTGAAGTCTCCCTTCCTTTCCTCTGTGCGCGCCACTTCGGACTCAGAGCCAATGGCGCATGCGCATCAATTATTTCGCTGTATTGAGTACATTTTACTTGAGTTGTTCAGTTTTGGTGCGATTTGATTAGATGGCGAACACTAAGTAAATATTACTTAGGAGATTGTATTTAAATTTACTTATGTATTTTAGAACAATAAATTACAAAGAAACTGCAAGTAATGTACTGAATTAAACATGCCATTTTTAAGTAAAATGACAAAATAGTATTTGTTTGTAAAACATACTTAAATAATGTTTGCATTATTTACAAGGTCAAAAAGTCACTTTTTACAGTGTAGTTGGGTTAACTTCAAGAGAGTGAATGGGAGAGTACCAAAATATATATTTTTTGCATTCCCATTTGCTCAAATAGCAAAAGAAAAACTCCACAATAGTGTATTCTTGACTTTAAAAATTGAGAGAGACTAATAAAAACAGTAATCAGAAGAGATTTGCCATTCCTTCCATAGACGCTGCATTAGAAAAACACTTATTTTTTTCTTTTTTTGTAATTTGATGCAAAAGTGATAATACAAAGTATAGTTATAAATGTACATACTTAAAAAAAACTTGAGAATTTACAATGATCGTTAAACACGTCATCACAATCTTGTGAAAAGGGTCCATAGGCTTAGAATCAGGATGATTCAAGATTATTAATTTTAAATATTTAAATATTTGAATTTAATTGAATATAATTAATGTTTAATATTAATCAAGTCAAGTCACCTTTATTTATATTATTATAAACAATACAGATTGTCAAAGCAACTTTCCAATATTAAAATAGGAAAATAGTGTGTCAATAATGAAAAATGACAAGATTAAACACTCAATTTTCAGCTAAAGGCATTTTTTTATTGAATTCAGTGATTTCATCATCCAGCTCAGTTCAGTTTAAATAGTATTTGTGCAATCAAATCAACGATATCGCTGGAAATGAAGTGTCCCCAACTAAGCAAGCCAGAGGCGACAGCGGCAAGGAACCAAAACTCCATCAGAGACAGAGTGGAGAATAAAACCTTGGGAGAAACCAGGCTCAGTCGGGGGGCCAGTTCTCCTCTGGCCAGACGAAACCAGCAATTCAATTCTAACTATAGCAAACTCAGATTGTGTAAAGGACTCATCTGGTTCCCGTGGTCTTCTCCCGATGGCCGTCTAGGTGACGAGGTCTTTACTGGGGATCTGTCTTTGGGGCTCATCTAGGTGTCCTGGGGCCTCATTTATAACCGTTCCGTACGCACAAAACCTGCTCTGAAAGAGGCGTACGCCACTTCATACGCAAAAGTTGGGATTTATAAAAACAAACTTGACGGGAAAATTTGCGCACCTGCATGCAAACTCTGACCCATGCGTACAAACTCTTTTTCCAGGAGTGAGAAAATTAATGAAGTAAACAACGATTTTAAACTCTGTTTTCATGTCGATGCAAAAAATATATATTTTGGTACTCTCCCATTCACTCTCTTGAAGTTAACCCAACTATGACGATTTCCGCTGCTGGGAAACCCGGAAATATGAAAAAGGTCCATTATTTAAATTTTTGAGCTTTCGGGTCTGATCTGAGCTTTTAACACGGACCATTCATTGTTTTGTTTTTTCTTTAACAAGAAAACAAACTTTGATTTTTTTTTGGGGGAATCACTGTTTCAAAACAAAGACATCTCGAAAAATGCAGAGAGCCCAATGGGAACATGACAAAAACACATGTATTGGTGCATCTCAAAAAATTTGAATATCGTGAAAAAGTTCTTTTTTTTTCTTTTAACTTTTTTCAAAAAGTGAAAATTTCATATATTCTAGGTTCATTACATGTAAAGTAAAACATTTCAAAAGTTTTTTTTGTTTTAATTTTGATGATTAGAGCTTACAGCTCATGAAAGTCAAAAATCAGTATCTCAAAATATTAGAATATTTACATTTGGGTTTCAATAAATGACCATCCCTACAGTATAAATTTGGGGTATCTCTTGTTTTTTGAAACCACAATAATGAAGACAGCTGACTTGGCAACGTTCCAAAAGACAGTCACTGACACCCTCCACAAAGAGGGTAAGTCACAGAGGGTCATTACTGGAAGGTGTGGCTATTTACAGAGTGCTGTATCAAAGCATATTAAATGCAAAGTTGACTGGAAGGAAGAAATTGGGTAGGAAAAGGTGCACAAGCAACAGGGATGACCGCAAGCTTGAGAATACTGTCAAGCAAAGCTGATTCAAACACTTGTGAGAGCTTCACAAGGAGTGGACTGAAGCTGGAGTCGGTGCATCAAGAGTCACCACGCTCTTCAGGAAAAGGGCTACCAAGCCACTTCTGAAACAGAAACAACATCAGAAGCATCTTACCTCGGCTACGGAGAAAAAGAACTGGACTGTTGCTCAGTGGTTCAAAGTCCTCTTTTCAGATAAAAGTACATTTTACATTTAATTTGGAAATCAAGGTCTGGAGGAAGACTGGAGAGGCACAGAATCCAAGCTGCATGAAGTCCAGTGTGATGTTTCAAAAGTCAGTGATGATTTGGGGTGCCGTGACGTCTGCTGGTGTTGGTCCATTGTGTTTTATCAAGTCCAAAGTCAATGCAGCCCTCCACCAGGAGATTTTGGAGCACTTTATGCTTCCATCTGCTGACAAGCTTTATGGAGAAGCTGATTTCCTTTTCCAGCAGGACTTTAACACCTGCCCACAGTGCCAAAAACACTTCCAAGTGGTTTGCTGACCATGATATTACTGTGCTTGATTGGCCAGCCAACATGCCTGACCTGAACCCCATGTGGAATCTATGGGATATTTTCAAGAGAAAGATGAGAAACAGTCGATCCAACAATCCAGACGAGCTGAAGGCTCAATAGTGCCTCAGCAGAGCCACAGGCTGATCGCTTCCATTCCTCACCTCACTGATGCTGGAGTTTGTGCTAAAGGAGCCCCAACCGAAGTACTGAGTGCATAAATTAACATACTTTTAAACATACCTTTACATAACTTGATCTTTTCTGTTTTGCTAATCCTTTTTTTGATTGATTTTAGGAAATATTCTAATATTTTGAGATTTTTGACTTTCATGAGTTGTGAGCTCTAATCTTCAAAATTAAAACTTTTGAAATGTTTTACTTTACATGCAATCAATCTAAAATATATGAAAGTTTAACTTTTTGAAAAGTTCAAAGAAAAATAACTTTTTCATGATATTCAATTTTTTTTTAGATGCACCTGCAGTGGATTAACGCTACTTATTTGTGATTCACTTGAACTTTTTAAAATATAGTAGGCAGTAGCCTATACAGTGTCAACTGAACAGTAGGACACTAATATTCCATTCTGAACATAATTCCATTCAGAATCTTCACTCAGTTCCCGTTATGCATGACATCTACTTCCAGTGTCCTGCGTAACCATTCCAAAATATCATGAGCTCATTTTTCAGCTATGAGGGAAAGACTGTTTTATATGATGAGAACCGCATGCTAAAGCAGAAGCTGGGGTGCGTGCCGCCACTAGATGTCAGGCTGGTTGTGTAAAGAAAACCTTTTTACTTTTGGAAAGGTGACACAGAACAGGGCTGCATATTGTTTCCCTCATAATATCATCTTTTCTTTCTTGCCTCTCTGTCGGTCTGTCTGCATCTCTCGCTAGAACATTCTAACAGGCTCGTCAGGGAAAGGAGGATATGTTTCCACTGCCACATTTCACCCCAGATCAACCGCATCTGGAAACTCAATAACTTGCATAAAGAGGCAGTGAGTCAGAGAACGTGAATTATGCCTCCCTACAGCTACCTATAGTGCTAAAACAGTTCTGCGTTTGTGGCCTTTATTAGTGGTGTTTGCTAAAGCAAGCATTGCTGTTATTGCTCATAGTCTGGGTTAGTGATCTAAACTAAACCCCTAATAAAGCGTAAAGACATCAGCTATACCTAAAATCATGTAATCATGTGCTGTCACTGATGATTGCATATGCAATTTTGGCCTGGTAGATGATTTAAAAAAAAAAAAAAAAAGAGCAGAAATTCTTTCAGACTTGGCCTGCTTTTGAAGTTGACATGCAACCCATATCTAGAGACCAGAATATCTCAGAGACTTTGAGTTATTTTGATTTGGTCCAGTAGCAGCCACAAATTTCAGTGCATTAAGAACTACTTAGAACACCTTAGCAACATCATAACTGAAACTCAAACCCACACCTGTTGGTATTTAATGTAGCTGTCATACGTAATACAATTATAATATTCCACACAATTCAGTATCTTAGATGAAATAGTGGAATCCTTCACAGAGAATAATGACGGTCTTCCAGGGGCGATTACACACGTCATCCTTCTGCATGACTTCATTTGTCAAAAAATGAGCTGAAATTAATATAAAGCCTGGTTTATACATTAGATACTTTAAGTATAACCCAGCACCGTTGTAATTTGTAGGTCTTCGGAGTAGCTACTCGTGATTTCTCATGGAAAAGGGAGTTATTGGAAAAAATAACAGACAGCGGAGAACTTACTGAGGAATTACATCTCAGAAACGTCTTGTCGCACATGGAAAACTATTTTGGATGGATGCATGTCGGTTCATCAGGATGCTTTGTGGGTTATGCAAATGCCTGGAGTTTCCCGTAATGGGAAGAGAGGGAATGCTGTCTGTGAACCGACGTTCTCCATGTCTGTCTTTGTTCTGTATATAGATGCTCTTTCACTAAAGGACTGTGAGATAGCTTCATGCTTTCTCTTCAGGGGGGAGGTTATGAACCATGTGTCTTCATGTTTTGTTCTTCGGTGTTTGTAAAGATTACGTGAGTACAGATGAAGATCTAATACATTTCATGGCCTGAAGTCATGAAATGCTCAAATGGATTTTGAGACATGTTAAGTGTATTTTTCCACAAAAGATGTTTTTCTGTCATCAAAAAAATTTAATTTATGTAGTGATCAGCATTTCAAACCATTGTATGCTTAAGTATTGCATTTTATCCAAAACGACTTATTGTACATTGCATTCAAGCTACACAACTCATGCATTTCCTGGGAATCAAAGCCATGGCCTCAGCATTGCTAGCACCATGTTGCACTATTTGAGCTTCAGGAAGACATTCCTTATTCTTGTATTGCGACAGAACATCTTTTGTCAGTCTGATCTTAAAAGGGTGACAAAATCACAACCGATGATGCTTCCAGATCATTAGTCAGACTCTAAATTGAAGCTCATATTGAGTGCATTGCAGTCTGGGATACATTGTCTCATGCAATGTGCTCATTTGTATATGCTGTACATTCATGTAGTAATGTATCTGGTAAATCCATGCATATAAATATTGTGCATATTGTATACATACCGGAAAAACATTAGGAGTAGTATGTCATTCTGAACATTCAGTATGTGTAACTGGCACTTCATTCCCACTACGGCATCTGATGTTTGGACTTGTTTAGTGTGTGTAAGTGTATATCAGTGAGGGCTTGTCTTCATCTGGAAAGCTGCAGGTTTGGACGTGATTAGTCATGTGGTACAAATGGTCACCGTGATTTTGTCAAGTAAGACATGTTCCTGGATCAACATCTTTTATTATTGTCCAAAGATATAGACCTATCCCTATCCCCTACCCCTAAACCTAAACCGTTCTTTAGGGATGGTATCACTGAAATTAATTAATAGGTTGTGCTAATTCTTGTGAAAAATATCAATATGTAGTTTTAATGGTGTTACTGTGAATTAATTTGATATCAAATAAACTTTCATAGTTGGTTTGATTTTTTCCATTATTGCATTATTACTTGTGTCTGATTGACCACCCACGATACTTTGCTGTCAAAATCGTTCAACAATTTTCCTACGTATTTCATTCATGTTTCTCGTGTCACTCTGCACTCTCTTAATTCTGACATCATAAAGTAATCTCAATCATCAAAATAATTTTATGGAAAAATAAACCCCTTTGATTTGGCTCCTGATCTTCCTGTTAAAGTAGGTCGTACATGGAGATGGAGTAGTATTTTATGAGCTTTTCATATTAAAATGTACGCATAAGCTATAGTCTTCACCTCCAATTGACTTCATAGAGACCTGTAGAAACATCACAACCAATGGAAGAAAGATGGGGGAAGTGTATGAGAAACATTGTTTGAAAACCGTCATTAATTTCTCAATTCCCTTTGGTGCAACAGAAATTACACAATATTTATCTCTAGCCCTCCTTGTGGGTGTGATGTATGAGCAATCTAGTTTCTGGTTCATTGTATATGATTGTACAACTCACATTTGAGCATCACTTGAAATATATTCTGTGTGGTTAGCTTGGATTCCCTTGTGCATATCTGTTTGTTCAATATTTTCTTTTCGGAGTATGGAGTGATATTTTCCGTAGCTTTCTAGTAGTAGCTCAGGAGGCTTCCATCATTGGCTGTCTGCCGACCGCATCATTCTCTGACAGGAAGAGAATATCTGCGGCTCAGCTGTCGTCTTCTAGACATAACATACGCTTGCTCAGATCTGTCTGATTGGCTGACCTTGAAGAACCGAAGGCCATGGTGACTCCATAGGAGTTCAGGGTTTCTTTTCTGCCCCCGGAGACGCCTGCTGCGCCTGACACGCTTGAAGCGATGAAAGCACAAGCCTCCCCCTTTATAAACAGTCATTACGGAGATCTAGCCACTGGCTGTTTCTCAGTCTGTTCCTAATGTAGAGCAGTTGTGGTTAATAATATGTATTGTTCTGCGCAGCTCACTGGCTTGTGGACTCACCTTACTGATATTTCTATCATATGCAAGCAATTTTCTGCTGCTCTGACTTCCCAGCTAACAGGGAATGTTCTTAGAACTATGACAAGGTTTATTTAACAGACATTCTACCAGCAACATTAATAGAACGTTCATGCAAAGTTATCTGGCCCTTAATAATGCTCTCAAAATGTTTACACAGAAACACCATATAATAAATCAAATAAATGCAGCCTTGGTGAGTATGAGACCTCTTTCAAAAACATCAAAAAATCTTACCAACCCCAACCTTTAGAACAGTAGTTTATACTGCAAGCCCTTGTAATTTATTGTATAAATATATTGATGTTTTTGGATTTGTTAAAACTTTCCCATTGTATATAGCAACAAAATGAATGTCAGAGTTCTGAAGTGGAACCTTGATCCCAAATCAAATTCTAAAAATGAAACACCCGCTTTAACAAGTCTGTCTTTTTCCACGCCTTGCAGTTGTTAATGGATACATAAGAGCAACATAAAATTGCATTGGTGCAGTAAAATAGCATTTTCCAAGAAGCTTTACATCAGAGAACAGAACGAGGTGGCATTGAAGACAAACATCATGGAAGGAGCCATAAAATAACAATTCACATGAATGCAGAGAATTTCTGCGGTGTAACGCCTGACCTCCCACATTTACTGAGCAGTTTTGCAGATCTACTGTGGTATTGCTTGTTTTGAAGTGCATTTAACACTTTACAAAACCTGTAGTTAAATTAATCGACCACTTAATCAGCCGCACAATCTTATAATAACCAGAGTCCCTAAACCATTACAAGTGCATCAACATGAAGTTGCTTTCTCATTAATGTGAACTGAAAATGATGTCATATTATCTTTTATGGCTAATGCAAAAGACACCGGGTAAATGTATTACACCACAGAGACAATAGGGCGTGTATATTGATCTTAAAGAATTTTACAGTCTCCGTTTATTGGATTATTATTGTCGATTGCAGAATCATTGACGATACGTCATCTGTGGTGTTCTGAACAATCTTAAGTCAACCATTAACATACGTAATGTGAGGTAATGAATTTTTATGCCCAAAAGCTTCAAGGAAGAATATGAGTGCCCCATGAGCTTTACTGGTTTCCTAAAACTATTATTTTTCATTGTAGTAGAGCTGCATAAAGCATTGCATAAGCGCAAAAAAAAAAAACCCATGCAATATCAACAGGACAAATGAAAACACATGTAGCACTAAAACCTGAGGTTAGTCTTGGATACGTTAAATCATGAAAGCTTCTCTAATTTTTAACTGGAGAAACTGTATCAACAGCTTTATAACTGAGGATTTTGTTACTGGCAAACCAGGTCAGAATTGATTGTTCAATTGCAGTGATTTTGCATTTCTGAACTCCAGCTGCCATTTCAAAAGAATAGGTCTATACACTGATGGTAAAAAGAACAAAAACGGCAAGCAAAAGAAAATTACATTCAGATAAACTTAAATACTCATCTGCAAACAAAATCTATCGAATATACCCGACAACTACAAATGAGTTTTCAAAGTAACTCTTCCCCATTTTTGTCTTTCTGTTCAGCTACTGACATGGCAGAACAGTTTGAAGTTGTGAAGCAAGGTAAGCTATAGGAAAGGTTCACCTAAATAAAAAAAAAATTGCTCAACATCTACTTGCCTCAGGGCATCCAAGATGCAGATGATTTTGGAGAAATGTAGCACTCTATAGCTTACTCACCAGTGGGTCCTCTGCAGTGAATGGGTGCCGTCAGAATAAGAGTCCAAACAGCTGATAGAAACATCACAATAATCCACACCACTCCAGTCCATCAGTTAACATCTAATGAAGCCAAAATCTGTGTGTTTGTAAGAGACAAATCCACAGTTTTTTTTTCAGGGGTGGACTTCACCAATAAGTGAGGTAAGTGCCCCGTGGAATCAGGGGGCCCCATCTGATATTGGCAAAAACATGTTTGGCAAACGCTCCAATATATATTTGTGTTATGGAGAGCGTCAAATGTTCACTCACCACTCAAAACGTCGGGTTTTTGTTTTGCAAGCTCGCGAATCCTCTCATTATAATAAGCTTATTAACGGAACGCTGTGAGATCGCAATGAGTTGAAGTGAGTGACAGCTCGCTTATGCACTTGTATAAATGCACGAATGCGATGACTGGAGATTTTTGCTTAATAGCCTAATAGATTACATTTTCAATTTGTTCTATGCAAATCCTACTATATGTCTTAAGGACACTTGGAATATGGAATGAAATGCATGGGATAATTTTTATGACGTTTGAATCCTTTTTTTTGTAATGCCTTCTCTTGTGATCCGAAAAAAATAAAATAAGGTAGCCTAATATAGCATCAGATTGAACCGTATCAGGTTGAATAATTGTTTACTTACATTGTGAAGGGGTGAATAAACTAGTTATAGCTATAACCTATGAAAGAGAGCAAGCAAAATAAGGGTTAGGCGTAAAAGAGCATATAGTTATTGTTTTGGGGCCCCATACTTGAAATTTGCTTAGGGCCCCCAAATCACTAAGTACGCCTCTGTCTATAATATTGCTTTCTTGAATCTGGAGAGAAGTGTGCACAGATCAAGTGCTAATTACAAATGAAAACACCTCTAAACAAATATGTGGGTGGATTTTAATTTGAGAGGACAGCAAAGGATGGACGTTTTCACTGGAGGAAGTGTGATTATGGATTAAGGACTAGCTGGAAGCAATGGTTTAAATTTCAGATGCCGTGATGGATTTGTTTCTTACAAACATGCAGCTTTTCTCTTCATAAGATGTTAATTGATGGACTAGAGGGTCGTGGATTACTTATGGATTATTGTGATGTTTTTATCAGCTGTTTGGACTCTCATTCTGACGGCACCCATTCACTGCAGAGCATCCATTGGTGAGCAAGTGATGGAATGATTCATTTCTCTAAACCTGATGAAGAAACAAACTCGTCTGTATTTTGGATGGCCTGAGGGTGAGTACATTTTCAGCAAATTTAAATTTTTGGGTAAACCATTCCTTCAAGTATGTTCAACAGAACAGTGGGCAATGCAATTCTTTGACCAAGCAGTTGCATCATCTTTTAGATTCTTAGTACACATCCCTAGTCTTACTGTACACACTTCAGATGTTTTACTTGTTGATCACATTGTGATCTTCCTCATAACTGACACCAGTCAACCTTGAGTAAAGAACACAAAATTATCAGCGATTTTAAAAAGGAACATTGTGTGATGAACCGTTTCCTTGTTTTTGGAGAAAACAAAAGGATGCGTTCGGCTCGTAATGCGTGTTGCCATCTGTTAAACTTGGTGAGGGCTCAGTATGGTTATGGGCAGATACCTTATAGCTCTCATTATGTCGAATGATTGCTGTGTACGCTTGTGTAATGTCCTCAAATGAATATGAGGTCATTTTTATAAGACCAGCTGTATCCTACATTATGAACACAATTCCCATATGATGTTCAAGATTTGTAGCAGAAACGCCTTCAGTCACTCACCACATCTAAACGTCACTGAACCTTTATGAGAAGACCTTCAGCACTAGCTGGATTGATTGCCATGCAAACCTTTGGCATACAGTACAGTAGGTCTTGCAGGTTATATATTGTTTGTCATTTTTCTTATTTTGCTTATGCTAAAAATCCATTAGTAGGCCTCAAAATTTAAAGGGGCAGCGTTTAACTTTTGCACTGCATTGTTTCAGCAGTCTGCATTCACCAGTGATGTGATTAAATAAATTGTTCCGGGTCAAAAATGATGAATCTCACCCACCAGATGCTAATTCGATCATTGCTATTATATAAAACCTCTTGAAGGGATCTTTGTAGGGAGGGTAGAAAGATTTACATTTACTTAAGAGTTTAAACTCCCTGTAATTCATCAAACGAAGCCTCACAGCTGGCCGTGTTCTGATGCTGAGCACTTTGAGGTGGATTATCAGAGCACTTTAATCAGGCCAGCATACAAATCCTGTCTGTCGGTTTCCTTAACCTCCTACTTCCCTTACAGGGGCTGTTTTTCTTGCTGTTTTATGGTAGAAAGGGGCATTCCTGGTGGCTGTGCTGTTGGGTTTGTTCCTACTCGAGTGATGAATACAGCCATATTTGGGTGGCAGGTCGCATAAGCTTCAGTTTTGCAAAAAGATAAACTCTGCTGCTTTGTTGCAATTCCTTACTGACTTCTGGTCACTTTGTTACTGCAAATAATCCATCAAAGGCAAAGCCACCTGAAGAGTACTAGACGACCTTCACAATCACTGGTATTTTAGTATGGAGTTATAGTATTTATTACAATTTTCAGTTGGCTTTTATTTTTAATTGCCAGTTTTAATTTTAATTTAATAAAGTTTGTTTTAATCATTTTTCGTTGTGTGCTTATTGTTTTTAAAATATTTCTTTAAAGCTTTAATTAATTTGTATTTACGTTTTAGTTTTGGTCATTTTACTTATATTTTAACTTTTACTTCAATTTAAACTTATTTCATTTCAGCCAAGGCAACATTTCTAATTTGCTTTTTTTTTTTTTTTTTTTTGGGAAGTTTTCAAGTTTTACATCTAATATTTATATAGGGTTTCATTTTAGCTTTTTACCAATCACTGAAGACAATTTTTAATAGTGTTAGGTTTAGTGAACAGAGCATTTATTGATGCTTAACTGACTCATTACTTGTTTACTTCATTAAAATGAGCTAAACAACATCATTCTTGAACATTTTGTCAAGACACAACTCACTAATAGTTTTTCTTAATATTTAGAAATTTCGTTCGTTTTAATTTTAATGTAATTTTTAGTAATTTTACATGCATGTTACATGCTTTTTAGTTTTATTTCTTTTTTTATATCAGATTTAGTTTTCAGCTATTAATTTTGAGTTCATTTAATTTAACTTTGGTTTGTTTCCAAGGCAATATTTCAATATTACGGTTTTTGTTTTTAAATCTGATATTTAAAATGTATTTTTCACTTTTGCAGCGTTTCTCAATTTGCATGTTGTGAGGATTTGCAGCGTTTCTCAATTTGCATGTGTTGTGAGGATTTGCAGCGTTTCTTAATTTGCATGTGTTGTGAGCATTTGCAGTGTTTCTCAATTTGCATGTGTTGTGAGCATTTGCAGCGTTTCTTAATTTGCATGTGTTGTGAGCATTTGCAGCGTTTCTCAATTTGCATGTGTTGTGAGCATTTGCAGCGTTTCTCAATTTGCATTAATTTGCATGTGTTGTGAGGATTTGCAGCGTTTCTCAATTTGCATGTGTTGTGAGCATTTGCAGCGTTTCTTAATTTGCATGTGTTGTGAGGATTTGCAGCGTTTCTCAATTTGCATGTGTTGTGAGGATTTGCAGCGTTTCTTAATTTGCATGTGTTGTGAGGATTTGCAGCGTTTCTCAATTTGCATGTGTTGTGAGGATTTGCAGCGTTTCTCAATTTGCATGTGTTGTGAGCATTTGCAGCGTTTCTTAATTTGCATGTGTTGTGAGGATTTGCAGCGTTTCTCAATTTGCATGTGTTGTGAGGATTTGCAGCGTTTCTCAATTTGCATGTGTTGTGAGCATTTGCAGCGCATGTGTTGTCAAAATAATGAAGATGCTTTCTTGATTTGCTGGTGTTTTGTCTATTTGCATGTGTTTTCTGAAGTTGCAGCGCGTTGAGCTCTCTCGGCCACCGTACATCTGATTTGTTTATCAAATATAATATATATTGTCTAATAACAGTTAGCTAGCAATAGTGCAAGGTTGCATGCTGAACATTTAATTAATTTCTATGCATATATGCATACATTCTATGTATACATGCACTATTGCTGGTTAACTGTTATCAGACACAATAACTTAGATTTAATGATGTTCAATGAAACATCTTTTGTTTAAATGGAGTTTTTGTGCAAATTTTGCCCAGACAGTATTTATGCATGACTTGATAAAGCAAATTAAGTGGTTTGATCAAGTGATTGAGCAGCAATTGCAAATTGTAAGGAATGAGCTATTAAGAATTATTACAATCTTTATGGTAGTAAAATCAACCTGTCAAAAAGGGCAGTGGGCACCAAAATCAAAACAGTGTTTGCATTGTGAAACAGGCCCTAAAGTCTTTTAGGATATTTCCTCATGAGTACCAAAGGTCTTTGAGTTCATAAATGGCCCAAGTGTGTTGTTATACTATATGTATGGAAAGTATCTGGGCATTTTATATGCACAACATAACCGTTTCCTTCTAACATGATTGAAATCCTGGGAAACTACCTATATCCTTTCTTTTTTTTTTTTTTTTTTTGCTTCAGTTGTTGCGAAGGTGTGCCAATAGCTTAAAGGAAAAACCGTGCATTCTGCACAAATATCCCTCAGCCAGGAAATAAAACATGATAATCAGCATTTCAAGCCATGTACTCATTAAAATTTATGCAGCAGATGTATGGTTTTATGAGTTCTGGAGCATGAAAGATACACATACACGTACACACATTTGAATGCTGCAAATGCCACTGTTGCTCTTAAGCTGGCTTTGACCTTTTGCTATGTTTACTATGTTTCACATAGTATTAAACGGCTAAATTACTGATTTATTCTCTTGTCAAACGTCAAACATATGGCTTTTATGAGAAGCAAATTCTCGGATGTGAAAATGACGCAGATTATAATATGTAGTTTTGTGTTACTGTAAGCGCTCAGAAGTCTAATTCCCCCAAACGTTCACACGTTAAGGAGGAAAGACATTAAAACAACATACAGTAATCCTGCTGATTTCACACGCCGTTTTTACTAAAAGGCCCATTTAACTTGATGTCACGTCACTGCTCTTGTTTAGAGAATATGTTTCCAATTAATTAAAGCATGCAACATTAAATACATCATTTAAATTGTTGCTTTACACATGTCTACTTTGGCGCCATTGCACCGCCGTTGATTACAATGGAAGTGCTCGGTTTGTGCCGTGTCGTGCCTTCTGCTTAAAGAGTAGATTTGATGTTAGGGTGGAGACTTATTGTGCAGAAACCATCCTAAAATTGATCTTACGATCATCTCTTAAATATGTGTACATGTGATTCATCGAATGAACGTACGTGCAGAAAACGCATATACGCATCTCTTTCCGATGTGAAGTCTATGAATCGCAAATGATCTTGAACTTGCGCGCAAATGAATGCTGTCTATCAACGAGAAACAGAGGAAGGAGGGTGCCCACCTGATGACCCCAATGAAGTGATTACCCCTACTCTGTAATCATTTTAACATTAATTGTTCATCTCTCAATCATCATTGCATTACATTTTATGTTTTGAAACTACAAAGCTTTGATCGTCAAACTTAGCATTTATATAATCTATATAGAATGATAACTAATATTTCTATGCATTTTATCTAAGTAGTCTGTTATATATATCTGTTTTATGTTATCTAAGATCTTAATGATTTACATAAGCATCTGAATTTCATCTTACTTTTGGCCATATAAATATCAGCATCTGCACCATTTTTGCTCATTTTGGGCCTTTGAATATAACTTTGAATATGAGTTTTTTCTTCTTTGAATATGAGTGCCATATTTTACTATATCTTAACATATACGCCATACAATATACGCCATACTATATAACATACAATATCATTCTATATAAATATGATGCAAACTTGTTTTGCAAACTATTTATTTTGTTACTATTATTTCATAAGTTTTACAGATTTAATGTTTGCTAGTCAAAAAGTGGTAAGATTGTTTTTTTCTGAACCTACAAAGTCAGCTCATGATGTTTCATAGAGGCGTTTGTGTAATTTGCAGTGGTCTGATTAAAGCCATTTTACTGTAAGTTTGGCACAGAAATAAAGTTCAGTCCTCTAACTGCAGCAAACATGGCTTAAGAAATGCACCATAAACGCTCAAATGACTGCACTACTTTCAACTTTTGTTATTTTCAGATGTTATTGGGAGTCTACTTAAACTATATCGTTTTAGTTCCCTTTACTTTGTCTCCACATCCAAAGTCTTCCTGTACTTTAAGCAAGTCCATGTATGGTAAGTCCTTTCTAAGAACAACTAAAAATTGATGCATGCAAAGGTTAAAGTGAACATTTCTGTGCAGAAATTTGGCAGAAGATGAAAGACATTGGTCAAGACAAGTGAAGTGAAGTGAAGTGACATTCAGCCAAGTATGGTGACCCATACTCGGAATTCTTGCTCTGCATTTAACCCATCCAACGTGCACACACACAGCAGTGAACACACACACACACACACCGTGAACACACACACACACACACAGCAGTGAACACACACACACACACACCGTGAACACACACCCGGAGCAGTGGGCAGCCATTTTATGCTGCAGCGCCCGGGGAGCAGTTGGGGGTTGAGTGCCTTGCTCAAGGGCACCTCAGTCGTGGTATTGAGGGTGGAGAGAGCGCTGGACATTCACTCCCCCCACCTACAATCCCTGCCGGCCGGTGACTCGAACCCGCAACCTTCGGATTACAAGTCCGACTCTCTAACCATTAGGCCACGACTTCCCCCGAAGCGAAATCTGAAACCGATGCTGTTTAAGGATGTGTTGTTTACCATATTTATTAAATATTGTATTTATAACAGTCCAGAAGGCATGAACGCTCTTAATCATCGAGTACACGTACAGATCTATCCACATGTTTGTCTACAGCTGTGCTGTATGATTCAAATCTGCGTGAGAGCTCGGGTGAGGCGTGTATAGATTTGGACTTTTTATGTGAAATCACAGATGCATTTAAACCCTATCTGGGCTTTAGATTTAATATTTCAACATTGTTTTTCTCAACTGATTAGACATTTATCTAAACTAAGCACAGTTTCGTCACAACAATCAACACAGCTGTCAAAACAGATTTTAATTTTGTTGTACAGCTCCACAAAACGTCCACCACATGTTTCCGGATTTCTAAAAATAAATAGAAATAAAATTTGAAAGAAGAAATAAAAACGCCGTTCACCACATTTTCAGATAGCTTTATAAAAATAAATATTGACATCACAATTGTAAAAAAATAAATAAAATATATCACAAAAACATCCCCCACATTTTCAGATATCTTTCTACAAATAAACATTGCCATCAAACTTTGGAAAAAAGTACAGAAATAACAGTTTTAAAAATAAACAGTTTGCCAAAGAGAACCATAAAATGTCTAAATTTTTAGATAAAATATATAAAAATTGACAAACATTTGAAAAAATAAAAAAAAGTATAGAAATGGACAGAAGGTTTGCCATCTAAGCACAAAATGTTCAACATTTTCCTATAGCTCTATTAAGAAAATATAAAAAATTAAACAAACAATAAAAAAATAAAAAAATAATTGCCATGCTGAACCCCAAAATGCCCACCACATATTCACCACAAACAATAAATAAATTGACATCAACATTTGAAAATAAATAAAACAAAAAAATAACTTCAAGTATAGAAAAAAAAACTGTTTGCCAAATCTTTACATCAATGTCAAAAAAAAAAAAGTTCTCATAATCAGTGATAGTCTTATATTTGTTCATTCTGTAAGTGCTTTGAGTTTCAGTTGGCTTGTAACACATTGACTCTCAGTTACTGAGTTCATTGTAATGTAAAAATCCTGCTCATTTCCAAGAATATGCATGAGCGCATTCACTGGACCTGGACACACCATTCTACAGAAGCACAAACATGCCATGATGATGCATTTGGAGCACTCTTAAAGTCAGACTGTAGGAGACAATCGACTGTGATCTTTTGTTATCTTCTGACAGAAACACTTTGCATTTGCGTCAGATGCTGACTCAGGCAGAAGAAATGATTCGATGTGTCGTCTGGCAAATGCCTGCTTCTCCAAAGCAACCGCAGGATAGTTAGCACACAGAAGACGGCTCGCCTTGTTCCACGGTCAGATCTCTGGTTACAAAATAAATATTACCACAGTTTATATCAATAACTTCTGTTTCTAGTGCTCAATCTCTCTTCATACACTAGACACTAGATGTTTAGCCAAGTTTCCATCTCTTATCACACTGCAGGCAGAGTTTGACTGATGGAACATAATATTTTATACAACAGTCAAAATGCTTGATGATCCACTTACATTACTTGAGAAGTACACCTTTGTGTTTGTGCTGAATGGCCATCCATGGAGAAAGATGCTGTTCCAACATCTACCAGCAGATGAACAGTGTCATGCTAACCAACAAAACATTGACTTCTTGGTTTAACCATCAAAAATCATGTCATTGGCTGAAATTGGAAAAGCAGAATATGACAGGAAACGCAGTAATACAGCAAGGAAAATATGTTATTCTAAATATTCTGAGATTAACAGGATAACAAGATGACTAAGAAGTAAGATTGATGACACAACCTATAAATCGATTACTGAAAATGTCCACATAAATGGTCAGTTTTTCTAATAACGAAATAAGTGTAATATTTTATCTAATATATTTAGACATACTCTACCATTCAAAAGTTTTTCTAATGTTTCTGAAAGAAGTCTCTTCAGCTCACCAAGGCTGCATTTATTTGATCAAAAATACAGCAAAAACTAGTATTCTGAAATATTATTATAATTTTAAATAATTGTTTTCTATTTGAATGTCTTGTAAAATGTACTTTATTCCTGTGATCAAAGCTGAATTGTCAGCATCATTATTCCAGTCTTCAGTGTCACGATACATCAGAAATCATTCTAATTTGCTGATTTGCTGTTCAAGAAACGTTTCTCATTATCAATGATGAAAACAGTTGTGTTGTTTCTTCCAGGATTCTTTGATGAACAAAAAGTTCAAAAGAACAACATAATTTGAAATCTTTTGTAACATTATAAATGTCTTTATCACGTTTGATCAATTTAATGGGCCCTTGCTGAATAAAAGTGTTAATTTCTTAAAAAAAAAAAAAAAATTGGACTGATCCAAACTTTTGTACCTGGTAATGACCCTTATTATATATATATATATTTAGCATGCGGACTGTGATGCAACTTTGTCCCTCTTGACTGGCTCTTTGTCTTTCTGGGTGGCTCAAGTAATGGAGTGTGATGCACATACACACATGTAGTCTTGTTGTTTTTGCACAGCGTGCAATGAAATGCTTCCTTTGGCATATGAAAGCATTTCTCTCCCTCGCCTTTCATCTCCACAGATGTGAACGATCTAGCAGGGTGAGACACGGCCAATCGACACAGCATGTGCACAAACACAGCACAGCATCCTAAATAATAACAGAAACAGCATAATTATTCATCTCCAAATAACAGTCTATTCCACTGCAAACATGCGGGGAGGTCATGCAGGAATTTTGTTACAGCCACATGGAACTGTGTGTTTTTATTGGATGCAATCAAAATCAGATGAAATCTGATCCTTTACTGATTTTTATTGATTAATTTGTTTGATTTATGAGCAACTTTCACTCAGAAATTGCTAGCAAATTAACAAAAAAAATGGTAAAAAAACATTAAGTGAAACATTTTCAAGTAGAAAGACTGAAAAACATCCACCAATAATTTTGTTTTTAATTTACAGCTCAAAAATTATTTTCTAATTGTGCTGATAAAGAAATTATTCTGGCCTTTTCCTAAAATAAATCAGAAATGATAAAGTTTAGTAGTTTGGACATGTAAAAATTTAGCATTCCATCACTTGCTCACCAATGGATGCTCTGCAGTGAATGGGTGCCGTCAGAATGAGAGACCAAACAGCTGATAAAAACATCACAATCCACAAGAAATCCAAACCACTCCAGTCCATCAATTAATGTTTTACAAAGTGAAAATCTGCATGTTTATAAAAAACAAATCCATTGTTAAGATGTTTTTAATTTCAAACTGTTACTTCTGACCAAAATACGAGTCCTCTATCCATATTACTGCTTTCTAAACTTGTCTGAATCAGGAAGAGAAATATGCACAGATTGAACTGTTTATAAGTGATAACAGTCCAAAACAGTTCTAAGCAAATATGTTGGTCGAATTTGATGTGAAGGACAACAGGAGATGGACTTTTCATTGGAGGAAGCATGATTAGGGACTATGGTATTTTTGCTAGATGTTAAAATTGGAGTTAAAAATGTCTTGATGGATTTGTTAATTACAAACACACAGCTTTTCACTTCACGAGATGTTAACTGATGGACTGGAGTGGTGTGAATTGCTTTATTATGTGGATTATTGCGTTGCTTTTTTTTCCAGATGTTTGGACTCTCATTCTGACGGCACCCATTCGCTGAAGAGGATCCATTGGTAAGTAAATGGTGGAATGCTACAACCCGAATTCCGGAAATGTTGGGACGTTTTTAAATTTGAGTAAAATGAAAACCAAAAGAATATAATTACCCAGAACATGCAAATTCAATATGACACAAACAATTGAGAGTTCAACAGTTAGGACCAGAGCATAAAAAACAATCCAGTATTCCAAAACGTAGTCCTTGGCTTGTAATCACTTAGACAGTAAAAAAAACAGTACTCGAATGCCAAGATGATTCCCCAGAAAAGTTCAACCAGAAAAGAGATGTTTGAAGTCCAGTGTTGCTTTTAAGCAGTAGATGTAAGTCAGTTCTCCTAGTTTCAGATGCTCAGAACACAAACCCTCTGTAGACAAACATTCCACGAGTTCAGACTTACATATATTTAGCACGAGTTACGTAATGCGTATTTGGCGAGTATGGTAATACGTAGTTGGCGTGCTGTCCTGGGGAAGGGCTCCGAGCTTGGGAATGGCCCGAACCCAGAGTATCCCCCATGGTGTGGTGAGAACTTAGTGATATTGGTGGTAGAGGGATGCTGATAGACCATCGAATGAGTGGAGGTATGTCAGCTGTATTTATATCCTCGCGTCGATTGACTTGATTGCGTGCCACTTGTGTTTAATTAGGCTAAGTATCTGACGTGCTCCTCCCGAACTTTGTTAATAAAACATCATTTAAACAAACCATAACAAAGTGCTACAAACACATATTGTTACCAAAGCAAAATATCAGGAACAATTACTTACGGATGAGCTTAGAACTATAAAGTTCCTCAAACAGGGTACAAAGACCCAAAGCACCATGAGGTAAGCTTCTCCAAAGGAGATAGAGAATTAACTTCCTGCCATTTCTCCTTCTTTGATACCTTAAATTAGCTATAAAAGGAATGTCTTAGAGAGGCAGAAGTCTCAGAAGTAAAGATGGGCAGTGGCTTTCCAATCTGTGAAAGTGCGGAAAAAGATTGTGTAATACATTTAAAACAACTTTCCTCATCGTCAAATTGCAAAGGCTTTGCAAATCTCCATCTACAGTGCATAACATCATCAAAAGATTCAGAGAAACTGGAGAAATCTCTGTGCGTAAGGGACAAGGCCAAAGATCTTTGTTGGATGCCCGTGGTCTTCGGGCCCTCAGACGACACTGCATCACTCATCGGCATGATTCTGTCATTGACATTACTAAATGGGCCCAGGAATACTTCCAGAAAACACTGTCGGTAAACACAATCCGCCGTGCCAAATCATGCAAAAAGGAAGCCATATGTGAACATGGTCCAGAAGCGCCATCGTGTCCTGTAGGCCAAGGCTCATTTAAAATGGGCTGTTTCAAAGTGGAAAAATGTTCTATGGTCAGATGAGTCCAAATTTGACATTCTTGTTGGAAATCACGGGCACCGTGTCCTCTTGGCTAAAGAGGAGGGAAACCTTCCAGCGTTTAATCAGCATTCAGTTCAAAAGCCAGCGTCTCTGATGGTATGGGGGTGCATAAGTGCATACGGTATGGGCAGCTTGCATGTTTTGGAAGGAACTATGAATGCTGAAAGGTATATAAAGGTTTTAGAGCAACATATGCTCCCCTCCAGACGACGTCTATTTCAGGGAAGGCCTTGTGTATTCCAGCAGGACAATGCCAAACCACATACTGCAGCTATTACAGCAGCATGGCTTCGTAGTAGAAGAGTCTGGGTGCTGAATTGGCCTGCCTGCAGTCCAGATCTTTCACCTATAGAGAACATTTGGTGCATCGTTAAACGAAAAATACATCAAAGATGACCACAAACTCTTCAGTAGGTGGAAACCTATATCAGGCAAGAATGGGACCAAATTCCAACACCAAAACTCCAGAAACTCATAACCTCGATGCCCAGAAGAGGTGAAATGAAGAGGAGATAATAATAATAATTCGTTACATTTATATAGCGCTTTTCTAGGCACTCAAAGCGCTTTACATAGTAAGGGGGGTATCTCCTCGTCCACCACCAGTGTGCAGCATCCACCTGGATGATGCGACGGCAGCCATAGTGCGCCAGAACGCCCACCACACACCAGCTTACTGGTGGAGAGGTGACAGCGATGAAGCCAATCAGTAGATATGGGGATGGTTAGGAGGCCATGCTGCTACACCATGGTAAACATGGCCATGATGCTACACCATGGTAAACATGCCCCCGTCGTAACTATTTTGAGACCTGTAGCACACATCAAATTTGAAACGAGCTCATTTTGTGCATAAAACTGTAAAATTGATCAGTTTAAACATTTGTTTTCTATGTTCTATTATGAATAAAATATTGGCTCATGTGATTTGAAATTCTTTTAGTTTTCATTTTGTTCAAATTAAAAAAAAACGTCCTAACATTTCCGGCATTCGGGTTGTACATTTCTCCAAATTCCAAAATACATTTAATTTCTCCTTTCAGCAAATTTTCATATTTCGGTGAACAATTTTTAGTCTAGTTCTTCTGTCTAGTTTAGTTAATGTTACATTCTTCCTTCTTGTTCCACAGAAAAGTATTACAAGCTTCATATGACACAATGATGTTTGATTGCTAAACAACTAATGCCACATTTGAGTTGTAACAGCTGTTTGCATCTGGTCAAGGCTTCTATCTCAGCGTGTGCTGGTGGGCACGACGGCTCATGGAAACACTGCTTATATCAGCAGGGATATCAGTTCACACAGCAGTCACGCTAACATTTACCCAGGAAGCATTAAACTTTATGTGTTTGTTTATAAGACTCGATCTTGAGTACAAACTGAAGAATTTTAAGCATGTAGTAGAGTCTGCTTGTTAACCAAGGATGTTCCTGTTCTTTCTGTCTGTGCCGTTTTCAAAGGTTTAGTGCTATTACTGATGCACAGTGGCAGTAATGACATGATTTACAGGGTACGGCTCTACCACAAACCATCACTGACTTCATTCCCACCGTTTACTGCTGCTTTGTGTTCTAGTACAGAAGTCATTGGACAGCAGCGGGGAATCCAGGCAGGAGCTGGGGAAGTTATTAACCGTTTAAATGGTTTTCGGGAATTTCTGAACATGAAAATATGATATATTATACAAGTAAATGGGTTGCAGACCAGGTTACAGTTACACCAAGTAGACTTTTTTTTTTTTTTTTTACTTTAAGCCCCACAAAATGATCAACTGGAATGCAAAGTGAATTTTGAATCAGAAACTGAAAACATGTTCATTACAGGCAATATACAAGTCATTCTTTATGCATTTAATTTTTATGGCAAGGCACTATAGGGAAAAGCATTTAACTGATAAACATCACCATACTTGATTGAAAACAGTACATTAAGACAATCGATTTGACACGCAAACAGGGCATTACCTAATTGAATATGCACATATTTGCTTACATTTCTAGAACAGAAATCTAAACATTGGATAAAGCTAGGTTAAAAAATTCTTTCTTCATCTTGTTGACAGATTATTTTAGGAATTTTGGATCTCTGTTTGGCTCCATAAATCAAAAAAATATTGTCAACAGCTAGGAAGATAAATAAACTCATTTTATGAAAACTGCCTTTAAAAATATGTATTGTAATTGGAAATCTACAGATGCAAATATATAAAGTGATATAAAATGGCCATTTCACTGTGTATTTTGGATGTTTTCTTTCCACTGGTTTGAAAGAAGTAGAGTTATGAAAGCAAAATGGCCCAAAATCTCAAAATTGACCAGTGCCTGAAAAAACAATGGTTTTGCCTGAAATGTCTTAAATGAATAATAAAAATGAGCGTCTCATCACTGACCAATATGTTACCGCAATGATGGGCCACTCTTGCCAAGCAAACATGGCAGTTTAATTTCACAATCCAAATATAAAGTAATAACAGCACTAATATCAGATCTGAAACCCGTTTGTTGCCTAACCATTGCCTGTGAAGCATTAATCTCTTCAACCGTCTGTTTCTAGTCAGTCTCAGTGAATGCATTTAAAAGGAGAATGCATTTCCTTTTGTAACAGCTTGTAAACTGGAAGGTCTGTCTTTGTGTTTCTGCTGAATTTGAAACAGATCACACTTTCCTCTGCAGCCATTCACCTGCATTCGTGTTTGTTCGCTACCTTTCTGCTCTCCACCAAAGAGTTCCTTTGCCTATCCAATCAGTAGTGCTGCAACTACTTTGATAACGGATTAATCAACGTCCAAAAATCGAATTTTATTTACACCATCTCATTGAAAAAGCATGCTTGCATCTCCTCAGCCAACCCGGGCTTAAGTGTATCGATCAAAGCTTAATCCTTCTGAAAATCAAGCCAGTTAGCAGCATTGTGCTTTAATCGCACAAAATCAAAAAGCAGTATGAAAGAGGAAAAGGAATCACTGATCTGCTGCTTTGTTTTGGAAAGGGAAATTAATCTATGGAGTCTTAAATGAGGTTGTATTCCATCCCTCGCCAAGGATGTTAATGTAGAGAAGTCATTCTCACTTGACGTCTTTGATTTCCACAGATCACTTCTCTAAAAATCCAAACAAATAGAGGAAAGCGGCTAGAGAAAGAAAGCAATAGAAGATGTCAGTGAAAACAGAAGTCAGCTGTGTGGTGTGTTTGCTAACACGTAGAACGGAACGTCTGTGCTGTTCGACTTTCCTAGTTGCTAGTAAATTAAATATCTGGTTGCTATGACCGTGGTGGAACGGATTTGGAGAAAAAATATTATGTTCTAAGGAGTGAATTCACTTAAAGTTTGCACCAGTTCTGTGCACATCTTTTTCACTATACACTTTAAGCACACACTGAATGTGCTGAAATAGCCATTTAAATTAAATAATTGTCATGCATTTCAGCACATATCATGACCGCATTAAAAAGTTTCTAATTTAATTAGGTTCATTATACACACAACCTATTTCCCTGCCATAGTTGCAGTTTTCACCTGCATAAAGGGATTTTTTTTTTAATTAAAATTTTGATAAGATTGGGTAAGATTTAAAAAAAAAAAAAAAAGCTACAACATAAAAAACTTATTTAGCAAAGCCGATCAAAAGTGACAGTAAAGACCTTTATAATGTTAATATAAAATGCTAAATGACTAAAAGTAAAAAGTAAAGTCATATAAAATGTCTGTTTCACATAGCTTCTATTCTTTAGAACTTTATATTCATCAGAATATCCTGAAAAAAAAAAACTATAAAGGTTTCCACAGAAATATGAAGCAGCTGCACAGTTTTCAACATTGATAATGAAAAGATGAGCAGCAAATCAGCATACTAGAATGACTTTCAAAAACTAAAAAAATCCTACCGACCCCAAACGTTTGACCTTAGTGTATATATGTTCTAGTAATGAATGAAAGCAGACTTTAAAAGCAAGAAGAAGCCTGTGGCAACTGGTCATTTCGACACTTGATGATCAGTAAATCAGTCAGGATTCATGAGTCAAGCTAGGATTCATAATATAAAAATTTATCTTAGGTCAGTATTTTTGCATTTCCAAGACACTGAAATTACACTCTTCACCATTAATGCCTCAATACCTTCATCTCATGAGGACACATTTAAAGTAATTTTTTCTTCCAAGAGCATCAAGTTGAAATAGCCTTCATCTAAACTCCATAGAAATAGCTTTTATGTTTGTTTCTGTTGTGCCCAAAAAAATGAAGAAGACATCTGTTTGTTTTACCTGACTGATGTGTAGTCATTTAAGGTTGTTCACTGAACTCTCTTCCTCTTCTTTTTTGGCCCTCTTACACCATTTGGCGAGTCTGCATGAAACATGAAATCTGTTTTTCTGAGATTTTGCATGAAAAATAATCCACATAACTATACACAAAATATAAAAACAGCTAGACGCAGCGCAGCAAAACAGAACAAGGGTCGAGTGCAGCACTGAAGTCTCAGGATGCTGAAAAATAGATGCTATGCAATGCGTAGCAAGAACAGTTTCTGTGTGAAGACAGTTTGACAAACTCATGTTAAATGAAATGCATGAAGGACAGAAAGAATATATTTACTTCTAAAGCCACGTTTTGTCCATGTAATGCTTTTGTCTGACACAGTAACGTAATCATTTGGGTTTCAGCATTGACAGTCCTGATTATAAGCCACATTTCAGCACATACAATTAAACTAATCAAGGCTGAAAACACAATTTCCACTCCCTGTCCCGTATATCAATTTTGTAGAAACATCTGAATAAAACATCAAATCCTACACGGTTTCCATGTCCAGCATGCACTTCACAACCGCTTGTTCTTTACTGAGCGTATTGTTCGCTCCTATCTGTCACTCACAGTCTGTTCGTGTGTTCAGTCTTTCAGCTGCTTGAACAACCATTAACCTCCCATTTTTGATTTAGTCATCATCAATATTCGGCTACTATGTTGCAGTGGACCTTGAGTTGACCTGGCACGAATCAACTCAATCATGCCAGACATTGCAAAATCACAATGAAATACAAAATCATTCCGGTATTTTATGTTTACTTTTTCTAGGCTAATATTTACCTAGCCTTCAGAGTCAATGAGAATAATGCATTTACGCTCTGAAACAACTGACTTATTGATGCTCAGACAATGTACTGTAATACAAGCACATCTATATTTCTAGTTTGTATTCTTTGGTTTAATGTGTCCTCAAGACTCATGCATTATAAATCATGACAATTTAGAAAAAATTATGCAGTTTTGCAACTTAAACTCTGGCATTGTAAAAATGTACGTTATGATTTACATTTAGTCATTTAGCATATGCTTTTATCCAAATTGACTTACAAATGAGGACAAGCAATCAAAATCAACAAAAGAGCAATGAAACGCAAGTGCTATAACAAGTCTGTTAGCTTAACACAGTACACATAGCAAGTTTTTTTTTTTTTGATAATTTTTTATATTATTCATATTAGATTTGTCCCGCTACCTTATCATGCTTTTTTTATACAGTGCACACAAACCTCTTTGTTTGAACATGTATAGTTAGTACGTGACTAACGTTACCTTGAAACCAATAACAGCATCTCTTTTGATGATTGATTGATAATAGCCCTCTGCTCTCGTCCAAGTTCTTCATAATCACATATTATGATGCATTATATCTTTTAAAATGCTTATTATATTTGCAGATTCCTTGTTACATCTGAAATTGGTGGTTTGTCATGTTTTAAATGCATAGATAAACAATGAACAGATAAATATGAAAATGCATTAAAACTGTGTGCATAAGATCATGCAATACATTATAAGGTGCATTAAAAAATAATACATGCATTAAAAATAAAGGTGTAACAATGAATAGATAAGTGCTATAATGTATTTTACCTGAATTATTAAATTGACTAATTAAAATGCATTAAAAGCATAAAATATAATACTATGAATATATATGCAATAAATGCATGAAAAAAACAATACTTGTAAACAAATAAATAGATGTATTAATTTAATAATTAATAAAAATTGTATACTTTTTAAAATAATAAACTACATATATATTATATGCATTAAATGTACGAAAATACAATAATTAAATAAATAAATGATAATGAAAAAATCTAAATAATTTCCTTTTTTTAAACAGTAAAATGTTCTTTTAAGCAGTCGTTCAGGATGATTTAGCATTAATACTATAGATGCAAAATAAAAATAAAAATTTAACAACGAAAAGATAAGTGTTATAATGCATTATAACTGTTGATTCAATTACTCAGTGCATTTACTCGCTTGCAAATCTGCATGTAGTTTGAGAGTTTAGATCAGAAAGCATGTTTGGCTCAGTTTGCACCTGTATTTAGCACCGTTCAGTTGTGTCAGTACCAGGTGTGCACGGGGCCTTTGTGTACGGGATGGACTAACCGATTCCCAGCAGGCCGATCCCAGACACAGTCCCGCTGGAGCAGCATCTGGTCTCCATGCACAAGTCTGCGAGGCTGAGGACATGTGCTACAATTTTTTTCCACCCCCTCTCACCGCCTAAGAAAACGGCACAAATGAGGATTACGGTGTCACAGAGCTTTACATTTCATCGAGTTAAGCTAGTGTTTGTGCGTGTGTGTTTTCTTCTCTTGGAAAGCCGTTTGTGCCCGGTGACAGATTTGCAACAGTGTTTTAAATGTTATATATTTAAGAGTGCTCGGTGGTGAGATGACTTTTAAGATGTAAAATTTGACGGCACATCTGTAATCACTTTCAGTGGTTGGGAAAACAGCTTTGTTTCACCACTATGGAATGTGTTCACTTCCCTCTCGTTTGCACAGAGCCGACAGACACCTCGAGCACCTTCAAACGATCACCGAGGACGTTTGGCTCTCTCAGACGAACCTTGAAACCTTCACAAAAACACTCAGTGACAAGGACGACCGGCGTACAGGAGGTCTGTCTCATTCAAGACTCATTAACTAACATCACTTACCCATGAATCACAGCTCTTCTCAGAGTAATTACTGGATCTCCTCTCCATATGGCTCCATGAGACATCAGTCTGAGTTTTCAGAGACATGATAACAGAGTGACAGGCGGTCTGTCTGGCGTGATGGATGGCTCTTTCGCTCCGAGACCGTCGGCTGCGTCCCAGTGCCAAGGTCATCTGATTTAGGAGCGGCGTGCTGGCACACGTTGATGTTGATGGAAAAAAGCCTCTGGCTCAGAACAGAGTCAGAAAGCAGAGTTCAGATCGGTAGGGGGCGCAATTTCCTTTTCTTACCCCGCAGAAAAGGCTCCTGATTCTAGACATTAGCTCAGACGTCTGCTCACATTCATGCGTTTGGCTTGATTTTGACAATTTTTCAGAATGACCTGTCCTCTTTTGAAAACACCTCTGAAACAAAAAACAGACAAAGCATTAAATCAATGATTAATGCTTCCTTTACAGTGTCTGTCTGTCCGTCCGTCCGTCTGTCTATCTATCTTTGCAACATTGACACTGCTTTGAATCAATGTCTTCTGTAGATCTACTTCACAGCTGAAATTGCAAATGTTTCATAATTGATGAATTTTGCAACATTAACATTATTTTTCTGTTTCTTGCTGTAAAGCTGATTGAAACCATGTGATAGATGGATAGATGGACAGATGATAGATAATGGATAGACATATATGTTTTGCATGGATGGACGGCAAATGCACAGATATACAGTATGGATGGGTGGACAGACAGACAGTTATACATTATGAAACCTCCAGTGAAAAATCACCCAGTGCTGGTATGTAGTCAAATATCTGAATGCGGTTACACAACTGTGAATCACTTGGCGTTCTTGGAAGAGCCATTTTCCATTAAGTCTCATTTAAAACCTTGTTGGTAAACTGCAACAATAAAACGCTGTTTCCTGAGGCTGCATAAGGAGTTATAAAAATGCAGCATTTATGAAGTCATGAGGGGGAAATGGCCTTAATTCTTTAAGCTCCCCATTAGTGGAATGATGTCACAATAGCAGGAGCAATTATGGCACTTTAAACGGTCGTGCGCTGGCATCGCTTGACTAACATGGAAACAACATGCAGAGCATGAAATCTTTACCGGAGCCAGATGCTCATATTTCCAATCTAATTACTGATGAAGAGAGTCTCTACAATCTTTAACACATTTAAACAAAGTTAAAAATATTTTTAGTGTTAGCCCACGCAAAGTTAAAAACCCCCACTGTTTCTAGGATGTTGCTATGCAATCACTAAAGCGTTCTGACTGGTTCAACTCAATTCTGGTCTGTAAATATGGCTTGGATGCAGGGTCATATAAGGGGCAATATTTGTTGCCTGGAATAGATTTCCGGGGCATTTTTACAATTGTACGGGCAGTTTTTTTATTACCTTATTAATTGTACCTGTGTTGTCTTTAATGTCAAATACTTTAACAAAGGCAGCGGCTATTTACACCGTGAAAATAACAGGATTTTTAAAAAATATGCTATTTACACTAAGTACAAATAGCTATAGATTCTATTTACACTGTTAAAATAGCAAGATTTTCTGCTGTTTATACTACTTATTGCAAATAGTGGCACTTATCTGCACCTCAGTATTGTAGGACATTTAAAAAACTATGCAATAACGTATTGAATGTAAATTATAATTTTAATTCAAATTATTAAATGGATGCCACCTTATTGGGACAATAAAGCCCTCCCTACACCTACCCAAACCCTACCCGATACTTGTATTTTCAACTTTTTGATTATAAATGCCTTTCTGATGCAGTATGAGATTTGTAAAGGGAGAAAAACAAGTTTGGCAAAAGGCGGGTTCGAACTCGGGTCGATCGCGCCAAAAAGCATGCAACTCACCATCTACACCACTAAAACTGATGCTAATAGGAAAAAAAATTTGTGTTTTGGGAAACGTCACGTTATATTCTATTCATAACGTTAGTCTAAGTCTTATCAACTACAAAACTCCTGTTATAATCACTAAAGCTGCAAAATGAGTCTTTTTACATAATTTCTGCACTTTGGTTTGGTTGATGATGAGAGAACCGCCAGCTTTTTCAGCGCTGACTAATCTAAACGCATCTGATTGGCCATTGCATTCATAAGCTCAACAGAAATGCGTGTGATTGGTTACTATGTTGCAACGCTGCAAGAAAAATGGGTGAAAAGCAGAACATGCGCAGATCTGCGTGTACTTGGGTTTAATTTTAATCGCTACAGCCATAATAGATTTAATTTAATTGTGCAGGGGCAATTTTTGCACATTTATCTTGAATTTGTGGAGGATTTTGTTCATTTTCTTTCAACCCTGCTTGTAATTTTTCGCCTGTTTTATCGTCCGCCAGGTGAAAAACACAAGTTCAGTTACTGGGTTATTATACTTTAGTACAAAGAAAGAGTGTGTGTGTGTGGGGTACATGCCAAATTTGAATACTTAGTGAACCTCTAACCCTATAAATGTCTGATTCATCTTTTTCAAACGAGCTCCATGTTCTGATCTCAGACCGGTCTGGTTTGGCTCCTGAGCTCAGGCGGCTCCTGACTTAGAAATCAGGAACACGCGTTTGATTCATCTCACTGCAGTTTATCTAAATTAGCACGGCAACTGTCAGATGAGTTAAACAGAAGAAGTCATGTGAGAGTATAAATGTGAAATATGGACAGCAGTGGAGACCACATGAAGCCTCTCTCTCTCTGTGCCTCTGTCTGACATTAATTAGCTTGATTTACTGCGCTGTCACTTTCGACACTTAAGTCACGGTCCTCTGCGTGGTAAAAGCTGGGATGGTCATGTAGACACGTTTGTAAACAACATGGAGAGTCTGAAACCGCTTCAGATTTAGATTCAGGATCTTACTCGTGAATGTTTACTGTTAACTACTCTCGGATTGCCCCGTAAATATAAATAACGGGGTTGTACTTATCAGCAACTGTTGGGCAAATTACAAAAAAGTAAAAAATATGATGAGGGAACTAGGAAAATATAAACTGAATTACCTACTTTATATTAAAATTGCATGTAAATAAATTTATGTAATTTTTCACGTTTATAATTTTTACAGTAAAATATTAGTTATATTAATATTAAAACAAATGATTTTACATAAGTTTTTAATGTTTATATTTTTAAATTAAAATATTAATTATATTGCTTAATATAAACAATTAACGCTTTATTTTATGCAATGTTTCATGTTTATATTTTTAATTTAAAATATTTATTACTACAATATAGCAATATTACTACCGTTTTATGTAATATTTCATATTTAGAATATTTAATTTTAAATAATATAAAATATTACTAGTTTTATTTTGATTTATTATTTCATGTTTATAACTTTTGAACATTTTCCTTTTCTTACATTTTCTTAGTTATAAATATAAAAAATATAAAATGTTACGACTATATTATTTTGTTATTATGGTTTTATTTTTAAATCAAATATTAAATATAAATATCAAGTAATATAAAATGTTGTGAATTTTTATTTTGTGATTTTTTTTTTTTTTCATTTGTTTAATTTTTATTTTATTTAATATAAGCTATAAATACATTTTTATGATGTAATTTTTCAAGTTTATATTTTTAATTAAAGTTTTAATGAGAAATATGACTTAAAATAGAATATCTTAATATTTTATATTGTATCATGTTTATAATTTAAAATTTAAATATGAATTATGCTTGAGATTTATTTGTAATTATAAAATGTGTATATTAATTATAAACAAATATATAAACCGCAACAATGATCTCAATTAGAATGACTATCAAATGAAATACATTTGCAAATATTTTTCTTTTAAAGCTCAGGAGACTGCATTCCATTCCATGTGGAATTTCCATCTTTCTACAACAAAAAATGCAACAATGACACTTGAATTCATGCTGAATTCCCCGACATACACAGATGACGATAAACATTCGTTTTTAAGCAGATAATTCCTACATTACTTTTGTGCTTTTTCCATCTATAATTTTACAGCTTAAACACAAATGGCAGCATCTTCTATCCTCCACAGAATTCTTGGATGAATCGTACACCTGCAAACAGTTAGTCTCTCTATACCTCATATTCCAAGCATTATGCAATGTAATGCCTTTATATGATCAGAAGGCAGAGATGCCCAGGAAAATCCCACATCCAACTTTGGATATGTATGGGCTTCAGTGAGTATCAGTTTTATCTCAGATGTTGCTCAGATGTCAAAACTTCATACAGTTCTTATTACCGAATGTCTTTCAGGAGCACCATCAGAGATAAAACTGGAGATTTTTGTGAATTATTCATTTTTTTTCATCTTTGAATTTTGTTCAGGAAAGTTGACTGTAAATATAAAAGTCTAAAGTGGGCTGAATGAGTAAATATGGCCCTTGAGGCGTTTTGTGGTAAAGTCATTTTAGTAACATCTGCTTAGTGTAAATTCCTCTCAATGCATGCAAAAGTTTTGGCAATAAAACACATTAAGCTTTGACAACTGCTAAGACTTTGGCATTCTGGAGATGAAACTTGCCTGATGCTAACAGTGCTGGGAAAGCTACTTTGCAACTTAAAAAAAAAAAAAAAAAAAAAAAAAAAAAAGAAAACATTTTAAATAATACTTAAAAATAAAAAATTGCTACATTTTATTATTTTATGTAATTTTTATGTGTACAATTTTTTTATTAAAATATTATTGTAAACATTAAGTAATATAATATATTACTACATTTTTATTTTATTGTATTTTTAATGTTTAATTTTAATATTGCATTTTTATTATAAATATTTGATACAAAATATTGATTATAAAATAAAGAATATATAAACAAAAACTAATTAAATGCATACATTTATACCTAAATATTTTTCCTTCAAATTTTTTTTTTTTTAAATAAATTAAAATGCCATTCAAGGCCTAGTTGGTTCAATTTATGAATCAGTGAACTGATTTTTCTGAATAACTTGATATACTGTGTCAAACTTAGTGTTTTTAAGCTACATTGTTACTGTTGTGCATTAAAATAGCAATTTCAAAAAAGTCTGTTAGAGAGTACTTGCTACAACACTCTTCCCTGTCATGTTGTAAATGACAGATCACAATCAGCACTCAACAGAGTAAATCCCCTTCACAATTAGACGACAACACACTGGTGAAAGACGAGACGCTCCTCTGTGTTAAAGCGAACAGTCAAGCATACCTGAGCAAAGAAGGGATTAGGCGGATTTGCTCAGAAGTATGCATGCGTGTGAACGTGCAACCGAATGTCTGTATGTGTGCTTGTTGATGTCTTTGTGTTGGTTTAGTATGGCAGAGGCATGTAGTCTTGGATCAATTGTAAAATCATAGTTCTGTTTCACACCATCCCAACTGCAGCTTGCCAAACATTATGTGGCGAGGATGTGCTGGGACTCCACAGGCTTAGGTTTTAATCCAGTCTGAATCAAAACATTGTTTTCTTACACAACTTCTGTAAAATGATGTAGCAAGTTACCTGCTGTTTTTTGGCTACTTGCACTGAAAAAAAATTGCAGGTAGTAACTTGCACTTAGAAATTGCTAGTAAGAAATAGCTTTACAAATAATTACAAAGAAACAGCAAGTGATACACCGAAATAAATGACATTTAAGACATTTTGAAGTAAAATAACTAGTTTTTATTAATATTTGGAATACGTTTATTTTCATTTTAAGTGTAGTTTTAATATTTTTGTCATTTTTTATTAGTTTTAGATTTTTTTAAATAATGTCTAGTGTTTATAAATTAGATTTAAGTTTCAGTTGTTTTAGTACAAGTTAAATGAAAACATAAAATGTTGTCTTTGAAACAAGCAGAAATTAAATGAGTTTTTTTAAAGTGCAAAAGAAAGAAAATGAGAAAATATGAAAGCATAAAAGTGAGAAAGAACAAGCAAAACAAAAGGTGAAATGCAAGAAAACACAAAATACAGAAAGCTGAAATAAAGCACAAAAGAAAATGGACAATTGTCAGTGCGAAAGAGAAAGGAAAGAAAAAAGACAGGAAGGAAATGCAGAAAGAGAGAAATGCAAAAGAAAGTGCAAAAGCGAGAAAGAGCGAGCAAGGGAAAGAAAGGAAATACAGAAAGTGCAAAAGAAAATGCAAAAGACAGTGCAAAAGTATGTAAGTGCAAAAGAAAATGTATGCGAAAGAAAGAAATACAGAAAAAACTAAATTAGAGCCCTGCACGGGCCTCATATTTAGGCCCTAGCCCGGCCCACGTCCAACAGCTTATCAGAATTACCGACCCGAGTCCGTCTTTTTTTTCCCCTTCTGCTAAAACAGTTTATACTACTGTCTCGGCTAATAAAATAGTTCAGTTTTGTGTGTAAAGTTAATTTAGGAAAACGTTTGGAGCATTTTTGTTCATTAAATAGCCTATAAGTTTTTGTTTTTTTTAAAGTAATGACCAAGCGGCCAGCGGCATGAGCTGATCATAGCCTATGTTTGATCAATTTAGCCTTCTCATATCATCACAACTTGCCTAAAATAACATCTATAGATATACTAAAACAGTTCAAGTATATAACAATGTTTAAACGTTAAACCTGCTATAATAATAATGTGCGCTATATTTAAGTTTGTGCGGAGAGTGGAAGCTAAAGCGCGCTCTGCAGGACATGGAGGCACCAGCAAACACTTGCATTGTTTTCAGTGGAAACAAATTAAAATAGCCTACGCCGTCATTTGTTTTTGATAAAGGTAAGAGTAATACATCATCCGGACCTGTAAAGGGTCTACTTTTATTTGTGTGCACTCACAATACCAGCACAAGTTAGTTCTTTTATAAAACAAAGAAAACAAACATGATGTGCTTTCTGCCGTCTCCTTACTATTTCCCGCAGACACATTCATGGTTATGTTTGCTGGGGTTTTGCAGCAAGCTTTAGCCTATTGCGTGCATTTGAACGCAGAACTATTCAGCTGCGCTGAAGTCACTTGCGCACCTGCTGCTGCTGCGGGACACTGAACACCATCGAGCTGCTCTACATCACTAATCAATAGATGTCTATAATATAAAAATAAGGAGAAACCCAAAGAGGCCCAAGGCCTGGCCCGCGTCTGAACTATGGTGTAAAAAAGTCGGGCCGAAATGCAGGGCTCTAAACTAAATACAGAAAGTGCGAAAGAAAATGCAAAAGAAAGCAAGCATTAATAATAACTTTGGTGATCAGTAGCATATAAAAATGAAAATTATAAATCACTTCTGCAAATTACTGCATTCGCACTAACCAAGCAAACACTGACATCAAGCGGATTGTAGTGTGAGATCATCCTAAGAGACACGAGGGGTTAAAACAAGCCACCAGCGTATCCCAAAAATGATTGGCATGCTTTGGCCTGCAGAATTATAAAATTTCCACACACAGTACAGATGAATCCTCCTTTCTTTCATTAATGATATCCAGTGACCAAATTTTTGAACATGGGAACTGAATGTTGCTGGATCCTCCTGAACAACTGTTGGCTTGTTTATTGGATGTTACACACTACGAAGTCTGTTTCTCTGTTCCACTTTGACTATGGTGCACAGGAAATGAAGTATAAACGCTCTTTCCTCGCTGACCAATGCTTCACTTTTTTTTCTTTCAATGGGAAAAATCCACCCCGGCTGCTTCTCTGGGAACATCTGTATTTTTCCACATTGTAGGGAATTTTTTAAATTTTTTATTATTGATCATAGACTTCTGTATCTGGATTAAAAACAAAGTTAAACCAAACATTCAGCAAGCTGATGTAAAACTGCATCTTTATTCCATTATTTAAAAATATTACTGTAAAATAAAGAGGAAAACCGTTATTTGGACAGAAATGTACTGTAAGTACTTAGATATGGATGCTTGGTCACACATCACAAGTGTGTGGTCCTGTTGCGCATACATAAAGAAATAGTTTACCCAAATTTACTGACCCTCAGGCAATCCAAGATGCAGATGAGTTTGTTTCTTCGTCAGATCTGGAGAAATATAGCATTGGATCCTCTGCAGTGAATGGGTGCCGTCAGAATGAAAGTCCAAACAGCTTATAAAAACACCACAATAATCCACTCCAGTCCATCAGTTAATATCTTGAGAAGTGAAAAACTGTGTGTTTGGAAGAAACAAATCCATTGTTAAGGTGTTTCAACTTTACCAATGCATAATCCATAATAATGCTTACTCCAGTGGAAAAAGTCCATCTCCTTTTGTCACATCAAAATCCACCCACATATTTGTTTAGAACTGTTTTGGAATGTCTTATATTTCTCTCCTGATTCAGACGAGACCTTTTTCACTGGAGGAAGCGTTATTATGGACTATGGTGTTTTAGCTATAAGCAATGGTTTGAAGTTAAAAATGTATTAATGATGGATGTTTTTCTTACAAACAGGCAGCTTTTCACTTCTCAAGACATTAACTGATGGGCTGGAGTGGTGTGGATTATTGTGATGTGTTTATCAGCTGTTTGGACTCTCATTCTGACGGCACCCATTCACTGCAGAGGATCCATTGCTGAGCAAGTGATGCTAAATTCTCCAAATCTGTTGAAGAAACAAACTCATTTTCATGTTGGATGGTAACTTTACAGCAATTTTTGAGTGAACTCTAAGGTTTCTAAACACAGTGCTCAATGTGGTTTTGAATATCAGATATTTTTAATTGCTCTTCCACTGAAATTGGGTCATAGGTTTCTAAGAGTCTTTTCAAACTCTTGTTTCATCAGTAGCTGATCTGAAAGAGAAACAAGAAAGACATGAGTTGTTCCGCGCTGTCAAAAAAGATTTTATTTCAAAGGTTAGAGTATATTTTACCACTTTAAATACTACTTCTGTCTCTCTTCAACATTTGACGCGTAATTCATTGTGTTACTTGCCATTTCTTTAAAACAATTTTCACTCAGAAAGTGCTAGTATATGCCACAAATAGTTACAAAGTAAATACACCAATTGTTTTCAGTGCGTGAATCTGTTCACAAGTGGGCTCTAAATCTGCATCCAATGGATCTTGTGATCAGATCCCATTCTGAGGTTGCGGTCAGATTGCATGTGTAGTGTAAACGCTAATGCATCTTGATGCTTCAACACCGCAGGCCGTCGACTCACCTCACATGCAATTAGACTTTGCCAGTTTAAATGAAAGCAACCTCTCAATCTAGAACAATGTAAACATTTGAGACATGTTAGTACCAGGTGTAAACAGCCATCTGTCTCGGCTGACATGTGATTGGATCACTCCAGACAGATGTGTAAACAGCACCTAAGTGATATTAGGCTGCTATTTGACTGTTATAAGGCTCATTGGCTGCAGATGCAACAAAATATCATATTAAATGTCATAATTTATTTTTATATAACTGTATTCACTGGTTAAATAAGATCTCGATAGTTCATCACAACATAATGACGTTTGTTTATTTATTTCATGATTACATTCCATGTGTTCATGCATCTTGTTCTAGTTTTTTTGTAATGGACAGTGTGATTTTGGCATATTAATCTAAATTGGGGTCCTGGATATCATCTGTCAGTACTGAGAATTGTTTTCCTGCGGTAATGGATGCAGTTCATCCTTTGGGCTGTAACATTAAACAACTCGATTGTTCATTTTCTAAAATTTGTGAGTGATGCTTTGCACGTGCAAAACTCATCCGATCTCTTAAAGCAACAGCACACCTCCTCAAAAGCAGCGTATTTTAAGTGATAGACCAAATATTAATATTTATTCTGTACATGCATACTTGATATTGCATGATGCCATGTTTATCTGACACATGCAAAACTAGAACATTCTTCATCAACAGTATATTAGTATGACTAATAGTGAGACATGCTTGCCTTGACACAAATAATCTGGTTGTCATGAGTTTTTATGAGCAAATCATGTTCAATGCTTTAAAATTTTTTTTATCAAAATAGTTTACACAGCAAAAATATATTTCCTAAATTGGACTGGCCTAAACTAAACTGGCGAATATCCTGGTTATAACTAAAGGAATTGCAATCGCATTGGATCCAAACCTATAAACAAAAGATTTCATAAGTGTTATTAATGAAATATACTTTTTCCTTGTTATTGTACGCTATTTGATAAAGCATCTCACTCACTTCTTTCCAATCCACATATTTCCAACTAATAGGTTAGGAATGGAGGAAAATATCACTCTATAAATCACTAATATCCTCACTTAATATAAAAATAATACACTAAATTTAAGTTGATTCATTTCCAGGCTCATCTGGGATTTGAAAACATCACATTTACAGAAGCTCAGCAAGGCTTTTCTTCTGCTAATAGATGAGAGGTTTCTTTGGAAATTAGATGTTTTTTGTAATTATTATTAAATTTCCAGAGCACATCTGCCAGTATGGAATGTGTTATTTTAACTAAAGGAAATATCAAGCACATTTGAAGATTTATAGATATGATTTGTTATTTTGTGCATATTGAGACACTAAGAGCATCTGAATGTATTATTCTTCATAATTATATTCTCTATTGCTGTGTTTGAGTAAATCTCACGGGGAAAAAAAATGCATAGGTCATAAATTTAACCCAAAATGAAAAGAAAAACTAATGCACTGCATGTTGCGTAATAAAAACGAAGCCTATTTCTAGATTTCGTGAATTTCACCCCTTTGTGTGAACTCTGCATGTGAGGCTCATCTTGTGGCAATCATGATATGTGTTTGAAACACATGGTCTTAGAAATGTGTGTAAATGTGTTTCATTCTGATCACAAATGAAAAATCGCTATTCTTCATGAGCAAACAAATTCTTGCTTTTAAACAAAGCGGAGGAGAGCGTTCGCCATAATTGTTCATTGTCAAAAGTTGCATGTGGTCAAAAACGAAAGTCTGTAGGGGACAGACGAAGCATCTGGCTGGCTGACAAAGATTAGCGATAAAAGAACGTAAACGGAGAGAAAATGTAACTCAGATGTTGCAAAAAATACTTCAGCCTCCAATAATTATCAGGTTTTCTGAAAACTGTCACAGATGGCATGCTGAAATCAGTTCCCCGCAGACTCAACAGCTGCCTGATTACATTACGTGTCATTTAGTCGATACGATTATCCATAGTGACTTTATTAAGACGTTAAGTTCATGAGAACCTGCGATTCTGCCAGCAAACTTCAACGAAACCACCTGGTCACTGAACCTTCGCACACAAGCTCTGAGCTCAAACCTCTGGACTACTGCATGAAATAGGTCACATTTTTATGTCACTCCACTATCTCCGGCCAAAATTCGAAGCGAAATCCACAGTAAACCATGCTAAGGACCATCTGGTGGATACTGTACACAAAACAATGGCAAGCTCCGATCTGATTGGCAGGTTTTCTGCAAGGTCCGGGTGTCTGAGTGCATGCATTTTATTTTTTTTGTCTTTCCAAGACCCCCAACTGTTGCAATGAGCGCTCTGAGGAAGAACTAGTTGATGGTTTTGGCAATGTTTGCGACCTTAAAAAAGATTTACTGGAACACGCTAGACTGTTCTGCTGCCTTTTCAGAGTTACGTCCAATAAATCAGCAGTTCATCACCAATGTTTAGAAAAAGGGTAGACTCAGAATACATTCTGCCAAGTCATATATTTATGAAGCTAACTGTTGGTTGACAAGCATTGCGTCCAATCAATCCATTTCGATTTTACTATTATAAATGTGACGTAAAAAGTCAACTTTGTTTTGTCACGTTACATCTTAATCAGACCGACTCCTCTGTCCAGGTGATTCTTGGCCGAAATACGGAAGCAAAACAGATCAAACTTTATGCTTGTGCTGTCAAAAGCCAGTCTACATGCATGTATTCCTCATGAGCATCTTGTTGTCCCTCCAAAACAAAGAGAGTTTTGAAGAAAAGATGCCTGCAGGCCACTAGCAGGGACGTGTAAATTGGCTCCTTCATTAAGGAGTCTTGAACATCTGCAGTTTGTTTGCCTCCCGAATGCTTTTCTCAGTCAGTATTTCAGGCTGGAGTCATCGCCCGATCCCATGTGCTCTCCCTCTGAGAGGTCATGCCCTCAGAAACACAGAGGCCACAAACTCTGCCCTGCGTCACACCACAGGAGTCGTGCTTCACTGGCCCCGGAGCCGCATCGTCTGCTGAGATGCTGATGAACTAAATGGGGACCACACTCCAAAATATGTAATTTAAGATCCATGCATTTTAATTGCATTTCCTACCATTTGGATTACACTGTTTTAACATAAATGACTTAATGTGATGAATATTGTTCAGACAGCCATGCAGTAAATTAAACAGGTAAGATTTCTGAACTAAAACACAAAAACAGATTATTAATAGCTATTTGAATCTTTAAAAATATGTTTTTGCATTTATTTAAATCATATTTTCAAAATGCATTTATTCAAATTGTTCAGAATCAGCAACACAATTGAATGTATTAAGTATGAACACGGTTAAAATATGGCTAGTTGTGCGAAAAGCAGTATTTAATTTGCATACATTTCAAATAAAATCATATTTTCTAAATGCATTCAAATTGATTGGAATTAGCAGACATCTGTTCATTGTGACAATTAAACTATTAATTACATTTATTCAGTTAAACTGTATGAACATTGTGAAATATGGCTAATTGTCGAACAATCAATATTTCATTTGTTAAAATGTATGAGCTTAAAACTAAATGAATTTATTGATGTAAACGTATAAAATATATTACAAATATTATAACAACTGATCTTGTGTATTTAAAACAGTCAGTTTATTAGTACTATTATAAACATCTGACCTGATTCATTTATGTGACTGACAAATATGCATCACATTAAGTTTGTTAAAACGGCAAAATCCAAATGCATGGAAATTGTATGTTAAATATATAATATTTAGATTTATGCAAATGTTGCCCAGTTATTTATTTTATTAAGTGCCAGATGTTCTGCGCTGAATAAAACTGGATGCAGATAAATAATTAAACCCGATTGCCAAAAGGACAGGCATTTTTACACTGGAAATTACAATCAATCAGTCAAAGCAAACAAATGAAAACTTAAGGTGCCTCTTATATCCTTTGTGAATGTACGAGGTGTTCTAGATGAAACCTTCTGAGGAATTGAAAGAAATCACTTACCATAATGAAAAGAAAATGAGGAGGAGAGAACTGGATCCTGAATCAAAACTGTAACATCTCCTACATAAACATTCATCTTTCTCCTCCGCCTGTCAGTGGATTCTCTTCACCTGTTTGGCTGTTGTCCGTTCTTCAGATCTGATCTGCTGATGAGAGGCGAGAGGATGAATCAATTAAATGTATAATCACTGATGAACGTGCTGTGATGGAGGTTTCTCACTCTATTATTCACTAGAACGTCACTATCTAGGTTTTTTTTTTTTACAATAAATATTACAAATTTATAATTTATCAAATATTTATAAGTTACATAAAAAATACGGAAATCAATAAAATTACATTTGCACACATTTAACATCTGTAATGTGGCATATATCTGAATGACAGAATATTCAGTAAGAAATGATGGAGGTCAGGAAATACAATAAAATATTAATTCTAATTATTTTCATTGTTTTTCCTTACTCAGCTGAACTTGGGGTCATCAGCAAAGAAGACAAGCCCTTTTCAAAGGATGTTAATTGCTTATAAATAGTACGCAAAATAAAAATGAAAACTCGTGGTATTGATACGCAAAAATGAACTTTGGCGTGTATATGCCATGCGATGGGTAGGATTAGGGTTGTGGGGTAGATGCGTATCGTATGTATGCGAAAACTGCTTATCATATGCACGTCAACAAATTTCGAATCATATGCATGCGAAAACACAGCTGTACAAATCCAGAATCCACCCCACCCCCCGGCAGACCCCCAAAATATAATAAAACAAATAAGCAAAATAAAATAAACAATTTAATATATTAATACATTAATATTAATAGATAAATAAATAACAAAATAATTTTTACAAAGATTTTAGAAAAGAAGACACAACATTAAAAGCTGAAAGCCATGAATTTACAGTTTTCACGCTAGATCCATGTATACGAGAAGTAGAGAGTTCCACTGAGATAATGTCCAACAAATACACCGTCCAGGTTCGTCTGTCCATTGTGTGAGGAGGATTCCAACGGTTGACCAGAAATTTTTTGCTGCTGTGAGAGCAGCTAACAGTAAAGATCTTTGTTGGACGGACAAGGTGAATCCCACAAGTCAATCATAAGAAAAAATGGCAACAAATACGATAGGTCCTGTGAGAGCTGAGTCCAAAAAGGTGAGCGAGAGGGGCACTCCCAAAAAAAATAAACCTGCCTAAAACTCCTTGGGAACAGAGATTAGACGGCAGATTTGTATAAGAGTCAAGTAAACCCCATGTAGCAATTTCCAATGAATCCGAAAATAAAACATGCACATCCTCATTAAGATTCAAGAGATAGGTTGACAACACAGAGAAAAAATTAGGGTCAGGAGTACAAGGGGCATAAACTGAGAGAAATACAATATTCCTAATAGTAATATTTAAAGTCCTCCGCACCAATATTAGGACACCCTTGGTTTTAGTATCTGAAGATGAGTGAGATACCACTTCATAAAACTTATTATTACACCTGCGTATATCCACCTCTTTCAAATGGGATTCTTGAACTAACACTATATCAGTCTTTCTTCTTCGCAAAAAATCCAGAAAAACTGTACGTTTGTGAGGGCCATTTAGCCCATTAATATTATAACTCAGAATATTAAGGTCAGTCATAGGTATCAAACAGAATTACTGCATAATAAGACAAAATACAAGTTTGAAAATAAAACCAGTTGAGTCTACCATTAAACCACCCCCCACCCTCCCTGTTACATTCAAAAAAACATAAACACATTCCCATGAACTATGGCAGATCAAGCCATCTACCAGCACCCCTTAATATGGTCCGTGACGTCAACAAAACCTGCACATTACTGTAGCACCAACACTTGGCCCCATAGTCACATATTGACTAGGTAGTAGTATCTCTATTAAAAAAAATAATAATGAAAGAAAGAAAGAAAGAGAAGGAATAAAACATAAATAAAATAACATCATAATCAGTAAGCGATACTGTATGCACAATGATTGCTTCTAGTAACTGAATTAAGAAGTGAACTTAACAGTGAAAGACACAGTCACCTAACCATTTAGAGCATCTCTTCTCTAATTAGACAGCAAATGACCAGCTGAAGTTCACTGAGAGTTGGTGGATGAATGGGATCTGAGAAAAACTCTTGCTTCTTCTTGGGAGTGTAGCATTTTAGGTTCACCTTGATTCAGAATGACCTTCAGCGTTGCAGGATAAAGAAGAAAATTCTGCCAGCTTCTCTCATTTCCTTCCTAATTGGCGCAAATGCACTTCTTCTTTTCGGTGACCGGAGAAAAACCTGGAAAGAAAGACAGCGTTGCTCCGTTGGAAGTTTTCACCGGGGCATGAAGTCTGGCGGCCCGCAGAATGAGCTCCCTGTCCGTGTACCTCAACAGTTTAAAGATGAAAACCCGTGGTTTAGAGCGATCTGAAGAGAGCCTTGTGTACACGTGATGCGCTCGCTCCACTTCAATCTCTTTGCCCGCCAGAGACAGGAGCCACGTCGGTAGCAATCTTTTCAAAAAGCCCATAGGATCGTCCTTTTCGGAACCTTCAGGCAATTCGGCCAGATACCGATTGCTGCGCCTATTGTGATCCTGTAAATCCACAACCTGTTGCTCGAGTGCGGCAACGCACCTATCTTCATCTGCGACCACTTTCTTTTGTTCTCTCATCTCCCCTGTAAGAAGATCCAGTTTAGAGCATAGCAACTGAACAACTGACATGTGAGAAGCGAACTCGTTCCGCATCGCCGTCAACTCGTTCTCAGAATGTCCTCAAAGTGTGTAACAGTGTTCGCCATCTTGTCCATCATATCGCTCGCGGTCGGTGGCTTGGATTTCTTCTTAATCGGAGAAGCCGATGGAGACAACTCCTGCTGTTTACGACTGCATGCCATCAGTGAAAGTATTATTAATGAATAAAACTTCAAATAAAACAAAAAAATCTGCAAAAAGGCGCCAAACGTACGGAGCTCTACTCAAGTGCGACTAGGTTCATGTACACGTCACGTGCCTCCAGCCAAAGTCCAGTTTTGCGTATCAATACCACGTGTTTTCATTTTTATTTGGCATACTATTTATACACATTTTCATGAGACAGGGCTCTAATTTTTTTTTTCATTTGTAAATTTTTTTATTTTTTGAGTAATTTCTTATGTCATATTAATTAAAAAAAAACAATAGGCTATTTAACTGTGACCAACAGCTAGCAGACAGCATCTGACTTCCACCTAGCATGACCAACAGCACAATTAGTTTGTATTTCCACATAAAACCAACAAAAAACACAAAGCAGCTGCAGCAAACAAACACAGCAGGTGCACAGCAAAACAAATGCAGCAGAACACACGCAAGCGACACCACAACACTGAGAGTTTACCTTCAGAGGCTCAAACAATACATTCCCAGAGCTTCCAATTTGTTGTATGCTCTGGCATGACCCCATTTGGCCTTGCCTGATAACTACACAGTCTGCTTCTAAAAGCATCTCTTCTTTGTTTGCCATTAAAAAAATAGCGATGGATTCTGACAAAAACTGTTTTGAAACAAACATTTCTAATAATTTTGTCATAGTGTAGTGCGTGTTTTGCTTGTGACATAATATTCTTTCTATCTATCTATCTGTCTGTCTGTCCGTCCGTCCTTAAAATCCAAACTTTCAAACCAACCATCCATCTGTTCTCTTATATTGCTATTTATATATACTCTTATATTGAATTTAAAAAGCATTCTCAATTCAGTTCTGAAGGGGCATGACCCTTATCTTCAAGTCTGTCCAAAACAAGTGGTATGTGTAAAATGTACAGTGGTGACTTTGTAGTAGTGTCCATCTGGTCCGCATACTGTAGATTCCACCTGAATGAACTGTATATGAATCCTGGAGAAGATCATGGACAATCATGAATCACACCGGCAGAGGCTGCTCATCCATCTCACCCGGAGAAGCGTTTGATCTGTTGATCATTATTGATGGGAAAACTCAAGATACATTGAAAATGACGTTTATGGCCGACGGTCTTTCAGCACATATCATCACTCCAAACATATTTGAATCTGTAGGTAAAAGGAAGCATATGGAAGTGTATAGATGGGTCAAATAACTCCAACATTATTATGCAATGGCATAAACCACACAACAATCCATAGCATAACTGTAGCTTTTTTTTAATGTTCACATTTTCATGAACCAGCTATATTATTATATAAGCGACTGAGTTATTCAGCAGAGGTGGGGGAGCAGTATAGAAAGCCATTTTCACATTTCCCATTTTCCAGGTCTCAGTAAGACACATAAACCGCTCCTGTGGTCTATCCTGTCTGTTATGCTACCATACTTTAATGTTCCTGGCAGGCGTTTTGTTACCAAACTTCCTCTCAGGAGTGTGAGACGTGGCCTGGTGGGCTCTACACAAGCGCAGACATGTTGTATGGTAGTGCTTATGTTATGCATTTAAATCATCACTGCACTCCTTTCTTCCCATGGACTCCTGTTGCTTCTTCACTTTCCCATCAGATTAACTCTTTCCCCGCCAGCATTTTTAAAGTTACCAGCACCACTAGCATTTTTTAAAATTTTCACTAAATTTTCACGAACCCCAGTATATTTTGTTGTATGAATATCTGAACATGCAAAATGTCAAAAGAAAGTCTCTGCTTTTTTTTTTTTTTTTTGGAAAAGACTACTGACTAATCTGCATGGGATATAGAACGATCATCAAAACATAGATGGAGAAGATCGCTTATATCAACATTCCCAAAGCTTGCACATTCTTATACCACTTTCTGGCTGCTGTTAGGCAGGTTTGATTTATATGCGGTTTAATGTTTGATGATCATGTTATTTTACATATGCATCTGCCTACATATGTGACCGCTTGTTGCTTCATGTTTTGGTCCAACCGTTCAGTACTCTTTCAGAAGATGTTTAATAGCTCCTCCTATCATATACTGTAACAGCGAAAACACAGCCGGATAATTAAACCAAAAACTAAGAAAAAAGAAAATGGTTATAATGTGTCTGAAATTCTCAAAAGGAAAAAATGATAGTGTTGCAAATACTAAAGAAATAACTGAAAATGGACAATTCTGCACTCTTGTGTAATTACAAATGCATAGTTTTATTATATATTGTTACATATTATTTGTCATGGATTCTAAAGAATGAGACTATTTCTTAAAGATGCAGGAAAGCATGTAAAGTTCTTAGTCAGGAGAAATCCTCTCTGTCACATGCATGAGTGCAGTGTGTGTTTTTTTGGACCATGCATTGGCTGCAGACCGCAGAGGCTGATTTTGGAACTGACAGCTGCGACGTCCAGCTGGCTTCAAACCTGTTCGTGTGAGCCTTGATGCTTTAAAGGGTGTTTTTGAGGTGATAAGTCAGGCTACATCCTGATTGTATTGTGACTTTAGAGGTGTTTGAATAGTGCAGCCAAATCAAGTAATTAACACATGAGGAAAAGCCAATAAAAAGGCCTTGAACAGGCTTGTTCACTTGAGGTCTGGATATGATATTTACAGAACAATCCAAGCCAAATCCAGAAACCATAATATCACAGAGACTTGAGGCAGGACAACTGCATAACAACAGGCTAAAACCCCTCAAAACACCCTAGCAACCGTAGAGCATCATCCTGGCAACCACTCACAACAACCCAGCATCATAGAAGTGACTTCTGAATGCATAAGTGCCGCTCAAGTCTACATCAGAAAGATTTGGGCTGTATCCGAAATCGCCCCCTATACCCTCAAATAGTGCACTATTTGAGAGGACAGCCATTTTAAGTGGTGTTCGAAACCATAGTGGACGTTCTCGAGTTCACTCATTCAATCCCACAATGCACCGCAAAAACGAGTGTACAACCGATGTACACTCAACGGCTAGAGAATCCCCAGAATGCACTGTGAGAGTCGCACGCCGAGTGAATTCCCACGTCTCGCCAGAAGATGACACCCGCAGCTGAATCATCCATTCATTGATTCTAAAAGCACTCGTCCACGGCGTAATACAGCGTAATACAACATAGGTACAAAATTAGTTGTAAATTGACTATTAGGGTTTATACATAATTTCCGTGACAGAGTTCAAGATTAATCCTTGAATCTTACAACTGGAGCTACCCGTATCAAATGATTATTAAACAGCAAGCAAACTATGCAAAAACGGCAGTCCTTCCGGTGCACTCAGTGTCCGAATTCACTCACTCGTTTTCATTCAGTGAACTATATGAGTGGACTAATGTAGGGAATAGTGAATGAGGGTATAGGGGGGCGATTTCGGATACAGCCCTAGTGTTAGCAGGCACCTGTGGAGCATCATGGGAAAACAAGCTCAGTGATTGTTTGTGGAAGCTCTCGTTTGTCAGCACAAGTCTCTTAATGACCGCTCTGTTCTGTTGAACACTCATTCTTCTCTGTAGATTTCCCGTATATTCCACATATGGTGGGAATTAGTGGACTGGCGATCAGATCTGTGATCTGGAATTTTCCTCGGATACATACAGGCAGTCAGCGTTCCTCTCATCCTTTACTGACAGATCGGAGTGGAAAATCTGTTCTCTCTAATGCTGTAAAGGGTTTACATCAAACTCTACTGTTTCTCTTTTATAAAGGAAAAATAAGATGGTACAATAAACCGTTATGAGGTTTTAGGTAGTCGTCATAGTAAACTACCCAAAACAAATTTTTTGTTGGTATAATAGTTTCCTTTTAAGCTCTTTTAAATTCTTGACTTTAACTCTTTCCCTGCCACTGACGGAATTTTCCGGCTTTCCATCTTTTCATATATGGTAGGGGGCGCCATTACACATCTTCTAAAAGAGTACTGAATCAAAACATGCTGAAGAATGACATGATGTTACCAAATGAGATGATGACCCAGGAAGTGGTTTAGGACTGTGCAAGCTCTGTGTGTGTTGATGGAAGCGATCAACTCCATCTATGTTTTGAACATCGTTCTGAATCCGATCTGGATGTAAATTTGACAGTAAAACCTCAAAAACGTGAAGAAATCTCAACATCTGAGGTTTTATATATATATATGAAGAATGTTGGTAACCAAACAATTGATGGTAGTCATTAACTTCCATAGTATTTTTTTCCCCATGCTATGGGAAATCAATGGGGACCAACAACTGTTGGGCTATTAAAATTCTTCAAAATATCATCTGTCATGTTCCAAAGAAGAGAGAAAGGTTAGGAACAGCTTTAGGGTGAGTAAATGACAGAATGAAAGAATTTTTGGGTGTACTGTTCCTTTAAGTAGCTTTAGTTTACATAATGATACAAGTACTCAAACAAAATGGCTTGTTAAATGGATAGCTTAACAAAAATAATACAAATAATGATATTCATCATCATCATCATCTTTAAACAAAGTTTTTTTTTTTTTTTTGTTTTTTTAAATGTCTCCATTTGTGTTGTCCTTGCACTGAAAGCCAGTGGGCTCCAATGTTGTTTTGGTCTCCACTTACAAAAACAGCTCTCTACAGTGCAAAGACCCAACTAAAAATAATTCACTGTCAACTTATCTACCAAAATGAATCAATTAAATAAAAATTGATAATGACAAGTCATTGATTTTTTCAAATAGTTGCATGTAAGCCAATCGGAACTGTTTCTGAAGCTACAATGTTTTACACATAACAGGAGTTACACACAACACGGTTTTACTATATATTTTTTTCCTTCTGCCTCCATGGAAAGTTTTCTTCTGGTGTGTTTTTGGCCACAGTGGACAGTATCTGGATTTATGACGAACTTCAGCTTTCTCACTCTGTTTAGGGTCAAATCCTGCCTTCAAGAGGTCATATCGTGGAAAACCACATTTTCCTTGCACTTCTGAATTAAGAGTTTGAGAAAGTGTATGTTTTCATTGCACAATCTTCAGAATTGAGAACTCTGACCCCAGTTTATCCAGAATACTTTCATCATCTGAACTCATTCAAGTGAATGATACTGATCTGACATCAATATCAGCTGCTGTTAGTCCATATTTCATTGTAAACTGACAACTTTGATGTTGATTGAAATGAAACACATAACACTAAGCTGTCCAGGTTCTCTGCTTGATCTGTCCAAAAGACGGAAGGTGTTGAAATCTAAAGATGATGTAAAGTATGTCCGTCCTACACATTAAACGCGCTGGATTTTTAATCCAGACACGCTTCATCTTATTGAAGTCCCTCATAAGTGCAGTTCTCATAAAAGAAGGCTATAAAACGACATCAATATTAAACATAGTCTTAAAAGTTATAATTGTATGAACAAGGACAGAACGTGGTGGTTTAGGAGGCATGACGTATCTGATTGCTTTTTCCATTGAGGCGGAGAGAGAGAGCGATACACTGTTTCTGCCATGAACGCTGATCTATGGAAAGATGCTCTGCTGCTTGGAGGTCAATGCGGTTGAAAAACAGCTTTGGACAGCAAAAAGCTGAACTATAGAGATCTTGTTCTCTCTTCCTGTGCGGTCTGACTCAAAGACACTTCACAAAAGGAGATGTTAGACAGCTTGTCAGACCTTTGATTCTACATATAAGAGAAATAGATGGTGATTTATACTGCCAAACCCATAAAAAGACCCCCAAAAAGTATAAGTGGTCAAAATGACTCACAAGCTATATTCAAAGCCTTCTGAAATCATACAAATTATATGCTTAAAATTTTCCGCTCAAATTGCATTCATACTTACCGCAACACAGATCTAGTTTTAAGTGTGCAAAAAAGTAAATGCGCTATACACTGAAAAAGATTTTGGTGAAGGAGGTAACTAATTTAAGTTATAAAAACGTTGTGGGAAACGTTTCTAAAATGATGAAATTTTTTAAATTTTTTATGTTTTGTAAAGGTTTATTTCACTTAAACTATAACTTTATTTGAACATTTATTTTTAATGTTCTAAGGATGTTAAAATGTCCAGTTCTTGTCATAATTATAGCATTATTTAACAGTTACAAAATACATTTCTTAGAATGTTCATCAAGTACAAATGACATCATATGGCTGTTTTGGGAATGTTGATCTCAGAACGTTCCATAAACATTACGTTAAGAATATGTTGTCCTTATATTTAACTTTTAAAACATGTCAGTGAAAGTTGTGTGAACATTCCCTGTTAGCTGGGAAATTTCACAAATATTTTAAAGAAATGGCAAGAAACACAATTAAATGAACAAGAAATTTTAAAATAGTGCTTTCTCGTAAAACACTCCAATAATGTTTATTTACAACATCGAGAAGAAGAAAAATGACAGTAGGTTGACAGCTGACTTCTCAAATCTACTAGCTCAGAATAATGCAAGTAATATGAATGCTTATCCCCTCTTTTCATAACCCTTTTGACACAGTTTTATACCTTTTCAACATTGACTCTTTCAGTAAAATATGCATTGCTAAATTCACTGGTTTACTGGAGCGATCAAATCAACCCTAGCGCTAAATCGATGTAGGGACAGTGATGACAGCAACGGATGAGTGTGCTGATAACATTAAACAAAGAAATCTAATGAAGACCTGGTTGACAAACAAAAGCTGAAATCATTTTTGTTTTGGTCAAATCCAACATGGCCATCCAGACAGTCCACGAGGGTGGGCATATACGACTCCCAGAGCGGCTTATTGAGAGAAACCGTAAATATTTCCACTGACATCATGGCTATATCCAGAGCGGAAAACGTTGGGAGTCGGTGGATTTACTTGTGCTCCATGGCACAGAGATTCCATCAGATCAGGATCGCTTACGGTCTTAATTAACATCAGCTGCTGGTCTCCTGACGTATGAGAAAACCCCAGCACTGCTGTTTTTCCAGCTTTAAAGCTCAAACATCCAATCATAAACCTGAAGCTGCTTTCGTTTAAGAGCGTGGATTCTTCACAAGCTTGACGTTCACACATACCCACGTACGCACGTTGTTGAACTCACTGTACGGATGTCCTTGTCCTTCCAACGAACACGTTAGTCATGTAAAGACTGTAAAGTGTTCTTTAGATCTGCATGCGTGCGAGTCAAATACATTTATGAAGCCAGATACTTCCTTCTTAAACTTTTAACTGCTGGTTAACATCAGATGTTTGTCACAAGTTTTATTGGGTGAAGAGAGACCACTGCCTCCACCAAATTTCCATCGGTGCGGCATGTCTGGCTGTAGTCTTACCTGTAATGCTGTAAATTAGCGCATAAAAATTACATTATCAAACTCGACGACAAAGTTTACATATAATGAATTATTACACCAGCACTGTGTTGACATCTTCAGTAGGTGGCTTCTGCAAAACCACTTTTGAATCTCATTTGGTCAGATTTGCTTGAACAATTTAGCATTTTCTTAAGTGCTCTGGCAAACACCTCGACTGCTTTGCTCATAAATGTTAGGGATTTAAAGAAACCCATGAGTATTAAACTTTGGTGCATAACTGTTTGTGCTAATAATATTTCAGATCTTACGTCCTGTTGTGAAGCATTGTTGGTGTGCTATTACTTTTCTAAGGAACTGGACTAAAATCTGGCAGACGATAAAAGACCTAAGACTTAATATGAACCATACAGGTGCCGGTCATAAAATTAGAATATCATGAAAAAGTTGATTTATTTCAGTAATACCATTCAAAAAGTGAAACTTGTATATTAGATTCATTCATTACACACAGACTGATATATTTCAAATGTTTATTTCCTTTAATTTTGATGATTATAACTGACAACTAATGAAAGTCCCAAATTCAGTATCTCAGAAAATTAGAATATCAATTAAGACCAATGCAAAAAAAAATATTTTTAGAAATGTTGGCCAACTGAAAAGTATGAACATGAAAAGTATGAGCATGTACAGCACTCAATATTTAGTTGGGGCTCCTTTGGCCTGGATTACTGCAGCAATGCGGCGTGGCATGGAGTCGATCAGTCTGTGGCACTGCTCAGGTGTTATGAGAGCCCATGTTGCTCTGATAGTGGCCTTCAGCTCTTCTGAATTGTTGGGTCTGGCGTATTGCATCTTCCTCTTCACAATACCCCATAGGTTTTCTATGGGGTTAAGGTCAGGCGAGTTTGCTGGCCAATCAAGAACAGGGATACCATGGTCCTTAAACCAGGTATTGGTAGCTTTGGCAGTGTGTGCAGGTGCCAAGTCCTGTTGGAAAATGAAATCTGCATCTCCATAAAGTTGGTCAGCAGCAGGAAGCATGAAGTGCTCTAAAACTTCCTGGTAGACGGCTGCGTTGACCTTGGACCTCAGAAAACACAATGGACCAACACCAGCAGATGACATGGCACCCCAAACCATCAATGACTGTGGAAACAAGCAACATGGATTATGTGCCTCTCCTCTCTTCCTCCAGACTCTGGGACATTGATTTCCAAAGGAAATGCACAATTTACTTTCATCAGAGAACATAACTTTGGACCACTCAGCAGCAGTCCAGTCAAGACGCTTCTGACGCTGTCTCTTGTTCAAGAGTGGCTTGACACAAGGAATGCGACAGCTGAAACCCATGTCTTGCATACGTCTGTACGTGGTGGTTCTTGAAGCACTGACTCCAGCTGCAGTCCACTCTTTGTGAATCTCCCCCACATTTTTGAATGGGATTGGTTTCACAATCCTCTCCAGGGTGCGGTTATCCCTAATGCTTGTACACTTTTTTTCTACCACATCTTGTCCTTCCCTTTGCCTCTCTATTAATGTGCTTGGACACAGAGCTCTGTGAACAGTCAGCCTCTTTAGCAATGACCTTTTGTGTCTTGCCCTCCTTGTGCAAGGTGTCAATGGTCGTCTTTTGGACAACTGTCACGTCAGCAGTCTTCCCCATGATTGTGTAGCCTACAGAACTAGACTGAGAGACCATTTAAAGGCTTTTGCAGGTGTTTGAGTTAATTAGCTGATTAGAGTGTGGCACCAGGGGTCTTCAATATTGAACATTTTTACAATATTCAAATTTTCTGGAATACTGAATTTGGGACTTTCATTAGTTGTCATTTATAATCATCAAAATTAAAGGAAATAAACATTTGAAATATATCAGTCTGTGTGTAATGAATGAATCTAATATACAAGTTTCACTTTTTGAATGGTATTACTGAAATAAATCAACTTTTTCATGATATTCTAATTTTATGACCGGCACCTGTATATACACTAATTAGTCTTTTTAAAAACTTGTTTTCCAGTAAAAATATATAAAAAAAAAAAAAAAAAAAAAAAAAAAAAACTGAGAAATAACACTGCATACAAGACTTGATTGTATCGTGAACATAAGTTTATTTTGTCTTATTGTTTTTTGTTTACTTGTTTTTTACATTGTCATACTAAAAAAAAAAACTAAAATCAAGTGGAAAAAAAACTGCCAATGCAGTAATTGACTATTTTCACTCAGAAATGTCTAGTATATTTTACAAAGAATTACAAAAAATGGCAAGCAACGCACTAAAATAAAACAACTTTGGAAAATCTTTTTATTTTATTAAAACATTTTTCAAGATATGAAAACAAGTAGTCTTTAAACAAGCAATAATTGTTTACAGATAATAGTAGACATTTACCTGGAGAACAATACATAAATACTCATTAGGAATATGAGTTTTTGCAGTATGAAAGACAAAACATCATAGAGCCTTGACAGAAGAAGCACAAAGAACATAATAGCAACCAACTAATAATTCAATGAGAAACCACACCACAATATCCTGACAAACATCTACAATGGCACAGAATTGTCATTTTACATTTTGTACAGGCAAGCACCACTCATTGTGCAAATTTTTATTCATTTTACCTTCATTTACTCAGGTTTGTCGTTTGAGATCTTCAGACAGGCTGCAGTTTATCTTCACTATGCTGCATATTTTTGGATATTGCATAACTATAATTGCGTGATTAAAAACTATTAGTTTGTATATAACAATGGAGTGTTGTTCTGCTGTTTGACAGTTTCTTTCTACAGAGTCAGCTGGTTTACTGAGAGTTTACCGGTAGCGTCTGGATTTGAAGAGTTCCTATGAAAACCGTCTGAGTGCTGAAATACTTTCCTGACAGCAGAGCTCTATCGGCAGATTGAGGGGCTCACTGGTTCATGAAAAAACAACATCCTCCGTGCTGCCAAGACAATTTATCCAATCAAAGCTCTGAATGCAGACGCCAGGTCTCCAGGGAAAACTTTGCATCGGTCAGTGACTCTGATGGAAACATGCCCTAACCGCTGCTGGTAAATGCTTCTGTTTGAGCCGTCGAAATGCTTCGAACCTGGTGGCGTTATTTATCATCTGTTGGTTACACTGAATCCTCTACTTACGCACTCGCCAGCATGGCCTTTTTTGGGCTGATAAAATTATCTGAGCAGCATGGGAAGCCTGTAAAACTGCTTGCTGCCTCACAAATGTCACCTCATCCAGTCTCACAAATGGATGAAAGCGGCAGTAACTTGCTCAGGCTGACGTCTGGCTTCCGTAACTTGTGACAGGTGTTTACTGCAGCCCTTAGACACGAAATTACACAAAACAGAGACAATGCGTAACATCACAATGTGCAGTGTGTGAAAGTGTGGCTAGTTCACTCTTACAAAGGTTTCTTATTGGCTAATGCCATTGGTTCCATGAAGAACCTTTAAAATCAATGGAACTTTCCGATTTGACAATGTTCTTTATAGTATATTATCTTCAAATAATTAAAATTTTCATCACACTAAGAAAAATAAGACAGTATGAGAAACAATATGGAAGCCACCCAGCCAACAGAAAATGTTAACACAACTTTTCACAAGTTTAAGGTAATCTTTATGGAACCTTTTTATAACTTTATTTGATATACGTCATCAGAACGCTGAGAAAACATTCTCAGACAGCATTCTCATCCTTGTCATGAGAACGCTCATCAAGTCCAAATAACATCATGTTGAGAGAAAATATTCTTAGAACAACATTTCTGGAACCTTCTCATGATGTTATGTATACTTGTGGGAAATATGCATTGTAGGAAATATTTTAGTAACATTTAAATAACGTTATAATCATGAAAAGAAAACTGCACATTTCTGCATTTTAGAAACATTTAAAAGCAATGTTTTTATAACCTAAATTTGTTACCATAACATTTCATATTGTGATATGCCCAAATGTAGTCACATGACCTCATTATGTTGCATGTTTAATTTGCTGTTCTATTGCAGGAAATACAAAGTTATTTTCTTTTTAAATCCAATTTTCTTTACAGATTTAACATTTGGCAGTCCGATTAAACAATGAGTCAACAAAATGTTGAAATTACTGCTAATGTTACTTTTGACTCATTTGGCACACTAGAAGTGTCTAATGCACTGTATATATTTCATGCTATGTGTTCTAGTCATATACTGCTCATGGACAAATGTAGTAGGTCATCGGGTTATTCTATGCATATAGAAATATAGTGTTCACAACATGCACACAACAGAGATGGAAACTTGTAAAGAGCTGTGACGCCATTACATCACATCCAAGGGATATGGCTAGGGTTATTTTCTCTGAATAATGTGACACTTATATAAACATGAGTTTCTCTTGCTGTTTTTTCTGTAGCAGCACTTGTCTGCCTTGAAATCTTTTAAAAACATTAAAAGAAAATCAGTAAAATCAACCTGCAGCATATAGAAAACTATTACCAAAAGGGATCAGAGACTCAATAAAATATTAAGACTTAAGACTTGCACTGTGGAAATAGTAAAAGTAGAAGAGTAAAAGTTTACTATTCCAAAGCCAGCACTGTGATTTCTGTGCATGTCCATTCCTCTCAGCTGATTCAATGGCCACATATGGAGAAATCAAGGGTGTTTATTTCATTCGTAAAAAAACAGATGACCTTTACCATATGGTTTTGCAAATAGAACCATCTGCCTCATCTTATTGGTTGACCTGCTTTTCCACGGAAAGCATGAGCAAATGCACATAAACAAAGAGAGATGTCTGTCTTTGATGACAATAATATTTAAACGTAGCACCTCTGAGTAGAGCTGGGCGTATGATGGTAAACTGGGCGAAAATAGAAATGTGTCAAGCAGAAGAGATTCTGATATACAATTTATTCTGCGGTGTTGTGCAAAGGTCTGAGGGCACTAGTGAAGATGCTTCTCTATTGCAGTTTTATAATTTAATGCTTTTTTTTTCATGGCAAATGAATAGCAATTTGGATGAATCATTTAACTGTAAATCACCCAGTTCTCCTCTGAATCATTAGCAAACTTCAGACGGGCCTGTACATGTGCTTTCTTGAGCAGAGGGACCTTGCGGGCGCTGAACAATTTCAGTCCTTCACGGTGTAGTGTGTTACCAATTGTTTTCTTGGTGACTACGGTCCCAGCTGCCTTGAGATCATTGACAAGATCCTCTCGTGTAGTTCTGGGCTGATTACTCTCTGTTCTCATGATCATTGAAACTCCACGAGGTGAGATCTTGCATGGAGCCCCAGTCCGAGGGAGATTGACAGTTATTTTGTCTTTCTTCCTTTTGCGAATAATCGCACCAACTGCTCACCTTCTCACCAAGCTGCTTGCTGATGGTCTTGCAGCCCATTCCAGTCTTGTGTAGATCTACAATCTTGTCCCTGACATCCTTGGACAGCTCTTTGGTCTTGGCCATGGTGGAAAGTGTGGAATCTGATTGACTGATTGCTTCTGTGGACAGGTTTTTATACAGGTAACAAACTGAGATTAGGAGCTCTCCCTTTAAGAGAGCCTGTATAAAAACCTGTATTTTACAGTACCTGTATAAAAGACACCTGGGAGCCAGAAATCTTGCTGATTGATAGGGGAACAAATGAGTCCCTCATTAAAATGCATTTGACTCATTAAAATGCAAATCAATTTATAACTTTTTTGAAATGTGTTTTTCTGGATTTTTTTTGTTGTTATTCTGTCTCTCACTGTTCAAATAAACCTGTCATTAAAATTATAGATTGATAATTTCTTTGTCGGTGGGCAAACGTACAAAATCAGCAAATACATTGTTTCCCTAACTGTACTTTACACTACGCATGAAAGTAAGTTGATACTCTGTCTTAAATAACAAGTACAGCTACTTTAAAAAGCAGCAGGTGCATAAAATCAATCGTAGTTATGCAATCTTCTTAGACAAACATTTTTGTTATGGGGCCCTTATCTGTTCCTGCATGCATGACAATGTCCCTGTGAGGTCCATATATAAATGCTTTCTGGAGTCTGGTGGGGAAGAACCTAACTGGCCTGCACAAAATATAAAGCTTACATATAATATGAAACCTCTTTTTCCATTCATTTAGTGTTTAGTCATTTCCATTCACTGCAGTCTTTGCCCCGGCTATGGGAGGATGAGAGCATTTTCTCCCCGAGGACCATGAATGCCAGATGATGTGTATAGCCAACATTACTTTATGCTTTAGATTAATGGATAGACATTCACTTCCAATTGGAAGATTGTAACACTCGGACAGACAAAAAAAACTATGAGGAAAAACAGCATCTCTCAAAAGGATTGACACAGACGTCTCATTTAAGCGTAAGCCCGCCTTCCCCGTCTCTTCTCTGGACACAAACAGAGACGCACCTCACTCTTCAATAGCTGGCAGATGGGATTCGACTGGGGCCAGTGAACCAAGAATGGTGAAGGAAGAATGAAAATCAAAGGAGCAGAAAGCCAAAAGAGGATTTTAGTTTTGTTTTTTGAGATGAAACATAAAGATTGATGACTGATCCCAGCACTCGTAGTTTACATGCATGTCTACATCCATAAAGCCAGACATGCAGCACATGTTGTGTCTGGCGCCGTGTTCGTCCTTGTGTTTTGCATTTTAGAGTTCGTAATTCTCCCCCCAAACAATATTACATATGTTCTGCTTCTTTGACCAATAAAGTAATGCACCTTAAAGACTTCATGAAATCAGAAAATCAAGCTGAGTTCAAAGACTTTTGAGCCGTGGCCATCATGCTGGTGTACTTGACAAATACAGCTGATGTACACATTTAAAAAGTACTACAGTCTTTGTCATCCAGGAAAACTGATCAGAAATATATACTTCATTGAGAGCTCTCTAAAACATTCCCTGAAAAAATCTCTTCTAGCAATAGCAAAGTCCTGATTCATGACTGTGGTGCTCGATAAAATCTATAGAGCGTTGCAGTGATGACATATTTTGTAGGCCAACCTGAAAGTTAGCATCACCATGGTTCCCTTGACAAAAAGCCAGTGGGAGTTTTCCAATGGCTTTTGGATAATTGCAAAAAAAAAAAAAAAGCTCTGTGATGAACAAGAGTTCATGATTCTTACACTTTCTTCATCATGATGTTCACAAATCAGTATCAGAATCAGAAGAGCTTTATTGCCAAGTGTGTTTGCACACACAATGCATTTGTCTTGGTGTTAGGAGCTTCCAGTACAGAAGTACAAACATAGTGCAGACAACATATAATTAAGGTAATAAAAACACTAATAATGAAGAGAATAGACAATAAATTATAAATAACAACGGTAATAAAAATATACAGAAAAGAGAAAAAATGTCCATAGACAGAACTGTGAATGTGCATATGTTCTATATACGGATGAAGGTTTGATGAGTTATTTACAGATGTACAGTACCGGGGTGTGTTATGTGTTGTTCAGGTGGGATATGGCCTGGGGGAAAAAACTGTTCTTGTGTCTGGCTGTTCTGGTGCTCAGTGATCTGTAGCGCCGGCCAGAGGGCAACAGTACAAAGAGAGAGTGAGCTGGGTGTGAGGGGTCCAGAGTGACTTTCTTAGCCCTTTTCCTCACTCTGGAGATATAAAGGGGGGGGTGAAATGCATTTTGAAGCCTAAGTACAATTGCCAGAGTTAAAAAGCTAAACATAGCTATAACAAACTAAACATGGCTGTAAACAAACTACCATGGTCACATGACTTCAGCGTCACCACCATTAAGTTTCCAACAGCTCTTTCAGTCTATATAAAAACATTTTCTCTGCATAGTTTAGAATAATTCAGAATAGTTTGCAAGAGTGCGATTATTAATACAAAGAGGCTGTCAAAGGGAGTAGATGAGTTTACCTGTTTCATGTTTCGTGTCCCAGACAAATTTTTCCCCATTTATCAAAAAAAAAAAAAAAACATTCAAAAACCCTTTGACTTCACGACAATGTAATCAAAGTGCTAAAATGCTAACTCGCAAAGGGGTTCTAAAATATTAATATATTAGCATACAATTGCAAGTTAGCATACAATTGTACACCCCTCCTCATCTTCCTGTTTCAATATGTTACAAGTTTCTGGCAGAATAGCCTCAGTAGTGAAAATTACTAGCATTTTCCTTAAAAATAGCCAAATCTGCTGGATATTTCTTTTTTTTTTCCATAACTATGGTTTTGCTGTATACCACACCCACAAACTATGACAGATCTTCAAAACAAGACATTTGAGATGAAGAAAACCAATTCTAATAGCTCAGCATTACATTGTGAACGATGAAAACAGCGTACTTGTGAATTCTTACGTGGATTCCTGTGTGCATGTGTGGGGCTTTATAACACTGTTTTTATGCAATACTTGTCCTGTAACTAACCGTAAACGCGAACTAGAAATCGTTATCTGACAATGTTGACATTAAATCAGACTGAACATGGATCATTCCATGTAGGCTACATGCAGCTTTCTCCATGTCCGATCTGTTAAATAACGCTTTCTAGCACACCTTCCTAAGGAAAGGATATGGACCAGAAGACATTGCAATTACTACATGATATTTAGACAGACTTAAAGAAGTTCCAGATCTATACTTGTGCTCTTATTATTTCAGTTATTGTGCTCTTGTGAATTTATTTTGATGTTAACTACATTTACTTCCAAATTCATTATCATGTTGATATGCTATGTTACTATAAAGCTGTTACGACAAACATCTGATATCTTCAGTTGTTGCGTATACCGAGCTGCAGTGGTATGTGCGGTATTTTTGCGCATATAATAATCTTTCTTCCGGTAAAAAAAATAAAAAACAATAATTATAACATCATTTAAGGAAAAAAACCCCAGTAGTGTACCCATTTAAAATGTCACATCTGCAAAATATATTAGAGGAAAGAGAGTCAAATGGATCTAGAATGGCATAAGGGTAACAGGTGACATGATTTAGCATCAATTTTTTAGGTGAGTTTTTATTTTAGCAACAGTGCCATCTTTAGCTAAAACTATAGGCTTGTTTTGACACCTTACTGACTTGGATGTTGTAGTTTATGTTGCCCTCAACAATTAGGCCTACTTTTTTTTTTTTGGTTTGTTTATGACGTATTTTATGAAAAATGGGACCCACATATATACTGTATGTATATCATCTTTTTCAGGAAACTGGTTATAAAAGAGTCTATGCTTCCGGTTTTTCCCCAAGGTTCCTAAATCTCCGGCTTGTTTTGTTATGTAATTGTGGACTCTCAAAGGCCTTCAGCGTCTGTTCTGACCCCAGAGCCAAACGAGATGATTGCCTCATTATTCAAAGGGCATCTAAGGAAAATCAGGCCTTCCATGGACGAACAGGAATCCTGAAGCGTTTCATGTATGTGCAGGACATGACTCACCTCCTCATTTACGTCTGTGAGAAAACAAGCCTGTTGCAATGTTTGCTTCTTCTGCAACAATTCACACAGAAGAACATGTGTTTTCTTGATCTGTGAAAAGGCAGATTGATCATTCTTGCGCTCGTTTGCTCTTTGGTGTCTTTTTCTAATTTTCTTTTCCTGTGAAATTTTTTTGAAAGGCTGTTTTTCAGCATCAACTGTTTATGTTAGCGCAACACACAGTACCCTGATGGAGAAGGATGATATAATCTGTTTTCTGACTTCATTCACCATGAAACCCGACAATTGTCAGGCATGCTCGTTAACCCTGAGCAGTAATTACATCAAATGACTTACATTTCAATGTCCTCACATCACATATGCAGGTTATAAACTCTAAGCAATCATACTTCACGTTTTCATATTTTTGAAACCATCCATTATGGTATGAATAAAAATGATTGTCAAATTCTCCATAATAATGAATTGTAAATAATGCATTGGACATCATGTACTAACAATATATATATATATATATATTTTTTTTTTTACAGTGCTTAAGATTAATGTGTGTGTGTGTGTTGTTTTCATTTTTGTTTCAGTTAACTACAGTAATCCTGATATATATATATATACATAACATATTAAACACTTTATTAAGCATAATACAGAAAGTATTGAACATATAGTTAGTAAGTGATACCTAATGCATTAACCAATATTAATAAATTAAACCTCAAAGTGTTACCGAAATCTTTGTGATTTACTACCTCATGCATCAGAGGGCGAAAGAAAAAAAATATGGAGAATTGCTGTAATGTGCCATTAAAGAATGAAACAGATCAGGAATATGTGACGTTAGAAAGTATGTCTGCTCAACCTCAGCATTCAGAAGGAATGTGAAGCTTTGATTTGTGTTTGTATCTGGAACATTTTTTAAATGGTTTCAAAAGATCAAAGTGACCCCGTGCCTGATCATAATCACTTTTATAAGCTTTTGCAATCTGCCCTGTTTGCGCATTAGCAGAATATTTTCCAGAGGAAATGTTAGGACGCAACCAAACACATCGCCCTAGATCTTTGTCGTTCCAGTCCATAAAGCTCTTTGGTGTTCCCTCAGTATTATATATAGGGATCGGGGGATCTATACACTACGCTGTGATGTTATAATGTCTAAAGCATGTGTGTTGAGGTCTGGCAGTCTTTGCGTGCATTTAACTTTCAGGCGCAGACACGGATCTTCTTGCACACTTTTAATTTGATTAGTTTGAATAGATAACAAACCATGCTGGGTCCAATTACACAGGCTAGAGGTCAAGGGTAATTTTCAATGCAGTTTCTCCTAGTGACTATTATGCATGTGGTAAAATACAGTGGGTACGGAAAGTATTCAGAATTTTTCACTCTTTGTTATATTGCAGCCATTTGCTAAAATCATTTAAGTTCATTTTTTTTCCTCATTAATGTACACACAGCACCCCATATTGACAGAAAAACACAGAATTGTTGACATTTTTGCAGATTAAAAAAGAAAAACTGAAATATCACCTGGTCCTAAGTATTCAGACCCTTTGCTGTGACACTCATATATTTAACTCAGGTGCTGTCCATTTCTTCTGATCATCCTTGAGATGGTTCTACACCTTCATTTGAGTCCAGCTGTGTTTGATTATACTGACTGGACTTAATTAGGAAAGCCACACACCTGTCTATATAAGACCTTACAGCTCACAGTGCATGTCAGAGCAAATGAGAATCATGAGGTCAAAGGAACTGCCTGAAGAGCTCAGAGACAGAATTGTGGAAAGGCACAGATCTGGCCAAGGTTACAAAAAGTTACAGTGTTTTTCAGCTGCAGGGACAGGACGACTGGTTGCAATTGAAGGAAAGATGGATGCGGCCAAGTACAGGGATATCCTGGACGAAAACCTTCTCCAGAGTGCTCAGGACCTCAGACTGGGCCGAAGGTTTACCTTCCAACAAGACAATGACCCTAAGCACACAGCTAAAATAACGAAGGAGTGGCTTCACAACAACTCCCTGACTGTTCTTGAATGGCCCAGCCAGGGCCCTGACTTAAACCCAATTGAGCATCTCTGGAGAGACCTAAAAATGGCTGTCCACCAACGTTTACCATCCAACCTGACAGAACTGGAGAGGATCTGCAAGGAGGAATGGCAGAGGATCCCCAAATCCAGGTGTGAAAAACTTGTTGCATCTTTCCCAAAAAGACTCATGGCTGTATTAGATCAAAAGGGTGCTTCTACTAAATACTGAGCAAAGGGTCTGAATACTTAGGACCATGTGATATTTCAGTTTTTCTTTTTTAATAAATCTGCAAAAATGTCAACAATTCTGTGTTTTTCTGTCAATATGGGGTGCTGTGTGAACATTAATGAGGGAAAAAAAATGAACTTAAATGATTTGAGCAAATGGCTGCAATATAACAAAGAGTGAAAAATTGAAGGGGGTCTGAATACTTTCCGTACCCACTGTATATCATGTTCAAATAATCATGTGAGATACAGCATCACTCAACCAATGAGATCCAGACTCTTTTATAAGAAAATGGACATATGTGACCCTGGACCACAAAACCAGTCTTAAGTCGCTGGGGCATATTTTTAGCAATAGACAAAAATAGGTCAAAATTATACATTTTTCTTTTATGCCAAAAATCATTAAGATATTAAGTAAAGATCATGTTCCATGAAGATATTTAGTGTATTCCCTACCGTAAATATATCAAAACCTAATTTTTGATCAGTAATATGCATGGCTAAGAACTTCATTTAGACAACTTTAAAGGTGATTTTTCTCAGTATTTAACTTTTTTTGCACCCTCATATTCCAGTTTTTCAAATAGTTGTATCTCAACCAAATATTGTCCTATCCTACCAACCTATTTCATACATCAATGGAAAGCTTATTTATTCAGCTTTCAGATAATGTAGAAATCTCAATTTCAAACAAATGTACACTTATGACTGGTTTTGTGGTCCAGGGTCACACATGTGAAAGTGCACATATCAACACCATGAATCATCTGACCATGTTTTGATGAATTATGCTGTCATGATCATAATGAAAGCTACATTAAAAGCATTCCTTTTACACAATGTTAATAGCGTACAGTTCTGCAAATAAGGCCTAATTTACCTAGAAAAAAATCCAATAAGAAGTCAAAGTTACACAGATATGTGCTTGCTGCATTTAAAGGGGACCTATTATGCAAACATCACTTTTATAAGGTGTATGAACACAGTTGTGTGGCCGCAATGTGTGAAAACAAGCAGCCTATAATGATAAAAATCCACCCACTCATTTTTTTTATAATCTGAAAAAATCATAAACAGTCTTCCAGTGTAGCAAATGTCTTCAAGAATTCCTTGCCTCCACAGTTTCTCATAGTATTTCTCAGAAGAACCATAGTTTGTATTTTTTGGTAACCACCTTCCTGGATGAATCCGAGTGTTTCCTCCTAGGAGACATTGGACAATTTCTTCTTCTCTGTGACTCCAACGTCCAAACTACATCTTCTCATGACCTTCGGTCCCATTTCTTACCTCACTTCACTCCATTGCCACCACATGCAGCCAAATTCAGCCTGAAATGGCAAACTCAGCCGGAAGATTTCCAGTGAGGTGTAATCCTGTTCAGAACCCGTGTTCACATCAATGGCAAGAGAGAAAGATTCCTATTTTCTGAAGAAAAGGTGTGGTTTTTAGCAGTGTTGCTATGCAGTTGTTAGGGAGTTCTGGGTGGTTTATAGGTCGTTGTTATGCAGCCTCTTGCGCTGATATTATAGTCTTGGGTTCTATGTGAATTTTTCACCCGTTTTTTTCATCCGCCAAGTGAAATGAATTAGCCTGTTCACTTAGAATGAGCAAAAGCAATCATGATGATTGACTGAACAAACACCACTTAAATTTTGTGATAATGATTGATTGATTTGTTTAACATTCTTTATAACATCACATCAGTATTATTTTCTATTAGTGTTCATGCCACAATTTTTCATAATATCTTTATCATAAAAAATAATACGTAATCACAGGTAATTTGAAACATGGTTGAATATTATGTATGTTTTTCATTGCTATTAAATATAATTGCGGCACAGCACGAACACTATAATGGAAAGTACAACTATAGTCCTGTTCAGAAAGTAGCAATTGCACAAATGCATTGTGCTGACGCAGGTTCTTTATGATTTCAATCCCATCAGAATCTAAATCTTCTCTTTTTTCTTGCACATATAATAATAGAGATTTAATAAGGCTCGTTTTTCTTCTAATACAGCCATCCTTTGAGAAATCTAGTCCCAGATTTTGTATTTTCGCAACGCTTCTCCTCATTTATTATGACCTTTGTCAAATACCGTAACTAAAGGTAATTTTCACATTGTGTGTGAATCTTCTGACTGCCCAGTGAACCTTTTGGATTCTGCCAACTTTCCAAACTAAGTCAAAGAAATTGTGATTTAAATGTTGTTTAGGAAACTAATCCCGTCCGAATGGCGCTAAAGACTTAAACAGTTTTTCTTGCACAGTGAAATCTCTCTCTCACTCCTAGAGAATGTCACTGGATCAGCGAGAGTCAAATATACATGTCTCACAAAACACTTACTCAGCGTCAAAATGAACCCAGAACCCGAATCCGCCCAAAACTTGATGAAAAATGAATGTCAGATATGCGTAACATTTTGAAAGTTCAAAAGTTACCAAAGTCTAATGATTCAGCGTTATGAGGAAGGCACTTTTCCTGCCATTAATCAGTGGCGTTTTCTCCATCAGACTGGCTCTGCAGTTCGTCTCCAAAGTCAACAGAACTCCAGGGATCATTAATCTCTCCACGGGCCGCGTCTGAACACTGAGCGCTGCTACTGATTTTGTAGACTTGAGCACTTGATAACTGGCTGCCATTCTCAGTCCACTGCTGTAAAGTACACATAATTGCGGTTTGAGAGTTTTTTTCACTCTTGAGCTCAACTGTGCTTGATTTATTACCAGCTGTTGAGAGAGACACCAAATCGTATTTGGGAAAATTGGTGGGTTGAGTTTGAACACATTAGCATCTCACATGCATCTTTGGTCTGGTGGTGTGAATCCAATTCCAATTTGTTTAATCAGCATTGGTTTTATGGTTTTAGTGTAGGTGCTGGATGTAATAATAATTATTTTTATTTTTAATAATGTTTTACATGTCTGTTTGGTTGCTTGCTTAGCAGCTTTTATTGAGCTGACTTTTGAGAACCAGTATCATTAGTGTTACACTTATATAATCTTTCAATATGTTGTTTAGAATAAAAGTGACCTGATATGTCTGATTCACTCTTTCAGCTAATTGCTAGTCCACATACATCACGCTTCTGGATGAGGCAAATGTCTATGTAATTGGGTGTTTCTTCAAATGTGGGCACTTGTATGTCCCAGAGGACTGTATTTATTAAATCTAACAGAGAAGCTATTTTTCTTTTTAATCTATGACAGCCACTTTACACTTTACTGTCTCTGAAACCATGCCTTCATCATAATTTTTGCTACATTTCAAATGTCTTTAATAATGATTTTTATGATTTTACCCTTGTACCAAACCCAGATTTTCAATCTTAAATGGTTAGCTCATCCAAAAATGAAAATTTGCTGTTAATTTGATCACCCTCAAGCAATCCAAGATGTAGGTGACTTATTTTCTTCTGTTGAACAGTAAAGAAGATTTTTAGCTGAAACCATGGTCCTGATGATTCATAACATGCAAGTCAATGCTATCATAATTTTGAGAGTTAAAAAAAGCATATCAGGCAACACAAAATTAATACCTGTGGCTCCTGATGATACATTGAGGTCTTATGAAGTGGAACGATGGGTCTCTGCAAAACACTGGACATTATTTATAACATTATTACCTGTAATCCAGAGCCTCAGGCGAACAGTCCGGAGTGATGTCTAGTGGTCTTTTGAACCTGCTGCGAGCTAGTCGAACCAGTTCACCAAATCAGTCTGAAGTGATTCAAATGGATTTGCAAGTTACGAAATGAAATATTTTATGACTTCTCATTGTTTACGTTAAAAGGTTAGCTGATGAAGATTACTTTATTAACACACTTTATATACTTTAGATCCAAAACATTCATGTTTCACATCATTATTGGGTGCTGTAATAATATAATTGTGTGATTATATAAACAAACTAGTGAATAACAAATGTCCTAAAGAACTAGTTCATGGAAAAGAATGAGATTTTCTTGTTTACCTCATGCTATTCATTACAGATAATAATGTTGTAAATGACGTCTAGTTTCTTGCACAGATTGAACGTTTCACTTCATAAGTCCTCAATGCATCATCAGGAGCCATGGGTATTAATTGTGAGCTTCTTGATATGCTTTTTTTATTCTCCAAAAATAGGCAGCTGCTGAATCACCAATGGGCACGGTTTCACATAAAAACCTGTAAAAATGCTGTTCTACACAGAAAAAAAAGTCACCTACATATTGGATGGCCTAAGGGTGAGTAAATTTACACAAGTCTTTAAAACAGCTGTTATTTGAATATGTTGAAAATGTAATTTATTGCTGTGATCGAAGCTGAATTTTCAGCATCATTACTCCAGTCTTCAGTATCACACGATCCTTCAGAAATAATTCTAATATACACGGCTAAAGGTTGCCCAGAAGTTGAAGAAACACCCAATTTCTCTCAAGAAGATTACTAAAGTAATTAAAGAACAAAGACAATAAAGCATCATAGGGAAGAAAAGCTTTTTCAGTGGTGAAACCTAAGAACAAAACACATCTAACTCATAAAGACCCCTTCCCACAGTACACCTGCACACAGTGCATCAGGAAATCCAGCCGATTAATGTCAAATGATGAATGTAAATGTTGGATAATGACACATCGGAGAGTCTTGTGTAACATGAATAATCGCTGTGGAATGGAGAGAGAATTACTCAGCATTCCCTGCAGCTCCAACGCTTGTTTGAATCGAATTGATCAACAATCACTAGTAAAAATCAAGCAGGTGTTTTGGTGGGCAGATGCACATGTGTCTAATTACAGCCCAGTGAAATCATCCCTGTGACCCCACTTATTTCTGACAGATGGCTGTTTTCATGCCAAACGCAGAATAATTCTTTGGGGACGATCATGGAAAGTCTATTATAGCGTAGATCACTTGTTAAATGCTGTTTGAGTTGGCCGGGACGACAGCGCTCAGATCTGAGTGATTCTGATGGGCAAACACTCAATGCCTCACGTCACTTTAAAGAGATGTAGTTGAAAAAGATTGTAATTAAGAAAAGTGAGTCAATTAAAGGAATAGTTCACCCAAAAATGAAAATTTGCTGAAAGTGTACTCACCCTCAGGTCATCCAAGATGTAAATGAATTCTTCAACAGAGCAGATTTGGAGATATGAAATATCACGTGACTTGCTCACCAATGGGTCCTCTGCAGTGAATGGGTGCCATCAGAATGAGAGCCCAAAACAGCTGATAAACACATCACAATAACCCACAAGTAATCCAAACCACTCCAGTCCATCAGTTAACATCTTGTGAAGAGAAAAACAAATTAATCAAGACATTTTTAACAATGCTTCTGGCTAAAATACAACCCATAATCCATAATATTGCTTTCTCTAGGGAAAAAGTCGTCTGGTATGAATCAGGAGAGAAATATGCAAAGACCAAGCACAGTTTATAAGTAAAAACTGTTCTAAACAAATATGTGGGTGGATTTTGATGTGAGAGACAGCAGGAGATTTGGAGATGTGTTTTTCAATGGAGGAAGCGTCATAATGGATTATGGACTCGCATTTTGGCCAGAAACGATGGGTTAAAGTTAAAACGCCTCAATGATGGATTTCTTGCAAGCATTTTGCTTCACTAGGTGTTAACTGATGGTCTGGAGTGGCGTAGATTACTTGTGGATTATTGTGATGCTTTTATCAGATGTTTGGACTTCCATTCACTGCAGAGGATCCGCTGGTGAGCAAGTGATGGGATGCTAAATTTCTCAAAATCAGTTCCCATGAAGAAACAAACACACAAACATTCCTATAAAGGACTACATTTTTAGAAGAACATGAAAGTCATGTTTGCCCATGCAAAACTCACTATCGCTGTGATAGTCAGGGTCTTGCTAAAACGTTGCTTTGTGGTTGATGCAAAAATCATAAGTCTAAGCACAATTTGAGCTATCAATCAATCTGTAGCACAGACGTGCATTGCCAAAGTTGAATTGAACCCTAAGTATGAGTAATAGTAATAGCGATACTTGCCTTAACGAGCAGCACTTGCACTATGCAGCAGACTGTAAGACGTTTCAGGGATGTTCTGGTTCTTTCACAGCTGGAATCATCCAGAATGAAGAAGGGCCTCTAAATCAGTAAAAACTGCAAGATGTCAAGCATATATGTCTTCATAATGAGAGTAAACAAATGCAGAAAAACATTACTCGGTGACATTTAGGGAAAGTGACATGCAATTGAAAACATTTGACTCAATTATGCATCTTTTTATTTTCAAGACATTGTTTGCCAGTGTCATATCAAATCAGAGAGACACATGGGCTTTATTATGAGTCACTTGATTCAGTCAGAGCGGGCCAGTTGTTTATTCGCATATGGGAGCTGACATCTCATCCCAATCGTATTTCACAGTAAATGGACAGATACACTGTGCAAGATGGGGGGGGGGGGTAAAAATCATTGGTTGTGATATTCAAACAAATGCCTTCGTTTATGGGCCCTAAAAAGTTAAACCTATTTAATAGGCTAAAAAGATGCACTTCAGGCAGATTTGAATGGCCCAAGTGGAGTTCAGACCATTATTAGTACATTAAGGAAAAGCTTCAGGTTTGGTCTAAATGAAACCCTAGCTATTAGAATATATTACAGCTAAACTCATAATGTCTGCTAATTCAATAAACACCTCAGCAAATTAAGCCACCTATTACACTGAAAAACTAATGTGTTTGGCCTGATAACTTTCCAAGCATTTGCTACACTGAAAATAAATGGTGTAAAAACTATTTTAATTCAGAAATTGCTAGTAAATTTCACAATTAATCACAGCATGTGAAATAGTATTTTCTTGTAAAACGTTCTACAATAATCTTTATTTACTATCATTTTTTACAGTCTAGTCCAAGTCTTGCTAATCTACAGTAGGTCTGTTCAAGTCAAAGCACACCTTTGCTCAGCAAAAGGCAAGTTACATGCCAAAGTTTTACTTTTGTTCAAGTCGCTATAGGATGTGCGTGTTTGTCATCTGAGGTCAGACGACAACAAAAATCATTTCATTGAAGTCAATTTATCATCTTCCATATGCTTGCGTTTTTTGTAAGTGGCTCTGACACGTCCCAGATGTTCTGACACACGGCACAGAAGGTCTCTGGCAGGTCTAAATGAAGAGCCCATAACAGGAAGAGGAAATGAGCCTCGAGTGATTTCACTTGGACTGGAGGACACAGACCACCCTGATCCCCCAAACACCTTCAGCTGCTCCAGTGTTTGTTCTTACTGCGCAATTAACTCCCATCAAACCGCCATCAGGCCGCCTTCAGACTGTGTGTTATATCACAGAGCGCTTTACAGGATAACTAACACATCCTTCTAAATACTCAAATAGTCTTCTTTTAAAGACATCTTTAAAGACATCAAGTTACAGTCAGTGAACAGCATTGCGACAGCCACAAATGTTAAAATACTCACTGTTACAAAAGGCAGTTTTACTCAACAAGGACATTAAATTGATCAGAAGTGATATTAATAATGTTCCTATTTTAAATAATGTGGCTCATTTAAACTTTCTGTTGTATCATGGTTTCCACAAAAATGTGAAGCAGCACAGTTGTTTTCAACATTGATAATAAGAAATGTTTCATATTAGAATGATTTCTGAAGGATCATGTGACACCGACGACTGGAGTAATGATGCTGAAAATTCAGCTTTGCATCACAGGAATAAATTATATTTCACAATATATCCAAATGGAAAATAGTCATTTTAAACTGCAATAATATTTCACAATATTACTAATTTTACTATATTTTTGATCAAATAAATGCAGCCTCGGTGAGCATAGGAGAATTACTATTACTGTATATGATGCAATCTATCAAATATTGCCCGACAGGTTATTACATTCTTGAAAAATGAGGAAGACAAACATTTTTATTCTTTACAATAACATGCACTGATGAATCGCCCACAATAGGACAAGAACTGTGTATTTAAAGCATAAATAAGGTTGGTTTTGATTTTAAACTTGACTTTAAATGTGTTTTATGATTCATCTAAAACTAAATGATAAAAATGATCAAATGCACTCCATCTGCAGTAATTCATGTCCATATAGTTCCTCCAGCGTTTCTCATACGTATGTGTTTATTTTGGTTTAACAGTATGTTAATTATGAGCTAACCCTCCTGCTACTGAAGTCAAGATTAAAAAATGTCCGCAATACGTTTCAAAGGAAATTTTTGATCAGTTTCATAATGTCTACACAATATTTGGATTACTATGCTATGGTGAACACACTGTAAACACAATTGAACAAAGTCTGTATAAACAATGCTGGATGAGATCAGCGCTTGTTTTACATTACAGTGCTATTTTAATGCAGATGTGGTTTTTGTAATGTTATAATTATAACATATTATATAATTATAGCTGTGATTACCTCCAGCGCATTTCAATAACAAAGGGAAGTAACCTCGGAATTAAACTGTTGCTTCTACTCAAAAAAAATTAAGATTTTATACAATGCCAACATCACAATATCACAGCAGACACGGTTAAATGGTAACAGAGTCTCTACTGAACTAATATTCAACTAATATGTCAAAACATCTCAAGGGCCCCAAAATCACCTCAGACCCCAGAGGGTTAAAAGATAAATGCAACCTAAAGGGGTTTATTAGTACTATGAATTATGTTTTTGTAATGGACAAAATGGGAAAAATAATAGACAAAAAGGATATTCTCTGGTTCTCTCTTATTATCTGGTTTCATGCTGCTTTGAGAACAGCAGAGCCAGAAAATAACCAACTTCCAATCAACAAAGCCACTGCTTGAATTGCCAGTGCCCAAGACAGCATTTTCCTAGATGAGTCTATAATTTTCTACAGAACAGAACGAATGTTTAAGAATGCTGCATAAATGCTTTTACATGGTTAAGAGCTGAAGATCACAACTGATCAACTAAAGGAACAAAATCACATAAAATAATGAAAAATGATCTTTTCATTGCATTTGCGATGGAAAGTCGACTGACATCCAAGCTGAAAATGAACTTGAACTCTTCTGCTCATCAAAATAAATACAGTAATATTGTTTTCTATTTGAATATATGTTATATGGTATATTATTACTGTGTTCTACAAAGTTCTATTTTTTCATTATTATCAATGTGCTTATATAGACATTTCTCATTATTATTAATGTTGAAAACAGCTGCTTTATATTTATGTTGAAACATGATTTTTTTTCAGGATTCTTTGATAATTAGAATTTAATTTGAATCAATTTGAAATCAAAAGATTTTGTAATATGTATTTATGGTCCCTTTTGATCAATTTAATGCATCCGTGCTGAATAAAATTATTATAAAAAAAAAAAATTAAAAAAAACTTACTGACTCTTTTGTGCAAATGTTGCTGTTTTTCCATCATAAATGAACTTAAATCCAATCAAAATTAGACTATTCTCAGAGATACACTGTAAAAAAAAAAAAAGTTGAGCCAACTTAAAATTTTAAGGCAACAAACTTCAGCAGATTTTTGAGTTTTCTCAACTTATTGTTCTAAGTTTATACAACAAAAAGTTGAGAATCTCCTACAAAAATAAGTTGAGAGAACATCCGCAAAAAGCTGGTTGCTTTAAAATTTTAAGTTGGCTCAACTTTTTTTTTTTTTTTTTTTTTTTTTTTTTTTTTACAGTGTAGTGTTCATGCAGAGCATTTTCTCACTGAGAACATTGAAATAACAGTGCCACCCTTTCATTTCAAAGCCTATTCATTTATGTAAATCATAGGGTTTTGTGGTTAAATAACCACATTTGGTCATCTAGATATATTATGCTACCCTACTTTGAAATAGCCGCAAAAGATACTTTAACCTTTTCCATTTGACCTGATAATGTCAACAACCTTCCTAGAATAGATTTCAATAATTCAATTAGTCTTTAACTACTTTTTCCTACCGCTTGCCCTGAGTAACCATTGGCTCTGAGAATGATCTCAGATGATGTCATGCTTGAGCTATAGGACCGAGAGGAAAGTCTCTGACTGAATTAAAAAATACTGTCCACCTCCAATCAGCTCTCACTGAGGACTGAGTTCAAGCATTTCATTCATCTTTGCTCTTGTTCTCGTATGTCGGTAAGGATTTCAGAATATTAATTTCTACAGACAAGCACGCACTGAAACTAATTGGAGCGCATGGACCCCCTTCTGCTGTGCGAGCGGCCAGAGCTGCCAGAGTCCTCCTGCTTTCTTTCCATGAAGTCATGTTTGGCCGTCGCATCAATATGAGTTGGAGCTCAGCGATGAAGAAGAAGCTGAAAAGAATAGTGTTGGGTTTTTTCTCGTCCGTACCCCTCTGGGTTTTGGAAGCGGCTGTTGAAAGCTCCCTGCAGGAGACTTGAGCTCTCTCTTCAGTTCTGTGATGTTCCAGGGTGTAAGTGAACAATGTGCTCACATTAAACCCTCAAATGGGTCGTAAGTCTGCAGGCCGTGTTGGGTGAGGTTTTCCCAGAGGGAAGCATTTATAATCCAATCGTGCCACTGGCGGTTTGTTCACTAATGGTTGCCACTGTGTTTAAACAATGCTTCGGCCAAAAATGACAATTCTGCGATTATTGTTCACTTAAAACTTTCTGAACCCATTGACCAGTCAAGCTAAAGCCTCCAAATCATCAACATAACTTTTATATTTCAAGAAGAACAACTTCTGGACTGAAGAAACGTATATTTACTTAATTATGCATCCATTCATTATTTTATTTTTTTTTAAGAAAAATCATGTTAAAATGTGATTATTAAGTATCTTCAGGTTTTTTCCCAGAACCTTTACATTTACTGCTCCTCAGTTTTTCCAAGCACTGAAAACATCTCAAATCTCATTTTTTGAGGAACATCTCTCACTCGTCGTTGCATTGCATGTTTTGAAACTACAGAGCTTTGATCATAAAATAAAGCATCTTACTCCTACATCTCATCTTACTAAGATATGTTATTAGAAGATATGGAGTGAATATGGGTCACCATACTTGGCAGTATGTCACTTCACTTCACTTCACTAAAAACATTGATTTCCATTACAAACTTATCAAAATTTCATCTCAAGCCATATAAATATCAGCAACTGCACAAAATTGCATAATTTCACTCAGTTTGGGCCTTTAAATAAAATAGCACTTTTTTATTGGCTTTGCTCAGTACTTTATGACCTCAATATTTGATGCTGACATTGAATGTTTGAGCTTCAAAGATGCTTCATTATTTGTTATAAATAATGTGTGGAACATCTCTTTGTTAGACTTATTGGACAAGTGGTTTATTTTTAAGTCAAATTTCTTTCTACAGTTTTTAATGCACCGTTTTTCTTCTCACATATGTGTACCGCATTTTGAAGCCCATTTAAAGGAACCGCTCTCTCAAATGTTAAAAGTCTGTCATCATTTACTCACATGTCGTTCTAAACCTGTACTGTGTGACTTTCATTCTGTGGAACACAAAGGGAGATGTTGAGCTGAATGTTCACGCTGCTCTTCTCCATATGATATATAATAAGACTGTAAAGCTACAAAAATGACCAAATACACTATAGAAGTAACGCTTACTGATTTTTTTCTTTCTCTGTTGGCATTTTGCTAACGTTATGGGTAGTTTAAGTAGGGCGTCCATACATCCTGGCCAGGATTTCTAAATTGCCTAAAATGTCCATGTTTTTGCTTTATTTTGACATGTCCTCACAGGCTTTTTTGCTTTGCGTCTACGGTTCTCTGTAGTTCCCGCCTTCTCGCACGCCATGATTGGTCGATTATTTACAATGTCTGCACGCTATTGGCTGAACTACCTTTCAATCATTACCTTCAGCAAGTATGAAAACAATGTCAACAACCTGTTTCAAGTTTATCAAATAAGCCAGGTTTATTTCAGTTAGTCTGACTTATTGCAAGTTCAAAATAAGTCAGACTAACTGCAATAAGCCTGGCTTATTTGGTAAACTTGTTTTATGAAACAGACCCCACACTGTAAAAAAAAAAAAGTTGAGCCAACTTAACATTTTAAGGCAACAAACTTCCGCAGATTTGTGAGTTTTCTCAACTTGTTGTTTTAAGTTTATACAACAAAAAGTTGAGAATCTCCTACAAAAATAAGTTGAGAGAACTCAAAAATCTGCAAAAAGCTGGTTGCTTTAAAATTTTAAGTTGGCTCAACTTTTTTTTTTTTTTTTTTTGCAGTGCAGGTTTATTTCAGTTAGTCTGACTTATTGTCAGTTGATTTGGTTCAAAATAAGTCAGAATAACTGAAATAAGCCTGGCTTATTTGGTAAACTTGTTTTATGAAACAGCCCCCGGACATTTTTGCCAATTTAGAGAAGAGGACGTATGATGACCGTATGTTTAAGCATCTAAATACCTTTCAGATCCGCAGAGCATCACAATGTTTGAGGTCATTTTACACTGCAACTCTTCACCAAGCCTTGACTCTTACTGATAATGTGTTTTATATTTTGACACCATCAGAGGTCACGATGCATTCCTCTCGATGGCATGTCTGGACAGACTTCAAACGTGTCCGTTACCGAACACTGTAGTACCGCCGTCAGATCCATCATACCTTTCAAATTAAATCCCTGCTCACAGCTTCTCTAAATCAGTGAAGTTATCTGGACCGTGGACACATTCATGTGTCTGAACAACATTAAATGTGGGCTATTATACAACAATTTTTGGCCATAAATCAATGAAGCACCTAATAGAAGCTTCCAGTCCATTTTGAAGTGGTTCCTTATGGGAGAAAGAGACACATGCGTTTAATATTTGTCATGTGAACTTTAGTTCCCGGATTACAATGGCTGCAAAGATCAAATCTGCTCCCTACAATATGAAGCAGATGAATTTGTGCTTAATTTGATCAAAATACTTGAATGCAAATAGACGAATCAATGCGTTTTATGGCTCGAGAGAAAAACAAGCTGTATTGGTCACAAGACATAAATGCAATAATTAATACTATAGCAAGGCGGCCACTGTGCTGATATTTGTATTTTTTTTTCTCCATACATTTTTGCAATTAATTCAGTGGCCAGTGTCAGATGGAGTGTGTTTAAAAACCATTAAATAAATAATTTGAAATAATTCTGGTTGCAACAACCACAGGGATGTATTTACAAGCTTGATGAATCAACAATCAAACACAGCAGCTTCAGAATTCATGTTTTGGTCATCTAATTTATGTTGTAGAACAAAATGTGAAAGTCTCAAGTTAACCACAGACCATGTACTTTTTTAGGAAAATTAGCCTGATTGGCCTACAAATTGACGTCATAATTATCTCGATTGGGCTAAAATAGTCAAATCAAACAATTAGGTGAATTGTGTAATTCTTTCGCTGCCTTGCAAGCACTTATATCTACTTTGACAAACAGATTTCATTGATGTTTTGAAGCATTTCCTTTTGAAACCAGAAGGTTGGGGTGGGACAAATCAAAGCCAATAACCTTTCATTTAGGTTTGAAAGCAATGAAGTCACTTTAAATTCTTTCAACTTTTAGTAGCATACAAGAATTAAGATCTCATGCATGGGCTAAAAGCCAGCATTTTGATCTCATAAGCCCTTTATCTAATGACACCAGCAATGAAATATGAATCTTATGCAAGAAAAAATGGCTCATTTAATATTTTCAGTAGTTTTATTGAAAAATGCCTCCTCTGTTTCAGAAATAAATAAGAAAATAAGGCTGTGGAATTCACAATGTGCAGTTACAAACATAAAGCATCAAAACTATATATATATATATATATATATAGTCTTGCACGCAAATGCCAAAACTGCATTTGATAACGATAAAACAACAATTACAACAACTATATTCTGGATTAAAAAAGTAAAACAAACAACTACAAATGAAAATTAAAAACAAAAACATACTAAATATACACCACAGACATGCAGTTCCACCTTTGGTAAAATCAGCTGTGAGGTTAAACCAAACATTCATCCAATATGATCAATATCTGATTTATAATATCATGATGGAGGGCATGTTTTACTGCAGATGTTAACAAAAAACAAAACAAAGACAATCTCTCAGGTGAATGAAGACAAATGGATAATAATGTGTATTCGTACATAAATGATGATTGGTGAATATGCAGATGGCTGGAAGAGGCGATGATCATTGGAAACCCTTCAAAGTTAATAAATTATCAAACACCTTTCACCTGCACGCTGCAATGTGTGACACGTCAATGATTCCAATCGGACACATATTCAATGCGATTTTACAAGCGATGGAGTACAGAACGAAGCTTTGAGGTTATATTAGGAGATTCATGCATCTGATCTGCTGAATTCACACAGGGTTTGAAGGGTTAAATTATCTGTACAAGCCATCAAAATGTCAACAAACAAATAACATGAGCCAATGAATCCCCCCCCCATCCCCCCTTTTTTTTCTTCTTTTTTTTTTTTTACCACCAAGCTTTCCTTTCAGATCCCGTCTCTGGCGGTGACCTCTTGCGCCGTTGGTTTGGTGAGATCTCAAAGTCTTCTTCTGGGATTGGGACTATTTGCTCGGCATCAGGTGGAAACTGTTCTGCTTGGAGATACGGCAGTGGCCAATTGAGTCACTCAACAAGCAAAATATGATTATTACCTTACTCAATCTGGCTACGGTAAGTGCAAGGGGTTAGAAACTGCTTGTTGATGAGTTGTAAATGGGTCAGTGCTTTATGTATGTACTTTACACACAGCAGGGTCTAAAAGCCTGAAACCTCAAGTGCAAATGCTTCCAAATTACATCAGCAAAACAATCGAATTGACAAGGGTTGATATCACTACTTAACTCACACAAGGTCATGGGTTCGATTCGCAGCCAGTGCACATGCTGACAACATAAATAATTTGAATACAATCTAACCAACTTTGGATAAAAGTGTCTGCCAAATACATAATGTTCAAATGAAACCATAAGCTTCAAAATCTCAAAACACTGTTTTCCAGATTTAAATGAAAAAAATATAAATTTAATGAAGTTTCAGACTTTGGGACCCTAATGTTTGTATATAGGGTTAATTCAGGATAACTGGACCATTTTTTCCAGTCATCTCAATGGCAAAAAGTTGCCTGATACCTAAATTCATCCTATATATATATAGACATAGTAAAATTACTATCAAAACTAATGTCTGCTGATATGGGCAAGTTTGCCTGCTAAAGAAAAATATCAACATGAGAACCGAAGTCAAGATTTCAACCACACACCTATAATCTTCTAAACCCTTACTTCCAGCCAAATGAAAGAGAAATGATCTCACTGATACAGAAATGAACTTTAGGAAATGAAACTGGCAAGATGAGTGCGTACATACTAAAGGAGAAAAGAAAAACCTCCAGGGTCCGATGAGCAAAAAGAAACTGGCCCTGAGCAGACGTCTGTGAGATCACTTAAGGCACGCAGTAAAGTAAGAGGCACTAGTGTCAGCATTATGCAAGCAGCTGAATTCAAGCTCACTACGAGGGTTAAAACTATAGTTTTTTTTTAGTGGACTGGGCTTCACTTACTAGGCATGATTAGTTTATGTCCAGATAAACAGAAACTCTTGGGAGTTAACATGCTAAATGACCGTTGTTTTGGCTACAGATCCACCTGGTTAGTATTTGTTGTGGTTGCTGGTGTGTTTTTGCGTGTTTTGGTCATGCGTCTCCAGCCGACTGCAGCTTGTTTTCGGTTGTTTTTGACTGCCGTCACTGATGCCCATGGCTGTGAGTTGTTGTTAGTACCCATCCGCAGATCGTAATCTCTGTTTGTTGCTTTTATCTGTTTGTTTGTTTGCTTTTGTTCAATAGTGTTCGCTTAATCATCTCCGTGGTTGGTTATCCGCACAGAGCCCAATAACATGTGATTTTCTCAGGATTTCAAAGTGTAAGCAGCACAGGTGGTTTAGAAAGTTTATGAACCTGGAACAGGTCAAAGAGGGGGTTAGAATTCTTTGCCAGACAAAATCACAAACTGAAAATTAGCTTCTGATACTGTGATACTAAAGAAGGTGAAAATCCGGAGCACGTTTCATTCCAAAATCAAAAGAAAAGACTTAGCTTCGTAACAGCTGACTTATTGAATAACAATTTTGGTCTCACATGTAGCATATGGCTTTTAAAGACAATTCTTAATATTTTGTGCATTACAGAAATGTGAATTTTTTGTATTACTGTGCAGTTCAAGAGTTTGGGGTCGGTGAAATAATAATTTCTTTGAGAAAGGATGCATTAAAATGCATCAGAGGTGACACTGAAGACTGGAGTAATAATGGCTGCTAGAAATTCAGCTTTGCATCACAGGAATAAATGACATTTTAAAACATATTACAATAGAGAACAGTTATTTTAAATTTATAATATTTAAAAATAATACACAATATTTTAGTCAAATGAAAGCAGCCTTGGGGGGAAAAAAAGACTTAAAAAAAATCTGTTTATGTTCAAATAATGCCATCGTAAAATGGCAGCATTTTATTTATTTTTATATTTTGGCTTATGATTTTGGAGTGAAATACGACTCGTGCATGTTCTTGAAAAGTTTGGTAAGATTCACCCATGATAATTTGCATTACTCAGCTGTAACTAGCTACATCATCTTCTGCTCAGTTCATGCACTGCGTTACACTACACATGCTATTAATGTTATTTCTACTCTCATGCACAGGGCACCGCTAGAACATGAGGGACGTACCTCTGTAACCCTGTCCGTTATACTGCATACCGACACACTGAGAGGAGTCACAGTAGCCAGGCGGGCCAGGTGGACCACGTACGCCGGCAACACCGTTGCGACCGGGCTGACCGCGGATGCCCGGAGGGCCGGTTGAACCAGGAGGGCCGGTTCTGGACTCACCAGGTGGGCCTACAGAAATCAGGAAAAATATTGCCTCAGAAACAACCTTTAAATGTGACATAAATTGGGGCTTAAAAGAGAATTAGCTTTCAGAAATGCTGTCAATAAACATTTTAAACTTGTGCCACATTGGCATTCTTTTATAATTTTTGGTGCACATATTTATATTAATTGTAGCATGAATTCATACATATATATATTTTTTTACATTTTTATGCATTTAGCAGACACTTTTAAGTGACTTACATTGAATTCAAGTTACAGTTTTTACATTTTTTCAGCTCTTGCTTTCGTTGCTAGCGTCATGCTCTATTATTTGAGCTACAGGAAAGCCATATTTCAGTTTTTAACTGCAGTGTAAATGATCAGTGTAAATAAATCTCTGTACCATTAGCATCACCAAACAGAAATGCATAAACAATGACTGTTTCCAAACAGGTTTCTGTCTATGAAAAAGGGCTTAAAAGAGAATTAACTTTCAGAAATATTTTTGATTTGACTGCACTAATACTGCTGGATGAGAACTGAACTGAACTGGATAATGACACTATTTTTTTTCGGTAGAGCTGTCTTTCATTCCTCAGTAAAGAGGAAATTGTGCAACACTGACACAGTTACAAAAAAAAAAAACTGCATCAACGTTGATTTGATCTAATCTGAATAATGGCACTGTTGTCTTCATCAGAGCTGCTTTATAGCTGGTTACAATTTGTTTCATAACATTCATCAAATATGAATGTCTACCTGCATAATGGCATTATTATCTTATGTAGAGCCACTTTACAGCTGAAACTGACAATTTTATAATAGTTGAAATTTTACAAAAATGCTTTGAAAAAAAATCTGTATTGTATAGAGCGCAATGTAAATAAATGTGATTTAACTTGACTTGGCATAGAGTTTCTTTGAGGGAAAAGTCTGGTAGAGTTATGTCCGCTCATTTTTGAAGTGTTACGTAACTTAAAACGCAACATATCCAACAGCTCTGTGTCTAAAAATGAAAGTGGTGGATGTGAGTTAAATATAGCATAATCTCCTTCTAAGAAAAAGAGGAAAAAAACGGCCCAGTAAATCACAATTTTCCCTGATATTTCCAGGTTTTTCATGACTGTATTCCTCATCTACAGTAGATGAGCTCCAGTAAGCTTACTGGGGCTCATCTACTGTAAGGTTTCAGCACATGAAACATACCAGGTGGTCCAGTGGTTCCTCTCTGTCCTTTCTCTCCGATGCCTGGACTTCCTCTGTCTCCCTTTTCTCCGGCTGGTCCTAATGAAAACACACACAAAAACAGATATATAAATCCACACACACATAGCTGTATATATGCATCTGCAACACACTGCCAAATGTGCCATAGCCGAACGTCTGGATGCAGAAATGCAGACAAATGCATGAATCAGGTACTTAAACTCTTGCAGCAAGATTCCATAAAGAGCGATTCTTAAAAGAACCAGTTTTCTTAGTGTGAAGAATATTTTCAAAATCTAAAAAACTTTTTTCCACAATTAAGAACCTTTTGTGGAATGGAAAGATTCTATGAATGTTAAAGGTTCTTCGTGGAACCATCAATGCCAATAAAGAACCTTTACTCTATGAGAGAGTGTTTCCTATTAATTTAGACCGCACGGCAGCTCACTAGACATCAATTACTTGTCTTAGCATTTTTTACATATACTGTACAGCGTGGGCAGAAGTCCAAACTAACCACAGTTCTTGAGGCTGATTAAAATCACATAGTTGTATTTGGCATGGTTTTCTGTTTATGTTTTGGTTTGGCTGTTGTTTCAGGGTACCTCGATCTCCCTGGCGACCAGGCAACCCTGGACTTCCGGGAAGGCCGTTTCTGCCTATCCGACCGGGCTCTCCGCGTGGTCCCATGGGTCCGGTAGGTCCAGGGGGTCCAGAGGGCCCTGGGCTGTTGCTGTGATAGTTGCTGGGGATCTGGTTCAGCACTTCGCTGAATCGACCCATTTGTCCTGTATAATGTAAACCATGAAACAGCAGATTTGAATGAAATGTAACCCTTGGGATCATCTGAACATCATGTCTCAGAACATCTTTTAGCCATGAGTACACTACTGTTTAAAAGTTTGGGGTTAGAAAGAATTCAAAAATTGTATTAAGCAAGGGCATGGTAAACTGATCAAAAGTGACAGTAAAGTAATTTATAATGTTACAAAAGATTCTATTTCAAATAAACACTGTTCCTTTGAACTTTCTATTCATCAAAGAATTCTGAAGAAAAAAAAAAGATCCACAAAAGCATGAAGCTTCACAACTGTTTTAATTGATAATACACTGCTAATAATCAGTGATAATTTAACTGAAATTTAATTGATAATACACTGATAATAAATCAGGAATGTTTCTGGAGCAGCAAATCAGCATATTAGAATGATTTCTGAAGGATCATGTGACACTGACTGGAGTAATGATGCTGAAAATTCAGCTTTGCATCACAGAAATAAATTACATTTTACAATATATTCACATAGAAAACAGTTATTTTAAATTGTAAAAATATTTCACAATATTACACTGTTTTCACTGTATTTTTTCATTAAATAAAAGCAGTCCTGGTAAGCATAAGAGACTTTTCAAAAACTTTTGAGCAGTAGTGTATATTTGCAGTATAATTTATTGCTTAAATTGCAAAAAAACTTGCATGTACTTTTCTCGATTTGAATCGTATAAGTAGATTTTTGCTTCAGAACAGTCTACTGGGTGCAATGCATTACCGTTCACGAGCTGTTCGCACACTTGTCTGGCAATAGAGCGCATCATGCTCTGGGATGCGATGTCTCCCTAGGAGGATGAATATGAGATGTTAACGTCTCCTCCACTCAAACTCTTGCAAAATGATGAAAGCAGATATTAAAACCATCACTTACTCTGTCTCCTTTGTCTCCTTTAACCCCAGTAGTTCCCTGTATGAATGAAAATCATATTTCTCTTTAAATAGACTGTGATGCAACTAAAATCACTGGCTTGCTTCTGATTTATGCCCAAAACCACACTGTGCATTTCAGTGAGTAAATATTTATTGAACTCAATTGCAAACAACGTGGACTACATTAGACTATTTCTTTTCTTAACCTTTTGGATTAAAAAAAAGTAGTCTTAATATGTTTGGTAAAACTCATAGAAAGTTGCCACTCGTGTTTTGTAAGACTAAACAATTAACTATTAAAAGAAACTTTGAATCAGATGTTTCTTCTAAAAGAAGTAAAAATAGACTAAAAACATTTAAATGAGTCACTAGTTGTTATACAGTGAGTATTCATCTGTAAAATGAATTTAAACAGCAGATCAGATCATTTTCTCTTGGAAGAGTTTGATAAGAAATGCTAAAGTTCATACTGAGATTTTTGATTTTACTAAATCTTGGCAAATCTGTGCCCAGTTTGAGAGATCTAGAAGTCTAGAAGAAACACAGATGAGATTACTGGGGTCTTTTTCTCAGAAGGAATATCAGCAGGAGACTTCAGCTCTCAAACAATAGATGTTGTTTTCTTTTTCTTTTTTTTTTTGACTATTGGCAAATTAGTGTGTCAGTATCGTGCTTTTGTATATGTCTATGAAAACCACAAGGTTTCATACCGGAACACCTGTATCTCCATTCTTTCCAGGCTTTCCAGTAGGTCCCGGAATTCCAGGGGCTCCTGGGGGTCCCTGTACAAAAGAATAACAGCTCTGGTCTTCAGCAAAACAGATGTCTGCAATACATCTGACATCTGAGCAAAAGAAAACAAATTTAACAACACTCCCCCTCCCCCCCAAAAAACCAAGAACATACCATTGGTCCTTGTGGGCCCATGGGTCCTGGGGGTCCCTCCTTCCCTGGGGGCCCCTGTGTCAATAACATACATGTGTAGATCCACATTAGACTGATAACACACGTTCGTTCAAAGGAATCACATCTTAATGAGTTTCTCAAAGAAACATATGTGTTGTATTTGAGACCCAAATGAAAATGAAGTACATGAAGCCTATTTTAAGGACTACTGAGATGTTTTGCATTATGATATTATTTTGATTACTGTATTACAGTAATGAGAGCATGTGAGGAAAATGTGCTTTATTGTTAAGAAAATTCTTGAATTTAATTATTAAAAAATAATTTTTCAGTTAAAAACATAAACAAGAATTCTCAACTCAACTGTACATTGCTTATATAGTATGTACAGTATGTAAAATGCAATTTTAAAACAACAACGCGGAAGTGCTTTACACTTATTATAATTATAATGTTTCAGTATTATTAGTATTATTTTCATTATCATTATTATAAATATATTTTTTATTCAAAAATAATGAAAGAATGCATATTTTATTCTAAAAATATAATGATAAATAATAATAAACAATTATTTAAAAAAAAGGCACTACAGCTATTATATAATAAGGCACTAAGGATGAAATACTTTACAAATGTATAAAACGTACATTGAAATAATATAAATTTAATTTAACAACACAAGTGAGAAGTATCTTAATGGTTTATATAAAATATTATATTATCAATATAATATGATGATATAATTAAAATGACATTAAATAAAGTCTTTTTTCAGTTGATTTTGGGGTGAAATATGCTTTAAAAAATATGTTTTAATGAGAATCACCCTAATGTGTTGTACACTGACCAGTCTTCACTCACCCGTATTCCAGCCTGTCCAATAGGCCCGATGGCACCAGCTGGTCCCGGTGGACCCTTAGAGAAAGAATGGAAGAAAAAGCAAAAGCTAAAACTAACAGTCTCAGTGCCAGAGTCTCACACCAGGTTCACATTAGCACAGGTCGCTTACCTTCGACCAAACAAATCAAACTACTTTCCACAAATAATTTCCCACCAACACACAAGATATCCTTCCATTGCGTTCTTGCTAGCTTTCTTTCTCTTTGTCAATCCTGCTTCTCCTTTGATGTCTTGGCATTAGATTTACAGGGTACTTAATATATTCCAGATCCGTTTTACTGGCCGTTATAAACCCTGGCTGCATTCTCTGCAAGTCATTAAATGCATGTTGTTATAGCAACTCCTCCAATATGGTCACCTGCACGGCTCGGCCCACTCTTCATTAAGAGGGATCGGATATCGCAGTCCGTCCTGCAGAATTTACAAAACGGCCATGCAGTATAACCCCAACAGTGAGAAAAATATCTGCCTTTCTTTGTCTCCCTCTTAATTTGTTAATTAACTCAACTAAACATCTTTCCTGCTTTTAAACAGCATCGGCATAACACTGCCAGTTTTTTTCTTTTATTATTATTCACAGGAACCAGTTGCGCCAGGAACCCATGTTCATTTCTATGTTTTTAGATTGTAATTTGTCACAAAATCATAATCACCTTGTCATTCCAAATTTTCCAGGCTTTCCTTAGATAAATGTTCATTGTGTTCTTTTACATAATAGGCACTGAAGATTTCAAGCTTAAAAAAACGACAAAGATCACTATAAAACAAGTCCATAAGTCTTTGGGAACAGACTGAAATTGAAGTTTTTATTTGCCGAAAATATCACCCTCCCTCTGTAGCTGTCAAGTCTCATGTTAATAGGGATTTATTCAGTCACAAAGTTATCGTTCGGCTCCTGAATACAAAGCACAATTCGCGAGGATTTTATGATGTCTTTTTTACATCCAAAAAATCAGTGTAAAGATGCCAGAATTTATTATTATTATATAAAATTACAAATATACATAAAATAATAATAATAAATTCTAATAATATAAAATATTTAAATTAGCGTCATTAAAGATAGTACAGCTATATAAGATTTGTGCATACAATTATACTTTACAAATGTATTAAATGTAAAAAATGTATTAAAATTTTATATAAATTATATATTTTGTGTTTACATATGATAATAATAATTATATATTTTGTATTCCTAAAAACAGACTTCATAAAAAACATGATTTAATTATATCATTAAATCACTTGCTTTGCAGCTATCACTTCAATTTGAATAATAATTTATTCGGTTATATAACACGTTATATTTCGCTTGAGTACAGCACACAAGTCGTATGGACTTTTATGATACTTTTTATGGTGTCTTTTAAATCAAAACGTGAAAGATTCTGTTAAACATCTCCTGTTGCATTGCATGAAAGAAATACAGTTTTGGAACAACATGAGAGTGAGTAAATGATGCCATAAAGTTCATTTACAACATATAGTGCAACCCAAACCAATTAGACAATCTTCTGCTGTTTGTCTTGTATAAGATATTATACTATGTCTACAAAACCACCACCAAAATCCGTCGCAAGATCCTCTTCACTAGCTCCACACATGCTCTAAACAGTCCAACAAAAAGAACGGGATAGTTTCATGGGGAACCACAAAGTGGCACCGATTAGGACTCAAAGTGGCACGATTACAGCCTCAACCCATATTTTATCTCGTGGCGTGATCTACAACTATTGTTCAGTGTTGCCTACCAGCCATCACCCCTCCTGAGTTATGATCTAATGTTAGCCACTTGGAGCTCGTCCAGAGAGGTAGCGCAGGCTGTGGAGAGCGAATAATCCTCCCATTTCCCCCCTAAGACTCGGGCAGCTCTCCAGAGCAACACTTACTTTCTGTCCAGGTAAGCCAGCATCGCCTGGATCCCCCTTTGGACCTGGACGACCCTGTGTGGAGAAAATAAAAGGAGAAAGACCTGTCAAAAGAGCACCCAAAGCTTTGTTAAAGCGCTTCAGCGTGATCCAAAGAAAAATTACAACACATATATCAGTTCAGAGAACATAGACAAGAGGGAAAATGAGATATCTAGAGTTCGGCTGTGCAAAAGTCGCTGCATTATACTGCAGTTTTGTGTGGTTTTAGGGTGTTGCTATATGGCGTGTTTACACCAAGGACAATAACTATTAATTTTTTTTCCCACATTTTAAAAAATCCAGGAGTTTTAAAAAAGTTTTAAAAAGCATTCCAATTTTATGAGAACAGACCTTAGTCAGGGAGATGCCATACTTAATTTTTGACAGGAATGAAAACGAGGCTGCGAGGTATTGAAGCACAATGCACCGTACCGATTGTTCAGCTGACGAAACGTCGGTCCAAAAAAACTTTCAGTAGACAAAAACTCGAATTGTGGAAATTTCATGGTCTAGGATGTTTACACAGTGTGTGCCATCATAAAGACTGTAGGTCTATTCCTCACAGCCTCATTTTCACCCGTGTTACATTTAATATGGCGTCTAACCTGATTAAGGTCTATAGAAAAGTCCACACCACAACTGTAATGATAACGACACATAGCGTTAGAACGATATCATTAGAATTACTTTTAGAATGTTTTTTCCAGATAAGCGGCCAATCAGAATTCACTTAACACACAAGTATTTATAATGGCAGACAACAAAACTGCAGCGTGTGCTTATAATAAACAGAATGTTATCGTTTCTTGGTATGGATGCTAATATGCAGTCACAATAGCAAAACTGTCATTGCACGAAGCACTTCTTTTTCAGAGATCCCTTTCAAATGAAGCAGCTTTAAATTGTTAAACATGGCAAATTCAAGTTGTAAAAGTTTAACAAACTTGAATCTAAAGTGAAATCCACACGGTGAGCTGTCATGTTAAAACCACAATCATGTAGATTCCTAGTGAGATGACTGCATTTGCCCAGAGTACACAGGTACACAGGTTTGACTGTACCTTAAGTCTGATCACTTACTAAAACATCAGCACTGGGGCTGCGTAATACTGGAAAAAACTGGCATTTCTGAAAAATTACTTGCAATACAACTGCAGCCTCTGAAATTTGAGAATTGCAATATTGCATTATCAATTTTATATAGTATATATATATATATATATATATATATATATGTGTATGTAAGTATCATGCAGTCCTCTCCTTGAGCGACATCAGAGCAAGTTCCACACTGATGTTTAATACTTAGTCTTATTGGTTTGTTTCAAACCCTTAACCCCAAGTGTGAGCGATAGTAATAGTGATGCTTGCAAACAGCACTAAAACGCAGCAGCTGAAATGGAGAGGGGAATAAATCCAGTGAGATTTGTGTGCTAGCAGCAGGATCAGGCGTTTTAAAGTCCTCTGATGAGCGTAAAACCCCCAGACACGCAGGAATGCTGAATCCAGAGCTCACTGCCATAATTATGCCTCCGCTACAACTCCTGGAATAATAAATAACCTGAATAATCCCTGTTTGGTGTGCGGAAGGATTTACCGCCGGCTACTGACTTCTGACTGTGTGAGGAGACAATGGATACATGATGAAAACTGAGATGGACTTACAGCCTCGCCAGGGATGGAGAGCCCACTAGGGCCCTGTGGTCCTGGAGGGCCCATCGGACCGGGCAAACCCATCTCTCCACGTGTGCCCATCGGACCCTGCAGGAACAAACAGGGTCAATGTTCAGTCCTGTAGATAAACTTGATGAATGGTGTGTAATGTACAGGTTTAAGATCATCCTGACTTAACAGAGAAGGATAGGCAGAATACTCACGACTTGACCGGTTTCTCCTCTTTCCCCTCGTGGTCCTTTACTTCCAGGTGCACCCTGGGAAAGAAGAAAATGTGTGGAGAATTTACAGAGAAAACAGTCCTGATATCAGTCCAATTAATAAGAACATAACATTAACTATGAATTCTGAATTAACATTTTAAGGCAAGACAATGCAGATAAAACTTGTTTTTCATGCACTGGTCAAGATTTTAGGCTACTTTGCTTCCATAACTTGACTTCTTTCACACCAAGGGAAAGAAAACACAGTTTATCTATTTGTATCTGTAGATTTCAAGTACAATATGTAAACTGTTTTCTTCTGCGGCCTTACATACATTCAACTTTACAGTTTTATTCCTGACTAAATGCTGATAAAATGTAAAAACTGTAACTTGAATGCAATGTAAGTCGCTTTGGATAAAAGCGTCAGCTAAATGCATAAAATATAAAAATATAAATATAAATTCTGGAGGTTTTTACAGAAGAGTTTGTTCATATATCATTCGCATGATGTATATTTAGCATTTTATTCCTAAAAACATGGTGAATTTCTTTTTTTTTCTGGCTGTAATAGTATTTTTGTTTATTAATGAGCAATAAAATAGATATCAAAAATCCTCTCTGTAATAACATTTTACTATACTATGTCAACAAATGAAACAATAATTTTGAACCTGGATTTATCCAATGTTCAGATTATTTATGTTCTGGAAATTTATGTGTATTTTAAATAGACAATCTCTCATTTGCATATTTGCACACAAAAAAAACCTGTTCCTATAAATTTTAAACCTTTTGCTGTCAATCTTTATTAGCACACTTCAGTTGACTTACCACTGGCCCTTGAGGCCCCTGGGGCCCCGTGCTGTCTGAGGTGCATGTGCAGGCATTGGGAAGAGATGGACATTTGGATTCATCTCTCTGAATGGCAGAGAAAACGAAATATATTAGAACAAATGGCAGCATAAGCAACAATATCACTGACCATCAACCATCTAAAAACTACTTCCTGATGACACCGCCAGTGCAGATCTGGGATGTGATCTCAACTATGGCAAAGTTTTGGAAAACCTTTCTTCCACATAAATCTTTGTCTTTGTTTCTGTATCCTTTGGCTTTGGGTGTGAAGACAGGCCACACAGCTAAAACACGGTTGATTAAAACCTCTTGTGTTTTGACTGTCAGAAGTACCATAAGCAGAATAATATTTTGCTTATTGAAGACTAAAAATATAATAAAGCGCTTGGACACAGCTGCTCTCATGGTTTGCATTAATAGGCACACATAGTGATTGTGTGAAGGCACTTGAGTTCAACAATTTCACACTTCACAACCAAGAACCGCAACTGAATGACAGTCAAACATTTCATTTAAAACCCGTGTGCTGTTGACAAACCGAATAAAATGGAAGAGCGCATAACGAGAGATCAAAGAAAGGAAATGCTCTAACAACAGCGAGCGGTTTGGCCAAGCACATATTAAATGTCATGTTTGAATGTGGTCAACGGGGACGCATCAGAAACATATGGAATTGTATGTCAGATCCGCGTGGGAGGATGAAGCTCAAAAAGATGTAGGAGGTGTGCGTGAGAGTCGATTGACTTGTCATTTGTTTTCAATCCAAAGTGACTGTACAGCAACCCCTCTGGAGCAGTCTGGGGTTAAGAGCCTTGCTAAAAGCCACAATGATCAAAGGCACGGGGTCGGATGTTAACAGTGTGGTTCATGGGTCATCCGTACCTGAAATTTAATCCAGCATTTGTGTTCTTCACTTTTGTGTAACCCTGGCTAGGTTTGCACCAGCTGTTCATAAGTTCTTAATTAAATTGGGAAATCTACACTAGAGGCTATTTTTCAAAGATTACTGGAGTATGTTTTACTTATAATTTTGAAGTAGAAAGAATGAAATCAGATTTTTAATTATTTGTGAAATTTACTAGTCATTTCTGTGTAGAATTAGTTTCCAAACCAATTTTACTAGCTAGGTTGCACCATTTGATGTCATAATGCTGAACGTAGCTAGTAGGTCGAAAGCTTACCGTAATATTTTGCGAAGATGTGTAATATGACAATTACTCTCAGTGATTCAATCGAATCGATTTCCATTGAAATGCACACACATAATAAAGAACATAATGTATCTTCAAATAACGTTCAGAAATTGTATCTGAAACTAATAAGGATTGAAAAATATTGATACAAAGCATAAGAAATCACAATTATTTATTCTGATTTTATTTGACATGCACAACACTGATCGATGCACATAGAGGCACACTGTTTAGATAAGGTTATAACATAATGTTCTGTCTTTTAAAATGTAAATGAGTGTAAATGTCAGCATTATCATATACTGTATGTCAAAAGGACTGAAGTCTGGTGTAAAACAAGAGGCTATTGAGGCAGTTCAGTTGCACTGCTATTTTATTACAATCATTACTCCTGGTTGGAGACTCTTGTAAATATTTAGTTTATACTGTACATAGAGTTATGTTTCAACTTCAAAAGTTTATTAGTGCAATGCTCAAATATTTAGTAGCGCAAGTTGCAACTTGCCTTTAAGTCAAAACTAGGCTAAGTTGTAGCTTACGCACAGCTGGTGCAACCGGCAACTGATCTCTAGAGGTTTTCTTAAAGTCTTCTCTTACCATTGAAGGAAGGTCACAACATCTGTCCCTGCTGGTCCAGCCGAGACTGCACACAATGTCAAACATCTGGAGCTGAAACTGCCCAACCAGAGACAAAAAGATGTTACACGTGTCTTTGATAAAAGCTTGCATTTTCAAAGATGGGGCTCAGAAGCCCATTAAAAGGATCCAGGCTGGAAAGAGCGAGAGCTGTGAGCTCACGGTCAATGTGTGATAACAAAAGTTTGTTTTTGTACCAAGGTGCTCTTAAAAATAAAGGCTCCATATCGGCATTGATGGTTCCACGAAGAATCGCTAACATCCATTGTATCTTTCCATTGCAAAAAAGGAAAGATTCATTTAGATTATCAAAATGTTCTTCAAACAAAGAAAAAAATGGTTCTTTTAAGAACTGTTCACCAAAAGGTTCTTTGGAGAATCAAAAATACTTCTTCTATGGCTTTTGCTGAGAAAACCCACTTTTGGAACCTTTATTTCTAAGAGCGTAAAGTGTTCAGTGTTTTTTGCGTTTGAGCTCACTGTTGCTGATTCTCCTTTAGAGCCGATAGATTTGGACATCTTTCCGAGCACTTGAAATCCATCCATCGATGTGTTTCCGGCTGGTTTAATCTCCTTCTCAGCCACTTCCTGGCAGTCCACGTTCAGTTTGACGCTCTTGGGAGACACCAGGATGTGGAGCTGGAATAAAAGAAGATTGTTAGATGTTCAAGCTTATAACAGACTCATGGGTCATTTTAAAGGAAGAACTTGCGTTCATCTTCAGCAAAGTCATTAAATAAGTCTCAGTTGGCAGTTTTCTATTGTTGTTTTAAACTCTAAGAGCTTCAGGCCTTAATTAGGGATTTCTGGGAGTCTCTCTGTTCAAAGGGAGTGTTCTGGCCAGAGGCGCATATAAAAACCAGCAAATTCCTTCAACACCAAATTCATCCTGACACGCTCAAGGCAACGATAACAGCGAGTCCATTGTCAAATATTTTTACAGAGAATTTGGGAAAAATTAACAGCAGCTAAAAAGAGTGTAAACAAATATCATCACATATGACAGTGGGACTGTCAAACCATCCAGCCAATTTCACATCTGACCTGAACTGGCCATTTCCTCTACAGATCGAGCGCAGATTCACTAAATAGTTGAACCGCTTCAGCGTGAATGTATACTAATCTGGTAAACTGGTATACATTAAGTAATTGTCATACTTTTCAGAGCAAAAATATCTCCAATCTATGCAAATGAGGCTCAAAATAGCATAATTTTCTCAAAACATACACTACAAACTTACAAAGTTTTTCTATTTCAAATAAATGCTGTTCATTTGAACTTTCTATTCAAAGAATCCTTACAAAATAATCATGGATTCCACAAAAAATAATAATAATACATGTTTCTTGAGCAGCATATCAGCATATCAGAATGATTTTTTTCATGTGACACTGAAGACTGGAGTAATGATGCTGAAAATTCAGCTTTGTATCACACAAATATATTACATTTTTAAATATATTCAAATAGAAAACAGTTCTTTTAAATTGAAATAATATTTCTCAATATTACAGTTTTTTCTGCATTTTTGATCAATTATATGCAGCCTTGCTGAGCAGAAGTTACTTTTTTTTTTTTGAAACTTCTGAATGGTAGTGTAATTTTACTCTTCTTGATCCTCCTCAATTCTGAGGAACTTTAGGCTTTACTACACAAAGCTGTTCACAAGTACCAAATCTAACAGTGTAGGTACCAAACAGGTTGTACAATATGGTATAAAGTCCTCTTGAACTTTTAACTACTTGGCCTAGGATCATCTGATTCGTCAGTCATGTTAATTGTGTTGCGCAGGCTGCATGTCATGTGTTTGGTCCTGTAATTGCAGGTTGGCGCTATATTTCTTATTGAATTGCCCCCTCAGAGTTGTTTCAGCTCTTTGATCCACATAATCAATGTACACTGATATTCCCTGTACACTACAGTGCATGATGAAGTTGTTTCCCATATGCCATGGACCGTCGGGCTGCCAAGTCTTAAACACCAGCTGAACGCTGCGATGTAATCACATTTCTCCACCGCAAGCTAATGGAGGAGCTCAAAGCAGGACTGATGCTATGGATCAGGAATGGATTGGAAATTTGCGGTCAGCAAATAGGGGGGGATGCGATTCCAATCTGACTGCAGAGGATTGGTCAGTATCAGTAAACATGCTGCAGGCCTGAGATACACTGAAGTTTACCTCACTATTGGGCTAAACAAAGCGAAAAAGACATGATATTCATTAGAACGATGAAGTGATTGTTACGGAGCCAGACCACCATCTTTCTGTGAGCGCTTAAACCAGTTTTCTTTCGAGTCTCGTCACAAACTGCCTATCAAACCTTGTCAATATCAAACCAAACATGACATCACTAGACGTCTACACAAATGTGGTATGTATTATCTAAAGCTGTTCCTGTGGCACATGATTGTTTTCTGTTTAGCCTGGAGGTCCTCGGGTTCTTCTGTTCTCAATTATTATATTCCATATGGAATAATACAGCTTACTGCATAATGCACAGTAATAATATAACTACTTTACGGAAAAAAAGTATAGGATAGGAAACAGAACACATTTCACACTAGGGTTTTCAAAGTTTTTGATGTCAAGGACCACCTAATATGATGAAGGACTCTCTTTTTTAAAATATAAAAAGTATATATATTATTAAAGACAACTGTGTGATATTAGAGATAGCAAAATTTAATATTTTTTTTTCAACAATTAAAAGTATTATTAAAAGTTGTTTATTTTTTTCACAAAATGTTAAGGCCCGTTCACACCAAGAATGATATCTATAAAGATATTGATAAAGATATAGTTCTAAAAATCATTCTCAATATTAAAGAATAGCAGAGTCTACACCACATCTATAACGATAAAGACAGAATGATTTGTTTTCCAGCTGATGAACGATACAAACATTGATACCCAATGAGAATCCATCCTGCTATTCATAGCTTTCAGTCACGAGACCTGCTCGAAGACCTGGAGGGCAAAACATCCATAGAACTGCAGCACAAGCCTGTCAATTTTCCATCTGTTTCACAGCCGCAAATATTTAGATCACCTCTCAAAAGGATAAAACAAAGGTATGTGAACAAAATGCAAAAAAAAAGTTTCGGGCTTTTGCAATCCATATTAGACAGCCGCGGCAATATTTCAATAATTGAACAGTGTGAGAAACACAAAGTATTTGTAAAAACACTTAAAGTGCCTTAATTTATTTAAAACAGTAATATTAAAATATAAAAATTTAGTCATCTCTATAGTTAATGATGCGTAGTTTAAGTAGGCAAGCAGATGAGGCCGGAATATGAGCGCAATCCGCTTAATGGTTCAGTGTTTTCCTTCTAATGGTTTTCTATGGGAAACCATTTAACGTGAAACTTTGCACATTGCGTTTATATTCTGGCTTCATCGGCTTCCCTGTACAAAATATACATCATCAATAAGGTGTTTAGGGAATTTTGCCCTTTTAATATCTGCGTTTTACTACATTACTACTTAATGCAATCTGCATAAAAATAACTGGCGGTCAGTGGAGCAAAGCTTAGTTTTGCCCTCCAGGTGGGCGTTATGGGTGTGACGTCACGTGAAAACTATCAATACTGAGCTCGAGAATTTAAAGTGGCGGATGAGTGTGAGCTGGCCTTACCGTCTCTATCTTTATAGTTTTCGTTCTTGGTGTGAATGGGGCTTTATGCAGATTTTTCACTTATTGTTTGAAAACAAATGCTCTTAATAGAATAAAGTAATCAGAATTAATCTCGCAACAATTGTTTGTAAAATGAATTAAACTTTTATACTATAATTATTACATTTGTTAAAATATTGTTGTGAAAATATCATATGCAGATTTTTTTTTTTTGAAAACTAGAAAAATATTAAAAATATTATTGTAAACATATTATCTAATTTGTCATTTGTTTTCTCCAAACCTATATGTCGATTTTTTTCTTATTGTTAAACACTAGTGCTATCTATAGAATAAAGTTAATCTCACAATTTCTGTACAATCTTTAGAAAGCAGAATGAAATAGAAATAATCATTAAACTTTTCCACTAATACTTTATAAATTCAGTTTTCATAGACCTTTTGTGGCCCTGTGAGGATTCCCAGACAGCAGTTGTGAAAAACACTGTACCATACTATATATTATCCCGATATTCCACATATGCAGCATTTTCACATACTGTGCACAATATACATACTGCAAAACAACAAGAAAAGTTTATTAGTGTAGCTTTCTGTACTCAATATTTTGCACATTCCTTGCTGTTTATAATCTGCCACACTGTTTTTCTATTTAAAGTTTTGTTGGAACTGATTACGGTCATTTGATTTTGTTTATTTTGATCTGATCACTGGCAGCTGTCCTCAGACGTCCTCTTTAATGGCCACCTGTGGCCGTTCAGAGGGAAGCAGGATCTTTTAAACAGACGACTTCTCCATTTCAACTGAATCTGCTACACGTTTGGACAGATCTTTCAAAACAGGGCTGTCCTCCATTTCAGCCAAATCCACTGAGGATATCTGAAGAATGATACGTCTCTGCTGGCCACGCTCGCTTTCTCTAGGCTGCTTGAGAGCTTTCTGCACGCTCATGGTAATTTAGAGCTTGGTGTTAAAAAATGTTCAGAAATGAATATTCTGTAAACGTTGACTCACCCTCATGCTGTTATAAATCTCCAAATGACTTTCTTCTGTGAAAAAACAAGGACATTTAAATAATGATGTTGTCCAGGGGTTCAAAAAAGACCACGGAAGAACGAAAGTCACACAGGTTTGAGAAAATTATGACAGAATTTCATTTTTGGGTGAAATATCCCTTTATGAGTTACAGTCTTACCGTAAAAAATCCCATTACTTGCACCACATACAAAGCCAGCAAAAACTAAAAAAGAAAGTCAAATCCTTTGCTGAAGCTAGACAATCTAAATCATGTTTGTTTATCTAGACCAAAAAGCCATCTGCATGAGTAAATGACATGCCAGAACCATGCAGCTCTTAAAAAACACACTTCATTTCTGAAATTCAGACATTATTTCCTTCCAAGCAGGAGAGATCTGAAGCATGAACAATTCGTCAAGTTCAAAGATGAATGCTAATGCCACTCCATCTGCTTTCATTAGAAACTGCCACAGCAGGGCAGATTTTGCACCCTCTATGCTCTCTTACAAAAAAACTCACTGGAAAAAATAGTTTATATACTAAATAATCATGCAGTAATGCCTGCTTTGGCCACTCCTGTAAATTAAACACTTTACAAATGAAAAAAAAAAAGCTTGAATGTGAACCAAAAAAATCTATTCATAACAAATGAATGATAAGTCTGGCATCAGAGCAAAAACAAATTCACTTTATATAACACGAGTTAAAAACCAAAGACTTGCAACTAAATATTATTAAAAAAAAGCAGCTGATATAAACAGATCTCAACTGATTTCTATATTAATGCACCAAGTTTTGATATTTCTTTGCATACTAGCATAAACTCTGCTTTGCTACTAAACACCTAATAAATTCTTTGTCTTGAGTTGTTTCGTACAAGTCCTGCTCTGTATTTTCACATTACTCTTTGTCACTCTCACATGCAAATATTGCAAAACAGTCTTGCTCAATCATAGAGTATCTACTATGGTATAACATGCAATGCGGAATCTTGTCATACCATCCAGTCTTACTTTTAAGTGACTGGCGATGTGTCACCTGAGGCTATAGACTTATGGAAAGCAGCAGGGATGTTCACACAGGCCAAAACCACAACAAACAAGCCACCACACCTCTCATTCAAACCACAAGAATTTCCCCCATGGTCAACTTTGACAGGCAACCTGAAGGACCGTCAGGATCAAGGCCAGACAAAGACACTGACTAAAGATAAGGATGAATGAATAAATCAGCTCAAAGCATTTCACCTGCTCCACGTTTGGCATCTGCTGGCGCTCTGATGTAATTGTTTGTTGAGAAGTGATTCAGTATTTTCCAGTTTGCCTGCCAGGGAAACACTTTTTTCCTGGCCTTACCAAATATGCTTATAGATTCTCGTAAAGGTGACTTCTGGTCTTCTGAGACACGCTTGCATCTTAATTAATCAACTACATCACAGTTAATGTGATAAATGGCATGCAATGCATTGGTGCTGGCAATGCAATTTAATCAAGTTCAAACTATGTGTAAATGAGTTGTAATGTGATGCGAACAATGTAAACGATGAAAGAGTTATGTATGGAACTTTGATATTTGAACAGAACTTGTAAATATACTACAAATAATAATCACAGCAGTTAATTTGCAAATGAAAATAATTCCATTTTAAAAACAAGTGACTGAAGAAGCTGTGCAGTGATGTAACCAAGTTCAAACTGTATGCAAATTCGCTGTGTGATGCGGAACACATTCAGTGAAAGAATTAAAAAAACGATGCACAGAACTTGAAACAAGTGGCTGAAGTAGCTGTGCATCAAAAATAGAAATGGCGCAACTGTAGGCACCACAACGTGATGTTGCAACACACTGAATGTGTCTCGTATTTCTACACCTCTGTTATGATTAACTAATGCTTGAGCATTGTGATAGTTTTGCAGCTTGCCACATCAAAGGTCAATTTTAAAATAAGACCATTTCTTCCTTTTGGTGAAAATCTCACCAAAAGCCTTCATGCACAAATCAAAACATGCTCGTTTCAGATTCAATCCCTCTCAGTGGGTGAGCTTGCTGACAGTGACCTCTCTTTATCATATATTTCTATTCCGCAGTTGCAGACCGTTGTCTTCTTGAAAGAAACGGCTCCCTTGATCTATATCCATGGACATCTGTGCATGTTTTGCTGCATTCAGACATAATGGACATTTGTTTTGAGCCCACTTTGCTGGAGACCTCACACAGTTTGGCTATGTGTATGTGGCCGACATAGGCGCCATTTATGGTGGAGAATGCGGGCACGCTTTTTCCAGTTTTGAAACAAAAGGCCATGTAACATTATTTGTGCATAACCCAACTAATATAAATGAGCCAAGTCTTCACCATTTTCGTCACAACCAGCACATTTGTGCTAAAGGCCATAATATAAGCCCGTTATGAAAGAGCATCACAAATCATTGTACAAGGACCTTCTGCAGGACAAACCATACTAGATTATCTTCTGTAGACAACTGTAAATATTGATGTACTATGCAACATACAATACCATATAATCAGAATGTATAAAAGCACAGTTTACCTTATGGAAGCTTCCATGGAAGATCCTCCTGACTTGATCATTTTTAAATGTGGCTCGTTGGATCTCTCCTGTTGTATCCTTATTATAAAATGACACAGTTTGGGCGGATGCTGAAAAAATAGAGAAACAAAGAGTTAAATATCCAGAAAACAACCACAAACGAGAACAAACTAAATTTTCTACAGTAAATAGAAAGATATGATAGGACAAGTTGTTGGACTAAAGGGGATGTGGTGGATTAGTCCAAATCTGATTACTGGGACAGAGAGAAAGAAGCCTAGAGGAAAATTGTATTACTTTCTCAATGGAGATCTCAGATATGTTATATAAGTATCAACTTTGTCTCAGATGTTTCTCCTTAAATTCATTAGGAGAAATTAAAGGAGACATAATGTGTTGACAAAGTAAAAGTCTAGAGAAATGAATGCGGACAGTGTGCAGGACTCAACAATAAGGATAGGGAGTAAGCTTTGCAAACTTCAACATGTGGTTTTCTGTGAGGCAATCACTGTTGTTATGAAGTCTTTGATTTAAACTCGCAAACAAGATATAGTTATCTAGCTGGCTGACACAAAGTTTTTTAAAGGCAGAAGATTTATGATGGCCTTGGAAGCATCCACTGGAACTGATTAAAGTTTATAAACAAATCACTGATCTTTTTTATTCCAGCAAAAGAGTTGTTGTAGCAATTATTTTTGATGATGAAAAACCTAATAGGTGATTTCTTATTTGCTTTTCTGACATATAAAAATGTTGCTAAAAAAACAACATTTTTTTTGTGATGAGGCCAGTTAAAATGTTGACAAAGCAAAAACAAATCTAAATTATTCGTCCGACCGAGCCAGCACATCAAAATCCTAATCCTGAATAAACTCCTGAATAATTTGTCTTTATGAGAATCCGATGAGAAGTGTGATTACTGAGAAAACTGAATTACTGAGAAAACAGAAGACTTTATTATATTTATATATATCCCACTTACGGTCGATGGTGACACCGGTCTCGGGTTTGTAATTCTTATCCGACACCTGCCAAATATCGAAGGCCTCGATCGGTGAGTCTGGCAACAGCCTGAACATCAGAATGATTGTGTATGTGGAAGGCAGGCCATCAGGATGAATATATCTGTAAAAAAGTTGACAAAATTAGCCAGAGCAAAGAGGAGACATCTTCTTTGCACATTTTCTGCAGACATCAGCGCTAGCAGGTCAAAGTGAATGGATTTATTTGATCCAGTATTTTATCAGTACTTTCATATGGTAAAATAATTAAGGAAGTGTGTGGGAGAACCGTGGCTTTGAATGCTTTTGGATAGTGGGCTCTACCTGGGCAAGCAGCAGCATGCAACAAAAGCCAACAAAGCTCTCAGTTTAACCCTACAGTCCTCCAATGATTCTCTTCCACACTACTTTCACAGTGATGTCTGTACACAAGCATGCCGCCAGACTGTCATCTTAACGAACTGATTAAAAATGACCATCATTATTGTAATCTAACAAAACATTTTTCTGCAATACCAAACCACAGTATTACATACCATGTAACGTAACTGCAGTTATTTGACGAAATGGGGTGATATCTCCAAAAGCCCCCCCCCCCCCCCCCCCCCCCCCCCAAATAGCTTTGTAATAATCTACTGTTCAAAAGTTGTGATTGGTAAGACTGCATTTATTTGATCAAAAATACAGTAAAATCAGTAATGCTGTGAAATATTACATTAATAATACATTTAAAATAACTGTTTTCTATTAGAATATATTTTAAAATGTAATTTATTCCTGTGATCAAAGCTCAATTTTCAGCATCATTACTCCAGTCTTCAGTGTCACATGATCCTTCAGAAATCATTCTAATACGCTGATTTGCTGCTCAAGAAACATTTCTGATTATTATCAATGTTGAAGACAGTTGTGCTGCTTCATATTTTGTGGAAACAGGGATACACTTATTTTCAGAATTATTTGATAAATAGAAAGCTCAAAGTCTTTACAGTCTCTTTTGACCAATTTAATGCATCTTTGCTGAATAAATGTATTATAATATTTATTTTACATGTTAAAGAACCCAACATTTTGAACAGTAGCAAGCTGAAAGAAATTACTGTAAAAATACTTGAAAAGTGGTCCATATGACTCATGTCTTATAAAGCTGTTCAGCTGGTCTCATCCTTTAACATTCAAATATATCATGTCAAGACGTGTAACATTAGGTTTAATGTCAATGAACCTAAATCTTTTGGTTCTTGCATATCTCACAACGGATCACGTATAACAGTGCCTTGTTACTGATTACTTTCACTGTACGGAAAAAGCTAATCCTCTCGTTTTGTAATAGTCTCAAAGAAAGGGCACTCTTCCTTCAAAGTCTTGCTTGATGAATTGATGAGTACTAAATTGTACACAAAATCAGCATTCAGAGTCTAATCAAGAGAGGTTTGAACTCACGATGAGGGCTGGTTGAGGAAAGCGTTCTTGTGGAGCCTGTAGGCGGTGTAGCTGTTGAAGGAACCGGGTTCCATAGAGACACCCTTGGTACTAGCGTACATCTTCTCAGTCAGATTGAAAGCTTCCAGCATTCTGAATCCTGGGAAAGCGTATCAGTCATGTTAGTGTGGTCAACAAACATAAACACATGCATTACACTACCATTCAAAAGATTTTGCATTCAGCAAGGATGCATTCAATTGATCAAAAGTGACAGTAAAGACATTTATATTGTTACAGCAGATTTCCATTTCAAATAAATGCTGTACTTTTGAACTTTCAATTCATCTAACAATCCGGGGGTGGGGGGGTTTTGACCTGAACTTCAGAAATGTTTTGCCTCACAGGAATAAATTACATCCTAAAATATATTCAAATACAAAACAGTTCCTTTAAAGTGCAATAATATTTCATAATATTACTGTTTTTACTGTATTTTCGATCAAATAAATGCAGCCTCGGTGAAACATTAAACATTAAAACTTTGTGCAATGCATAAAACACATGCCCACCTGGTGATGTGAATCCATTTACATAGATCAATGGGCAGCCTGTGGAAGCAAAACGTAAACACATTAATTTAAGGTTCGAACAGATCAGCTGTAAAAGTTCTCTTACAGGTGTCATATGCCAAATACCACAAACTCACTGGATGTTGCAGTTTCACAGATGAACGTGACCAGGTTGTCCTGAATGGTGGCGAAGGCATCGAAGTCGTCCACCACAAAGACGTGGCGCTCGCTCGGTTTGCTGGCAATGTTCTGCAATTCGACGAAGTCCACGTCAGCCACGCCAACCACAAACACACTGTAACCTGAAACAGCACATCCTACATTAGCACATTCATCTTAACGTGACCATATTGAAAGTATAAGTGAAGTACTCTTATATGAAAATAGACATAATTAGGTTGTGTGCCTTTAAAGATTGTCAAAGCTCTGCATACATCACTCATCAGCTTTTGAATAGGTGTTGATGTGGTCATAGGGTTATGAGCTCATGTCATAACCTTTAAAGTTCAGCAGTGAGTCATACCAGCTTGCTGTAGCTTGGCAGCATTCTTGTTCACTTCATCTTGAGAACGTCCATCTGTTACAGCCACCACAACCTTCGGGACGTTTCTCCTCATTCCACTGTCTAGAGTGAAGACCTTCTCGTACACGTGCTTCAGAGCCACGCCTGGGATGTTAAAAGAGAGGAAACATTAACAATACTCTTGCCTCATAAGTTTAACAAATATATATCTGTCTATATTCCAGTCACTGCTAATTCTTCACAGTAAACTTGGCCAAAATCTACTCAACATCAATACAAATTAAAAAATTTATCTGTCAAGAAATGTTCAAGTCAGATTTCACCTCAAAGTTAAAATAAATAAAACTTAAGGAAAAAATATCTATAAATTATTTACATGTATACAATTATAAAAATAATAATTAAAATTATTATTAATTATAAATAATTTAAGAAAAAAATTTATAAATAATAATACAAATTATAAAAACATACAGTATAATGGTTATTTTACGATGTATAAAAATGTATTTAAAAAAATGTATTAATTAAGATTATTTTGTAATGACAATACGCAATACAATAAGCGCTACAAAACTATGAGCTTACAACATAGGCACGTTTGCTGTACTAAACTTAACTGATGCTGATTAGAATTTAAAAATTTCAAGTAAATAAAAAAGAATGATAAAATATAGACCCTTTTTGTGCCGATGCCACAATTATGTCACAGCGCTAGCTGGAGGCAAAACAAAGGGAAAACTGGAGGCAGCCCATTCAAACCAGCGCAGATTCAGCTATATAAGGAGCATAAAATATCATCTTGTTGTAATGTTGGGTGCCAGAATTGACATAATACAGGCTCCAATTTGAAATTTTGTCACACACCTGCTGCCACTGCCTGACAAAAAAACCGTCGACAGCTGCGATTAATTGCGATAAACCGAGCGGACTGGACAGAAACGATCGTCAAAAATGCTTGCGTTTGCAGCGCACATTTCTTATCAGAAAAGGTTCAATAAAGTATTGTCTTTTGTTGTTATGGATTATGGTTTGTGTTGCGTGTCGAAAGATTTCTTATGCATCTCATGACTATGTCGTGTATGAAATAATGTCTGTGTGCATGTGTGTAAAACAACAAACTGACGATTTATATGCTTAATCATCTGTAATATACATTGTTGTGATTGATAGTGGCTTGAATTTCTAAGAACTTGGTAAGAAAGAATAATCAAACACAGAAAGTTCAAAATTAGTTTCTGGAATTTTTATTTCTAGAAAATATTCACATCTTACTTTAAATGTACTGTATGTAAAGTATTGTAAAGGTACTGAAATGTCATCGTAAACTTAACTTACATCATTTACAGGATGTATGTACTTTAAAATAATCTTCAAATAGCCTAATATATCCATCACATTGGATGTTTAACTTCCTTTTTGTATTTTGGCCCAGTTCACTCTCATGTAGCCGTAAAAATAGTTGCCTGCTGAAATTTAAATATATATATATATATATATATATATATATATATATATATACACATCTTCATGACTAGATAGACACAGGTGAGTTTCTGTTTACGACACGTTAGGTTTCTCTATAGATGTAAGTCACTCAACCGGAAGTGATCCTATCAGATCATCCATCCTTTAAGTGAGTACAGGTCCGTTAAAGTTAACTTATTTAAATAACAGTCACGGTCCTGCACAGTGAGTGATCTTACATATGCAGGTAAAATCAGATTTTTGTAGACTAATTGTTAACAAAAAAAAAACTTCAGAGTTTCTGCCTCCACCTAAGCTCCGCCCACAGAAAAACGTCACAATGTTTACTAAGAGAAAAAGTTGTACTAAAGTTGTAATAAAATACGACCCAGACATTTCGTGTAAGATTAAATTTTTGAGGAAAGTGTATTTACATGAAATGGGCTGTGTCAGGTGTGGTTGAGTGATACCTGTCTTGGTGTTTCCTCCTCTGTAGCGGATGAGCTTCAGAGCAGAAAGTGCGGTGCCTTTATCGTTATATGCGTTGAGTTTGAACTCTGTCTTTGCATCGTCACTGTACTGCACGAATGAAACCTTTGACACAAACATATAGCAATATGATTAAACAGTAACAATGATTCAGCAATGGAATATATCTGACCCAGAGATGATTGGATTTGTCAAACTAGATTTTGCATTTCTCAAAGTCACAAACAAGTCGCAATACCTGCATTCCCGATGGGCCGATGACGTCAAAGGCACCAACGACGCTGAAGACAAACTGGACCACTTTGCTAAAACTATCATCTCCGATACTCCAGGAGCCATCGATGAGGAAAACCACATCTGCCTTTGCTCCTTTGCATACTGAGAACACAAAAACAACTCAATGAACTGCAGCACGCAAGAACAGCTCTTGTTTCTAATTAAACTTTTACACAAGAGCGGAAAAAGGGTAATGAAATCTCACTAACAAACACAATCGCTGAAAAAAACAAATCTAATGAACTTCCATGTTGTAATTACTGTCATAACTGGTCACACTTATATTATATATATATATATTTTAAATGATACTTGTATTTTTCAATCACACAATTGGCAGCTACATGGTCCTCTCCACGTCATCAAGCAATGTTCTCAGCTTTTCGAAAATTGTCTCTCCTAAGTTTATAATCCTAGGTGGATTAGTCCACGTCTTTCCGTACTTAAATCCAGCTGACTCCTCTGGAGTGGAAACCATTGCATATTGAAGCATTTGTCCACTTGTAGGCTTCTCGTGTGATGAATAAACAGGTTTTGAAAGTGGTCCAGCATGAATTTAGGAATCTTTTTTTTATTGAAGATAAAAAGAAAGAATCCGTATTTTATTAGCAGAAGGATTTTCTCCAAGGCTTTAAAACTGATATTAATTTGATCCAAACTCATTCTAAAGAAGCAGATCTACAGCATGTTTGCAATGCATGTATCCATAAAAGCTCTGGACATTTTATTCTACTGTTTCCAAACCGCTCTTTGCAATCTAATTACAAACACGAGTTTTACATTTTCTGAAGAAAACGTGAGTGCTGCTTGCCAGTGGAAACCTTCTGCCACAAAAACTGAAAATCAACATGATAAATGAAATATGTGTTTCTTAAGCAGCGGCTGAAGGCCCTTACCCGCCCAGCCGGGTGGAATAGTGGGTGGCGGAGGGGGAGTGGGTGGTTTTGTTGGCACAGGTGTGGGTTTAACACCTAGAGGAACCAAAAGTCAGAACGCATCATTGTTCAAATTCAGCAGGCGGATGAATATCTGCTAATTCCGGGATAAAGCCTGAACTCACGGGTGCGTTCTCTGGTACTGACTCCGGGCCCCTCTAGATTGGGTGTCTGGACAAACACAGTGGCATTGTAGAGGGAGTCTGGACTCAAACCTTCGAAACAGTACTGACTCTGGCCCGCAGTGATGGTCATCTCCTGCTGACCTTTAGCCGCCGCTGCAAACAGATCAAACAATAGTACCACCATATCAAAACATACAACAGTATTTAGTATTCTAAGGTGTTTCAAAGAGAAACCAATCAATTACAGCCCAAAAACTTTGTATTTTCTTGGCAGCATTAGTAATACTTTGAGTATTTTTGAATTTGGTTAATCTCCCATGAGCTCCTTTAGAGCTGTAATCCATAAGAGCAAGCAACCCTTTATTAGTAAGTGAACACAGAGGAGGCTTTAAATACTTTGTCCAAGTAAATAATCTAGACAAATTAAAAATGTTAAAAGCAGGGTTGCTGTAGTTTCCAAAACAGAAACCAAAAACAACTAGTTATATACCAGGGTTATTACAGTTAACTGAAACATAACTATATAAAAAAAATGTGTTATTTAAAGTAAATGACAGAAGAAATAAAATATAAAATGTTTTATTTCAGCTGATGTTTCAAATAAAAACATCTCATTTTAATTTAACTTCATTTTAACTTGATGTGAACTAAAGTAAAACTAAACAAAAATTGAAATTAAACTTTATAGACATATATAAAAAATAAACTAAAATAAAAATTGTGTGCTTTAACCAAAAATTTAATTTAATTTAAAATTAAAACAGAAAATATACAAATTCAAAATATTAATAAAAATCTATAATAGAATCTCAATGATACTAAAATAACAGTGTTATATACTACCATTAAAAATTTGGGGTCTTTGAGATTTTTTTTTATATAATTTCTTAAGTCTCTTCTGCTCAGCATTTATTTGACCAACAAATACAGTAAAAACAATAATATTGTGAAATATTATTACAACTGCTAATAATGATTTTCTATTTGAATGTATTTTAAAATACAATTTATTTTTGTGATGAATTGCTTGAATGCATTTGTGCTGCTCAATATTTTTGTGGAAACTGTGATACATTATAAAGTCTTCACTGTCACTTTTAATCAGTTTAATGCATCTTTTCCTTTCTAATATATAAATAAATTAGTTAAAACCATGTGACTGACCCCAAACATTTGACTGGAAGTGCATACATAATGAGAGATAGTAAATGAAAGCATCCTGAGTTTGACTCACGGTCCAGAGGGTTCAGCTTGATTCTGTATGAAGTGGCGGCACGGTGAGGTGCCCATCTGATGCAGAACCTGTCGTAGCCAACATCGTATGTCTCCAGGTTGGTCACATTGAGGTACACTGAAAGGTCAAGACAGAAATGTTGCACTCAAATTATAAATCTTGCTGAGTAGCATTAAACCAACAATGCACAAATATATATATAAACATCTGAAAGCATACAAGTTGTTCCTTGTCCCGTGAGAGGTTTGCTGACACCGCCATCGTATTGGGCGTACACCTGAACATCATACGTTGTGCCGGGAAGCAGATTATGTAGGGTATAGCTGGTGACGTCACCAACAAACACCTCCAAAGACTCATCTTTATCTGAAGGAAGAATGGCAAAAAAACATTTAGCAAATGACATGCATTCATGAATCCTCGACAGAAAGAAAACAGGGTTTTAAAACTGATTTTAAACAGCATGCAGTGATCTCACACTACTGCGGTATTTGGTACCTGTTGGTTGATAAACTAGTTTGTAGCCCAAGACCGGAGCTGGAGCTGGATCCCAGGACACACGGAAGCGTGTGTACCACTCGTCTGAGACACGCAGGTTCTGAGGTGCCAACAGGCCGACTGAACATAAGATCCAAAGTAAGTAAGACTTGTGGTAAAAAAAACCTTATAATAAGAATTACACAGATATACAGTAATGTTTTAGTTGTGCTGAGCTTATGCCAACGCAAACACAGTTTTCCAAACTCTCCACCATGCCCTACCAGCAATTAATTACTCATATACTCCTTTAACACTTAAGAATGTCTTAGGGTTGAGAGTTGCAGTTTTGGGGAAGTTACTTGTACTTACTACTTATTATCATGAACTAAAATGAAAACTAATTCAAAATATAAATAACAACAATAATAGCAAATAAATAATACTAAACTGACTTATATAACACTTATAATTAAGATAATTATCATTTAAAGTAGCACAATTCTTATTAAAACAGCTGAAAGCTATTTAAAAATGCATTAAACAAGTAATGTTGCAACTTTTAGGTAGTTACTCCAAAACATACTAGCTGCATTCCAAATGATGCACTATATACTATATGCACTAATACACTATGTACTCAACCATGTAGTGTATGAATTATATAAGTTTATCTTGTCATTCATAATCGGAGTCTGATAGCCACTGGCGGTGCACAATTTATTTATTTTTTCATAGCTCACATTATTAACACTACAAAACCTCATGGAATAGTGCATAAGTCCGTGATTTGGGATGCGATTTGTATAGCAATCACAGAAAATGCATCCAAAGGTGAGAAATCAAAGCAGTACATGTTTTGCGAGAGCAGTTTGTGTGGCTTACGTGTTTTTCCATTTCCGTTTAGGGATCCGCCAGGTCCCTCAGGATAAACTGCCGTAACTGTGATGTTGTAGGGGGTGTCAGGAAGCAGATTTTGAAGGATAGCGTTATTTCTGTTGCCGGGAACAACAGTCTGCAGAGAAAACCATCAAATTTTTGGCTGAATAACCACACCCAATTATCAATTCAGACTTTGGTTTCTTCAGAATAATGTGCACTGATGAATCATGTACAGTGCATTTTTTTGTTTATGTTCACTTCATGTTGTAGACCTAAATGTAGTGCAGATAGAAAGTATCCTTAAATGAAAAGTATTGAAGGAGTGAATAACTAAATATATACGTTTACTCACAAATTCTGTGATGGGATCTCCAGTCAACGGAGCATACGCGATCTTATATTGTTGTACGGGACCCTCAGCGTGATCCCAGCCGATGCTAATCGTGCTTGTGGTGGTTTCGAAGACCCTCATGTTCCTGGGTCCAGCTCGTGGTACTGCAAAAAATAAATAAATATGCATGGATTAATTCACAATGAGATCTATAACATGCATTTAATAAACAGAGTGAATTTCCATTTCATGCCATAAAGCATCAGTTTTAAAGATGTAGCTCACATGTTTTTCCTTTTCCGTCAATTCCTGGGCCTTCTCCATCAGCATATACCGCCATCACATTTACAGAGTACGGTGTATCCGGGACGAGCTGATCCAAGAAAGCACTGTTGATGTTGCCAGGAACAAGAACCTGTGGAGAAGACCATCATTTAGATATCACAAAGATAAGTATATTCACAAACATCCACTGTATGACAACCCAGCACAGACATTACCAATCTGGCAAAGCGAATATACATAATGACGTCAATGTTAAACCCCTGTTTAGATTAGCGGAGCTAGATAACATTTCCAAATAGATATGTAATGCAAACAGATGTGCTCATGGAGTTAAATGCTACATAAATACTGTCGGATCAGTGTAATTGCCGCCAGGGAGCGGCGGAAGCCGAAGAGAGACTGGATTGGGGGGTGACGGGGAAACCCCATCAGCTACCTGTCAACACGCTGCAGGATTATCACCCCATCTGCTCATTTGTAGGCTTCACATCACTGATGGCAGCTGCATACTTTCCATACACCAACGCTTATGACAGAATCTGTTCTGGCACAAACTGATGGGTTTGACAAATATGGGTCAGCATGCAGGATATGAAAATTTCTCTTTTGTGTCCCAACTTGTTTTGTTTGGTTATGCAGGGAGACTTGTGAGCCTGAGAGACTCTATACAGTTCTCTCTATGGCAAACACAGCAATAGATGCCCAAAAGCAAACACGTAGGTGCTAAATATCCTGAGTAGTGACTTTAATTAACGACACAACTAACTTAAAATACCTTGAGAGAAGCAAAAACAAAAACTAGTTTTCAGTTGTTCAATAGCTAACTACGTTGTCCATTATGTAGCATTGGATCTTAAATGAGAATACTACATTGCCAAGCAAGCTGAGGCAATAAACAGACACGTTATCCTAAAATACCCCCCCTCTCTCTTTCTCTGAAGTAGTATTGGAAAGTCTAATTAATTTGACTAAATCGATTCAGATGGTTTGTTGTAGCAATGAACTTGTTCAAATAAACAGATTCGCAGATTCATATGAGTCATCCCCCAGTAGGGTTCACAAAAGCCATTTTACTTGCTGTAGTTTAATAAATATTTAGTTAAATATGTCAGTTTATCATTTTGTTTTCAATTCATTGTCTTTGTTTTGGGTTTATTAGCTGCATTTTGTGTAAATTTACGTGTTTGAGTTAATTGAGGTCCTTGTTGGTTTTTATTATATAGTCTAAAAACTATCTGAAATGACGTGCCCCCTTTTAAAGTTTTAATGTCGTGAGCTACTGTTTTTTGTTTTTTTGTACTTTGTTTAGTGTGGCTAACAATTTTTTTTAAAGTTGATGCTTGACGGCAGATTAACTATCAATTGATTGCATTCTGATTGGATAAGCTGTGTCCAAAATTGCTGAAAACCCTTCAACCAATATTTCATATAGTGTTCCTGTACCTCAATTGGCAGAGAATGATGCTAAATCACTGATTTTCAGGAAACACACATGCATTTAATGTATATTAAACATATTACTTATGCATAAAAGTGTCCCTAAAATGCTTAAAAGTAAATAAGCACAACTGTGCATCACTCACAGACTCAAGCGGTCGGATCCCACTCAGTGGGGTGTAGGTAACCCTGTACTGCTGCACCTGGCCCGAGGCGGGTTCCCAGCGCACATTCAGACTGTTGGGAGTTGGGTTGTAGACCTGGATATTCCGGGGTGGGACTCTTGGAACTGTGAAAGAGGGTGAAAGTGTGTTGAATAAGAAGCCACAAAACAGCAGAGTGAGAACAAGGAATTTACAGAACAGCACACAGAAGCGTTTTAACAGGAGAAAGCTCAGTAAAGTTCAGGAATGAATGCTGAGCGAAGCATTCGACAGCGGTGCAGACGGGTTTTATGGTGAAAGTGCCAAAAAGGAAAGGCAGGTGGTGGGGGGGGGCATTTAGGGTTGATGCTAAAACTGCTTAGTATACGCTTTTTAAACCGAAGCAGATGTGACTATTCCTTCAGAAATCTCTTAAAAACTCTCCAACATGAGTTCAAAGGATCCTGTTTCTTTCAGTGAAACTCACTAGCATAAATAAAAAACTCAAGCATCCTAATCCTGTAGTTGTTGCTCTGTGTATACAATTTAGTAGTGTGCTAACATAAAACCCATTTTTAGCATTTATACAAACATGCATAAATTGTTGAGAGTTGAAAAGCATATAAAACCCATTTGCTAGACTGTTTCGAGTGGCTGCTTAGGGTGGTCAAAATCTTTTCACTGCTGCTGTGTAGTTGCTGAGGAGTTTTGGTGAAATGTTTGGTCCAAGTCTAAAAATAAGACTTGGGTCCCTCCCTTTTAAGCCTGGCTCACACTACAGGGGTTTTAAAATCCTAAACGATAATGAAATCTGGCTGCAGCACACACATAAGGAGAATCTTCGCAGATTTTTTCCCCTCAAATCTTAAACATGCACACACTACAAGATTTAAATATGGTGGCGCATCCCACACTACAAGATATTATTAAGATTATCATGTCAGACGGAGCACCTCACGTGATCTCACGCAGCAGCCTGTCAGCATGGTTTACATGTTAGCTAGCGTTCTAGCAGCTTTCTGCACTCACCCGGTACGTTCAAAACTGAGGCGATTTCACCCCAGTGCTTCTCTTTCTCCTCACGGTTGTGATACGTTTTCGACACATTATACAGACAGTGTTACTACAAAACTTCAAGAAGCCGTTTCCTCCGTCTCCACTATCCAACGGAGCCGTACAGCAGCTGTTTTGCAGTCGTGCATTGGCTATTGTGAAAGAACTGACATAATCATATAGCCGTCATCATCCCGATTTAAATCCGAAATATCAAACATGTTTGATATGATCCGATTTGTGTGCGAGCAGATCGGGAGGTGCAAGGTTCGATCTGTGAAAGCCTAACATTACCAGATAATCCACGCCAAACATCGGGACCGATCGAGGTGCTCGACTAGATTTTTCCTCCGATTCTCGGGAGGAGGAAATCGGGCCTAAATCGGGCAAAAAATCCTGTAGTGTGAGCCAGGCTTTAGGGTGCTTTCACACTAGCACTTTTGGTGCGCACCCTGGTTCGATTGACGTCAGAGTCCACTTAAAAAGGGTGGTCTGGGATACGGTTCAAGTGAACTCCGGTACGGTTCGTGGTTGATGTGAACGCAAACGTATCAAATCACAGAAGTGAACTGCTATTAATCCCGTATTATTTGATAAAAATGTGTAACTCGCTTTCCTGACACGCAGCAAGCAGAAAGCTCTAATTTCTGTTCGCTTTCAGCGTTCTTCAGAACATTTGCAGTATATTTGTAAGACAGATGTAAGTGCTTTATGCAGGCTTTGTAAACAAAATAAACGGTTCAAAAACGTAAATATATAAAAGTGCAGAGAACAATCTTATGCATTTTGCCGCCTTCTCCCGCGCCGTCATTACTAAGCAACAGGGTAAACAGCTGCTGGCTTGATGACGCAAACGAACCGCAGTTCGGACCCAAATAAAATAATATGAAAGCAGTCCAGCGGGGGCAGGGGGATGGGGGAGCAATCGAACTCGGGTTCGGACCAGACAATCGAATCAAGTGTGAAAGCTAGGGTTGGCCAAATTTGATTTTTTTTTTTTTTTTGATTATTCATAATTATTAGTAATTATTAGTCTTTTTTTTTGACAGTTCTGCAGCTGTTACCTGAATGGGATGAATTTGTATTATTATTTTATTAATTTGCTTAAATTAGGGCTACATTTATTTGTCCCATTTTTATCTAAATAATTTAGGATTTTTAAAAACTTTTTAAAATGCCAAATTGTATATGACATTTTTGATTATTTATTATGTATATATTTATGATTAATATAAACGATAAATTAATAAATAGGGTCTGACATTAATTATAATCTATTAATTAATCTGTCTAATAATGTCTAAAAATATAATAATTATGTTCACCAATCTCTGATAATGTATGGAATATTACATTAACAGACTATCCAAATTTTAATAAAACAATAGACCTATACCTTGAACCACAAGTACAACTTACGTGTCTGTCCTTTCTCAGACTGTCGGAGACCCTCTCCCTCTGGATAAACAGGAACCACAGTCACTGTATAGACCGTATCGGACAGAAGGTTCCTTAGGACTGTGTTGGTGGTGCCTCCAGAAACTTGCTCCTGTTGACGTTTGAAATTTAAACAAAGTTATTGAAGATCAGCTGCCTGTCTGGAAAGAGTTGAGCCTCTTCCGTAGATCAGCTCTTACCATGTCTTCAGCACCACCAGTTGCTGGGACGTAGAAGATTCGATACTGCCGGACGTTACCTTCGGCGGGCTCCCAGCGCACCTTCAATGAGCTGGTTGTGGGATCAGTGACCTGCAGGTTCTTTACTCCACCCAGAGGCTCTGAGAATTGCGAGAATTGAAATTAAGCATGCTGCGTGCTAAGGGAGTAACATCCAAATTTGTCATTGCAGATACGCACTTGTTTTTCCATTCTCTGACTGTTTCTTTCCTTCATCATCGGGATATACTGGTACTACAGTGACCCTGTACTCTGTGTCTGGTTGTAGGTTTCTCAGAATAGTATTGGTGGACATTCCCGACACTTGGGTCTGAAGAGCACATCAGTACAGACAAACAGTTAATAACAAGCAAACCAAATGGACAAACTTGACAAAAATTGTCATTTAATTAATTACCATGCTTGAAGCACCACCGGCAACAGGCACGTAGATGACGTTGTACTGACGAACATCTCCATCTGCTGGGTCCCATCGCACTCTCAAAGAGTTCACAGTTGGGTCTGTCACCTGGAGGTTCTTCACACTTCCCAAAGGTTCTGCATTAATAAAAACAGACATGTTGAACTCAGGCAATAAACAGCGATCCCTCATAGAGGCAGATGACTTCTCCATCCCGAAATTGCAAGTTACAAACATCTTGACTTACTTGTCTTTCCATTTTCTGACTGACGTTTTCCTTCCACGTCATTTTCATACATAGGTAACAATGTGACCTTGTACACTGTGTTAGCATTGAGATTACGTAGGACGGTGCTTGTTGTGCCACCGGAAACTAGTTCCTGATAGCAAAAACAAGAGATTTGATCACATAATGTGGAACGTCCCTTCATATAAACCATTAGAAGTTACCTCATCACATCTTACCATCTTCTCACTGTCTCCAGGCTGCGGGACATAGAAAACCTTGTAATTGCGAGGGTTTCCGTCAGCATGCTCCCATCGCACATTTAGAGTGCTGCTGGTGGGATCGGTAACCTGAAGGTTGCGAACTCCACCCAATGGTCCTGAAAAGCACGGATACGTGAACTTTAATACCATAGCCAGACATTTCAATTTGTGGCCAAGTTTATTCAAAGGTGCACTATGGTATGTCTTCACAATGAACTCACTTGTTCTTCCATTCTCAGAAAGAGGTTTGCCTTCCATCTCATGATATACTGGCACCACAGTCACAGTGTAGGTTGTGTCGGGCTCCAAGTTCTTCAGAACAGTGGAGGTTGTGGTTCCAGAGACTTGATCCTGCAAGACAGCAGTGTTTCAATAAATATATACAACCTGTTTGCAACTCTAGAATGGAAAGTCAGCACTGATTGTAGAGCTTGGCAATGCTTTACAGGTGTAATTTGTATAACAAGCACATTTTGTGAAATTTACATATGGAAGAACAAATTATTTATATAATAAGTTCAAAACATCCCTTTACAAGTTTCAAAACCAAGTCAAAATAAGTGTACCACATTCTCACCACTTCTTGATCTTGGCTTCCGGCGGCAACGTAAATGACGATGTATTCCCGCACATTGCCTTCCGCCGGCTCCCAGCGTACGTTCAAGGTGCTGATAGTTGGATCTGTTACCTGTAGGTTCCTCACGCTGCCCAAAGGTTCTAAGGAAACAACAACAAAGTTGACTCAAGATTGACGAAATGTGTCCAAACCTTCTTCAGATACTTATATACAACTTCTCAGTGAGACTGATGTCATTTTGGAGTCACTTACTAGTCTTTCCCTTCTGAGCGAGTTGAGGTCCATCTCCTTCAGCGTACACTGGCAAAACAGTCACTGTGTACATGGTGTCTGGCAGGAGTTTACTCAGCACTAATGTTGTGGTGCTCTCAGACACTTGTTCCTGAAAGAATATAGAAAATGGAACTCAGTACACTATAGCTTCTTCAAACACATTCCAACTAAGGAACCCTAGTTTGTTTTAACAAAGACTGGTTGCACAAGGTCTACCCATTTAAAGAGATAAAGAAAACTAAACTTTTAAACTAAAAGAAAACTGAACTCTCTCTTTGTAGCTTGCCAAACAGATTGTTTTCACAGTTTACTCCAGCTCCGACTAAACATTAGTTCTCCCAGTTGTAAACTTTCCCGCAGGTTTTTCAGCATAATGAGAATTCAACTAGAGTTTCATTACATCACTCTCTCATCTCTGGTTCTCAAAGGAAGACTATGTCTATATACATCTGTCTGCAAGCTATGCCATTAGATTTTAGAGAGATTTCTAATTTTGACATCAACGCTGTATACACTTTGTATACACTGTATACAACACACTTTGAAATATTCAGATATTCCTACCATGAGCTCAGTTCCTCCGTTGGTGGGCACGTATAACACTTTGTATCCCTGCACGTTCCCGTCGGCGGCGTCCCATGTGGCAGTGAGTGTTGTGAAGGTGGGATCAATGAGACGGAGGTTTTGAACACCTCCAAGAGGCACTAGATGGAGATAGACAATAGTTTTATAACAGAGATAGTGTGTCTGTGCATAGATACCTAAATAAGCTACAAGGCTGATACACACATGTCCTTCCATTCTCAGACTGGCGCCTGCCCTCTGTGGCGGGATACACTGGAACCACGGACACTGTGTATGGAGTATCAGGCTGCAGGTTTCTTAAAACAATAGACGTTTGGGCGCCAGGTACTTGTTCCTATTTACAACAATGGGAAAAATAACTTCAGTGACGTCTTGAAGTAATGTCTTTATATAAAGTTTCTTTAGACACTTTCTAACTCCTGTACTATCAGTTGTAATGCTTTCTCTAGGTACTTTTGTTATGTGTATCTGTTTTGCATTTGCTGCTCTTTATTAGATTCAACTTTATTGTCACTATGCAGAGTACAAGTACAGAGCCAATGAAATGCAGTCTGCAGTATGTTTGTTTGTGTGTTAATACTATTCATTTTCTATGTTGTTTTGTGTTAATATGTTGTTTCTTTGTGTCTTTGCTATATCATGATATGCAGTTGCAATCACTTGGTTGTTTCTGGACTGGGCAAATGTCTACTGTCCAACTCAAATGATGATGATATCTGAGCTGTCTGTCTGTGACTATGTGAAATGACTGTTCATTGTGTTACTGCTTATGTAAAGCGTCCTTGAGCCTGGGAAAGATGCTATATGAATTAAACATATTAATGTTTTACTTTTTTGCAATGAGACTATTTTTATGACAATGAAGCACAAAAAAGTTAATTTTCTGAGTACTGTTTAAAATATCTTATTTTTTTCTTATGGAATAAAAGTTATGGAAACAAAGCCCCACCATCGCCTCAGTTCCTCCAGCTGCTGGGACGAAGAATATTTTGTACTGGCGCACAGCCCCGTCCGCGGGGTCCCATTTGACATTCAGAGAGGTCATAGTTGGGTCGGTGACCCTCAGATTCTTCACACCACCCAGAGCCCCTGTAAAGAAGTTTCCCATTTTACTGTTTTGGCATCAAGTGTAAGAAGCATAATCCAGATCGTACTTCCAGACTGGAGTTTGGACAGAGTGGTGCAATATGAATATTCACTCCTAAAAATAAACATTCTGGGCTTAACAAAGAACCTCTTCTTATGAAAGGGATTCCTGGGTATTAAGACATCATAGCTTAATATAACGTAATGCCTCTTGCTGAAATATGTAGTAGAAAACCCATGAAAGATGTATGTTATAAAAAAAAAAAAATCTACATCGTTTTTGGACTATGGGGACGCCATTATTTTATGTGCACACTCCATTCTGCGTCGATGACGTCAAATGGTTGCACTCAGTGAGCTACTGGTACTTTTTACTGCAACACAACTCGGAATATACGACTCAGAAAATAAAATGCTGATACGATACCACATTGTGTGGTTTTTGGTTGTAATTTTCAGTCGAAGGGCAACAAGAGAAGCGATGACTTCACTGCTTTCCTAGCGATAAGAAGAGGGGAAAAGAATGGGAAGATGCCTGTGGATGAATAAAACTTCCTAAAGACCCGCTTCTTTGTTCTCTCCACTTTAGCCCTGATGCTTTTAAGGCTTTTAGTAGACCACAGCTACTGAAAGAGCTTACAAACGGCTGAGAAAAGAAATGCTTGTCATGACGCCGCGGCCACTGGAGGAGTTTCTCAGCGCGGATTTCCCTCGAGATCCAGAGGCTTTTAGACTACTTGTGGGGAAAAATCGATGGTACGGCATTTGGTTTAAACCTATGCTTATATTCATCTCCACCTGTAAGCTCTTTCAGTAGCTGTGGTCATCATATCAGTATTTTATTAGTAGTTGTGTAATCCTAGTGGTGTTGTGGTAAAAAATAGCAACAGGTAGCAGCAGTATAGCTCACCGAGTACAACCATTTGACTTTTTTAAATAACATAAATCTTTCATGGGTTTTCAACTACATATTTCAGTAAGAGACATCATTTACGTTATATTAAGCCATACAAGTCTTAATACCCAGGGATCCCTTGAAGAACCTTTGTTGGCTGTAAATTTGCATGTAAAATCATAATAATCTCTACGGAAAAGAGAATCAGACAGAAACGTTAGGAGTCGTTTAGTCACCTATTTTTCATTCTTAATCACTGAAAGCAAGATATTGAGAGTAAGACACCGAGGTTTCTGAGAGAAACTTTACTTGTTTTTCCATTCTCAGACATTCTCTGGCCATCTCCTTCTGTGTAAACAGGAATTAAGGTCACGGTGTAAAGCGTGTCGGACTGAAGGCCTCTCAGAACTGTGCTGGTGGTGGTTCCTGATACCTGCTCCTGTTTTCATGAAAGAATATACATTATAAGGCCTGTTTAAGTCAAAGAAACATTGCAAATCACTTCCACTTGAGGTCTGAAAATCAATATTTATGGTTGATCAGAACATCGAATTGTAGTTTACTCTTTAGTTGATTCTTGACGTCCTACCAGTCCTACCATGCTTTCGGCACCACCAGCTGCAGGTACGTAGATGACCTTATACTCCTTCACTTTTCCTTCCGCCGGCTCCCAACGAACATTCAATGTGGTCATGGTGGGGTTCAAAACCTGCAGGTTTCTCACTCCTCCTAAGGATTCTACAGGAACACCACACACAGTGTTACATAATGCCGTCTCATTTTCATTGCATAACATCTTATAATAATCTGTCAAAACTCCAGATGTGAGCGAAAACCAAGATGTTTTATGGAATGCATCATCCCTTTATCATTGTTTTCTCTTCCCAAATGGAGTCGTAAAATACTTCAGCACATCGAAAGGACTGTCTTGGAGCCACTTACTTGTTTTTCCTTGGCCGGAAATATCTTTACTTTCTCCGGTGCGATAGACGGCAGCCACGGTTATGGAATAAGGGGTGTTAGGGGTCAGCTTCTGAAGAATGACGCTGTTCTTCTTTCCACCAACTTGAACCTGATTGGAAAAGATGTCAATAGTTAGATTTGTTTTGGTGTTCATTGGTTTCCATTAAACGCGAATGGCACCCTTTCAAAAATAAGTGTGTTGAACATGGGGCAACAGCAAAAAACAACAAGAAATGGCACTCGCAACCCATATTGCTTCCATAATTCCATAAAGAATTTCCTAGTAAAAAAGGTTATTTAATGAGAAATAAAACCCTAAAATAAAGCCTAAGTAGCTAGTTAACTACATTACACGCATTTAAACGGCTTTTTTTGTTGGCTCTTTGGCAAAATGCTTTTGTTCCTCTTTTGTATGTCTCTTTGGATAAAACTGTGCACTAAACGCATACTACATAAATTAAAATGAAAATAAACATTAACCAATATTTTGCATGGACAAGGTGATTTTAATAACTTTGGCACCAGTTTTTTTGTGACCAATCAGCATCATCCTGCATTAATAAACAAAATGGTGAAAGTGCCATTGTTCATTTCTAATATAGTTAAACAATTCCAAACAAACATCTCAAGTGCATAGACATGAAATATATAACAGTAATGGTTTTGTATTCTTGAGGCCTACATAACAGACATGTTGTGATGGTTTGCATCAGATGAGTCTGTTGGTAATGGCTTCCTGTCACAACGTTCTCATTTGCTTGCTATAATGATTAACACACGGGCCTTGAACTTTCTAAAAACATAGTCTGCCACTCATCATCATAATTGAAAAATTACCCATGTCCTGCTTCAAAGCATCTGATTGGAGGGGGAATGGAGACAGCTGAACTTACAGACAGCAGTTTTCCACCCGCAAGGGTTTGGTAGGTGATTTTGTAGTTCTGGACAGGGCCTGGCGCAAGGTCCCATTTCACGGTTAGAGTTGTAGTAGTGGCGTTGAAAACCTGGAGGTTTTGTGGTGGTCCAGTGGGCACTGGGAGCATACAGAAAGGTTCATCAGCAAAATCTAGCTTTGGAACTGTAGCTAAAACTATTAGGGATGGGAATCAAGAGGAATTTAAAGATTCTGGTTCTGATTCCACTTGATGAATCCAGTTCCTTAACAGTTCTTTTAGGGTTTTTGAAGAAATTACGAATTGTATTTTTAACAAAAAACTACTATTTGGGCTAAGATATTCTAATGTTTCCTTTATTATTAAATTTATACAACTAAACTCCAATTGTTAATCCATATGTTAAATAAACATACCATATGAAGACATCAAATCAGACAACAAATAAGTTAGTAATTTTCTCAACATCGAATCAGTCAGTAATTAACTCAACAACAAATCTTTAAATCGATTTAAACTCATAAACTATGAATTTTAGGTCAGTTTGTGAGTCTTTTTGACTGGTTCAATAAAAAGAATGGAGTCATTCACGAATGGAACCAAAGATCATGAAAATCCTTCAATTCTAGATAATGTTTTTTTTTTAATTGGTTATTGATTCCCATCACTAGTCATTATGCTGGCATCATGGGTCAATCCTGAAAGGAGCATGGAGGTGCATGGGTTTTTGCAACAAAAACAATGCAGTCGGGCATGTTATGCATGCGCATTTATGATTGACAACAGATGACAAAGATGACAAAATGATAGCGATGAAATGGCAATGATGAATGATGATGGACAAATGATGGTGGATGAATTTCTGGTGAAACACAAAAATGCACATGCAATTCTTCATCTTGCTTCTTTCATCATCCTCATTAGCATTTACATTAACAATTACATTTTCTCTCATTGGATACAACATACCGGGTGTAATGACCTTTGACGCTATAAAAAGATAAACAACACGTTATTTTATTGTATCGTCAACAGCTATAACATTTTAACTAAAAGAAAAACAAAAGTATAAATACTGTATGTGTACACTTCTAAGTAATATTATTTTCTCCGTACAGCAATAATATGTCTAAATCATACTAATCAGTAGGAAATTGATTGGCATCTTTAATCTATGAATGTCAATTTAATATATCCTTGCTGAATACAATTTATCACAAGACCTTACTGACCCTAACCTTTTGAACAGTAGTATATATTAATTTTTTTGCATATAAATGTGTTCAGCGATTGTGAAGAAAATGGCAGATTTGTTGAGACAAAAGAAGCCGTTTTGAATTCCTTTATACATAAACTGCTATTTATTCAGTTTTGTAAACTGATTCTGTCCCAGTACTCAATAGTTATTGTTCTACATGTGTGGTTGTGTGTTAGTCTCACATGTGCGTTGGCTCCCCATGAGATCCTCACTCTCCGACTCATCAGGGTAGATGGCCGTGACCGTGACGTCATACATTGTATCTGGGTCTAAATCTGGCAAAACGTGGCTTGTCTCTTCACGACTCAGGATTTCCTACAATAGATCAATTCCGGTGAGTCTCACATGTTATTTTAGACAGTTCATTAAATTTGTAATGAAAATGTAATTTGATGTTGCTTTAAAATCAATTGCACACTTTTGATCTCTATTGGCATCAATGGTTCCATGAAGAACTTTTCCATTGATCGAAAGGTTATATTTAGTGGAACAAAATGGTTCTTTTTAAGAACTGTTCACTAAAAAGGTTCTTTGGTAATCGCAAAAATGGTTCTAAGGAATCAAAGCAAAACCCCCTTTTGGAAGCTTTGTTTTTAAGAGTGAGAGCGAATGGGGGTTTCAACTCCAAAGTCTTTGGTTGATTTGGATTAAAGTGTCTCTCCAATGAATGAATGTGAATGAATGAAAGAACGTACGTATTTGAAGCTGCTCTCGCCCTGCTTGGTCCAACCGACGCGGTACAGTTCAACGTCTGGTGCTCCATGCTCCCATGTGGCCCTGAATGAAGTCTGACCCACCTCAGAAAACCTCAAGTTCTTGGGAGCAGGAACCACATCTGAATGTTAACAGAGAAAGTATGTGAAATATAGAAACTGGTCTGAACAGGGGAACTGTGAACCATATGAACTGACAAGTTGGAGCAAGTGAACGTGTTCCTATGTAAAAGGAAGTGGTTTGTTTGTCAACGGACTTGCAGATCAGCTGGGACTGATGAAGGATTTTACCCTTGGGACTGATAAAGTAAAGCCATGAACATATACACGTGGCTTGGGTAAGGGTGGCGTCACACATGGCACTCATTATCCAGTCAGGGAGTTTGAAAGACCTGCTGAAATTGCAGGTCTTGTAGCCAGCAAGTCACATAGTTCAACACCAACGTAGCAAACAAAACCTGGCAGCCATGAAGTAATTGCTGCTGCCAAACCAACATCATCGGTCAATTGGTGTCATCTTGGAGAATCAGTGAGGATTATAGACTCACCAGTTATTGCGCTGCCAAGCATGGGATTTGCTGGACCCTCGTCGTAGACGGGAGTGACGGCAACATCATACTCCGTCTGAGAGCGGAGGCTGGTGAGAACTAGAGTGGTGATGTCACCGTTGACCTCAACCTGTCAAACACCAACGTCAACATTAACATTAACACTTATCAAGGGAAAAGGAATAACAGATGCTTTTGACAGGCTCCATTCGTTACACAAGGACTGAAATCTGTGTTGGTGCAACAGAGTGAAAACTGAGTTTTTTTGTTTGTTTGTTTGTTTAACAAAACTTTTACAAGGACACCACCAAACTAGATCTTCTGAGGACAATGCTTGCCTCTGCAAAACTCAATGACATTATTCTGGGTTGTTGTCAAGGTGTTGTTATGTGGTTGCTAAGGTTTTTAGATTTTTCTCAGCGTATTGCTATGTTGTTCTTAGTGGTTGCTTATTGGCTCAGGTCACTGATATTCTGTGTCTGATTGCATGAAAACCCTTAAGGAATCTGACTATCCTTAATCCTTAAAATTATATTTGTCCTGAATCTTTGTTAATACTCTCACTGGCTTCACCCATGTTGTAAGTTGTCTTGATAATAAACAAATCATATCATAGTTTTAATATTTACAATAGCTTATTTTGATGACTAAAATGTGCCTAGGTTCTTTTCCCCCCTCAATTAACATGAAATCAGCGGATGATTTAAGGGACATGTTTTGATCATTTATTGTTTTTGGGTGTAATGGTTACTAAAGATGCATACAATGCATGCAGTAACAGAACTTAAAGACACAATTATGCACTTAGGGGAATATACTTAAAGCTGACCTTAAGGACTCTTTAGGACCCAAGAGTTTGCTTAACCTTTCAACTTAGGCCCGGTTTACACTAGTGCGTTTTTGTTTTAAAATGAAAACTATCCTCGTCTACACTGGCGTTTTCATTGCGTTTCTGAAACTATCTCCATCTACACTACACAACCGAATACACGTCACATGACCATTCATGCAGGTACAATATATATGTATAGGTAGATTCATTATTATTTAGATGGCAGACGCGTCTGCGTGCTTGGAGTGGTCGAATGAGGAATTTACCTATACATATCTATGGGTACAACAATGAGCATGATGTTATTGTTTACACGGTCGTCAAGGAATCAATAAGTCAAGGGTCAAAAATGCCGGAGTAGTGTAAACAACAGGCGTAACCGTAGCAAAAAATTTACTAGTGTAAACGAGACCTATGGGCTTTTTTTAACCTAAGGGCCTTGAGATATCCCTCCTTTTTTCCCTTGTTATTTTTTATTGCATACCAATCAAAAACCATGATCAAAGTCGATCACTTGGTGAAGTAATAACACATCTTTCCTAAACAAAACACATGATTTGATGAATCATGCACGTCATACTTAAATCCCCAAGTATTATAAACAGCAATAGCGATGCTTTGCCTTGTATGGATCCAAAGATGGATTCAGAGTTCGGCTTAGTGAATAAGGTCATTTTAACCTCATTCCAGAGTACGTCCAAGAAGAGATAAACAACGTTCTGCATCCTTTCAACAAGTTTCCTTGGACGTGACCTTTCGGACCTCATCAAATAGTTCCACTGGTTCATCTCAGTAGATCTTCAAAGATAAAAGACTCCTCTTGGAAAAAAAATAGCAGTACTCTGGAAATATCCATAAAGGTATCACTGCAGAGAGACAGGAGGGCATGGGGGAGCCAAATCCCTGCCATCTAACTAGGGGTCGGTTCATGAGTACTTCACAGTGAGGTTAATATGGGGTCTTAGTCCTAGCTAATGAACCCTTTGTAAGCAAAACCTTCTCTACAATAACCTCTGACCAAATAGCCAATGTTTTTCTCACGTCCTCTGAATAGCTCTGGCTATTTCTCAAATTTAAACTGTCCATCACATTAAGATGTTTAAACTAAGTTTTAACTACAAGTAAAACTCTTTGACACATTTAAATGATAAGTTTTGGTGAGAATTTGTAATGTTTTTGAAAAATGTCTTATGCTCACCAAAGCTGTATTTCTTTGATCAAAAATACAGTAAAACAGTAATATTGTGAAATATTTTTGCAATGTAAAAGAACAGTTTTCTATGTGAATATATTTCAAAATGTAATTTATTGCTGTGATCAAAGCTGAATTTTCACATGATCCTTCAGAAATCATTCTAATATGTTGATTTGCTGCTCAAGAAACATTTATTATTAGTATCAATGTTGAAAACAGTTGTGGTGCTTAATATTTTTGTGGAAACCATAATTTTTTTTTCAGGATTCTTCAATGAATTGAGAAGAACAGAACAGAAAATAATAGCATTTCTTTGAAAAAGATTTAGAAACATCATAAATGTCTTTACTTTCACTTTTGATCAGTTTAATGCATCCTTGGTGAATAAAGTATTGATTTCTTTCAAAAACTTGGTAATGTATGTTCAAGACCTTTTTTTTTGTTAATTAGAATCAGTTTATGGGACATTTTAGTGATTTAGAATTTGGTGAGTTTTGAGTACTGAGTCTTCGATTTTGATGATCCCTGCTGTGTGAATTACACATTTTGATCACCTCTTTCAGATCTCCATCGTCTCGTGTGTAGGTGATGATGTACTTCCTAACGTTCCCAGGAGCTGCATCCCAGGTGAGACGCATGGAGCTGTGAGTCACTTCTGAGATTCTCAGCTCACCCGATGGAGGCAGAGGCACTAGGAGAGAAATAGATGCATTTCATTTGACATTTCTAAAAACGTATACTACGTATTGACAATAACAGATTGAAACCATCTTAAAATAAGGAGAAGACTAGCGTACGAGTGACTCCTCTGTCGATGAGTGGTTTGCTGGCTGCCTCCCCGTGTAGGGCGAACAGGGAGATCGAATACGCTGTGTTTGGAAGCAGCTGCGGTAGCTGGACATCATTCACATCTGCACCAACTTGCAACTGCAGGAGGGAGGGATGTTAAGAGGACGGACATTAGCGAAGCAATGGCCCAGCGAGACAAGACTTGTTATGAGGAACACCTGGCATGAGCACACTCCCGGTTGTTAAGGTATGTCTCCTCCAGACAAAATCAGATCAGCCTGATCTCCTGAGATGATGGTTGTGACTTTTCCAAAAAATACAGAGAATTTGTTGATATTTGGGTACTATTATGTACATGACTTCAGGGAGTAAACGGATCCAGAACAGGCAGCATTAACTCGTTTTTGCCAAAAGCTTGTGTGTTGGACGAGTCTGCATTTTGTAGACCCCTTAAAGGAAAATTGTATTGCTCAGAGGTCACTCTTTCATTGCTCAGGAGACCAAATGGAGTTTTCGGTTAAGCCTAATTTAATGATCAACATGGTCTCAGATGTCTCCTTATTCCTAAGGTGAAATAAACAATAGTTGACACACAGTACAAGAAGGGTATAGAGCTATGAAATGTGGATAGAAGATCAAATGGTTTGTTTTCAGAGGAATTTCAGAAATGCTCGAGATCAAATTGGAATCTATAATTCTTGATTGCAGACTTAAGTATCTTTGCAACTCTGAGCACAGTTTAATATCTCGTTTCTTTTATTACGGAATGAAAAATGCTCAGTCAATATCCTGTTTGTCAACTAAATTTGACTTTATTTTAATTTACACTTTAAATAAATTTTAAAAAAGTAAAATTCTAATACAAATGAAAATTATCAAAAAAATATTAAATTAAATGTAAATGAAGATGTTAAATAAAATATAAATATGTTGCTGATGTTAAATTAAATATAAATATTAGGTGAAAATTTGAAATCTTAAATGAAAATTGTAAATGTTTCCCTGACATACTAAAATAAAACAAAAATAAAAAAAGTTTAGAAAAACTAATAAAAATGACAATAGCACATAAATTCACTAAAACTTAAACTAAAATGTATATGAAAATTGCAAATATAAAAATAAAAGCTGATCATTCAAAATATGAATATAGTACTATAATATATAATTTACTATAAATAAAAAATACTAAAATAACTCTGTTTGTCAGATTATAGAATTGAAATGGTTGAGGAATATTTCATATTGCTTTCATTTGTGATTTTCTTTCCTATAGGCCTGTGCAGCATTGTAAAACAGTTGCTTCCTGCCTAGACCGTCTGGCTATGCTAAGGGAGCTGCTGGCAGAAGTAGGTTTACTTTGCCTTGAGGTTTAATAAAGCAGAGGTGGAAATTTTGAGAGATCGTCTGGAGGGTGTTCTGGAAGGCGTCAGTGCGACAGGCACTCACCTCCATCTTTCCAGAGGGCATGCTGGCGTTGATGGCGTTGTAGTTCAGCAAGTACCCGCTGGCCCCGCTCACTAGCTCCCATCTGACCCGCATGGACGTTATGGCCTCGTCGTACACGGTCATGCTGGTGACAGCAGGTAGGGGCACTGTGGAAACCCGAAAGAGGGAAAACTTTTATCTAAAATACAGCTTTATAAGAAAGAAAAAGAATAGTAAAAAGTTGATTTCTCATTAACATTCACACTTTGGTCAAACATGAGCATTAAATGACCATAAAGCTAAAGCCACAATGACCACGGGAGATTATTGGATCCAAGTGGCTCATGACAAAACGATAAGGCCCTCTTTACGATGGGATAAGGCCTTGTAATGTTGATCATAAACGTTATAGTGAGAAACGTAAAAAAAGACTTAAGCAAACTATAAAGTGAGAATAGCCAATTAAGACATTCTGTTTACTTTAAATCTGTAAAAATGATTCAAGTTTACTTTGTCCATCCATAAGACCAAAACTAAGCTGATGACAAGGGACCACTTCACAGATTTTACAGCTGCTTCGTATTTGCGATGTGGAAGCCAGTATTAAAATTGTAAGTTATAGGAGCTGCAGTATTTCTTTGAGGTTTTATATTGGCTCTGCTCCAAAAAATAAAAAAAGTAGTCTACCTAAACACATTTTCAGACATCGTCAGCAAGCTGCTAACACATATAGGATATATCAAAATTCATTGCATCTATCGTTTGTGGATAAGGCATTGTGACAAGCTTGGTCATTCAAAAGCTGGTGGAAAATGCGTGCAGTTTCAAATTCAATTTTCAGTTAGAATGTAGCTAGTAAGGTTTTGGATATAGCCCAGTATGCAAGGAAACAGCTCCAGTTTCCAGTGGTAGTGGTAAAGATATGTTAAAGGGATAGTTCACCCAAAAATGAAAATTCTGTCATCATTTACTCACCCTCAAGTAGTTCCAAACCTGCATGAGTTTCTTTGTTCTGCTGAACACAAAGTAAGATATTTTGAAGAAAGTTTGTAACCAGGCTGTTTTGGGGCACCATTAGGGCCTTTCGCACCGCAGGAACCTTTTCATAGTACTCAAACTAATTGTGGAACTACCCACTTTTTGGCGTGTTTTGGCAGGAATTAGGAACGGTTTTAGTTCCAGGAACTTCGTTTGGAGGAACTAAATTAGCTCCTACTTCAGAGTAGGGTCTAAAACAGTTCTAGGAACTATCCGTGACGCAAGTGTATGCTGATTGGCTAAACGCGTACGAAAACGCCCTCACCCGTCATGATTTAAAACACTGTGTAAACATTGCATCATACTGAGAGCATTTATAAACGGCATTTACCTGAAGACTTCGTCTACGGCGTTTTGTGCTTCTATCAGCCTCAATGAAATGTAACACTGCAATTTGTCGTTGGAGATTCTTTAGTCCTCGTTTCCGTTCTTTCAATGGCTTGACGTATACGTCGAAATTCCATGTCCATTATTGTGAAACCCGCGAGACACAACAAAAACACAGCTCCGATCACAGCATCTTCAATCCTCCTGTTGTTAACGTTGTTCTTCTTTGTTTACGTTGTTGAACGCCGCGTACAAATGACGCCGCTGTCGACTGGCTTACGTCACTTCTTAGTACCCACTGTCGGTGCGAATGCAACCCTTTAAATGGTACTGGGAAATAGTTTGCGCAAAAACGTCCCAGTACTTTAGTACTGTACTTTTAGTTCTGGAACTAAAGCAGTGCGAACGGCCCTATTGAGTTCCATAGTAAGAAAAAAAAAATACTATGGAAGTCAGTGGTGCCTGCTCTGTTTCCCACATTCTTCAGAATATCTTCTTTTGTGTTCAGCAGAACAAAGACATTCATACAGGTTGGGAACTACTTGAGGGTGAGTAAATGATGACAGAATTTTTTGGGTGAACTATCCCTTTAATGAAGTGAGTTTCATCAGACATTGAGACTGAAAAGTAGGAGAACAAGTGTGATAAACAGCAGGAAAAGTTAACTTACATGTGGTTTCAGTTCCTTTCAAAGGCTCGCTGCTCTCCTCACCGATCACTCCATAGACCCTGACAATATACTCGGTCATGGGTGTCAAGTTGATCAGGACAACTGTGTTTTCTTCGCCATCAACGAACATCTGTAAAACATCATCAGGGAGAGGTGATTGTCTGCTGAGAGGGGTATTGCACAAGACGGAGAGGTGAAACGGGGAGGCATGTGGCCATCTGAAATCATCTCTCTGAAGTTGCAGATTCTTAGAGGTTGGAATTCAGCGCAGGAACACGCAGGGCATGTTGTGAGATTTATGGGATCTAGTTCAGCCTATAATGATACGTGCTACTTTTGAGCCATATAGACAGAGCATATACATTAAAATAAAATATGACAAGCTGCATAGCTTTGAATGAACGTCATACGAAAGCTGTCCTGTTCTACAGAAGTTACAAAGATTACACAAGAGGTATGTGGAGATATGGAAATGAAATGTCAAATGTTGCTTTTCATCAAACTTGACTTTTATGGCAACCATGCAATGGGCATAAATGATATGCACATAAAAATTCTGTTCCAAAAGTTAGTGAGCTGTCTACCTAGACAGCATTTTAAGGTATCATAGATGTACTCCCAATGCAGGAAAGTAGGAAAGTAGAAAAATTAATGCCTTCTATGACAACTTGTTTTGGCCAATTCTGAAGGCAGCATTGTGAAAGAGAAATCTCAGAAGGCATTGCAACAAGCTAAGTGTAAAAAATACATGCTAGAAATGCAGATTATACTTAAATATTTAATTCAATACTGAAAACTTGAGATAAAACAATAACTGCTATATATATTATTGTAGTATTGTGTCATTAACTTAGCAACATGCTAATGTCAAACTCTACCAGAATCAATTGTGAGTCTTTCCATCTGAATGCAGTGCCTTGTTTTTTCTTCATAACAGTCACAAAGTTGCTTTTTTCCAAAACCTTCACCCTCTCTGCTCCTCTCTGTTGGAATGAGTTGCCAACCTCCACCCAAACTGCTGAAACCATCACAACTTTCAAGAAGCAGCTGAAGACACCGCTAAATAGTTGCTGCTTATTTAGAGTGACCAAATTGGTGATTTTTGATGCTCTGTGATGATTTGGAGGTTTCTTTATAAGGCAGCCCACTACACAGCCAGCTTACAGCTTACACAGAAGGTAGCTTCATCAGGTTTTTGAACAGAACTACAGAATGAATTTTTACACTAGATGTAAGCAAATCAAAGTGCCATACATTCCAAAAGTCTGTAAAGTATGCATGCATTTTCATTTAAATATGTGTTTTTAACGCTCACCAATTCAGTCTTTCCTCCTGCGGCAGGGACGTACTCGATACGAAACTTCTCCACTGGCTCGTCGGGTGGCATCCAGGTAGCACGGAAGGAGTAGTGTGTGACCTCTGAAGTCACCAGGTCAGTGGGCGTCCCTGGGCCGCCGCCTGGTTCATTGAAAGCAATAGGAAAATATGAGCAATGGTGTCCAACGGCTCTCAAACCAGTTTACAGTTAGACTGTAAATCTTCCTCAGGCCTATTAGCTTCTTTCAAAAGGTTAAATGGGTTATATATCACAAGTTTCATGGTTCTGTAAATCACTGCTATCCCCCAAGGAGGATTAGAGTGCAACCTAAAGTTTTTCCTCACAGTCTTTTCAGCGAGATTATTAGTAAAAAAACAAAAAAAAACAAAGAACCGTCTGGGAAAACAAGAGTGCAAATCAAAAATGGATGGCAAGAGTTCAAGCAATTCAGCTGAGCCAAACTTTGGGAAAAACTTATTCTAGTCTGTAGAACAGATCCAGGACAGCTTTATTTAGATTCATAGGCCGTTTTGCATTCAAAACATACACTAGTCAAGTGCGTAACTGTACCTGGGCCTTTAACACTATTACAGAGGTTGACAGTGAGGTCATCCACGATGTCCAACAAGAAGGAGAAGTCGTTGACATTATACATGTGGATTTCATCAGGGTCGGTGGCAATGGATCGCAACTCATTTTCATCAGCATTTTTCACGCCTATGAGCCAAGAGGAGACAATTATTGAAAGATCTCAATTACTTCAGCTGGGTCAACGAGACGTAGATTAAGCTGTAGTCTTACCAAATTAAAAATTGTGAGATATTTGGACACAGGAGAGCTCTGGGTTTAGTATCTCTTGCTAGCATGCAGACTTTCATTTTCCACTGAGACTGAATTGACAGAATGCCAATAAAGTCAAGAAGAAAGGAACTTACCGATGGCATAGAGCTCAATGTCCGAGTCACGCAGTCTCTGAGAATTCACTATAATCTCGTCCTGAGATTTGCCGTCGGTAATAAGGACGCCGATTTTACGAGAATCGGGTCTCATACCCACATTTGGTTTGAAGTTGTTCTGGAGGATGTAGTTCAAGGCCATACCTTTGGAAACAGAAGCAGCAGGTTGGTTTCATCTGATTGTCACAACTTTTCATTATTTCTAATGTGGATTGACCTTCATATGTTAACATATGTCATATGTTATAATCTATGGATCAAATCAAGTGTGATTTGGCCTGATTTGCTTATTTTGAGTCTCTGAGTAATGTAGATTTCTCTGCAGAATCATGGGAAATGTACTTTTTCACCAGGAATTGTACACAATTATTTAACAAATAAGTGGAAATAATGCAGGCTAAAGCATAAAGCATCAGTTTGCAAAATCATGGCACACAGTAAGTCTATCTTTAAAGGTTTATAACTTATTGTTAAAAATAACAATTCCCCCTATGGGGGTTTTTACTTCTGTAACCGAACTGTTGAACTCTATGTTTAGGCATGAGCTTTCCGGGTTTTTTTCTATCATTTTGTTTTAAAAATGATAAAAATGCTACACAAATTGCCAATCAATTTTGTTTTCAGGAATTCAGATGGCCTAATATGAGAGCATCTTCAAGCCTGTAAACAATAAAGCACATGTGTAATGGGTCGGTACCCGTCATTGTGTTTCCGCCTTTGTAGGGTAAGTTGGTCACAGCCTCCTGCAGGGATTCACGGGTGGGGTGGGCATTCAAATGCCACTCGGTTTTGGGATCCCCACTGTACTGAGCCAAACCTGGGAGAGAAGCACACACCATTATGAAGCAAGTGAGACGATGACTGGTAATAACTCAGTATGGCCATAGCATAAAGGTCACATCTGGAGTCCATATGCATGAATATACCTTAGTTCATCTAAAAACATGAAGTAAACAGAAGCACAAGAGACTTGCCGATTTGAACATTGTTGGGGCCAATGTCAAAAACGCCCACCATGCGACCGATAAAAGTCCGGATGGTTTTGAAGTTCAAGCGGCCGATACTCCAGGATCCATCAACCAACAGGACGATATCAGCCTTGGCTGTGGTTTTACACTGTTTTTCTGCAAGTAAAACACCAGCGAAAAAAGCCAAGATGAGCTTAGATGTGATTGTATAATCCCTGATGGCAGGCAGAGTTCAACAGGAGAGCGATGAGAAACAGGGAAGAGACATGTACACATGCTCACAGCAAATAAAAAAGCACATTTACACAGCAATAACTTAAAAGCATCACACTTTTAGAGAAGACTTTTATTTCTTGTTAATTTCTTGAAGCTACAAACTCTTCTTCTTTGAATCTTCAGTCTTGCATTGCATCCAAATCCCTTTTGGCATCCGGCCCTGGAGGCCATTTTCCTGGAATTGTCATTGCTTCTGTTCTACAGAGAAAAGAAGTATCCCTTTGTGATGCATGAAAAATGAGCTGCTTCTCTTTTTTGCGCATTCCACCTCCGTAGAATGAGTGGAGCTCCAGATACCTATTGAATGTGAGAGAGGAGCCCCAAAACTGAGGCTAGAACACTGGTGATCTCTCTGGACACCTTCTCACATGGTCTGCAAGTGAAAAATATCTTGTGAAATTGATTTGTTTATAAGCATGCTCAGAAAATAAATGTATATAATAAAGAGTGAGGTGGAACCGGTTTCTTGCTGGAAAATCTGGTATATATCTGATTATAGCTTGTTTTAGCTGGTCCAGGATGGTCATTGGTCAATCATTAGATGATCTACATGGTCTAATGCTTAGAGTTGGTAGACCAGATACTAGAACTAAAAATATAACTATTTTAATAAACATAAATAAATAATATAGTAAACAGAAATGGTCAAATAAAATAAAATGGTGGATGAAATGTGTAGTGGCAGAATAATCTAAACTGATTGAAACTGCATAAAAAAGGTTTAAAAGTAGAAGAAATAAGGGAAAAAAGGTTCAAAGCCACCATAAGCTATCTGTTATACCACTGTTAGTTTAATCTGCTCTTCCTCGTTGCATGCCAGGGTTTTGTCAAAGAAACACAACACTTTCCTATCCTTGTGCTATTCAATAGCCTTCTCTCTTCTATGTAATAGTGCATAACTAAAAACAGAGCATTTTTTCCATGAACTCATGTCACAGGCTAACTCTCACACAAAAGATATGTTGCCAGATGAGATGAAAAGGACTGATTATGACATGGTGTATTAAATTATTGCATGAGCTATTAGATTTTATTAAAAATTCATTTTGATTAAATATTCTAAAGACAAATATTTTTTGTAAATTAAAGAATGTTTAATTTCCTGATGAATAATGTAACAAATATTTAGGAACTATTTTGACTTTTAGAAGCCTAGAGTCATCCTGCTTGACCAGGTCACTGGTTTAGACAAGTTTACAGTCAGATCCTGTTGATACATGTGGAAAACTGTGAGGTCATGTGACCTTTGCTCTGGTCGTTTCACAACTAAACTTCTGCAACACACTCCCATCATCCTCCCTGCATCTGCTGCTTAACTCCTCACTGCTGCACAACTTAACCTAAGAAAGAAAGTCTTTCACGTTAAGACTACACTCAAGTCTTTAAACTGCCTGCCAATTGCAGCCAGAATCAAACTCAAGATGCTGTTGCTGGCGGACTGAGCTGCCATAGACTTTGAGCTTGCAATTGAAAACCATATGCTTGATCTCGCCAAGCAAACAGTGTCCATTTGTTCACTTCTGTTCATCAGAACAAGCTCATGAATTTTTTTTTCTAGCATTGGCAAACACTTTTTAATGATTCACCTCCTCTAAAAGACACGTTTACTTTTGTGTAAAACTCACGTTTATTTTAAAGGTGCTGTATGTAGGATTGACACCTAGCAGTCCAAATTCAAAATATCGGAGAGGGTTTTTTTCACCCGGCCCCTCCTCCTCAGACTTGACGCACATGCAGGTTGCCAGATTAACGACACCAACAGGAACGAGCGATTTCAATTGATTCTGTTTCAATGGCTTATTTTGTCCTAACTTTAGCGCTTGACTTGTATTTTTAATTACTTTTAAACTGTTTTATTTCTCAACAGAATGTGCATGCTAAGAACATACAAATGTGATGTTATTTTATGATGTGCTGAGATTATACCGGGGAAATCAAGAGGAGGAGATTCAGGTGCATCAGAGAGGGTGGTCTTCTCCTCCCCGGCCAAAGGCATACTTTCACCTCCATCAAACATGCCAAAAACAGCCACGGAGTATTTAGTTCCAGCTCTGTGAATGAAGGACAAAACTGAAACCATATGTGTCAGCTCAAAACAAGAAGTATGATTAGCATTTTTATGTTAAAAGGAACATCTAAGTTGATGCTAAACATTACCTGAGTTCCTCTAGAACAACTGTGTTGTCATACGGCCCAACGAGATATTCTCCCAAATCAACCTCATTGCCGCTGGGATGGAAAGTGACTTTGTACCCACGCACATTACCGGGAGCGGGATCCCAGGATACACGGAAACTGGTTTTGCTGGGTTCAGAGGTCTGTAGGTTTCTTGGGGCTTTGAATGGTGACACTGCAGGATGAAGAAAAGCAGATATCAGCATTTGCTAATGTAATAACTACATTTGAAATTTTCTGAGTAAATAATATGTGATGCTAAGGCGCTTTGGGTGGTTTTCAGAACATTGATATGCAGTTGCTAAGGTGTTTAGGATGTTTTTTTAACACATTGTCATGCAGTTGCTAGGGTAGTTGCTTACTGGACCAAGCGAAAAGTCTGAATAATGTGATAATCTGGTCTCTTGATATGGCTCAGGTCCATCTTCCAATGTAAGTCTATATGTTTTTTGTCTGTTCTATCGTTCATTAGGTGAAAATCTTACGTTTGATCACAATTAAGAATACTTTGATTCATTATGCATTGAAGATGAACACTTTAATGTTAGTGCTCTGTTCCAATCCATAAGCCTATACAACAAAAAATATTTTTTTTATCAGTATTAATTTTTGTCTTGTTTTCCAAAAAAATTTCTAAACATTCTTAAACCAAGAAACATTTACTTAAGAAGCAGAATTACTTAAGATATTAAGTCTTGTTTTCTGACAAATGAATAAAATTAAGCAAGTTTTTCATTAAAACAAAAAAAACAAAAAATAAATAAAAAATATCAGGAAAATTTTTGCTATGAATTAAGCTCATTTTTTCTGACCCTACTGGTAGATATTTTTTTCTTGTTTTAAGCTTAAACTCATTTAATTTTAATACATTCTTTTCAGAAAAGAAGACTTAATTCTTAAGTAATTTTGGTCCTGAAGTAATCTTGTATCTTGATTTAGGACTTCTTAGATATTTGTACTAATAAACAAGACAAAAATACTGAGGAAAAACTAAATTTTTTTTTTTTTTTAAATATATAAAAAGGAAGTAGAAAGGAAGGAGTTTTTGCTTAAAACAAGAAAAAAGCAATCTTGTTTTCCATTTGAATTAAGTAAATTTAAGTAAACCCCACTGACAGATATTTTTATTGCTTTATGCCAGCGGTTCTTAATGGTAGCATTTTTCTTAATGCTACCATTAGTCGTGGCCTAATGGTAGAGAGTTGGACTCGTAACCCAAAGGTTGTGAGTTCAAGTCTCAGGTCCGGCAGGAATTGTGCCGGCAAGGCACCGAACCCAAACTGCTCCCCGGGCGCCGCAGCATAAATGGCTGCCCACTGCTCCGGGTGTGTGTTCACGGTGTGTGTGCTCACTGCTCTGTGTGTGCACTTTGGATGGGTTAAATGCAGAGCTCAAGTAACCATACTTGGCCACATGTCATTTTTAATTTAATTTTTTTAATTCCAATCCTAATTTAAATTAATGTCTCGTACACTTTAATGTCCTTTAAATGGGACATATATGCTCGCTTCGAACTGGAATCATGGCGGAATATCCTGTGATGTCCACTTCACAGGGCACTTATATTCGAATAGAATGAACATCTGAAGCGATAAGAGATACACACAAAAAGTGCAGAGCCGGGGGTGGGGGGATGGCGAGGACTGGAATTGAGAACCGCTGTTTTAAGCATAAACATAAACTTCTTCTCAAGTAAATGTATCTTAATCCAGGAACTTTTTGATATTTGTACTAAAAACGAGACAAAAATAAAGAAGAACATCCTTTTTACTGAAAAACATATCAAAAGGAAATTAGTTTTTGCTTAAAATTAGAAAAAAAATAGCTGCCAATGGGGTCAGATAATCAATCTTGTCTTCCCTTTGAATTAAGTTCATTTTTCTGACCCCACTGGCAGATATTTTTCTTGTTTTAAGCAAAACTCATAATTTTAATACTTTTTTCAGATAGTTCAGTGCCTGTGTCTGCACATATCTGTGACTCATGGGCTTTGAATTATTGGCCAACGTACGTGTGGTTCCTACTCCTTGCCTTGCTTTTCCTTCTCCTCGTTTGTAAATGGGATGCACTTTGATGTTGTAGGTGGTCAGGGGCTGCAGTTTCCTCAGCATGGTGCTGGTGACATTGGCAGGGATCTTCATTGTCATCTCTTTACCACCATCTTCAGGGACGTACGTGAGCCTGTAGCTGACCACGGGGCCTGGAGCAGCTTTCCATGTCACGCGCATGGTGCGTTCGGTTTCATCAGACACCAGTAAAGCCTTGGCAGATGCAGATGCTACAAGCAGACAAAAATAAGAACGTTTGACTAAAATTCTACTAGACTGGCCTGGATAAATCAAAAACTAACAAGTGAAATGAAAACAGACAAGCAGGGATGGTCAGAGGTGAACGCGAAACCACAAGCAAGCCAAAAGGAAGCAAAAGTTTTCCTTCTTCCAATACTCTCTCGATCCCCACACTGGTGTCATGTTTCCATGAGTTTGTATGATTTGAGTTGGGTAGAGAAAACGCATCCACGCTTCAGCCAGCTTCCCGGCCGACATACGGCTTGTATTATGGGCTGCCCTGCACACATGCAACCCTTTAAAACTGCTTTTTCCCGCAGCGGCAATGTTCACTGCACCCGTGCTGCAATCACTTTTTCCACCCGGAGGAAAGTGACTACTGCACAGAAACTCAAAACTCACCGTACTCGCCAAGATTCGGTGCCAAGCTCAAAACCGCAACTTGAAGTAGTCACGCTAACATTAAATAATTTTTCGACTAGCTAAGATTCAAAGGTTTCTCATCCTTTTCCATTCCTTTGCTTCGATCGAGTACCACAGATTGCAGTTGTTGATTGATGCACTTTAGATGGTTAAGCCTGAGGCACAGGCGTTCATGTCCTGTCACGTCTGTATTACCCTAAGAACCATTTTTCTTTCCTGGAAGATGTTTGCTAGATTTAAAGATAACCATGACACTAATCTAATCCAACTCAACCTAACCTCCAGCTTCCTTCAATGATCCAATCATCCCTAATTGTTTCATTGGGTTCTATTTACACTATTACATCTTCCAAACAGAGTTTCACGGTCATTTAAGAACCGTTTTAAGTTTCCGTGATTCCACAGAACAACCTTTTTAGGTTCCATGCTTCTTCAGAAAACCATCTACAGTATGCACTCCTGAACCAATATGTTGATCCGAAGAACCTCAACTTCAAGAACCTTTTTCATTTCAAAGAACCATGTAGCAAATTAAAAGTTAATTGTTCAAATTAAATAGTTCTTGAAGATTGAACTACTGAAGAACATTAATTTAGAACAGTGATCCCCAAACCTTTTTGTTACCCGAACTCTTTTGACATAAAATATTTTATTGAAATACCCAGAGATTTATATTTGATACTTTTAATTAAAAATCTCTATTTGATAACTATAACAATTTTATTTTACACTACAAGTTACAGTACTATGTCTAAAATTTTTCTCTTTCAAATGTTTTGTTTTTTGGCAGTAAACTGCATGTGAACCTTTAAGTCACATGCCCTCTTAGTGGGTACTTCTTTTAAATGAGTAATTACTTAGCAACCATTTAAAAAGTGCATTCTTTAGAGTATGAATATGTGTAGTATGAATGTAATCCGAACATATTACATTCGTACGTCTTCTTTGTCATGTGATCTTATGCTATTTACAAATCCTCTCCCATGGCCTCATGGGATAGTAAAGTGTCTTTCAGACACACAAAGTGCATCCCAAATAATGTACTAATAATGTACATGGTTGAGTTACAGTGCATAAGTACATAGTGTATAAGTGCATGGTATATAGTCTGTCATTTGGGAGACAGTTACTCTTAAGAATCTTGCTGTGAAGTAGTAAGTCATCCTGTAATTTTCAGCTGTAAATATCGTAAAATGGAAATACTGAACATTCTGTTTTTCACCTAATATATGGTAGAGAAGTATGCAGTTTCGAAATGCATTAAAATTCTTCTTGTTACAAATCTGGTAAAATGCAGAGAACTTGATGATGTCGAAAACAAAACGTTGGGAATTTAATACAGTGTCACACTTTACTCTGAAACATGCACCACATTAGACTCAACTGCAGCCTTAAAAGCCATAAAAGTCCTATCACAATTTAAAATTGATAATTAATTGTGCTTCCCCACTTATTTATTCTCTCATTTAATTCATTATTAGCTCATGCAGTTCTTCACAAACTCCTGATTTAGAGAATATGGGGTGACTACAATAACAAAATAACAAGTAAAACAGGTTTACGTACCGTCAGTGGTCTCCTCTCCCAAAAGTGGTTCTCCATTGCCTCGGTCATACGATGCTAACACAGACACCTGGTAGCGTGTTTCAGGGGTGAGGTTCTCCAACAGCGAGCTGGTCACATCCCCAGGCACCATCTTTTCCCCAGACTCTGCGGAAAACAGAGACCTCCAGCGAACACGATACTGCCTCACTCTTCCTGGAGCGGCCGTCCATGACGCCATGAAGCTGGTGTCAGTCACATCACTGGTTATCAAGTCTCTCGGTGAGCCCACCTCTGCAGGCAACACAGAAAACTGATTTAATATAAAAAAATATTGCTGGTAAAAATGTTAGAAACTGGGTAGTGTGGTGAAAGCTCAGGAACAAATTATTCTGGATATAATGTTTATTTCCTTACTCTCAGAAAAAGACTTTTAAGCAAGAACAAAATTCATTCCAAGCTGCATTTTAGCAGAATCCCCCTGGGCCATAATCTGATATATTTCTAGAAGCAGATGGACCATTTCTCATGATGTCTCTGGTGTCATTGGTGCAGGTGTGTCAGGACTGCAATGAGCACTAATTCATTCTGGTGAAACTACACTTAACAGCTGGTCATAAAGTCTAAAGTCAACACACACACACACACCTTACAAAACCCACCACAGAGTCCCAAAAGCACTCTGTCATGCAGATAAACTTCACAAACTCCACTTAAGGATTTTGAGACAGCCTCTTCTAAGCAGACTTCTTCACATTTTTTACATCACATTATGAAATACTTTTACTTAAATGACGTGACAGTGTCTCAGGGAGGCTGATGTACCATCAGATATACAGTATGATCTCCAGACATTTCTAGTGATGTAAGGACAGATTGAAGATAGACTAATGCAGCCAATTTAAAGCTTGTTTCTGAATAAATGCCTGTTTAATCATTTTAATCAATTTGGAATGTAGTGAAATCATTTATATTATAAATAATATAAAAACTACATTATATTATAGTTTTTTGGATGCTATTATTCTTGTATTTCCATTTAAATTTGAATGAATGTTTTAGAAATTTTGTTGGGTTTCTGTCATTTTTATTGGTTATAGTTTTTTAAATATTATAATTCTTATATTTTTTAATGTCTATACAGTTTTTATTCATTTTTATTTCAATTTCTGATTTAGTTTAGTTTAGTTATTTATCAAGTTAAAGTAAATGCAAATTAAAAGTGAGGCTTTGGCAGTCAAGCTCCAAAACCAGGTTATTAAAGTTAACTCAAACTAAAATTAAAACCCTAAAAACTAGGGTTATTTGAAATAAATAAATGTTAACTGATTTTTTTTTTTTTTTTTTTTTTTTAAGTAAATCTTTATTTTATTTCAAGTAACAATTTTTTTATGGTATTAGTTTTAGTTAACTACACACTGTAGAAAAATAAAAAAGTTGGGCAAACTTAAAAGTTTAAGGCAACCAGCTTCAGCAGATTTTAGAGTTTTCTCAACTTCTTGTTTTAAGTTTAAACAACAAAAAGTTGAGAAATTTCCAAAAAAAAAAATAAGTTGAGAAAACTCAAAAATCTGCTGAAGCTGGTTGCCTTAAACTTTTAAGTTGGCTCAACTTTCTTTATTTTTTTTTCTACAGTGCATATAATAACCTTGTTTTGGAGCTTGATAGTCCTTGATCACCTTAAAAGTCATGCAGGTTTGGAAATGACATGATGGTCTGTATATAATATTCATAATTGAGACAACTGTTTATTTAAAAAATGACAATGCAAAAAATAAATAAATAAATAAAATTCTACATGAAGATGCTAGTACACATGAGAAATATCCACTCTTTTAAACCACTGCAGGATCCTGAGACTTTGTAGAAGAAGCAGAGGAGCGAACGCTTGCCAACCTGCTTTTTTCCAAAACAAGGCAAATCCCCACAAAACCACCATAAAGCACCCTTCTCAGATGTCTGATACCTTCTTAAATCCCTAGTCATTCTTTATCCCTCTATCCTTGTCTTTTCCCCCCTCCTGTTCTGTCTCATCCTTGCCTGACACGATTATAAATCCTAACAATTTTCTAGATTAGAAACAGTGCATCTCATTGAACAATGCGTCTTCTAACATCTTTGCTCAACATGCGACTTTCATATGCATTTCTCTGCAGCCCGACAGCAGGATTTTATTTGACTCTGCCTTTAAAAGAGCCTTGAAATTCAAATGATCTTTTTTATCCATTTAAAGATGCAATTCCATTCAAATAGCCAATCCGGCATCCTGTGCTGCTCTGAAATCCAAAGCCGAGACAGACCATACACATGCAGTAAATTTTCTGCAGTGTTTTTGAAGTTTAACCTCGTGTCAATCACCGGGAAAACACAGGTGCTGGGAGAGCTTTCAGTTGTCCCCTTCATCTGTGCTTTACGTACATCTCCAGGGGTCACGAGCCGGACAGCGAGGCCAGCTTGAACGCATTAGGTGCTCTGACAGATGGCAAACAGGAAGGACAATCCTCCTCTGAGGATACCCAGGTGCTAGAGTACAAAGTCACCTTTTGGCCCGTTTGTATCTAGCTGATTGAGTCTTTATTTTAAATGAATATCCGTATGTAACACTATAATATCCTGCTATGTCTCGCTTCGATTGGCAAGGTGCTACTCTAATGAGAATATAATACAAATAAGATCCCTTTGGAAATAATCTCATCTAAAGTACAAGGCAGGTAACACGTTCCACATGTGCGTGCCTTTGAGTTTACATTATGATAACTCCTCAAGTTTCCTGATTCTCCTTTGTACATATGCAGATGGAAAGCCTTTTGATTCATTTTTCAATCTTCTGTGAGATGGTGAAACAAAACAGCTGATTTCACTTTCACGGTTTTCACTCAGCGACATCACAGACACACATTTTTAGAGCAATGGATTCAGCAGATACAAGACCATCACTTTGCATATTATGTTGCAGAAAATGTATGTTTTTTGTTTAAAAGGTGACTGTAGAACTACACTGGGTTGCAAATCCCTTTAATCCTGATTTTATAACAATTCTTTAGGTCAGAATAGCTTTAAAACAACAGAAATAACATTTACGTAAGAAATATGGGAACTATTATAGCGTCACATAGCATTTCCCTTCAGAAAGCCTCAAGGTCTTCTCAGCGATTTGCTGGAAATCATCCTTTTTGAGGTAATTGAACCTGTTGAAGACTCGACTGCACACAGACAGGTCAATGATTAGCTAAGACAGCATGAATTATTGCAAAATATACATAGCATCTGGGATTGTAGACCTTCTCTACTCTACAAATGGACACGCTAGGTCATAAACTGGACCAGAGCCCGGTCAACACACACCTGCATTAGATTGGGGACAGAATGGAAATCTTTCATGCTCCTCCTTATGCATATCCTCTTGAGGATGCAAAGGAAGGAACAGAGATGTCTGAGTGACTGCTCTACTCGTTTGTTCCAGAACTGCATAGTTCCTGCATTACATTACTATCTGCATTAAAGAGCTTCATTTAGTCCAGCTCCCACTGACCAAGTCTCTATGGATGGATGGAGGAGCTGAAATCACCATCTCATAATCTTCTATGTCAGTCCATAATCAAGCCATAATGCTACGCTTCTCACAGATCAGATTTTGAGAACAGGACTCCTGCATGCTACACAAACCACTACGTGATCCACAGAGGAGAACAACCCAGGCCAAATCTGTAAACTACCAAAAACAAACTCAGCTATTCTCATTTAAAGAATCATTCGCCCCAAAAGTTCTGACATCATTTACTCACCCTCGTGTTCTTCCAAAATAATATATCTTGCCACAAAAGACAAAAAAGCACCACTTAGGCAATACATCTCAAGTCTTCAGAAGCTGATCTGTTTCAGTTATGGATTTTCTGCTCATCTGCCATATTTATGACCCTCAGCTGGGTAAAGTAATGGCAGTGAATACATGTGATGGCGCAGTGGATAAGACACATGCCGTTGGTGTGAGAGACCCGGGTTCGAATCCACTGTGAGACACCAATGTGTCCCTGAGCAAGACACTTAACCCCTAGTTGCTCCAGAGGCGTGCGACCTCTGACATATATAGCAATTGTAAGTCGCTTTGGATAAAAGCGTCAGCTAAATGAATAAATGTAAATGTAAAAGGTGTTAATCATTTAATTTGAGCCACACAAGGTCCACAAGACTGAGTTATAGTTTCATAACACATTTTTGGTCACTACATGTTTTCATTAAAAAGTACTCTTGACAGCCCAGAGTACTTCTTTTAAGCTCAATGATGACAAAATTTAGAGTTTTAGGTCACTTAACTCCTTCTGGGCTCTTCTGACACTGAAGGTTCAGTGACATAAGATTACCGGAATTCAGTGATTTAAGAACCTGGGCAAGCTTTTGTTACATGTTACCCTTGGGAGATATTATCAGGAGACATGGTGTTAGTTTTCACTGTTATGCTGATGGTACTCAGCTCTATATTTCTTCGCGGCCCGGTGAAACACACCAAATTGAGAAACTAACGGAATGCATAGTCGATATCAAAAACTGGATGACGAGTAACTTCTTACTGCTAAATTCTGAAAAAACAGAGGTGTTAATTATCAGACCTAAAAACCCCACATGTAATAACCTAGAACACTATCTAACACTTGACGGCTGCTCTGTCAATTCTTCTTCATCAGTTAGGAACCTAGGTGTGTTGTTTGATAGCAATTATTCATTTGAAAGCCATGTTTCTATCTCAAAAACATATCTAAACTGCGACCTATGCCCTCAATGTCAAATGCAGAAATACTAATTCATGCGTTTATGACCTCAAGGTTAGACTATTGCAATGCTTTATTGGGTGGTTGTTCTGCACGCTCGATCAACAAATTACAGTTGGACTTTTTTTTTAGCAATGTTCCTTGGGCACTTTCCCATTGAGAATGGGTGACACATTTATATTTGGATATTTTATATCCGTCGTTGCCCAGTGTATCATCAGGCTAAGTCTAACGTTGCATTTAAGTGGTTTTATGATCCACAAGGTGAAAAATCTCAAGTCTGATCACTACACGCTTGTGAAGAAATTTTGAGGAATCATGTCCTTAGAAAGCAGCAGAACTAAGAAACTGAGGAAGTAGGAGTTAGAAAACTAATTTGTTGACTGGAACAGAGACAATTCAGAGATAAAACTCCAGTTTAACACAGGTGTCGAAAGTCATGACCTGGGATTTGTCCTTTGGAGATTATAACTGTGGAAAGACTGCAGCTGCATCGCTGTAGGCAGCTATTAAGACGCAGCTGGCTCATGCTTGGACACTAACTACTCTCAGACTTGATAAAGAACCAGAGGTTTTGCCTAACCAAACAGATATTTTTCGCCAACTCAACGAAAGAAATTCTGGGAAACGTCTCATAGAGTTTTTGTCAAAATCAAATTTTCCATTCACTTAAGATATTTGGCTGCTCAACCAATCACTGTACAACTTTACACCAGTTGTCTGATATAAAAAAGCCTGGGAAACAACCAATGAAAAGGCAAGAATGAGTGGGCATCCCTCTTAAACAAATGCAAATCCAGCTGACTATGACAAATAATCTAACAATTCAAGAACATTTTACAATGACCTGGATGAATGTAAACAAAAAATGGGACTTTCTCACTTAAAATTCCAGTAAAAGGAATTCAGACTCATAATCTCACAGTATTCTGCCTTCAAATGGACATAATATTTTGGAGGGGAAGTCTGTAAATTGTTTCAATCACCTTCTTTGGTCGTTCCATCAATCTGCATCTGAGGCCCAACACCTGATGGGTATTCGGCTGCCACAGAGACACGGTAGGTAGTAACTGGGTAGAGTTGCTGCAGAACAATGGTGGTCTCAGGGCCATCTGTTGCAGTTTCTAGCAACCCACCATCTCCTCGGACCGGAACATATGTGAGTCTGTACCGCACCACTGGACCGGGAGCAGCCCCCCACGAGACACGGAAACTGCTGGTCGTCTCTTCAGAAACTCTCAGGTTGTTCACGGATCCTTGTTCTGCACAAATTGGAACATAAGGATCACAAAAACGTTGCTGTTGCGACTTTTAAAGGAACAGTTTTCTCAAAATTGCCAGGATTTTCTTTAAAAAAACTCAACATTGTTGTACTGAGGAAAGAAAGTCATCAAGAACAACATTTGGATAAACTATACCTTTAAAAGTCTCAAAAGGAACATAGTAATTAGCTTAGCTTACTCTTATAGAAAACAAACAATCACCTTCTAGAGTGGTCTCAAAGTCTGATATAGGAAAGCTTTCTCCCTTCTGATATTGGGCATAAACCTTGACCTCGTACTTTGTGACTGGAGTAAGGTGATGTAAGACAGACGTAGTGGTGTCTCCCGGTACAGAAAGAGAGATGTAGCCTGCTTCTGTATCAGCATCAGGCCTGTATTGCACCAGATAGGACTGCACATCCACAGCATCTGTTACCCAAGAAGCTCGGAAACTCCTGGAGGTCACCTCTGAGAAGGTCAGAGACCTGGGTGCAATCAGACCTAGAAGATAGAGCACAACCAAAATATATTAGGCTCGTCCCTTCGATTAACTAAGAGAACTTTCTTTACATCCCAGTTTATTGCCAAAAAAAAATTGCTGTAAAGTTACAGACTTTGGAAGTATGTGTTACCTAATAGCTTTTAAGTTGGCCTGTTTCCAACGCCAAGCTATGGTATGATTTTATAAGATTCAAAATACAGCACACTACTAGAACTTATTGTTGTTTGTTAGTTTTGGAGCTTGAAAGCTTCTGGTTACTATTTTCGTTGTTTAGAATTGAGTAGCTTGGACACTGTTAAATAAGTTCCACAAAAGAAAGAAAGTAAGTCATGAGTTTGACAACAATATGAGGGTGAATAAATGATGACAGAATTTCCATTTTTGGGTCAACTAACCCTTTAAACTTTAGCACAAATTGGTGAAAAACCAGAATTCCAAACATATGGTTCCATGCACATCCAGACCCAGAGCTCAACAAATGTAACAGCAGTTAGTGGTAAAATCGGATGCTACTCACTTCTTCTCTTGATGTTCAGAAGCTCTTGCTCAATTCTCAGACAGATGGACTGGGTTAGCTCGTTGGAAATCCTCTGGAAAGCATCAAAGTCCTCTACGGTGTACACGTGGGTCTCCACCGGAGGATTAGCAATCGCCTCCAGCTCCGAGCGGACAGCGTCTTTGACGCCCACTGCGAAAATCTCTACATCCGTGTTCCTAAGCTTAGCCGCTGGGTCTTTGAAAGCATCTGAGGACTTCCCATCGGTGATAAGAATCGTAACGCGAGGTACGTTCGCACGAGCGCCTCTGGTTGGAATAAAAATCCTCTCTCTCACGTACGTCATAGCTTTGCCGGTGTTCGTGGAGCCTCCACGATAGGGGAACGTTCTCACGGCTTTGACCACAGCGCTCAGATCATGATGGGTGTTCAGGTAAAATTCAGTGTGTGGGTCTCTGCTGTACTGGACCAAGCTGATTTGAACCTTGTCTGGCCCAATGTCAAAGGTGTTGACCAGGACTTCCAAGAAAGCTCGAACTTTAGCAAAGTTTGCCAGTCCAATACTGTAGGAACCGTCAACCAGGAGAACGACATCAGCTTGTACATCCACACCGAGAGAACATTCTAAAAGTAAAAAAAGGTTGTGGGTGAAATAGCTATTTAATCAATGGAATACAGTGGAAAGTTAAACAGTGCTGACTTTTCCTCACCTAGCGATACTTTCAAGGGCTGGGTTTTCTCCATCGCCATAACTGGCTCACTGGGTGTCAGACCTTTGAGTGCAAACAGGCTGATCTCATACTCTGTATCAGGGGACAAATCTCTCACATTCACAGAGCTCTGAGTCGGTCCAACGTACAGCTCCTGACGCTTGCTGCCAGCCAACATGGGAACCAACTGCACCTTGTATCCAGTCACGTCCCCTATAGATGCATCCCATGTCACCCGCATTGACTTGGACGCAACCTCTGTGACTTGCAAGTTTGATGCTGGCTCAATGACTGCAAATAAACAGAAAGAGGAAAAATGGGGTCATGTTTAATGCTCGGGGTTGTGTTTAATAAACCTGCTAAAGCAGATTTACAATTGTTATTGTTTGTTTACCTTCCTCGCCGCTAGCCAGCGAGTTGAGCTGGTCATCCACACTGGTGCACACCTGCGTGATGAGCGATTTCTCCACAGCTTTGATCATGTCGAAGTTTGGCACCGTGTACACGTGCGTTCTGTGGGGTGTTGAAGACATTTGTTTCAGCTCTTCCTCATCTGCTTCTTTGATCCCTGAATAAAAATAATAAATAATGCATTATTTCTCAGAATTCCTTTCAAGGATTTCTTCTTTGCGGACGGATTTCTTGAAAGCTACCCAGTCCTGTGAGAATGCAGAAGAAATCCAGACCATGAAAAACTGCAGTGATGAATGACCACATACCCAAAGTGAAGATTTCAACTCCAGCGTTCTTCAACCTCTTGGCGTAACCCTCCACTGGGTCTTGAGATTTCCCATCTGTGATAACTACAGCAACTCTGGGGAATCCCTTGCGAGCACCGGCGGCCTCCGTGAACATGTTTTTCAGAAGGTGGTCCAGGGCTTCGCCTGCACAAAAATCACAGTAGAATCACTGAGACTTGAAACTCGCATCGTAACTTTGTTGTTCACCAGTAATATTATTTGCAGTTTTCAGTATGAATACATAAGAGTGAATTCGGTACCTGTCATGGTGTTGCCGCCCTTGTATGGCAAACTGTTAATGGCTCTGAGCAGCTCAGCCTTTTTGAAAAACTGGTTGAGGTTAAACTCAGTTCTGGTGTCCGTGCTGTACTGAACCACACCCACTCGTGTCTTGTCCTCTCCGAGGTCAAACGCGCTTGCCATGGCAGCTATGAAGCTGCGGATCAATTTAAAATTTTCACGCCCGACACTCCAAGAGCCGTCCACCAAGAAGACAAGGTCAGCAATTGCACTTGGTGAGCATTCTGGGAAAAAGTGTTGGAGAGTCAGAAGATAAGAAACTCTAAACAGATCTGACTTTGGAAAAGGAGATGAACTTTTGAAAAGGATGCAAAGCTTTTAAAAGATAAACCATTTAATAGATTTGCCAGACACATTTGGCATAGAACTCTAAATTCCGACCTCTTTTTCTATATCAGAGTAAGACCAAATCTCTTAGTATCATAACACCATTTGGATACGATAGATCTGTATGTCATACAAATGTTTGTGCTCATTGTTACAGTATGCTTGAGTGTCAATCAAAACATACAAAAATTTACACGTACAAATGAGAAGGGGAACATCCTGCATGTCAGCACCACATTTATCTATTATGCAATATACACCCGTTACAACTCATTCCGTCATTGACATATGGGTTCAGTGTGTCTCTATTCGTAATGTTATTAGGCGAGTCATGACTTGTCCTTCCCTCTCTCTTGAACTCCATAAATGAACTCCATTCCTCCACACGGTTTGGAAAAATTCCTCATCTTTTTATCATACTTGCCCTCAACCACAATTTGGGGAATTTGCTGCCCTTGAACGGACTGTGTCGGCTACATCTTTGGTAAGATGTTGCCAGGCCTTTATGGCAGACAGGACAGGAAGTTGTTGACATATCGTATCTTGCCTTCCTTTATTACGGTAATTAGATTCACTGATTTTCCACTTGCGCCAGCAGAAGGGAAGCACTGGAGCATTGAGACTGGGTTTTGTTAGAGAGTCGTCTGCAGAAGGCATGCTAACTAACCGTTATGGTATTTGGGCGGGGTGGGGGGGTTGGTTGGATTTTCCACTTTTGCTCAATGTAGGAAAGGAAAAGTAAAGCTGTTCACCTTCATCTGGAGGACGAGGTCACAGCACTCTTGTAAAAAGCGGAGCTGTAATGCTTTCCACTTTCTGCATTGCGAGAGGTTCAGGTTTTTATTTCAAATCAGGCACAAAGGGGCCACTTATGAACTCTCACCCAAAAGCCATGCTGGAAACGCTGGCTCAGTTTATCATGTCTGGAAAAGTTAATGCTGACTAAAAAGCTAAATTGTTATCAGGAGTCATAAATTTGGAAAGAAACAAAGACATATACACATTTGCGTACTGACTAATATGGAAACTCCCAATAAAATGCAACGATCGCATAGCAATGGAAAGAGCCTGGAGGTGTGTACTTACTGACTGCATCGGAGACCTGAGGTTTCCTGGTACCTCCTTCAAAACCACTCGATTGGACTAAAACAGAAACAAAAAAAATCTATAAATATTCAAGAAAATTCATTCCTTCCATTAAAAGGGTTTATTTGGGCCAATGAATTTCCATGGCTTCTCCAGTCTTTTCTAATTACTGTATAAGGATATTTTACTATTTTACAGAGATTGCAATCCCAAGAAACCATTTCTAATCAAGTAAAAAAATATATATATTTTTCCAAATAAACCAAGCTCAAACATAAATTCACTTTCAGTGTGAACCATCAACATGACACACTCAAGAAAAAACAATGGCTTGCCACTTACTTGTAATTTGACCAGAGATTGGTATACTCTCCTCCGATCCAGAATATGAAATTATCGTAACAACATAATCCACATCGGGGGTCAAATCCCTGATGGAGGTTTTGGTTGCGGTTGGAGGAAGTGTGAATTCCTTAACAGGCTCTTCTATAGAGAGAAGGGAACATTCACAATGTTTAAGTGTCATATCATAATATACAATCTACATGAAGATAACATCTAGCCAACCTTAATTATAAGTAGATAAATCTAGTCTAGTCGCACAAGAGCTGGATTAGAGAAACATTAATGACTTCCCAAGACAAGCGATGAGTAACAGTCTATGTTAAATCATTTTTGAAGGGCACGCCAGATCACATTTCCCAAGAGTTGCCTGTGGCAGTGAGTTTAAAGGTAACTTGTCGTTTACCAGATGCTTTCTTATCTTAATCAACGTACATTAAACTTACTACAGGGACAGTTCCCCTCGAGCAACCTGCGGTTAAGTGTTTGCTCAAGGGCACAATGGCAGTAGTTCATGAGACAAAAGCTGCAGGTCTGAACAACCCTTAGCACTATCTTTGACAATCAACATGAAGTTAAAAGCCACTTTCATATTACACTTTTTTTTTGGGTATGGACTGCCAACTTTTTCAGAATCTAATCCATCGCCAATTGGGAAAAATTTGTTCTGTCATTTATTTTCCCTTTTTGAATATACAATTTAATTTTGAAACACGTCACAGAAGTAAAATGGATTGCAAATGTTTCATACTGGTGGTACAATTTCAACATGTGCGGTGCTTTCACGTTTTCACCCACCTGTATCCGATGTCACTACGACTCTTAAGCCCTCAATCCTTGACAGCGGTTGCTTCCATATCATTTGCACTGTGTTTTCGTTTAAAATCTTAAACCTCAAGTCTGATGGAGGCGTTACTGTGGAAAGAGGAGGTGAATCAAGTCATTTCCAAGAAACCTTTCCAAAAGCTGTATTTATGAGAAGAGCACACAGGTTTATGGACGAAGTCCCAACAGCGAAGTTCACTGTTGGAGAACGACTCAAGGCAACATGGAACAAAGTGGACGGCGGCCATTTTGGGTCAAAATGACATCTGTTTGAGCTGTCTGACCGAAGGGCCATTGACTACTCAAGCATAGACACGTAAAGAGCGTTCCACAAAGACCTCAACAAAGCATTACACGGGGCTATAACTTGTGACATGCATGCATTCATTGCAGTCAGTCCAACACAGCCAAACACGCAGTGTTGAACTGTCTGAATAGCTGTCGTCACAGAGAGACAAGAAGTGTTGATTGTACAATGGACTTGAATGGGCATTTTGTGTGCAGTTGCATTAATGTAGTCACTTTCCATTGCAAACCATTTAAAAGGGTGCACAACGACAACCTTTAATGAAATATAAAGATAAAGGATAGTGACAAACAAGTGAATATATAAACAAAAAGAGGTTATGTAACACGGGACGCACCAGTCTAGATGAACTAGAGGACTCATGCACTTGTACATGAAAAGTTGTCTGCAACAACTTGTGGGACTTAAAGTACTTCATGTACAAGACGCACATGTAGAGGACTTTGAAATATTTTAAAGTGATATTCTTGTGGTATTTTGTGTTGCATGGGGTTTGGAAGGTCAGTGGAACATATGGGTCGTGTGCATGTTGGAATATCACAATAAAATATTTTGTGAAGCCGCGGCTCTGGTCAGATTTTGACCAGGGCTTAAGCTTGACTGGGAACAGGTTGACCAAAATCAAGATTTACCAACCTGGCTGACCAGATGTCACAATCGGTTCCATTTCTGACTCCAAATAGGTCCAACACAACCGCTATCGCACACATCCACAATCAGATACACACCACTCATTCATCACCTGTTCTTTTTTTTTCTTTTTACTTTTGGGTCCATCCGACCCAAACCAGATTTGGTGCAAGGAAAGTTCCTCTGCTTTTGAACAATTCAAGCTCTTTGGAGCATCAGTTAACAACATTTAGTTTGCTGTGCTGAGCGTCTAATAATAACCATGTCAAATAAGAAAGTGATAGTGTTGGTTAAGGTGGGCCTATTTGTCTGGCTGTCATATTTTATCTAAGTGGAACATGTTGAAACAAAGGCTTTTCTTATTTTTCCATAACGCAGTATTGAGAAGTAGCACGAGAGAGAAAAAAAGCACTCATATTTTGTCTTTTTGTTCCCTAAGAGTGCAGAAAGTGGAGAAGGGAAACTTGGCCTCAACATTAAGAATTTTTTTTTGTTCAAATAAAAGCTGTAAAATGTTCCACTATACTTTCCACTGAACACTGGCGATGTGCGATTTAACGCCCTGCCGTTTATTCAGTGATTTAAAATGGTTAAATCACAGTTTTACTGCCTTCAAGACTGTTCAAACCTACCAAAAGCTCAGTTACTGAAACACATAAATACTAAAATACATGAAAAAGTGTTTTACTAGAGGAAAAAGTTGAATGTGAATCTGTCTGGCTGAGATGTCTGGTATCCTGCAGCTGATCATGGGTCCTAAGATGCATACAGAAAATATTTAAAAAGAAGTCCTATTCAATACTTAATCTTTGCTGGATTTGGCCTTAAACAGTATGTTCTACCCTATAACTGAAAAACATTACAGTGGATATTTCTGAAGAATTAGTTGCTGAAAAACACAGTTAGGTGTAATTAAATATCCTGTGCTGTCATGCATTTCCATTTCCACTAGCATAAACACCACCGAATGATCAAAAAGAATCTTTTAGGACAGTAAAAGTCCTCGATCAGTGTCCACCTTAGAGTCTAAACAGAAACATTACACATCGAAATGTACATTTATTCACATTATTGTGTGACGTGAATATAAGCAATTTTTCTCCAATATGTTTGTTCATTTTTATGGACATATGAATGAAATGAAAATGAAACAATGAAATGAAAATTGTAAATAATGAACACAACAGACAATTGTTATTCTACAGTTAATATGTATATATTTTAAAATACTAATAATAGACTGTGATCTAAACTGTTTTATTTTTAATTTACCAGGGTGAATAGGGAGAGATTTGTAGGCATTTTTTTTTTACCTTGAGCTCTCACAGATGTCAGTACTGAGAGTGTTAGGAGAGCAGCCGCTGCCAAACGCGTGACCGACATCTTCACCCCAGTATCAGCAGAACATCAATCAATCTGAAAAATCAACCAATTACACACATACTTTGCTCATAAATCAATCCAAAAACAAAAAGACTATACACTCCACTCCAGCACAGTTCACTGCTAGAGATCTCATTCTAATCTGATTTTAATCTTTTTTTTTTATTATTATTATTCACAATTCCAGCTGTTTCTCTGGTCAAGAGAGGAAAAATTGGTTTTCCACGGTTCAAATATTTTGGAAAATATTCATAAACCAAGGACACCAAGTAAAATAACTCACTGTGGGTCTTAGAAAAACATTCCCTACAGAAAAACCATTATAAACTGAATATGCTATATGTAATCTGCTGATTCATCTGTTTAACGTCGGAAACTGTGACTGTATGCGATTGGAAATTTGCCTGATTTAGGATCCTACACATCAGGGGTGGAAAAACTTTTCTGCGGGGTTCCTGCGCCCCCTGTTGTGCCTGGAAAAATTCATACTTTACATCCTGATATCTATGCTGAAAGCAACTCACCACTCTGCCTCTAAACTCTGGCAATGTGCTTGGTCTCTGTTACATATAATGCATGCTACTTTACATAATTACCAATGTAAGAACAAGCAGCTCACAAAATATGTGCACAATAGGTACATGTTGCTCATTATTATTACTCAATAATTAGTTTTCACTCTGCAAAACTAATTTCAAGCAGTGTGATGAGATGAACTTAATCTAAAACTACTTTACCCAACATTTTTCGAGCCATTATACATGACCCCATATTAATCGACAGACTACATCAGCACTTTTAAAAAGGCATTTGTCACAATGCAGAACCATTTTGGACCAAAAATAATAGTTCAACAAATAAAAACAAAACAAATAAAATAGGTGAAAGGACATGCAAAGTGAGAGTGAAACCTTTAACAATACACCATGCCTATGATATATCTTGGCATTGGTGTTGTAATAGCATGACAAATCAAGTAAAGTTGAATGAAAAATCAAATGTAAGTCTCAAAAACCTCTTCATATGGTCACTTTTTGATCATTTGTTATTACGGTTATTTTAAAAAATGATGCCAGACAGACTTAGCACATCACAGAAACCCTTAATGATGTAAGATCTCCACCACACTGAACAGAGAAAGGCACTTTTCCAGTAGTCCCAGATTTCCTGTATTATTTAAGTATGTGAATTAGGTAAATAAACGTAAAAATGCTCAGCAAATAAAGTCCTAGCGGTTTTATGAATCTTATAAGTGGTCTAGATTTCCCAACAAAACTAAATAAATCTGTATCATCCCAAACTACTTTAAAAGAGCTCAATGTCAGGGTGGTGGAAAAAATGAAATCACCATACAAACGTCTATGGAAAAAAGTGATCAGAGCTGCTGAAAACGGATCAGTGTGCTCACATTCATCATTACACATCATATTTATCTACTACGTCTCATATTTAAGAGCAATAACATCTTCATTCATAAATATGAATAAAAAGGTTTATCAAAAAAAAAAAAAAATCCACATGAAGACTTACCAAACTCCCCAAAGTTTCCAAAAACTTTCAATACATCACAAAACTGGTGAATGAAGGTGGGAATTTCGCCCAAACGCAAGCTCAGAAAGGCAGAGGTTCTCCGTGATGCTGTAGTGATGGAGATGGAAATGAAGGCTGTTTCCAAATGCACGGGATCTCAGACTAGAATGTGCTTCTTAACAGGGGGCTGGTCCCGGACCCGGAGCTCTGACGTCACGCGCCTGTGTGATGGATGTGTTGGGATGCGCATATTTTCGGCATTCCTGCTGCACGTCACTCATCGATGTTTCGGGTTTCAGCGGGATTACTATTCCTGACGACATTCAAAAGGAATCGCTCATTCGGGACTCTTTATATAGTGTTTGCGGACACATAGACGATGAAACGACTCAATTACAATGTTAGGGTGTTGTAAATAACTATTAAAATAATTAAACGATGGGCGAACCTTTTCAAATGAACGTCTGTCGATCATTTTCAGAGCGCAATCTGAGGCGATTCGTTTCGCGCAGCAACAAAAAATACTTTACGCTGTTCCTATAGCACAGTTAACCCAACCGACAACTTCAGCAAAGCAAAAAAATTACACTGACGTTTGTTTGTCTTGTGTAAATACATATCTCTTCATAAGTAATTACAGTTGTTTACGATGTATCGTCCAACGGTCCTAACTGAAAGCGCTCGAGCGGTTGCTATGGTAACATCCTCACGCCGACGTCACGCTTTCCGGTTCAGTCGATTTTGACAAGACTAACTTTTGTGGTTAGTTAAACTTGTTAACATTTTAATACGTTTTTTTTCTCTCTCTCTCTCTGTGATATTAACTAGGCTGGAAAATCAAGCTTAAAAGCCTGTTGCTGTGTGGACTGGATCAGCTAAAAAATAAATAAATAATAAAAATACATTAACACAACAGCACCAAAAATGTTTTTTACATTATTGGAAAAATACCATAGCAGTATCTGTACCGTTGAACAGTTGAATTTGAGCCTGTAGATCAGTGTTTCAACGATGCATTTCCATTTATTTGAATATGTCGCCCTCTAGTGGTCGAATCGGGTAACACACAAAGCGGATAGAGATGTTCAACACAACATATTCATCAAAACGCCCAAACTACACCATTGACCTCATTATTAAGTCATCAAAAAGAGTTTTCTGTTACCCATCTGATGAATACATATTTAGCCATTTAGAAACACATGGGTGCCAACTGGCATAGTTTGATTTTTGATCATAAAGTTTATTAGTTCATCTCATAATTCCCATTGATAGAGAGAAACATCTAACAGACCTATTCATCAACGGAAAGCTTGAACTTCTAATGCTCCTTATAGATTGCTTGCAGAATTTAATTATCTGTGCTTTATATTTTTATAATTAGCATGCAATTATTTGGGATAAATTCCATATGAACTCAACTGTATAGCCCACCAATGCTGAGGCGGGCTATACTGAGCTCAAATGATCAATCCTTCCTGTAAATTTAAAACATTTCTCTGATGTATACACACGCATTTGGAAACTATTTCATATGCCTTGAAAACACATTGTTTTGAAGAACAAAAAGGACGTGCACATTGCTGTTTGTTTCTTGGGAACCGATGAAGATATCCAAAAAACAGACAGTATCAAAAACATGCTGCGTCGTTGAGTCACAAACACACCCTTCATCAATTAACACTAACTTCAGACATTTCGTACACTTTCAGAAGGAAAAACATAGTTTAGCTGTTTGTTGTCTTCATATGCTTTACTAGAAGAATATTATCACATAATTAAAATATTATTCACAGGAGGGGCCAGCAATCAGAAGACTAACAACTAAACCACATCAATAATAACTGCATACAGAAAATTGCTACTTTAGGACGCACTCTACATTAATTTCCTATATGCAAAAATATATATTTTTTTTGTTTTGATTATGGGGGTCTTTAAAAAAAAAAAATTACACTTTGAATGAATGTGCAATGCAAAAAAAATGTCCTTTTCATTTTTAAAAAACCTTTTCATTGTCATTGAGTAAAGTAAAACAATCAAGATCTGTCTGTTTATGATAGGCGCAGTTTATTTAATTCAAATCAATTTGCTCCATTTTACCTTTCACATTAAATATACTGTGTGAAACACTCATGACGTCACATTCCCACAGAAATGAGGGCAGGAGCTGACATCAGTCCTTCTTCTGAGGGAGAGCTGCCTTTACTAGTTCATATATGACATATGCAGTTCCTGAAAAGAGACACATGAATGATCAGCAATTAGAGCTTACTATGATTATTAACTCAACTAAAGGTCTGTGCTTGCTAAGGCACGTATTAAACATCATGTCAAATTATGGCGCTTGTACAAAGCAGAATCTGCCATATATAGATGAGTGGTAGGATGTAACCATGTGCTGCATTAACGACCCACGACACCCCGCAGTAACACACCTAACACTGTGAGACCCATAGTTGCACGGTAAAGAACAGCATCACGGACTCCTCCCTTCAGATGAACTGGCATCCCATTAGCCTCCTAAATATGAAACATAAATCAACATTTTGATAAGCACCTACATTTATTCATTTAGCTGACGCTTTTATCCAAAGCGACTTACAATTGCTATATATGTCAGAGGTCGCACGCCTCTGGAGCAACTAGGGGTTAAGTGTCTTGCTCAGGGACACATTGGTGTCTCACAGTGGATTCGAACCCGGGTCTCTCACACCAAAGGCATGTGTCTTATCCACTGCGCCATCAACACCCGATTAAAACCTATAAAAAAACCTAAAAAAAATCTGTTATGCTCACATAACCAACAAGCATTCGTGCATTTAAAAATGTCAATGTCATTCATTAAATCAAATGTTTGTATCCTTGAAACTCAAATGCAGGATCTTTCTCTTTACTAACTTTGACTTTTCTCATTTTTGCTCAGTGATTTCGAATCAGCTGTTGTTTGGGTGACTTTTAGTGGACTTATAAAGTCAGTCGTATCAAGTTCACATGTTGATACGAATGTTTCAGACCAAACAGTGTTTATATGTGAACAGAAAGAGGAAATATAAAACATTATATTACAATTAACAGCCCTTAAATGAACACAAACACCAGCTGAACTAAACCAATAAAAAGGTGCTATCTGGCCTATTTAACTTCTTGAAATATCAATATATCAGTATTGTCATGATTTTATTGATTGTAGACGTGCAAAACGTCAAACTCCTCATGACTCCGAGTTTCACTTCACTTCCCTAAAACACCTAGATTAATAACATTAACATCTGATGTGAAAAGAAAGCTAACGCATGAGGAATCGGTGTCTCCATCTGCTGTTCAGACACTGAGAAAACACAAGTCACATGCAGAAATGACACAGAATTAGCAGCTAGAGAGGCCGTAGGTTTGATTTTGACATTGGTGGACTGGGGACACTATTCAAAGCTCTGTTCTTCCTAAAGCAATCAAAACGGTATATTAATCCTAAATGTCCTCTTAAAGTGTAGATGTATTTGTTAATCTGGCAACACATCCCTTAAGAACCATGGTTAAAAAAAACACACACAACTCCATGGTTACTATAGTCGATTCATGGTAACCACAAATTAACTATTAACCATAGAAAGATAGATTGCATTAAAACACCACTTTGTATCATGGTTGCACTACATACCCATGCAAATGTGTATTTGTCCCTAAAAAGTGTGTGGTGCAGATTATAACACATCCATGCAGTGCACTGTAAAACAAATCTGTAGTTGTAAAACCAGCTGTGGTTGCCAGAATAATTTAGTAAAAAATACAGAAAAACTGTAAACGCATTTACAGAACAAAACTGTAAAATTTACAGTATAAAACTGTAATTTACAAACAAGGAAATTTGAATGTAAACCACTAAATTCAAGAACACACACTGCTATTTAAATCAGTTTTGTACCTTTAACATACTGACAACCACCATAATAATGCAGGTGGTAAAAGAGAAAGCCACATGAAGAATCAAAGCTCATCACAAGTAGCTTCGCCACAAGCAGAAGTATATACTAATATATAAAAGGTGCACAGAGTCATTGATGCAAACACAAAACACCATCATGCTAACATACATTATACTTAATGCAATAAACTTTCATTAAACAACTGAAGATGTAACATAAAGCCCAAATGTGCATAACTGATAACAAAACATATTAAACAAAACATGATTATTTAAACAAAATACTTGTGGAGTGTCATGCAAATATCAGCTTACAGTTTTTGACTATAAATTATACATTGATTTGTTATTTTTACTTCTAAAAACTGTACAATTAACAGCATTTTACTGTAAAATTACATGAAATGTCTGATTACACCTTTTATATTTTTTCCCTGTATATAATACAGGAATTTACTGTTAACCTATTAACAGTTTTTTTCAGTAGCGTTATTTTACAGTTAAAATTACACTTATTTTTTACAGCATGGACCAGAAAGTCATGAGCTTCTTAACTGTGTTTATAGGGTGAATTTCTCATTTTATATGCAGGACAGACACACAGTTCAGTGAGCTCATACTGCATTCACAGAAGTCATAAATGAAATGAAATGAGAGTTGTTGATTATAAGGACTTTACTTTGTGGATTACAATTCTGTGCGGTGATGATGAGTGCCTTTATTCTTAACTAAACATACAGTATCATTTTAACACATCAGTGCCACCATTAATTACTAGCAGAGTCTGACACATGATCGATAAACCGCTCTCAGCAGTTTGACACTTTAACCAGTCGTTTCCAAAGCAAACAATATAACGTTAGACCAGTGCTTCAAGTCAACATGAATTTGCTTACACAACCCAATTTATGCATAATGCAACACATTTCCAGGTGAAACTGAATATTTAACCTGAACAAAAATGACAAATGACAAACTTACATATCGTTTGCAATAAGACCAGGAACGTGTAGCCTATTAACCCTTGTGCTGTGCTGAAAATCCCTAATTTGGTGTTCCTGGTCAAAAATGACCGGCCTTTTGTCAATCTCTTATTATGTTATATATCACCAAATCTCAGATTCAGTCTTTTGGTCAGCTTCTCTTTTGGTCTTTAAACTAGAACAGGTTTTGCATTTCTTTTTGGAGCTGATTGATTGATCATAGGCCTCGCTGATTTGAGCTCACTTTTAAATGAGAAAAGAATTATATGTGGATAATTTTGGCAACGTTTACTCAAAAACTTTACTCAGGTGCATGAGGTCAGAGCAGTGAGGCCTATGATCAATCAGTTCCAAAAAGAAATACAAAACCTGTTCAAATTGAAAGAAAACAAGTTAAAGGTTGAATCAAGTTAAAGATTTGGTAATAATATAGCATAACGAGAAATGTATAAGCACCTATAGTATAACAAGGTCCTAAAAACTTTTTTAGGGTATTCTAAATTCCAAAAGTGCAACAAAAATTATCAATTTTTGGGGGGAAGTTGTTATGCCCGTTGTGAGTAAAGTCAGAAAGTTTTAGTGCAATGTGATAAAATCAATTGCATTTCAGGGAAAAAGAAAATCCCCTCTGGGTCAAAATCACCTGAACACAACATGAAAGTAAATTGGGTCAATTTTCCATGTCTTACTGAACCATTTCTCAAAGTACATGTAAAAAACATGCTATATCGGTTTCTCTCCTTCTCACATGCTGCAACTTTTCATGTTCTACACTTTTCATCTCTTTCCTTATTCTCTGGCATCCTGGGTTCATCAATCTGCATCTGACTGTCTTGTGGTCTTGAGTCACTGGTATAATCTGCATGCATATATGGTGCATCACTACAGATCCTTGTGCTTGAACTGGCTTCGACAGGTTCGCCCCTCGTTCTATTGGTGCATGTGGATGCAGGACGGGTGTAGACCTCTCAGTCAGGCATATTATGGACCGGATTTGAAACGGCCTCAGCGTGGCTCTCGATTCACTTGAAGCACAACATTTTCTGTGGATGAAAACAGGGAAAGTGAGCTTACAGAAAAAACACTGCAATAATCCGAAACCCAAGGTTTACTGCATGGAAAGAATCAGTTTCACATTCATGTTAAGCGCTTTTGAGCAGCCAAGTTCATGGATGGTGAAAATAGAGCAATTTTACAATGGTTTTCTGGGAATCGCAGCGCGCCGTTGAATCCAGCAAGCTTTATCTCACGAGTGATGTAATTAGCGAGCTGCCAAAGCCTGTTATTGTGCATGATGGATTAGAAAATGAACAAACTGTTTGTCAGCGGCGGTGAAAAAAGAATGAATTGATTTAAAAAGCCCTTCATAGTGACACACAAAACTCACGAGAGAGACAAAAGCTTTAAAGTTCACCTAAAAATAAAAACGTAGTCATTGTTTACTCACCCTCATGTCATTCCAAACCCATTTGACTTTCATTCTTCTGATGCTAATGTCGTTTAAATGAATTGAAAGCACATTTGAACACGATTTGAGAGCTTTTTTGGAGCTTGACAGCACCAGGCCTCAGATGAAAAAGATCATTCTGGACCTTCTGTAAAACATCACGGAGGAAAGAAGATCACACGGCATGAGAGTGAGTAAATGATGACATAATTTTCGTTTTTTGGGCAAATGGTTCCTTTAATGCTAAACAGATCAATTAAAAGCCCTGTCTTTGTGTAATTGCCGAGTTTGTATCAGGCAGAAGGACACAATCAGGATGTTAAACGGGACTCCAGATCTCCAGCTGTTGTTTCTTATTTCTCATAACAGCGTTCTCTGGCTCCCAGATGGCCTGGATAGAGCAATAAACTGTGATCACAAAGTAACACCACCAGAAGAACACGACATAGAGATGTCTTAAAGGAGTAGTTCACCTAAAAATGAACATTCGCTGAAAATCTACTCACCCTCAGGCCATCCAAGATGTAGATGAGTTTGTTTCTTCATCAGATTTGGAGAAATGTAGCATTGCATCAGCTGCTCAGCAATGGATGCTCTGCAGTGAATGGGTGCCGTCAGAATGAGAGTCCAAACAGCTGATAAAAACATCACAATAATCCACAACACTCCAGTCCATCAATTAACATATTGTGAAGTGAAAAGCTGCATATTTAAAAGAAACAAATCCATCATTAAGACGTTTTTATCTTCAAACTGTTGCTTCCAACTAAAATACGAGTCCTCTATCCATAATATTGTGGAGTGGTGTGGATTACTTGTGGATTATTGTGATGCTTTTATCAGTTGTTTGGACTCTCATTCTGACGGCACCCATTCGCTGCATAGGATCCATTGGTGAGCAAGTAATGTACAGTAATGCTAGATTTCTCCAAATCTGTTCCCATGAAGAAACAAACTCCTGAGGTTGAGTATTTTCAGCAAGCTTTCATTTTTGGGTAAACATTTTTGGGTATCAGTGTATCCACTGAACATGCTTAAACTAATGTCAATATGGTTTAAAATGTTATTCATAATTTATGGAGGTTTCCTGACCTTAGTTCAATGCCATTATACTGTAAACAGATACACAGAACATAATACGGTAAATAATATTCCTTCCCAGGTTTACTTCCTAGCATTTCCTATAAAATATCTATATATAAATAATCAATACCCCCCCCCCCCCCCCAAAAAAAAAAAAAATGTTTCTATGTATTCTGAAGACAGAAAAATATTTATTTAGTGGAATCACAAAATTCATTCAGTGACATTTAATGCAATACATTTCCATCCCCCTGGAAACCTCCACAAGCAGTTTTACACAATAAAACCTTAGTGAAATGGTAAATGGAAAAATAAATACTAAAAGAAATGGTGAAGTGTTAAAATGTTTTAGCACAAAACACACATGCACAACTGTCTGAGATCCAATTATAAATGTCTGTACAATTCATAAAGGCTGATTTGACATACAGTATTTACAATATTACAATAATGTTTCTCAATCTAGAAATGGAGGCCCCAGTGCCAATGATTGCTTTGTTTAACATTGCAACAAAGTTCTGTAGTGCTTAGATTAAATTCCAGTGCCACATTAACATGAGCCAATCTCAGCTCTTTCCTCCGGCTCCGGCTGCAGAGCTGCAAACTGCAGATTTCCTCAGTTCAATTTTCATAGACTGGCTCTCAGAGCGTGACGTCGTGGACAAGACCGCTTTCCCTGTTTTCATACCTTTTGACATGGGGATTCGTGTTGCCGTGGAGCGAGATGACTGCACATCCGTTCCGTGCTGAAAAATAAGGCAAAGAGAAATATGAGATCAAATTTTTATAAACTATGTGTTTGCCATTGTAAGTGCATTCTGTGTTTGCATTTATGCAGACTAACTCTCTGTTTCTGAAAAGGAAAGTTTTTAACCTGTTCATAAAGGGGTTAAATTGTCATTTATTTATGCAAAAAAAGCTAAAAGCAAAATGAAATATAATACAATTAAAATAAATATATAGTTTAATATAAAATAAAATAAATAGGGTGACCATTCACAAAAGTAAATATTTTATCCTAAAAAAATCTTTACAAAGTATTATGTTTTTCAATTATTCATTATTCATTTTTATTTTTATACTAATAAATAAAACACACATATATATATATATATATATATATATATATATATATATATATATATATATATATATATATATATATATATATATATATATATATATATATATATATTCATAATAAAAAATAATTATATTAATATAAAAAAATATTAAATTAAATATTATTAATAAAAAGTCTTTAATTTATATTTTTTAACTCATTCATTTTTTCCCCCTAATATTAAAAACGGTTTAATATTTGCAAATGTAAAATGCTATATTTTATTATGCTGACAACTATTCCTTACAATTTAGTAGGTTTTGGTAGGCAGGGATAAGAAGGTTATAGCCTCGGTCTGGTCACACATTATTAGATTTTATAACAGGTTAAACGTGAGGGGACTGGTCAGTTTGTGCCACTGTTTAAAGGATTTGCTTGACAAGCTTTCTTGGGTGACAAGCACATCAGTACATTCCAGTGTTAGTTAGCGATAATGGATAGGGAGATCGAATTTGATTTAATCGATACCTTGAAAGAGAGCTATCTAGGGAGCAGACACCCCCTGATATCATTTTGAAACATTTCAGAAGCAACTGAAATATAAAAGATTGAATATGAGCATTTTGTTTTAGGGACAAAATCACAAAGTTTTAATTGTTAAATGACAATTCTTGTTGTCATTTGATGTCATATATGCACACTCACTTTTCTATCACAACGTTCCGCATCTTCTAAAATCCAAACAGAGGCACAACGCAATGATTCTGGTACTCACCACAGATTGAGTAGACCTGGATGGGGCCGAAGTGATGGGGGTTATTGTGATGCTGCTGGTCATCTTGCCTTGGATCATGTTTCCGACATGAGCTGACGTCTGTCTGGGGGAGCGGAGAACTGTCCCCGTTGGCATCTCTCTGCTGTCTGAACTTATACCAGTAGGCCAAACCGTAACTGTGCCGCTTCTGTCATCCTCAGGTTTTTTGAATCCTGGTGACCCCAGGTGGATGTGGATCTTGTTGTCCTCTGTGGTTATAATATTGGAGTTATATTTCCGGATGGGCGTTGGAACCGTCTGCTTTTCAGGGGTCAACTTGAACACGGCCCTGCCCATGGTCATGTCATGGGGCTCTGGGGAGATGGATGTCTGGGAGATTGGAGTTGCGCTAACGGTTATGATGGACAGAGGAGAAGCAGGATGCTCCAAGTAGGAGCCTTTACCCTTCTCTGGAGATTTAGCTCTGGAGATGGCCATTATAGTGACTGGAGACTTTGTCCGTTCAGCTGGCCCTTCGTTGGTTTTGGACTTTGGCAGCATAGAAGTAGGAACGATTGTTATGCGTGGTTTCTGGAGCCCAAGAGTTGGGATGATGGTGGTACTTGAGAAGAAGTCCTCAGCACGTGGACTGGTGATCTCCAACGTGGCAGTGCTGCTCTGATGGTCTGGAGTCACCTTAATATGAAGGGGCTGACCGGGTTTCTGAGACATGGTTAGTTCTGGTGATGACCGTGATGTTCTTCCATTGACCTCCTGGGTTGATGGAACTCCCTGAGTGATAGTAACCGCTCCTTTCTTCTTCATCCAAGGGTTCCAAGACTTCCTCGTCCCCAACTCTGCAGCCGCCGGCGGATAACGGTCCAACACGGTTGGTTTCTTGAGACCTTTCTGCCTCAGATTACTCATGATGTGATTTTCCTCTAGGACAGACTTCTGGATGAACACAGCTGGAGTCTCGTCTTCGATGTGTTCGTTCATGTCTGCGTCGGTCTGTACTGCAGTGGAAGCGAGAGGAACGTCCACAATCCTTCTTCCGTTCATGCTGGGTCTAAGGGCACGGCTATAACGCTTCGTAGCTTCCAACTCTTTGGTTAGTTTGAGAACTTCTTGACTCATGTTTTTCTTTTTATCCTCCTCTTCGATGAACCGATGCTGGAGAACCGTGTAGTCCACCTGAAGCTGAGATAGTTGATCCTCCTTGTTCATGAGCTCATGAATCTTCTCCTTTAGAGCTTGGACATCGGCCTGAAGATCTCTCGTTTTTGCCTCCTCCATCTTGCAGCGTAGTCTCAGCTCAGCTTCTTGGCTTACCAACTCTCCTTTTTCTATGGCCTTGTTCTTGGTGATCTGCGTCTTCATTTCCTCCAGGAGCTGGGAAAGAGCGTTGGCTTTGTCTTGCTCGGTTCTGAACTTCTTCTCAAGCATATCATACTCGTCCTCTGTCTTCAACAAATCGCCCTCCACAACCTCAAGCTGTTTAAGTCGGTTTCTGAGTCTCTCAATCTCCATTGTGAGCTCCTTAACCTTGTTGTCCTCATCGGGATACCCAACTTTGTTTACATTAGCTCTGTTTCTTGAAGATTCCCATTCAGTTTCCTCTTGCTTGTCCATTTTAGTTTGCATCTGACATAACTTTATACTGAGATCCTTTCGTTTCTCTTCTTCACTTGCAAGTTTAGATTTCAGGTCATCTTTCTCCTTGGTAAGAGCAGACACTTTCATCTCCATTTCGGACTTCAGTTTAAGAAGCTTTTTACTTTCCTCAATCAGCTTTTCTGTGACCTCCATGACTTTGCATTGCTCAGCTTTAAACAGTTTGTTAATCTCCTCACTTTTCTGCTCTTCCTGTTTGATTCGTTCTGCCATGTTCTTCCTCTCATCCATTAGGATTACAGTGAATGACTTTAGTTTGGTCAAGTCATCCTTTAAACCCATCTCAGCCTTTTCCAGCCTCGATTCTGAGCACTCAAGTTCTTTGATATGGTTTTTAACTGTTTCCAGCTCACACACCAAGCTCTTTGTCAAAGTTCTTTCTTTCTCCAGGTTGTTGTGAAGCTGGGCACATTCGGATTTGCTCACATTGAAAGCTCCCTCTAGTTTCTCCAGGTCTACCATCCTCTTTTGCAGTTTTTCAACCTCTAGTTTCAGCTCATGGCTGTGATTGTCCTCATCTTGGAGCCTCCTCTTTAGCTCCTTGCACTGTGCATCTGTTTTCGTGATCTCCTCATCTTTGCCCTCCATTTCCAGAACTCTCTTCCGAAGGTTCTCCAGCTCAGCCATGAGGCTCGAGTTCCCGCACAGCCCTCTACTTATTTTGTCCCGCAGGTCCTGAAGGTCTTCCTCGGACTTCTGCAGCGTACGATTGGCCTCCTCCAGCTCCTCAATTCTGCGTGACATGCTGGCCAGCTTCAGACGCAGCTGACGACTTTCAGACTCCTGCTTGGCCAGCTTGGCGGTCATCTCCTCATGTCCCTGTGAAGATTTGTAGGTCTTATGTTCTAGGTCGAGCTCCAGCCTTTGGATCCTCTGACTGTCTTCTTTAGCTTTGCTGTTGATGAGCTCCAACTGCTGCTCTCTTTCGTGTAGCTTCTTGCTGAGATCCTGAACCTTCTGTCTTTCCTGGTCAATCTGTTCAATGTGAAGCTGCCTTTCATCCACCAGCATCAGGGCAAATGATTTCAACTTAACCAGCTCCTCCCGAACTTTCTCAAGACGTTTGCTGTGATCCTTGTCCTTGCGAGCCTGGTATACCTTCTCTTGCTCCAACAGTCTCTTGAGTCTGGTGAAATCAAAGAGAAAGAGATTCAAATGGATTAATTCATATTCAAACTAAAAGTAAAATTGTACAGTCCCTTTCTTTAAAGTTAACAAGAAACAAGAAAGAGAGAGTCAACCATGGGGTATTTTATAAAAAAACAAAAAACTAATTGTTTGATTTGTTGTTCAGTCGCACGTGTATGATTTTAATAAAAAAAAAATACGTCATTAATAAATATAATTCATCTTTTAATCATATTTGTAAATGTCTTGACTCCACAGCCAACAGAGCAATTTTGTCTTTACTGTTCCAATACTTTTGGAGGGCACTGTATGTATATGTATATGTATGTATGTATGTATGTATGTATGTGTGTGTGTGTGTGTGTGTGTGTGTGTGTGTATACAGTGGGTACGGAAAGTATTCAGACCCCCTTCAATTTTTCACTCTTTGTTATATTGCAGCCATTTGCTAAAATCATTTAAGTTCATTTTTTTTTCCTCATTAATGTACACACAGCACCCCATATTGACAGAAAAACACAGAATTTTTTTTGCAGATTTATTAAAAAAGAAAAACTGAAATATCACCTGGTCCTAAGTATTCAGACCCTTTGCTGTGACACTCATATATTTAACTCAGGTGCTGTCCATTTCTTCGGATCATCCTTGAGATGGTGCTACACCTTCATTTGAGTCCAGTTGTGTTTGATTATACTGACTGGACTTGATTAGGAAAGCCACACACCTGTCTATATAAGACCTTACAGCTCACAGTGCATGTCAGAGCAAATGAGAATCATGAGGTCAAAATGAAATGCCTGAAGAGCTCAGAGACAGAATTGTGGCAAGGCACAGATCTGGCCAAGGTTACAAAAAAATTTCTGTTGCACTTAAGGTTCCTAAGAGCACAGTGGCATCCATAATCCTTAAATGGAAGACGTTTGGGATGACCAGAACCCTTCCTAGAGCTGGCCGTCTGGCCAAACTGAGCTATCGGGGGAGAAGAGCCTTGGTGAGAGAGGTAAAGAAGAACCCAAAGATCACTGTGGCTGAGCTCCAGAGATGCAATCGGGAGATGGGAGAAAGTTGTAGAAAGTCAACCATTACTGCAGCCCTCCACCAATCGGGGCTTTATGGCAGAGTGGCCCGACGGAAGCCTCTCCTCAGTGCAAGACACAAAAAAACACCTGAAGGACCACAAGATGGTGAGAAATAAGATTATCTGGTCTGATGAGACCAAGATAGAACTTTTGGCCTTAATTCTAAGCGGTATGTGTGGAGAAAACCAGGCACTGCTCATCACCTGTCCAATACAGTCCCAACAGTGAAGCATGGTGGTGGCAGCATCATGCTGTGGGGGTGTTTTTCAGCTGCAGGGACAGGACGACTGGTTGCAATCGAAGGAAAGATGAATGCGGCCAAGTACAGGGATATTCCGGAACGAAAACCTTCTCCAGAGTGCTCAGGACCTCAGACTGGGCCGAAGGTTTACCTTCCAACAAGACAATGACCCTAAGCACACAGCTAAAATAACGAAGGAGTGGCTTCATAACAACTCCGTGACTGTTCTTGAATGGCCCAGCCAGAGCCCTGACTTAAACCCAATTGAGCATCTCTAGAGAGACCTAAAAATGGCTGTCCACCAACGTTTACCATCCAACCTGACAGAACTGGAGAGGATCTGCAAGGAGGAATGGCAGAGGATCCCCAAATCCAGGTGTGAAAAACTTGTTGCATCTTTCCCAAAAAGACTCATGGCTGTATTAGATCAAAAGGGTGCTTCTACTAAATACTGAGCAAAGGGTCTGAATACTTAGGACCATGTGACATTTCAGTTTTTCTTTTTTAATAAATCTGTAAAAATGTCAACAATTCTGTGTTTTTCTGTCAATATGGGGTGCTGTGTGTACATTAATGAGGAAAAAAATGAAAAAATGATTTTATCAAATGGCTGCAATATAACAAAGAGTGAAAAATTGAAGGGGGTCTGAATACTTTCCGTACCCACCGTGTGTATATATATATATATATATATATATATATATATATATATATATATATATATATATATATATATATATATATATATACACACACCCATCATATTGCCTTCTTAAAAGTAAATGAAAAACTCAGCAAAAAATGCTGTACAATTGTGAAGTAAGAGAACAGGAGCAAGCATGACCGTGATGAGAAAAGGAACAGTGTCTGAATGCTTTAGTGATTATCTCTGACAGTTGTTACTGAACATTTCATGCTTGCATGATCACAGAATCGAAACAGCTCACGGGCAGCTTGGCACGTCAACAGGAGTAAGTTCCCACCTGGCAAAAAGTCTACAAGCACATCACAACAGAGGAATCTGTGCCAACAAGGGCACTTGAAGAAAAGTTTATGATGCTGGTGAATGTTTATACTGATCTAGCTCTGCGGGAGTCTCTCTGTCGAAAGGACCATGTCCTTTGCGAAAGAAGTGCCAGACACTGCACTGAGTTTGCAGCATATTTCCTTCATTATTCCATGATCTAATTTCCTCACTATGCGCTTTTACAGCAGTTAGACACTATAACATATCCAAACAGATCCATGAATGAATACTGTCAGCCTATTTGCATTCATTTCAAACTCTTTTCAAACTCACCATCTATCTGGGAAGCAGTCCAGGTAGGTCCATGCCTAACATGTTTCTGAAGTTACTCTGCTCAAAGCATCACTGAACAGTTCCCTGCATTAGCCATTACATTCCAACCATGTCATGAGCACAGTGAAAGGTGAATGTTGTATGAAACAGCATTGCCCCACTTGCTGGTGATATCATCCCTCTAACATAGAACTGTTCTGCCCTTGTTTGGGTAAAGGAGGCGGAGCCATCGGAGAGCTTTTCATACACTCTATTCTCAGCTTTCCTCTCTTATTCTCTTCCCCGAGACTGAAGTCAGGATATTGTTTTAGGAAGCAGTCAATTAGAGCCGTGGTCAATGCACTAAACCCTCTGTATCATTTCAAGGGTTCCCTTTCCATCTCATATAAACTATAAAATGACCCAATTACTTTATCGCATGCGACCAAGTTCCCATGGGAGCAGACAACAATGCAAGGGAAAAGTTTTGTTTTGTAAGAGAACAATGTCGCACTTTTGGGTCAGATGAAGCCCCGTCACTCCGAAATGCAACAAGAATGCAAATCTGAGACAGTAAACAAATGAATAAATAAAAAGGGAAAATTAAAATGTTATTACTCAGCAAATAATAATATTTCATTGTTGCCCATAACTTGCTCATACTGGCAAAGGTTTAAGACAACAGCTGGGAAAATCTACTGAAATAATCAGATCCACTGTGACATGTGCAGCGAGAGACTTATAAATCATAAATCATGCGAATGGTGATAGAATGACATCATCTTTTGGTGTCTAGTATAAATGTGCTTGCAATTAAATTACAGCCTGAATATCAAGAGCACATGAAACTTCCAGATGTAGTTTTAATTGGTGATGGTTGCTAACATACCTACAGTGAGAACGAAACTTTGATGTGCAACTCCAGACACAAACGGTGTGCTATTGCTTCGAGCGATCAGACATTACATTTTCCTGGAGGATGATAAAACGGGTGAGAAAAATCCCCTAAATGTGTAAATTGGATCCCAACTTTTTAAAACACCTTAGCAACCACCTAGCAACAATCTAGAAAACACTAAACACACCATTTTCTCTGCAATTTTTGTTGTTGTAAGATTTACTTAAATGCTGGATTTTATATTGCTGTAAACATGAAGCGGTATTTTACTTCTATAAAGTGACATTTCAGAGTTAAACTAAATATTAACAAAGGAAAAAATATACACATAGACACCGTCATTCAAAAGTTTAGCATCAGTAAAAAATTTTAAGTTTTTGAAAGAAGTCTCTTATGCTCATCAAGGCTGTATTTATTTGATTAAAACACAGAAAAAACAGTAATATTATGAAATATCATTGCAATTTCAAATAATGTTTTTCTATTTTAATATAATTAAAACAAATGATTTCTGTGATGCGCAGCTGAATTTTCATCATTACTCCAGTCTTCAGTGTCACATGATCTTCAGAAATCACTCTAATATGCTGAATTATTATCAATGTTAGAAATACTTGTGAACTTGTGATACTTTGCTTAAATTCTTTGAGTAAAAAGTTAAAAAGAATATAATTTATTCAAAATAATTTTTTTTTTTAAACAATATACACTACCGTTCAAAGGTTTGGGCTCAATGCATTGTTTTTTTCTTTTCTTTGAAAGAAACTAATACTTTTGTTCATCAGGGATGTGTTACAGTGATAAAAAGTGATCAAATAAAGACTTATACAGAGAGAAAAAATATATATTTTGAATAAATGCAGTTCTTTCTAACTTTTTATTCATCGAAGAATAAAATATCACAGGCTCCAAAAAGGTTCATTCAATTTACACTGAAGGAATATGTATATGTATTTTTGATTCCATGTTGACTTCGTGAAACACAACACACTTGTTGATGGTAAGATCATTAGTATCTGCCTTTCACTGACCTATATGTCAATCAAAGAACAAAACTAGTTGTCCTCATCAGATTACAGTCTTTCTTGAATGTGGAAAAACAGCAAGTGTAAATGTCATGTGAAAGAGAGAGGGGTAATTTGAGGAGGGATGGCATTGCGGATGCTTCTAGAAGCTCAACGCACAGCAGTTTTATATTCCTGGCGGGATTCCCCGCCATCGCCCGGCGTTCGGTCCCAGGTGGCGCGGCGCTGGCGTGACCTCACCTGCTATGAATCTCTGAAATGAGAGAATTATGGAGGAATGTGCAAACACACACAGGCTGGAGATGAGCGTGATAAGTAGAAGGAAGGAGTGCGACTGAACGGTTCCACTGCAACAAACAACAAATTGTGTTTTTATAGATTTGCCATGACTTTTTTTTTGGACGGTGCATCACACAAATGAGCTCCATTTAAAAAATGCAGTAGAAGAAAAAAAAAAATTCAATCTATATTTATACCATAATTACAGTCTTTCAAAATGCATGAGTAGAGCACCATACAGTACATCACAAATTTTCATTTGGAGACGACAGAGCACATTTCAGGTTAATTCAATTCAAAATGAAGTTTTGAGCTAAAAAGTCAGGGGACCGTGACTGTGGTGGACCACTATAGGGGTCTTATCAGAATATGAATGATCTCATTGTCTCTGTCAGGAATTGTTTGGATTTTGCAGTTATGAGTCACCTGATTTTCCAAAGATAAATATATTGTTTAATAAATCATTTGAAAGTAGCATATGAGAGCTTTTCATAATATTAAATCGGAAAAAACATTCCAATCAAACTACCATTCTACCACTACTACCATTCAAAAGCTTGTCAGTTTATTTTTATTTTTTTAAATAAATACTTCTATTCAGATCATGTGACCCTGAAGACTGGAGTAATGATGCTGAAAATTCAGCTTTTAGTATTTTTTTTTTTTTTTTATCAAACGATGCTGCCTTGGTGAGCATAAGAGACTTTTACACATTTATCTATCTGCTCTGATCCCTTCGATATGACGACACGCTGAGCTTCCAGAAAAGCTATGAACCCCAGAGCTCTCCATGTTGTCATTTATGTTCATTTGAGTCTATTCATGTCCATTGTGACGAGTCGGCTGCCTCCCCTTTATTATCATCACCACCCCGTCCCGTATTCGCCGCCCTTCACCAGGGTCCTGACGGGAGTGGGTGTCTGAGAGGAGGGGAGCTGAAACAGCCAGGGCTGGCGGCGTGTGATGAGGCGCACCTGATGTGAATGGAGCCTCATCACCGCCGCCGTTTAAATGCCGAGCGCGCCTCTCCTCGGGAGACCGGTCTCTTCCCCGTGCATGCACGCTGGTGTCCTCGTGGGTCCAGGAAGGGAGCGCCGAGAAAGGATACTGCCGCACCAGTTACGGCTGACGGGCCAGGATGGCGGGCCGTTTAATCCCCCAGAAGCTCCGGGGGCCAAGGAGTAGGACGAAGCCGCTGGAAGAAGCCGCCGCCACTCGCTCCCGGACCCGAGAGCGCGTGCGGCCACCGGACTCCGCCCCTTCCCTGGACCCTTCCCTTCCGAACACTGCCCTCCTTCACGAACCCCGCAGCACGGCGAGGACACCAGATCCCTTGTTTATTTTGGACACTTTTCCCCCTTGGACACTATTTTGATTATTATTGTTTAATAAAAACCTCTCCGAGGCCTGACGCCACACCCACTGTGTCTGTCGTTTGCTCCTCCCGCCACACCATATATCGCTCGGATGATGCTGGCCTAATGACTGGAGCTCTACAGGGCCTCAATCTGCCTGTTTCGCATCTCAGAAGAACTCCATGCTAACAACAGACCTCTCTGATGCGGTCACCCCATCATCCGCCGCTATAAGGCCCTTTGTGTGATTTAGGACAGCCTGTGTTCACCAATTCAATCATGAGCAATTCACAGCACCACATGAGTCTAGTCACTTTAAAATGAAGCAATGGTGAGAAGTGTTTGCTATATGTACAGTTGTGAACATATACTACACTAAACAAAATTGGCCTAAAACCAATTTTCTACACTGATTTTCACTTAGAAATTGCTTCTAAATTTCACAATTACAAAGAAACTGCAAGTATCACATAGAATTAAATTTTGAGGTAAAAAATATGAAATAGTATTTTCTTGTAAAACACACCGCAATAAACTTTGTCTTATTTACAACCTTTGAAAAATCTTTTTTTACATAGTAGAAAATCACCTTAAGTCTTTTGTTGATATAACATGATTCAATCAAAAATGTTGAATCTTGTTACGGAGTAATTTAATCATTTCAGGGAAGGATTATTATATTTCTTTAAAACTAAATCAATTAAAAAAAATATATAGATCTTGTTAATTTAAATAAAATAAACATTAACTGATATAGAATAACATTTCTCATGTATTAAAAAAAGAAATAAAACTGAAATAAAAACAATATAACAATATAATATATTTAAAAAAATAACAAAAATTATACAAAATTACTGAAAATGTCAAATAAAACTTAAAATACTAATAAAAACTACAATAGTATCTCCATGATACTAAATGAACAGTTTCAGATAAAATAAAAGAAACTTTGTAATGTCACGCTTTATTAGATCCCTGTAAGAAAATGATCCTTGCATGTTTTTCCACTTCACGAGCACATTTTAGTGAAAACCATGCACAGCGTTGACTGAAATGTCTGATTTATTCCTGTGGGATGTCTCCTCACCTCTCTCTCTCCTGCTCCAGCAGGTTGGTGAAATCATCGCTTTTGTTCATGAAGTCGACGTGTTTGCGCTTTTCGCTGTCCAGTTCGGTGACGGTGCGTCGGTGGCATTTCTCAGCTAAGAGCAGCTGCTCTAACATACGTCTGTACGTGTCACGGTGCTTCTCCTCCAAACGGTCCAGCTTTAGAGACAGAATGATTATCGCCATCATAAACTGCTTGCACTGGCCCAACAGTATGTCAATTCAGGTTTTAGAGATTAATGCGGCAGTGTTCCTCACCTCTATCATAGGGATCTCGTAGACATCGTCTCTAATCAAGTCTCCGCTGGTCATCAGACTGTCTCTCTGCAGAGCTTGAAGAGGTTTGACAGGAACCGCAGATCCGTAATGAGCCTCCAGAACTTCAGGTCGTGTTCTCTCAGACTGCAGCATGTGGATAATGTCTTCACGGGCCTAAAGGATACGATCACTGCTTTACTGTGGTACCATAGTGCTTTGATATGTTACTGAATGTTTATCATATTCAAATACCACAGTATTTCCATGACACATGCCATAGTATCCTATGTTTTAAGAATACATACTACAATGAAACATTTTTGATGTTGAAACAATTTTCTACACCAGTTTGTAGAAGAAGATTTGCAAAAACAATTGGAACACATTGAATTAAACTAAATTATAAATATTTTCTTGAAAAACATTCTACAATAATCTTGTTAATCCAAAAAAAAAAAAAGTGTAATGTACCTTTTAAAAACTTCCCTAAGCATTTGTCGTTTGCTGAATCAATTGTCATTCTGTTTAAAAACATGATAAAAATTAATTAGCTTTAATAAAAATTCAAATAGGTGCAAACGGTTACATCCTTGTTGAGCACCAGCAGAGGGAGCCGTATGCTTCCTTTAAACCTGGACACTAACAACTGTATGACATTGGCTGTGTGAAGACCATCACACTATCATACTTTTACAATTTCCTCACTATATCATATGTATACTGTGTGCAGTATGCACATTTCTGTATGCACAGAATATTCAAACTACCTACACTACTGTTCAAAAGTGCAGGGTTGGTTCAGGGTTTTTGGTTAAAAAAAAGTCTCTTCTGCTCACCAAGGCTGCATTATTTTAAATTGTTATATATATATATATATATATTACAATTTAAAAGAAAACTTTTCTATTTGAATACATTTTTGAAAGATCATTTCTGTGATGCAAATCTGAATTTTCATCATCATTACTGTCTTCAGTGTCACATGATCTTCAGAAATCATTCTAATATGCTGATTTGCTGCATAAGAAACATTTCAGATTATCATCAATGTTGAAAACAGCTGTGCTGCTTCAAATATTTGTGTTAACAGTTTTTCTTTTAAGATTTTTGATGAACAAAGAAACTTTTTTGTGACATTATGGCGTAACTGTCATGTTTTAACAATTTAATGCATCCCTGCTGAATGGAAGTATATAAAAAAATCGAAATGACCCCAAACTTATGAATGGTAGTGCCAAAATGTCTAGTACCTAATGTTCAATAACCAAAATATCCAGTACCTAATCAGATCATACTGTATTTATGCTAGTGCCCCAACAAAACCATGACCCTCAATACAATAACTCAAAACATTACAATATACTCAGTTTGTTTTGTAAAATCATAATATATTATTATGGAATAGTGCATAAAGAGTCATAATCCTTCTGGCATCTTATTTAATTCCTTTTTGAATGACAGTGATGCTTTTCAAAGATTATTGGAGTATGGTTTACAAGAAAATACTATTTCAGTCTTTCTACTTCAAAATGTCATGTTTAATTCACTGTTACTTGCCATTTCTTTGTCATTATTTGTGAAAACTGTTTTAAAGAAAGTCCTACATCAAATTAGTCTTGTCATCATGCAGTCAAACCTCACCTGAACTTCTCCCTCCATGACTCCCAGCAGATTGATGAGATCTTCTTTGGAGAGGTCCATCAGTTGGGTTCTCCTCTGCTGCATCTCACGAGGCTTCTGAGGCTTATGCAAAGTCCCAGATACATCCTTCTCCTCACTGCTCTCTTTTTCCTCCTGAGCTTTGCTTTTCTTCTTCATCAGCTCTTGTTTGCTTCTCTCTTTCTCAGTTTTAGCGAGCGGCTTCAGTGGTCTGTTCTCTGACCCCTCCATATCGCTGCTCCTGGACCTCATCTTCACCTGCAGGTGCAAACAAAGATGAACATCATCCACAGATACACCAGAGACAATCTCCTGAAAATATCACACAGGTAGAACAATAAATCATCTGATAGCTTTCAGCACACTGCAAAGTTGTGTTCTTCCTCTGTATCTTTGTCTTATTTTCTTGGACAAATATCTAAACATTCCTAAAACAAGACACATTTATTTGAGAAGTAAAATAACTCTGCCAAATGGGAAATAAAAATAGGTTTACCTTTGAATTAATTTAATTTTTAAGACCCCATTGGCACATCCAAGATATAGATGCATTTGTTTCTTCATCAGAACATAGTTGGAGAAATGGATGCTCTGCAGTGAATGGGTGCCGTCAGAATGAGAGTCCAAACAGCTGATAAAAGCATCACAATAATCCATACCACTCCAGTCCATCAGTTAACATTTTGTGAAGCCAAAAGCTATGTGTTTGTAAGAAACAAACGTTCATTAAGACATTTAACTTTAAACCATTGCTTCTGGACAAAATACAAACCCATAATCCAAAAATACAGTAAAAAAGACCATCTGCTGTTGTCTCTCACATCAAAATCCAGCCACACAATTGTTTAGAATTGTTTTCACATGTAAACGTTGCTTGATCTGTTTTGTTTCTTTTCTCTTGATTCAGACGAGACAACTTCTTCACTGGAGGAAGTGTATTAAGGATTATGTACCATATATTTTAGGTGGAATTTGAAAATGTTTCAATGATGGATTTGTTTCTTCTCAAACATGCAGCTTTTGTTTTCAAGACGTTAACTGATGGACTGGAGTGGTGTGGTTTATTGTGATGTTTTATCAGCTGTTTGGACTCTCATTCTGACGGCACCCATTCACTGCAGAGCATCCATTGGTGAGCAAGTGATGTATTGCTACATTTCTCCAAATCTGTTCAGATGAAGAAACAAACTCATCTACATCTTGAATGGCCTGAGGATGAGTAAATGTTCAGCAAATTTGACAAAAACGCTTTAGAAAACTGAGTCGAACTTTTAGCCAATCAGCAGTAAGGGGCGTGTCTACTCGTGATGTGGAGGAGAGAGTGTTCAGTGAACAGCCGAGCCGAGCGACAGAAAGATAGAGAAACAATCAGATAAAAAACAAAAGAGGAAAACGTCTGCGGAACGATAAGGCAAGAAGTAGGACCCGTGTAAATATCAGATCAGCTTTCCAGCGCTGGAGAGAGCTCAAGGAGCGGAAGGCCGAGGTTGCTTTGGTTCTTCTCAATAGGTTAGTAACACCGTGTCTACACCGCATGCAGCGAGCCGCAACAGCTAAAATCTGCCTACACTGGACATGATAAAGCGACCGTTGAAAATCATTTGAAATTTGTATCAACACGTTTGTCATTACTGATTATAATGACTTCTATAGTATTTTGGCACGCCGCTCACTACCGGTGTAGACACAGTGTAACATTGGTTTTGCTTTGTTTCACAGAACTAATTGTTGTCTGTGTTGCGTAGATTACGTATGTGTGGGGCGGAGCTATCAAAATAGGGGCGAGACCCTTTTGGGTTAGGGGCGTGTTTGTTTTGCTGATTTCAAATATCAACACTGGCTTCCAGAAATCACTTACCCCACCTTTAAGTCATTTTGCATCTCAACTTAATGTATCTTGACTTGAAAAAAAAAAAAAAATGCTGAGGAGCAATATAATTTTTTGCTGTGCATCTGATTTTTAGTTATTTGCAACTGTACAATATATAATGGATTTACATGGTCAACGTACTTGCAATTATATATGCCCAAAAAATCATGCAGTTGCCAGGTTTTATAGTAATTTAACACCTTTTTTACAGTGTATGTTTCAAGTGAAGTAAAAAGCAACCACTTGTGGACCCTTTCCTACAAAAGACTCTCATATCAAATGTCTGCAGTCTTAAACTCTGAGCCAACTCTTGATATTTTAATATGTAGTTTGCCCTTGTAGCTAATCTGCAACAGCCTCATTTCTCATGTTCCCATGTGCAGATTTAAGAGGGGGATTTCCCTGAGAGTGAGAGAGCGAGAGAGAGAGAGAGGGATGTAATGAGCGCTGAGCTCAACGATGACATCAGGATTTTTGATAAAGTGCGTACGTGCTGCCTCCCGTATGATCTCACACCCAATCTATCTGGCCTGATCCAGCACTGCCCTCAGAGTATCTCAGAGAGAGCTCCGCTCCAATCCCACACATCTCTCACCATCCACATTCCCATCAGAACGGAGTCTGGATGAAACTGCAGAAGATCAGAGTGCTTAATGAAACTTATTATTAAAACAAGATGTTCAGTTCACTATGCTGAATTAGATCATAAAGGCCCCACATTTGAGGAACAGTATGAGAACAAGTCAAATCGGAATGAAGCTTTTTCAAACTATTAATTCATACAGCTCTTTTCGAGTGCATGCCACTCTAACTATTATTATACAGGTACATCTCAAAAAATGTGAATATCGTGAAAAAGGTCAGTATTTTTTGTCATTCATTTCAGAAAGTGAAACTCATATATTATATCGATTCATTACACATAGAGTGAAATATTTCAAGCCTTTATTTCTTGAAATTGTGATGATTATGGCTTACAGATAATTAAAACCCAAAATTCAGTGTCTCAGAAAATTTGAATATTACATAGATCAATAAAAAAAGGATATTTTATACAGAAATGTCAGGCTTCTGAAAAGTATGTTCATTTCTATGCACTCAATACTTGGTTGGGCCTACTTTTGCATGAATTACTGCATCAATGCGGCGTGGCATGGAGGCAATCAGCCTGTGGCACTGCTGAGGTGTAATGGAAGTGAAGTGACATTCAGCCAAGTATGGTGACCCATACTCGGAATTCGTGCTCTGCATTTAACCCATCCAACGTGCACACACAGCAGTGAACACACACACCGTGAACACACACCCGGAGCAGTGGGCAGCCATTTTATGCTGCAGCGCCCAGGGGGGAGTTGGGGGTTCGGTGCCTTGCTCAAGGGCACCTCAGTCGTGGTATTGAGGGTGGAGAGAGCGCTGGACATTCACTCCCCCCACCTACAATTCCTGCCGGCCGGAGACTCGAACCCGCAACCTTCGGATTACAAGTCCGACTCTCTAACCATTAGGCCACGACTTCCCAACCCCAGGTTGCTTTGATAGCAGTCTTCAGGTCATCTGCATTGTTGGGTCTGGTGTCTCTCATCTTCCTCTTGATAATACCAATACAGATTCTCTATGGGGTTCAGGTCAGGCGAGTTTGCTGGCCAATCAAGCACAGTAACACCACAGTCACTGAACCAGCTTTCGGTACCTTTGGCAGTGTGAGCAGGTGCCAAGTCCTGCTGGAAAATTAAATCAGCATCTCCATAAAGCTTGTCAGCAGAAGGAAGCATGAAGTGCTCTAAAATTTCCTGGTAGATGGTTGCGTTGAATGTGGACTTCAGAAAACACAGTGGACCAACACCAGCAGATGACATGGCAGCCCAAATCATCACTGACTGTGGAAACTTCACACTGGACTTCAAGCAACATGGATTCTGTGCCTCTCCACTCTTCCTCCAGACTCTGGGACCTTGATTTCCAAATGAAATGCAAAATTTACTTTCATCTGAAAAGAGGACTTTGGACCACGGAGCAACAGTCCAGTTCTTTTCCTCCACAGCCCAGGTAAGACGCTTCTGACGTTGTTTCGGTTTCAGAAGTGGCTTGGTAGCCCTTACACTGAATTCATGAAAAAAATTAAGTTAAGTGAATTGTCAGGTTCACTTAACTTATTTTTTAAAATTATTATTTACTTGATAATTTTAAGGCAACGGGTTTCCTCCATTTTTATAAGTTAAGTCAACTTATCACTTTTTACAGTGTACCAGGGCCCAAGAGAAATCACCACCTCAGGACCATCTCTCGGAGCGAGTCAACAGAACCGTTAAGACCATGATTGCATCCTTTGTAGGTGAAAGCCATCGTGACACTGCCACAGTAAAGCCTGTATGATAGTTACTCACTAGGGGTAAAGATGTAAAAAAGGTCATTATATATGAATGACTACCATGCCTAAATGTTTGTTTATTCTTTTATGAGTAAGAGATGTTGATTTTGAAATATGATATTAATATGATACAGATAGATAGACAGACAGACAGACAGACTTAATTCAATATACTGATCTGAATAATCTAAAAGAATAAATAATATAAACACTAATAGTCAATATCTTAATCTCAGCCGTTTGAACAAAGTTTGGAGTGACTCTGATGAAAGCAGCAAGTAACCAAAGATGGGAAAACCCTGGCAGACGAATTGTTGCAGAAAGTATTTGTGTTATTAATAGAAGCGTGTTGCGCAGTTGCGGCCATGGGAGTGTTTTCATTTTGATGGTGACTTTGACTTGTTGTGCTTCTGTTATGACATTCAATCGCAGTCCAAAATAGCAATGACAACACTTGTACACACATAAACGTTCATTATGTCCTCTATGATGAAATCCAAAAATATACAGAAGCTGTTGACAGATTGATGCCGTCCCAAACAGTAATTTAGATGAGCGTTCGATCTGTTGGAGTTTTTCACAAACCTCAATTCTCTAACTCCAGACGGGTGTATTTTTAACTTTGATTATGCCCGAGAGATTCGGGGTGACCTTAGCTCTGTTATTATTGGAGATGGAGGCAGCTGGGAGATATAAATGAGAGTTTGTCTTATATTTACACTGAGAATATGCACCTCGCTCCTGAAGAGCTCCCCGGGTGCTTCACGCAGCTGCTCCTTGCTGAAATGAGCAGTATTTATAGCGAGAGACACACTTGTGCACAGGAGACACCAGAAACACGCACACTTCATCCACCAATCCGATCGAGGATGTTTAACTTCCCAGCTATCGGTTCTGTTACACGCATGTCTCCTGGGGAATTTAAACGGCCAAATGCCATCAATGAATGCTGGTTAGTTGCAGCTCCTGTGATAATTAATTCCTCAGATTCTCGGGGTATTTTCAGCGGAGGTGGGCAAGCATGAGTGGCACTTTGTTTATGCACATTCTTTGTTGGCATAACAGTACAGCTAATCTGGGATCACAAAAACCGGTTCATACCAACCATGCATATTTCAAAAAATTAAATGTAAAAAATAAATTAAACTATTTTTTTATTTAAAAAAATAATCTATTACAAAAAAAAATTAAAAAACAAACAAATATGGTTTAGTATTATTTATGTACTTATATTTATTAACGTTTTGAATGAGCTTTTATTTACTTAATTTTTTTGTTTTGGTTAATTTTGTTTTTAGTTACATTATTTTGTCCTTTTTTATAAATAGTTTTTATATCAGTTAGTAATTTTAATATTTTAACTGAAGCTTATTTCAGTTTCATGCCAAGGCTTCTCATTTTTGTTTAATGTTTTTTAGCTAATATTTATATTTAATTTTTTCAAGCTATTTTTTTTATTTGTTTTTTGTTTGTTTATTCATTCAATATTTATATATTTTTTTATTTCTTTTTATTTCAGTTTAAGGGGTTTTTTTTATTGGTAAGTAAAAAATTTTGACAAACTTATTTCTGTTAGAAGCCAAGGCAATAATTCAATTTTTCATTTTTTTAAAGGGGTCATATGATGCGATTTCAAGTTTTTCTTTCTCTTTGGTGTGCATCAAGCTGTTTGTGCACAGATAAGATCCCTGAAGTTGCAAAGACTAAAGTCTCAAAACCAAAGAGATATTATTAAATGATATAAGTTAAGACTCTGCCACACTCCCTAAAACGGCTCATTTAAACACGCCCCCACATGTCTACGTCACGGTGTGGGGAGATTTGCAAACCACCGCCCAAATGTAAACGCAATGAAAGAAGCCTTTTTATCAGAGTGTTGAGATTTTTGGAATGCACATTAGCTCATGTAGAACTGTTTATGGACCAGATAAAATTTAATTTATCCCTCTGACTCATCCTTTTATTGAAAAAATATTTAAAGGCTGATATGTTATAATTTTATTTTTTAAAATGGTCAAAACTTTATTTGAATATTTAGTACGTCAGTAGATAGCATGTTATGAATGATTTTTGTTAGTTTAAAATCTGCCATGATATTTTAATGTTTTATTTCACTATTAATACAAATAAAAAGTGCATAGTGCTGCTAATTTTATTTGATGGCTTTTGTCATAAAACTTGGTAAAATTATTTCAGTGTGTGTGTATCAGTACTTTTTAAAATATTTCCAGCAAATTTTAATAACGCCATATATAACAGTTTGGATTGATACACAATACGGTGAGGGGCATAACATTTCCGTCACACGCTTGAGGTATTCGGCCAATCACAACTCACTGGATAGCTGGCCAATCAGAGCACTTCTCGCTTCACAGAACGATGAGCTTTGTGAAAATCGACGTGTTTCAGAAAGGCAGGGCTACACAACAATAATGTACAGTAGCTATGTGGAAAATAACCTTTGAACCTTAAACCACATAAACACATTGCATTACACCAAATACACAAAATAATGTTCTTTTTAACAACATCATATGACCCCTTTAAGTTTTCATCTAATATTTATTAGCTAAATGTAAATGTAATATTTGACTTTATTTCAGCTTTATTACAATTAACAAAAATATTTCAACACTGACATGCACTAGTAGAACTGCCACTAAAATATACAAGAATGCTTTTGTAGTTTTTATTATTTATTTTTTTAAATACTTATAAATTGTGCTTATTTTTTTTATTTCAGTTTTAGTTTCATTTCAGTTAGTCATTTTAATATTTTAAGTTAAACTTATTTCAGTAATATGCCAATAAGGCAACATTTCTAATTTTGGTTTAAGTTTTCATCTATTATTTCATTTTATTTATTTTTATTTCAAATAACAAAAATGCTTGTTTGTTCATGAATGGATGCATGTACAGGTGCATCTCAATAAATTAGAATGTTGTGAAAAAGTTCTTTTTTTCTTGTAATTTATTTCAAAAAATGAACTTTCATATATTTTAGATTCATTGCAGTAAAGTAAGACATTTCAAAAGTTTTTTTTGTTTTAATTTTGATGATTAGAGCTTACAGCTCATGAAAGTCAAAAATCAGTATCTCAAAATATTTGAATATTTACATTTGAGTTTCAATTATGACCATCTCTACAGTATATATTCCGGGTATTTCTTATTCTTTGAAACCACAATAATGGAGAAGACTGCTGACATGGCAATGATCCAGAAGATGAACATTGACGCCCTCCACAAAGAGGGTAAGTCACAGAGGGTCATTACTGGAAGGTGTGGCTGTTTACAGAGTGCTGTATCAAAGCATATTAAATGCAAAGTTGACTGGAAGGAAGAAATTGGGTAGGAAAAGTTGCACAAGCAACAGGGATGACTGCAAGCTTGAGAATACTGTCAAGAAAAGCCCATTCAAACACTTGGGAGAGGTTCACAAGGAGTGGACTGAAGCTGGAGTCAGTGTATCAAGAGTCTCCACGCTCAGACGTCTTCAGGAAAAGGGCTACCAAGCCACTTCTGAACCAGAGACAACATCAGAAGCGTCTTACCTGGGCTGTGGAGGAAAAGAACTGGACTGTTGCTCAGTGGTCCAAAGTCCTCTCTTCAGATGAAAGTAAATTTTGCATTTCATTTGGAAATCAAGGTCCCAGAGTCTGGAGGAAGACTGGAGAGGCACAGAATCCATGTTGCTTGAAGTCCAGTGTGAAGTTTCCACAGTCAGTGATGATTTGGGCTGCCATGTCATCTGCTGGTGTTGGTCCACTGTGTTTTCTGAAGTCCACAGTCAACGCAGCCATCTACCAGGAAATTTTAGAGCACTTCATGCTTCCTTCTGCTGACAAGCTTTATGGAGATGCTGATTTCATTTTCCAGCAGGACTTGGCACCTGCCCACACTGCCAAAGGTACCAAGAGCTGGTTCAATGACCATGGTGTTACTGTGCTTGATTGGCCAGCAAACTCGCCTGACCTGAACCCCATAGAGAATCTATATTGGTATTATCAAGAGGAAGATGAGAGACACCAGACCCAACAATGCAGATGACCTGAAGGCTGCTATCAAAGCAACCTGGGCTTCCATACCACCTCAGCAGTGCCACAAACTGATCACCTTTTTTTGGTCTTATGAAGTATTCTAATTTGTTGAGATAGTGAATTGGTGGGTTTTTGTTAAATGTGAGCCTAAATCATCACAATTAAAAGAACCAAAGACTTAAACTACTTCAGTCTGTGTGCACTGAATTTATTTAATACACAATTTTGAGTTGAATTGCTGAAATAAATGAACTTTTCTTATTTTTTTATTGAGATGCACCTGTGTTTATTTATTCATTCACTTACATATTTTTTAACCATAACAACAGCACTGGCATGCACTAGTAAAACCATGCACCATTGAAATAAACAGAAATGCAAACAGACTTTCTCAAGGTATCACAGACCTCTTTGGTTTCAACCCCATCAACCGCAACCAGATAACCAGTGTTAAACGACATAATGGCAGGTGGTAACAGTTGTGTAAATATTTCCTCCCCCATCCTCCACCACACAGAGAGACGGTCCTGAACTCACACAGACACACAGACATATCCAGTTCTGGAGGAAAACGTCAGAGTTTGTCTCAGCCGTGTGAAGGCTGGAGGACTGTGACTAAATAAGGGCAGAGAAACTCTCACATTGACGAAACGTCTGGCACAAACTGACGCGCTGCGCTTGTGTTGATCATATGATTGCCAAAATTAAGCTCATCATACGGTCATTAGTTAACACATCAGACAAACACAACTATCTGTACCGGTCCTCTCTGAGAGAGAAAAATAGATTGACCTTGCTTTATTTTAAGAAAAATATCTAAAAAATAATCCCTGGAAAGTTATTAACACATTAAATTAAATGTCTTAAATATTTAATTTCTTTCTCAATGAGAGCAACAACTGAATGCAAAAGACTTACTGAAGTGGCCTTTTTCTCAAATGTTTCTTCTAAGGGAGAGAAAACTGGAGATGTGCCTCCTCTAAAGATCAGTAGCAGCTCAGATCACTATGAGACATTGCTGTCCACATTAATGCATTTCATTTTATGCCGCAATTACATTTTAATGAGTTGTTTAGACTTGTTTTTCAGTTGAAATGTCTACAAATCCTTAAAACAAGATACAAATAATGCATCTTGAATATGCCAGATTTGTATACATTAAACAAGTAGAAGAATCTGCCAAGTGCAGTAAGACCAAATACACTCTCTGAAGTCTTAATATTGTGCAATGCAATTAGGATTTTTAGATATTTTAACTGGAAAGTTAAATTAAAATGCTTGTTAAAAGTAACTGTCAAATCTATGTATTGGTATTACTCCCAAGGCATTCATTTTATAGCTCTGTAATGCTACATTCATTTTAATGAATCGTCTTGACTAGCTTTCCACTTCTAAAAGTTCTTAAAACAAGATACATGTACATTAAGACTTAATTTTAAGGAATGCATCTTAAATATGCCAGATTTTGTTTTTTACACTTAAAACAAGTTCAGTAAGACAAAATACTGAAAATAACTCTTTATACTGAATTAAATGTAATTATGTTAAAGATTTTTGGATATTCTAATTGGAAAATTGAACTTAAAAAAAAAAAAAAAAAAACTAAGAGAGTAAGATTTTTACACGCAGTCAAATTTCTGTCCATTTTTATTGCTCTCAACACATTTTAGACAAAGTTGATGCTGAAATGAGTGTAACAGAATGCAGTTTCGCCAATATCAAAGTATTCTCCTCCTCTGTATGTTAACCGTGCACTCTTCCCTATACAACTCATGCATGCCCCTACAACATTCATGCATCAGACAAAACACTTCCTGTGACGGCACAAGCTCTGACCATATGCCATTTCCTCCTGTACTGAGCTGTAGAGTGAGCCGCTAAAAATACCCATATCACAAGTGCAAGTATACCCATATTCACAAGTGTGAAAGAATGCACTTAAAGTCAGTCAACATCAAATATAACTGAACTATATTCACTATCTTAACAAACATTCCTGATCTGATTGAATGATCCATTAATTCAAGTTATTCAAATGGCTATTGAAATCTGATAAAAAATGTAAATGCGCACCTTGGATCCAATGCAAGTTGCAGATAATGCATGTGACAAATGCATTTTAAACTATGTTTATGTGGTCCAGTGATATGGAGGGAAAAGAAAACAAAAACACAAACACATCTGACTATTGTAAGGAAGTGCTCAAATTCATTCAGTCATTCAACAAGCATGTGGGCGATGGCATGATGAGGACCACAGCCTTAATCTAATAAATGTGACCTGATGTCACCCTACATGGGAAGGAGAGAGTGTGTGAGAGAGAGACAGAGGACAGAGATAGGTTTAAGAGTGCATATAAAAATAGGAATAATAAACTACAGCCTAGTTTAAAATGGCACATGATGAAAATGTGGAGTTTCGCTTTATGTGAGAGTTCATGAGGACTCTCATACTGTACTTTATGATGGTCACGCAGTATACTACTGTACTGAAATTTGCCTCTTTTCTCATCTCTGTGTCTCTCTAGCCCACTGTCCTGAATACTGTGTAAGAAGTCAAATAAAGTCAGTCATTATAGAAAAATAAACACCGATAGAATGAACAAGACTTCTGTCTTTACACAATTATGTATAAATGTAACAGAATGTAGCAGCTTCTGTGGAAGATGCAGGCTGTAATAAAGCAATAAGACACCATGGTCTACAGTGAAGTTATAACAGCTAAGGGGCATTGTAAGGCACGACGTGGACTTATTCCATATACGTTGCAAGGTTTCACAAAATAAAACAAAGCAAATAAAATGTAATGATATTCATAAAAACATTCTCCTGCCAAACAATGTAGTTCCTCAGAAACAATTGTGATTGCAACAAAAAAAAAAATAGTAGAAAGTCATAAATAGAATTACAGGACGAATGATTGGGCAAACAAATGGATGGATGGAAATGGAACGATAGATAGAACAATAGATGGATGAATGAATGGAAGGAACGATAAAACGATGGATGGATGGACCGATGAACAACTGAATGGATGGACTGATGGATAGAAGGAAAGAACAATAGATGGATGGATGGATGGATGGATGGATGGATGGATGGATGGATGGATGGATGGATGGATGGATGGAACAATGGAATGACAGATAGAAAAATACATGGATGGATGGATGGAACGAAAGAATGATAGACAGAAAAACAGATACAACGGATGGATGGATGGCTAGGACGATGAATGTAGATGAAACAACAGAATGATAGATAAACAATAGAAGCGATGGATGGATGGATGGAAGAAACAAAATGATGACTGGATGGATAGAAAAATAAATGAATAAAATGATAGAATGCTAAATGGGTGAATGGATGATGGATGAATGTAGATGGAATGACAGAATGGTAGAACAAAAGATGGATGGAGGGATGGATGGATGAAACAATAGAACAGGTAGACAGAGAATCATCAACTTTGAAAAAAATGAATTATTTGTATATTTTGCAGTCCACTACAAAAAAAAAAAAAAAAAAAACCTTTAGACAGTTAGCAAACTGTGCTGAGTTCAGTGAAAATATCTTGAATTCACCACAAGGCGATTAGAGTAAGAAATTTTGGTCTCAGGATAGGGATTTGGAAATAAACACTAAGCCAAATTTGTGCAATAGCACAAGTCAAGTCAACATCATAATAATAAAAACTAAAAATCCTGAAATTGTCAGAAACAGACGGCACTGAGAATGACCCACGGTCAGCAAAGACTGCGGCGGTGATGCACTATGACATGCCTTTCTCAGGAATAGCTCTGCTATCCGGAACATTCTTTCCATTGCACAAACGGCTCCTTCAAAATCACCTCCTTCAGAAAGACATCTGCTGACCCAGAATGAGAAACACTCGATGTGTAATGACTTCAGTGTTAGCTTCATACACGCTTTGGGAGTCGTTTATATCACAGCGATCTCCTTTGTCCTGCACGGCTGTGATTGATGAGCAAACGTTACTGATAAGCATGTTTTCATATGGCCGTATGGTTCTGCTCCGATCGCCGGTCACAGTGGACGAATGACCAGATAAACAGATGCCTTTCTGATGCGAGGAAGGTGATGTCATTTCCTGTACATTAAAACTGAGGATGGAGGAAATAAGTTAAAGTGATGAAACTCTCGTATCACACTAACAATATTTATAATGATACTTTACCCCCCTCAGGTCATCCAAGATGTAGATGAGTTTGTTTTTTCATAGCAACAGATTAGGAGAAATTCAGCATTCCACTACTAGCTCATCAGTGAATCTTCTGCAGTGAATGGGTGCCGTCAGAATGAGAGTCCAAACAGCTGATAGAAACAACACAAACTTCTGTCCAAAATACCAATCCATAATCCTTTCGTTTGAATTGAAAAACATCTCATTGATGGATCTGCTTCTTCCAAACATGCAGATATTCACTTCACAAGACACAAGAGTGGTGTGGATTATTGTGATGTTTTTATCAGCTGTTTGGACTCTCATTCTGACGGCACCCATTCACTGCAGAGCATCCATTGCTGAGCAGCTGATGTAATGCTACATTTCTCCAAATCTGTTCCCATGAAGAAACAAACTCTTCTACATCTTGCATGGCCTGAGGGTGAGCACATTTTCAGCTGATTTTTATTTTTTCGGGTGAACTGTTCCTTTGAATGTACTCAAATCACTTTGGATTAAAGAATAAACTAAACATCAAATTAGTAATTAGTACTATGTCACAACAAATCCATCAGAAAAAAAGATATCCATGATTTCTGCTTTGGAAGAGTTCAAAAAAAGCACAAAGCCACGAGCGACCCCAGATCTCTCAGCGTCTGCAGTAATGCTTTTGGCTCGCCGCCATATTTTTTTCTGACAATAGGTGTGGGCTGCAGCAGAGAGATGATCTCACCGCAGAGCCTGCTTTGGCTGTAATGATATAATGTTAATTCTGTGTCCCACGACTGTGTCATTTTTAGAGACACACACCCTTCCTGAAGGAGTGAAGACTGACGCTATACAGCCTTGAGTACTAACAGGTGAAGAGTTGAACATTTTATACATGCCCAATGTCACAGCTCATATCCAACAACTCCTTTAAAAACAAACACACTTCCCTATTTTATAATGGACCGCTGGCAGACTTATTCTTACATGCCATTAAGACGCCGATTCCTATGGGTATAAAATATGACTACTATATCACTATATCAACTAACTACCCTTGTGGAAGTACCATGGTAAAGTGATGATAACCAAAGGATTACACTAGCGTTCAAACGTTTTAAGGATTTAAAAAATATATTTTTTTAAATTTTAAAAGAAGTCTCTTGCTCACCAAGACTAAATTTATTCAATCAAAAATTCAAATGCTCAAGAAACATTTCTGATTATTATCAATGTTGAAAACAGTTGTGCGGCATCATAATTGTTTGGAAACCATGATACGTTTTTTTTTCTATGAAAGCAAAGTTTTTTGATGAAAAGAACAGCATTTATTTGAAACAAACCTTTTGTAATATTAGAATTGTCTTTACGGTCACTTTTGATACATTTAATGCAAATAAAAGTACGAATTTTCTTTAAAAGTTAAGAAATCTTCAACTTTTGAATAGTAGTGTATCATATTTTGATATTTACAGTACATTGTACTCAAAGAAACTGCAAAGAATAGCATGGTACAGTACAAGCCCAAACACATTGTGATGCCATTTTACTCTGATATATACTATGGTACTCAATGATAACCTTATTCATATAACAAGATATTACCATGTGCATTGGTCATGCCATGGTCCTTTACACATACTTTCATGAGACTTAAAAAAAAACTATGGTACTACCATGTTACATGTTATTACCATGGTACTTTGATATACTATAGTACTGAATGATTCATATTTGATGTATTTACAGAGTTCTCCAAGTACTTTAACAAATACTTTAGCATGTACTTTTTCGTAAGCGCATGTTTTAGTAAACTCAATCAACAGCGATGCTAGTTGACATTTCGAACCTACATGCTTTGTTAAAAATAAACTAAACATTTTAATTAACTAAACAAACCACAAACAAATGGCCTCTGTTTTGTTGTCATGACGACGGCACGGCCTGACGGTACGAGCATAAGCTTGTTGTTGTTTCTCACATGGCGGTGCAGAATTGGAGCGCTGATGTCATGCACCGTGTCTTATCTCTGCGCGTCAGGTCATTAGTTCAGACGCTAACTGCGGCCCATGATTCAACACTGGGCCGCTCATTCCTGCGGGCATGAAAGAAATCAGGCACGTTTGTTTTTACAAACCGCTGCCACACCATTTCCAAGTGTCCATAAACACAAACCATGGTATTGCATGGTGCCTCCACATTATGACAGCTCATTATTTGCAAAATGCATTGTGAGTCTAAACACAGGCAACTCTTCTCTTTCTGCTCACCCACATGTGGACTTCCTCCACAAACCTGAAATGTTTAGACAGACCCTAAAGTCCAGAGAGAATATTAAGTCACACAGGCTGATTTAAGACATCATCTCTGTCACTGACGACTTCAAAGTGCTGTAGCGCTGCCAGCCGGCTCCCATGGGCCCGTGTCAGAAGAACTCCTTCAGTAGGAATCGCTAAGTGCAATCTGACGAAGCGCTTCCTGAAAGCTGCCCTTACTCACAATGAAGTCAGAGACAAGCAAATTTCTCAGTTGCATGGTCACCATGCACATAAACACAAATAAAACTAGATACTTCCTGCAAAACTCGCGAGTGGCTGTTGCAATATGGTTGGTAAAGTGTTTTTTTAATTGTTTAATCTATTTGCCAGGTGGTTTTTACTAGACCAAGTTAAAAAATTCCACCTTCAATGTAAATCTTAAGGATTTTTTAACTTCAAAAATCATAAAAAATTAAAAATCATAAATCAACAAGGCAAACGGGATGTCGTCACACTATATGGAGTAAGTTGGCACAAAAAAACCTGTTATAAGCTTCTCAGCTAAATTAAAACAGTAAAAAACAAATCATAAAATAATGAACAAAAAAGAAAAAAAGTGAAAATGTACAAAGAAACACAAAAACATACAGAAATAAAGTATCATACAGTAACTGTAAATTTATATATATATACACACACATTCATTTAGTCATTTAGCAGATGCTTTTATCCAAAGCAACTTACAAATGAGGACAATGGAAGCAATCAAAACAACAAAAGAGCAATGATGTGCAAGTGCTATGACAAGTCTCAATTAGCTTAATGCAGTACACGTAGCAAGTTTTTATATTTTTATTATATAATAAATAAGAAAACAGATAAAAAAAGAATAGAGCAAGCTAGTTTTAGAGGCCTTTTTTGCTTGTAATATATATTTTCTTTTTTTAATTTTTAGTTTATTATTTGCAATTTACATGTTTATATAGATTACATATTTCATTACACACACACACTTATGTATTTTTGTGTGTACATCTATTAATCGATTTATACATGTATACAGTTATGTGTGTATATATATATATTAAATACACACACACATAAATAACTATGTATATATACAATATAGCAACAGGTTTACAAAAACCACCACTCAATTCTTCCATTAAAAGCATAATAACTATTCAAATATTGATGATAAAAACTTTTTTTAGAAGTACACAACATACCTTTTTGAGCTACAGGTATCCGTTCACAGGTGACTTTGTGTCAAAGTCAGCGGAGACTTCAAAATCGTGTCAAAAGAAACGTCCACTTTAATGTCCATCTGTTCCTGGAATAAACCATCACAAAGACGCTCCTTCTTGTGGTCCGGTCTTTAGGTTGTCTTCTGTTCCTACAGAGACTGTCCGAGCACTAGCAGTCTGTGAGATCTGTATTGTCCTCTATCCAAGTCTGAGCGAGCAGACTGACTGAGAAAAGAGAGAGAGAAAGAATGACCAATAAGAAGGGAGGCAGAGATGGCCAGATCTGGTTGATATGAATCCGACTCACTTCTTTTGCCTATTCAGTGTCCTGGATGAGTGAGAGACGGTACGCAGAGACAGTTTAGAGCGTCTGGAGAGACCCCTCACTCCTTTATGTCCTGACCCGTGAAGCTCTGTGTTGACTAAGAGCTAATTTTAACTCATGCGCTCAGTCTCTCGTAGCGTTTAGCAGCTGAGGGGGATGAAACAGACGTCTGTGAACCCTGCTGACAGCTGGACCACGGTATTCTGCCAAATGAGGAAAAGACTGTCATAACTACCCAAGCAGTTGCTGGGATAGAAATGAACTTTCTGTGTCAGGTAGATCAAACACTGGTGGCTGAAGGGAAACAGTGTAAGGACAAAAACTAATATTTGAGAGCATATCAGAGTGAATCTGTCAAGATATATCCAGGTCACATTGATTTCACCCCATCTTTTGTAACATTATAAATGTCTTTACTGTCACTTTTCAATGTAATGCATCCTTGCTGAATAAAAACAACCTTACTGCCTGAAAAGAGTCAAAGCATTGAAAATCCCCATTTCCACCATCTGGGCAATAATTAAGAGGTTACAATCAACTAAAGATGTTACAAATCTGCCTGGAAGAGGACATGTGCCTATATCGTCTTAATGCACGCTGAGAAGGAGAGTTTGAGTGGCCACAGCTGGAGAATTGTAGAGATTAGTTGAGTCTTGGGGTCAGAAACCTAAAAAAATATATATATCACCTACATCACCACATGTTGTTCGGGAGGTTTTCAAGAAAAATTCTCCTCACTCATCCAAAAACAAACTCCAGCATATTCAGTTGTCAGACACGACTGAAATTTCAAATGGGACTGGCTTCTATGGTCAGATGAAACTGAAAAAAGAGCTTTTTAGCAGCAAACCCACCAGATGAGTTTAGTACAAACAGGGATAAAAAAAGTACCCCATGTCCACGGTTAAATATACCGCTGGATGTTTAATGTTGTGGGTCTGTTTTTCTGCCAGAGGTCCTGAACATCTTGTTTAGACACATGGCATCATGGATTCTATCAAACACCAACAGATAAAAAATCAAAACCTGACTGCCTCTGTTAGAAATCTTATAATGGGCCATGTTTGGATCTTCCACCAGGAGAACAATCCAAAACAAATATCAAAATAAACACAAAAATGGGTCACTGAGCACAAAATGAATCTTTTACCGTGGCTGTCCCTGTCCTCTGACCTGAACCCTGTAGAAAATGAGAGAGGTGAACTGAAGAGAAGTAGTACTAACATGGAGTTGTGAATCTGAAGGATCTGGAGAGATTCTGTATGAAGACAATGGTCTCTGATCTCTTGTCAGGTGTTCTCCAAACTCTTCAGGCATTACAGGAGAAAACTCAGAGCTGTTATCTAGGGAAAAAGACGTTGCAATAATTGGGTACCAATAATTGTGGCCAACATGAACTAGAGAAAGCATTTTTTTCACAATGAGATTTCCCCCCACTTTCAATTGTTTAACTTCACTGATAGGTTGGAATTTTGTGAATTTTTTGAATGAAAGATAAAAAGGATAAACAATGCAGATTTATTTTGACAGCCGACTTTGCTCCAATTTACCAAGGGTGCCAATATTAGTGGAGGGCACTGTGTGTGTATATATATATATTTAAAAATACATTTTGCATACATACGTGCATAAAACAAAATTCGCCTCATTCTTATTACTACAATGCAAAAATAAAATATTTGTAAAATATTCATACACCCTGAAAACTGAAAATAGTAAAAATACACTTCATAATCTTAATGCATATTCATGGTAAACTGCTCATGCATATAGCTTAATTCATGCACTGCTTTTAATTAATTTATGCCAATTCAAATAAAAAAAAAAACTAATATGATCTTATATCTTATCATTTTTTTTTTATTTATAATATAAATATTTATATTTATTAGTATTTTTGTATTAGGATCAACATTGGAAATTCCAAAATGTCCAATAAAATATCCTGATGATTACAGGAATCAGAATGAGATTTTTATGATTTATGATAAGAAGAATTTAGGAAGTCCTGATATTAAAATCGGTATCATTCCATTAAATTTTTCATTTCGTTTTTTCTTCTGATTTGGGGGTAAACTGTGACCAGTACATGTTTTTTGTGAGATTCACTCCCTAAGCTGAAGCATGTGAACAAAATAAAAGTAATCAAACATCTTTGATACCGAAAGCCTGCAGAATTAAGACAGTTATTGCCTTTTTAAGTCTTGCAAAAGTGCCACAAGCATGACAGCATGTCATGACACAGAAGTGTCAGAAATGTCACACAGTCATTTGAACAGGCTTGTGTTTACAGCCCTGTTTCTATAAAGCTGTTTGGCAACAACACTTGTTGTCTTGCTTATGGTAACATGATAGTACTATGCTATTCTTCATAGAACCATGCAAATAACAAATGATATTTTAAGTGCAATGTAAATACCAAATGGTACATGAGTAATCATTCATAAAAAAAAAAAATGGTATTACATCTGTACCACATTACCATCACAGTACTTTTCTCTAAGTAAAGGTACAGAAATCTGAGTGAACTGTGATATATAGAAGAGTGTGTTACCTGAATGAACGGTCAAGAAATGTCCAGAAAAAATTCAATATATTACAACCGTGCACATCATCATCACCCACAGATGTAAATCTGTCAATCTTGGTCACATGAATGCTATTCTTCTGTCAATCTACAACACAAGACATCATAAACAATAATACAACGTATCATCTTCAGCCCTGTCTGTGGGCAGCACTGAAGCATTCCTGCATATTATTTCATTTTACAGAGTTATAATATGTAGATTAATGTACAGCAGTGAAACAGAACAGTTATTCATGAGATACAGAGCCCATTTGGACAGAGATTTCATTGTCATTTGGTTGACTATCCATTTAGAGTTAACAGAGTAAAACAGCGCATTCTACCGGCTGCTCTGACAAACAATAATTTCACATACATAACAAAAATCTGCCTCTAAACCTCTCTTTTCTTTATTCAGATCTAGTCCAGTATATGGAAACTATTCAAAATTATTTTAATCCTATCAAAACTGTATCTCTATATTCATCCTATGTGCCTTCTTAAGGTGTAAATTTATTACAATTAACCATGGTTTTACACACACACGCACACACACACACACACACACACACACACACACACACACACACAAACAACAACTCTGAAGTTCCAATCTGAATCAAAAGATTCACGAACCCGCTACGAAGTTCCAATGATTCGCGATCCATGCTCCGAAGTTCCGATCTGAATCAAATGATTCTTGATATGGGCTCTAAAATCCCGATCTAAAACAAATGACTTTCAATACTCGTTCCGAAGTCCCAATTTAAATAATGATCGGCGAACCATCATTTCAGATCGGGACTTCGAAGCACGTATCACAAATATTTCAATTCCCGAAATGATTCGCAAACCTTCCACGAAATACAGATATGAATCAAAAGATAGTGAACCTGTTCCAAAGTTCCGATTGGAATCAAATGATTCACAATAAGTGATCCAAAGTCCCAATCTAATTCAAATTATTAGCGATACGCTTTCTCCGAAGTCCCAGTCTGATAAATGATTCCCAAACCCGCTCCGAAGTTCCGACCTGAATCAAAAGATTCACAAACCCGCTCCAAAGTCCCGATACGAATCAAATGAGTCGCGATACGGGCTCTGCCTCTGAAATCTTGATCTAAAACAAATGATTTGTGATTCCCGCTCAGAAGTCCAGATCTGAATGATGATTCGTGAACCACGAAATGCAAGTATTTACGAAAAACATTTAAGAAATGTTTTTCAAACCCGCTCCGAAGTCCCGATCTGAATCAAATGATTTGCGATATGCGATCCAATTGGAGCGCTTCGAAACAGTGATGATTCGTTTCGAAAAGCTCAGTTTCAAGGATTTCTAGCGTATTTACTTTAACTTCTTTGGTAATATCAATGGTTTAAGATCTGGCCGAAATGACAACAACAGTGGTTTCACATACATTTAATGATTTCTAGGGAAATGGTAGGGAAATGTCCCTAATGTCCCTTGTAACACTGAAGAACCTGAAGATATCATGTCCATCTTTAAATCCTCCTCAAATGCCATCACCTCAAGCAACTGTTTATGTAAATAAATCAACTTTAAACACACTTTTACATATTATAAAGTTACTTTAAGGAAACCTTCGTCTTTCACAACATCTCCCGTTGCCTCGCTGCTTCTTTTCTGTACTCTGATTGAAATATAACAAAAGAAACACGTCTATCTATCTATCAATATGACAATCGCATTCATTTTGTATAAACTACAATTCCCGTGCGTCCCCGTGCGTGCGTCGTGACGTCAGCGCGGCTGCTGTCAGTCAGACAAAGACAGTCAGTCAGTCAGTCAGGGCGAGTCTTCCTCACAACATCACTTAAAATATCATCTTCATCGCCTGACAGAGCGCATTAAATGATCTGCTGCGCTGAGATTTTGTGTATTGTCCTCATTCCAGGTAAGAAATGTGATTTTATCCTTGAGGAGAGTCAGTTTTGTGCTGGCTCGTGCTAAGCTAACTAGCCGCCTGGATAATTCAGTTCGTTTTGTTTATGTTGTTAAAACACGCTTCGTGATTTAACTTTAATCTAGTTTAAATCTATATAGGCTTGTTTACATGTCTAGAGAGTTTATATAGTGATATAACAGTCACTCAATGAGTTATGTAGCGTTTTCCTAGTGTGAAAGTGCTTATTTATTTGTGCATATTCCTCATATTTACCAATGAATATTCATAAACAATCATGTGAATAACTCGCTGAGATTTATTTGTTTATGTATGTGTTATTTTAAGCCCTTTTGTTGTCTGTTTGCAAAGGTTGGGACACATGTGTCATGCAAAACTTATTTTTGTTTATATGGGTTGAAATACCCCATGTGTCTCGTTTGAATTGTTATTAAGTTGTTATTTAATAAGTGCTTGTTTAATATATGTATGTTTATATTTCGTTTGCACGCAGGCGGTCTTTTTGGATATGCTGTTAGTTTTCTTGCACAGAGATGATGGGCGTATATCTGGGCTTTTATCACCATCATATGACATGCATTAGGAAAAAATACATATCTTCAAAACAAAGTCTGGGCTTTGAAGGTCAACCGAAGCACCTTCACATGCGTTGCATAGATGGAAATGAAGTTAAAGAAAGTGATTTGCTATTAATCCTCATTGATCATGAGTTTGCTGCATGGACTTGTTCTGATCTGCATTCATAACTTGAGTTTCCAGTATCTGTCTGAAGATGTGAGGAGCGTTCAGATGCATGGAAAAAGATTTCTTTCTTCTTTTTATGCACACTGCTATTTATAGAAGCTCCTGGTGAAGTCTGTTGCAACACCTGAATGAATGAATAAATAAGCAAGTAAGCTGTTAAAATCTTGTCCTCGTTTCAATGTGTGGTGTTTTAGATATTGTAGGGTTTAAACGTTAAATGTGCACTTTTAATTCATAAAACTTGTGCCAAACCATACCTCTAGAACCATTAATGAAATTAATAATTATTTACACATAGCTTGTACTACTGTTTGGAAACCATGTCAAGTTTTAATAGTGCAAAAAACCATCAGACACTTTTTCCATCCTGCTAGATTCAGTCTAATTTTGCATTTCACGATGACAGCATCTCCATAATAGTAGTTATTAAATGAAAAGGGCGCATGGATTCTCATGTGGATTATTTTTTAAAGCTCTCCGTAAACTCATTTGACTTGTGTGGATGCAGTCAGATGAGCTGATGCACGTGTGCATGCGGTGCAGGACTGCACCCTTGACTTGCAGTCTCTGCAGCTGTGCCCTCATAAAGAGCCCTGCAGTGAACGCCTGCAGTATTTAATGCCACATGATCACTAATGCAGCAGGGCTCATGGGTGAGACCCTCTGTGCAAGTTAAGATGCATGCATGACAAAAGACAGCGTTTTGTATCTTTCATCAAGCCTCAGTCAAAAGCCTCACGGTGATATATTTTTAGAAACGCACAGCGGCTGCCACGTTCCTATCACAGACTTTTATAAGGATCATCTGAGATCTAAGTGGAAGCAATTATGCTGTACAAGAGCTCGCTGAGCCCTTTTTTTTTTAGCGGCGAGAGCTTTGGCTCCAGTGGTGTAAGGTTAACTGTTAACTTGTGTAAATATAGTAGGTCTGGTATAATGGAAAACTCCAAACCAGTGAGGAATTTCACAGCAAACCAGCTGTGATACTGGGATGGTTATGTTGGAAGAGTTGCTGCCACAAGGCCGCTGGGTTGCCAGTCTTTCTCATTCATTTTTGCTGTAACAAAGATAAAATAAAGATTATTAATAGTCAAGCATTACTATTATTATTGCTCAAAATGGCCGTTTTACGTGGAATTCAAGTGAGAAGAACATGGTTAAAATGTAACCTGGTTGGCTAGTCATCTTGTATTGTACCTTGTATTAATATGACTATGCATAACCATTAGCTTAATATAAAACCATGTGCTCCAGATTAGAAGGTTAAACAAAGCAAGCTCCGTATTTGCATTCTGCGTTAATCTGGAGCTACATAAACTCCATCCGTCATTGGGTGGTATGGTTTCCTTGACAACAGCGACAGTAATTGCTCGTGCTTGTTGATGAAAGCCGTCTTGGATAAACAGAATTTTAAGTAGGTCAGATGAATCCTGCTTTTATCATCATAACTCGGCTGCCATGAGATGGCGGAGCACTTGAAATGATAATTCATTCGTTTGGCATAGGATCCAAGTCTTGACATGTTTCAGTGAATTCTGGGTTTGCTCCTTCTTACTATTCTTATAGAAAATATGCATTAGAAAGCTGTGCACAGGAAGTAAATGAACAACCTATATCCCACAATGCAAAGCACTGGACATTCTGTTTACAAAGTGACACAGTTCCAGACTAAAAACAAATGACTATTAAACTGAGCTGTTAACTTAGTATATGCTCTGAACAGTTCAGTAAGCAAATCATTGGATTGATTCAAACCATATAAACATTAACTAATGCATTTGAGAGTCATTTGTGAACCAGTCTTTTATTAAGGAGAGTCGGACTTTTATTAAAGAGAACCAGTCTTAAAAGTAATTTAAGTGTTTGTTGTTGCATTGTGCAAATATGCTTAATTGCAAAGCACCGATTAAACTCTAAAGATTTAATTGAATAATGACTCCTCATAACCATGGCAATTAGATGTAAAAAAAAAAAAAAAGTATACAAAAAAAATGCTTATAAAGTTGCAAATTTTATATAATAATAACAGCAAGCCCTGAGATGAATAAATCACAAGCAACATCATCGATTATTTTTAACATCTTGGCTCACTGTTTGTTGGGAATTCTTAGTTTTTTTTGTTTTTAATGACACTTATTTAAAATCTTTATTACATATATATTTTATATTATAATAAAGTTGCAAATCTTTATAACAATTTGTATTTTATTTACTTTTTATATTTTATTTTATGAACGAACTAGAAGCAACATCATATATATACACACACACACACTAACTAATGCACTTGCATATACAGTTTAATATATCAAGTATAAACCTGAGTTGCAATGTTGCATAAAGTCTGAAATATATATTGTTGCATACTGTTGTTAAGTTTGTGAACATTTTAGATTTTTGTAGCATTCTGGAGCCCTGAGGTGAATGAACCAAAATGCTTAATTGTTGTTAGTATGCAACTGTCTGTTCTCATTGTAGCATCTGTTGGTTTCTTCTGACAGCAGCCGTTTATGCACATGTGATTAATGTGCATTGTGTTCCATATAACGTTTTCTTCTGTGTACCATCAGAATGTCTCACTACACAGATGAGCCACGCTTCACCATCGAACAGATCGACCTGCTGCAGAGACTGCGGCGTACAGGTATGACCAAACCAGAGATCGTGCATGCGCTGGACACCCTGGAGCGACTTGACCGTGAGCATGGGGACAAATTCAGCCGGCGCGGCCCGTCAGACTCCAATGCCACCAATAGCACCACCTCCAGCACTACACCCACCTCAAATAACACTAGCAACGCCACCGTGGCGACCTCCTCCACCACTTCCACAGCAACGCAAACGCAGTTCCATGGTAATTTATCGCCGTCGCCCAGCAACAGTTACACCACGTCTCCACCCGCTGTCTTACCCTCGCCGGTCTCTCTGGTTGCCATGGTGCAGAATGGGCGGGATGCTTTGGCGGCGACGGCCAATGGGAAGCTGTCACCAAACCATTACCCGGTGAACAGTGCGGCGGCCGTGAGATCGTATGGGCTGGAGGGGTCAGAGGAAGACCTGGATATAGACGACAAGGTGGAGGAGCTCATGAGGTCAGTCGGTCAGGGTTAATATAGTTAACTACAACTAAAAATACTAACTATTAGAAAATGTTCATTACTTGAAATAGTAGAAATGTTAACTGAAATTAAATATAAAAATATAATTTTCAGCTAGCACCATTTCTCATTTTTATTTAGTGTAACTTGATGAAAATAACATACTAAATCTGAAATAAAAATGAATAAAAACATGAGAACTAGCCTAATAAAAATGTCAAAAACAACAAAATTATTGAAACAAAGCTGATATGATTTATTGCACTCAATCACTCAGTCATGCAGCATTTTGAAATAATGTGCCAACAATGTTGTATATTAACATTCAAAATATTTGTTGCATACTGTTGTAGTTCCTATTTTAATAGAGAGTATACAGTAGGTACTTCACAGTATTTATAAAAAAAATATATAACTAGTGGTTGACCAATATTTTAAAAGGCAAATAGATTGTAAGTAATATTACATATTTATTATTTTTACGAAATTGCAATTTTAATAATTATTATTGTTTTATTTATTTTTACATACATGGTTTTAGTTTCTGGTCTGGATCCCTGAGATGTATAAAAAAATAAAACTGGAACATTTTATGTAAGCTAATTGTGTAATATGTAAGCCAAGGAAACATTTATAATTTTCCTGCAATTTAATTGTATGTAATAAAATGACTAACACTTAAATAAAAATTGATAAAATTTATATTGGTGGTGTGTGTTTGTGTTTACCGGGTGTAAGCAGGGTCATTTTGCTCTGAGACATTCTGCAATGAGTTTGATAACTGAATCTTCTCAGACGTCATGTTGTTGTTGAATTGCAGCTGTCATGTTTCCTTCCTGTGATGTGTGCAGGCGGGACAGCACCCTGGTGAAGGAGGAAATCAAAGCCTTTCTGGGCAACAGACGCATCTCACAGGCCGTGGTGGCTCAGGTCACAGGTCAGTCCCCACATTTTCATGGTTCATTACGGTTTCCAATAATTTGCATGCATTAAAATAAAGCCAGGTTCAAAATAGTTTCTTATTCCTTTCTTCTTTTTTTTGTGTGTGTATATTAGAGTTTAAGATTTTTACAGAGGGGATTTTTTATCACTACATCAATCAGAAACTACAACAGCCATAAAAAAATTAATTTTCACCATGTTTTTAGGAATAAAATGTTAAATATACAGTAGTCAACATTTGAAGTGGATCAAAACCTTTCATCAAAGTTGTCCTAAAACCAAAATGCGTTCTACTGACTAGTTCTACCACTAGTCTGAAAGAAGACATGTTATGGAAGCAAAATAGACCAAAACCTCAAAATGGACTAGTGCCTGAGAAAACTAAAATAGATAAACAATGGCTTTGCCTGAAGTGAACATAACCATGTCAAATGTTGGATCTGTGCATTAGCTCTTAAAGTGACAGCAGCCAAATATACATGTTGCTCTGTGTTTTTAATGCCAACAAAATACAAAACTGCTTACAAATGAATAACCTTCAGTATTAATCTATATTATTTTGGTGAAGGCTATGCAGTGTTATCTGTCTTGTCTTTAATAATGTCCTATAGTGTGATAGAATCTCTTACTGACCTTGTCTTTGCAAGCCACAGGAAGTTCATCTGCCAAGAATAGTAGTCCCACTGCTAGAGGGTTTAGACTTCACAACTTAAAAATAGACAATTTAGACTTCACAGCTCAAATAACACTTTTGTACTGAAGCATTTACACAAGTCAAAATGATTGTCTGTGGTAATCGACAGCATGTACCAGGTGCTGTTTTGAAACTTTAATAATCATTGAAACCGTCTAACCAGGTGTGATGCAACAAACGATAAATCTCTTGGATTTCCATCAGAATTTTTGTTTACAACTGCAACAAATGTATAGATCACTCTGTTGGTGGTTTGGTTTCCAATTTTGCCACTCGCCACTGAATAAAGTTAATTATTCACAAGTTTCACTTAGATTTATATTAAACAATATGTTCCGATTAACTAAGATTTTGTTGATTTACAGCATTCTGTTTTCAGCAAGGACAATGCGCAATAGATTTAACTAATTACTAAACCAAAATACAATTCTGAATGTAAGATGGGCTGTTGTTTTGTTATTGTTCTGTCTGTCAGTTTGACTCTGACTTGTGCATTCATTTGTTATTGATCTGTTTTGTCTTTCTGTGCGTCAGGCATCAGTCAGAGCAGAATCTCTCACTGGCTGCTCCAGCAGGGCTCAGATCTCAGCGAACAGAAGAAACGAGCTTTCTATCGCTGGTACCAGCTGGAGAAGACAACGCCAGGTTAACCAACTTTGCTTGTTTTACTGTAGGTTGATAAATGTACAAACCATAAGGTTGAACCCAATTACAGGCTAAAATGTTTAAATACACTGCCATTTACAAGTTTGGGGTCATTAAGAATTTTTTTGGAAAGAAATGTGTTTGTTTCGCAAGGATGCATTAAATTGCTCAAAACTGACAGTAAAGACGTTTCTAATGTTACATTTCTATTATTTTAAATAAATGCTGTTCCTTTGAACTTTCTCTTCATCCTGAAAAAAATGTATGATGGTTTCCACACAAAATATGAAGCAGCACAACGGTTTTCAACATTGAAAATAATGTTTCTTGAGCTGCAAATCAGCTTATTAGAATGATTCCTGAAGAATCATGTGACACTGAAGACTGGCGTAATGATGCTGGAAATTCAGCTTTGCATCACAGGAATAAATTACATTTTAAAACATATTCAAATAGAAAAGTTATATTAAATTGAAATAATATTTTATAATTTTACTGCATTTTTAGCAAATAAATGTAGCCTTCGTGAGAAGAGACTTCTTTCAAAAACATAAAAAACGTCCCGACCCCAAACTTTTGAATGGTAGCGTATATATATTATTTATTTATATTTTCAGGTGCCACATTAAATATGCGGCCCACCCCTGTATCTCTGGATGAGATGGAGTGGCGTCAGACTCCGCCCCCCATAAGCTCCGCCCCTGGAAGCTTCCGTCTGCGCAGAGGCAGCCGATTCACCTGGAGGAAGGAATGTCTTGCTGTGATGGAGAGGTGAGACAGAAAACAGCCCCATCTGAGAAATTATGTCTCAAAAACATTTCAAAATAGGAATAAAATCTGTTATCATAAAATGCACTTCTTCAGTTTGCACTTTGTTCTCTCTGCAGCTATTTCAGTGATAATCAATATCCAGATGAAGCCAAACGAGAGGAAATCGCCAACGCCTGCAACGCTGTTATTCAGAAGCCAGGTAGAAATGCTGGTGTGTCTGAACCCACACAACTGTATTTGTGTGAATATCTATTGTACTATAAATTGCATATTGTGTTTGCATTTCGCAATCATCTTTGACCGTTCAATCTTTTTTTTCCTGCCTAGGAAAGAAGCTGTCTGACTTGGAAAGAGTCACATCATTGAAAGTCTACAACTGGTTTGCCAACCGACGCAAAGAGATCAAGAGGAGGGCCAATATTGGTACTGTGTTTTAGTTGATTTATATCAGAGATACTATTGTAGTTTTTGGCAATATCTTAAGTATTTATTTTTTACATTTTTATATTTTCCTTAACCATTTTTAATTTTCCATTTTATTTTGTTGTGTGTTTGTCATTTTTTTATTAAAGTTTTTTTTTTTTTTTTTTTTTAGTACATCAAGTAAAACATTGTGAAAAAATGCGGAATATTTCTTTGGCAACTAGCAGAATTTTTTTTATACATTTTATCTTTTATTTCAGTTTTATTATGGGTTGAGTTTATAGATGATTTATAAGTAGTAAAGACTTTGTTTTGATGAAGAAACATGTTGAAATCAGTAAGGATTTTACTGTTTCGGTTACTAGTAGTAAATCGTTTGCTAATGTTTGTTTGTTGTGGTAGTGGTTTTTAAAGAGTTTCAGATGTTTCATGACAGGGTCTTTTTTCCAAGAAGCCACAATCTTGGAGAGTCACGGGATAGATGTGCAGAGTCCCGGAGGACACTCCAACAGTGACGACATCGATGCTAACGACTACAACGAGCAGGTGAGAGAATCAAACGACTCATCCAAACTAAAGGAGCCATTGTCTTTTTTTTTCTTTTTTTTTATTGCTGATCAAATTCTGTTGAAATTGAGATATTTAACACAACTGCTAGAGCTGATCTCAGTGATTTCATTACAGGGTTGTGATGTTACCTATTTTGAAAAGAGAGGCGTGAACAGACCCTTTGGTTACTACCGTCTGGAGCCCACCTCACCAACACAGGTATCACATGAAAACATAGATAAAAAGCATCACACACACACACACTTTATACACACAAATAATCAAAGTTCAAGATTAAGTTACATGAAAACTTTTAAAAGAAAGCCAGTATCGAAAAACAGCTTGTTGTAGGGTCAGAGAGAGTAAAAATGGCCACAAACTAAATAACAACAATCTTAAGTGAATTTCTGGGGGGAAAATAAATAAATAAATTAAAATAAAATAAAATATATAAGTGTATTTTTTAGAAAAACATTTTTAGAAATTTATTTTAAATAATTGTGTGTATATATACACACATGGGCTGTCAAACAATAAAAATAAAAATATATAAATTAATATTAAAATATACACTCACCGGCCACTTTATTAGGTACACCTGTTCAGTTGCTTGGTAACACAAATGGCTAATCAGCCAAACACATGGCAGCAACTCAATGCATTTAGGCATCTAGATGTGGTGAAGACGACTTGCTGAAGTTCAAACCGAGCATCAGAATGGGGAAGAAAGGGGATTTAAGTGACTTTGAATGTGGAATGGTTGTTGGTGCCAGACGGGCTGGTCTGAGTATTTCAAAAACTGCTGATCTATTAGGATTTTCACGCACAACCATCTCTAGGGTTTACAGAGAATGGTCCGAAAAAGAGGAAATATCCAGTGAGTGGCAGTTAAATGCCTTGTTGATGTCAGAGGTCAGGGGAGAATGTGCAGACTGGTTAGAAATGGAAAAAAAAGGTAACAGTTACTCAAATAACCACTCGTTACAAACAACAAACAAGGTATGCAGAATACCATCTCTGAACGCACAACACGTCGAACCCTGAAGCAGATGGGCTACAGCAGCAGAAGACCACACCGGGTGCCGCTCCTGTCAGCTAAGAACAGGAAACGGAGGCTACAATTCGCACAGGCTCACCAAAATTGGACAATAGAAGATTGGAAAAACGTTGCCTGGTCTGATGAGTCTCGATTTCTGCTGCGACATTCAGATGGTAGGGTCAGAATTTGGCGTCAAGAACATGAAAGCATGGATCCATCCAGCCTTGTCTCAACGGTTCAGGCTGGTGGTGGTGGTGTAATGGTGTGGGGGATATTTTCTTGGCACACTTTCTTCACGCCCCTTTGGGCCCCTTAGTACCAATTGAGCATTGTTTAAACGCCACAGCCTACCTGAGTATTGTTGCTGACCATGTCCATACCTTTATGACTACAGTGTACCCATCTTCTGATGGCTACTTCCAGCAGGATAATGCACCATGTCACAAAGCTCAAATCATCTCAGACTGGTTTCTTGAACATGACAATGAGTTCACTTTACTCAAATGGCCTCCACAGTCACCAGATCTCAATCCAATAGAGCACCTTTGGGATGTGGTGGAACGGGAGATTCACATCATGGATGTGCAGCCGACAAATCTGCAGCAACTGTATTCAGGGACCATAGAAAGTGTATTGACTCAGTGCATCTCAGGGTGGTATGGAAACAGCTCCAATCAGGACTGCAAAGCACTACAGAGAGTTGTGCGCTTAGCTGAGCGCATCTCAGGGTCTGCTCTCCCCTCTCTGCAGGACATCTACCTCAAACGCTGCAAAAATAGAGCTGTCAAAATCTTCAAGGACTCTAATCACCCTGGTAACCAGCTATTCACTTTGCTTCCATCTGGTAAGCGCTTCCGTAGCCTGATGGCAAAAACTGAGAGACTTAGGAGGAGCTTCTTCCCCCAGGCCATCAGGCTCCTAAACTCTAACTCTGTGTCATAATATCACTTGACTCCATGTAATATCACCATATCAACAAGTTATTCATAATTTTTTCTCCATGTAAATATCATATATCAATAAGCTATTCATAATTTTTCTCTACCTCATATTGCTGCTATTCAAATACCCTGTACAACTTTTTGCACATTATTTTTTGCACATTCCTCTCATTACTATTTGTCAACAACATACTGACCTGCACATTTATATTTATATTTTTTATCCTATCTTATCTTATCTTTTATTTTATGTTTGTACTTCTTCTTAATATTTGTATACTTTATAATTGCACTGTCCTTGGAGCGGACCTGACCTACATTTCACTGCTGGTTATACTCTGTATAATTGTGTATGTGACAAATAAAACTCTTGAATCTTGAATCTTGATGCTATCATGTCAATATGGACCAAAATCTCTGAGGAATGTTTCCAACACCTTGTTGAATCTATGCCACGAAGAATTAAGGCAGTTCTGAAGGCAAAAGGGGGTCCAACCCGGTACTAGCAAGGTGTACCTAATAAAGAGGCCACTGAGTGTATATTTAATCTGTAGTAATAATACATTTTGTGTATATTATGTATTTGTTTATGATACTGTGTGTAAACATTTATATTATTTTGACCAATGCAATAGTGATAATCCGTATGATATACCGATCGCGGATAAAAAAATAAAATAAAATTAAATGCCTACAATTAAATCTAAAATGTTCCATGTGAAGCAAAAGCTTCAAAAAAAAAGTTTACTTTTGTAACCTTATATTGGATGTTTCACTGACGCAGTTGCTAATTCACATACACGTCTCTTTAAGGATGATTCCGGCAATCACGCAGACCACCAGGACCCCATCACTCTCGCCGTGGAGATGGCAGCTGTCAATCACAGCATCCTCGCCCTGTCCCGTCCGGGAGGCGTGGCCAGTGAAATCAAGACAGAGTCACTGGATGATGACTGAGGAAGACCGCGGGACCAAGAGGATCAATGAATGCGTGTGCAGACGTGTTCATGGAGCAATGACCAAATCAGTGCTCTGTCTCAAGCATTTAGAATCCAATATCGCCTGTCATCGACACTCCCGCTGAACCACTAAACACACCCCGAGTCAACGACACACACTCTTGACAGGAACTGATAAGTGGAAGGTCGTTCCACGACATTCGGCCATCACCTGCGGCTCTTATTTAAGCCTCCTGCACCCTTGCTGACCCTAACCTCGTACCTCATTCCAGTAACTTGTATAATGTTTGGTGTGCTTACTGTCTGTGTGCTCCAGTGACCCTCATTCCCACATTCTCACAGATAAGCTAAAGGAAGATGGTTTAGGAGAGAGGTAAGTCTCAGCAAATTTCTGCTCTGGATCCATGATCTCCTCCATTCCCACTACAGATGCTCTCTGTTAACAGGTTTAACGTTTCTACTTTACTTTTGTAAGGGATTTCATCAAACAGCAATTGGGTGAATCTCATGAAAACTGCCAAGAACACATTTCACCACAAAATGAAAGGGAAAAGACTTTTTTGCAGATTTAAAAGCACATTTTCCTCTCTCAAAATGCTGAAAATATATATTTAAATTGTAAAGTGTGTATGGTCTTTAACACACTTACTGTATGCTGACTTGAAAAATAATAATGATCAAAACAATATTTTGAGGGAAAATGTGCATAATTGCTATGATGCCATGAAAAATATCTTCAAAATGCTAAATATAATTTCTTATTGTTTTCCTTTTGGTTTGTGGATGAAATTCAACCTGGATATATAGTGAGATTTTTCCAATTGTATTATACTGTATTTTGATTTGAATCATGTTCAAATGGAGGGGGGAAATTAATTATAATTGTAGTGAAACTTGAAAGATGTGGTTGCATAACCGCCAAAGTGCAAGTTATTCTGTGCAAAAGCTCAAGTCTCTGGACTCTAAATGAACCTGCAAAGAGAGACTTCAGTCGGCAGACAGCTAGCTTTCTTTATTTTAAACTGTTAAGTGTCCAGCATTACCCAAAGTGAATTTGCATTAAAGCGCTATTATGTTTGTATTTATTTAGCTTTTAAGTTTTATTTACATGCAAAGATTTCACACAGTGTCAAGACTGAAGCATCTGCTCTCATCAGGTTTAGAATTACATACGTCAACGTGAAATATCATTCCACTAAAATTTTGGCTCAAGTTGAACACTGTCAGAATTATAACGTGCAAACTCCTACGAAGCTTTATTATTATTATAGTGAAATGACATCAGAATTTGACAGTGTATTGTTCACGAAAGACTGACTTCTAAATGTTTGTTCTGCTGCCACAGAGCTTCGAGAGTCGGAACTCTCATCTAACATAAGCTTGGTTCCAAAATGTAGCTTTTTATTAATGAAAAAAAAGGTTCTAAAAAGAACTTTATTCTCTCGCTGGGCTTCATTCATTGAAACAAGCAGAACGAATGATTCGTAGAGCCATTCTTACGTTAATGATCACAAACTCAATGCAACACTTACATAAAGTGAGAAATTACTTAAGAATGGTTTTACAAACAGCTAACAGAAACTGGTTCTGCCCGCGTCATGCATGAAGCCCAGTTTTTTATGTATCATTCCTCTATCTTCCTGTGTACAATTGATATTTATGAAGTGACAATTTTTGTTTAATAATAATTCAAGATTCTTTTATTTGATTGTTTTACATTCAGAGCAGTCTCCTGAAGCGTGTCGGATTCAGATCAAGCACCCCCTTCACTCAAGAAACTCGCTACTTTGTCACATTTTTTGTACTATAAGTTTGTTACATTTAAACATTGCAGCGATACACAAAAAAGGTCATTTTCTAATGCTGTAACGTTCAAATGAGTTCAATTGTCCACATGACAGAATGTGCCAAACTGCAGTATGACGTCAAGTATTGACATTTACATTATCTCAAAGCAACACACAGATTCTATGAATGACTCGTTTTGTTCTCTCAAGTGTTCAGTTCCAGAGCAACGAATGGTTTTATTCTGTAACGTAACCCTGCTGGTTCAAAGGGGGTGCTTTCCATTTAGTTGCTCAGAGTGCATTTTCATATGTCTATAAACAAAAAATCTATAGGCTTAGAAAAGCAACTGTATAAATAAACAGAAGACCATGTAACTATGAATTTAAAGATTGTTTGAATCAAATAATTCTATGATTTCAAAGCATTCTGTTGTGAAACATCCGTATCTCCCATTTAAGAATTTAGTGCCTTTTTTGGACAGTAGACTGTTCTGTAAGTATACTATAGTATATATGAACTTTTTGTACAGTTTCTTTGTTTAAAATGACTTTTTTTAAAACTTGTGTTTATTTTAGTACTTTATCTTCTGGAAAATAAAGGTATATTGATGATCAACCGTGTGATGTTATTCTTTTAAGAGTTTGACGTATATAAAATCTTTTACTTTTTCATGCAGAAGTTTATAAGACGACAAGATAAAATAATAAAAGTTTATTATGCTCACCATTGCAAAATAAAATCTTCAAAATTATAATTTTTTTGTCATTACTTTGATCTGTAAAATAAATAAACAACAATTTGATCATAAATTACTCAAAGAAACAGAAGAAGAAAAAAAAAACAATAATACAAAGGTACCAATCCAACAGAAAATACAGAACTAACTCACCATAATAACACTAAAAACAAACATTTATGAATAAAACTTTCTGGCACTTTTAATCTCCACAAGCAGAACCCATCCTTCCACCTTCCTACTGTATGTAAAATCCTGAAATGAAGCACTCAAGTGAATCCCGATTTTTTTTCTTTTAGAGAAACATTGGCTTCAGATAAACAGGGCACTTTGTGATATTAAAAATATTTTTAAAAAGAATAATACCAAAAATACTGCTTACTGAGGCTGAAAATATGCCTTGAAACATGGGTTTTTCGAACACTAGGCACTATGTAGTGCAGATATGCATTAGTAAATCAGATGGCAGTTACATCCCTGCAAGTATCAATGTAGTGTTTCAGTGCCATACCAATACTGTCCTCCGTACACGTTCATCAACAAGGATGCATTTTCCTCAGCTAACCCAAGACTTCCTGTTTTCATCCTTGCGTGCTCCAGCTTCTCTGGCCATCGCTGTAAGGGCTGCCAGGTTGGGACTAGATCCTGAGAGGTTCTGCTTGCGTTTCTGCCTTGACCGTTTAGCGGTACCCACCGCTTTTGTGACCCGATTCGGTCTCACGAGAACGCCGTAGCCAGGGTTGCAGTGGAAGTAATGGCGACCACCAACCGAACCATCGTTTTTACCTGGACATGAAGAATAGCATAATTATTTGGTGCTGAACATTTGAAATCAATGGTCAATTAATCATGGGATTAGACATCATTTCTTAATAATTGAAACTGTTGGTTAGTGGACCACTGTGAAATCTATGCAAGTGTAAATTTAATAAAAAGTCATTAGCAAGCACCATTTTGAGTCTGCAAGTACGAACCATTGGTTTTTTACCTAGAAATTAAGACAAGCATAATTGTTTGGTGGTGCATATGAGAGGAGAACATTTGCAAATAAATTGCCCATTGATCATGGGATTAGATGTTATTTTAAATAATTGGGACAATTCATTAGTGGACTGCTTTCAAGTATAGGCAAGTGAACATTTCGTAAAAAGGGCCTAATGAGCACCATTTAGAATCTAAAACCACAAGTCCAAACTATTGTGTGTTCCTAGAAACGAAGAAGAGCATAATTATCTAGTGGTGCATATGACAGGAGAATATTTTTTAATCAGTGGTCCATCATGGTATTGGAGATCATTTCTCTTAATTGAAAAAGTTGGTTAGTTGACCACTATGAAGTCTATGCAAGTGTAAATTTGGTAAAAAGGCACTAGCGAGTGCCATTTTGAATCATGCACATCCACAAATCTGAACCATCGTTTTTATATAGAAATGAATAAGAGCATTATTTGGTGGCAGATACGAAAAGAGAACCATTGCTAATCAATGGTCCACTGATCATGCAATTGGATGTAATTTCTAATAATTGGAATAGTTGGTTAGTGAATAGTCTCGAGTAGCCATGGAATCCATGTCAGCTTTCATTGGCCAAGGCCCGCCCATGAGGCCGTTTGACCGACATGTCAAACAACCAATCACGTTCTTTACGTTCAGCGTCACGTTTCGGGGCGTGGAAATGTCGCCACAATAACAGACCGGTGTGTAAAACTCTCAGATGCATTTTAAAGATTCTATGCCTCGAATTTTAAATATTTCACATACTTTTGAAAATCTAGTGTTTAATTGATCCTGATAAGCGCTCGTCGTCACAGTTGTAAACACGACGGCTTTCTTCTTTCGTGAGGGGGATTGGCGTCACGGCATCTTTGTTTCCAGGCGGAACATTAAAGATCGTGACACACAAGTCTCCCAGAAATCCTGTAGAATTCAACCAATCCGATGACAACTTTGAAACTCCTGAAGTGTTTCCACTTTTGTGTGCCATATGCATCAGACATTCAGCCAACGGTCCGTGGGCATGACGTCTGAGGCTGAGACTAGTTAGTGGACTGCTGTGTCTATGCAAGTCTATGCAAGCATACTTTTTTTAAAAAGGCACTAGGGAGTACCATTTTGAATCCTTCAATACCCCAAGTTCACAACATGTAACACCTGGGACCAGAGCTGCATTTCCCAAAAGCATCATAAGCCTAAGTAGATCGTAGAAGCCATTGGCACCAATGGTCTATACAATCTATTTAGGCTTATGATGTTTTTGGGAAATGCAGCCCTAGCCAGTACAGCAAGAAGATGGTATTGCACACAGTGTTTTCTAGATCTACTGACTTTAAGTTATCCATGCAAATGCTCCTTACAAACAATATTTGCAAATCCACTGTCCATGGTCAATGGGTTGCAAGTCCTTTCCAATGACTGGAATCTGATATGCATGCCGGAAGTATTGACTGTACTGACAAATTGATCTACTGAAGTTAAAGAGTATTACCAACCTGCTGGAACATCAAGTTCCACTCCAACCCAAACGCCCTTTGCAAAGTCAGTCGGTCCAACATAACGGACTGTTCCAGTTTTATTTGTGCCCACAGTCACATATTCCCCCTCTTTCAGCCAGTCGGGAATCTCAAGGCTTTCCTCTGAATCCGAAAGGATCTCCAGTCTTTCTTGAGACTCACTCAGTGAAGATAAAGAGTTACTGAGTTCAGTTTTGCTCTCTTCATCTTCATGCAGGATCCCTTTGAAAGACTTAAGGCCGGAGGTCTTGACTTTGTGGATTTGGAAAGGGTTGGAGGTGGAAGCAGGAGTGGGTTTGACGTTTTGTTCAGTTGATTTCTGGGAAGGCGCTGATGGCTTAGCTGTCTTCACTGGTACTGATGGATCAGATGGTTTTGAGGCAGCTGGTGGTGCCTGTGGTGTAAATGGTACTGATGCGGCTGAACGAGATGAAGAGACGTTGGCTTCAGAGGTTTCCTGAGGTAAGGATTCAAAAACACTAAGGAGTTTTTCAGGAGATGCATCTAGAGGAGACACTTGACCATGTTCTTCTGATGTTTGGGATTCTGTAGGTGTCTGTTTTCCAAGTTCTGGGTCAGCTGGTTCAAGTTTTGACTGATGCTCTGGGGATGTGCTGCTTGTTGGCACAAACTCTGTTTTTGGTTCAGTCTTTTTGGAAGTAGAGTCTATTTTGGCCTCTGTGCTGTCAAGGAGAGGAGGGTCAACATTCGAGACCGCACACTCACAGAGAGTCGCTGTGGAGACACTTGTGGAGATGTATCCACTTGAGACATCGCTGATGGAGCTGTTTGTTGAATCACCAACTGGGCTTTGCTTGGGGTATTCAACCTCTACAGAAGCAGGAGGTGGAACCTCGTTAATCTCGAGTGGAAACGTAGGAGGTAGAGACTCTTTGACTCCTGAAGAAGCAGAAAGAGGTGGAACCTTTCTGACTTCTGCAGAAACAGATGGAGATAGAACTTCCTCAGCCTCTGGAGGAAAATTAGAAGGTAGAACTTCCTCAACTACCGGAGGAACAGATGGATGTAGAAATTCCTTAACCTCTGAAGAACGATTAGGAGGTGGAACCTCAACTTCTGAAGAAAGATTTGATGGTGGAACTTCCTCAATCACTGGAGGAACAGATGTAGGTAGAACCTCCTCAACCTCTGTAGGAGGAGGATTAGGAGTCGGAACCTCAACTTCTGGAGAAAGATTAGATGGTAGAACTTCCTCAATCACTGGAGGAACAGATGTAGGTAGTACCTCCTCAACCTCTGGAGGAGGAGGATTAGGAGTCGGAACCTCAACTTCTGGAGAAAGATTAGATGGTAGAACTTCCTCAATCACTGGAGGAACAGATGTAGGTAGTACCTCCTCAACCTCTGGAGGAGGAGGATTAGGAGGTGAAACGTCAACCTCTGGAGAAAGATTAACCTTTGGAGCTTCAGTGGTCTCTACTTTATCAGGAATAACCGGAAATATAGGCACAAAGGAAGCAGATTCTGATTGGCTGTCTTGAGTACTGTCGTTTGAAGGAGCCTGTGGAGCCTTCAAAATAAAAGTTCAAACACAAATTGTGTTTTATATAAACATTAAAATATAAAAATATAATTAATACTATTCAAAAAGATAAAAATAACATTTTTCAGGTTCCAACTGAACAGACTTACCAGTTCATAGCTGTTGATGTTTTCAAGACTGACAGACTGAACAACAATACGTGGCACATTCTAGTTGAAATTAAAAATATAAGAATTTTACCAGGAATACCACACATTTGCCATACATTTTGCAACTTGGTGAATGTTGCAATTATTTTTCTGGGTTATTCTATATTTCATGTTATTTTACTATAATAAAAAATAATTTCAATGCAGATGAGACAAACATGTACTCTAAATTTAAATTTTAGATTTTTCCAGGACATTGTATGCTAATCACAGATTGGTACACTGTGCAATGTTAATGCGATATTATACTTTTCTAAATCTAGAAATGTTTTGTGAAGTATGTTTTAGAGCCACAGCAGGTGTTGGTACCTGCTCAAAAGCAGCAGGAGGTGTCTCTTTCTTCTCCTCTTTCTTGGACAACAGAGACTTGAGCATCTTGGGTACTGGAGACACTAGAGCTTTCACTGGGGAGAAATAAGACGCAGCAAATCCTGAGAGACCTGCAGGAACACGGGTTTGAGCAGCAGCAGAGGAGAGAAAGATGGAAGGACAGAAGGCAGAAGAGAAAAGAGCAGGGAACCCATGTGAGTTAAAAAAGCGCACAGCATGAATAAAGCAAAAACAGAACTACATAAGCGAATCAGCGCCTTCAATCAGAGCACAGGGGTCAAAAGAAGCGCATACATGTTTTAACTGAACCATTTTACTTTATTGCACTTTGATGACATGCACCAAACAACTTCTGCAAACACAAACCTTTAATGAGCGCCATGCAGTGCTGAGTTAATGCACAGTCCAGCAGGTCAAAGGTAATAGCAATCAGTTACAGCTTTCAACAACTTATCTGAAGAAAAGTGGTGCTTGGTGACAAGGTGTTAGAAATATGTGGCTGGTTGCTAGGGTGTTGCTAAGGTGTTCTGAGTATTATGTTACTTTGAAGTTGTAATGATATTATGAGTGGTCGCTAAAGTGTTTTGAGTGTTTTATCATTTGTACACAGCTGCAGTGGTATATTGAGTGGTTGCTACAGCAGTGCTAAAATGTTTTAAGTTGCTTTGCAGTTGCTGTGGTATTTCGAGTGGTTGCTAAGGTGTTCTAAGTGTTTTTATGTTGCTATGCAACTGTTGTGCTTTTATGAGCGGTTGCTAGGGTGTTACTAAGGTGGTCTGATTGCTGTGGTATTTTTAATGATGCTATGTGGTTGCTAAGGTGTCGCTAAAGTGTTCTGAGCATGTTTACCATGTTGCTAGCGTTCTCAATTGCTAGGGAGTTGCTCTCAGTGTTATGTTGCTATGGTGTTCTGAATGGTTGCTAGGGTGTTGCCAAGGTGTTCCGAGTATTTTAATCATGTGACTTTGAAGTTGCAGTGGTATTATGAGTGGTTGCTAAGGTGTTACAAAGGTATTCTGAGTGTTTTATCATTTGTATATGGTTGCTAGGGCATTGCTAAGATGTTCCAAATATTGTAACAATGTCACTATGTGGCGCTGTGTGCTCTATGGTTTTGCTAAGGTGTTTTGAGTGTTTTTGTCATGTTGCTATAGTGTTCTGAATTGTTGCTAGGGTGTTGCTAAGGTGCACTCACTGTTTTTATGTGGTTATAGTGTCCTGGATGGTTGCCAATGTGTTGATAAGGTATTCTGAGCGTTATTTTTGCAGTTGTCATGTTAGACAGGCAAACGCTGGAGTAAAGTCAAACACCACCAGGTAATGTAAGCTCAGTCTTACCTGCGAAGGGAGAGGTGGACAGCAGAAGAAGATGAGGACAGTTACCTGGCTCTGAGTTTTGGTTTTGTACCGACGCTGAGTGAGATGGACTCTTCGTAGCTGATGTTAGCACAGAAATCTCCTGCCGACTGTCCCAACCACCCTACAGAATGTCAAAGCACAGACAAGAAACCGTCAGTAAACAAGCTGAACATCTGGATGAACAGTAAATGAAAAGTGGCGCTCGCTGACAAGGGAACTAGAGAGTTTAGGCAGGTTGCTGGGGTGTTGCTTAGGTGTTCTGAGTATTTTAGTTATGTTACTTTGCAATTGCAGTGGTATTATGAGTGGTTACTAGGGCGTTGCTAAGGTGTTCTAAGCATTTTTATGTTGCTATGGTATTATAAGTGGTGGCTAGGGTGTTCTAAGTGTTTTTATCCTAAGGTGTTTTAAGTAATAAAATGAACCTGAAAATTAAACAATGCAAATACTGTACAAATCTGAGTATACTGGATATTACTGAGTGATCCCAGTTATAATCATCAGAGCTAGGTAGTAATTTATTACATCCAATCTGGATTACGTAATCAGTTTCCAAAAATTAAGTATATAGTTACATTTATTTAATTGCATTTACATTTTTATGACTTAATTATTAGCTTTTCATTAAACTCACAAACAGTTCCTTCACAAACCCCAGTTTGGGAAACCCTGAAATCTAATGCTTAATTCACGTTTGGTTAATAACAACAACAAATAGAATATTACTTTGCATTTTAATATCAATATGGCACAATATTATTTATTTATTATTTAAATCAATGTGATAAATTTAGGTTAGGTTAAAAGTAGTCTGATTATATTACCTAAAATATATAATGTAATGGATTAAGTTACTAATTGCTAATTTTTCTAAATGTAATTTGGAATCAGTAACAGACTACAATTTGTAAGTAATCAGCTCTGTAAATCATTGCTTGTTATGAGTGGTTTCCCAAAACAGTGGTGTTCTAATTATTTACCGACCTGAGACACAAACCAAACTATAGGAAATCTAAACTGTTACTCCACTATTTTAGGTGTTTTCTCACTTTATTGTCTTCTGAGTCTTGGCTGGTGGACAGATCTTTCCTGCTGCCAGAGAGCTGAAAAATAAACCGATTGGGTTTCATTTCTGGATTAGGTCTGAGCTGATTAAGATGATGCATTTTTGCTCAGAGATGTTGTTTATGTCTTACCCGGTGTACATTTGGTGAACTGAGGCAGCGTTTGGGAATCTTTCCTTTATCTGATAGATGTTCCCTCACCGAAACCTCCTGAATTCACAAAAAATACAAAGATGACATGTATACAGCAAAACAACAAAGCATTTATATTGTTATTTAGGCATTTATAAAGCAGATACAATCCTGCACATGTGTGTCAGACCTGTCTGAGACGGTCCAGTGTGAGGATGTTGTCTACTGCTAACACACTCCGCAGGTATTTCTCGATGGCGGCTTCACTCTCGGCTCCTGGGTTGTTGGTGCTGGTGGCCAGTCGGGCGAGCATCTCTCTGTCCTCAGAGCTCTGAATGTCCTGTCAACAAATGCACACACCTGTTTCTGTTTCCCGTTTCTTACAGACTTAAGTACAGTGCCGTTCAAAAATTTGGGGTCAGTATGATTTTTTTGAAAGAAATTAGTGCTTCTATTCAGCAAGAATGCACAAAATTGATCAAAAGTGACAGTAAAGCCATTTATAATGTTACAAAAGATTTGATTTCAAATGAATGCTGTTCTTTAGAATTTTACATGCATCAAAGAATCAACATTGATAATAAGAAATGTTTCTTGAGCATATTAGAATGATCATGTGACACTGAAGACTGGAGTAATGATGCTGAAAATTCAGCTTTGCATCACTGGAATAAATTACACTTTACAATATATTCAAAAGGAAAACACTTATTTTAAATTGCAATAATATTCCACAATATTACTGTTTTTATCACATTTGTAACAAATAAATGCAGTCCTGATGAGCATAAGAGACTTCTTTCATAAACATTAAAAAATCTAACAGGCCTCAAACTTCTGAACACTAATGTATAATATATATATATATATATATATATATATATATATATATATATATATATATATATATATATATATATATATATATATATATATATATATATATATATATAAAAAAAAAAAACTACTCATGCAACTCATTACATTGCTTAAACAAGAAACGATCATGTTGCTCTTCACGTACCCCTGGGATATTGGAGACGATCTCAAACGTGACTCCACAGCCGTGAATTGAGCTGCGCTGAGACATTCTCCTCAGCAGACTTTGAGCAAAACCCTGTAGGAAGAGATCCGATCAATAAAAGAGCACTCAAAAAAAACACAAAAATAACCTCATCAGTCAGTCACACGCATTAACCGTCACACCTGTCGTCCGGTGAGGTTCACACAGATGCGCTTGCGCAGGACCAGCTGCATTTGTGCGGGATGACTGAGCAGAACCATGGTGCGGACGGTGAGGTAAATCCTGTGATCCGGCCCTGTCGCTCGATTCAGTTCAGGACTGTCATGAACGGTGCAGTCCCATGATGCCTCTGCCTTCACCTGTGAGCAGAGAGACAACTTTATGTAATGTGGAATATCATGGTGCCATTATCTTTTTTCACTGAGAAGCAAAAGTGTGTCTCCTCACCTCATTCTCGTAGTATTTGACGATCTGTAAGTCCATGAAATCATCTTTAATTTCTCTGTCGAGCACAGCATCTAGACCTCCAGCTAGAGCGGACAGATGATCATGCAAGTCATCAGCTGTAGATAGACAGAAGAGAGAAACGTTGATCAGAATATAATTCATACAACACGGATTCCCAACCTGCACAAAGCTGAAAAAAAAAAAAAAAAAATTATATGACAAAATAAAAATGACAAAAGCATGAGAAAATTACTAAAACTTAAATAATAATATAAAAATAAAAGCCAATTCAAAATATTAACAAAAATAAAATGGTATATAATACGCCTTTAAATCAAATTTGTCATCTTTTAATTTAGATACTAGATAATGTTGGATAATTTTACAATTATTTAACATTTATAATAATTTAATTATTATCTTTGGCAATAAAGGCAGTTAAACTATTTTGTGTTTTGCATTGTATATATTGTATATTAGATCACGTTATCAACTCAAGCTAACAAAAATGTTCTTAATAAAGCTGAAATAAAAAAAATTAAATACATGAAAATTACAAAAAAAAAAAATAGAAATGCTACCTTGGCAACTAAATGAAATAAAATTACTAACTTAAAAAAAATAAAAATAACACTGAACAACAACAACAAAAAAGCCTTAATACTAAATAGTAATATTAAAATAAAAATAAAAAGTCAGTAAAAATGCAAAAAGTAGATAAAATTATGGGGGATAAAAACAGGTAAGAATACAAAAGTATTGTTATTTTAACAAAAATTATAACTAATTCACTTTATATTTTCATTACTTTATTATTTGAAGTGATATTTGTGTGTTGTGCATTTTATACATATTAGATTGTGTTAGCATCTCGACATTAAATTCAACTGGAAAACAATTGTGAGTCAGGCTCATGTTCCTTATGAGACCTATTTCAGTTATGATGCTCCCTTAGTGGGCAGCTGCCTATGTAGGGAGTAAACGTCCAGGCAGCGCACCAGGATTTGGAACAGGGTAAATATTTACCACTGAGGTCCAGGAAGATGACTGGGATGTGCGTCTCCATTCCTGGCACAGGAGCCCTTCAGGAACAAGAAAATAAGGTTCATGAGAGGAATTGACTAAACCGAGAGCACAAAGCAATCAGATTTTTGGATTTTGTTCTTGCATTTGAATTTAATGAGTTAGATAAAGGTAGTCCTATAATTGTTTGAAAGGAAATAACATTGTAGGACCAGTAAGGAATAAAATACTGCCACACACCACTCCGCCGGGGCTCCTGGGATACCGCTGCCAGCAGAGGGCACCAGTACAGCGTTTCTCTCCTCCGTTACAGTCAGACGACACTCCAGCAGCTGCGACTCGCTCTCCACATCCTCTTCTGTCTTATCTACATGAGCCAGAGGAAAGCCTGCAGCCGTCAAACACTTTTCTCTCATTTTCACAAAAGATGTTCCTTCGATATATATTCCACTGAAACACACGGGACTTCTAGAAACCCAAAAGCATGCAGTTCATCTACATCTCGTCTTACCGTGCTTGCCAACAAGTTTCTGGAGACGCTGGTCCAGATACTCCTGTCGCTCAGTTAGAGCCGTGAGCCACCGAGCTCTCAGTCTCTCCAGATCAGCCTCCTACACGTACAAACATGCAGAACATATTGCTTTATTAATATATAATGTAAAGCATGTATTAAAGCTCATATCTACACTAATGTACTGTAGGTCTGCTCTGCTCACAAAAGCTGCATTTATTTGATGAAATACACAGTCAAAACAGTAACATTGTGAAATATTATTACAATTTAAAATACCTGTTTTTTGTTTTAATGTATTGTAAAATAGAATTTATTTCTGTGATCAAAGCTGAATTTTCAGCATTATTACTCCAGTCTTCAGTGTCACATAATTCTACAGAAATCATTCTAATATGCTGATTTCGGATCATCATCAATGTTGAAAACAGTTGTGCTGCTTCATATTTTTGTAGAAAGCATTTTTTTTAGGATTCTTTGATAATTAGAAAGTTTAAAAGAGGAGAATTTACTTGAAATGGAAATCTTTCTATAAACAACATTATAAATGTCTTTGTCACTTCTGACCAAATTAATGCATTTTTGCTAAATAAACCTTAAAAAAAAAAATCAATGATAGTGTAGCTGAATAGAATCATTCAGAAATGTGTTCATCAACATATGACCATCCATATTTTCATCTCAATGCCTACTCAATATTCAGCAGCTTGAACCACAGTGACAACCACAGACATATATAGACATTATTCACCCATTTAAAACAGCCTGAAAATGATTACCTGATAACTGTCCACATCTTTATCTCCCACCTTCAAAAATAAGACAAAAAGAACCTGAGTCCAGACCTGTGCATCTGCTAATAGAGCTCATCAACAAACACACTCACCAGTCTCATTCACTAATACTCACATACAATGTGTGAGAAAGCTTTACACTGGATTCATCTGGAATTCAATCATGTGTATTTTACCCTCATTTAGATTTTAAATCAATACATAGTATAATATAGAAGCATGTGCCAGCAGTAAGTAATTAGCATAAGACACACCCAAACATCTCCATATAAGGGCCTCAGCACATCCTTACCATGTCTTCATGTCACTACATTTCTATATTAAATGTATACATTAATTAAATGCATTAAGCTAAAATAATTTTTATGATTTTTGAGGTTACCTGTGATTTTAGCGTACGTCTGGTTTGAGCTGGTTCTAAAGTTTCTTAAAATTAGCATAACATTGAATCAACATTTATGTGCGAAAATGTTTCAAACGTTTAGTGAATGAGACATGATGATTTTAACTCAAATTTAAAGAAGAGTTTTTCACCCTCTGGGTCTCAGTGCTTTTGCCAGTTCGAGTCTGATGGACCTCCACATTGCCGATAGAGACGTTGAGCACAGACTCGGTGATCAGAGGCATGGTGCCGGAGTCCTGGACCGAACGTACCTCCACCTGAACACGCCTGGACTGACCCTGTCACACACACACACACACACACACACACAGTCAAGTCACGAGCTGCATCGGAGGAAAGTCAGGTCTTCTACAGAAAAATGTGTCAAGATTAAGTTTTACACCTCTTTACTATCATTAATGTTAACACAGACCTGTTTGAGCTGAAAGATTCCTCCTGTGCAGACGTCCTTAGCTGACTGAACCTCCACCGGCACAAACTCTCCAGCATCATTCAGCTCCAGGATCTGAACCCAGAGCTCCAGCCTGCGGGTCACTTCACTCCACCTGCATGCACACGCACACAAACACGCACACAGACATGCAAGCGCACACAGACAAGCAGACACAAACACGCACACAGACATGCAAGCGCACACAGACAAGCAGACACAAACACGCACACAGACATGCGCACAGACACGCGCACAGGCACAAACACAGACAGACATGCAAGCGTGCACAGAAGCACACAGACACGCAGAGATGCACACGCACGCACAGAGAACATTTTGAAATTATTTCTTCATTTAAAATTGACATTAAATGTTGTTAATAGTCACATGACATGCAGGTGAAGTGAAGTGACATACGGCCAAGTATGGTGACCCATACTCGGAATTTGTGCTCTGCATGTCAGCAGTGAATGTCCAGCGATCTCTCCTCCCTCAATACCACGACTGAGGTGCCCTTGAGCAAGGCACCGAACCCCCAACTGCTCCCCGGGCGCCTCAGTCGTGGTATTGAGGGAGGAGAGAGCGCTGGACATTCACTCCCCCCACCTACAATCCCTGCCAGCCCGAGACTCGAACCCATAACCTTTTGATTACGAGTCCGGCTCTCTAACCATTAGGCCACGACTTCCCCGTAAACATATAATTAAAACATATTTTATTTTGATTGTATTCAAATGGTCTTAAAAATGTATTCATTTTAATTTTACTTTAAATCTCAGTTGATGGCACATGGCATGCAGGTAAACAAAGAAAATATATTTATTCATATTTTTCAAAAGTATTTTATTGCTTTAGAAGAGATCAGATGTGCTAAAACATTTAAATCCAGACTCAAAACTCATCTATTTAGCTGTGCATTTGTTGAATGAGCACTGTGCTACGTCCAACCTGACTGCACTGTATTTTATGTAATCATTTTCTATTCTTAACCGTTTTAAATTCATTTTAAATCAATTTCTATATCATTTTAAAATTCCTTGTTTTTTTTGTTTTTTTTAATTCCCTGTTTTTATTGCTGTGATTATTATTTTTAATGTCTATTTCACTTTATTTCATGTAAAGCACTTTGAATTACCACTATGTATGAAATGTGCTATATAAATAAACTTGCCTTGCCTTTATTTAGAGTATTTTTTTAAAATATATTCTTAAAGAATTTATTTATTAATTTTACATTAAATATTGGTTGATAGTCAAATAACATGCAGGTAAACAAATAAAATATTTTATTTATATTTATTAATATTTTACGCAAATATTTTAGTTTTGTTTCAACTGTATTAAAATTATTCTTAAATTAATAATTTTACTTTTTTATTATTATTTACGGTAATTACTGAAAAGCTTATGATTTAATTAATTATTTACCACAATCATCTGAACATTGACAATGTAGCTCTGCTGTCACAGAAACAATCCATAACAGTTTTTCTGTTTAAGAAGGATAGCCTAATAAATGCTGCTGTACCTCTCTCTGAGAGAGCGAGTCTTTGCCTGAATCACCCGCAGGTCCCAGAGAGCCAGATTCCTGCGCGGATTTGCCTGTTTGTGACCATAAACCTCAACTGCCACGGCGCCCTCCATCAGAAACTCCAGAAAGTCTTCGGTTACAGCCACTTCTAGAGTCTACAGATGCAGAAAGACACACATGATGACCGACTACTGGCACAAATTCAATGTTTTACTCCATGTACATCAGTGTTTTCACCTTGCAGTTGTCAAAAACCACCAGACTCTGCGGCTCTCTGCTGCTGGGGGCCGTCAGACCAACTTCCGGGGCAATAAACACGGGTTCCTGCTGCTCCCAGAAATGATACTGACAGAAAACGAAGTTGGAGAGGTGCTGAGGCAATCCTGTCGCCTGCAACACCTTGATCTGGAAATAAACCCACAGAAAACATTCATGTCCTACACTCAACTACAGCTCGCATATTTTCACAGCATATCGCATATTTATATCGCTCGCATATTTCGCCATAATGTACTTTATAAGGAGATCACACATCTTATGAACAAGCTTTGCTAATGTCAGTCAGCGCGATCGTTAAGTTCATCAGCATGGGTCTGAAAATCAAGATTTTACTGGTTTGAACTCATGTTATCAAGAATTCGATATGAATATTCACAAAGCTGGAATGCTGCACTTTGCAACAATAGACCTACAAGTTACAGTAGTCATCCAGAAGTGAGCAAAAGGTACTCCTCTCCGAAAACGTACAAATAAAGATAATTTTAGATGTTTAATTACTATTTGGAGCATTGGGATCACTAGAAGAGGGCTTAATGAACTCATTTTTGTGAAAACCTCAAATTCGACTAAAATTCGGAAAATGTTTTGCCTGTAGCTCAAAATGAGCCCGTGCACATTCCATCTCATTTTGCCAGCACGGGTCACATATTGCATGATTGATTGGAGGTGTCCTGTTTTATCTGACCGTGCAGGTGAGTTTGCGTTCTTGCATCTCGCCGTCTGGACTGATCTCAGAACCTCCTGTCTCATGCTCCTCTAGTTCTCCGCTCAGACGCTCCACTTCTACGTGAAGCCGACCCGCCACCTGAAAACACACAAAACCAATGGCAATCAGTCAATGGCTTACACTCTAATTGCTATAACCAATCTGTTTGCGCACACCTCCCCCTTCTGGTTGATGATGGGAACTGCGTACTGCAGCTTGACATCATACAGCAGACAGGACAGGAAGAAGTTGGCCACACCGATCAGACTGTGATTCTCCTGCTCGTCGAAGAATGGATCGGCACGCTTGAAGTAGGAACGCATGGCCTGAGCACAAACAACGAGGAAGAGGTGAACACGTGTAAACATACTTCATTTATGCTGCTCATCAAAACCTCGTTTTTGGTGGAACAAATATTGACTTATTGTTCAGTACATTTCCTTTAAGTCACATCATGCTAGTTCAGGGATTCCCAATTTTTTTTAAACATTTTTTGGCATAAAATATATATTGCACACAGGTAAAAACAACATAAAATTCCCCAAAATGGATTTGTTTTTATATAATAAATTAGTTTCCTTAGCCTTATATTAATTGAGAGACTTGCATATTTTATTTAAATGTAACTATTTTATAATAAAATGTATACTTACAGCCTCATAAGTCTCAACCTGAATTCCGGAAATGTTGGGACGTTTTTTAAATTTGAATAAAATGAAAACTAAAAGAATTTCAAATCACATGAGCCATTATTTTATTCACAATAAAACATATAACAGATGTTAAAACTGAGAAATTTTACACTTTTATCCACTAAATGAGTTCATTCAAATTATTTTTTATTCAAATTAAAAAAACGTCCCAACATTTCCAGAATTCAGGTTGTATATTTGTACTAAAGTATAATGCTTTTATAATAAAATGTATACTTACAGCCTCATATTAATTGAGATATATTTGTACTTAAAAATAATGGAAAAAAATTTCAATAATTTCAAATGAATTAATAAAGGTAAAATATGTACTGAATAATCTAATATTAAAAAATACTGACATATTAAATAATAAAAACAATCAATTTTAAAATTACATAATATATACTACATTAATAGCTCCAAAATATCATTGTCAATGTTGCTACAGTAAAAACACAGTAATGTATACCATGGTAAAATCTGATAATGTAGGAAGTTGTCATGTGACTTGACATACAGGGTTGTCCTCGTCATAGTCTTTCCACTCCTGGTAGAGCTCTCTCATGTCCACCAGCCGGTTCTCCATCTTCTCCATGGACCAGATCTGCTTGCCTTTGCTCTTCCTCCTCACCTCCACCGCCGGCTCGCTCAGAACCGTGTCCCGCTGCGGTCAGGAAACATCAGTCTTTATTAAAGCAGCATTTTCTCCCGACCCACAATGCAACACAGTCCTCTAGTAGTACTTACTGTAATGAAGATGGAACGTTCAAATCATTTCCTTTTGATGGTTTGTTTAAATGAACCACTTTCAATGTCTGAATTTCTATGAGTGTTCATGTTTATAGAAACTAAACTAACAGAACAATTTCTGAGTGATGAAATTTGCTTGAGAAATAATGATAATTTAAAAAGTTCAAAAGTTTGGGGTTGGTACGATTTTTTATTTTATTTTAAACTCTGTTCTGCTCACCAAGGCTATTTTTTTTTAATTAAAATTACAGTAAAGACAGTAATTTTGTGAAATATTATTACTATTTAAAATAGCTGTTTTCCATGTGACTATACTGTGAAATGTAATTTATTCCTGTGATGAAAACTGAATTTATCATCATCATTAATCCAGTCTTCAGAGTCACATGATCCTTCTGAAATCATTCTAATATGCTGATTTGCTGCTTAAGAAACATTTCTTATTTTCATTATTATTATTTTTTATTTCTTGATCAGTCGTGATGATTCATATTTTTGTGGAAACTGATACATTTTTTGCAGGAATCTTCAAAAGAACAGAAGAAAATCTTTTGTAACATTATAAAAGTGATCAATTTAATGCAACCTTGCTAATAAAAGCATCTTTTGACTTTTGAAGTGTAGTGTGTGTGTCTTAAAATATTGTATTAAAATATTAAAGTGTGACAAACATGTCATCCAGTCCAGTTTCCAAAGAATGATTTATAAATCCTTGTTTGATGACTGAATTATTTAAATGTACCATTAATTTTGAACGATTCACAAATATGACACCATAAACCTACACCATTAAATGTTAAAATATAACCAGATGAATGCTTCAACAGTCGGTCACACACATGCACACACTGTCTCTCCTGACCTTGCGGTTGGCGTTGAGGTTTGCAGCAGGTATCTGCAGTGTGACTTTATATTCGGTTTTCTTGTTGAGCTCTTCAGAGATGAATCCAGCCTCCTGAACCAGCAGATTGGCCTTCACGATCTGCCCTTTGAGCTTACGCAGACTTCGACTCATCAAAACCTCTCTGAAACCAGAGAAACATGAGATTTCGCACACAAACACTAAATACTTCCTGTGGTTTGTAATATAACCCAGCATGCACCTCTCCTCACTCCACTGGCGCAGTCGGCTCTGAGAGGAGACCAGGCTGGCGTTGAGCTGCTCGCTGCTGTGGTGGTGCTGCGGATGAGAGCCCTGCGTCTGCAGCTCTGTCGACAGACGCTTGCGCAGCTGCTGCAGCTCCTGCTCGTACATCAGCCGCTGTCGCTTCAGAGCCGAGCGCTTCTCCTCCTCATGCCTGCGCTCCAGAGAGTGAAGCACCGACTGCAGCGGGTCTGAGACACAGACACACATTTCACTGATAACAAATTCAACCAATAAGAAATTAAAATTAAAACTGTAATTCAACTATAAAATTCATGGAAGAATACTGGTACAGTGCTGCCATTAACTTTAAATGTAGTTTTATTACATTTAACTTGGATCTCAAATTATTTTTTTAGTTTGTAATATTGACAGCAGCCCAGAATCAGCCTTTAATACAGGTCTTGACTGTAAGAGGTTGTCTGTCTCTCACCGTTGTTTCCCAGCGCTTTCATCATGACTTCGGTCTGTGCCGACTCAAAACTGAAGCTGTTGTCACTGGAGGCGTGACTGAGACGATCTACATCCACATCCAGATACTCAGCGTGAAGACCAGCCTTCGTCACACTCCCCTCCTCATCCTCCACACCAACACGATACGCGTTCGACACGCTGATCCTGAGATAAACACAAAGAGAGCAGTAAAGTCAGTACACACACACACATGGCTTTGGGTCAGTTTGACATCATATACAACAACAGTTTTCTCTAAACAAATCCATTTTAACGGACATCAAATCAATGCCTGTGATCGTCAGATTAGACACACCAAGTGTAAATGTGTCTCACTGACCTGAAGAAGTGGTTGTTTCCCCAGAGGATTCGATCCCCATGATGCAGCTGGATGGGAGACGAGACCACAGCACCATTCACAAATGTGCTGCACACGGAGACAGACACTACATCAATTATATCACATATTCCTGCATACTATCACTAGCTATAGAGTAGAGACAGTCTGATACATAGTAATGCTGGACATCAACATTTTGGGTTTAGGCTTTGTGTAAGAGGGTTTGTGCAGTTAATAAAGCTCATTTAATCTACTGTATACACAATATATAGTTTATTCTAAACATTATATACTTTAACTCTTGTATTAAATTAGATTTCCAATTTATCTACAATACAATATATATATATATATATATATATATATATATATATATATATATATATATATATATATATATATATATATATATATATATATATATATATATATATATATAAGTGCTGTCAAACTATTAATCACGATTAATCGCATCCAAAATAAACGTTTGTTTACATAATATGTGTGTGTACAGTGCATATTTATTATGTATAAATACACACACAGAGTATATATTTTGACAATATTTACGTCTATATTTATATTCATATAATCAATATTTTATATATGAACATAACATATTTTTCTGAAATGTATACATGCATGTATGTGTATTTATATATACATAATGAATATACACAGTATGTACACATTATGTAAACAAAAACTTTTGTATGCGATTAATCGCGATTAATCGTTTGACAGCACTAATATATGAAAATTATTATCTTTTCAATTATGTACCGTTTATATACTTGCACTATTTATAGTGCAAACAGAGTACATAGTGCACTATTAGTGCAAAATAACAGCTTAATTAGTGCAAATAAATTGTATTTCATGCAAACAGCACACTATTCGTGTGAAGCAGTGCAAATTGAGTGACTAGTGCATATCGTGCAAATATGTTGAGTAAATGGAGCAAAAAAAAAACTTATTTTCAGCATAAAATAGTGTTTATCATTATAGTTTATTAAGATTTTGAATTAGATTTTATATTTATAATTTCATTTCAGTTTGTCATTTTTATACGTTTATAAATAAAATATGAATATAATTTAAGAATATATTAAATAAATAATTAAAAAATATCTACATTTTTATTTCAGTTTTACTTTCAGATATTTTAATAGTTATTTTTTAGTTTAACTAATTTAAAATGTTGCCTTGTGAACTAGCTGAAATAAAATTATTTCAGATATAAGAAACATATTTTATTATATATATATATATATATATATATATATATATATATATATATATATATATATATATATATATATATATATATATATATATATAGAATGTTTTAGTACCATTTTTAGACATTTATAATTTCAGTTTGGTTAAATTTCTCACTGTTTTGGCATGTAATACTCCACTTGTCTAAATCTCTGTGTGTGTGTGTGTGTGTGTGTGTGTGTGTGTGTGAGATTACCGAGCGTTTCTCTTCGGGGTGAGTGTGACTCCCATCTCTAGTTTGATGTCTATAACACAATGCTCTGGTTGAATTGCCAAACCACACAACTGAATGTCCTGAGAGTCAGCAGAACCCACACGAGTGTGTTCCTGCACATCAACACACGTCAATGAAAACACAATCCACACCAAACTCCACCAAAACATGCCGCTTTCAAATTAAAGGGGTCATATGATGTGGAAAAAAAGAACATTATTTTGTGTATTTGGTGTAATGCAAAGTGTTTATGTGATTTAAGGTTAAAAAAAACATTATTTTCCACATACTGTACATTATTGTTGCTCCTCTAAGCTCTGCCTTTCTGAAATGCATTGATTTTCACAAAGCTCATCGTTCTAAGAAGCGAGGCGTGCTCTGATTGGCCAGCTATCCAGTGTGTTGTGATTGGCCAAATACCTCAAGCGTGAGACGGAAATGTTACGCCCCTCACCGCATAGTGACACCGTGTCACGCCGTAATGAGACAAAAACAATAAAACCCATTATAAACTAGGCATTTGTTGTATGCAGTGGGGACATAATTACTGATTATAATGACTTATACTGTCCTTTTACAACATTACCATGTCTGCATTTGTGATCGGAGAAACGACAAAGAAGCACTACTCTACACTGCTCAAAACTCACGTTTGAATCGTCAGTGGCAAATTCTTTAAATAAGAAAACATACTTACAGGCTGAGAGTCAGAGGCGCCAGACTGTCCTTGCAAAGTTGGAACTGCCCCACTTTATAGAAACAGCCTTTGTGCATAACTGGCAGGCCGTTTTAAATGAGCCGTTTTAGGAGGGTATGGTCGAGTCTTAACTTTTATTAAGAATATCTCTTTGGTTTTGAGACTTTAGTCTTTGCAACTTCAGGGATCTTATCTACGCATAAACAGCTTGATACACTCCAAAGAGAAAGGAAAACTTGAAATCGCATCATATGACCCCTTTAAAAAATTATACAGCTGATAGACAGTCAACCATTTATGCATACATATGAATACTTTTATATGAAATATTAAAGCAGAGAAGTAACACTGATCTTTATTAATTTGTGTCTGTACCTTTAAGTAATAGAGGAGCAGCTCGTTGAGGGCAGGGTCTGCGTTCAGGTTGACCAGGAAGCATTTATCATCAATGACTCTGATCCCAGACGACTGCAGAGAAATTCCCAAACTCTCCAGCTGCTTCTGTCGCTCCTGAAGAAACAAACACTTCAGTTTAGAGGAATGTCAACCACACTTCTGTGTTTTGTTGACTGTCCTCAGGGCTTTTATCATTTCTTTAAATGCAGAAGATCCTGACAAAACCCCATGTGGTGACATGCCCACAATTAAAACAATTATACTCTGAAATAGTATTTTGTACTCCAATAATTTTGGTTTTATTTTTGTCCCATCATGTTTTCATTATGAGTACCACAAGGTTGATCCCCGCCCAAAAAAATAAAATAAATAATAATAATTATATATATATATATATATATATAAATGAGAACATGGGATAAAAATTGAATTGACAAAAATGTATTGTCAATAAAAATAACAGTTGTCAAAAAAGGCAATTGAATCTATTAAATAAATAATTACAATAGATTAATAATTAATTGAAAATAATTTCAATAAATGCATATTTTACATAATATACCCAAATCACAATCTACCAATGCAGGTAGTGTCAAAATGGCCAAACATCAGGCAGTTAATCACATTAATTAACCTTGTATGAAAATATGTACATTTATGTAAATATAATTATAAAAAGCATTAAATAAAAATAAATAAAATGAGAAAGGGGCAAATAATCATGTAATTAAATAATTTGATTAATAATTACAATTAATTAAAATGATTTAAATGCTTAATATCTACTCAATTCACAAAAATAAATATCTATATACAATAAAAAAAATCTTTATATGGGTAGTTGACAAAAACAATTGGATTGTGTCCTATGGTGTGACATAGAAAAAAAAAAAAAAAAAAAAAAACTTAAAGCTGCAGTCCGTAACTTTTGCCTCTTTGTCGCCATCTCGGTTTGAAAACCTGGAATTGCAGTTTCTTGCGGCATTATCTAGCTTGCGTGGGTTGTGAGTCGGCACGGCTTCAGCGTGGATGAATCTAATGTTTGAGGGGAATGTGCAGCTGTCAGTCACCGCACCGGTGTGGATGTTTACTGTACTTCGCAATCACAGATTCTAGCCTATGTCTTGGAATATATGACCCAAATAAGAATTTTCACTGTATATTGTCATCTGAGCAAGTAACAAGTCTGCCACGTTTGTTCTGCCCAACTGAGGAAGAAAGCATTACAATAAATCTCGCTACCAATGCTGATTAAATCTAAAAATCGGTTAGCTCATATCACATCAAACCGTTCAAATTATTATTATTGCTATACTTTATTCTTAAATTATTAATGTTAACAACATCAGCATCGCATGACTATGAGTATAGTGTGCATTAGCGTGTAGATTTCAATTTCTGTACAGTCTAATCTCTAATTGTCATACTATTCAAATTTCATATTTTAACCCAAAAAGCAAATTATGCTTCGAACTGGTTTGCTTTAAAACACAAATCTTGTGTAATCCCAGGCTATCTGTAATCAGAAGCACATTTAAAACTGGAATATCATTTAATTTCATTCAAATGTGTTTCATAAACACACAATCCTTTCTGGATCATAATCCGCCTTCAAAATGATAACTTTAATTATTCTAGCTGCTGTGAGAAAAGGCTATAAACGATGTGTCACCTGCAGGATCCTCACATGCGATAGCCTACTAGCCGGGAAAACGGCTTTATGTTTACAGATGTGATGTAATGACGCACTGCCATGCTCGAATCTCCCACGAAAACCTTTTTTCCGCCACACCATAGGACACATTGATACGTCAACTACACATATATATACACACGTGTGTTTAATACCTGTGCGATCTCCTCAGTCTTCCTGAGTTTCTCCTCCCAGCTCACGGTCATCTCCTGGATGAGCTTCTCTGACTCCTCCAGTCTGTCTTTGAGCTCAGGAGCTTTCATTGACTTTACACACACAGAAAACACACTGTTGCTAGAGGTCACAGTTCAGCTCACACACAGCAGACAGGTGTATGTGTGCAGTACCTCAGCCTCGGTCAGCTGACTGCGGAGTTTCTCCACCTCCTCTCTCAGCTCTCTGATGATTCTGGCGTTTGGATCTTCATTAATCACAGCGTGATTAACGATGCTTTTGGCCCGATCTGCATAGCGTAGTGTAGATAGAGTCTCCTCGTAGTTGTCGGCCGCTGGACTCACCGTTGCAACCATAGCGGTGCGACTGTTGCCTCCTAAACTGTCCTGATGTGCAAAAAAAAAAAGAGGAAATTACATCAGTTTTAAAGCTAAAAACAGCATACAGGCATTGAATGACATGACAGTTAGAAAATGATGACAAACTTTTCATTTTGGACCAAACTACTCCTTGAAGACTACCAGACTCTTAGAAGGTTTGTAGTGGTAAAAAAGTTTATCGTCACCTTCAGTAACCATGTGAGCACTGAGTCTCTGTAAGGAACAAATTTACTCTTGTTTTTCCCTGCGCCCTGCTCCGCCAACGCAGAAATCACCAGTCCAAGGGTTGTGAGGGACCTGAACACAAAAACATTGACTAGAACACATTTGAGTGTGTAAATGATGTGTTTGTGTGAAACCAAATAAATAAGTAAAACCACAACAAATAAATTCATTACATTAAATGATTGATAAAAATAAATAAAGAATTTATCAATTTAAATCAACCTTATATCAATATGATGGGACCAAAAATGTATTAGAAAAATTTTTAGACAAATGAATGTCAAAACTTGACTGAGAAAGCAATTAATCATTCCAATAAATTAAAATAAATAAATTAACTAAAAATAGTTTTCACAAATTCTTTATCTAATTCACAAAAAACAGAGAGTTTCAAAGAAAAAAAAAAAAAGACAACAAAATAGCCAAATATCAGCCAATTAATCAAATTAATTAGCCTTTGTAAATATGAAGGGACCAAAAAATGATTGGAATTTTAAATAAATTACAAATTTAAGATAAAATAATGTAATTAATACTTAAAATTAATTCATTACAAAATATTTTACACAAATTCTTCTTACATTTTAACCTAATTCACAAAAAAAAAAAAAAAAAAATCACTTAATTGAAATAAGAGTCATGTAATGAAATAATTACAATAAGTAAATAAAAAAATATTTACATAAATGCTTACTTGACAATTCACACACCAAAAAAAAGAAAAGCTGACACTATCTGCCAATGCAGACGGTGTCAAAACGGCCAAATATCAGCCGAATAATCAAATTAATTACTTTAGGAACAGCAAAGTCAAAACAACAACATAAACAAATGTGTGTGTGTTTGACCTGTTAATGTTGCTGCCTTCTTTGAGTCTTTCTCCTCCAGCTCCAGTTTTATCAGCTCTCTCACTGCCGGCCAGATCCACCAGACTGAGTTTACTCACCTTCTCTCCACTCGTCTGAAATAACACCATCCACACAAAACATCCGGTTACACTACAGCAACATCAACATCTTTTTAAAGCTAGTGTGTGATTTCTGCATCACTAGCTGCACCAAACTCAACGACAACAAAAAACTGTATGTTTAATTTGACATTTTTCAAAAATGTGATGCTCAGTGCCATAAAACACTAGTAATGTGCTAGTAATTTTTGCACTGGAAAACACCATTTGCATGCTCTCCTGAAAACATTAATAGCTAGTTATTTTAATTAGACGACTGAGAGGTCAGTCTGCATCTGACCCCAGTCTTCAGGTCTTGGAGCGTGTGCGTCAGAATGATGTTGAAGACGGCATGCGAGCGGCTGCTCTCCTCGTTCATGTTTGTGGCCGCCACAGTGCGGGATTTATTCCCCTCCGACATCAGAGACCCGATGTCCTGAAATACAAAACAAAAGCTAGTCAAAACCATAACGCTCCAGCACTGAGAGTGTTAACGTAGGTGAAGGTGTTGGGAGAACCTTGTAGCTGCTCACAGCGAGGCGGGACAGACCGTCTACATACGGCCCCAACACCTTATGCTCCCGGACCCTCAACGCCTGCCGGCTCCTGAGAGGAACATCATGCCAGTTTGATTATAAGAACAACAATAAATGATTTTTCCAGGTTTTTCATGATTGATGGAACACAGACAGCAGGAAAAGTAGCCCAATATGGGCTTTAAAGGTTTAGTTCACCCAAAAATGAAATTAGCTCATGTTTTACTCACCCTCAAGGCATCCAAGGTGTGTATGACTTTCCTCTTTCAGATGAATACAATCGGAGTTATATATAAAATAATTTCCTTGCTCTTCCAAGCGTTTGAATGGGAGTAGGCAGGTGTTTTTGTTCAACAGTCCAAAAGAAGTCAAATAAAGCACATCCATCCATAAAATGTGCCTCACACGGCTCCGGGGTGAGAATAAAGGCCTCCTGTAGCAAACTGATGTAAAAAAAAAATGTCCATGCGCTTTATTTGACTAACGTTTGGACTGTTGAAGAAAAACACCCACCTACTGCTATTCTAACGCTTGGAAGAGCAAGATTTGTTTAGTTTTTTTAACATAACTCCGATTGGAATTTTCTTCTGAAAGAATATACACCTAGAATGCTTTGAGGGTGAGTAAATGGGCTAATTTTCAATTTTGGGTGAACTAACTTTTTAATTGGAAAACGATCTGCATGTAAACAGACTCACCCTTTGGGATCCAGAAGGTCTCGCACTTTCTCGTTGTAGATCTCCATGTAGGACACCTCCACGGTGAAGCTCTCGCCCTCCCTCTGCTGCTGTACGGTGCGCTGGAACAGAGAACTGCAGAGTCGCGGGATCAGACCCGGCTGCTCGGCCGCTCCCATCATCGTGTACGACTTTCCTGAGCCTGCAGACCGTCCAGAGATCAGATTTTTGTTTAAACCCTTATAGCCTACTGTATCATATTTGATATGCAAACCTCTAAATGATAAACACGATCAAAACGTTGCTAAAAACCTGTTGCATGCCCTCTGTCATCTGTTTGATAGTTTATGCTTCTTTAAGCACGTAAAAGACTAGTGTAACTATAAACATCCACCTCCAGCTTGTGCTTCACGTCTTTTTGCTGTCAAATCTTTATTATTAAAGTAAAACTTTCAAATTGTTAGTAATATTTCAAGATGAACACTAACTGGACTGAAGCTTTAGGTTTACTTGATTATCCATACATTAATTTTTAGAAAAATCATATTAAAATGCGAGTCTTAAATCTGATCATCAGGCTTTTGAAGAACGTTTGTTTCCAGAAGCTTTACTTTCACTCTTCCTCAGCGGAGGACGGATCTTCCAAAGCCTTCAAAACATCTCAAATCTTTTCTTTTAAGGCATGATTTGCTCATTTCTCAATCATTGTATTGCATCGCATTATGTTTTTGAAACCACAGAGCTTTGATCATACAACTATGCATTTAAATCTCATCTTACTAAGACATATTATTGGAGATATAGAGTGACAACTGAAATGCATTTTTTGTAGGTAGTCTGATAAACTGTTATAAACATCACATTGATTTTCATTACCATCGGAATTTCATCTTAATTGTGGCATACAAATATAGCACTTGCATGTTTTTCTCAGTTTGAGCATCTGAATAAAATGTAAGGTGTCTTTTCCTGAGTATAAACTCCATATTCTCACTATATACAATATTATATGCAAACTTTTTAGAATTTTTAAATATTTTGTCTAAAGGTTAAAGGCAAATTATTAATTCATATGCAAAGCTTCACAGGGTTACATTTGTTTTTATTGATCTAATTTTATTTTTATTTGCTTTAGTGTTCTGTTTGATGCACAACAAGCAGATATCCAAGAGCCGCAGGGAGTTATGTGCTGGGAAACAGTAAGTAGTTCTGCTTAAACCTTTCATGGAGACTAAAATATTATTTTTGCATAGATAACTTTCCAGCAAATCTAACTGTACCTGTTTGCCCATATGCAAATATACAGGCGTTGTATCCTTGGAAAGCGCTGTCCAAAAGACTCTCTCCAAGACACTGAAACACCACATCCTGACCTATGAGTTAGACATGAGAACACTGCAAATGAGAATAACTGGCATGCATTATTAAATCAACTCAAAATACAGGAATACTTCAAATGAACTCACAATCAGGACGAAATGTAGCATTACATCACTTGCTCAGCAATGGTTGCTCTGCAGTGAATGGGTGCCGTCAGAATGAGAGTTCAAACAGCTGATAAAAACATAATCCACAAGTAATCCACACCACTCCAGTCCATCAGTTAACATCTGGAGAAGACTAAAGCTGTGTGTTTGTAAGAAATAAATCTATCATTAAGGCTATTCTGACTTCAAACCATTGCTTTCGGCTAAAATACAAGTCCTTTGTCTATAACATTGCTTTCACCAGTTGTCTGGTCTGAATCAGGAGAGAAATCAGCACAGATCAAGCAATGTTTACAAGCAATAGCAGTCCAAAACCGATCAATACAAATATGTGGGTGGATTTTAAAGCAAGAGACAACAGGAGATGGACTTTTTCAATGGAGGAAGTGTTACTATGGATTATGGACTATTTTAGAAAGAAACAACATGTTTCACGTTAAAAACAATGGATTTTTTTTCGTATAAACACAACTTTTCACTTCACAAGATGTCAACTGATAGACTTGAGTGGTGTGGATTATTGTGATGTTTTTATCAGCTGTTTGGACTCTCATTCTGACGGCACCCATTCACTGCAGAGCATCCATGGGTGAGCAAGTGATGTATTGCTACATTTCTTCAAATCTAATGAAGAAACAAACTCATCTACATCTTGAATGGCCTGAATGTGCATTTAAATTTCTAGATGAACTATTCCTTTAAAGGATTCGATATAAGTTTTTCAAATGCCTTGAAGTGCAATGTCCTTTTATTTCCATTGTAAGTGTGTTACTGTAACTGCGATTTTTGGGATTCTTTTGAACTAAAAGAAGATTACAAAAAAATCTTCTAAAGGTAAAAACTAAAACAAGGTAAAGAACAAATGCAGCAACTGCTTATAGAGATGAACTTGTCTTGAACCTTTACAAAAGAGCTGATAAACCACAAATGAACAGCTGATCTGATAAAGCAGTTTTACAGGTTTGTCTTTTCTTCAGAAAAGTTCACACAAGCAGAGAATATTGATGTCTATAGAGTTTCTATTGCCATTATAAATGATCCCTGATGATTCAGATCACTGCAGAATAAACACATTACAGAGGCTTAGTGATGGTTTCAACAAAAGGGTTGGCAATTATAGCAAAATGTATTATTTTGAATGTCAACAGACCTGCAAATTTGGCCGTCTCAGCCTCATCCATAGACCAGAAGCAATAATCATATGCGAAAACCTGAAACAAAACATGGCAGATGTCTAAAGACTGTGTTACAGATGCAGTTTTAATGAGCTGTCGAAATGTTCATCATGACTCTACAAATCCAGTGAAGTTACACACTTTCTGTCATGCATATTATTCATGATAGAATGCATTTGTTCACATCAATGTATTGCAGAAATGACAAATGAGAACTTACCTTTGGTTTACTCCTACGTTCACAAAAGGAAAGAACGAAAAAAAAAAAAAAAACAATGTTACTATATATATATGAAAATATGAAACATACTTTTATTCAGCAAGGATCCATTAAATTAATCAAAAGTGAAAGTAAAATCATTTCGTTTCTATTTCAAACGAATGCTGTATTTCAAAGAATCCTTTGTTTCAACAGCGCAAATGTTTCCAACATTGATAATCAGAAATATGTTTCTTGAGCAGCAAATCAGCATATTAGCATGATTTCTGAGGGATTGTGTGACACTGAAGACTGGAGTAATTCGGCTTTGATCACAGCAATAAATGACATCTTAAAATTTAGTCAAATAGAAAAGTTATTTTAAATAATAATATTTCACAATCTTACTGTTTTTGCTGTATTTTTGATCAAATAAATGCAGCCTTGGTGAGCAGAAGAGACTTTTAAAAAATATTTTAAATTCTTACCGATATCTCACCAATACCTTCACCTATTTTATCATCTACTTCTAATATCTACTTTAAAATCATGCATCTGATCTTTAGCATGATTTAGCAAGACACATGATGTGAGGGTTGAGTTAAGCGCCACTGTTTAATTAGAGGTCAATTTGTGCAATAATACCAGTGATATTTCCTTTAGCAATCACCTCTAATAATATCAGTGTGTAATAAGGCTGCAAAACTGCAATATCTACATCAGATGAAACATCCTGTAAAGCTACAAGCTTATTTTCTCTATAAACTGACAAAAGATTCAATTCAGAACACAGTTGCTGATTTTCATTATAAGCACACGCTGAACATGATTTCTGCTGTTGACGGGAGGACGGCACACAGTCTTGAAGCATTTCAGGAACATTTCAGAAATGTTTGCCTTATTTCAGTCACTATGAGAGAATTATACAATTAAACCATCCTCTCTGAACCTCCTTCATCTCACGTTTTCTTGAATTAAATTCCACCCTGATATCATTAACATGACAAACAGCATCTGCACGAGTGTGCCGTCTCTACTTGCCCTTCATAATGAAAACACAAACTTCTGTGTGGGATTATGGAATGAGTAAACCTTCTTGAATAAGCCTGTAAAACCTGTTTGCACGCCAACACCGCAAACCGCTGCAAGTTACGGCAGAGTTACGGAAACATGACTAGATCAGCGTTGAGAAACTGAGAAAAGCTGGATACGACCGAGGAGATCCCTGCATGAGCAGGTGACCTGGAGAACGGCCAGATCTCCGGGAAAGGCTTGTGGAGAAAACAGGCACACCCTTTGTAAAGAGACCAGGAGCAGGAATGGAAGAGGAGACAAAGAGAAGGAATGAAGCAAAGACTGATAAAAATCCACCAGGACTGGTTGGCAACCGGCTGGTCTGTAACACTGCCAACATGCATGTGCAGTTTGGTGCATGCTGACAGACGACCAACACAAAACCGAGAGCTGATTTCAGCTGAAGGACAGATGAACCGCTGGATCAGTGACTGAGATATGAAACACTGCTGACTGATGAAGGCTCTGCTGCACAACCAACAAACTCCTCTTTGTGTTAATGGAGTAAACCGCTAAAAACCACAGCATGCAACGTATGCATGGATTAAAACAAATAATGTAGCCTACAAAATAACAATAATAATGTTATAAATACAAAATCAATAGGTAAAATTGTTTGCATCCAATGTAAATGTACTGGAATGTATTGGAAGCTTGTGATTGTTTTTGTTGAGAGGATGTGTTTAAATATTGTTGTAATGTGTACTTGCTGTATTTTAAAATTGTCTTCCTGTATGGTTGCTACCTTGGCCAGGTCTCTCTTGTAAAAGATTTTAAATCTCAATGAGACTTCTTGGTTAAATAAAGGTTAAATAATAATAAAAAAAAAAGCAGCAGCAATATAAAAAATAACAGTTTTTAATCCATGACCAGTCTGAAAGTGATAGTTCAGCGAAGAAGGTCAGAATTTACTAACCTTTATATTGTTCCAAACCTGTATGAATATTGGCAGCCAAACAGTTGACGGTACCCATTGACTTCCATAGTGTGGAAATAAATACTATTGAAGTCAAATGGCTATCGTCAACTAGTCACATTCTTCAAAATATCGAAAGACGTCTTCAACCCTACAACGCCCTACAAACCACCCAAGAACATCTTAGCAACTGCCTAACCCCTAAAAACAGCTTAACAACCACATGATGCCTTAGAATCCACTCAGAAAATCTTATCAATAGCCTAGCAACTGTCCAGAACATCTTAAAAACCACATATTGCCCTAGAAACCACTCTGAAAATCTTGTCAACTGCCTAGCAACACCCTAGCAACTGCCCGGAACACCTTAACAACTACATAATGCCCTTGAAACCAATGGGGAACTGTTAGAAACAGCCTAGCAACCACCCAGAACACCCTGACAATCACATAATGACCTAGAAAACACTCTGAAAATCTTATCAATAGCCTAGCAACTGTCCAGAACATCTTAACAACCCCATATTGCCCTAGAAACCACTCTGAAAATCTTGTCAACTGCCTAGCAACACCCTAGCAACTGCCCGGAACACCTTAACAACCACATAATGCCCTTGAAACCACTGGGAAACTGTTAGAAACAGCCTAGCAACCACCCAGAACACCCTGACAATCACATAATGACCTGGAAAACATCTTATCAATGGTCTAGCAACACCCTAGCAACTGCCCGGGACATCTTAACAACTACATTATGCTCTTGAAATCACTCCAAAAATCTAAGCAATGGCCTAGCAACCCCCTAGCATCTGCCTGGGAACATATTGTGCTATATATAAATGAAATGAAATATAATGCCCTAGAAACCACTCAGAAAATCTTAGCAACCACCCACAACACTTTAACAACCACATACTACCCTTGAAATAGGGCTGCATGATTAAAGCCAGTCAATGGATTATATTAATTCAAGATAAATAAAAATCTTCTACAAGTGTTTGAAATAAATCCTTCTGTGAGATGATGTGACTTCTTACACAAAATAATTAAGGTACGCAATATTTCATAGTATTCCAAGCAGTGATTGTCGCTTATTAAATACTTTAAATTATAATAAGACGAATTCAGATGCACCATATATTGTCGTATTCGTGTGTTATTAGTCACGTTGAATCAATGAAAGCAGTTAAATCTGTTTATCCAGCTACCGCTATAGGCATTTCCTGGGTTTCTTCTGCGAGGCGGAGTTTCCAGGCGAGAGCGCCCTATGGCCTTCAGATGGAGATTTACTACTGATCACAAAACCGTGCTTCACTGAGAGATACGCATGACAATCGCAGCTTCCGCAATTTAATTTCGATTAATCGTGCACCCCTACCTTGAAACCACTCTTAGCAACTGCCCAGAACATCTTAAACCACATATTGCTCTTGAAACCACCCAGAACACCTTAAAATTTGCCTGGCAACACCCTAGCAACGACCCAGAACACCCTGACAACCACAAAATGCCCTCGATGCCTAGAATCTACCCAGAACACTTAAGTATCTGCCTAGCAACCACCCAGAAGAGCTTAAAAACAAACACAGCAACACTATAGAAACTATATCAGTAGCCACCTAGCAACCAATCTGAAAGTTAACAACTCCTAAGGAATACACAATGAACATATAACTTTCAAACTTCAAGATGCGTTTGTTTATTGCGAGTGAAAACTTTGGCAATTGAACATTCAAAGTTTTATTTTCTGAAATGCCTACAGTATTTGTATTCACAGAAGTAAACCAGATATCATTTGTAAAGCTATGTGGTGCTTGGTAAATGAAGGACAGCACACATCCATGCAGCGTTGTTTTTAGGTTGCCTGAAAAGACCCAATGAGACAGGAGTAATTTAGTTTCTTGGGTTTTTAATCAGGAGTATCCAGGGTTACTTTTGACCTGCCAATGAACCTTCACTCGTTTCTATGGACACTGAAGGTCAAAGGAGAAGAGGAATGTAGAGAAAGAAAGAAAATGTCAGCGAGAGAGAGAATCAGACTAAACCAGGAAGTCAGACGCATGATCTGCGGTTTCTTTACTATGTGATCAGACTCATCATGATTTCACCTGGTGAGCAATAAATAGCTACTAACTCCTCAGAACACCCTAGCATTGTTCTGCAAAGGCATGCAGAACATGTGCTCTTGAGAGCTAGCTGATTACTCCAGTCGTTTGAGGCTTGTCAAGACAGATATAAAGATGTCATTTTTGCATATTGTTAGATGACTACATCTTAAAATATCACTGTTCTGAGTGTTTGTCAAATACAATCACACCCACACAAACACACCCCAGTTTACCTGCTGTCGCCCTTTCCCAGGTTTCCATTGGCCGGGTACAGGACGGTCTGATTTCCTTCCATGTCCAAAACACATTTTGTCTTTAAGTCTCGTTCTGTAAAAAGCACATTAATAACAATCAATCAGAAATTGGTCATAATATTGTTTGCATTATCACTCACAAACAGCATTTTATATGCAATATTTCAAAATATTTTTAATAAATTATATATGTAATTGAAAATGTTTATACTGTGTGTGTGTGTGTATACATACACACATATACAAGCATGTAAATGCAACAAAGTTTATGCATTTAAAGTAGATTTTTTTAAACAAAAAAAGGCCACAGATCAAGATCAGAATCAAACACAGTCTTTAAACATTAAACACAATCATAATGTGCCAGTCACATGGCTGTGGTTCATCCTCACCTCTCCTGTTCATGGGTCGAACCCGGACCGCCACTTTCACATTAGACTCATTCACAGCACTTTCATCCATCATGAAGACCTTCTGCACCTGTCTCACCAGTTCCTGTGTTATTATTTCATCCAGTTATGAGCAATAACTCCATTAAACAAACATGCATCTGATTTATTTAGTACTACACATTATGAGCTTGATTAGTCAAACAGCTCTGAATAATCTTTTAAGCAGTGTAACACTGTTTCAAGTGCTTGACCTGTTACAATGTTCCAAAATAACACATTTATGAATGCAATTCAAGAAGTTTCATGTTAGAATGCAGCAAAACCTAGTTGTACCTGTTCATGGAGAGTGTGTCTGCTCGTTATGGAGTTGTGTGTGTCATTCCAGCAGTGATCATGTGGAATAGCTACAGATTAAATGTCCAGAGACACTGACTCATCCAGACGGGAATAAAACACTTCCAGACCGACCTACGGAACAAACATTAAACACGAGTTCATACAAGAGAAAGCAGCGATAACTCCACCTGCTTCATTTCCTGATCTCTCGCCATCTTACCGTGTTAAACTTCAGCGGATCTTCAGGAGTGTTTGAGCAGGTGAGTCACGCGCATACGGGACCGACGGAGAGCAAACACAGCGAGCAGGTAGAGCCACACCGTCACTCAAACGTGTGCTCGAGTGGGCGGGGCCTGTCGGACAGGAGCTGTTTCTGATTGGACAGTTGAGTTGGGTCTAATTTATAATTTTTCTGTTTTGGTGATGAAACAACACTAGGTGATGTTTTTATTAGTTCATTATTTATTTGATTCTGAGTACCATTATGCAGGAGTAAATTACTGTAGTATTTTATTGTAATATTTGTCAGACATCTGTCTTTATTATTTAGAACAAAAATATATTACATAATTATTTTATATAAATACATAAAATATATACTATTGTAATATATGATATAATACATTTATATAAATAACAAAAAATCTTTAAACAAACAAATAAGTGCATGAACAATAGCGTTTTTAATACACTTTTTTTTTTTTTTTTGGACTTGTGGGGCCTACCATTGCCGTAATATTCTTTATTTTATTTATTTATTTATCTTGCAAAGCCAGAAACTCTCTTTATTATCTAAATCATATATTTTAGAAATAATCATTATTCAACTTGTTCCTCTGTTTTACGCACTGGGTAATGCAGTGCCACACCCGACCGCTAGGGGGGATGCGCGTCTGTCATGAGCTGAATGACACTCACAGACAGTAGAAGAAGAAAAGACATCAGTCCTGAATGTTTCCCGAGTTGTAGCATCACAGAAAACAAGAAAGCTAGGAAATCAGTTCAGTTTCTGAGGAGCAGATATGAAACTGGTGCGTATATGAGCGTGTTATGTGTTTGCCATAAATACGATAAGCTTTGTTGTGAGTCAAATCAGCTGCAGTGACAGTAATATTGAGTCTCCTGCAGTAAATGATGGTGTGTGTGTATGTTTATGAGGACACAAATTTGTATAATGACATGGGTATGACAGAGGTATTACAATATGAAGGTGGTTTATGAGGACTCTGCCTATGTCCCCGTAATTCAAAAGGCTTAAAAAACATACTAAATGGTGTTTTTTTGAAAATCTAAAAATGCACAAAGTCTCCTGTGAGGGCTAAGTTTAGGTGTAGGGTTGGTGTAGGGCAATAGCACACACAGTTTGTTCAGTATAAAAACCATTACGCCTATGGAGAGTCCCCATAAACCACAAAAACCAACATGTGTGTGTTGTGTGTGTTCAGTACTGTCTGTCAGGTCATCCCACTCTGCCCTGTAATGTGCTCAAGTTTAAATCCACCACCATCATGCTGGACTGTGGGCTGGACACAACAGCAGCTCTGTATTTCCTGCCGCTGCCTCTGGTGCACAGGTCAGTCTCACATGAACACTGATCACACACATCAGTGCTTTTACCAGAACCCGGGTCCCTCTCGAAATACATACACACATAATGTGCTGATATGAAATGGCATTTTGATTCAAGCACATGTGTGTATCTCTTCGTATTTCCAATTGTCCTAAATATACACAGCATATCTATTGTTTTTTCTTATGCTCTGTAAGGTGTTGTAGTGTTTTCCTGTTATGCATTTTGTAGTGCGTTATTATTTGTATTCTGATACTACTTTACTGTATTGTATTTAGGTTTTATCGCCATTTATTACACATATGTTGTAATATTATGTTTATTGCTGCAACACCTCAGTTTGATTTTAAAGCATCAGTAAAGTTATTGTTTACTATTTTAAACTGTTATATTGGTGTATTTAAATAAAATGATTTAATTCAGTATATCATTATTTTGACTAGGTTTTACATGCATTGACATTTTTATTAATATGCTTGGGTATTAGGGCTAGATACACTAAATATTTTATTTCTATTCTGTTTTACTGAACAATTATTACAAGTGAAAATAACATAACCATCCTAATTTTCATATAATATGATATGATGACTTTGCATGTATTGGATATAATATTTATCTTATATTATATCTTATATGCCCCCCCCCCCCCCTTCTCTCTCTCTCTCTATATATATAAACATACATTATATCTTATATTATGTAAATATCTACTAGGGTTTAAGCGACACAGAATCCCATCCAGTGGACTAAAATAATTTAGATATCTTATGAACATGTGATTTAAAGCTAAGGTGATACAATTTTTCTGTTAAATTGTAATAAAATAACTTTGTTCTGCTGATTTACAGTCCAAGATTATCCAAACTCCCAGGATGGGTTTCCAAAGATGGAGCCATAAACCTGGAAAAAGTGAGTACTTGTTTGCCACTGAAATAATCGCAGAGCTCATTTTAAAATATGAATGAATTCAAATATATTTCCATAATGATTTATGTTGTGTGTGTGTTGTAGGAGTTGAAGGAATGCTCAGGACGTGTGTTTGTGGACTCACAGCCCGAATTTTGCCTCCCTGAAGTAAATATTAGCTCTTGACAGAAATAAAACTCTTCCTCCTCCTGTCCTGTCTGTGCATCAGGAAGTGTTTTATTAAAGAAATGATTTTACGTTTCCAGAAAGAGCTGTTGGACCTCTCCACCATAGACGTGATCCTGATATCAAACTATCACTGCATGATGGCTCTGCCGTATATCACCGAACACACGGGCTTCACCGGGACCGTATACGCCACCGAACCCACCCTACAGATCGGCAGGTGCGCCTCTCCAACTGATCATGTGACACTGAAGACAGGAGTAATGATGCTGAAAATTCAGCTTTGATCACAGGAAAAAAAATTTTTTTTAAATATATTTGAAGCGGCAGTCCGTAATGTTTTTTGGTTAAAAATGATCCGAAATCAATATTTGAGAAAATACATAACCAGCCAGTGTTCAAAACTATCACCTTACTGTAGCCCGATTCACAACGGTTAGCTTATAATAATATTTTCTCATTTTAATGGTACGGGTAGGTTTTCACGGGAGATTCAAGCATGGCAGTGCGTCATTACGTCACGTCTGTAAACATAAATTTACCGTTTTCCCGGCTAGTAGGCTATCGCATGTGAGGATCCAGCAGGTGGCGGATAGTTTATAGCCTTTTCTCACAGCAGCTGGAATAATTAAAGTGATCATTTTGATGGCGGATTGTGATCCAGAAAGGATTGTGTGTTTATGAAACACATGTGAATGAAATGAAATTATATTCCAGTTTTAAATGTGCTTCTGATTACAGATGTAATCTTTGTATTTTAAATAGAACCAGTTTGAAGGAAGATTAATTTGCTTCTTGGATTAAATTAATTTCTTAATATGAAATGTGAAGGGTGTGACTATTAGATTGTACAAAAATTGAAATCTACACGCTAATACTATACTCATAGTCATCTAATGCTGATGTTGTTAACATTAATAATTTGAGAACAAAGTATAACAATAATAATTTGCACAGTTTGATGTGATGTGAGCTAAACGTAAACCCTAAACGTTTGAATGGTAGTGAATGTAACTTGAATGATCTCACATTAGCTGACATTTGATTCCTCACTTGATATAATATTCAGTTCAGTTTTAAAGGCCCTCACAGGTTGGTGTGATGTTGTGTGTTCAGGCTGCTGATGGAGGAGCTGGTGACGTTCATGGAGAGAGTACCAAAGGCTCATGCTGCTACCTGCTGGAAGAACAAAGAAATACAGCGGTACTAAACTCACACTGCAGCTCATTCGGGCCAAAAGCCACCACCTCTGACAACTGATTTTTTTGTGCATGAATGAGAAATCCCATAAAGGTGTCTGTGTGCATTTCAGGTTGCTAATTAATTTTTTGTAGTTCATTAGCTATATATTGAGGGGTTTGTCTTATTAAAGATATCTTTTAATATTATAATATACTTAAATCATTTTTTTTGTAGTTAATCTGCTAGATATTGTGGATTTTGTCTTATTAAAGACACCTGTAATATAATATGCAGTAATATGTGACCCTGGACCACAAAACCAGTCATAAGGGTCAATTTTTCGAAATTGAGATTTATACATCAGCTGAAAGCTGAATAAATAAGCTTTCCATTGATGTATGGTTTGTTAGGACAATATTTGGCTGAGATACAACTATTTGAAAACCTGGAATCTGAGGGGGCAAAAAAAAAATCAAAATACTGAGAAAATCACCTTTAAAGTTGTCCAAATGAAGTGCATATTAATAATAAAAAATTTACAGTAGGAAATTTACTAAATATCTTCATGGAACATGATCTTTACTTAATATCCTAATGATTTTTGGCATAAAAGAAAAATGTATAATTTTGACCCATACAGTGTATTTTTGGCTATTGCTGCAAATATACCCCAGCGACTTAAGACTGGTTTTGTGGTCCAGAGTCACATATAATAATTAATACTTCAATGTTAAATAAAAATAAAACTATTTTTTTGTAGTTAATCTGCTATATTGTGGGTTTTGTCTTAAAAGAAATGTGTAATATACTGTAATATAATAGTGTATTTAATAATTCAATGTCAAATTAAAATAAAATTGATAATTATATTTAATTTTTCCTGTTTATCAGATGGATATTGTGAATTTTGTGTTAAGGACATCAGTAATATTATATAAAATAATATTCAGAATTTTCATTTTTTTGAATATCAAAATAAAGTTATTAAATTATATGTAATTGTATTTTTTTCTAGTTCATTGGCTAAATGTTGTAGGTTTGCATTATTAAAGACATCTGTAATATAATAATGTAGACATAATACATTTAATAATATATAATGTAATTAATAATTGAATATTAAATAATAATACAAATAAATTCTTCATAATAGTCGCTGGAAATGTCATTGATAATCACTGGTTTGAAATCTCATAAAGGTGTTTGTATTTCAGGTTGCTCCCTGGGCCTCTGAAGGACGTGGTGGACGTCTGGAGCTGGAGGAAGTGTTACAGCATGCAGGAAGTCAATTCTGCCCTCAGTAAAGTCCAACTGGTGGGATACTCTCAGAAAGTGGTGAGGTCCTCATTTCGACACTCCAGGCTAAATTGAAAGACATAAATCTGTGTAAACTCCTCAGTTTACTCTGCCTCTCTGTCTGTCAGGAGCTGTTTGGAGCGGTGCAGGTCACACCGTTGAGTTCGGGATATTCTCTGGGCAGCTCAAACTGGATCATTCAGTCGCATTATGAGAAAGTGTCTTATGTGTCTGGCTCGTCTCTGCTCACCACACACCCTCAGGTGACGCCACACGCACACAAATCACAGCAGAAACATGCCACGCCAGCCAACACAGCATTTCAGTGCCGTCTGAGTATCCTTGAGAGAGAACACAATCCCTGAAATCATGAAAAAATCCTCCAAGTCGAGAGAAATGCTGATTATTCATTTGTTCAGTATCATAAAATCTATTAAATAATCAAATAAAATGAATAAAATTCATTTATTTCACAGCAGAATGTATTAATAAAAAAGTTAAATTTAAAAAGGACTGTTTTACCCAGTGTTTATTTTATATATATATATATATATATGCACACATGGTGTAGCAACATTGAAATCAATCGTAAATTGAGTCCAGTGTTGAAATTGCTAACTAAAAAATAAAAATAAAATTTTGTGTAGGGGAATAAAGCTAAAAAACAAATCTAAATATTATATAACAAAAGTAAGCAAAATGAGAAATGCCTTGGAAACTAATTAAAATGAAAGGACTGGAGTTTAAATTAAAAAATTATAAAAATCAATTAAAGCTATAAAACAATACATAAAAAAAAGATTAAAAATGAATAAAAATGACATAAGCACATTACAAAAATACTAAAACTTAAAAAATAAAATGAAAACTTAAAATAAAAAAATAAACGCTAATCAAAATATTAATAACATATAAATAATAAATTATATAAATAACTCAAGTGCTTTTTAGAAATGTTGAAATGAGGAAAAATTACAAATGTTGCCTTGGCAACTAACTGAAATGAAGTAAGCTAAAATTACTATTAAAATAAATTAAAGCTAAATAAAAAGAAAACAAATTAAAATTGCAAAAGCACAACGAAATTACTTAAACTGAAAATATAAAAATGAAAAGTATATATATATATCATATATTTCATCTAGTTAAAATACAAATTACCAAATCACATAACAAAAAAGGCTAATTCAAAATATGAATTAATACCATAATAGTATCTAAATAATACAAAAGAAATAACACTGGTTGAGTAATATGTGTTTTCTAACATAACATCACAGTTCATTAATATCAGTTGTGAGTTTAGTCTCTTAATAGTAATGAATAAAAAATATAATCTTATTTGTTAACTGAAATAAAGCTGAAAAATATATAAATATTAGATGAAGTGCACTTTGTTGACATCTACTGTGAGCTGTGTGAATGTTCTCTGAGGATGCTGCCCATGTAGACAGTGTGCTGGACAGTAAGACAGCTCATTAGCGTTTTCACCTCTGGCATAAAACATCAGTTTTTCATGGGTTTCTATTTCTTCTGTTGTGTGCTGCAGCCCATGGAGCAGAGCTCTCTGAAGAACAGCGATGTGCTCATCCTGACAGGCCTGACCCAGATCCCCACCGCCAACCCAGACGGCATGCTGGGAGAATTCTGCAGCAACCTGTGTGAGTTTGACGCTGCAGCCTGACCCGCTGTGTTACATAAGAGCGTGTCTGACTCAGAGTGTTTTGTCTCTCCTCAGCCATGACGATCCGTGCCGGTGGGAACGTGCTGGTCCCGTGTTACTCGTCCGGGGTCATCTACGACCTGCTGGAGTGTCTGTATCAGTTCATGGACTCGGCTAACCTGGGCAGCACCCCGTTCTACTTCATCTCCCCCGTGGCCAACAGCTCGCTCGAGTTCTCACAGATCTTCGCAGAATGGTACGATTGCAAACCGCTTCCAGTAATGTGCTCGATTTAAAAATAGAATGGCTTTCCCATTACTAAAAAGTACAGTGGTAATCATAGTTCCTGCCAAAATACTATAGTTATTTTAGTAAAACTGTTTTGGTCACAGGTCTTTGCAATTAATGAAATTTAGTCCATCAAAATGACTTCATCAATCATGATAAATGTTCAAACTGTTTGTTGGTACACCATGGTCATGGAAAACCATCAACAAGTCATGGAAAAATTAATTAATTTTTTTTCTTGATCATCTTCTAGATATTGTGGGTTTTTCTTATTAAAGACATCTGTAATTTAATTTTATGTAATGTAATAAAATGTAATAATACATTAAAAAATATATGATTTTTAATATTATATTTTTCTTGTTCATCAGCTAGATATTGTGGGTTTTATTTGAGATTTTAATAAAATTTAAATATATAGTTATTCATTGAATAAAAAAAAAATCAAAAGTATATTTTGTATTTTGTTCATCAGCTAGATATTGTAGGGATTTTTATTAAAGACATTTTAAATATATAAAATTAAAATCTAATATAATATTTGAATATTAATTAATAAAATAAAATTATATTTGTTTTTTTCTAGTTTTGTCAACTATGTATTTTGAATTTAGTTTTATAGAAAACATCTGTAATATGTAAAATATAATTTTAAAATGAATAAAATAAAAATATTTACGTACAATTTATTTATAGTATTTTTTTTCTAGTTCATCAGCTTTATATTGTGGGCTTTGTCGTATTAAAGACATCTGTAATGTAGTATAATATAATATAATTAAATATGAAATTATTATTAAATATTAAAATTAATAAATTCATATGTATTTGTTTGCATTTCATTGTGGGATTTGTCGTACAAATGACATCTGTAACATTTAATATTAATCAATTATGAATAATTTCTTTAAAAGGTTTTTTTTTCATCATAGTCACTGGAAGCATCACTGAAGTTCACTGGTTTGATAGTATGCTGGCAGATACTATGGTTACCATGGTGATTGTTCATTATTGCTGTGATATTCCCATAGATGTGCTCAATAATAGCTCATTCTCTGGCTGTTTTGTGTGTTTGTGCTGAAGGTTGTGTCAGAACAAGCAGTCTAAGGTCTATCTGCCCGAGCCGCCTTTTCCTCACGCAGAGGTACGAACCAAACTCTGCTAAATCATCAGAACGCAGACCTGTACTGACACACAGCTGTTTGTCGTTCCCTGACTGTCATGTGTTTGCTTTCTGCAGCTGATTCAGACCAATAAACTGAAGCATTACCCCAGCATCCATGGAGATTTCAGCAGTGAGTTCCGGCAGCCGTGTGTGGTGTTCACCGGTCACCCGTCCCTGCGCTTCGGGGATGTGGTGCACTTCATGGAGCTGTGGGGCAAATCCAGCCTCAATACCATCATCTTCACCGGTGAGACACAGCATATCAGTAAACATGTCGCTCTTACTCAGCGAAGATGCATTCAATTGATCAAAACTGCCAGTAAAGACATTTATACTGTTTCAAATAAATGCTATTCTTTTGAACTTTCTGTTCATCAGAGAATCCTGAAAAATAAAATGCATCACTGTTTCAATAAAAATATGAAGCAGCACAACGGTTTTCATCATTGATAATAATCAGACATGTTTAATGAGCAGCAAGTCTGAGGGATCATGTGACACTGAAGACTGGAGTAATGATGCTGAAATTTCATCTTTGCATCACAGAAATAAACTACATGTTACAATATATTAAAATAGAAAACAGTTATTTTAAATTGTAATAATATTTCACAGTTTTTACTGTATTTTTAAACAAATAAATGGCGCCTTGGTGAGCAGAAGATTAATGAACACCATTTACCCAAAAAACAAGAAACAATAAAACCGTATATTTTGCATATGACTATTTTTAGGATCATTACGTTTTGCATCGATTGACACAGTATTTCTTCTCTTCTACAAACAAATATTTTTCATAATGATTTTATAATGATGCAAAGTCCTCAGTGGAAACCCATTAGAATGTCTACACTGGTTGCCATGGAAACTGGGATGGAAAAATGTGCTGGAAAATTGACTTGAAGGGTTTCCAGGTTTCCTTGAATGTGATGTAGTTCTGAAACGCTTTGACCTCTGACTCTCAGAGCCGGACTTCTCTTACCTGGACGCTCTGGCTCCGTACCAGCCGCTGGCCATGAAGTGCGTTTACTGTCCCATAGACACGCGGCTCAACTTCCACCAGGTGACCAAACTCCTGAAGGACATCCAGGTACAGTCGGAAGGTCAGATGTCCTCAGTGTGTCCATTAACACATGAAATGATTGAATTGGCCTCGATCGACTCTGTTGTCTCATCAGCCTCTTCATGTGGTGTGTCCGGAGCCGTACACGCAGCCTCCTCCGGCTCAGCCTCACCGCTCGGACCTGATGCTGGAGCTGCAGCCTCCGCCCATGGCCTACCGCCGCTGCTCCGTCCTGGGCCTTCCCTTCAGACGCCGCTACGAGCGCATCCACCTGCTGCCTGAGGTCCCAACACAACTCTCAACAGCTCTCTAAGATTCATTTTAATCACACACTGACAGATTAACTGCTTTTTACCATGCTTTAATATCTAATATTCATATATTGAATTAGATTTTAGTTTGAGATTTTCAGTTTAGTTTCAGTTCAATTTGTATAATTTTTTTATATTTATAAATAGTTTATTCATTTCTGTTTTAGTTTTATTTTAGTTAGTATTTTAACTATATATATATATATATATATATAAAAAACTGTGAATAGTTTACTTAATTTTAGTTTAATTGGCTTTTATTTTTGTATTTTCAGTTCATTTTAATTTTACTTTTTTAATTTTATTAGTTTTTTTTACACATTTCTAGATAAATTTATTTATATTTTAGTTTTATTTCTGTTCAGTAATTTTAGTATTTTAAATAACTTATTTCACTTTGATGCCAAAGCAAATTTCAAATTTTTGTATAGTTGTTGTTCATCTACTATATATATATATATATATATATATATATACTGTATATATATATATATATAGTATCTCAGTTTTGTTTTCTCCTGTTAACGTCCAGCTCGCCAGGTCTCTGGTGCCGTCAGAGATTAAAGCGGGCGTCTCTGTCGCTACAGTGTCTGCGGTTCTGCAGTCCAAGGACAACAAGCACGTTCTGCAGGTCAGTGAGTGTGTGAACACAGCATGTTCAGTGCTTTAGCCTGATAAACCGTGACCCGGCCTCAAGCCGTGATGAAGTTTGCCTTCATGCCTACATCGTCTGAAGCTTTTTATAACGCATTAGAACCAACAGCATGGTTTGTAAACTACAGTTTATTCATCCAGCGTGAACACACAGCTCATTCTGATATTAAAAATGCAAAACGCTGAGTTTACTCAGGTTTTTTTTTTGGAAACTAAAACACAAAAACATCTCGTAATGTGTTACAATATGCACACTTCTATGAAGAAAATATGCAAAAACCACACAAAAATTAAATAAATAAAGATACTACTACTGCTATATATATTAATTTCATATTACTTGAAAATGGAAATTTTAACAAAGTAAAATTATTATTAGTCAGTTGAATTGATTTTAATCACTGGTTCATATATATATACATACATACATACATACATACATACACACACACACACACACACACACACACACACACACATTTACATTTTACGTTTACATTTACATTGTCATTTGGCAGACGCTTTTATCCAAAGCGACTTACAATTGGGGAATACAAAAAGAGATTAATCTTGAAGAGGCAATCAGACAGAGGAAGTGCTCGTAACACCAAGTCTCAGTCATTGTTAAAATAAGTACAAGCTAGTAAGGGAGGGAGAGAAAGATAGAGGGAAAGAGTAAGTTTTTTTTTTTTTTTTTGAGTTTAGGATGAAGTCAAGTACTGCCGAAAGAGATGAGTTTTCAGTTGTTGCTTGAAGATTGACAGGGATCCAGCATTCCGGATAGGGGTGGGAAGATTATTCCACCAGCCAGGAATGGTGAACGAGAATGTTCTGGAGAGTGATTTTGAGCCTCTCTTTGATGGTACCACAAGGCGTCGCTCACTAGCAGATCTCAAACTTCTGGAGGGGATGCAGGTTCGTAATAGTGAGTGGAAGTAGGAGGGTGCTGAGCCTGTGGTAGTTTGTATGCGAGCATCAGTGTCTTGAACTTGATGCGAGCTGCCACCGGTAGCCAGTGCAAGGAGATGAAGAGAGGTGTAACATGGGCTCGTTGAAGACCTGTCGTGCCGCTGCATTCTGAATAATTTGTAGAGGTTTGATTGTGTTTGATGGCAGACCAGTCAGAAGAGCATTGCAGTAGTCCAGTCTAGAAACAACAAGGGCCTGGACAAGAAGTTGTGCAGCATGCTTTGTCAGAAAGGGCCTGATCTCTCTCATCTGCTGAGAGAGCTGCGTGTCATCAGCCTAGCAGTAATAGGAGAAGCCATGTGCATGAATGGTGGGACCCAGTGATGTAGTGTATGTGGAGAAGAGGAGGGGTCCAAGAACCGATCCCTGAGGAACTCCAGTGACCAGTTGATGTGGTTTGGATACCTCCCCTCCCCAGGCCACCCTGAAAGATCCACCGGTGAGATAGGATTCAAACCAGCGAAGGGGAATCCCAGTGATGCCCAGTGATGAGAGGGCAGACAGGAGAATCTGATGATTGACAGTGTCAAAAGCAGCAGAAAGATCCAGCAGAATGAGGACTGATGATAAAATAAGTCAAACAAATGAAAACAATTAATATAATTACAATACTATTTTATTGTAATAGTTTTATATAGTTTTAGTTTAGATACAGTTTCATAAACAAAAAGCAAGGCTTTTTTCACAACCATGATAGAAATTTTAGAAAGTAATAGATATAAAGTAATGTAAATGAAAAATAACAAAATTATAAGATAATAATTGATGATGATAATAATATATAAAAAAATAATGTTAACAAAATAATTAAATACTATTTTATTAACATACTTTTTGTTTAGAATATAAAACAATTTTTCTATAAAAGCAATGCTTTTTTCAAAACCATGATGAAAAAATAAAGAAAGATTCATGTGAGTATTGTAAATAACAAACAAAAATATAAAATAATAATAATATAATAAATTAAAAAATATATAATTTTTCATAGTAATTAAAATAACTAACAAAAATAATTAAAATACAAATTTATCGACATAGTTTTTAATCCAAACAAAAAGTAAGTCTTTTCACTTTATTTTCACTCCCTGGTCTCAAAGCTGATTGAGCAGCTTCATCACTTAACATAAGAAGAAAATAAATGTGTGGAATATGGCCCTTTAAGGTGAAAAACATACTTTACAGTGTTTTCATACATCTGTGTAACTAGAAGCATTTGCATTTACATATTTGTGTGTCTCAGGCCTAAGAATTAATATTCTTTTAAGCTCTTATTTATTTGTGTGTGTGTGTTGTAGCCGGTACCCAAACCCGCTCCGGTGCCGCCCAGTAAGAAGAGGAAGAGGGTGATGGAGGAGGCACCAGAGGTCCTGACTCCCAAACCTCTGCTGAGCGGTGCAGTTCCTCTGGAGCCTTTTCTGGCCATGCTACACAAGGTACAACACACACTCCATCTGCACTCTAACAGTCATCTCGCTCTGTTAAACAGGGCTCAGAGCGCCTGTAGGTTCAAGTCAAGCCGGGACAGGAGTTTGACGAATGACTCGCAGTGTCTGTAGTGAAATGTGGTCTGTGTGGCACCCCGGGGCGCTAGAAAGAGAAGCGCACACCTGACGGAGGTAACTCGACCCACATGACCCACTGGCACACAGATCTGCAGCTAGAATGTCCCGCCGGTGGCAGAAAACACAGAAGAAAGAGAAATCCAGCGAGTGCCATTAACATGCAGGGAAACAGCAAACTCCTCATCTGCTTCGGATCCCAAACGGCAGATTCTGGCAGCACTTCTGCAGGTGTCCGGAACATCGATTAGATGCTAATTAATCTGGAAGCCAAATGAATTTCTCTAATGATTGTAAAGGAAGGTGATCCTGCTCAAGGTGACTTTGTGAGCTGCTAATGAAGTCGCTGGGTTTCTCAGAGAAGTGCTAGTTTAGTGCTGATGATGCAGGTGTGCTGCAGATACTGCTGCATTATTAGCAGGAAAGCTGATGCATTTGATCAAGTATCATCTACAGAACTATTTTCTGAGATTGAACTTCATTTATGTGACAGTTCTGCAACAATCAAGGTGACTTGTAGTGCATTTATGAAGTTAGTTCCCAATCTTTTGTCTTACTATAGTTTAATAAATCAAAATTCATAGCAGTTTTATTATGTGAGCTTGTTTCAAAATTTTAAAGGGCTGGTTGATTGTGATTTCACTTTTACAATAGTTAGTGTGTAATGTTGCTGTTTGAGCATAAACAATATCTGCAAAGCGGCTCATAGGGACTACAATGAGCTACTCCCGGGTTCGTTACAGGGACAGAGCGGTGTAGAATAACGTTAAATTATGTGAAATATTATGCTTTTTTTTTTTTTTTTTAAACCAAGCATTAAAACATGTTAGACTGCACCCCATAAACACAATCAGTCAACCACCCATTTAAAAAAAAAAAAAAAATGTAACGAGTGAATAATATAATTTTTTATTTTAGTATTGCTTGTATACAACTATATAATTTATGCATATTTTGAATGAAATGTTTTTATATTTTTAGTTTAGGATTTAGTCATTTTATTTGGTAATTAGCTTTTGTCAATGTAATTTTTTTTATATTTCACTTTTATTTTATTTCAGTTTTAGGACTAATATTTCTTAGTACTATTTTATCATTATATATATTTATATATAAAAAAACAATTCAGCTTTAATGAAATGCATTTTTTAAAAGTTTTTGATTTAGTTAACATTGATCTACATTTGTTTTTTAATTATTTATTGTCCATTTTGATATGTTGATGCCTTGTAAAATACTAGATTGGTGCATAATATCAAATCTTTAATTGTATATACTTTTAAAAATTATTTTAGTATTACTTACATATTATTGTAATATTTCTTCATATTTTAAATTGGCTTTTATTTTTGTATTTTCTGTTGTCATTCATTTTAGTTTGGGTTTTAGTCATTTTATTTGCTTTTATCATTTTCATTTGTTTTTCTTTTTTAAATATTTAAATTTAGCTTTTTAACTTCAGTTTTAACAGTTTTAATAATTTTAGTGCTTCAACCTATTTTCAGTTTGTTGCCAAAACAACACAAAACAAAACACCCTAGCAACAGGCGTATAACAATGGCCTAGTGTTACGACCCTTCTTTGATTAAGCGTCTAGGGACTAAGAAGGGGAACATTAGACCAGTTCGGAGCAATGTCAGAATTCAGTCTGTGTGTGTGAGTGATAGTAACCAACACTAGAGAGAATAAATACAGTAAACTTGTTTTATTATTAAAGACTGGAACAAATAATTTAAATATAAAATAAAAGAAAAACTAGACACACCGGCAACCTCAGCCTGTTGGAGAATGAAGGGAGCCTGGACCGTGCCAAAAGAAAGAAAACAACAAAACCAAAAGAAATCTTACTAACCCATTTTAATCTAATTCTAAACTAAGAAAAGAAAAATGTGAAAAGAAAACAATCTTCAACGTCCAAGACGTCGTCATACCTCGAGTACACTACCTAACCAAACAAAAACATACAGAAAATGGCACAAGTCCCTAACCTAGGGTGTCTAGACAACGAAATAAACCTAAATGTGCATCATGTAAGTCACATGACATAACTTACCTACCCCCTTCACCTTCAGTCCAGTTGTAACAAAACTTTGAAAAGCTTTCTAAGGCTTTCAAGTACCAAAGGACAAAGGCTTCAGGACAGTAATTAGATAAGATGTCTTACATGGCCGTCAAAGCACATTATGAACTAAACCATACAAACGAAGACAAAACAAATTAACCAAGAAAAACCACAACACAAGTTCACAAAGACTGGCGTTTCCCTTTTATAGCACTGCTGGACGTCAATCAGCGAGTGCGATTGAAGAACACCCCCCCCCCCCCCCTCACGTCATCACACCCAATCAACTCGTCCCGAATGATTGACAAGCGAAGCAACCAATCTGTGCGCCACCTGCGGAAGTGAAAGTAGAAGAAAGAGAAAAAAAACAAGAGGGTGGCAAAAAAGGAAAACCCAGAAAAACAAAGAATACAAAAACAGAAAAATACTCAACAACAACTCAACGTCACTTATAGGGACGTAACACCTAGCAACTGCATAGCAACGTAACAAAAACTCAAAACACCTAAGCAATGTCCTGGCAACCAGTCAGAACACCTTAGCAATCACATTTCAACAAAAGCAAACCGAATTCTGATTTTACAGTAATAATATCGTGCTGTACATCTGAGCGTTCTGAGGCTCTCTGATGAACGTCCCGCTGAGAGGCTGTCGGTTCGACCGCAGTAACTCCAGCATTAACCGTGATCTTCAACATATAAACACGACTGAGCCAGTTAACACTAATCAATCCCCAGATGAACTTGGAGATGCATATTGAGTGTTGTGCTGGAGGAATTAACATCGCTTACAGCTCTCTGTACAAATCACACAGGCCAAGACCAAATAAAGAGAGATGGCAAGTTCAAAGCAGTGTTACTTGAAGTAAACTTTTAACTGAAATAAAATAAAACATTTCTCATTTTCATTTAGTTTTACTAAAATAACTAAAACTTAAATAAAAATGAATGAACTATATAGACATGTAAATAAAACTTTAAAAATTAAGTATAAAATTAATTCAAAATATTAGTATTGTTTAAAAACATTATACAAATGATAAACAAAAATTTTAGTTAGTAATATTAATAAAAAGTGAAATTAGTCAAACTAATTGTATCCCTATTATATTGTATTGTGTGTGTGTGTACAGTTGTGTTCAAAATAATAGCAGTCCAACATGACTAACCAGATCAATCACTGTTTTTGGTATAAATCATATTATTACATGGCAAATAATTTACTAGTAGGTGTAGTAGACTCAGAGAAACCAACAGACCCAACATTCATGATATGAATGCTCCTGAGTCTGTGTAATTGAATAATTAAGTGAAAGGGGCATGTTCAAAATTATAGCAGTGTGGAGTTCAATCAGTGAGGTCATTCATTATGTGAAGAAACAGGTGTCATTCAGGTGGCCCTTATTTAAGGATGAAGCCAGCACATGTTGTACATCCAATTCTCTCTGAAAACCTGAGAACGATGGGTCGTGCCAGACATTGTTCAGAAGAACAGCGTGCTTTAATTAAAACGTTGATTAGAGAGGGGAAAACATATAAAGAAGTGCAGAAAATGATAGGCTGCTCAGCTAAAATGATCTCCAATGCTTTAAAATGAAAGCCAAACAAGAGAAACGTGGAAGAAAACGGAAGACTACCATTCGAATGGATCGAACAATAGCCAGAATGGCAAAGACTCAGCCAATGATCAGCTCCAGGGAGATCAGAGATGGTCTGAAGTTACCTGTGAGTACTGTGACAATTAGAAGACGCTTGTGTGAGGCTAATCTATCGGCAAGAAGCCCCCGCAAAGTCCCACTGTTAAAAAAAAAGACATGTGCTGAAGAGGATACAATTTGCCAAAGAACATATCGACTGGCCTAAAGAGAAATGGAGAAACATTTTGTGGACTGATGAGAGTAAAATTTTTCTTTTTGGGTCCAAGGGCCGCAGACAGTTTGTCAGACGACCCCCAAACACTGAATTCAAGCCACAGTACACTCTGAAGACCGTGAAGCATGGTGGTGCAAGCATCATGATATGGGGCTGTTTCTCTTACTTTGGTGTCGGGCCTATTTATCGCATACCAGGGATCATGGATCAATTTGCTTATATCAGAATACTTGAAGAGGTCATGCTGCCTTATGCTGAAGAGGAAATGCCCTTGAAATGGGTGTTTCAACAAGACAACGACCCCAAACACACCAGTAAGCGAGCAGCATCTTGGTTCCAGACCAACAAAATTAAGGTTATGGAGTGGCCAGCCCAATCCCCGGACCTTAATCCAATAGAAAATTTGTGGGGTGACATCAAAAATGCTGTTTCTGAGGCAAAACCAAGAAATGCAGAGGAATTGTGGAAGGTTGTCAAATCATCCTGGGCTGGAATACCTGTTTACAGGTGCCAGAAGTTGGTTGACTCCATGCAGCACAGATGTGAAGCAGTTCTCAAAAACAGTGGTTATACAACTAAATATTAGTTTAGTGATTCACAGGAATGCTAAATCTTAACGTTTTTTCAGTTTATTGAGTAAATATTTGAGTTTGTAATGAAAAATGCAGACACTGCTATTTTTTTGAACAGCCCAATACCATTTTTCTTCTTCATTTTCTGTAAAGTAATTAAAATATTGATAGTTTTTCTTCATGTTTTGATGTAAAATATAATGTGCAGTGTTCCTAATGAATGGAAATAAAAAATATTATAAGGATTTTGAGCTTTACTCACGTTTTTAAAAACACTGCTATTATTTTGAACACAACTGTATATACACACATCTACATTCTAATTTATATATTTTAACATTCTATTTCTAACAAGTTTTTCGTTGAATATTTAATTTCAGCTTTATTCTAATTACCAAAAATGTTTAGTAGTTATTTTTAGTTAACGATAACAATCAAGGTTGTATTGCCTTATATTAAAACAAAAATATGTGAAAACTGATCACGCAACACTAAATGTTTCGAATGCATGCTATTTACAGCATAGCTGTTGAATCTCTGCTCGCAGAACGGCATCACGGAGGTGAAGGTGGAGGAGACGGCAGACGGGCACATTCTTCACCTGCAGACGGAGGACGTGCTCATCCAGCTGGAGGAAGACGCCACACACATCATCTGTGACAACAACGAGCCGCTGCGGACGGCGCTCAGAGACCTGGTGCTGCGCTTCCTGCAGAAACTGTGACCTCTGACCCCAGCGCTAATCAAATGTGACTGGAATAAAACTGCATCTGTGTATCCCGAGCTGGAAACCAGGATCCAGAACTACTGTGTGAGGCTGATGAACTGGTTTCGAGTCGCTCTAGACACATTTTCAGAAGGTGTTACTGTTTAACGGACATTTGGATGGAGACTTTTATTTGTGTTTTATATCATTGTAAAAGAACTTTTGGAATAAAACTTGTTTTCTGTATTTGCTCAAGCCTGTTTTTCTCTCTACTCTACTCGCATTTCTTACGAACACTGAAAGCTTGTTTTAAATCATGTAATGATAAATGAGGATCTAATACATCTACAGCTGTTTGAGAAAGTGTTCAAGTCACCTTTAAATCTGTCTGAATGTCACTGCATTAGATAACAAACCTAAAGAAGTTCCTGATAGTGAAGAGCAAAGCCCAACAAATCTTTAAATTAGCAGCTCACTGTGTCAGCGGCCTCCACCTTCACTCTTACTCCATATCATCACTTATGCAACAGATTATATGGCTTAAACCGCATTTATTATAAAGAATACCTCAAGCAAACCGCTGCAGTTGAAAGTGAAGACGGTCAGTGGCTCACGCTGACAGTTAATGTGATGAGCGACACCTGTGCTTCCTCTGCTAATTGAAATAAAGCAGATATAATAAAATAAACAAATTTCAAAATTAGAAATGTTGCCCTGGCAACTGAAATAAGGTGAAGTAGTAAGATTATTAATACTGAAACAAAAGTCAAATTAATTACCGCTAAACATAACTCATGCATACATTTCTAAATACATAAACCAAAAAATTTAGATCAGTGATGTTATTGATAAAATAAAATTAGTACAAATCATTTTCATTAATAGAAATAAAGCTGAATTAAAATAAAATAGCCTAATCATTAAATGAAACAAATTTAATTTGAAATACTAAAATGACTAAAACATTTAATTTTCTTTCAAACAAATGAAAAAAAATAATAGAAATATATGAAAAAAATAATAAAAATGACAAAAGCATGTAAAATATAAATGTAAACAAAAGCTAATTCATAATATTAATAAATACTATAATAGTATAAAATATCACTGCTGAGTGAATTTGAGAAGCGACTTCATAAATTCAATAAAAATCAACGAAACATCAGATGATTTAAAGACATGATGAAGGAAAGTGAGCACTCAGTTTGAGAGGAGTTTGGCCTGAAACACTGCTGTAACACAATCTCTCTCTCTCTCTCTCTGCACTGGTATCATGTGTGTCTCTCATGGGTGCTGTAAACACACACCTAACACTATTAGGAGTGCCCACGTCTGGACACAAATCCTGTAGTTATTCCGGTTACAGTCATTAGTAGAAGTATTCTCCAGTCAGTGCTTGTGTGGGATGAATTATTACTGATTTTATGGTAAGAAATAGGCCTACTACAGAAGTTTATATACTGCATAGTCTTCACTGTATGAATCCAATATGAACTGATTCTTATTAAAGATCCAAAAGTGATTCAGTCAAGAGCAGTGAGTGATTTTCTCTCATCTTATGTTGTCTAACATTAACATTACTGTCTCAGGAGGCAGCAGGTCCCTTTAAGAACGTCTGCACGGATCCAATATAATGAAATACATCCAGTTTTCACCCAAACTGTTTATTTAACACATAACGACTGTTTATGAGAATACTCCACATGATGAGCATTTTGACATAATTGTGTGTATTTGACCATTCAAGCGCAATAAGACGCCAAAGAGATGGGAATTTGAGAGAAGCTGTCTGTGCGTGTGCCACATTTAATTCTTTTTCACTGCTTATTGTGCTTAAGAACTCTATTTAACATCAGCATGCCCCACTGTTTACTGTTATTCGTGCATGTTTCTTTATCACCCTTAGGTCAGGTGTATAGAAAACCACATAGAATGAACAAGGGAAAGAACGACAGACAGAACAAAAGACGCTATATAGAACAATAGATATAGAGAATAATGGAATGCTATAAAGAATGATAAATATTACAGATGCATCGATCCGATATTCAGTATCGGTCTCGGCTCCGATATTGGCATTTTCTGTTCGATCGAGTATCGGTAAGTCTAGACCGATCCACATACGATATTGTGCATATACTATTCTGTGTTATTGTTAAGCCCCATGAAATGCATAATAAAGCACCATAAAGTGCTTGTGCACTATATTTCAAGAGCGCACAGTAACAGATTTAAAACTGTTAAAAGGCTCAATTAACTATTGCAGAGATGTAATGCACTACACATCAATATCTCTTTCTTTTGTGCGCATAAGCGTTTTCTGATGCTCTATATTGGAGCATTTCGTACTTTTGCGCAATGAAAGATTATAAATAGCCTTTCTTGTTCTGTCCTATCTATCATATGTTGCTGCCTTCCTTACTGTGCTATACATTTACAAGAAATGTCTTAGATTTTATAGTATATATTTCTATATAAATATATTTACTTGTTTTTCATGAATGTATTTTACCATAATAAAAAACCAGTAACATTTTACCAGATTTAGTCCTACACTTTTATTTGTTCCCCACTAAATAATGTTGTTTCACTAAATGTGTGCACCTGTGATTTTTCAAGAGTATCTTTTGCTGCTGAATTATCCACTAACCTAGTTTATAATAGTATTTTTGTCATAGATTACGATTAGATATTTTTTTCATTTGTTATTTTTTGCTAAAATGAAGTTGTCTACATTTCTCAGAGTGATGATCAGGTCAACACAGAAGTATAGAAATTCTACAATGATAAAAAAAGAAAACCTGCACTGGTATCGGATCGGTATCGGCAGATACTCAGAATTTTCGGTATCGCTGCATCCCTAATAAATATAATGAACGATAGACAGAACGAGTTATAGAAAGAATGATATACAAAATAGAACAAAAGAATGATATAAAGGCGGCTTGACAGAGTAGAATATAAACAGAAACGTGTCTTCCAGGATTCATCTTTAATAGCGAGGCGTTTCTATTGGCTGCTGGGAAGGTTTCTGAGGTTCGTCTCGAGAGGTTTCCTCACAGGGAGGGTCTAATTTCATGTTGCTTTACAGCTGCTTCTCGGCCTCTCATCATGTGTGTGAGAGAGAGAGCCGCTCAGCTGATGTCAGACAGTGAGATACGTGTCTAGGCTTTGATTACAGCCTGCAGTGATTCCTGAACTGCAGACCCCGCCTGAGCCCGGGGCCCGTCGAAGCAGCTGCGCTATCGGCCCCTGAGACAGGAACAGTCAAAACAACAAGTGCTAATGGAGAATATTATAAAGGTACATCTGTGTGAATCAAGAACAAACCATTGCCGCGAACCGTTTATTTACGCAAATGAATCTCTTAAATGACTGTAATGTGTGATTACAGTGAAGAGGATTCATTTGACTTGTCCAAACGAATGATGAAATCTGCAGGAATTTGTTATTGGAGAGGGCAGGTAAATTAGAGCTGTGCAGATGTCATTTGTAATATCACATTTTTGAACACAGTGTTTTTCTCATGCAAGATTGCTTAAAAAGAAATGGCCTACTGTTTTAACTAAGGAATACTGTATTTTCACAACACCTCTAATTTATTTTGACTGTTGAGTACCATAACTCAAGATGGATTTAGACCCTCTTGACAACTTTCTGGGTGAAACGTAGTACTGTCCAACATCACATCTGATCTGAAATATTACATTTAAATACAAATTTAAATAAAAAAACTAAATAATAACAATGATTACAAGTACTTACAAGATAATGTAACAATATTCAAAGGCAAATTAATACAAACCACAGATCCAGAGAACCGGTTTTATTTTAGTATAACAGAGACTGTTTTAGTTATTTTATTTGTTTAGTTAACAGGGACACTGATTCTACAAAACATTTCTGTAAATGTGCCAAAATTAGCCAAAGGCTATTTTTCATCCTTAGTCCCTTTATTGTTATATTTTGTTTTCATTGTAATTACAGTAATTTGGTTGTGTTTTTGTCATTTTTAGGTTTATACAGTGGGGCAAATAAGTATTTGATACACTGCCGATTTTTCAAGTTTTCCCACTTACATAGAATGGAGAGATCTGTAATTTTCATCGTAGGTACACCTCAACTGTGAGACAGAATATATATATAAAAAAATCCATAAAATCACATTTTTCAATAATTAGTTTCCATTTTATTGTATTTGATACAATAGAAAAATAGGACTTAATATTTGGTACAGAAACCTTTGTTTACAATTACAGAGGTCAGGCGTTTCCTGTAGTTCTTGAGCAGGTTTGTACACACTGCAGCAGGGATTTTGGCCCACTCCTCCATACAGGTCTTCTCCAGATCTTTCAGGTTTTGGGGCTGTCGCTGGGAAACACGGAGTTTCAGCTCCCTCCATAGATTTTCTATTGGGTTCAGGTCTGGAGACTGGCTAGGCCACTCCAGGACCTTGAAATGCTTCTTACGGAGCCATTCCTTAGTTGCCCTTGCTGTGTGTTTGGAGTCATTGTCGTGCTGGAAGACCCAGCCACGACCAATCTTCAGTGCTCTTATTGAGGGAAGGAGGTTGTTGCCCAAAATCTCACGATACATGGCCCCATCCATCCTCCCCTCAATACGGTGTAGTCGTCCTGTCCCCTTTGCAGAAAAGCACCCCCAAAGCATGATGTTTCCACCCCCATGCTGCACGGTTGGGATGGTGTTCTTGGGATTGTACTAATTCTTCTTCTTCCTCCAAACACGGTGAGTGGAGTTTATACCAAAAAGTTCTATTTTGGTCTCATCTGACCACATGACCTTCTCCCATGCCTCCTCTGGATCATCCAGATGGTCTTTGGTAAACTTCAGCCGGGCATGGACATGTGCTGGCTTGAGCGGCGGGACCTTGCGCACGCTGCAGGATTTTAATCCATGACGGTGTAGTGTGTTACTAATGGTAACCGTTGAGACTGTGGTCCCAGCTCTCTTCAGGTCATTGACCAGGTCCTCCCATGTAGTTCTAGGCTGATCCCTCACCTTTCTCAGGATCATTGATACTCCACGAGGCAAGATTTTGCATGGAGCCCCAGTCCGAGGGAGATTGACAGTCATCTTGAATTTCCAAGCTGTTTGCCTATTGTCCTGTATCCCATCCCAGCTTTGTGCAGGTCTACAATTTTGTCCCTAGTGTCCTTAGACAGCTCTTTGGTCTTGCCCATAGTGGAGAGGTTGGAGTCTGATTGATTGAGTGTGTGAACAGGTGTCTTTTATACAGGTAATGAGTTCAAACAGGTGCAATTAATACAGGAAATGAGTGGAGGATAGGAGGGCTTCTTAAAGACAAACTAACAGGTCTGTGAGAGCCAGAATTCTTGCTGGTTGGTAGATCAAATACTTATTCCATGCAATAAAATGGAAGTTAACTATTTAAAAATCATACAATGTGATTTTCTGGATATATATTTTTTTATATTCTGTCTCTCACAGTTGAGGTGTACCTACAATGAAAAGATGTACCTCCGTTCTTTGTAAGTGGGGAAACTTGAAAAATCGGCAGTGTATCAAATACTTGTTTGCCCCACTGTACAAACATAAATATACACACATGTTGTGTGTGTGTGTGTTCAAATTAAATTCAAATGGGGAAAAAAAAATGTTGCTGGAAAAAGACATTTTCTTCTTTTTTTTTTTTATTGCAAGTAATGAAAATGTTTCTTTTTTTTTTTTAATTAGTTTCAGTTTTAGTTAACTATTAGTTAACCATTTTTCTGTCCGAGTTGTTAGTCTAAATCCAATTTGGAATTTCTTGATCCTGTTCCTCAATGAACACAAACACAATACAACCTACTGCAAAATTTCACATGAAGAAGCAATGACACAAATCATTCTGTGAATCATTCATTTCAAACCAACTGATTGAGATCTTCACCATGAGGAAAGAGATGATGACACTGGCTGGTTTATTAGTGTGGCTGAAGAAGTTGTCAGTTATAACATTTGCTGGCATTCAACACTTTACTACCAATAGTTTATATCGTCAGTTCTTGTCCAATCCCAAAGGCCATACGGCCTTCACCATACTTAAAACATAATAAAACATTAAAGCCTGCTCAATAGATTTATACACAATATAAAACATGGGTGTAACCAAAAAAAAGAAAAAATCATATTTAATCATTCATATTCCTATTCTAAGGGGAACAGAGCCACATTTTTGTGTTCTTAAAATATAAAACTCGTTAATTTACAATTGCAGAGCCATTTTCCTAAATGTACCTGTCAAACATGTCAGGACAGCCATCATGAATGCGTTCTCAAAGGCATCTCAGATTTGTCAACCGAATGGTGAAATCAGCTCAGTAGGAGGAGTCCCAGGTAACATCCTGGCACAGAAAAGAGACTCGTACCGTTTACAGAGCAAAGAGAAACTACTGCGCTTCCCGTCACTCTTATCCTTCCTCACAACCGGAAACCATGCTTGCCATTTGTAGTCACACAGACGACACACAAACACATTCACACATGAAGCTGTCAAGAACATGTCCAGGCCACATTTCACCACAAAATCGAAACCAAATAAGAAATGATATTATGCATGAAGAAAAATGAAGACAAATTATTTTAGGACCAAATTTGGACATTTTCATGACAATAAAGCACATTTTCTCTAAAAATCTCCCTTACACCATTTTGCAAAAATAAAATATTTAAAATGTATACATTTAAATAAGTCATAGTAATATTTGTTGCACTGAATTTAATGTGATGTAAACAGAAAAATGCACATTACTGAGATTTTTTGGGTTATAGTAATGAGAACTGATAGAAATGTGTTTAATCGCCATGCAAAACCACATCTTAACATATCTTTTAATCGAAAAACAATATTTTGCATTAGAAAAAGTATTTTTTTTGCATTACAAAATGATAATTTGGGTGCTGTAATTCATGAAAATTGTCTCATTGAACAAAAAACAGGCTTTTATGTAAAATATATATATGATTAAATATGACCTGGATATTTCTTTGTGATTTTCACTCATGAAATCATTCAACCTCATTAAAATGACGTTGTGATTATCCAGCAAAATGTGTTAAGATGGATCTGTTATTCCACAAGTGAACAGGTTACATACAGACATTTTGTTTTCTTGTATGACTGACGGATATGAGAACGTGTAACAGCTTGATTTGGTGCTATTCCTATGCAGTTATGTTTGATATCTTGTGCTATTCTTAGTGATGATCAACAAACATTTGACGGGGGTTAATGATGCTTAGTCAGCATCAATCTACAGAACAACACAGTCATTCACACGTGCACAAAAGCACACATGAGTTAAAAAAACAAAACATGACCATCAGTGCGTTTCAAACGAGTATATGCAAAGTAAAAATAACACAAATCATTTAGACTCTCCCATAATTCTCAGATATGTCATCAAAAACAACCTCAGTCACTTCTGTCAATATAGCATGATCAAAATGCAATTTGATGTCTATTGACACGTCCCTGTCCCGTCAAGTGAAAAGTGGTGCAAATAAAGCCTGTAGTGGTTGCTGATGAATCACGGACAACGTTAAAAACGCCTGACGGTAATCGTTCGTTCTCTAATTGTTCTCCCTTGACTTCAAGGAAGACAAGTTCAAAGTGAAATTCTCCGATATTTACAAGAAGCTTTAATTCCCTTCACATACCCAGAGAGAGACCGTCTCGCATCTGCGCCTCCGTCTGTGCTTTTCCATCCGCTAAATGAATTTAAAACACTTCGTCTTGTCGTGGGGCAACCGCGTCTTGAAGAGTACCGAGTCCACTCTGAACTGAGTGTATAATAGCGGCATGTATCCGTAGACTTTTACGAAGAAGTTGATGCACTTGTGACGCTCGTGGAAGTGCGAATCGTCGTGCGAAAGAGCCTGCGGACAGCCGGGACAGCGGAAGGTCCAACGTGACGTCACCTGAGAGGAGGAACGTCATGAAAAATCTGATTTATGACTTCAATTTCAGTCAGTACCTCACACAATCTATCAAACAACTTGAGAAGTCTGGGAATGTAGGGCATAGGTTTGTATGAACTACTTCCTTCGGATAGCAATACAGGTCTGAAACAACATGAGGTTGAGTAACTGACTTTCAATTCTGAGTGAATTATTCCTATAAATCAATCCCTCCATCTAAAGATGACAGACTTATTAACTTCATATCACAATATCATCTTTTTCATTTGTGTAGTCTGTTCTCGCATTGCAATCTGGTCAACCTCTTCGTGACAACAAATCAAATGTAATTGATTTGTTTAATCTGCCGGGACGGCATCAGACGGAGAGAAGGGTGTGTGTGTGTGTGTAATAACGCCTGAGAAAATCCATCAAATTTCATCACACCGTTAATTCATGGCCGTCCCGATGCTTCTGTCAATGGACTTCAGAACATCAAAGGCTTTTTAAAGCTTACTGAAATCCTACTGAACAATCCCACTGGAATCAATTTATTGTAACATACACAAGTACAACTGGAAGAGGAGTGTTCTCTGGACACTTCCTAGACATTTAATTTCTTTTACAGAGCACAAGAACCACAAAATTGTGGTTGCAAAATGATAACAGGAGAATGTCCAGGTCATATTTCACCCCCAAATAAAACTAAAAAGAAAAAAATAAATTTTGGCATGAAGAATGCTTATTGACATTTATTTAAACATTTTAAAAAGACAATTCCAGAACTTTTCCATACAATTTAAATTTTTGGTCTGCTATTCTCAGTGATTAGATTCTCTTTTTATTCGATTCCGATTGTTACAGCAATTTGGGCAGCAAAATATTACTATGAAATATGAACAATTTAAATAATATACAATAATTTTCGATTTAAATATAAAAAATTAAGGGGTGAAATTGAATGCCTAAAAAAAAAATCCTAATACTACTGAAAATTAACGTAACTCATATTATTTATATTGTTTTTGATTTGGGAGTGAAATATGACCAAGGTATGTTATGTTCTTGATAACAGAGAAATGTATCAATGGCAGCATATTTAAATTTGAGCCAGATAATTAAAATGTAACACTGTGGCTGTAACGAAGTTAAAAAAACAAAAAAGAATTTTGTTTTGTCCTGACTGAAAGTGCTGCATGATGGCAAAATAAAAGCCAATAAGGCCATATTCAATGTTCAAAACACCGTTTCTCTGTGGGCGGGGCTACCCAGAGAAACAGAAAGCAATTGATTAACAGAATGTGTAGTCTGATTAACATTATTCAGTTGTCACTTTATCCAAAAGGGCATGACTGAGTAAGAACCTGAAATCTTAAAGTGAAATAACATGTGCTTCAAGTAACAGCCCACTGACCTTGATAGGGGGTTTGCCAGTTATATGAGACACGAGGAAGTTCATGGCGATATCCTCACAGTTGATGTACTCGTCCACCATGTCACGTATGGCTTGAGGCATGACGTACGAATAGAGGTACGCGTAATACTGAGGAGAGAAAGAAATGTTGGATTTTAATAAAAAATGAACACAAGAGAGCAAAAGCATCTCAAATGTACCAAGATGATGCACAGCAATACTCATAAATGAAACATGCTGTGCTGTTCACTTATCCATCTGGAAAATGAAGCACTAAGTCTTGTATTTGGCTTAACAACAATGTACTTAGTATCAGCATTGGCTTTCAACTAACTAAACCATATCCTGGTGTTATCTGGGTAAAACTACATAAGCCTGGTGTCTATTTCTGGGATAATCAGGCTCTGGAAGTGTCAAAGCAGGCAAAGCTTCACCTTGTGGAAGAAGGCCGCACCCGTCAGCACCATGGAGAGCTCACAGGAGTAGTTGGAATTGTAGAGCCAAGATTGGTGATTTACATCCCAGGCATGGAACCTTCCTGGGAATCCCACAATTCGGTCCCTGGCCTCCCGCCATACCCTGGGAGCGAAGAAAGAGAAAGAAACGGGAATGATCCAAACCGGAGCAAGAACTGTGATTATAATAATCACTGAACAGCACTTGGTAAGTTTCTTAGCAATATATACACTCAAAAAATAAATAAATAATAGTTAAGAAATGTAATATTTAAAAAGCATATAAAATTACCACCCATTTGGATTAAAACACACACACAACCTCAATGTTCTATACACAAACAATATATTTATCATCAATAAATAAATTTGATTATAATTGAATATTGCTTATTTCTCTGCTTCTTTAACAATATTCAGACTTTTTAACTGAATATATTTTAATGTTTTCACAACGGATTTATGCTGACTAAGAAATTTGAATAAATGCATTTTGAAAACTTTTTTATTTTTTATTTATTTGAATAAAATAGTCATATTTGAATATGTCGTGCCTGTTTGATGAATATGCATCGCATTGAGTTTATTAGCTTATTTTACAACTGTGTTAATCCAAATGGATGCCAAGTAAAGCCCTTTAATAGAGTAGCTAAACACATAAGCTAAATAACTAGAAGCTTTTATTGCACTATGAAAGATCTCACAAAACAGACAGATCACCCATAAAAACAGTTTAGCAATGGCAGCATCTTTGATTGCAATGCAAACCTAATAACAAAAAAAAGTCTAAACATTAGGGGTGTAACAGTACACGTATTCATAATATATTGTTACTTTTGGAAATTCAATCAGTGGCACGACAGATCGCTGTATAAATGCCTATAAATATAAATGTATAAATGCGTGAGTGAGCGTAATCATTCCTTCCTCTTTACTACTAGTTTTAACGTGAAATAAACATGAATGAACATCTCATGACTGATGTAATCACTCAATCAGTGTTTCAACCGCAGAAAAGATGTCAATAAAACAGCTTCTAAACAAAATGTCCAGAAGCATTTCATCTACCTCAGGCAATCCATCAGTGTCCACAGCTTGTTAGCTCACTGGAGAAATGAAGTGCAGAGAAGAGCATTTCGCAAAATATTAGACTATATACTCATTATATTATACATTAACATTATACCTGTTAGTGATGTCAATTATTTTATGCATGTTTAAATTAATCTGTTATTAAACAAGTTATGTCAGCCACTGTGTAAATTAATATATTTCAACAAAAAAAGGCAGAAATTTATTAAAATTTATTTAAAAAAAATCACGGTGTGATTATTAGAAGTTAATTAAAAAAACTGCATTATGTGCAATTTACATGTTGAGTGTTGATTATTATATTTAAAAATAAATAGTAATTAAATTTAAGTTTGGGCTCTGTTGTTAATTGTACCTTTATAGTAATGTAAAAGGGCTCCCTATTATTTAAGGTATATTTTTATCATTAAGAACATTTTAATCGTAATTAAATTTATTTAAAGAAAGAGCAATTTGTTCAGTAAACCAGTAATAATAATAAAAAAAACTATTTTATGTATAGTTTTTTTCCCCCTGCTGTATCGAAACCATTCAGAACCGTGATGTAAAATCTGAGGTACGTACCATACCGTCATGTTTGTGTCCTGTTACACCCCTACTAAACATGAAAATAAACATGGAGGTACACAGGAGAGAAGAACAGAGTTTTCTTCAACTGTCATGGATTTATCAGATCAGATGCTTTACATTCCTCAAACCAACAACTGAATCTGCAGCTGTTGGTTTAAACTCAACATCACATGACTGAATGAAAAAACAAACCGCAACAGTTCTTCTCTTTCTCGACAAATGCATTTAAATGGGCATACAGATGTTAATGTGCATTTGAAAACACTTTTCACATCTTTGGATCAGACTAACATTTTTATCTAAAATGGTGTGGTTAAAATGTACAGACTGAGGTGAGAAAACAGATCGGCTTACACGCTCTCTCCAATAGAAATATTTAGCTTTCCTTGCTTCATAAAACTGAATATATTCTTTCTAAACATACTTTAGCCCAAACCAGTGACATCATGGGGAGTTTCACATTCTTGTCTAATAATGTCAGCTATGAAAATGACCTTCACAAAATAACATTTCTTTAAAAGAAGCAAACGTACTGGAGCCACAGCATCATGGGCACTATCCTATACAAATCATCTAAAAAATGCCCCTAAATATATCTTTAACAAGGTTGGAATATCTGCAAAAATTTAATTGCATTTTCAGGATGCAACGTTTTACCAACAAAATCTCAGGTCAATCTCAATATTTTAAGCCTTTTGACCGTATTCAGTATATATTGATGTTTTTGCTTTGAAATGGCCAAAAGATGGATAAATATGCAAACAGATAAACTAGACTCATGAAAATATAATAATAATAATCACTGTTTAATTGCTCCGCCTTAATAAATATACTATGCTAAATCTCGGCATCACAAAAACCTTACCTGAACCCAAACATAATTTCATCGTGTCGAAGATGGGCATCATCATCAATAGACAAAATAGCCTCAGTCTCGACTGCATCCCAGGGAAGGAAGCGATTGTTTAAGCTGTTCTTTTCTGTGCGTACCACCTGCAGAGAAAAAAGCCCATCTGTTGAGTCAACATGCCATATTGTGAACGACTGAGGTAGAATATGGCATTATTACAAGATTTTACTGGGCCTGCCAGATACATGACCTTATAAAACCAACAAATGCCAATCAAAACAACTTAATACTTCCAGAAACCGTTTTTAATTAATAAAGCAAAGGCTTTGTGTGCAGTGACGGTCTAAAATTAATATTAGTTGCTAGTTCTAATACAACTTTGCAACCTTACATCCATAATTAAAAGATGTTCAATTTCATAGTTCCAAACTACTTGAAGATAGTAAGTAAATGTGGGGTACTTCGGCATTCTGTTTGGGTTTTCATTTCAAAGTATAACCTTACTGTGGGCTTAATACAGCACTGCTTCCTTTAATATCACCAGAACTAATTTGGCTTGGTGCCCTAGAGACATGAAAGCTATGCTTCAAAGACAGCAGAGAGAGCAGACCAAATCTACAGTAGAATGCAATACTTGTGAGGTTCTATTACATAAGCCTTGGAGAATTCCAACTATTAACAAGCTTAACAATATTATTTTTTTTTTCCTTGAGTGGTGCCTGCCTGTGCTAAACTTGCCACTGTGATGTTAGGGTGTTATGCATTGGTAGGGTGTTCAGGAATCTTACTAGGGTGTTTACTAGGTTGCTTACTGGCCCAGTAAAAAGATATGACTATAAGAAATATGATCAAGAAACACTGTATGCTCACCACAATTGGTAGGCCAATGTCTGGCCAGAGGAGATCATCCGAAGGTGGTTTGGGGGAATTCCACACTACCACCACTTTGTTGAGATAAGGAAGGCCATTTAGTCTCTCCAATGAGTTCATAAGAACCTCCTCCCTTTCATAAGTAAGCATGACCACAGTAAACTGCTCCCGTGGGACGTTACCTCCTAGAGCAGCCTGAAACTCTTTACCAGATCCCCCAGAACCTCCGCCGATAGGGCGAAAACCAGTCCCCGACCCCAGAAACTTGGCCTCTGAGGGAAGTATGGGGTCAAGGGGAGTATGTGGGAATAGATGGAAAGGGCCAGGTGCACGATTCCAGGTGCGGTAGACATCAGCAGCTGTGTAGGTGAAGTTACGCAAGAAGCGTGGCGAAGCATAAGGGGGCTCTACTTCAACAGGCCCCAGATCTAAGTCGCCATTGTCAGCCATGTTAGCATCGGTTCCTGCCAACTTTCCAGCTTTGTGGGGAATCTCCTGGGCAGGCTCCTCACGAATAGGTGCTGCTGGTATTTGGATGCTGGTTCGTACGCTAGCCAGGATGGTGCTGAAGATGCTCTCTGAGGTGGAGAAGTATGTCTCCCAAAGAAACCGACCCTGCCGTCGCATGGCCAGAAGGTCATTGTCTGAGATGCTACGCAACAGAAAGTGCAGCTCCGTTATGCGAGGCTTGGGTACCATAATGACTGCCTCACTCCAGCGTATAAGGTGATGATAGGGCAACTTTGAGTGGTCGCCAAGCACCACCGGTATTGCCCCGACTTCCAAAGCCTCAAAAAGTCTCATGCTACAGCCAGCAGAGGCCACCAACTGGCCATCGCCTGGAGATATCACCAAGGTAAACGTAGAGACTTTCAGTACCTCTAAACGATCCTCACGCTCCCCACACAACGCCCACTCTGTTGGTAAACTCGGCTTGGGCAGATTCTTGCAAGTGAACTCCACAAGAACCTGGTCTAGGTGACTGTCCTGTACAGCCTTAAGAGTGCCAATAATGCGATCATCATAGTCAGCTGGTGGATCCCCTTCCATTTCCTCTTCGAAGGACTGTGGTGGGGCTTCAAGCAAGCTGCTCCTCAAAGACTCCACCTTTTCTCCCTGAAAGGTAAAGAGGTACTTCCTCTTGACCGGGACTTGCGGAGGCACCTCTAGGAAGTTGGGCTCAGACAGAGCGTGGACTAGAGGAGACACCACCATGTCGAAACCTTCTCTATATTGACGTTCAAAAAAGGTAGACTGTGCCACTGCTGCTCGTCCTGTGCTCACATTGTACAGGAAGTTCTGTGTCAGAGACTTTCTTGAAAGGTGTACAAGCAGGTGGTTGTGGCCGTCCAACCTCCAATACGGCAAGGCCTTGAGCTGCTTTTCAAGGTCTAAGGGCGAGGCAGGGGGAGAGGAGGAGGGTGATTCTTGTATTTCACCAACTAGCACTATGTACAGACAAGCAATGTTGGGCTTATCGGTCACATATACACTGCTTTTGACGGATGAGGCAAAGGCTTGTTTGACAAGAGGGTCCAACTTCTCACCCCAAGGATATGATCCTGTGTCATAAACATAGACAGGGAAGCCAGATGTAAGTGGACATCTAGCGTAATCAAAACAAGTATGCAAACGACAGTTTTGGGCCGACTTTGGAGGAGGGTATCCAGGATCATCCTTGTCTGGTAAAAGTCTAACTGGCAATGACAGTTTTGGCTGGTTTTGAGCCATAAGTTCCTTGTAAGAGTGCTCTGTCTGGCTGATGACATTTTTGAGTTGTAGCAAGTCCTGTTTGGCACTGTCAATACTACGTTTACAGGCCTCGATTCGTAGGTTAAGTCGGGCTATCTCGCCATTGAGCTCTTGACGCTTTGCCTCAAGCTGAAGAAGCTCCTCGCTGACGGATTCCCGGATACGACACAGGTCTTGAACGTGCTTCGCTTCACACAGCTCTCCTCCAGGTCTTGGCCCAAAAATGCGCTTATCTGGTCCCCCTGCTTCATCGATTGTGGCGAGGTAGTAATGTGCAATGAGAGGGAAGAAGACCAGGATGAAGAAGAGCATGAAGCTGAGCCAGGTAAGCCGTATTCGCCGCAGTACCCATGGCTGGCCGCTGTTCCCGACGATGCCTCCGTTTCGCTGCATCGTTCAACTATCACTCTCCTCCAAACCAGATACGTGAATGGAGCTTTTGAGGAGATTCAGCTGCCATAATGCAACCTCATCTGTACTGTACACACTTTCCGCTTTACCCCTTTCTGGAGTTTGTCACTTGTGTGTCTTTAATTGGGACTCCTAATAAAAGGAAATTTCATCTTTCTTGTGATAGAATTATATCATCCATAAACAATATGATCTTGCGTGCTGTATGATGTATTTTGAAATTTGAACTATCCAAGAGAAGAGGGAGAGTCCCAGACAGCAGTAAAAACTGAGTGCCCTTGATGGAGATCAGCAATGGAGGCATGGCTGATCTGCATTTTTATTTGTGGCATCACACTCTGGTCACTGTTCCATAGTTGAGACTCATGAATTGGCCACAGTGTGCCATAAACTCTTGAAGATACTGCATCCCATCCAACTGCGTTTAATCTGCAAAATAGAAAGCAAGTATCAGTTAATTGTACATAATTTCAGAGTCTTAAAAACATCCCTAGGTCATCTGATATGATCAATGCCAAAGATCACTTTATTTTGATCTGAAATGAATATGGCAGATTTAATATATCATTATTCAAAGGACACATCAATCTTCATCAAGTCTAAGGCCCGAAACAGACTACATTAGCACTTCTAACTACGCATTCCAAAATGAACTGTCAGTGTTCTCTTTTTATCGCTCCTTGAGTCTGCTACAACATTGCAAGTATGCATGTGAAATATCTTCTATAGGACAGTACACACTTGCAATGTGTTGGCCAAGCATTTATGCCTGTATTTGTTTCTGGCCTAAGAGACTCTCTGGCCAAATCGCAGTTCTAATTAGCGATTACAGTATGCAACTGGGAAGAGATGTTTTTGATCACAGCTCCACAAAAAAAAAAAAAAGAAGAGAGAGTTTACACCCATTGGTTAGATTTGAAACCAACTGGCAGAGCTCAGAATGACCTCACAGGCTTGTCCTATTCACTGAACACATTATCTGGTATGCTGACAGCTAGCTCCAAGCATTAGCAGCTGTTCTAAAACAAACCCACAGAGCAAACACTCCATAAGGCATGTGTACAGGAAAAAAAAAACCTCAATAGCCTCAAGTGACCGTCTCTGATAGATTTGCCCATGCAGCCATCAGTATAAGCCTTGCAAGATTTCAGAGAGCTTCATTATCTCTGGATGAGAGAACATGAGGGATGATTTTCCCATTAATGGAACAGATTTTGACATGGCCACTGATCTTGCAGCAGAGAAGACATTAATCGTACGTTTCTGTCAGACCACTGCCTGATTCATTTACTCTATTGATGAAAACTCACACAGAACATAAAACACATATACATACATATACACACACACACATATATATATATATATGTGCTGTCAATTGATTAAAAAAAATGAACTAATTAATTTTTCTGAAATTAATTACGATTAATCCCACCTAACATTACAGTTTTTAAATATACTTTTATATTGCAATAATTTCACATTCAATCTTCAAATTAACGTAAACAACATATTTTTTATATTTGTTTAATGGCATCTTTTTTTATGACTGAAGGCCAGTATAACTGATCTCCCTATACAAAAAAAATTCCCTTAATATTTAACCATTGACTATAGCCATTAAATATTACATTATAATTAAGAGCTATCAATTTTAACATTTATAAGACTTTAAAAATAACTTCTAATTTAAGTGAACTTAAAACAATCCACATGAACCCATTAATAAATGTTATATTTAGCTAGGCTACCTGTGCAACATACAGAAATTGAATAAAGTTATCAAACACTAAATTCTAAACTAAATACAGTTAAACACTTACAGCTATATAAAAGTTATGGATTTCCTCTTTTTTTTTCTTTTATTCTTGATGAACAGACGTCACAGCCTCTGGGTTGTTAGGTTGTTTTTGGCTGCTATTTCTTTAAGAGCTGCAGCTACTGACGTGACGCGGATCTGACACGCATCGTATTTTCTCTCAACTCCCATCACCTTTTCTGACCCTTTTCAGGTCGGACCCATTTCAGTCTCCTCTAATGAGCTGACGAGTTGAATCGGTGTGTTAGATGAGGGAGACAGTGCTAGGACGCTCCGGGACAGTTTTGAAAACCATTTCAGAGACATGTTCTTAATGTAACTCATATAGACTTGGTCGGTGTCACGTCATAGCTGTGTGGGCGGAGTCGGCGTGGGGAAAACGATCCTTTACCCCCTCATTGGAAAAGCATGGCATTGACCCAGAATGGTGTACATAAAATAATTTCTGTCTCTCAACAGAGCAAGATACGTCAAAAAACCAAGCCGTATTGGGTCGGACTGTCCGTATGGTATGTGTGACTGGTCAAACGACCCAACAGAATGGCCAGAGGTGTCGTTTCCCGACCCTTTTTGTTACCTGATTGAGTCTCCAGGCAAGAGACAGCTTACTACAAGCCTATCGTGACGGCTTGTGAAAGTAAACATTTGTCATTTTGTTTTGCTTAATTTTAATAAAGTGATAAAGACTAGAGTAAAAGCCTGTCATACTTTTTTTATCGATATATTAAAAAGAATTTTAACATTGACAAAACATTGGTAACATTAAAGGTCCACTGCAGTGCCTTGAGATGGCGTGTATAGAAATACACGCCATAAAATAAAAAGATATAAAACATGAAAATATCCCTTGTGAAAATTAACCATGGTAAAAAACTAATTAAACGTTTTGCTACACTAACCAGTTTAACCATTGTATTTGTAGTAAAACTGTGGTTACAGGCTACAACCATAGTAATAATATTGTTAATTTCGTAAGGGATTGTGTATAATAATATGAAATAAATGCTTTAATAGATTAAGACATTTAAATCACAAAATATCAGGGAGTGACATTTATTTGATGTGAAGGAGGGGTACTGTAAATCCCCATCAGAACTGGGTTACGGTGCAGGCGGGACAGGACTAATGATAGGTCATTGAAGGGTAGTCTAGCCTATTTGGAGTGCATATATGAATATTAAGCTTGATATGTTTCATACATTGTATATCCGTAACTGCTGTCGACGTTCTGATGTTGTGTGCTACCCGCTCAGACTGTGCTACCTCCGTGTCTTATTCAGCAGTATATAAATCTTCAGATAGTTTTTTTTTTACTTATTAGAGGTACAGAACGCCACACAGCAACTTTTCAGCATTGCACCAAGCAAAAATCAATCGAAATCATAACAAAAAGTAAAGCCCAAGCGCCTAACAAGGTCTATGAGCATTAATTTGAATGGTTTGTTTTCCCCCACGGCATAAACGGATATGACGTTTTTGTGGGTGTTCCTAGCAATGACGACAAAGTCTATATAACATATTACATGCACACACCGTTTTAAGGCAGCTTTAATCGCCTTTTTGGTAACTTCATTCCTTAACTGACCACGACATTGCATCCACGTAGTTTATTTCACGCTTTGATATGAATTGATACAGGCTACAGCGCGCCGGTTACCGCACTCGTTTGACTCGCGCCTGCCGCTGAAGAGAAGCTGAAACGTCTCCAGATTGATGTGATCGTTAAGACGTTCTGCGACTGAATAAATGCACTTGTCAAGAAAAAGCAGACAGAAACAGCAGTTATGAGTGGGTTGGCCAACCCTAGGCTCCGCCCCTGCGTTAACGGCATTAAATAATTTTCACGTGTTAAACTGAAAAAGATTAATAGCCTGCGTTAACGCGCTAATTTTGACAGCACTAATATATATATACTACATCAAATATGTTTCCAGTATTTATAGGCTATATGTACTGCAGATTTTAAAATTACAATTTAATATTATATTTAGTATTTTCACATCTTGGTGGAAATTTTTTCAATTTGTACTACTGTCTGTTCAAAATAAATGAAAAGAAACCGATCATAGTAGATTTGTTGTTTTTTTCCTGTTGTACCGAAATCGTATCAAACCATGACCCCTGAACCGAGGTATGTACCGAACCGTGACATCTGTGTACCGTTACACCCCTAATATATATATATATATAAGATAAGCCTGTATTAAGACAATGTCAGGACCTACTCACTCTTTGATCATCAGTGTAGTGTATAGTTTTTACATTTGCAATAGTATACAAACTGGGATTCAGCACAAGCCTGATCTCCATTGCTACTTACAGACTATCAGAGCTGGACCGTGTGAGAAGGAAGGGCAGCCTGCCCTCTTCAGATGAATTACTCTAGATCTCCAGAGAAATGTTAAAGTGATGAGAGACAGACGCTGATACAAAGGGACAAATTGGGGCTCATAAAACACTTCCCCTCTGAACACCTGAAGTGGATAATCATTCTTTTTGACCTTTCCCTGATTAAGCTCCATTATTTAGCCTCCTTCCACTGCTGTAAGGGCTGTTATTTGTGGCTGGTTCAATAACACATCACGCTGATGTACCAAAAAAATTAAAAATAAAAACCCAAGCATGTAAACTCCAAAACATAAAAGCCAAACTCTGTGTTTATGCATGACAGTGTTTTGCTCCATTACTGATTTAAGCCATTTCACCTCTTTTGTGAGTTCAAAATCAGTCTGCTCAATTACATAGATTAATTAAAGCAATTCACAGCAATCAATATTTGTAGATATAGAAACGCAACTTCTAACCCTTCTACTGTACACTACTGTTCAAAAGTTTATGGACTTTTTTAAAGAAATTAACTTTTATTATATTATTAAAGACATTTATAATCTTACAAAAGATTTCAATTTCATTAACACTGTTCTTTTTATTCATCAAAAAATCTGCTAAAAACGTATCACGTTTCCACAAAAATGTTCAGCAGAACAACTGTTTTCAACATTGATAATAATAAATTATTCTTGAGCAGCAAATCAGTATATTAGAATGATTTCTGAAGGATCATGTGACACTGAAGACTGGAGTAATGACGCTGAAAATTCAGCTTTGATCACAGAAATAAATAAAAAATGAATATGGGCCCCTTAAAGCAGAACCGTTTTTCTCATGTGAACATGCAAGATCCGGCATGTCTGAGCTCCATCTCCACTGTGAATGGTCCAGACATTGAAACTGGATGTGTTCTGAAGAAGAAATTCACACTGACCTGTGATCAGGTCTGGAAAGTTTCCCTAGAATAACAACTCTCCGTCTAATCCTCACACTGCCTCTGGGTTGTGAAGGCAAAGCAAATTTACCACAAGCCAATATTTAACCAGTTTTGTAAATGGAAGGATTTTTTCCAGCCTGGCCATGGCTGAGTAGCAGCAAATACAGATGAAAGCAGGAAATTATGGATCCCTTATTATCAGTGAGAGCATATTTTATGCAGCAATGACATTTCCCGACGACAGGGTAACCAATTTTCTCCTACTGAAATTTGCTTTGAAGGCAAGAGCTTAAAAAGAACCAGTATAAAAAAATAAAAAAAATTAAAATGTTTGGTATTTTAATCAAATATCAGTCTCCACTGGTTTCTGCATAGGAATATTTTTTCTTCTCTCTTCCTCTTTTTCCACTTCTGAAAGTTGCATCAACAGAACTGGACATCAAAAGAGAGGTTTAAGAAGTCAAGCATCGATATTATTTTTAAAATTAGGATTAGTGTTCTGAACAAAACCCTAACAGTATTAAATATAGGGATGCTCCGATCGATCGGCCGTAGATCGGTATCGGCCGATATTCACATTTGATGACTCGATCGGTACTCATACATTTGGCTGATCTCATGTACCGATCACAATTTGATGACGTCAACGCGTGGCGGCGTATATGATGCATGGGGACATATGCTGCAGTCATCGCCAATGTGGAAATCCTATGACATTTCAAGAAACAATTAAATATTTTTGACTATATGTCATGTATGTTTTGCATTATGATACTATGAATGTATGGTTAATTTTTAACAGCAGATTCAGTGCTGTTAGAGCTGATCTGCGCATCACTGCACGCATCTGCGGAGCGCAGGCTTTAACGGCACGGGCACCACAGCTGATCGTGGCCGCTCTATGAACGTTTATTAATAAAACAAAATATCTTCTTTGGCCATATTAGCCTACTCAATAGCATTAACAGAGGCTTTACTCCTTTTAACCCTCTGAGCCCGACAAACGCGAATACGCGCTTTGGGGCAGATTTTCCTGATAAGGCAGAAATGAGCTTGAATTACTCTGCCATTTTTGATCGTTCAGATAAGAGCAATACACCATTCGAATCTGTAAGGGGTCTACTTTTATTTGTATTCACTCATAATAACGACTAAACTTTGTGCTTTTGAAGAATAAAGAAAACAAACAGGGTGCGCTCTCTGTCTTCTCCGTCTCTGCGATCTGTTTTCAGAAATGCGTCACTAAAATGAAGTGTAACTCAGCGAATACTCAACACACAGACATGAGAGTTATCTCTATAGAAAGCTTGAAGTGTCTTCTTTCAAATGAAGTAAGTCATATCGAAATATTATATCATATATATATATATATATATATAGATTACAAAATTTTGACTCAAGTGATCAAATACTTATTTGACACAGTAATTCACAAATAAATTGTTAAAAAATCATACAATGTGATTTCCGGATTTTTATTTTTAGATTCTGTCTCTCACAGTGGAAATGCACCTATGCTGAAAATTGTAGACCCCTCCATGAGTAAGAAGTAAGGGAACTTGCAAAATCACAGGGTGATCAAATACTTATTGACCTCACTGTATATATATATATATATATATATATATATATATATATATATATATATGTGTGTGTGTGTATATATTGCTAAATGTAGATCAGAAACGTCTTGTTACATCTGGTTTGAATCATAAGTTATAGATAGATAAATAGATAGTAAGAAAAATAACTGTATTTGCAGCATTGTTTTTTTCTGCTGTATTTTAGTTAAAGTAATCTATAATTTAGCCTCTCACCGTGTTTCTGTTGTTGTTAAAATAACCACGGCAGCTCTTGAACTTGGCACCGGCGCGCATCCGGAGAGAGAAAGCGCACGGAGCTGAAAGGGCTTGAATAAAGCGTGTTTAGCTTTAGATAAAAATACGAGGATATAGCACTGAAAGATATTTACCATAAACGACCCGGAGCGCTTGTAATATGATCCGCTCCGCTGTTTTGATGCGCCGCTCACTTAAAATGGTGCTGCTGTTACGGCTCGGAGTCCGGATGGATGCCGGGGTGCGGATGCACTTATAGAAGTATTTAAGGATAAAAGACTCCAGTTGCTTTTAAAATATTCACAAGTCCTTTTCCTCGAGTCGAATAAAGTCTGGAGTCATTTCAGGTCAAGTCAAGTCTGAAGGCTATAAAAATGCGACTCGAGTCCTAGCCCATCTCTGCCTTGGGTTGCATCAGACATTTTGTTTGCATTTATTTTTGTCTTATATTAAGTGTCCCTGATATACATAATGTTATGCATAAACACCATTTTAAAGGAATATTAAAATGCTCACTGTATAAGGAATAACTTTTATGAGTATTTATATAATATTATTACATATGTTATATAAAGCTTGAAGCATCAGAATCGGCATCGGTATCGGCCGATCACCATGACAAGAAATCGGTACTCGTATCGGCTGCAAAAATCCTGATCGGAGCATCCCTAATTAAATATTAAACTATACTCGATCAACCACATAGCAGCATGCTAAAAACACCTTAGCATCTAGCACAATTTTAGACTAATATCTATCGTCAAATGTAGTATGTGTGTATTTTCCTTTATGTGAACCTGAAACGGCTTTTAAAAAATCTGATAAGGCAAAGTTATAATGTTTCCCCACATCTCAATGAATCTTTATTGAATATTTCTGTCAGAGTTGTGGCTCTCCTTGACTTCTAAACACGGTTACTCCAATTTATCTTTATTTTGTACCATAATGAAGGCAAATTAAATTCCAGGCCGTATAAAATAACTCAGCTCAGCACAGAAGCATTCGGCGCTCGCAAGTTAACTAGGACAAGCTTTTAGCTGGATCGATGTTCTACACAAGGCAGTTTAAACATCAGACAGATGTTGAGTTGCACTTTGGGACATCTTCTCCGGGCAGGAACGATTTGGCAGTACTTTTTCCCAGATGATCTCCAGAACTCCATCAATGAATCATTCTGTTCCTAATGCACTGCTAAAACAATATAGACCACTGAGGTAATACGGCCTGTCTGATTGAATTATCTTAGATGCATTCTGGCGCATGATGTCAATATGAAGTCAAAAGGGAGATGTCAATAGTGCCTGTCAAATAAAAATTTCAAAAGATGCAATAAAATTAAGTAAAAGTGAAGCTTCTAAGTGTTTTTTAAGCATTCCCTTACCTTTTCGATTTAAAAAAAGTTGAAAAATAGGCCAACAACTTCTAAGTTCTTTTATTATTGGTGAAATACTTCTTTTACGGTCAATAAGTCTGCTTCCCCAGTCATCAATAAAACAGAAAGCTGCGCCACTAACAGACTGTATTGGCAGGGAGGGAAAAATAAACCAGTTGTTTACTCAGTATTGACCTCGTTCACACATCTTATTCTGCTCTTCTACAGAAAAGTCAAGCTTTTAAACTTTTCCAGTGGAAATAAAACAGAGACAGCTGTGTTGAATTAACTTATGCATGACCTATCAGAACGTTCTGCACTGAATTCAACATTAAAATACTCTAGACAAGGAGGTTTTGGCATAAGGGCCACACATTGGGCTTTAAATAGAGCACATAGTGTAATTCCCTTTGCGATGTTCTATGTTGATTGGTTCTACATAGGGCTGCACAATTAATCGAATTTCTAATCGCGATTACGATTATGGATGCCACGATTACATAATCGTTCAAAGCCGCGATTACAAAAATAAATAAAGAATTAAAAATCCCCACTTGCATTATTCTGTGTGCTTAAAGGCCCAGGTATACTTCACTTTCCGCATCCCGTTCCGTCTCGCGCTCAACCACATCAATCTGGATACTCAACCACGGATGAGTGCGGACGGACGAGCTCGACACATGCGCAGTACCATCTACTTGACTTGTCTCAACATTCACCTCGTGCATGCACTGTTGTACGCGCCTGCACACAGACGGGGTGCGAGCCCTCCTGATGACGAAAAGACGTAATGCGGACGGTGCACGGATGCGGACGGCGAAGTATACTTTGGCCTTAAGAGGTCTTTGCAGCGCAGGGTTTAACAAACTCAAACACACTGGATAAAAGACATTTTGTCTAACTGATAGTCACTGTCACTCTGTTGTGCATGATGGATATGTTAAACGCCAAATATGTCAAAAGCGGAACAAAATAGCGGTACTCGTTTGAACTGCGCGCCACACTGACCTTTTATCCGCTTCGCCTCAAAAGAAAACAGCGCGAGCTTAGAGCGTATGCGTTTATTACAGTGACCAGTCACAATCACGCGCTAAACAACGCTGTGAAATCCAGTAAGAAGCACCCGAGTTCAGCGCAGAGTTGTCCAGAACAAATCACGTCTCTTTAATTTAAACTAGTTTAAAGCCAAATAAATCGGAGCTGTTATTCTCATCAACGCTGATGCAGAAAGAAGCAGAAACAGTGCAACAACGATCCAGTTAGAAGACGTTTCAATCCACAAATCTGGAGCACTGATAATATAAATTGTACTATAAAATGTTACTGTAATTTGACATTTTGTCTGTTTAATTGTAAATGAAATATATAGCTTTAGAACTATTTTTTTCTTTTAGTTTTAGTATAACATTATTATACCATGCATAATTTGACCTTATTTTGTTTAAAGAAGAAACCAAACCAATGTTGACATTTGAGGCTCAATGCTATAGAAAAGTAATAAAAGTTCAGGAAGAGTGTTTTCAGGCTTATTTTTAAATATATATTTTATATAAAAATATGGTTCAAAATAATCATTATTAATAATTGCAATTACAATCGACAATTATGATTTTTGTCATAATCGTGCAGCCCTAGTTCCACAAGAATACACCGTCATCTTTGAATCTAGTTTTGCTCAGGCTCGATGCCTCAGACAATTAATCTTGCCAGATGACCATGCATGGATAGTTTTCTTTGACTAGCAAGCGCTAACAGGTCCCACCGCGAGACCTCCAACAGTGGCCTTGAGGCGCATTTGCATCCTGTTTGCCTATCTATTGTATAAATAACTAAGACTTCAGTACACTGGACAAAATATGGTGTAGAAACAATTAGACTAAGAAATTTCACAAGCAATTACTGAGATGACAAGTAACACATTTAATTAAATCTGAAATTGTGAAGCAGTAAAACTGAAATAGTATTTTTTGGGAAATCTCTGTTATACTTACAACCTCGAAAAATCAGTTTGTACAGTGCATATCAATATTAGATGACCTAAAAGTGGAAAATGCATTCGAAAGTTAATCATCTGGGCACATTATGCAAAGGAGAATTAGAAGGAAAATGCACTTATATTGTTACGAAAATAACATCACAGTGTAAAAAGGCTTAATGGCCCTAAAAATAGGTTGATTATCAAAAGAGGCCACAGTTCTGAAGTTGTTTACCAAAAACAAAGCAACAAACACCCCTTGAGATAAACGATAATGCTTCCATACACAATTATCTATGCACAGCAACACAAAACAAGCAAGATTCACACTCAAATGTCCCCCACCTGCAATCAGAAAACTGTCAGTGGAACCAGGAATGCTTTTGTGTTTTTTCAGATGACGTCCTCCAGGCAGTAGATTTGCCTCTGAATGACACTGCGGCTAAATGCAAGGACTGCGATTCTTTGTGGACATTCTAACAGTTTTAATGAAGCAAGGTGAGGCATATTCTACAATGAAGACTGCCGGCATACTTTGCATACTTCTGCCCTGCACTAAAGGTATGTACTTTGCTGGGAATGTGAAAGTATATACTTCTGAGTTCCTAACAAGACAGTACACAACAGTACTGGTACATACTTCAACATCTAGGGATGTAACGATTCACTCAACTCACGATTCAATTCACAATTTTTTTTTTTATACAAAATTAGATTTAAGACCAATTATAAATTAAATGTGTCCTTTTATTATTGCTTGGACAAAATGCTGCACGTTTCTTTGTGAAATTGAAATATAACACTACAATAATATGTTAATATAGCACTTGCATATTATTCCTCTTTTGTTGGTGTTGATTGCTTCTATTGTCCTAATAATAATTGTCCAGGTGGATGCTGCACACTGGTGGTGGTTGAGGAGAGACCCCCCACATGATTGTAAAGCGCTTTGGGTGTACAGCAATACACAATAAAAAGCGCTATATAAATGCATCATTCATTCATTCATTCATAATAACAAAATGTAAATACAGGTGCATATAAAAAAATCAGAATATCGTGAAAAAGTTAATTTTTTCTTGTAACCTTTTTCAAAAAGTGAAAATTTAATATATTCTAGATTCATTACATGTAAAGTAAAACATTTTTAAAAAATTGTTTTAATTTTGATGATTAGAGCTTACAGCTCATGAAAGTCAAAAATCCAGTATCTCAAAATATTAGAATATTTACAGTACATTTGGGTTTCAATAAATCACCATCCCTACAGTATAAATTCAGGCTCTCTCTTGTTCTTTGAAACCACAATAATGGGGAAGACTGCTGACTTGGCAACGGTCCAAAAGACAGTCACTGACACCCTCCACAAAGAGGGCAAGTCACAGAGGGTCATTACTGAAAGGTGTGGCTGTTCATAGAGTGCTGTATCAAAGCATATTAAATGCAAAGTTGACTGGAAGGAAGAAATTGGGTAGGAAAAGGTGCACAAGCAACAGGGATGACCGCAAGCTTGAGAATACTGTCAAGCAAAGCTGATTCAAACACTTGGGAGAGCTTCACAAGGAGTGGACTGAAGCTGGAGTCTGTGCATCAAGAGTCTCCACGCTCAGACGTCTTCAGGAAAAGGGCTACCAAGCCACTTCTGAAACAGAAACAATGTCAGAAGCGTCTTACCTGGGCTACGGAGAAAAAGAACTGAACTGTTGCTCAGTGGTCCAAAGTCCTCGTTTAAGATAAAAGTAAATTTTGCATTTAATTTGGAAATCAAGGTCTGGAGGAAGACTGGAGAGGCACAGAGCCCAAGCTGCTTGAAGTCCAGTGTGAAGTTTTCAAAGTCAGTGATGATTTGGGCTGCTGTGACATCTGCTGGTGTTGGTCCACTGTGTTTTATCAAGTCCAAAGTCAATGCAGCCCTCCACCAGGAGATTTTAGAGCACTTTATGCTTCCATCTGCTGACAAGCTTTATGGAGAAGCTGATTTCCTTTTCCAGCAGGACTTTAACACCTGCCCACATTGCCAAAAACACTTCCAAGTGGTTTGCTGACCATGATATTACTGTGCTTGATTGACCAGCCAACATGCCTGACCTGAACCCCATATGGAATCTATGGGATATTTTCAAGAGAAAGATGAGAAACAATCGAATCCAGACGAGCTGAAGGCTCAATAGTGCCTCAGCAGAGCCACAGGCTGATCTCTTCCATTCCTCACTGATGCTGGAGTTTGTGCTAAAGGAGCCCCAACCAAGTATTGAGTGCATAAATGAACATACTTTTAAACATACCTTTACATAACTTGAACTTTTCTGTTTTGCAAATCCTTTTTTGATTGATCTTAGGAAATATTCTAATATTTTGAGATACTGGACTCTATTGTTCACTTACATCTATTTTTATTACCACAAAAAAATTATAATTATAGGGCCCTGAAATCAGTTTTATTTCCAAATTCAATTTTTTCCATTTTTCTATACTCTGTTTTAATGGTTAAATTAAATTTTATTAATCAAAAAGCCTGTCTAATTAATTGAGTTTTACAGTTTTATCTTTAACAAATTCTGTTTTCCATTATTTTCTGGATTCCATTTTAATGGTTCCATTAAATTTTAATAATCAAAAGCATCTCCAATTAATTGATTTAATTTTTTTTTTATATTTTTTTTTTCAGAAATACTGCACATTTACATTTTTCGCCTAAATAAATTCTGGTAAATAATATTTCTGGTAAATACTCCTTTAAAAAGTGTTTTTTGATTTTTAATTTTATTAGTAGACTAGAACACGTGGAAATGTTGTCATTCTTACACTATAATAGTGAACTTTGATTTCAGTCATTTGGACTATGAGATGGACACTTGTTTCTTGCACTCTATATTGCACTTTACTTTTGCTTTAAAAAATTTGGATTTCGTTTGGTTCAAAAAAATATTTGCAAGAAAATTTTTAGTTTTTTGTGGGAAATTAATCATTTAGATTAATCGATTAATCATTAAATTAGTCGATAGATTAATCAAAATAAAAATTGTTGTTAGTGGCAGCCCTATTCTAATTACTAAAGTTCTGTATATACAGTGCCCTCCAAAAGTATTGGAACCGTAAGGCCAATTCCTTTATTTTTGGCATGAAAAATGGGTGGGTTCAAACAAAAGGTGCTATCTTCTAAGTTGTGTATCAGATCCAGATGAAAATACCTGTAAATAAAAGATGAAATGTTAATCTCTCATCTCATATTCATCTTTCGATGTCAAACCCAAATGTTTACAGTCTACAGCAAAAATAAAGGAATTGGTCTTACTGTTCCAATACTTTTGGAGGGCACTGTAAACTATACATAAAACAGTGTAAAATACTGTAAACTATACATAAAATAATTGTATCAATTCATACAGGGCTAGTAGTACATACAGCTGTATAACCAGATACACACCCAGGTATCGGATCAGTACTCGGTATCGGCCGATTCCACTGAGCCTAGGTATCGGAATCGGTATCGGGAAGGGAAAAAGGGTATCGGAACATCTCTAGTGCATACATTTTAATTGTGCCAGGCATCGCCAACTGAATGGTGGAAAAAGAGCCAAATCACAATTTCATCCTCTACCGATTGTGGGTAATATTAGCCTAAAAAGCAAACATACTTCAAAAAACCACCAGAAACAGTATATCATCTGGTCAACCTTAAGCATTATATTTTCAACATATTTTGATTTGAAATACACTAATCCTAATAAGCTTGGATATTATGCAAACTGGTTTGCAACTATTCCAGTTACCTAACATGACCTTGGAAAGAAGTAGAGATTCAAACCAGGTGTTTATTCCCGTTCCAGCTCATCTTGCAGGTTCGATCGCTGAGGAGAACGGAGCTGTAGTCTAATTTTATTCAGGACGGAGAGGCTCTGAAAGCTGACAGCCAATTCTCATTGCCTACAGGCAGCTTCAAGAGAAGTCACAAGGAGGAGTCATCGCAATCCCTTTCTTAGGAGACAGACATTACGTATAAATAAATAAAGTGATATAGATACAGAGCACAGGTATGTGAGGAAAATAAATCCACAGTGAGGTGTACCAATAAGCAGTATTGGAGCATCTTGTGCCGGATTAGTGCTCAATCATATTCAGGCTGTTTATGGGAGTTTGTCATTTGTTATCTAGTCTTGCATAACAACCCACATCTGGGGAAAAATGCTAAGATAACTACTGCAATGCACATGCCAAAATCTGTTTTTCAAGACTCTTGTTTACTACTTTACAGCAAATTTATCAAGATTGCAAATGTAAAACTTCATTAAAAGTAGACATTTGAATGAATGTGAGCTGTGCGTTGCCAATGCATTACTAAAGTGTTCTGATTGTTTTTATCAAGATACTATGCTTGCTATAGTTAGTCTCTACAACATTCTGTAAGGCAGATATTGATTTTTGCTCATTTCAGCAAATACCAGGTCAGTCATGTTCAGGTTCAATCATGTTGTCATCATGTCATATACACAAAGAATCACAAATATCTTCATGACCGTCAAAATCAAGGTTTGGTTTAACTTGAATAAACTGTGACAGAAATATATTACTATTATAAAGCAAAAAGGTACTTCTCAAAGTTATGATGATGATGATAATGATGATAATAATAATAAGTATGAATCCTTTATTTTTCAATTTTAACAGTAAACCTCTGTTGTGCAAGCACTGTTTACAAAATAAATAAAAAGTAAATAAGTAAAAATAAAAATGAAAAGGAATTGTTAATTTTCATTTGATTATATTTTAAAAAGTTTAATTATGCCTTCATATAATTACCACCATTTTTGATATACTATTTGTATTAAATCATAAATCCATAAAACAGGCAACACAGAATTTGAAAAAAAAAAAAAAAAAAAAAGATATATATATATATATATATATATAATAAACATTTAACTGGCCCTAATTGTAAAACTAACAAACAAACATACAAACAAAAGCTTTATGAATTCAATTGATTCCACATGGTTTTCAATTATTAAAATTTTAACTAAAGTCATAGAATTCAGAAAAATTTAAAATATGGGAAAATTAAAATAGAATTTGGGGAAAAAAATGAAACTGATTTAATGAACCCTAAAAATAATTTTTTCAATGTTAAATGGTATAAGCGTCATGGTTTTATTTAATTAGACATGCTTTTTGACTACTAAAGTTTTATTTAACAATAAAAATGGAATCCAGAAAAATTAAAGCCGAAAAATACTGAATATGGTCAAAAATAAAATAGATTTCATAGTGTTCTATAATATTAATGTCTGACTTGGCAAACATCACTAATAAATTAATAAAAAAAAAAAAAAAAAAACCCTGACAGAATTAAGCCCACTCCAAGCTGTGAAAATTCTATGTATTTTTTTTCTTCTGACACACTTTTTGAGAGAAGGAAGGGAAGCTTGATATCACCCAGGGGTGAAAGCACAATGTGTGTGTGGCTGAACAGGAAAAGCACAACCTTTTCCTGCCTGTATCCCTCTGACATTTATGAGGTAGAAAACAGGGATCACCTGATGTTGTGGTACAGATACACACCCTGAATGATTCCATTATGGCTGAGCTGGACTGCTAGTGAGATGTTACGCTTTTCATTTACACATCCATTAGCCTGGAGCCAGACTGCAGCCGCAGATGCAGAGCTCCACGTTCTATAATTAGCACTTTAATTCAACGTGACTGCACGCTCTGTGGTTTTTCTCTTTTCCATTTCCAAGAGAGTTGATATGAAGGAAAAAGTGAAAAGGAAAAAAACAGAAGCTATATGATTCAGCACATCTGACACCTTTAATACCAAACTTCATGAAGACCTGCCACTGGAATCAGGCCCGCGGTGATCATACTGTAGTGTTTCTCTGCTTATTGCTGTCTGTGTGGGCAACCTGGGAGGCTTCTAACTTCAGCATACAGACAATGAAATAGAAATTAAACTATACAAATATACAGAGAAAATTTGACTTATTTAGGCCCGTGAAACCCAAATAAAAGCAATCTTATTAAAGGGTTAGTTTACCCAAAAATGAAAATTAGCCCATGTGTTACTCACCCTCAAGGCAACCTAGGTGTATGTGACTTTCTTCTTTCAGACGAATCCAATCAGAGTTATATTAAAAATTTTCCTTGCTCTTCCGAGCTTTATAAATGGCAGCATTTTTGTTCAACAGTCCAAAAGTAGTCAAATAAAGCACATCCATTCATAATAAAACATGCCTCACATGGCTCTGGGGGCTGAATAAAGGCCTCCTGTAGCGAATTGATGCGTGTTTGCAATAAAAATATAAATATTTAAAATGTTATAAACAAAGTCTGTTAAAAAATACTTGAGTTAAATAAAATGATCCTTTATTAGAGGCGCTTTAGCAAGTATGGAAGTTACTGAATAATAAAAAAAAAAGGTTATGACTTCTCAGAATTAAGAGAAAAAATTATGACAAAAAAAATCAAATACTTTTTTCATTTTTTATTAAGATTTTTTTTTTTCTGAGAAGAAAAAATGTCTGCCAGTAATAAACTCAGGAATTGCAAAAACAAGAGTCAAAACTGTGAGATATAAACTCAGAATTCTGTTTTTTTCTGTTTCACCACAGAACAAAAAAAATGTAGATGTATTCTCACAATTCTGACAATTTTCTTCTTTGGATTCTGAGTTTCTACAACTTTCCACAATTCTGAGTTTAAAAATCTGAAATGTGACATGTACACTCAAAATTGCAAGGAAAAACACAGAATTGCGAGATAAAATGTTGCAATTACCTTTTTTTTATCCCGTGACATAAAAAAGCTTTCTTAAGTATCGTTACAACTACTGCTCAAACATTGCATTAATGATCTGAACAAACTGATCTTTTGGGAAGAAACTGAATTTTTCATAATGGGTAAACTTCAAACATGGTGAACAGAAACTACAACCACTAAATATAATTTTTGCATTTATTTGCTGCAACAATAGAATAAAAAAAATAAATCCATGACAGCATTTCCATGAGGAAAAAATATCAAAAGGGTAATTATGGTGGTCAGAGGAGAGAAAAAGATGTCAAATTTGCAACCACTCCCACAGCTGTTATGTTAGAAACACTCATGCAGCAGCATGTAATCAGTTTTCTGTAAAGGAATGCCAAGGCAATATAACAAAGCACAGTGTTATAAACATACTTCAAGTCTTAAAAATGGAAATATAAAAAATGCTGCTGGATTTGCGACACTAATAACTGTGGAAATGCATCATCACAGTCTGTAAAAAGGTCAATCCAAAAGAGAGTCTGTTCAGGAAAGGTGTGCAATTTTTTAAAGGAAACATATTTTGCCAATAAAAAGGGTGAAAAAACACTATAGATTTACAATAAATAACCCAAGACAGAATATCATAGAGACTCGATCGGCTTTTTAGACTTATTGGGCCAATAAGAAAACATAAGAGTGCTAAAAAAAATGCTTAGAACACCACTAGGGCAACCGACCCAAGACAAGTATAAGTGCTTTTTATTACATAAACATTACTGACGTGCCTCCAGGACAAAACCATTCTGAAACCTTAAGAAGTTCTTTAATCATCTGCATAATGCATCAGGTCCACTTTCTGAGCAGTAAGGTGTACGATCATCTTAATTAGGCCAGAACCTGCAATCGATAGTTCACAACAATGACACGGCCAAATAAGAGAGCAAGAGAAACAGATGGAAAATTCTGCTCTAACTTCCTGGCATATGGCAAAAAATAACTATTAATGAAAGCATTTCAAACATCCTGGAGCTGATGTACTTTGTCAGAAAGAATATGTTTAACAAACTCAGCTTCACTCTGTGGGAACATCTAACCCAGAAGTCTGTGCCCAGGAAATATAACATGATATATTAGCTTCTTCTAAGCACCAAAACAGAGCAAATCAGACTCACACTAAAGTAAAGAAGTAGAGCACATCAGGTTAGAGAACAACAGACCCTGACAACACTGAACAGATCAAACCAGAATAACTTAATTCTGATCATACTGAAGTAAACTACATCAGATTTAACTAATCCAAATGAAACAGGAGGAAGAAAATTGACAGACAAATGGCTGCTTTGTTCACAATTAGAGCAAGTTTCTCAGATGCGGTTTTTCAACACAGAAACAGCTCTGTCAAGCAAAACTCAAAATAGATCTGTGAAATTAGTCATGAGACTCTAATAAATGCCCATTTATTAGCGATATTTCCCAACATCAGGGTGTTTATGATGAGGGAAACGTGGCTCTATAGTTAACGAGCCGAATTCCCTGCAATAAAACAAACCAAAAAATTCCCACATGGCATTTGCCATATTCAGCACCTGATCCAAATAAGTCAAATCCCAGCAGCGTTATCCATCCAGAGCAGCAGGCCCTTTCCCAGCCTTATGCCGGATCACAGATTTAACACCTAGTAACAGCTGCCAGACCTCTGCGTATCCACACCGCTGGACAGTGACGGATAACAGGAGAAGAGCCAGCGGGATTGTTCCTTCGCCTGCGGTGAATTCTTGCATTATGCTCAAAATCACAAAGCCGACTACAGTACGAACAATGACCCGGGACAACAGAAAAGCCATGTCTATGTCCACGAAGTTTCGATTAAAAAGGGTTTATGCTGGTTTATAAAGGTAAAACAAAGACTATTTTAAAGGAATAGCTCAGCAAAAAATATAAATATAAATAATCCATAATGATGCTTCCTCCAGTGAAACAGCTTCCCTGTTGTCCTCTCACATCAAAATCCACCAACATGTTTAGATCTGTTTTGGCTTGTAAACGGTTCTTGATCTGGGCATATATTGCTCCCGATTCAGACGAGACGACTTTTTCACTGGAGGAAGCAATATTATGGATAGAGGGCTTGTATTTTAGCCAAACGCTAAAGTCCATCAAGAAATTTAAAAACATCTTGATGGATTTATTCCAAATTAGCAAAATGATAACTGATGGACTGGAATGGTGTGGATTATTGTGATGTTTTTATCAGCTGTTTGGACTCTCATTCTGACGGCACCCATTCACTGCAGAGGATCTATTGAGTGAGTGAGTGAGTGAGTGACATATTCTGCATTTAACCCATCCAAAGTGCACAAACACAGCAGTGGACACACACCCGGAGCAGTGGGCAGACATTTATGCTGCGGCACCCAGGGTGCAGTTGGGGGTTCGGTACCTTACTCAAGTCGTGGTATTGAGGGTGGAGAGAGCGCTGGACATTCACTCCCCCCACCTACAATCCCTCCCAGACCTGAGACTCGAACCCACAACCTTTGAATTACAAGTCCGACTCTCTAACCATTAGGCCACGACTTCCCTGGTGAGCAAGTGATGGATTGCTACATTTCTTCAAATCTCTCCAGAAGAAGAAACAAACTCATTTACATCTTGGATGACCTAAGGGTGAATAAAATTTTCTGAAAATGTTCATTTTTGGGTGAACTGTTCCTTTAGGACTATTTTAAGACCAAGTAAAAAGATTTAAGGAATAAATTGAAGGGAACACAATACTTCTATGTTCTCTAAATGTAATGATATTTTTTATTACATTTTCAAAAAAACTAAAAACAAACAAAAAAACCCAACCACTAGAATACGGAAATAACTTTTACTGTGCCTTCTGTTAACACTCCAAAAAATAAAATTTGATATATTTTTTCCAGTGCAAAAACTTAAAAAATAAAATAAAATAACACACAATTACCTAAGACAATATGTCTTTCTGAGAAACTGACTAAAATTAAGGTTTTTTTTTTTTTAACCAAGGACAAATATCTACTAATGGGCTCAGAAAAATCAAAATACTGAGAAAGATATTGCATACAGTGCCATGACTTTATGAATGTAAGACTTTCTACTCCAACCTTTTTAAGGCCTTAATCTCTGGAGGGGCAGATTAAGACTTTAAGATCAGCAGAAACCCGTCTTTAGTATACAAATAAATGCAAAATTAAAGACTCCACATATCTTAAGCACATGACGCCTACAATGAAAGCTGTTAGACTATAAAAATGGTTTGGTGATTTAGTATTTGTTTTAGTCACGCCTGAACTGGCACTGCATCGCACAGATGGTCACCCATTATCAGGGCAGAGAGACAAAATATCTTTATTTTCCTTCACAAATAAAACGTGTAACGAGTTATAACCTTCACAGATGGGTTCGAAGGAAAACAATTCATTTACACAAACACAGAACTGGTCAGCACCCTAAATAATCACGGACCACCTCAATACAACTCATCATCGACTGACACATCTGTTCCTCCAAATTCATCACACGGATGACCGGCTACATTGACTCTGAATACCAGATGTAGATCTACTGATCGGATCTAATCGATATTACCATGGTAATCTGATAAAATTATCATTCACAGATATTTATAATGTCTTATATTCAAAATATGTTAATAGAACATAAGAGTCTGACACTCATTATCAGACACAACATGTTCTAATCAACAATATCAGATCTGATCTTATGTGTCAGACTGAAAGCATCTTATGTTGATAGATATTCAGAATCTGATGTTCATAACATGCAAAGCTTATTATGAAGGTCTGATCTCAGAGTCAAGCTCTGATTAAGAACAATTCTGATATTCTGAGTCTGTCAAGTGAGATCAGATCACAACAGAGTGTATGTGATATTCAATATCAACAAAATCAATATCAGACATTGTAAATAATGAGAAAAATCTGATCTCACATTATATATTGTAATAGATCACATCACTGTCTGATATATCTGTATTTTGCTGATTGCTGACTGGATTAGGAGTTAGAATTGAATTACTAAACTAAAGAGTGTCTGATACTGCTAATCAGATGAAATGTTACATATTATTAAATCACATCAGTGTCTGTCTGATATTATTAAGCACATCAAACAATTAATGACCAGACTAGAATGTGAACAATATTACTGACCAGAGCAGGTGTCTGATATTGACAATCAGACGAAATGTTACATATTAATAAATCAGATCAATGTCTGTCTGATACTATTGTACAGATCAGACATTATACATTAATGACCAGATTAGAGTGACCAATATTATGGATCAGAGCAGATCGCAGAAATTAATGACAAGTGTCTGATATCTATAATCAGATAACATAAATCAGATCAGAGCGATTCTGATATAAGTGCAGATGTCATAATTGAATGTCAAATTTAAAATCTGATGTTGGTGATCAGATTAAATAATACCAATGTGTGTCTGATATTATTTGTTTAAGTGAGTCTGTCGTCGTTTAAATGACCAACTTACACTGATTCCCTGCAGTACTTTAGAAACATAGAGATCAAACATATTCCACCGATATTATTAATTTTAGAGTAATATCATAACTTAAATTACTAACGTACCAATACGAGTGCTATTTATATGTTGAAATCAGAAATGTTTTTTTCAGCATCTGTCTGTTTGATGTTAGCCGCTGCTAACCGACCCGCTAACGAACGACACAACCGTTATTTTACTGTAACTTTACCTCAGAATAAATCCATCAGAACGGGCGTCGGTGCTCGTAAACTTCAGTTCTTCAGCGTGTCCACGGTGTCGGTAACGGACAGAAACGGCCCGGTAAACGGCTACTGAAAACGCTCCGTCCTGAGGTGCAGCAAAACGCGTAGCGCTCCAGCAGACAGCAGCGGCGTTCTGCGCATGCGCGGTAGCAGCCTGAGAGCTCGCGCGGCGTTGCGTGCGCGTGCTGCCATCTAGCGCTCAGAGCGGAAAGCGCGAGAGTACGTTTATAAATATTTATGCCAGGTTTTCGGTAACATTTCAGGGTAAAAATAATTTGTAATTAATAATTTACTGATAATCGTGTATTTGCGTGTTTGATATATCACACACGGGTGGATCTAGTAAGAGGAAATTGTTTTGAACATGTATTTGCAGCTCCAGACCTGTAGGTGGCAGTATGAGCGCTGTTTGTCTGTTTTGACTCCTGCCGAAGGAAAGCGCTCATGTGTCTTCACATCTGAACCATGGAAAGAAAACACATGTCCGCATTATCTATTTATCAGTCGTTATCAGGAGGGATAAAACCACAAGTTCAGGTAAAAAATGTTGCATATGAGGGATGTCATGATAAAAACATAACCATAATTTCACTGCAAAGTTGTTAATTAAATCAAGCTCATCAGTAAAGGCTTCTGATATAATCAATACACATTGAATTTACTAGATATGCAGTGTACTAAACTTCTCTGTTCTCTCGCTAACAACCCCGCATTCTTTAGCTACCATTTAAATAAACTTGCATGTAAATATAACAATCATTTAAAACACTGGTATACACTATCACTCAATATTAGCAGGGTTTTCAAACCAAGGTGTGTGAAAAATGTTATAAAATCAATAAATCGTTGATTTAAAGACTGGTTGTAATAAACCCAATAGTGCAACTATGTTGAGTAGAAAAAAATACCATAATAGAAAATAAATGTTTTTGGAATAATATTTTTTACATGTATTTATAATGTTAGTTTTGTACTGTACAAATTTGGTCTTTATTCATGAAAATATATTGCTGCCTTTTAGCATGTGGACCCTAGCACCAGGATGGATTTGGGATTTAAAACCCCTGTATTAAAAATACCATGGAATTACCAACGTTTTGTAAGGGCTGTAAAAGTAATTGCATGACTTCTGCCTTGCAGGCTAAGTCACCGCCAGCAAAGAAAATCAAGAGGAAAGAGAATGGCATCCAACCAAACAAGAAATCCAATAAAAAGAAAAGAACGAGACCTCTGAAGTCCAGCATGAGGCTCAGCAGCAGTGAAAAGGAGAAATCTAAGGCCGTAAGTGTCTAACCGTATGATGACGGATAATGGAGCATCAGTGGAGATTTGAAGCTCACAATCTTCTGTTTTCCAGGAGAAGGACTGTGAGACACATAACGGTGAAGGATTTGAGAGTCCAGCTCTTGATGCGCTCCTGACAGATCTGGCGAAGGTCAACAACAGCAGAGCTAGAGCCAACAGACTGTTCCAGTGGCTTATTCACCCAGTCCAAGACAAGAGCTTCTTCAGGTGGGAATCAAAATTTCATTCGTTTCTTTATTGATGAGCTGAATTGTATGAAAGCTTGTTTCTGCCATGGGATAACAAATTTAAAGGGGTCATATGAGGCGCTGGTGTCCTGGAGTCGCTGTGTGTTTTGTTGTGAAAGCAAAAGTACTTTGTTTGGGCTTCCAAAAGAGGACACAACTAGAAATCAGTGGTTAAATAGTTTTTACTACACTGTTCCAGAACAGTGCAATGCAGATATTAGAGTGTGTGCAGCGCAATTTTGCGGAGGACTATTTCCTGAACCTGGGAGTAGCTTACAATGATAGCTGTGCTCAAAGGCTGTTTCTATAAAGTCGGGCAATTCCAACTTTGCAAGGACAGTCTGGCGCTGCTGACCCACAGCCTGTAAGTATGTTTTCTTATTTAAAGAATTTGCCACTGACGATTCAAACGCGAGTTTGACGTTTCTACAATCACAAATGCGGACATGGTAATGTTTACGCAGCGTGACGCGTAAAAAGACAGCATAAGTCATTATAATCAGTAATTATGTTCCCACTGGATGCAACAAATGCCTTGTTTATAATGGGTTTTATTGTTTTTGTGGTGTCGGGACACAGCATCACAATACGGTGAGGGGCGTAACATTTCCGTCACACGCTTGAGGTATTTGGCCAATCACAACACACTGGATAGCTGGCCAATCAGAGCATGCCTCACTTAGAACGATGAGCTTTGTAAAAATCGACACGTTTCAGAAAGAGGAGTAACGATAATGTACAGTATGTGGAAAATAATGTGTTTCTTGAACCTTAAACCCCATAAACACATTGCATTACACCAAATACACAAAATGTTCTTTTTAGCAACGTCATATGACCCCTTTAAAAGGTAGTTGCAATCACAATTCTGACTTTTCTTGCAATTCTGAGAAACAATCCAGAGCTGCGAGATACAAACTCAGAGTTGCGATATAAACGGAGAATTCTGAGAAGAAAAGTCTGAACTGTGATAAAAACTCACAATTGTGACGAATTTTCGCAATTACTGTGGCAGAAACATAACAGATTTGTGAGACGTAAATTGAGATTTCTGAGTTCATATCTCGCGATTCAGACTTTCCTTCTCTTAATTTCACGTTTATATCTCGCAATTCTGAGGAAAAAGACTAAAGTCTAATTTGTGAGATGAGTCCTTTTTTAATTTTGTTATTCTGTGGTGGAAAAGGGTTTCCATAGAATTGAATCAACATTGAACTGTTGAATAATTCACATAATATATATTTCTATAATATTTCATCCACAAAGTGTATTAGAAGTGGCTTTGGATCAGAGATGATTTACAGGTCTTGTTCTCTCCACATTATAGAGATAATTGGGAGAAGAAACCGATTCTGATCCAACGACAGAATCCAGACTATTACAAGGGACTCTTTTCAACGGCTGAGTTTGACCACATCTTAAGAAATGTAAGCAGTATTTTTCTTTAATTTAGAAGGAATCAATGTATCGAATGTCGCTGTCAGATGTAATAATGTTCAGTTTTATTTTTAGGATGACGTGCAGTATGGAGTGAATCTGGATGTGACGAGCTACACAAATGGAAAAAGAGAGACACACAATCCTCCAGGAAGAGCGTTACCATACACTGTGTGGAATTTTTATGAGGTACATTTTCAACATTGATAATAATCAGAAATATTTTTGAGCAGCAAATCAGTATATTAGAATGATTTCTGAAGGATCATGTGACACTGAAGACTGGAGTAATGATACTGAAAATTGAGCTTTGATCACAGGAATAAATTACATTGTACAGTATATTCAAATAGAAAATGGCTATCTTAAATTAGAATAATATTTCACAATATTACTGTTTTTATTCTATTTTAATAAATGCAGCCTTGGTGAGCAGAAGAGACTTGTGATAATATGCTGTTGTGCAAACATTCTTAAAATTGCAGGAACTGTCATTGCAATATAACACATCTGTAAAGCATTAGTGTTTAATTTACTGTTAAAGTGGGAAGTTTATTCACATATGTTGCTTGTCATCTGTCGTCAGAGTGGCTGTTCTCTCAGAATGCTCAATCCTCAAGCGTTTTCCTCCACTGTGTGGCAAGTGCTCTCTATTCTTCAGGAGAAGTTTGGCAGTATGGCGGGCGCAAACGTGTATGTGACCATGGTTCATTAACACTATATTATTACATAAATTTGCTACAATCTCTGTCAGTTATTGTTTAACTGTGATATGTTTTTCAGATACCTGACACCAGCGGGGACGCAGGGTTTTGCTCCTCACTATGATGATATAGAGGCGTTCATTTTGCAGTTGGAGGGCAAAAAGCACTGGAGAGTGTACAACCCTCGGTGAGTGAGCAGTTACGCTTTAAAGGAGTAGTTCACCCAAAAATGAATATTTGTTATAGTTTCTCACCCTCAGGTCATCCAAGATGTAGATGAGTTTGTTTCTTCATCAGATCTGGAGAAATGTAGCATTCCATCACTTAATCAGCAATGGATGCACTGCAGTGAATGGGTGCCGTCAGAATGAGAGTCCAAACAGCTGATAAAAACATCACAATAATCCACAATAATCCACACCACTCCAGTCCATCAATTAATGGCTTCTAAACTGAAAAGTTACATGTTTGTCTACAAACCATTGCTTCCGGCTAAAATACGAGTCCTCTATCCATAATATTCCTTTCTTCAGTGAAAAAGTTATCTAGTTTGAATCAGGAGAGAAATCTGCACAGATCAAGCACCGTTTACAAGCCAGAACAGATATGTGGGTGGATTTTGATGTGAGAGGACAACATATTTTGGTCAGAAGCGATGGTTTAAAGTTAAAATTAATGATGGATTTATTTGAAACAGACATGCAGCTTTTGGCTTCACAAGACATTAATTGATGAACTGGAGTGGTGTGGATTATTGTGATGTATTTATCAGCTGTTTGGACTCTCATTCTGACGGCACCCATTCACTGCAGAGCATCCATTGCTGAGCAGCTGATGCAGAGACACATTTCTACAAACCTGATGAAGAAACAAACTCATCCTAATCTTGGATGGCCTGAGGGTGAGGACATTTCCAGCTAATTTTGATTTCTGAGTGAACTCTTCCTTTAAACTTCAGCTGTCATGTCCATAAATTTAAATTATTTATTTATTCACTTCTGTCACTATAACAAATTCCTTGTATGTGTAAACATACTTGGCCAATAAACTCATTCTGATTCTAAAATCTTTACTTGCACCAACTGAAGAGATGCAGTATTAATTAGTAGCTCCTCTGTTGTCCTTCAGATCTAAAGATGAAGTGTTGCCACTAGTGTCTAGTCGTAAGTACAGACTTTACACACAAAGCAAGAGTTTTATTATTTATAGTGCATTATTAATTAAATCAATCGTTATAAGGGGGGTAAACACTGTCTCTGTTGCGTTTCTCCTCAAGCTAATTTCAGTCAGAATGAGATCGGGCAGCCCATCTTGGACGTGGTGTTGGAAGCTGGTGATCTGCTGTATTTTCCTCGTGGCTTCATTCATCAGGGCGACTGTCTGCCTGACGCTCACTCGCTGCACATCACCGTCTCCTCCTTCCAGAGGAACAGCTGGGGAGATCTGCTCCTCAAAGTACGACCCTTCACTTCTGAGTTGGGAATGAATTGAAAAGAATCAATGATGAATTTTGAATAAGTGAATCTCACAAAAGTTCATGAAAGAAAATTCAAATATCTGCACACCAAAATCAAAAGAAAAAAAAACATTTTAACCTAAATTAGGGCCTAATTTAGATCTTTTTGCATGGTGAGTTGTTTTTTTTTTTTTTCATGGAAATCAAGCACACTTAATATCCCCCTTTCCTAATTATCAGTAGTGGTATAATTTAATTACTGTACTATTTTTTTTGTTCTTTTTTATATTATTTATTTTTTACATTAAGGAAATGAGAATTTAGAGGAACATGCTACTTTGTTTCTTTTGATTTTTGGGGAGAATTTTGCTATCTAAGACTCAACAATTGACACCCCTGTTAAAATGCCAGGTTTCTGTGATGTAAAAAATGAGACCAAGATAAATCATTTCAGAACTTTTTCCACCTTTAATGTAAACTGTAATAATCTGTACAACTAAATTAAAAAACAAGCTGAAATCTTTTAGGAAAGGTGGAGTAAAAATAAAAAATAAAATAATGTGGTTGCGTAAGTGTGCACATCCTCTTATAACTAAGGATATTATTCAGAATTAAGCAATAACAGTCAAACTCATGTTGAATAGGAGTCAGTACACACCTGCCATCATTTAAAGTGCCTGATTAAACCCAAATAAAGTTTAGCTGTTCTAGTAGGCTTTTCCTGACATTTTCTTAGTCGCATCTTACTGCAAAAGCCATGGTCCACAAAGAGCTTCCAAAGCATCAGAGGGATCTCATTGTTAATGTATATTTAATGTTAATGTATCTCATTGTTAAGGTATCAGTCAGGAGAAGTGTACAAAAGAATTTCCATGGTATATCTAATGCCTAAAGTGAAGGCAGTCATCATCAAGTGGAGAAAATATGGTGCTACAGTGATATTACCAAGCACTGGATGTCCCTCCAAAATTGATGGAAAGATGAGAAGGAGGCTGCCAAGAGGCCTACAGCAACATTAAAGGAGCTGCAGGAATTTCTGGCTGTGTAGTATGACAACAATCTCCCATATCCTTCATATGTCTGGGCTATGGGGTAGGGTGGCAAGAAAAACATCCAAGCCTGGCTAGATTTTGCAAAAACACAAGTCTCCCAAAAGCATGTGGGAAAATGTGTTATGGTCTGATGAAACCAAAGTTGAACTTTTCGGTCATAATTCTAAAAGGTATGTTTGGCACAAAAACAACACTGCACATCACCAAAGGAACACCATACCCACAGTGAAGCACGGTGGTGGCAGCATCTCGCTTTGGGGCTGTTTTTCTTCAGCTGGAACTGGGGTCTTAGGCAAGATGGAGGGAATTATGAACAGCTCCATATACCAGTCAACATTGGCACAAAACCTTCAGGCTAGAAAATCTGAAGATGAAGAGGAACTTCATCTTTCAGCACGACAACTACTCAAAGCACACATCCAAATCAACAAAAGAATGGCTTCACCAGAAGATGATAAAGTTTTGGAATGGCCCAGCCAGAGCCCAGACCTGAATCTGATTGAAAATCTGTGGGGTGATCTGAAGAGGGCTGTGCACAGGATGACAGATTTGGAGCGTTTTTGCAAAGAAGAGTGGGCAAATTTTGCTAAGTCGAGATGTGCCATGCTGATAGACTCATACCCAAAAAGACTGAGTGCTGTAATCAAATCTAAAGGTGCCTCAACAACGTATTAGTTTAAGGGTGTACACTTATGCAACCACATTATTATTTTCAATTGACAAATGTTAAGTTGTGAATTACATTTTACGTATACATTTAAAAAGTAAATGAATGAATGAATAAATGTCCTAACAGCATGATTTAATTACTTTATTACATTTCTTTATTTGCATTACAGAAATAATGCAGATAGTAATAATGCAGATAATTGATTCAAATGTGAAGCAGATATTTCTATGTAAGATTCAGCTCAATTACATCTTGTCACTTCAGTGAATGTGTTTGATTTGCAGTTGATGCCAGCAGCTCTGGAGATCGCGATGGAGGAAGACGTTGAGTTCAGGAAGGGACTGCCGTGCGATTACCTTCAGTTCATGGGAGTTCAGAACTCTGAGAAGGTACCTGTGTTTCTACTCTATTTATATACTGGCTCCGTTCTGTTTGTTCCTGAGCCGTATTGACACAGAAATCACTTGTGCGTGTGAACAGGAAGACCCACGAAGAGACAAATTCATTGCACGCGTTGAGGACCTGATGGAGAAACTGGTCAGATTTGCACCAGTCGATGCTGCTGTGGATCAGAAAGCCAGAGTCTTCCTGCACGACTGCCTTCCACCGGTGCTGAGCGCTGGTGAGTCTCACAATAACACGCCACAGCTAAAGGTCAGGTGGTGTTTTACTTGAAAATATCCCCTTTGAAAGGTCAGACATATAACTTCTGTCTAAACCAATTCTGTGAGTTTCAGAAAATATATGTGTGGTAAATGTCTAAATATATTCCAGTTTTACAGAAATAACATGGTTCAAGTTATATTTGTTGTATCAGATATCTCACAAACATGACTTTTTTTCTCCAAATTGGCAGTTTACATCTCACAATTTACTTTTTTCTCTAAAGTTTGAGTTTATATCTTGCAATTCTGACATTTTTCTTAGAATTTTGGGTTTACATCTCACAATTCTGACTTGTTTTTGTTTCTGCTACGGTACTCTATATTAAACCAGTTACCAACATGGAATAAAACAGTTAACTCACAATTCTGGCTTTTTGTATCTCATAGTAACTGCATTTCATTAGCTCTGTACTTGTACTCTGCATAAATGACAATAAAGTTGAATCTAATCTAATCTAAATAGTTTATATCAGAATTGTGAGAAGTATGAATTGTGAAATATAAACTCAAAAATTGTAAGGAAAAGGTAAGCAATGTGAGGGGAAAAAAACCTCTAATTACCTTCCATAGATTAAAGTTCAAATATTCATTCAATAAAATGTATGTGTGTGTGTGTTTTATAGAGGAGAAGGCCAGAAGTGTGTATGGGGCTCCTGCTCGATGGGGAGACGGTGAGGCCCTCGATGTGACTGTTCAACTGAAGGGCCAAACCCAAATCAGACTCGTGCGGGCTGGAGCTGCAAGGTACCAGTATTTTCTATAACAATTATCACCCTTGTCAATCTTATATTGCATAAATATACTTGAGTTGTATAAAGTGAATTTGCAGTCTGAATTGAATATAAGAGTGAAACCTGGGGTGCCACAAAGTAATATTACTAATTATGAAGATACACATTCGTTTATATATGCTAGAATAAAAATACAAATATTTTTGTCTTCATAGGTTGTGCGGCGATGGAGAAACAGTCTCTCTTTTTTACATTACTGAGAACTCCAGAGTCTATCATAAAGTAGAGCCCAAGAGCATTGAGATGAAAGCAGAGGTAAACATGTACTCTTGTCTGAAACGGCAGCTTTTACTTTCTTTAAGCATTGGGCTGATCATGTTTTTTTTACAGCACATTGATGCCATGGAGTTTCTGATTCATTCATATCCCAAGTTTGTTTCTGTGGCCAGTTTACCATGCGAGACAACGGAGGCTAAGGTACTGCATGCATTTGTTTTATACGTAAGGACTCTATCCCTTAATGACCTGTTCAAATTGCTTTTAAGAATGAATGAATCTCGTTTTGCAGATGTCTCTGGCTGAGCTGCTCTTTGAGAAGGGACTGATCCACACAGCTGAATAAAAACAGTATTTTGTGACTAAAGAAAATGAGTGTCTTATGTCATATGCTTATTATCTGTTCTAACTACATTTTTATGTCAAATGAAATTACCTATGTGTATAAAACATTTTTAGAAGGCAAACTAAAGAGTATTTGTAATTTTTTAGGTTTCTTTGTCTTGTTGAACAGTTGTGGCCTGATTTTAGTACATTTTGGGAAAACAAACACTTCTGTAAATTTGCAGAATTGCATCAGTGCTAAAAGAGTGTGTTAAAACAGTGTCTTCTAACAACATATGCTATTGCATTCAAATATGAAAAAAAGGTTATTGCGTTTATTTCGGACACATCTTAATAGGCCATGTAAAGCAGGATAGGAAATCAAAATGTGAAATTATCAAAACAGATGATGCCGCAAAATCACATCAAATCGGGACATGTTTTGATATTTTATAACATTTAATAATTTAGCAGACGCTTTTATCCAAAGCGACTTACAAATGATGACAATAGAAGCAATCAAAACAGCAACAACATGCAAGCGCTATGACAAGTCTCTGTTAGCCTAACGCAGTACATGTAGCAAGGTTTTTTATTTTTTTTAGAAACAAATAGAATAGAAAAAAAGCTAGTGTTAGTTTTTCAAGAAAAGCTAGCAGTTAGAGAATAAATATGCAGTTGATACAGGGCCAAGTGTGTGTGTTTTTTAAATAGAAGACAGAGAGATCAAATAGAATTAGAATAGAGTGGAAGAGATGTTTTGTTTTTAGCCGTTTCTTGAAGATGGTTAAGGACTCAGCTGCTTGGATTGAGTTGGGCAGGTCATTCCACCAGATGGGAACAGTTAATGAAAAAGTCTGTGAAAGTGATTTTGTGGCTCTTTGGGATGGCATGATGTGGAGCAGGAGTTTGGACTGAATAGAAACCAGTCAACTAACAAAATCTCCCATCACTCATCCTTAATGTGCTGTAAATAAAAACTACAAGACATTACAGAATTAAATGCAAAATTTATTGCGCCAACATGCTTGATGAACAGACAATATACACATTCTAGACAGAGGGTCCAATAAATATCACTGCAGGAGTCTCACTTCCAGGTGTATTCCTCACCAGGCTTCAGTTCCCTGAAATCAGAAATGACAGATTCAGAAACGATTCACTTACACACTCTGGTTTTAAGACATGTTTATAAGATGTCGTATGACCTGCTGTATAAAGCACTCTTGTTCCTGAATGCTGTGAGCTTCTGGTCATTCCATCGGTCCAGATAAACCCCGATCACGAATCCCAGAGGAACCAGAACATTGACCCAGTGCTCACGAATCACTGCTGCGAAGTTCACCATGATGCCTGTCATTAAAGAAAAGAGACATCAATTAAGTTTAATTATTAATGGCTGCTGCTTAAATGCTTGATTATACAAATAAATAGTGTTCAAACATTTGACTCGTATTGTATACATGTCTCAGTATATGTGTATATAATTATGTCAATTATGTGGCGTCAAAGATAGTGAAATACAGCAATTCTGCAGCATTCATTGATCTGTCTGCATATATATATATATATATATATATATAAAGATAAATGTTTGTGTTTATGTGAAGGTGACTGCTCTGGGCCCGTCTCCGTCCTCACATAAACACAAGATTTTAATTTCATTACTTTCACAGAAAACCCCTTTTAAACACTTGATTCCCTTTAATAGTCAAAACGAAGTATAAAACATGTTTATTAATTGAATATATATTAATTTAAAGTCCTTTACCTTCCGTTAGTTTCCTCTGTGTGTTATTAGCACAGTAGCATTAGCTGGAAGGGTTAGAGGGCTTTGGACTGTACCAACTATCAACGTGACAGATTGAAGGGAATTGCTACAATTTTCGTTTCAATACCCTAGCACGATTGTTTGTATATATCGACTTCGGCTACTTACATTTTTGATATAGGTAATATAAAATACTTTAAAAATGATGTGTATAAATTCTGATATCATTTGGATGCTTTTGACAGTTTGATAGTTGAAAGGCTGAAGAATTATAACATTTTTCGTTTCGATTTTTCTCATCAAAAAGATTTTAGACATAGATTCAATGTGTTGCATGAATGTATCTTAAAAAAAAGAGCTATTTATGAGACTTTTATTAGTTATTTGTAAACGCCCCTCCGCTGCTGTCAGTGGTAGTGTCCAGTGACGTCAGCACAAGTGGTAATGGCTGCTGCTCTCATGCCGCCGATCTGAAACATTAATATGAATTTAAGATGATTTTTCAGCGATTTTCACCATTTATTACTGACAAAACCTCCTGAGATCAAAAGTGACATAACGAGACACGGGTACGCAAGTTTTGATGTACATAAATCAAGTCAGTTTTTAAAGAAAAGCTCTCTGGTTTGTCTGCTGGGTTTTTTCATTGAGTTCAGGTTAAGTTTAAATATCAGATTAATTTGAAAGTTGAGTAACTTTATCATGGATGAAGGCTCATGAATATGCATTCATTCTGTGCCCTTCTGTCTCACTCTGTTATTTTATGCGCCTTTATTAGCATTGTATTACAATTGGCTGGTTTTAGAAAATATTTCCATAGTATTTGGATAAATTTAATGAAATATCATGATTATGGTAATGTTTTTTGCCATATTCTTGTGGTACTGAAATGAATACCATAGCATTACTGTGTTATCAATATAATACCATGGTTTTATGGATATTTATAAAACTATGGTAATACTGTGGTACTGAATGATTGATTTCCATATTTATATACTATATTATGAATGACTTCTTTAAAGAATACCATGTTATTGCCGTAGTACATGTTCAAAAACATGGTATTTGTTTAGTACATGAGTTTTCATTCTGACTATTAAACAAACAAATGCTCTAGACTAAATGTAAGTTGTGTACTGATGATCTTTTGTGTCCATCTGTAGAATGACGTCCATCATCAAGCTGACGGCTCTCTCCGGGGTCCAGGAGGAATCGGCTCTATGTTACCTGTTACAGGTGGACGAGTTCCGCTTCCTGCTGGACTGTGGCTGGGATGAAAGTTTCTCCATGGACATCATAGATTCCCTGAAGCGGTATGATTTTTGGATGGTAAGGTGGTGTTATTGATATCATTTCCTGTATGTGATGTGTATTTCCTGTCCTGTCTCTATCAGGTATACCCATCAGGTGGACGCAGTGCTGCTCTCTCACCCCGATCATCTGCATCTGGGCGCGTTACCGTACGCTGTGGGCAAACTGGGGCTCAACTGCACCATCTACGCCACCATCCCCGTCTACAAGATGGGCCAGATGTTCATGTACGATCTCTATCAGGTGAGATGGACGGGTTTCAAAAGAAGCACTGATTAGCATTAGCTCTTAAATCTGAAGTATGTTTCTTAATTGTGTCAAATTAGTAATTAACATGGCAAAGGCTTGACAGTTCACGGCAGCATTTATATGATGAACGTAGGGGTGACCCCGAATAGTCGACGCTTCGATAGGAGGACCCTGATTCGAATCCCAATCTCACAGTCGAATATTCGCTTAGGTGTTATGATCGTGCCATTTTGGCTATATGGGGGTGCTCAAATGTCTGATTTCACATAAAACTACCGGTTTTCTCCCAATAAGTTAATATACAGCCTATTAAGTGAATGCTGCAAATAAGAATCTGAAAAGAAAGAAGCTTTAGATAAATAAATCCAACCACCTCTATAGATTTAAGTTTCACTTTCCATAATCCGTGACCGACAGAGGAGCAGATTTAAAACTTTAACAAAACTCAAATTGACACAGGCAGAGTGAAAGACTGGACTTTTTTTCGATCGGGTAGGGTACAAGTCATTTCAAAACATTTGAGCCGGTTTATGTAGGCTATATTGTGTAGATTATTTATCTCATATAGGATGCATTCGGTTGAGTTGGGCTGCAGTAAAGCGCTTCATTGTAACGTTAGTAGGCTACGGTGATATCTCGTCAGCGCGAGCGGCACAAACAATGCAGAATATTAACAGGGCTCGCAAAATTTCTAAATCCCTGGTAGCCCTTCGGGCAGGTACTCTTCAGACTTTGGTAGCCCGAAAATTTATTTAACTAGCCCAAATAAAAAAAAGACCATAAATGTCAATCAAAAACATTTTCAATACACAAATATCAATGAATATCAAGGAAAGAGTTTTACTTGACTATTTACAGGGTATCTGCAGAATTTTAAAAAATCAATTTAAGGCAATTTATGACTTTTTAAGAGCTGCACAAGTAAAATGAACACCGTATTTTGACTTTAAAACGTGCAGTGCTCATATTTATTCAATTACATAATGGCCTTTTGAAGTTTAATCCAGCCATATCGCGATCCTTGCCTTTCCACCCCCAACTGTAAGACCTCTTGAAATTATAATTAAGACTTTTCTTATAATACCATTTAACGCATTTAAAAACTTTTAGGCCTTAAAACTCTTAAATTTAGTTGTATCAAATTTAAGGATCCGTGGGAGCCCTGTATTTAAGAGAGCCCGTCGGACAGAGCAGTGATAGATTTTGGTAGCCCGACTGGAAAACAAAATAGCCCCGGGACGTCGGACTAGCGATTTTGTGGGCCCTGATTAATAACTATGACTGGGATTGTCATATACATAACATTATAATGAGAACACTATTACAATAAAACGCTTTGAATTTTTAGAGTTTAGTTGCTGTGTTTCTGCACATTGTTGCGTGAAGAATGCGTCCACAAAAGAGTTCATTCAGACACATTCATGCATTCGGGGCATTTTGTGCCGTACGTTATGTTGTATAAATGACGAAGCATATTCTATATGAGATAAGTTAAATCCCACTGATTAAAAACCTGCTATGATATGCTTCATTCTAGCCTACTGGTCATCTTCAGCGCGCAGCCTAAAACAGAAATGCATTAGTAACTAGTAAAGTTTCTCTGAAGTTTAATGTTAACTTTTAATCAAAACATAAAACATTATTTTTGTATCTGCGAGGCATCCGTTACACATTTTCCCTGTGTGTTAACATCAGTAATTATGACTGTCGAATGTCTGACTTGACTCTTGGTAATGTTTTTTGCCCCAAACATATGATTCGACTATCAGCAAGATTCGAAAATTCCGATTCGACTATGAAAATAGTCCCTAGATGAAAGTCACAAAATTAGCACATTCAAATTAAAATTAATAAATTTATAGTCGACACAAACATATTCGAATTTGAATTTTATTTTCATATTCAAACTATTTTCATGTTATAATTTTAAGATAATTATTTAAAAAGTGTTTATTTTAAATTAATAATTAAAACATTATTTAAAAAAAAATCACTTCATTTTTCAATCAAAAATTGACATGCAATTTGAGAAAAAATTGAGCGAAGTTTAAATAATAAAAAAAAATGTCCAGCTCACATCACACTTAAATTAATAACCATTTTTATTAGATTTAAAAAAAAAAAATTAGCATAAAGTAAATGATCCCAATTATAGGTACCAGTAAAAGTTTAATTTTCTTAAATTAAGCACATTTTCCGCCAAACTACCTATTACTATAATGCATTTAACGTTTGAGCTGAATTCCCATTATTCCCAATGGTGACTGTTTCTCATTACTTTGATGCACATTTTGTCTTTACTTTAGTAAAAATTTAAATCAGCATAGAAGCAGTACAAGAAATATTCTATATTATTTGAAGTTTTTTTCACATTACAGTAATGATAAATGTTTTTTTCAGGATGGCAATTTAGGGGCTAAAATATACTTAATTATCATGTATATAAAGTCCGATTTAATAGATTTAAATGGGACGTGTGGGAGCAAACTATTTTTTTAGTGGTTGTATGCAGTAATGGCTATTCTTATTATTAAATTCAATTTTAAAGAGATCTATGATGCATCATAGACTTGAATTGTTAGTTAAAATCCCAGTGTAAAAAAACCAACAACGTTGTTTTGTAGTGTTCAGTACTTCTCGCTTTGAGGCAGTGCTGAAATATTAATTGTTCCATCTTATTTGATCTCATAGTCTCGACACAACACAGAAGATTTCACTCTGTTCACTCTGGATGACGTCGATTCAGCTTTTGACAAAATCCAGCAGCTGAAATACTCTCAGATCGTCAACCTGAAAGGTGAGATTCATGTCCTCATTCACATGTGCAAAAAGAGAAGACCCAATCAGGAATGATGAATCTTTAATAATCCAGAATAATGATAATGTGTCCTTTTGGGCATCTTGGAAGTTACTCATAATTTATTAACGAACAGGAAAAGGTCACGGTCTGTCCATCACACCACTTCCTGCGGGCCACATGATCGGTGGCACTATCTGGAAAATAGTGAAGGACGGAGAGGAAGAGATCATCTATGCTGTGGATTTCAACCACAAGAGGGAGATGTAAGTATGAAAGAAATCCCCTGTAGATAAAATGAATATTGTATGTTTTATTTATTAATGGCCAATATTTGCACCCTGGAATTGATTGTCAGGGGTATTTCCTGCCCTTTATGAGGTCATTTTTCACTTTTTCTCTTGCTATGTTTTTTCAAATACTTTTTAATGCAATTTTCTCAAATAATGATTTGAAATCAGATAAATAATATTATTTAAAAAATAATTAAACTAATTAATGTTAAATTCACAACAATTATGGCTGTTAATTAAATATCAAACCAACATACAGATAACAACGTTATTAATTAATAAATTTTTTAAGAATAAATACAAAAAATTGAAAGCAATTTGAGGTTAAAATTGAAAATTGAAATAATGTGCATTATTTTCTCATAATATTTTGTAAATAGTTTGAGTAATTCAATTATAAATTATTTGGTCTATTGAATATTTATTATAATTTTACCTTTTAATAAAGCTTAAAAAATAAAACTAACTAATAAACGACTATTAAATAAAAACCAAGCTACAAGGTAACAACATGTAGCTTTAATAAATTGAATGTTACAGTATTTTGATTATCATGGCCATTTGGGTCTCTTTATTTGCCATTTTTCTGGTTCATTTCTGATCTCAGTGTGGAGTAAATCAGTTTTTTACATGATGTTTGCTGTGTCCAATCAGTCATCTGAACGGCTGCTCCCTGGAGACCATCAGCAGACCGTCTCTCCTCATCACAGACTCCTTCAACGCCTCGTACGTTCAGCCTCGCAGGAAACAACGTGACGAGCAACTGCTCAGTAAGTTCAAACTAAACCAACAGTTCGCCCGAATAGTATTTTGATGATTTGTCATCAAACGTATTTGCTGCAATGAAGTTCTACAGTGAAGTGTGACGTTCGACATTCTCTTCCAGCCAATGTCATGGAGACCCTCCGCGGCGATGGGAACGTGCTGATCGCCGTGGATACGGCGGGACGAGTGCTGGAACTGGCTCAGCTCCTGGATCAGATCTGGAGGACCAAAGATGCAGGATTGGGAGTTTACTCGCTCGCCCTGCTCAACAACGTCAGCTACAACGTGGTGGAGTTCTCAAAGTCCCAGGTCTCGCTGTCACAGTCAAATCCTTCAAAGATGCTGTTTGTGTGGTCTACAATAATATTGTAATTGTTTTAAAGCTAGCTGGCATTATAGAGTGTCACTTGCTTTGCAAAAACCAAACAAACATTCCTTGAAAGTGTGTGCTTTCACTGCATGATATTTAATGCCTTTTGAATGTCTCGAAATTCATGATATGCAGGCACTTTTTTCCTGTATGAGTTTTGTTTTGTATTTTTATCAAATGATAAAGTTAAGCAATATCATATGAGCAAGAGTGTGGTCTTATCTGAATATCAGCATGATTGTAAGCAAATGTTACACTGATTTTATAAAACAATATTTTGTCCATTTTATCCTTTTTCTCTCAAATGTGAGTTATACATTTAGAACTTGAAGTTCTGATTTGTTTTCCCTCTGAATTGGAGGTATAATCTCAAAATTGATTTATTTATTTTTTTTTCACAATTGTAAAGAATTCCGACTTTTTTCTCAGAATTGTGACGCGTTCTGGCTTTGCTCAGAATTGTGAAGAATTCTGACTTTTTCAGAATTCCTCACAAATGTATGAGTTATTAATTGCAAAAATGTAAACTCCGAATACTGAGAAAGTCAGAAGTCACAATTACATAGTTTTTTTCCCCATGGCTTTTGTGTCCCCAAACATTACATACTGAAACTTCATTACTGAATGAATCCGCGTTTGAACCAATGAGTTTAATGAATGATTCAGTGACCGACTGAATCAGTTGTTTCAATGAAATGTCTTAATAATATCTATATTATTTTTGAAATATCTAGATTTTTTTTTTGTGGAAATTTTGCATGAATAGCAAGACGTGTCATAAATCAGAAAGCTTCTTGTGTTTCCTCACAGGTCGAGTGGATGAGCGATAAACTGATGCGATGCTTCGAGGACAAGAGGAACAACCCTTTCCAGTTCCGCCACCTGTCGCTTTGTCACAGCCTGTCCGATCTGGCCCGTGTGCCCAGCCCGAAGGTGGTTCTGTGCAGCCAGCCAGATCTGGAGGCCGGCTTCTCACGGGAGCTCTTCATACAGTGGTGCCAGGATGCCAAGAACTCAGTCATCCTCACCTACAGGACCACACCGGGAACACTGGCCCGCTACCTCATAGACAACCCGGGGGAGAAGAGGATCGAGCTGGAGGTGAGGCCTAGAACTGTATCACTTAGATTTTATGATCAGCATGAAGTCTGGTTTACTTTTTCTGGCTAAGAACTGACAAGGAATTTAATATGAAGATTGGACAAAGTATACTTTTGTTTATTAAAGAACATTATGAAAGTGAATAGCAGGCACAACAGTAACAGATGAGTTTCAATATATTGGATCCATGCAGTCAGTCTTAAAGTGACAGCAGCCTAATAAAAATAAAATAACAAAAATAGCTATATCGAGATGTGAAGTAAGATTTTGAATAGAAATTTAACAAAAAAAAACTATCATAGGAAAAAATAGAGATTAGCTGAAAATATGATTTTAGTATCAGAATCTTTTTTTTTTGCTGATCATTTTCTTAGATATTAATGGAGGTGTAGAACATCAGAAAATAATGTTAGCATCCATTCATTTTAACTTTTTTTTAAAATTATTGTTAATTTTGGGATTTTTGCACTATTTTCATCGTCTGGCTTTAATATCTACATCATGCCAATGTTACAGGATGTGTGTCATGATTATTAATGAGACTGTATGGTCTTCCTATGAGAAGACGTTGTAATTATTCATGATAACTTATTTACCAAAATTACCAAAGAACAAAAGTGGATAAAATATGCTAGCGGGTAGGGCTGCACGATTAATCAAATGTGATTGTCATGCACTTCTCGTCAGTAAAGGCGGTTCTGTGATTAGTAGTAAATCTCCATAACCTGCTTTCAGATGGGTGGTGGTGGTGCAGTGGATAAGACACATGCCTTTGGTGTGAGAGACCCGGGTTCGAATCCACTGTGAGACACCAATGTGTCCCTGAGCAAGACACTTAACCCCCTAGTTGCTCCAGAGGCGTGCGACCTCTGACATATATAGCAGTTGTAAGTCGCTTTGGATAAAAGCGTCAGCTAAATGAATAAATGAAATGAAGCAGCATTTACTACACAGAGCTGTAGTTCTCTGACAAGCTACGCAAAAAAAAATCGCAGACAATATAATCGTACGATTATGAAATCGAAGAAATCGTTCGTGATAATCATAGCTGTTTGCGTAGCTTCTCAGTGAGCTACGGCTTTGTGTAGTGAATGCACCTGAAAATACCACATTTAATAACATGTTTTTACTCTAAACTCACTTCATAACATCAGCCGAGTGTTTGAAATTCATCCTTCTGTGAGATGATGTGGCGTATTTGGAGCGCTCTCTGGCCTCCGGATGGAGATTTACTACCGATCACAGAAGCGTGCTTCACTGAAAGATACGCATGACAATCGCAGCTTCTGTCTAATTGCGTTTTCGATTTCTTTTCGATCTTTCGTGCAGCCCTACTAGCAGGTAACTAGTTTGCTTGCTCAGAAAAATCTATGAATATCAAAGATTTGATCCCACAATTTTTTGGCAAATCTAGTGATTAGTTTTCCTCAATAACTCTTTTTTTCAAGCAATTTTGTGCAAAATGCATCGTATGGCCAGTGATTTTGAAGATTTTGTGTTTTCTTGCTCTTTAACTTAACCAGATAAGAAAACGATGCCGATTGGAAGGACGAGAACTAGAGGAATTCATGGAGAAAGAGAAAATGAAGAAAGAGGCTGCCAAAAAACTGGAGCAGGCAAAAGAGTGAGTGGAAATGTGTTTGAGACTGAATGAAAAACTGCTTGGATTCACCCAGAATACACTGCTGATCAAGCCAAGACTTTCTAACGGCATTTATCAAGGGCAGAGAGGGTCATTTTCTACAAATATTCAAAAGACAGATCATCACTGAAGAAAAAAAAAAATTAAATATTTTATGAATCATTCACGCGATTGGGTCACAACGTCTTGGCTCTTTGAGCTGTAATGTTAAACATTGAAACAGCAACTCTTGAGTTGATCAGGTTGTGCAAACCCTGCACTAACGCTACTAACTTGCCAGTGATGCCTTTTGCCTCCAAATTAATTCATGTTTTGCTTTCTGTTTCAAGTAGAAGTGCTAATGTCTGTTCACATTTGTGCTCTTTATTGACTCAAACCCGGACCCAAAACAAGTGAACTGACTGAAAAATCAGCCAGTTCTCTTTTACATTACACAATGCCATTCAAAAGTCTCTTCTGTTTGCCAAGGCTGCATTTATTTGATCAAAAATACAGCAAAAAGAGTGAAATATTATTAGAATTTAAAATAACTGTTTTCTATGTGAGTATAAAATGTCGTTTATTCCTTTGGAGCGCTGTATTTTCAGCATCATTACTCCAGTCTCCAGTGTCACATGATCCTTCAGAAATCTTTCTAATGTGCTGATTTGCTGCTTAAGTAACATTTTGTATTATCAATGATGAAAACAGTTCACATTTTTGTGAAGAAATGTATCACGTTTCACAAAAATGTGAAGCAGCTCCAGCTGTTTTCAACATTTGTAACATTATAAATGTCTTTACTCTCACTTTTTCAATTTAATGCATCAAAAGTGAAAAAAACTATATTTACTGACCTCAAACTTTTGAATTTGGAACCCAGTCAACTTATTTTAAAATATAACGCTGAATTGTTACGTATTATATTAATAAAAAAATTATATGTTATGATACACAATATATTTCATGATAGAAACAATATATTTAAATGTATATCTATATTGTCTTGTCCTGTGATATGCTTTTCTCTAAAGCTATTTAAGCAGTAATAAAAAAATATTTTTGCAGTTTTGACCCACATTAATAAAGAGACTATATGAGACAATATATGAGACCACTGGAAAGGAACTATTGAAGTCAAAAAGATGATAGAAAACTTACAACACCTAAAATATAAACTTCACTTTATACAATAATATTCAAGATATTGAGAAAAAGCACTGCTCGTGAGTGTTATATTCTGTTGTCATTTCTTCACCTTTACGCAGCGCTATAAGGCAATCTCAGTCGTTTATGGTTTAATAATGCCATTGCTATTATTAGATCAGCTCTGAATCCTAACCGTACCTGAGGGTTAATAACAGCACTCTGTGTTGATGGTCAGGGTGGACATGGACTCGAGCGATGAGAGCGATATGGACGATGATCTGGAGCAGCCGGCGGTGGTGAAGACCAAACATCACGACCTGATGATGAAGGGCGAGGGTGGGAGGAAGGGCAGCTTCTTCAAACAGGCCAAAAAGTCCTACCCCATGTTCCCTACACACGAGGAGCGAATCAAATGGGACGAGTATGGCGAAATTATCAGGTGAGTGAGACGAGTTATTCCCCGTAAAAATCAGAATCAGATGGTAATACCGTGATATTTATGGGTTTGTGCTCGTATTTACTCCATGAACTAATAAAAGTATTTTATAAATCCTTTATGTGTTGTTGTTTACCTAGTCTTTCATCTTATGTTGTGTAATATTCATGTTCTAACCACAGGCCCGAGGAGTTTCTGGTTCCAGAGCTGCAGGCCACAGAAGAGGAGAAGAGCAAACTGGAGTCTGGACTGACTAACGGAGAGGAGCCGATGGAGCAGGACCTGTCCGACGTTCCCACCAAATGCACCAGCATCACACAAACGCTAGACATCAGGTGATCATTCATTGCATCATCAGTCTGACTCTTATTACTAATTATGAGAAATAAGTGAAAAAAACTCTGGATGAAAGTTAATTGGAAAACAAAACCTACATTTACTTCATTTAAATGTTTTAATAGTGAGGATTGTATTAAAACCTCAGCAGTGTTTTCTTTTTTTTTTTTAGAAAATTCTACACACATATAATTTTTTATTTTTTTTTACATATAATTTCTGTGCAAAATGCTAAAGTTAAAATGTAGAGGTTTAATATATAAGAAAATGCTAAGATTTTTTATGTATTGTTTATGTATTAAAACCTCTGCAGTGTTATTTTTGAATAAATATTAGCAAATTTGTGAGATACGGCAGTATTCAAGATTTATTCGATACAATTTTCTTTTATACAAAATGCTAACATCAAATATCAATAAATATATGCATATTTGTGCAATACAGCAGTGTTCAGGACTTGTATATGTATATATATATATATATATATATACTGTAAAAATTAATCACTCAGAAATGGCTAGTAAATTCACAAAACAATTACAAAGAAACAGGAAGTAACATGTTGAATTAAACATCAAATTTTGAATTGGAAAGACTAAAATGTTTTTTTTTTTTCTTTTAAAATATACTCCAATAATCTTTTTTTTTATTTACAACTTTAAAAAATATTTTTACTATGTATATATAATTACTATTTTTGTATTATTTTTTACAAAATGCTAAAGTTAAAATAAGTGTAAAACATTCTTAATGGATTAAAACCAGTGTTAATATTATATATATATTATATATTATATATATATATATATATATATATATATATATATATATATATATATATGTATATATTTGTTTTCAGTGTTTGTTCTATACATTTTAAGTTGACAAGGTTTAAAAACAAAAGATATGTACCTTTTAAGAGGATAAATTGTATTAAAAAGCAGTGTTTAGGATGTGTCATCCTTATATGTGGCCTGCAGGTGGCGCTCACCCTGTAGTGTGTGTGAGATTCACAAATCAGTTTTTGGTAAAAATGTGTCACGCTTTTACTGACGTAGCATCATAGACGTATCCTACAGTCAGTTAAAACTACCCAGGTCTCTCCCAAACACACTCAGATGTCTGTTTGCCAATGCACCGCTGTCAGGTTTAACAGAATAATTAGCACTTATGCCTAATAACCCTCCATCCGTCTCTAATGAATTGCTCTTCTGTGATTTGTGTGTTTATTTGCCGCTGAACTGATAGATAATGTGAGTTCAGACTCCATGAGTGATTCTAATCTCCAGTGGTGAGAAAATGTTTAAAGCATTTGAGATTTGAGCTTAATTTAGTGCTAAACACTTGCCTGCATTTTACAATTATCATTCTATCATATATTTTATATATATATATATATAATAATTATTTTTTTATGTTGTATTGTTTGGTCGTACTTTCATGGCAGACTGACCCAGATATGCCGCGTTCAGAGTCATTGATTCATCTGTTGTGTCCCTCAGAGCTCGAGTCATGTACATCGATTACGAGGGCCGTTCTGACGGGGACTCCATTAAGAAGATCATAAACCAGATGAAACCCAGACAGCTAATCATCGTTCACGGGCCGCCTGAGGCCAGCCAGGACCTGGCCGAGTCCTGCAAGGCCTTCAGCGGAAAAGACATCAAAGTTTACATGCCAAAACTGCAGGAGACGGTGGACGCCACCAGCGAAACACACATTTACCAGGTACATTTACTCTCTCTGTCACACATATACATTTACTCTCTCTGTCATATATATATTATAATTATATATACAGTGGTGGGCAAAATTATTAGAACACTAGTATTTTCATGAGCTATAAAATGGTTTAAAGTCATTTATTGCTATCTTTTGCTGTAGTGTGTCAGTAGAAAATATCAGTTTACATTTCCAAACATTCATATTGTCTTTAATTGTAATAATCCAACTCTACGGGTAGGTTTCTTGAAGAATCTTGGAGACGTTGGCACAGGTCTTCTGGGTTTAGTCTGTCTCAGTTTATGTTTCTTCATGTCATTCCAGACAGACTGGATGATGATCAAATCAGATCTCACTGGATTATTACAATTAAGGGCAAAATTAATGTTTGGAATATTTTGCCCACCACTGTATACATAATTATAATATATATATATATATATATATATATATAAAAGTAAAAAATTAAGATATTGAATAGTGCACTAAAGGTTCTGGGAACTTTGAGTTGTGAATGTTTCAAAATACCATCATTTATCATGTTATGATATCATTTTAACTTTGGCATTGTGAAGTGTCCAGTCTTCTGAAATGTTGACAGACTGATGGAGCTGTAAATGTCGCTGTAGGTCAGACTGAAGGACTCGTTGGTCAGTTCGCTGCAGTTCTGTAAAGCCAAAGACACAGAGCTGGCCTGGATCGATGGCGTTCTGGACATGCGGGTGGAGAAAGTGGACACGGGTGTCGTCGCAGAGATGGGAGACGCCAAAGAGGAGACAGAGGACGGAGAGCCAGCCGTGGACGTCACACCGGAGCTGACGACTGAGCCCAGCGCCGCAGCTAACCAGCGGGCCATGAAGACTCTGTTTGGAGAGGACGACCGGGAGATTTCAGAGGAGAGCGACGTCATTCCCACGCTGGAGCCGCTGCCTGCTCATGAGGTGAGAGAGACACAGCAAATACTGCACAAACGACACGTTTAACCTGCGCTTTTTAACATTTTTGATATTTTTGTTTAGTTTAAGTAGATGATGTAAAACAAAAAAATTACTACGTACTATATAGACATCTTTTAAAAATAAATAATAATAAAAATAAAAATTTAAAAACATTACCAAACAAAAAAAATAAAATTAAAAACAGAAAATTTAAAATTTAAATCTAATTCAAAATATTTACAAAAACTTATAATGTAATTATATATTACAGTAAAATAGAATTGTATTTCAGCTAGTTGCCAAGGCAACAGTTCTCATTTCTACTTAATTTAATTTGATGTAATACAATTAATAAACACTATAGACAAATTAAAAAAAAAACTACTAATGAGAAAAAAACTTTATTACTAAAACCAAAAATTAAAGTGAAAACAGAAAATATTAAAAATAAAATCTTATTTAAAAAATCAGTTGCCAAGGCAATATTTCTAATTTTCATTTAGTTTAATTTGAAGTAATAAAATAATTAAAACTAAATAAAGACTAATAAATAAAAATTAATAAAATAATAATAGTAGTATAGACAAAAACTAAAATTTCTAAAACTTTAACACAAATTAAAGTGAAAACAGAATATAACGATAAAATGTAATTCAAAATATCAGCAAAAACTATAAACTTAAACTTTATTCTCATTGTTAGGTTTAAGTTGAATTATCATAAAACTAAATAAACGTAATAAAATTAATAATACATATTATGTAGTAAATATAAAGAGGAATATAACAATTATTTAATAATAATATTTATATGTAAATACATAAGTTACAAAACACAACTAAATAAAATTTAAATTAAATGTATTTTTGCTTAGAGATGAAGTAATAAAATAACTATAAAGTATATGTCAAGTGAAGAGAGTGAGTCACCATATAAATGAGAATAAAATGATCTCATGGTGAAGGCTGAAATAAAGCTCTGTATTATACAGTTGGTCACCAGAGGAAAGACATTCAAATAGATCTGCTGACTAAAGAAACGTTCTCAAACACTCCAGTGTTTTGTTGGGTATTCATGGGAAATAACGTGTTCTCCTCAGGTCCCGGGTCATCAGTCTGTGTTCATCAACGAGCCTCGCCTGTCGGACTTTAAGCAGGTTCTGCTGCGTGAAGGGATCCAGGCCGAGTTTGTGGGCGGAGTTCTGGTGTGTAATAATCTGGTGGCTGTCAGGAGGGTGAGTGGAATCACATTACACCACATAATATGCAAATTACCTCTTATGAATATTTGATTAGTGGCCGGCACATTATGAGTCATACAATCAGGATGTGTTCTTAATGTGTGTTGCAAAAAGCCAAATTTGGATCCACCGACTTGGGAAATCATCTTTGAAAGACATTTATGCAGTGATCTGTACGTCTTTTAAAATGGTAAAATTAAGCATAATTAATATAGTAATGGATCTATACTCTGCAATAATCGTAGCAATGCAGCTTTTTAAGCACGTGCAGCTTGTTGTATCTTGTCATCTTATTAACCTGTCAACACAAGCATCATTGGCGTTGTCTCATAATTAAGGAAAATAATACATTTGCCTACTGTATCCCACAATGCAGTGCTTCTCAGTTCATCTTCCATTTCCAATTAGAAAAATTAACTGGAAGTAATATCAGCCATTATATTTTTAAATTCAAATCATTATCTTACAAGCAATGTTAGAAATTTTTTGACGTAAACATAAGTGTATCTTTGAGAGAACTGGATGTCTCTTGCATAATTAAACATGTTAATGATGTCACGTGAATATCAATTTAGAAAGATTTACCCATCCATGATGCATACAATTTTGCATGTTTTAACAAAATAGGAATATAATGTTTACTGCACATGAACTTAAAAAAAATAAACATTTTGTTGTAATATATATGCAACATTATATATATATATATATATATACCCGGTCAACCCGGTTCTTGACGCGTACGGCCCTATGATTTCCGCGACGCAGAAAACGCGGACGGAATCTCGGAATCCAGTTATAAAAACAGAATTTACAGTTTAGCACGGAATGTCACGGAATTTGTCAATCGCGACATGGACTAGTATCTGTAAATATTAAGCCGCAAAAGTCTATTCAAATATGAATCCCGCATGTTCTGCATGTCTCTGTGTGAATGAATGCAGCAGACGTGTTTTTTTTGTTTTTTTACTACATACACTGAAGCACGCCTGACACTTGTGAAGTGAAGTACTGCCAAGTATGGTGACCCATACACGGAATTCGTGCTCTGCATTTAACCCATCCATAGTGCACACACACAGCAGTGAACACACACACACACACACAGCAGTGAACACACACACACACACACACACACACACAGCAGTGAACACACACCCGGAGCAGTGGGCAGCCATTTATGCTGCAGCGCCCGGGGAGCAGTTGGGGGTTCGGTGCCTTGCTCAAGGGCACCTCAGTCGTGGTATTGAGGGTGGAGAGAGCGCTGGACATTCACTCCCCCCACCTACAATCCCTGCCCGCCCGAGACTCGAACCCACAACCTTTGGATTATGAGTCCAACTCTCTAACCATTAGGCCACAACTTCCCCCCCACTTGCTGTGATTTCAGCATCTGCCATCTCAATGAGGACATGAATACATAAACAACATCTCCAGAACTGCTCTGAGAGTCACTTCACAAGCATTTTACCATTTCATTCGAGTAAAACCAGTGTCGTATCATATATCTACACACACACACAGAAATGTAAAGGTATTCAAGGCAACCCGGCAAAATAAAAGTTTATCTTATAGACATTGTGCCAGAAATATATTACTATTATTTAGTACAATGTATGTGGTACTATTACTACTGTTGAAAAAAAAACACTTTATTTTTAAAGAAATAATCACACAATATTTCTTCCATATTTTAATTTTTAATGTTTAAATTTCATAAATTAAAAGAAATTTAATTTTGGTGAAACTTGTATACTGTTTTTCATACTTGCGAAAAAACTTGAAACACAACTTTAAATAAATATAAAGAATGGCATTGATTTTTGTACATTTTTTGTTTGACTTTATTAATAAAAATAGTATGTTTTTTAATTAACATGTTTTTGTGTTTTGCTTTGCTACCGAAATTGGTACCGAGAACCGTGGATTTTCACTGGTATCGGTACCGAATACTGAAACTTTGGTACCGTGACAACACTAATATATATATATATATATATGCGGTAGGTAGGTAGGTAGATATGGCATGTATGTATGTTTTGCATTAGGATTAAAAAAGTAATTTGTCTGAACATTATTCCCAAAATAAAAGTAGACTACATTTAATTAATTAATTAATTACTTTACATGCAACCAAATAAAGTTTATTTATATTTTATTACTTTTTTTAAATATATATTTATTATGTGTGTGTGTGTGTGTGTGTGTGTGTGTGTGTGTGTGTGTTTTGTGCCGTCATATACATCTATTTTTAATGATTTATGATTTGACTGTTCTACTATCATTTAAATTTAATGAGCAGTGCATGGGACATAGCAACATAACACACATCCTCTTACACAGAACTAAAAAAAAATCTAGAAAATGTAGATTTAAAGAGCCAAGTAATGCTTTTGTTATGAATATAAAAACTTAGCCTAATATAACACACCCTTTCATAGTTATCATGGCAAATTAGTTAGCGTACAGGACACCAAAAGACACCCTACAGTGATATTGACCCATATAATACTGGTATATTGCCCACCTCCAGCATATCATATCATATATATATCAGGAGCCTGCCACGATATGACTAGTTAGCCAGACTTTTTGTACTACCAGTCAGTGGCAAGTGTTAAAATCATCTTGAGATTTCAGCGTTATGCAAGAACATATCCTGTGTGTACTGTGAACGGCTCTTAACATGCTCTTCTGAACACCTCACAGCTCTGCTGTACAGCACTGATCTCACTGACCCCGCTCTCTCTCTCTCTCTCTCTCTCAGACGGAAGCGGGCCGCATCTGTCTGGAAGGCTGCCATTGTGATGACTACTACAGGATTCGTGAGCTGTTGTATCAGCAGTATGCTGTAGTTTAACGGATCTCAATCAGCTCCAGTCCCTCCTTTCATTTCCTTTCCTTTTGTAGCTTTTGAGTTGTGTATATTTTATTATTGTTTCCCCCACGTTTACATGGCAGACGTTCTATCTGAAAGCGACCCAAAAAGAGAGCGTCTGTCTGGACTGAATAAGAACAATGCTTTTGTTCCAAACTGCTGGATGCAAAGAATGCGGGATGCGTTTAAGCCTTTTTTTACCCCTTATGTTGCTCAGATAAACTTCAGTTTTCATAATGAAACACAGTGTCAGTGTGAGTTTGTGCAGTTACATGTATTCTTTTCAGTGCTGTTATATAAAATAACTCAGGTTTGTTCAGAATAGCATACTACCATCTGCAGTGTATAGTATGTAGTCTGTGCATTGTATGCTAATTTTCTGTATGCATGGAAATACATACTACATTTGCTGAAATGTGCATTACGCATCAGAACATAATAGTTTGAAAGCTTTCACTATTAGTACAAGCCTGTTACAGAAAGCGTACTCTGTTTAAAAGTCAAGTCATCTGATTGTACTGTGCATAATAAATTCGCATTTATGAATTACACAGACAGGGAGCACAGTGCGATTAAAAACATGGTGCATGGCATGCTATCACAAACTTTATAAGTCCCACTCGTGATTATGAGCTCAACAAACTCAAGCGATCGAGTCACTCTTTGCTTTCATATGCAACTTTTAACTACCACGTTCCTATTCACGATCATTCATGGGCAGCACCAGTGAAAACAGACAGAGACGATGGTAGCTTTAGCATCATTAGCCTTACAGAGTGCCAAGAAGCTCTTTCAGAAGGGCAATTTGGAAAACAAATGCGTGATACTTTGTCTGGAGCTGACGTTCGCGCACGAAGTGTTGGTATTGATCCCTACACATATTGGGGACTTTACCGTTTTTTTCAGGACATTTCCTTAGACAATTAAACTTAACCACAGTGTCCTCAGCGGCTCAGATGGAGGGAGTCTATGGAGACTCCTATGTTCGTTAGTGCATCCCAAAACACAGCACTTGAAATGCCTCTTTGGCGCTGACATGTATATCTCCAGCAGCTACAGCAAGTAATCAGTAATGTCGGAGGCGGACTGCTGCTTCTTACTGTGTCTATAGGGAAGCGTCACAAATGGACTTTTTCCCCTCGGTGACGTGAACAGAGGGAGAATCTGAAACGGCTCGTTCCGAGAGACTGTTTATGATATTTTTAGATGGGTTGATTTTTACCATTATAGGCTGGTTGTTTTCAAACACCAACATTTTAGTTTGGCTAATGCACAGGAAGTTATATCATCTATTATATTTGTAACTTTTTGGACTAAGTTAAGAAATGTTCACTTTAATCAGAAGTGCAAAATAACTATTTGTAGTATAACTAGATGCCACTTGCTGAATTAAACATAAACATGCAATATAGTGGTCATTTGACAACAATTTTGAAATGTTCATCTTTATAGAATGCATGCCATTTTACATGTTTTTAAAAAAATATAAATGTATACTGCACATTATGCAACATGCTAGTGTTTCATTCTAAACATGTTCTCTGAGCTGTGCATTTTATCCATGTGTGTTCCCTAGAAATCTAACCTCTAAGATGCTATACAAAAAAGACACCATCATTTTTTTTTATTCTCTTATGAACTGCGTTGTTGTTCTTCGTATAGTCTTTGAGCTTGTGACTATTCCACGTCATGCCCTCTTTCCTTGACTTAAATAACTGATCCAGGGTCAAAGCTTCCTGTGATATTCATAAATATTTCCAGCACGGCTGATCCTGAGTCAGCTGTTTGAACGCACGATCTGCCAGCACAGCAAATATTATGGCCCAGATATGTTTATTCTCATCTCTATACAAAACATCCAGCATTAATATAGGATTAGTCCCTTCTTTTGTCAAAGTTTTCTCTTTCTCTGCTAAATATTTGAAAAGAACTTTTAAGGCATTTGCTGTATGGAAAGATAACAATAATGGCATTAAGAGTTCAGTACAAAAGTAGCCACGAGTATTGCTGTATATTGGTTAAATCCGTTTATTTTATTGAATTTTGTTCAATTATAATTTACACTTGGTGTGTTTTGTGTTTCCACAAAGCACAGAATCCTTTAAACCCAAGATGGTCTCTATCTGTATTTAGAAGAGTTTCTCCTGAATAATAATAATAATTAAAAAAAAATTTAATAAATAGCCAAATATTTTATCTTCCACCAAGTTCCACCTCGTTACAGTTGACCGGACATCTGTTGAACCTAGATTCATCTGTCAGACTCCCAGATGGTAGATTGTGACCCATCAGGCCTGAGAAGATGCTTCCACTGACCCACGGTCCTCCTGGTCGAGATTTACACCATTGTAGTAAATTAGCTCAAAAGGGAATTGTATATAAATAATTACAATTAATTATGTTTAATTACAATTATTTATATCGGCTGACAGTAATAACTGTAGCAGAATTAAATTGCCATCAACTGATCTGTTCGTCCAGTGAACATGCAGTGTAAGTTCATATCAACTCTAAGAAAGGATATTTCCTTGGCCACAGAAAATACTTTCCAATTAATGCATTAGAGCATGTAGCACGGGTCAAAATCATAAAGAGACATTCATTTGCAAGGCAGAACCAGAAACTCATGTAATTTGTGCACACGACTTTTATTAACTAAAGACTAATGCAAACTAGTCTAACAAACAAACAAACATACAATCACTCATACATGGGGAAAGGGCAAATGAGAGTTGATGGATGAAATCATCAGGAAACCAGAGAATGAAGCTATGAAAAGAGTCAGTTAACTACCTGAGTAAAACCATCAGCGCCGTTTATAATGGGGTCTACAGCTTATACTAAGCCTCTGTTTCGTTTAGTTAAATATACGATACTTGCATTGCCTTTGGTCGTTGAACGAGGTTCCGGATGCAGTCTCGGATGAAAGTTCTGATGGTTTGAAGGTTTGGTGGTGTTGGAGTTGGAGTTCTTCAAGTTCTTCCGGGTTTGAAGGGTGATGAACTCCAAAAGATGTTATTCTGGCTCGGTGGTAATTGGGAGTTTCTTCCCAGGTAGAAAGGGAAAAAGAGCTAAGAAAGAGATCTGCTGAGATCCGAGGGTCCTTGGTTGAATGGAAAGTCAAGGCCGCAAGGCATCAATGATGTGAGAGATTTATCTGCTATAGAGGTCACACCTCTGGGGTGTCAAAGAGCCAATGGAGTCCTGAACTTTTGGAGGGAAAGTTTTACGACTCTTTGTCTCTGAACATGGTAATTTGCATAGGTAATTCGCCTGGGGTTAATGCACAAACTACTAAAGATTCTTAGGACACTAAAGCCCCTTTCACACTGCACGTTGGTCCCGGAAAATTTCCGGAGTGCCTTCTGTGTGAACTAGGGGTGGGCGATATGACCTAAAATTAATATCACGGTATTTTTTATCTTTTGAACGGTGACGGTATAATATCACGGTATAACTTTTTTTTGGTACATTTTGGGAGGAGTAGCCTGTCCTGTCTCTTTAGTATGTGAATAAAGTTAATATTTTTATAATATAATAAGTAAATGGTAGGTATCCTTATCAAAAAGAGACATGGGAGAGTATTATGCATTCTCAACATTTATTTTGCAAAAAACCTAAAGATCTTACTTAACAGTGTACAACAAAACAAAAATTAGCAGTGTAATAACACAAGAACAGTGTAATAATGTGTACTTTTCTCAAAAACTAACTCTCTCTTCATCTGAACTCTGATGAAACTAGACATTCAAGTTCTTTGCCAGGAACACCAACCTGTCAACATTTTCTGGCTTCAGTGATGCCCTGGAGCTTGTTACAATATTGCCCCCTGTGCTGAATGCACGCTCGGAGGGTGAGCTTGTGGCTGGGATGCATAAGTATTTTTTTGCCAGACGGCTAATGCGCGGGAAGTGGGAACATTGGAGACGCCACCACTCCAGTGGATCAGAGTCACTGTCAGCCGTCACCATCAGCAGGTAGCCATCTAGCTCCATGTCAATGCCCTGCTGCTTTGGTGGTGCACTGCTGCACTTTTTGAAGAAACTGCCCAGGCTGTGTTTGGGCTTTTTCAGTTGTACAGGAGCAGTGCTAGTTTCCCTCTCGCTTTGGTCCTCTGTGGAAGAGGCATCTGTGGCTGTCTTCTCCTCCAGTGCTTTGGTTTCTGTAGCTACTCTGCTCCTCACTTCCTCCAACTTTTCAGGTGACATGTAGGTGGTCTTGAACCGTGGGTCCAGGAATGTTGCCATGGTGAGCAGCTCATCAGTGGCAGGATCTTTGTATTTTTCATTCAAATAATCCAAGACCCTCTTCTTGATGTCCTCGCACAGTCCTGCTTTGTCTTCTTCTGGCTTCAAAATGTTTGTATTGAGTAGATGGAGGACTGGCTTAACATAGGAGACACTAACATACTCCTCTCCTGACAGGGCATCTGTAAAATCTTGCAGAGGCTTCAGTGCTTTGGTTATGGCCTCCAACACATCAATGTCTTGCCAGGTGGGTAGAAGGAGGCGTGACTTTTGGTCTGCTGCCAGGACTTGAGTGATGGCCTTCTCCTGCTCCAACACCCTTTCCATCATTTTGACACGGGACCCCCACCTTGTTGGGGATTCTGTGATCAGCTTGTGGGGGGGCAGGTTCAGCTCTCTCTGTGCACTGGTCAGGGCATTCTTCTTTTTCCAGCTGTAGGAGAATGTGCTGACCACTTTTTTGCACATACCTGTGGCCCGTGCAACTCGAGCATCATGTTGGACACTCCTCTCTGGGAAGTAAAAAGAACGGATAAAAATATTAGCATAAGTGGGAAAAGTAGGTTATCATAGTTGAAAAACGTAATAAACCATTAACTGTAGAGCAGCATAAGTATTTATTGTATGGACACACTGAACATTAGGCTATTACAAATCTAATAGGCCATGTTGTATGTATGTTGGTCAATATTTTGCACATTCCTGCACAAATAGTACAGCTTTTTCATTTTAAATACATTTATATTGTACATATTTTTAATAATATTTTTCATATAATCTGATGATAATTGAATTTTATATTTATGTTTTCTTTTTACTTTCTGATCCGGTCCCCAGAGGAATCACGGCTAAACAATACTAACAATGAAAAATACAATACTAATGTGGTGGCCTTAAATTTGTTTTTGTTTTCTTTTTTTAATACAAACAGAAAAGGACTTGACAAATTTTCTGAATATAAAATGTTAGGTTTAGAAAGTGTAACTTACCAATAGCGTTGTGCAGTCTGTGTCCAAAACATGCGAGTCTCGACCATTTATTGATTTCCAGAGCGCGCACCATGTTTGCACCGCTGTCAGTCGTCATGCACACCAAACGCGCTTCATCCAAGCCCCAGGCGGAAAGTGCATCCTTCAGTCCTAACGCAATTATTGCTCCGGTGTGGTCTTCGGGGAAGAAGGCGGTCTGTAGGCATCTGCTGCGCAACTTCCAGTCATCGTCAATGAAGTGGATGGTGAGGCTAATGTATGGCTCAGTAGTTCGGCTGGACCATAAATCAGTAGTGGCCGAGTAGGCTTCAAGGTGGCGAATTTCGTTCATGACTCTGTCCCGTACCTCCGTGTACAGCTCTGGCAGACACTTCTGGCTAAAAAATTTCCGACCAGGCAGCTCGTATCTTGAGTCCAGAGTGTGAACCACATGTCTGAAGCCATCTCTCTCTATGGTTTGAATGGGCACCATGTCCTTTGCGATATATAGCGCAATTGCCCTGGTAATATCTTTCCATTTCTTACTACTCTTGTCGTAAGGTGTAGCAGCAGTAAACGATGCCTTCAGTGAAAGCTGTGTAGTCTTGGGACGCGCTCCGCTGGTGCTGCTGGTCCCACTTGCGCTCGTTTTGGCCCGGGTTGCCTCTTCATATTCACGGGCGTGCGTGTTTTTTAAATGATGAAACAGGTTGCTTGTGTTTCCACCTCTTGCTGTCACAACACGGCGGCAAACCTTGCATATTACTGAAGTTTGCTCCGTGTCGGATGATTTAAAACCGAACCAGTTCCAAATAACGGAGGTTCCTCCTCTTTTTGGAACGAGAGTTACCTCTACAGCGGCCTCGGTCTCTCCGTCTGGTTCTGACACTTCACTCATCTCTTTTCAAATAGTATATAGTCTACAGGCCCGACCTTTCTTCACGATGTTTCACCAGTCGTTTAATGGCCACTCCGCTTTTACCTACCACGTGCAAGGCTGATACGAATGTGTTTTACTTTTTTATTTACAACAAGTATTCAGACCACAACTGAACGTTTGAAGAAAATTTAATGCCTTATTATTTAGAATTAGATATTATTGATGTAAATGCAGCCGTTCAAGGAACATAATTGATTTATTACGGTATTGACGGTATTAGAAAATCCATGTCGTGGCGCAATGTCACACCGGTGATGACTATGACACCGGTGTACCGCCCACCCCTACTGTGAACGCAAATTTGTCCCGGGATTAATTCTGGGATCGATCCCGGGTTGGGGACCTAGTACCATTGCCGGGTTCAGCACACAAGCTCTGTGTGAATAAAAGCCAGAACCAATGCCGCGTGTTATCATGCGACTCTTTTACCGACAGATCAAAGTTCATACGACGAAAAATGTGTAAACTGGAATGAAGCAGCGATCAGGGAGCTCCTCACTATAAAAATGAAAAAAGCTGAAATCATTCGCCAGTTTAGTGAAATGGTGCGCGGCGCATTATACACGTCACATGAAATGTCATGTGTCTTTACGGGTTGTGTGTGAACGCACACACAGATTCCGGAAAATCACTGGCAGTGTGAATGAACCAAAATCCAACAATCCCGGAATGATTTCCAGAACACATTACCCGTGTATGTTCCAGAATCTCTGTGTGAAAGAGGCATAATATGTTGCATAGGTATCAACATGTAATATGAATCTCAATTAGATCATCCGAAGATGAATTGATAGAGACTAAACATGGTACATTTAAAGTGATATTAACTAGTGATCTATCATAAGCATGCATAAAACAGTATACAATAATAATAATAAATAATAATTCGTTACATTTATATAGCGCTTTTCAAGGCACTCAAAGCGCTTTACATAGTAAGGGGGGTGTCTCCTCGTCCACCACCAGTGTGCAGCATCCACCTGGATGATGCGACGGCAGCCATAGTGCGCCAGAACGCCCACCACACACCAGCTTATTGGTGGAGAGGTGACAGTGATGAAGCCAATCAGTAGATATGGGGATGGTTAGGAGGCCATGATGGTCAGAGGCCAATGGGCAAATTTGGCCAGGATGCCGGGGTTACACCCCTACTCTTTTTCAATACACAAAAACATATACAAGAACAGTAATAATATACACAATGACCTGAAGGATATGTGTGTTAATTCAAAGAAAGGTTTTTCTATGAATTACATTTACATTTATGCATTTAGCTGCCGCTTTTATCCAAAGCGACTTACATTGCATTCAAGTTACAGTTTTTACATTTTATCAGCTCTTGCTTTCCCTGGGAATCGAACCCATGACCTTTGTTTTGCTAGCGCCATGCTCTACTATATGAGCTACAGGAAAGGAGAATTAAATAGAGAAGAGTCCATTTTTATGGCCATTATGTGTCTTTCCTAAAGGGGAAATTGGGTGCTCTTTCCTTTGAGCAATAAACTAGTGTTATCAGATTGGTTGCCATGGAACCAGGGGCCTGTTCTGTCTTTCTGAGGTGTTAGATGCATTTCGGGGGTAGGGTCCACAGACCCTCAGAGGGGGGCATTAGAGATTATTTGTTAAATATAACAAATAGTTGTGTGCCTGATTGGTCCAAATGCTACACCGTCATGACAGACACTTGGCATAGTGATCTCAGTCTATAAAGCAAATGGAAATGAAAGTCCCTTATGGGCCCTTCCTGTGCTGAAATTGAGTCTAAAATTAAGGTGGAAGTCAGCAATTAATGTTGGTAATAAATAATAATTTTCTATGCTCTTCAGTCCTTAGCTTTGAGCATGTATAACCTACTACTCTGCACTTTTTAGTAGTAGCACTTTAATCTCTTATTGTTGAAAAAATAAGTGTAATTTGCACACTAGAACCCAGCTAACACCGAATGTTCTCAGAAACGTTCATAGAATGGTTTTTAAAGTCGTCTTGTCTTTAATGTTTACAAAATGTTAACAAAAAAATAAATCAATTATAATTTATAATTAGAGGGGAAGTCGTGGCCTAATGGTTAGAGAGTCGGACTCGTAATCCAAAGGTTGCAGGTTCGAGTCTCGGGCCGGCAGGGATTGTAGGTGGGGGGAGTGAATGTCCAGCGCTCTCTCCTCCCTCAATACCATGACTGAGGTGCCCTTGAGCAAGGCACCGAACCCCCAACTGCTCCCCGGGCGCTGCAGCATGGCTGCCCACTGCTCCGGGTGTGTGTTCACGGTGTGTGTGTGTGTGTGTGTGTGTGTGTGTGCATTTGTTCACTACTCACTGCTGTGTGTGTGCACTTGGATGGGTTAAACGCAGAGCACCAATTTCAAGTATGGGTCACCATACTTGACAATACGTCACGACTTTATTTTTTTAACGTTAATACTTGTTTCAGAATGTCCCATGTTGTTTGCAAAACAATAGCCCAAAAACGTTATATATACATTGTTAATGGAACATTTTTTAGTTGGACATTCATCTAAGCTTTTTTAAGTGTCATTACTTAGTATTGTTTCATAATGTTAAGATGACACTTAAAAGTAACATTCCCATAATGTTTACAAAGCATTAGCACAAAAGCATTATAACATATTTTTTTTATGTTATTACCGGTACTTACCACTCTCATCAGAGAACAGTTAAAGGCAGCTTTCCCATAACGTTTGCAAAATGATAAATGTCTGCAAAACATTAGCACGAAAAACATCTTTCATGAAACCTTTTTCTGAAATGTTTTAGTTGGACATCCATCAAACGATTTTTAAACATTATTTCTTGTTTCAGTTTTCAGAGAACATTTAAAAGCCAACATTCCCATAATGTTTGCAAAATTGTAAATGTTTGCAAAACATTAGCACAAAAACGTCATTAATACATTGTTCATGTAATGTTTTTTGAAACATTGTAGTTGAATATTGGTCAAACATGGTTTAAACATTTTTTAAACAGTCACTTGTGTTCAGAGAACATGGAAAAGTCATGTTCCCATATTGCTAAATGATGAAATGGAAAGTTCTGGGACATCAAAAAATGCCTAATGTGTAAAGACAGTGTTTTATACTCTGTAAACACGTTATTAATAAATCATATGTACAGACAAGCAAATGAGTCCAGTATATGTGTTTAAAAACAGGTTAAGCATTTTCCTCCCATAGAAACCCGTTATAAGGAAGATGTAGCCTATTAAAACAGCGTTCTTATTATGGGCTCTGCTTGTTTGTACATAGCATGATTTATTAATAGCCTACTGTGTTTACTGAGTTTGGTCTTTTAAAAACACTGTCTTAATGCATTAAGCCACCTTAAGTGTTTTCCTATGAAAATGCTTAACACGTCATTAAACAGGTTGCGTTCTTATCAGGTGCTCATCTGCTTGTCTGTATATGGTATGCTTTATTAAAATTGTGTTCAGAGAGTTTGGACTTTTAAAAACACTGTCTTGATGCATTATGCCAAGTTAAGTATTTTCATTTGCGGGTTAAATGCTTAACGTGAAATGAAACATATTGCGTTCATATTCTGGGATCATTTGCTTGTCTGTGCATAGTATGCTTTATTAATATTGTGTTTGAGTTTGGTTTTATAAAACACTATATTAACGCAGCCACGTTAACGTTGTCCCAACGTTCCCTTAATGTTTTCTCTAACATTAGCATAAACAAGAAAATGGCTTATAATGACAGGAAAAACAGCTAAATGTTCTTAGAACACATTTTTGTTAGTTGGGAAGAGAAGCGCAGTTCACTGAGTGACTGTCTGCACCTTCTCTGTTGCATAATAGTTTTATAGGCCTACTCTAGAGACATTTAAATGTAAAGGCTTCATGTGAAGGCCAGAACATTGTCCGTCCTCGTGTTTTATGTCCCCCAGAGTAAGTCAACTCCAGTAATCCTCTCTGTGAAAGAGTTGAAGAGATTTAGAAAAGGCGAGCGCGATTCCTCGCTAAAGTGGAGCATGATTCCAGCTCCACCTCTCTGCATTTCATTTTGATAAGTGACAGGGACCGGCAGAAATGTCCATCAGCTAATCCTCTTAGCGTTCATAATGCTGAGTCCGCTTTAATGGACCTGACAGCTGAGCTGTAAGACCAGACCGGCCAGAAATGGACCGTTGTGTTCCTGGAGCACAAAGTTCAGCCACTCATCCTCAGCAGCGGCGAGATGGCGACATAAGCGCTGTACTAAACCTAAAACCTACCTAGACAGCATTTTAAGACATCAACTTCCAGTACAACAGCTGTTTAGTAAGGTATATTCCTCCTTTTAACCAAAATCTGAGACTATTTGGGGGGAAAAAACACCCAACATGAGTAACATTATGATTATAAATCATGATTGTTGCCAAAATGTAAAAATGTACCAGTATTTATGTGTGCTATTTATTTATATGCGTATCGATGTGAGTATCATTAGCTAAGCTACATGCTAATGACAACACAATGGGATTGACTTGAACTGTCACCAACTCATTTTCAGAGGCCAAACAAATGAAAATATATGGATCGCGTATCACAAATCTTTTTTTCTTTCTTTCTTAAACAGTAAAAACATCAAACAATTAAGGTAATACTGTTATAAATAAGATAAAATAAATAAAGTACATAGATACAAATCCCTTAAGAGAATTAACCATGGTTTTGTTATAAAGTGTAGTAATCATGTTTTTTTTTTGCATATTTATTACCATTTGTATGACCACAATTTTACTACAAATACCATGGTTAAACTATGGTTAATTTGTGGCATTGTTTAACTAGTAACCATGTTTTTGTTGTTGTTGTTTTAAGTAAAACCATGGTTTGACAAAACGTATATTTATTTTATTTCAGTTAAATTTTATTTCAAGTCACATGACCCTAGTGATAGCTTTTTTTGTAGGTATCTACATCTGCCTTGCACTACCCTCTTTGATTTACTTTGTCAAACATAATCAGTGAGATTTACTGGCAAAATGGAAAGGAAAGGACGTGTGGCGATCCATACTTGGAATTAGTGCTCTGCAGTTCACCCATCCAAGTGCACACACAGCAGTGAGTAGTGAACAAACACACACTCACACACTGTAAACACACACCTGGAACAGTGGGCAGCCATTTTTGCCACGGTGCCCAGGGAGAGGTATTGAGGGTGGAAGAGAGTGCTGGTCATTCACTCCCCTCCTACAATACCTGCCAGACCTGAGACTCGAACCCACAACCTTTAGGTGACAAGTCTGATTCTCTAACCATTAGGCCACAACTGCCCGTGAATGATATATATGAGGAGTTTATTCACAGAGGTGTACACGCAATGATTATAATAAATGATCAATCAGCAATGACTTTGATTGACAGTGTTTAAACCCCCAGTTTTTACTTTCTAGTATTTGGAGTCATTGATAGAAACCGAGCATCCACAACAGTATTCATTTTTCCCAAACTGTGCAAACTTGTCTCTTTATCTTCAGTCGTGGTGCTCCTCGCAGCAGGTGGGTGAGATTGTTGTTCACCCACGGATAATCGAAGCAGTAGTTTGGTGCCAGCGAATGGCATCACTGCGTGTGGGATCTTTAATGGTGGACCAGCTCAAAGCTCTGTTGATTTACCTACAATTCTCACCAAAACCATGCAGTTTACTGTAGTTTTGGGGACAGAGAGGGTTTTGCATTCTCTGCTTGCAAAAGTCACCATGTTCTGGATGGTTGCTATGCAGTTACTAAGGTCTTCTGAGTGCATGCCTGCCTTTGCAAACAGTTTGAACATTTGGATGGTTTGTGTTGGTCTGTGAGATTGTAACTAATGATGTGTGAATATGGGCAGCGTTAGACGCTAATCAAACCCTCCGCTGCAGATTTGAACCGCAGTCAGCAGAATTAAATCATGCTTGATAACATTATACTCCTCCTTACAGCAAATCAGTGGGGATGTGGGTGATGATGTTTTTCCATTTAATAATTTAGCAGACTTGCATTACAATTTAATAACAAATTTGCATTATTATTCCCATTTTTGGAAAATATTGTATGGCATGTATTGTAGTACATTACTGTGAAATAATAAATGAGCATTATTGTTTCCATTTTAGGAAAATAGATTTCCTTTTTTATTTTTGATAACCATTTAATAATAAATTTGCATTATTGTTCCCATTTTCGGAAAATATTTTTTTTATTATCATTTCATAACAAATTTGCATTATTGTTCCCATTTTTGGAAAATACATTTCTTTGTATTATTTTTGATTAATATTTAATAACAAATTTGTGTTATTTTTCCCATGTTTGGAAAAAATATATTTTTTAATTATCATTTAGTAACAAATTTGCATTATTGTTCCCATTTTTGGAAAATAAAATGTTTTTGATAGCCATTTAATGATAAATTTGCTTTATTGTTCCTATTTTTTCTATTGTTTGTTTTCCTGTTTTAGGAAAATACAATGTTTTTTTTATTAATTCATAAATAAGTTTGTTTGTTTGGAAAAAAAACATGGTATTTTCTGCAGTTCATTACCATGTACTTTCAGTTCAGTCCATTTTCTCATGCATATTTTCAGATACTAACCTGTTATAGTTATTTAAATATGCTCAGTATAACGGCTGATAATATCCACCAGGTGCTTGAATTGCAGATGATCGACTGAAAGTTTGTTCCTGAGCTGGTGGAGTTTGTGATAAGCAGGAAAGTACAGAAATAGCTGTCAGTGTGTTGAAAGAAGAACGAATTATGCCCTGCTCTATCAGTATTATACAACATGAGAACAAAGTGCATTGTGGGTAAGCTGACACTGTCATTTTTCTGCAAGAGAGAGATGTGGCAGTGCAGATATTAGATAATATTCTACGAAAAAGAGAGTAGCAGCAATAATGTAAAATGCAAGGGAATGAAAACAGCTCCCTGAATCTTAAATTTTGTTCAAACAAAAAAGTATTTCCATTAATATTTGTACACGTACCACAAAATATATATATAATTAAAGTCACAATGGTTATTCCATTTCTTGAAGATGATATACAGCACAATTTTCAGCTGGTTAGAGAGTATTAAATTGGTTTTAATGATGATGCGCTCTCATAATGTATAAGATACAACGGGTTTTGCAATTGTGACGGTATCATCATGATAAAGACCTTGTTTGTGTCTCTACTGCCGTCCAGTGCAGAAGAACTCAAAGTAAATTCACCTTGAGGACAATTGCAAAGCCTATTGATTAAATGGGCTCTTTCTCTGAGTAATAACCTTTGTGATTTGTCTTTGTCTGAGTAAAGGTTAACCTCTTAAACCTCTGCGTTCCTTCCACACACAGCTAATGGCGAGTGGTTGAGTTGAAACACTCTACTTTGGGCAAACCATTCACAGTATACAATACACAACACCCACAAATGTTGTTTTAATTGAAAACCTTTCATATTTAATGAAATGAGTGTATTATGATGCTTCAATGTTGCTCTTTTAGTCATTTTGTAGCTCTACACACCATATAATGGAACCAGTGGAATGGATGTTCTTCAAATCGTTTGTGTTTCACAGAAGAAATAAGTCATAGAAAGACTCGAGGATGAGTAAACATTTATTACTAATCTTATTCGTTAATAAGTGTTCATTAGTTCATGCTAGCTGAGGTCCATTTAATAATAGTCATTTTGTATTATTTTATTCATCTATAACTAAATGTTGAAATTAAAATGAAGATAAATAAATGCTTTAGAAGTATTTTTCATTGTTATTTAATGTTAAGTAATGTGTTGTTTTAGTACCATTTTTAGTATTTTGAATATTTTTTGTGTGGTTTTGTTATTTTCGATTATTGAATTTTGTTTTCTATATGTATATGTAGATTGTATGAATTTTTATTTCAGTTTTAGTTATTTTAGAAATTGAGAAATGTTTCCTTGGCAATTAGCTAAATATGTTGCAGCATTTAATTTTTTTTTCAGATTTTATTTTATTTTTTTTATATATTTTCAAGATTTGTATTTTTTATATTTTAGTTAACTATAGTTATAACAAATAATTAAGAAAAACTATTATATAAAACAGGACACAATACTGTTATTATATTATTTGAATGAATTTCCAGGTGTTTTACCTCTAAACTTGTACTTTTTGAATTTTACACCGCATTACCTTGTGTTTTAGAGTTAACGGAAATATCTGTAAAACTAATTGATAATGTCCTGGTAATGAGCTGCCAGTACGATTTCTGTTATTATTTCTTACAGTGAACCCTAGTAGTTAACAAATAACGTGTAACTTGATGACAGGATTTTCATTAATATGAATTGGCAGCTGAGTCATGTTTATTGCATTACATAAACAGTCTAATTTTCGCACTGGTCCTCTTCTTCCTCAGCTGAACGTGATGGTGAGCAGATGCGACTGAGTGTTCGGCACTAAAGGTCAGTGTTTACCAGCCCGCAGGTTTGTAATCATTAGTGTTGGAGGGGAGATGTTTAATGTGTAATGAATCTGGCACAGGCTGACACGGTTTATTTGGTGAACGTGTTTGTGTGCGCGTGTGCCATCCAAACAAACCCCAGCACACCACCATGAATAATCGTGATTCTGATGAATATTTTATCTTCCTGCCAGTGATGCAAGAGCTTGTGGATGCATTCAATGTGGAGTGTACCGATGGGACCGTAAGCCCTGCGAGTGTTTGAGCTGTCTGTGACATCAAAACGTGTGCATCTCATTGCAATAGAGAAATAGGCTATTTTCCAAATTTCCACAATTATTGCTTTACTGTAGAATTACTGAAGTAAAACATTTAGGGGCATTACAGGCATGTGAACAGCCTGTATCAAATTTGATATGCACATTTCTAAGCCCAGAAAATAAACTACTGGAAAAACTGTTGCACACAATAAACTCCATGCCTTCTGTCCTCTGCTTGATAGTTCATATTTTTTAGCAAGCAAAAGGCCTTTAGTATAATTGTACAAACATTTTTCTTCTAGAAATAAAAATTTAGTTCAGTAGGAAAACATACACTACAATTCTAAACTGAAAGCATCCATACAAGCAAGCGTTTATTTATATAGCACTTTTCCAAACAAGTTAATGCAGTTCAAAGTGCTTTAAATCAAATACAAAACAATAAAATGCAAAATAGAAATAACCCATTAAAATACAAGAACAAAATTTAAAATGAAAAGTAAAAACACTTCATTACAGGTTGCCAGTCATAAATAGCCCTAAGTTTCACAATAAATATCAAAACTCAAAATATGTCATTTCCATACCTAAAATACATATTTTACAGTCACTGTTATGCACACTGATCATAAACACAAATGCTTCCTACCAGTGGTCAGCGCCAGCGGTCACAAAACTTAACATCTAGCTCAGGTATTGCAAAATATTTCAATACATGGTGGATTTTTCTAACTGTTGTTTCATATGTCAGGCTTTACTGTCATGAAAATAATGGCACAATGCAATCACAATGTGTCATAATTCTAATACAAATTGCAAGGAAAATAACTTTTTTTAAAATAGGCTTTTGCATGCAAAATATGACTTTATTATGACTTAATATGATTTTTTTCATTATCCAGATGACCTTGACTCTGGTGTGAAACTCAGTCGACTGCCGCTCTCATGCAGGTCTGCCAGACGTCGTGTTAAAAGGATTTATCCGCTGCTGGACGCTCGTGGCACGAGATCACAGAAGTGTACAGTTCCTGTGCCAGAGCCATGGACTCCTCATGATCTCCTGAGACACAGACAACCGAAGACATAGAATAAGACACCGAAGAGCAAATCAAACAACTCCAGCTCAACATTAAATCAATATTGTTGCTATTTACTTCCATTTTACTGTCAACTCAGTCATGTATGCTATTGAGCCATGTTAAGCCACAGTAAAATATCTCAACCTTTCAGTGAACAAAAGTGCAGTATGTAATATAGACAGATAGTAGTTGAAATGTGTACTGCAGTCCAAATTCAAAATATTAGCTTTGTTTCTCCAGTCATAGAGCGTTTTTTAGATGGATTCTGAGACTTTTTATGTCGGGTAGAATCTGCGAACTCTGACCCAGTTTGTTTGCTGACTTCAATGGCTGCAATACACTCTGTTTTCCGCCAACGGTGCCACCCGGGCTGTTGAAATACTATTGATTAAATTGGCAGTGGGCGCAGTCACAAAGACCAAAACAAAAACACACATTCCGACACAAAACACACATTTGAAACTACAAAAACTGGCTGTAGAAGTTTTCTAAATTCAAATGTTACTTGCTAAATGTTAATTAAATAAAGTAAAAGTAAAGTAAAGTAAAGTCGTGACGTATTGTCAAGTATGGTGACCCATACTCGAAATTGGTGCTCTGCCTTTAACCCATCCAAGTGCACACACACAGCAGTGAGTAGTGAACAAATCCACACACACACACACACACACACACACACACCGTGAACACACACCCGGAGCAGTGGGCAGCCATGCTGCGGCGCCCGGGGAGCAGTTGGGGGTTCGGTGCCTTGCTCAAGGGCACCTCAGTCGTGGTATTGAGGGTGCAGAGAGCGCTGGACGTTCCCTCCCCCCACCTACAATTCCTGCCGGCCGGGGGCTCGAACTCGCAACCTTTCGATTACGAGTCCGACTCTCTAACCATTAGGCCACGACTTCCCCCTATAAATAACTGGCTGTAGAATTTTTTTTCGTATAAATGAGTATGTGAACTGAAATGATGTGTCTTAAATATTTGCAAACATATATTTTTATGGAAAAATACATACACCTTTAAAAGAACCATTGTTTTCTTAATGTGAAATACATTTTAATAATCTAAAAGAACACAATAAGGAGTCTTTTAAAGGGGTCATATGATGCGATTTCAAGTTTTCCTTTCTCTTTGGAGTGTATCAAGCTGTTTATGCATAGATAAGATCCCTGAAGATGCAAAGACTAAAGTCTCAAAACCAAAGAGATATTCTTAATAAAAGTTAAGACTCGACCATGCCCTCCTAAAACGGCTCATTCAAACACGCCCCCACATGTCTACGTCACGATGTGGGAAGATTTGAAAAACACCGCTCAAATGTAAACTTAATGAAAGAAGGTGGAACTGTTATTCTCGCTGTAGTGTTGTTGCTGCCACCGGCGCCATGTCCTGGAGACGCTGTGTTTCGTTGTGAAAGCGAAACTACTTTGTTTGGGCTTCCAGAAGAGGACACAACTAGAAATCAGTGGTTAAGTTGTATTTACAACACTGTTCCAGAACAGTTCAACCCAAATATTAGAGTGTGTGCAGCGCATTTTACGGACTATTTCCTAAACCTGGGAGTAGCGTGGCAGTTATGCACAAAGGCTGTTTCTATAAAGTGGGGCAATTCCAACTTTGCAAGGACAGTCTGGCGCTGCTGACTCTCAGCCTGTAAGTATGTTTTCTTATTTAAAGAATTTGCCACTGACGATTCAAACGTGAGTTTTGAGCAGTGTAGAGTAGTGCTTGTTGTTTGTCGTTTCTACGATCACAAATGCAGACATGGTAATGTTGTAAAAGGACAGTATAAGTCATTATAATCAGTAATTATGTCCCCACTGGATGCAACAAATGCCTAGTTTATAATGAGTTTTATTGTTTCTGTCTCATTACGCCGGGACACAGCATCACAATACGGTGAGGGGCGTAACATTTCCGTCTCACGCTTGAGGTATTCAGCCAATCACAACGCACTGGATAGCTGGCCAATCAGAGCAAAACTCAGAACGATGAGCTTTGTGAAAATCGCCGTGTTTCAGAAAGGCGGAGCATTGAGGAGCAACAATAATGTACAGTATGTGGATAAATAACGTGTTTTTTAACCGTAAACTGCATAAACACATTGCATTACACCAAATACACAAAATAATGTTCTTTTTAGCAACGTCATTTGACTCATTTAATCAATGGAAAGGTTTCATGGATGTTAAAGGTTCTTCATGGAACCACGAATGCCAATTAAGAACCTTTATTTTTAAGAGTAAAGGTGCAGGCTTTCTAAAGTTTTGTAGATTAACAGCGATTTATTGCTAATATTAAAGTTTTGTATGTTTCCTCAATAATAGCAAGTAACAATATATTTATTCTTTGGTTCAGGGTTTGTTTTTAAATTTACTCATGAGGTTTGACTTCCTCACATCATTTGCATAATATTTCCATATGGTGAGGGTATGCAAATTTTTCCCCTGCAAACAAACTAATCATTTGTGAGCTTGTGAACACAGAGCACATTGTACCTATTTTTAAAGTCTTAAAATGTTTTTGCTTTGCAGATGTACTTAGATGCCTCAAAAAACTCTGGGATGACAAAAAGATAATATACACAGCTGCTCAAAAGTTGGGGTAGGTAAGATTTTTTAAAAGTAGTTTTTAAGAGTTAATCTTTGCTCAGCAAAGATTTATTTGGTTAAATATAAAGTAAAAACAGTAATATTGTGAAATATTGTTACCACTGTTTTCCGTCGGTAATTTTGAGAGACTTTTACTTAGCAAGGATGCATTCAATTGATCAAATGTGACATTAAAGGCATTTATAAAACAAAATATGAAGCAGCACAACTGTTTTCAACATTGAGAATAATAAGAAATCTTTCTTGTTATCAGTATATTAGAATGATTTCTCAAGGAATATGTGACTGAAGACTGGAGTAATGTTGCTGAAAATTCAGCTTTGATCACAGAAATAAATTACATTTTGCAATGTATTCAAATAGAAACACTTATTTAAATTTTTTATAATATTTCACAATACTACTGTTTTTACTGTATTTTTAATCAAATAAATGTAGCCTTGGTGAGCAAAAGAGACGTCTTTCAAAAACATTAAAAAAATCTTACTGACCCTCAAACATTTGAATAGAAAATTAATACATTTTGAAGAATGGTGGCACAAGCAAATCTTCTTTTACACAAAAACAAACAAACGTATTGGGTACAAGATGCCAAAACAGATGTAATGTTGAACGTGGAGCGTTTGTTAGTGGATGATGTTGATACTGAATGTGATTCTCTGCTTTAGGACACCTGTGTGATCTTGAGCAGAATGATGCTGATGTGTCCAGGTGTTTTTCTAGTCTAGTATATCATCATGACAGTGAACGTCCTCATTCTCTGGAGGTCACATCTCACGTTCCTCTGTGTGTATATACTTTATAATTGTATTGCAAAGGAGAATGAAAAGTTTCCATTATCACGAACTTGAGCAGCATTTAATTGAACACGGTGAGCAATAATAGTTCAACAATGAGTCGGGCTAGTTAAGGCAAACGCTGGCATTATTAAAGCTGGTGGATTCTGTCTGCTGAACAGTAAAGGACAGCAGACCTGGGACAAGGACACCGAGATATATGTGTGTGTGGTTTATGAAATAAAAAATGTTTTATGTTAATGTTTTTCCCCCTTTTTTCTCTAATAATTTTTAAAATAGTTATTTTTTATTTGGACTTTTAAGTAAATGTGTGTTGCACAAAAAGACAATGCTGTTTTATTTAAAGGCTCATAAATAGCTTATAGATGAGATATGAGGTGACAGTATGAAGCGTGACACTTAATGTAGCAGTGCAGATTCTTTATGTCTATATAATGTATGGTATGCACCATACATGTCTGAAGCCATCGTTTGACCTTCAAGGTCATTATATAACTGAAACAAAGGTAGATGTTAACACAACATGCCACACACACACACACACACACACACACACCCCTGAACTTCTTAATGTGACTCTTTGTGTGTATTTAACCAAAGATATTTATTTTACATGTATGAGTTTTGGGAAAATTAAAAAAAAGTATTTTGCTCACCAAGGCATTTATTGCATCAGAAATATTATTACAATTTAAAATAGCTGCTTACTATTTATATATATTTTAAAGGGGAACTAACACACACAGTTTCACCCAATCTCATGTTAATCTTGAGAACCTGTAGAGTAGTACTGCATCCTTCATATCTCCAAAAAGGCTTTAGTTTTATCATATTAATAAAAGAAAGATACAGCTTTACGATTCTCTCCGAAAAAAGCCGAGCCCCTGGAGGCGTGCCGTGTGGGCGGAGCTTAAGAGTGACGAGCACTTGCGCTGATCGCCAACAAAACAGAGACATTTGATGCCGTTTCACTGAGTAGCCCCAGAGTGCACCCTGGACGATGGGGCGGGGCGACACATTAAGGTGGGGCGACACGTGTCGCTCCGCCCACCCCCAATTTCATTGGTTTATAATACAGCAGAGCTTATTGGTGCAGACGTTTGAGCATGAGCATTCTTTTATATAAGTTTTTATGAATGATTTACGCTGTTTGGCTGTACTACAGAAATATTAAGTGCTAACAACAATGATTTCGGTTAGAATTAATTAGCAAATGTGTGTTTTTTAATTTTTTAATTTATGACGAATTAAGATTAAGTTCCTGTCAAACGCTTGGATGGCTCAGTCCTTTAAAAAAAACAGGAATCACTGTACTATATTAGACCTACTGATTTTAGATTTTTAGTAGGCTAGTTATTATATCTTTAATAAATAAAAAAATATTAATCACAGAGACGGCCTGTTTTACTCATTAAAGCGTATATTGCACAGATTTACAGCTCTGAGTGATTTAATAATCGATAGTTATGCAGGTCTATATGGCTGCAATGATCGAGTGTTAATGAATCTAAATTCATCCCGTACACAGATTTGAACAGTGAGGGTGTGGATACATGAATAATTGGATTTTTAATATCTGATGTTACGTGGACACTTGTTTACTATAATATATGAACCTTTAAAAATAGTAAGAGAATCAATATAGGCTCAAATATTTTATTAAGATATAAACAAGGAAACATTGAGCTTGCCATGAAAACATTTTATTAGCACTTTATAACCTACAAGTTTGATTGAGCAATGTAACTCATCTCTTTAAACAACAACAAAAAAACAGTTGTGCTTTAAAACGTAAAATCAGCCGCTTATGTTCGTGTTTGTCCATTTCTAAAATACATTTAAATTATCGTTAGTTGCATATAAAATCCCAATTTAGTGCCTGCTGATCCTCAAGGAAATATGAATGAAGCCTGAAGAACCAAGAGGTGCTGTCAGAGTTTATTTGTAAACAATGACTTCATCTGACTAAAATTACCATGGTTACTAATCAGATAATAATTAAGATAGGCCTATGACACTAGTTAGCACATAATATTTCTGTAATATGGCCAAATCAATTACAAAATCGTACACAAAGGAATGCGCATGCTCGGGTCTACACCAATAAGATTTGCCGTGTTATAAACCAATGGAATTGGGGGTGGGCGGAGCGACACGTGTTGCCCCGCCTCAATTGTCCAGACTGCACTCTGTTCTGAATCATGACCGGGATCTTTTATAGCTGGGACCGCTCCATCTTTCAGTATCAAACGATGTGCAAATCCAGCGTCGAACTGGGCCTTGTTTATAAAACGTGGCTCCGTTGCTGCCCTAAATAAACAAACTGCATCCACTGTTCCACGCTGTGTTCTGTTGGGAAGCTGAACAAGGTGATCTTTCCCTTACAACTAAAAACACACTTCTTTAGAGACATTCTTCCCGAGCGAGTCCCGTGCAGTGCAGCCGAATGAAGCAGCCGGGCGCGCTCTCACTCTCGCTCTGGTCGATGCGTGCATGAGCGCATTCTTCTGGGAGAAATGCCCATATAAGGAGTTCCACCATCGTTTACGTCAGTAAGAGCCATGATTGAAAAAAAAACTCTCCGACACTTGTAATCTCATGTCACTCAGTAGATCTTCAGTGCCTTTCATCATCCAAGTCAAAAAACAATCAGAAAATGAGAGTTTTGTTTCAGATTTCTGTGCCTTATGTAATCTCTTATTGGAATGGTTTAGTAAGTGATATTTCCTGGAAGAAAGTTTGGTCATTACCTCACAAATATTTAATTACTAACAAAATGAGAGAAACTGCATTTAAGTTGATTCATAGAATTTACCCGGAGTAGTGCTCTCTTAAAAGACTTAAGAATGATATTAATACCAACTGTTCTTTCTGTTTTTACATTTATTCTGGAATTGCTCTCACACAGCATCATTTTGGTGTGACATTCTTGACTTTATCAAATGTTATGTGAATCCTAGTTTTCAGTTTGCTTATAGATGCTTATTTTATAAGCTAAATATATTCATAAATTTTCTAAATGCAAATCTCTTTTTTTAAGATTCAAACTTGAAATGAAAATTGATTTTGATTCTATTGAGTTCTCTACGAACTTGAAAGCCATAAGAACAATGACTTTGTTGAAGGACTTGGCACTTCCTCTGGACTGAAAGACTGAATGACCCCGAGTGGTTGTTGATTAAGTGAAGTGAAGTGACATATGGCCAAGTATGGTGACCCATACTCGGAATTTGTGCTCTGCATTTAACCCATCCAACGTGCACACACACACAGCAGTGAACACACACACACACCGTGAACACACACACACCGTGAACACACACCCGGAGCAGTGGGCAGCCATTTATGCTGCAGCGCCCGGGGAGCAGTTGGGGGTTCGGTGCCTTGCTCAAGGGCACCTCAGTCGTGGTATTGAGGGTGGAGAGAGCGCTGGACATTCACTCCCCCCACCTACAATCCCTGCCGGCCGGAGACTCGAACCCACAACCTTTGGATTACGAGTCCGACTCTAACCATTAGGCCATGACTTCCCCTTGTGTTTTGATAATTTGATTATGTTTTGACGATGACAATTTTATTTATTTTTTGTTGTTGTTGTTGTTGTTGTTTTTTTTCAAGCATTCAATAAATAAAAAAAAACCTCTCCAAAACTTGTCCTAAGCCGGAAGTGAGATTTTTGGCACAGAAATACTCTGTTATACGTCCAAATTGTTTTTTGAAACTTTGGCCATGCTTAGCATGTGAATCCAACTCTTTAACAGTGTAAACAACTCTGAATGGAGGAAACAGCATTGTACCCCCCCCCCCCCCCCCCCCTTTAAAATGTTATTTATTTCTGTGATCAAAACTGTATTTTCAGCATCATTCCTCCAGTCTTCAGTGTCACATGATCCTTCAGAAATCATTCTAATATGCTGATTTGCTGATCAAGAAACATTCCTGATTATTATCAATGTTGAAAACAATTGTGCTGCTTCATATTTTTTATGGAAACCGTGAAACGTTTTATTTTTCAAGATTCTTTTGATGAACAAAAAGTTGACAAGAACAGTATTTATTAGAAATAGAAACTTTTGTAACATTATTAATATCTTTAAAGTCACTTTTGCATAATTTAATGTACTTGCTGAAAAAAATATCACTTTTCTAAATAAAAATAACAACAACTAAATATTAAAATAACCAAACTTTTGAACGGTAGTGTTTGTAAATTTTCATACATATATTTTTAGGATTTATTTCACCTTCAAAGCTATTATATGTTTGGGTTTACGTTTATTTTCAAATCAGATTTGTATAATAATAATTTACTATATGCATATTCCTGCAGGTTTCCAGATGTGGAAAGTCAGCATTAGTGAAAGTGTGCATGCACATGATAACATGTCATCATCACTCATATGAGACGCTTTCACTCTCGCGGTAGGTGCGGGTGACGCGTCGCTTCATCCTGATCGCCGTGAAAGCACCGGATCGCGGATCGTCACGTGTCTCCGGTGGACATCAGAGGAGCGCAAAGTTCCCGACGTTCCAGATGGGAAGAGCGGGAACGCTTTCACAAGCAGAGGGACCGAAGGACATCACCTGAGACCGATGTTATTCACACGCGCGCGCTTCACGGCGCCGCAGGATGCGTGCATGCGGGAATTTAACCTTTCCAGCGTTGTTGCAATGCGGCGGGGAGGAATCTGATGAGAGCAGAGATCTGGGACGGTGAAGGCTGGGATTCTGCGCTTGCTGTATCTGGATCTAGACCTCTGATCGTGCTCTCTCTCTCTCCGGCTGCGCATCGCGCGTTTCGGCGCTTATTGAAGCCGCGACGATGACCACCGCGGGTCAGGAGCAGCATCAGCATCAGGACCGCGCCATGACTACGGTCTCCAAGAAATCCATCATCGCCAAGATGTTCAAAGTGCGCAAGAGGAGGGAGATGCTGTTGGCTCAGGTGTGTTTGGTCTGCAGCGTTCTGCTCGTGGCGTGGGGCATGTCGAGCATCCTGACCAGGACAGGTGAGTCCGCTTCTGGCTGTCAGTCAAAGCCCTCAGATGTCCCAGACACAGAGCGATCACTATCACGATGGGCAGGTAGCCTACAGGAGGAGGAGGAGGAGGGAATTTGACTTTGCAGCTGCCACAGACGTTAAAAGCAAGCAGAAATGGACAGCTGTCCAATAGTTCATGCAAATAAGACGCACGGAAACGCATCTGTATGGATACGGATCAATAATTTACCCTTGTCAATTCAGTGAGATTCATAAATGGGAATGATAGTATATTAGAAGTGTTAAGTGTCAAAAATAGCTTTTGATTGACAGTTTAGCCACCAAAACATTTTAGGAATTAGGAATTTCTATCCTAATAATGAAACTTTTAAATTCTATTTCAAATTGAGCTGTCAATGCAATTCTATATTTATTTGAAGAATGTTACTCTATATACATATTCCTTTTCCCCATTTTATTTGTCTCTCTTATATGCGTATTTTTCAGCATTGCTGACTGAATTTCTACCCTGGGATTCTTAAATTCACTTTTTAATATTAATTTTAAATTGAACGATTACAGCAATTCTATAGTTATCTTAAGAGTTTTAGTCAATAAACATATTCCTATTTTTTTGTTTATCCTTTACAGCATTACTAATTGAATTTCTGTCATAAATTAGTGCTATAAGATCAGTAACCTATAAGAATTAACTTTAAAAAACAGGGTTCTTCACAGATTATTTATTATTACTTAATCAAAAATATGAAAATATTTTATTATATTAATTATAAATATTATTGGTTACAATTAATAAATTAATAAAGATGGATATAATATTATTGTTAATATATTTTATTTTATTTAGAAATATTAATGCATTTCAGACTTTACTGACATTTTCTAAAATGATTCGATCCCATTATTTCCAAATTATGTTAGAAATCCACACGTACATAATTATGTAAGCATGTTTTTGGCATGACATTATACACAAATTATGAAAAATATGAAATGGACAGCTGTCCTTAAATAGAAGAATGAAATATAAAGATGTGCATCATTGTGTAAACAAGCAGACATTTGTGTATGTTTCGAGGTCAATGATCTACAGAAAATCAATTCTATGAGATTCATTATTGGCATTGTCTTGTTTGTGGTTTATATGAAATGAATCACAATTATAAATGTTTGCCCTGCACATTTCTGGATGTGTATGGATGTGTTATGAGTGATAGAGGCTGAGACACATATAGATACAGGTCGCTTCACGAGGGCTGTGTCTTCAAACCTAGTGAGCTGCCCATCTAGACTGCATGTGTGCACAGCGTATGTGTAGGTAGTCAGCTCACGAGGTTGTGTGTGTGTGTTAATGGCGATGCTCTGCCGCAGTGTGAGACGGAGACGGTATGTTGGGTCCGTTATGCACACATGGTCAGATCTTTATGCACTATTCTCTGGTGATTTGTCTTTTATGGTCAGGCATGTGTGTAAAGTGTGCCGTCTGATTCCTCTGGGGCAAATGAAAGTCATATTCCTCTGGTATCTGAAACATTGAGCTCAGATCGCGATCTGAACCAAACAGCACATGTATGTCACTGAACTGATCAAAAGCTCATGATGCTTTATGGGTTTAACCATCATGTCATGTATTATACATGCACACACAGAATAGAGTAGAATATAGAATATTTCCCCTATGACTTTAAAGGTTATAGTAGCTTTATTTTATATAGCCTTATAGCTTTTATTACTTTAATACTCATTTTCCTTAGGTATTTTATGTCCATGTTGTTGTTTCTTTAGAACAAAGAGGAAACAGTAAGAATTTACCATCTTATATTTGTTTATGACAGGCATTATATTTATATATATATATATATATGCAGAACCCTAGGAATATGTTATAGGAATATGTTTATTGACTAAAACTCGTCAACCCACGAAAGAGAGGGGCAGGGGCAGCAGAGCTCATTAGCATTTAAAGGAACATGCAACAGAACAGGTTGCTCTGAAAAGAACTGATTTTGACACGGTAAAAATTGTGTTTTTTTAAACTACCATTGAGAAAGACCCTAAATAATCATATCAACTTGTGGAAAATGGGCATCCGATAACCCCTTTAATAATAAATGTTCATCTTTGATTATTGCTGTTGCCTCTAGTAATTCTGTGTATGTTTTTTATATTTCCAGTCCATTTTAAGCCAGCAATATAATAATTTTTAAATAATAGATCACTCAAATAAAACAAACCAGCATGTTTGGTAAAAACGTTTAACCCAACCAGCTGAGTCAAAATAACCCAGCATGTGTTCTATCCAATATTTACCCAGTGCTGGGTTGCCAAATAACCCAAGAAAAAGTAATTTATTTGGGCGAATACAGAATAGTTTACAATATTACATACATTTAAACTCATTTAACAAGCATTATAGTCATAAAAAATGTAACATTTAAACATAGCATTTTCATTTAAGTGTATTCAGCCGTTCTCTGTAATCACTTTTTACCGAAATAGTGCCAGTCTTGCAAATCTGAACCAGAGAAGGGATGCAAACTTCAGCCCACAGCCTCACGTATCACTCGTAGCTGAGAGATGGCGTTACTGACTCCAAAATCTGGCCAAAAACAAAAAGTACTGAGATTAGAGAACATATTTTAACATCAAAGTCAATTGAACTCAGTATTACAACGAATAAAATCCATTTATGTTACGAGGCAAAAGGCGTTTCCAGTGCAAAACAATGACCGCAGCTGACTGACATCTCGTCCTTATGTTGTATTATGTAAAATAATACAATTTACAGCACAGTAAAGACTTTATAAATGAAATCAAATGTATACAAAGCTTTATTTCGTTGAAGAAGTGCACCAAATCAGCGACGGTGCTGAGAACCGCCCTCTCCTGTAGAGAGGACACAAAAAGCCCGTGCTCTGACTGTAACTCAGCAGCTGGGTTGTTTCGTAGGAGACAGGCTCAACCCAGCGGTTGGGTAAAAAAAAAAATAACCCAGCTTTAAAAATGACCCATCAGCTTTGTTACAGAAAAACTACCCAGCACCTGGGTAAAAAATATTAAAAACAACCCAATAAAATGACCCAACAGGCTGAACCCAGCATTTGGGTAAAAAAAAAATAACAAAATAACCCATTTAAATGACTTGAAACTGACTTAAAAAACAAGTTGAAATTCATATGTCACAAAAGAGTTGAAATTATTCAAATTATTTTGATGAAAACATAAGTTGCCATGACTTACTGATAATATAATTTTTACTGCACTGCATCACACAGCATGTTCTGAGCTGGTTTTACTCATGTTATTTGTTCACAGATGCACAAGTGTTCAGATTTCATGCAATATTTATTCATCTGAGTCTTTTATAGCAGCCTTCCAAATCTGGTTAAAAATTCATAGAATTTGTCCGAATGTGCATGCAAAACTCCTCGAATCTCTCAAGTCTGTAGAAATGCATCTTTTCTGCATGTCTATCATCACCAAGTCAAAAGTCTGATCTTTTAGACGAGCAGAAACAAGCGGCTCCATTTGAGGTGTCATTCACACCCAGAGCTCATCGAACACAAAGACATTAATTACAATAAAAACAAGGAGCTTAAAAGATTTTTCTGCACTGATAGCGTGCAGACAATAGTAAATCTGTTATCTCTGTCAGAAATGTCTGCTCATGACAGTAACTTAAAAGCATGTGTTTGTGTCAGACTCATTGCTTTTCTCATAATGGTTGAGGAAAGAAAGATCAAAGACAAAGGGAATACATTCAACCCTCCCTTTCTAATCAGGCAAATCTTCCTCCTCTTCTTCTGTAGCTCCAGGAGGAAAGAAATGCAAACTGTCACTCTCCTCTCTCCCTGTTTTTACACATTTTAAATGTTAATTACATTATTTTCCCCAGTTTTTCTTAATTAGAGACTTCGGCTTGTGACTAAAAGTATTTTCAGTTTGATCTCAGTCTAATGTCCTTTTATTTCCATGTTTGTTGTGAAGCGTCTCTGTCCTGGAGCTGCTCAGGTGCTCGTCAGAGTTAGGCCATTGGCTTTAACTGACACGCTGTGATTGAGGCAAATACCTGCTGTGAAGCAAATGCTGCTGGCCTTCAGAAAAAAATAAAAATAATAATTTGTGTTAAAACTGAGCACATTAAAGAATCAAGTTGTCTGCTTTATTGCTTTACCTTTTTTTATGCTAATGAGATTGAACTGCTCTAGGCTTGTATAGATGTTTGTACAAGTAGTTTGAGCGCTGAATTAATTAGTGTTTAATTGTATGCTGATGGTAGTAGAAATAATATTTAATGTTTATATTTATTTATGGTTAATATTTAAATATGACTAATATTTAACGGTAATAATACATGTACAAATATTCATTTTAATATATCAATTTAATATTTTATTAATTTTAAACATATAATTGAATAATTTACTCTACAATCTATTTATTAATCTTTTTAATATTTATTATTTTACTATTTATTTATGGTTTATATTAGCTCCATATTTAATGTTAATACATGTACAAGTATTAATTTTAAGACATTAATGTAATAGTTTAGTTACAATAATTTAATTTAATAAAATGTATTAATGCTTTATATTTAAAATACTATTAATTATATTTAATGTTAATATATGTACAAGTGCTTAAGGTATTAATTTAATCATTTAGTTGCAATAATTTAATTTAGCAATATTTGTATTTAATATGGTTAATATTTAATGTAAAGTGAAGGCCAAGTATAATATAAACAACTTTAAATGTTAGTGCATATAAATATATTTCATTTATAATATTTTTTACCACATTAAAATATCCTCAAAAAATATTGCAGTAGTTCCTAGACCAGTATTCAATATCATAATCATACATATTGTTGCATAACTTTGCAACCCCAAAATACAAGATAAAAGCCATTGTGCTTTTGAAAAATGGTAACGTTTATAATAACTTATCCTTGAGAAATATAGCCTAAAATGAGCTATTTAAAGGGATAGTTTACTCACAAATGATAATTCTGTCATCATATACTCACCATCATGATGTTCCAAACCCTGCATGACTCTCTTTTTTATTGTGTGATGATTCGACGAGTGTTTTGTTTTTGCAGGTCATGGTATGATTGTGGAGGAGTCTGATATGGAATCACATGATCACTGGGGTCGACGGCTGATGTCCTCCACAGCTGATAATGTGACGGAGCAGAAGAACTGCACAGAGCCAGGTGAGATGAGCATTTCCACACATGCCTTCACAGAGCAGCTCATGCTCTGTTCTGTTCATCTCTTCCAAAAACACCTGCAGCAGACAAATGATCCAGCGTGAGGTTTCGGCCATAAAAACACTTCAGCACAATGAAACTAGCACGATCAGACCATGATGTTCTCTGAGGTACCTTATAAATACCACAGTATCTTACTATGACAGTATATACATTGGAAATGAAAAGAATTTATCAAATTGCAATGATCAAGGAACACTAATCTCCTAAACAATGTAGTTTTAGAAGTTGCTAAATTCTTTAAAATAATATATATTACAACCCGAATTCCGGAAATATTGGGACATTTTTAAAAGGCTTTCAAATCACATGAGCCAATATTTTATTCACAATATAATATAGATAACATAACAAATGTTTAAACTGAGAAATTTTACAATTTTATTCACAAAATGAGCTCATTTCAAATTTGATGCCTGCTACAGGTCTCAAAATAGTTGGGACGGAGGCATTTTTACCATGGTGTAGCTTCTCCTCTTCTTTTCAAAACAGTTTGAAGACGTCTGGGCATCGAGGTTGTGAGTTTCTGGAGTCTTGGTGTTGGAATTTGGTGTCCCATTCTTGCCTGATATAGGTTTCAAGCTGCTAAAGAGTTTGTGGTCGTCTTTGACGTATTTTTTGTATAATGACGCACCAAATGTTCTCTGTAGGTGAAAGATATGGACTGCAGGCAGGCCAATTCAGCACCCGGACTCTTCTACTATGAAGCCATGCTGTTGTAATAGCTGCAGTTTGTGATTTTGCATTGTCCTGCTGAAATACAGGTCGTCTGGAGGGGAGCATATGTTGCTCTAAAACCTTTCAGCATTTATAGTGTCTTCCAAAACGTGCAAGCTGCCCATACCGTATGCACTTATGCACCCCATACCATCAGAGATGCTGGCTTTTGAACTGAACGCTGATAACACGCTGGAAGATCTCCCTCCTCTTTAGCCCGGAGGACAAGGAGTCTGTGATTTCCAACAAGAATGTCAAATTTGGACTCGTCTGACCATAGAACACTTTTCCACTTTGAAACACTCCATTTTAAATGAGCCTTGGCCTACAGGACACGACGGCGCTTCTGGACCATGTTCACATATGGCTTCCTTTTTGCACGATAGAGCTTTAGCAGATGGCACGGAGGAATGTGTTTACCGACAGTGGTTTCTGGAAGTATTCCTGGGCCCATTTAGTAATGTCAATGACAGAATCATGCCGATGAGTGATGCAGTGTCGTCTGAGGGCCTGAAGACCACGGGCATCCAACAAAGGTCTTCGGCCTTGTCCCTTACGCACAGATATTTCTCCAGTTTCTCTGAATCTTTTGATGATGTTATACACTGTAGATGATGAGATTTGAAAAGCCTTTGCAATTTGACGTTGAGGAACGTTGTTTTTAAAGTATTCCACAATCTTTTTACTCACTCTTTCACAGATTGGAGAGCCTCTGCCCATCTTTACTTCTGAGAGACTCTGCATCTCTAAGCCATCCCTTTTATAGCTAATCATGTTACAGACCTGATGTCAGTTAACTCAATTAGTTGTTAATTATGTTCTCCCAGTTGAATCTTTTCCAAATTTCTTGCTTTTTCAGCCCTTTGTTGCCCCTGTGCCAACTTTTTGGAGACCCGTAGCAGGCATCAAATTTGAAATGAGCTCATTTAGTGGATAAAAGTGTAAAATGTATCCGTTTAAAACTTTTTTTTAATGTTATCTATGTTCTGTTGTGAATAAAATAATGGCTCATATGATTTGAAAGTCTTTTAGCTTTAATTTTATTCAAATGTAAAAAACGTCCCAACATTTGGGTTGTAATAATATATAATATAAGATAAAAATTTAGTAAAAATAAATCTAATTTTACAGTGGTAAATTACAAAAGACTCACAGAATCATTTAATTTATTTACATTTATATTTTATATAATATAAAAATATGTAATAATGTTTTATTTTATATTATATAAATTTCATAATTTACCCCCCCACACACACATATACAATTTTTTTTATTTTATGAGATTAGTGTTCCTCATTTTATTTTTTTTATACATTTTATGTACATTTATATTTTATACAACATAGATATATTTATATTTTTATGAGATTAGCATTCCTTGATCGTTATAATTTCATAAATTTATTTATAAATTTTATTTTCATTCATTTTATAAAATATAAAATATTTGTATACATTATTATATTATATATTGTATCATTTGCATACAACACACACAAACACACATACAGTATATCATTGTAAAGAATTTAGCAAAAAAAAGGATTAGCATTTTTTTGTTCTTCTTCCCCGTTTTTCAGTGGTTTATATGTGCATTTCAAGTGTGGTGTCATGTGCTGATGGTCTGATGCAGTGGTTCTCAACCCGCGGCCCGTCACGAATCCAAATGTGGCCCACCATGCTGAATGTTATAGTCTATGTGCTGAACACAATTAAAAAATGACTTTCAGTTTTACAGTTCATTTTAGTTTTTACATTAATTTAAAAATGTACCAAACAAATATAAGCTATAAGGTTTTTATGTAAAATAATTTTGTTTCTCATATATTATTTTCAGACATGAGCAGATCTATGTACTCACGTAATTAATGTTACGCATTTAACGAACACTTACAAGCGCGCACTTTGGCAGAATTCAATTAAAATAGGCTTATCAGCAGTCATTAGTTCTGTAAAATTGAGCATCAGAACGGACAAATTTGTTAAGGGAGAAAACGAAATGTGGAAAATGCCAGCGAAGGAACGCATTCAAACAAGAAGTCGCAGCATCAGCAGTGAAGAGAGTGCTGGACTTTCGGCATCAACTTTCAGTTTGCCCCACCACTCACTTCAAGATGTTCAGAAACACCCATAAACTACTACGCAGCAATCATCCTTAATTACAGAAATGTGGCAAACCACCTCTGGAGAGAACCTCAGATTATTAAATTCGAAAATGCTTTCCATATTTGGATCAACACAGGCTACATTTGTGAACGCACACTTTCTGCAATGTCGCATGTCAAGTCACGCTTCCGTACGCGTCTTAAGCCGGGCTCACACTGTGCCATTTTTTAAAAAGTGCTTTAGGATTATACTTGTCAGACTGTACGAACATGATGATCATGTCACACTATCGGATCTCAGTTGTCATTAATGTCAGACTATACGACATTATACGACATACTACATTATCAACCCATACATGCCCACTGACTGCAAACTGCATTGCACACGGGACCGAAATGTTGGCTATCATGAAAAGTATATGAACGTGGCGATATTAGCGTATTTAAGAAGAATAGTGTATGTAGCTCTACACACCCACATGAAAACAGTGGCGCAACCGGTGTTTATATAGAAAAGGCAACATATATCAGATGGCTGATAGAATAATTCTCTAGCATTAATTCTGCTCAGCTTGTCTTGAAAAACAGAAACAGTTGACATTCATCGTAGGGGTAGTCACACTGCAGGACTGTGCGCCAAATCTTCTGACACTGCCAGAATTTCATGAAATTTGATCGCAACAGCCATTAATCGGCTGTCGGTGAACATGTCAAACCAGCGATCAACGACTACAGATTTTAGCCTAGGATTATAGGAATCTTTTAGGATTTTCAAAATTTGTCTCAGAATACCAAATCGTGGCCAAAATCGCAGTGTGAGCCGGGCTTAACAGAATGCAACTTACAATCGCAACTTCATTGTGCTGTTACTCCTTTCGAGCAGAATTTCACAAAATTGTTTTTATTAAATTGTCATTTATTAACGGTGAGTAGAATTATTTATTTATTTCAATAAATGTAATCGTTTAGATATCATAATATTATAGGCTATAAATAATATTATAAATCTGGTTGGTTTGTATTGATGACGTAATATGAAAATGACATGCGTGCGGCCCGTGAGACTTGCACTTGGACCATAGTGTGGCCCGGTGGAAAAAAAGGTTGAGAACCACTGATGTGTCAGTGCTGTTGGATTGAGCGTTTGAGGATTATATTTAGGATCTTTGAGACGCCACTAATGACCCACTAGGAATTATCGTGTGTTTTTGGTTAATCAGCAGATGGAAAACCTCACAGAAGTGCATTAAAGTGTGACTAAGAGCTTTGAGGAGATTTGAACTCCATGTCAGGCTGTTTTTTTTGTAACTCCAGTGAGATTTAAGTGAAGGTTTAATGTGACTTTGCTGTTCACTTGTGGAAGTTTTAATCAGCTTTGGTCCGGAGAGAAAGGCCTGCGTTTAGCTGACACTCGTGTTCTCTCCAGTGCACTCCGTCCCGGACTTACGGGTGCTATTCTGACTGCAGTTGTTCTCATTAAATTCTCTCGAACCCAAATTAAAAGTCTAATTTTAGCTGTGGATGTTCTGTTTATTCAGCTTTATACATTTCCAGTCTCAGTCAGAAATAATTTAAGAGAAAGAATCTCCACCGAGGTGTTTGATGTGGAACTGAAACACATTCAAAGGATGTTTGAAGACATTTGACCTGTGTTAGTAGTTTAAATGTGACATATTCTTTCATTTAAACATTTAATTTAGCATTACAACATACCCAGCTTAAAAATATGTTCTAAAAGCATTTTGCTATTCCCATAAAGTTATGAAAATGTTTCTTCTAAATGTTCACTGAATATTCAAAACTTCTATTTATTTTATTTATTGCAAACATTCCATTTTATAATTTTGAAAGCATTATGGGAATGTTACTTTTGAATGTATGTTCTGAAACAAGTAGTAACATTTAAAAAACATTACATGATGTCCATTTAAAATGTTACAGAAATAAAAGTTCCATGAATGTAAAAGTTACTTTTTTGTGCTAATCCACAGCTAACAAAAAAGCTCTAAGAACATTTGCTAACGATTCCTCACTTTATGAAAGCGCTATTTTTGAATGTTTTCTTTCAAAATATCAGTTTAAAAAAAAATTTAAATTCCTGGTCATACAAACAATAAAGGGCAAACATTATGGAATGCTGTTCTCTGGACGTTTTGAAACAAGAAGTAACAATTAAAAAACGTTAGATAAATATCCAACTAAAATGTTTCAGAAATAGAATGTTAAATAGATTTTGAGAACATCAGTAAAGACCAGATAACTCAAACATTCTAATAACATTACTGGAAGAACGTTTCTTCATAACATTAACCTTGCCAGAACATTCTGAGAACATTCCTTGTTAGCTGGGTGACCGTATCAGTGAATGTTTCATGTGAGACAGCGATGTTTTAGTGTGATTAGCATGTTGCTAAGATAACAACACGATGCATTAATAATCATAAAAAAGCAGCTCACTTGGTTTTGGATTAGAGCAAAAGTCACATTTTCTTCAAGACATACAGTTCATGTATGTGAGCTCCAGGTCAGCTCTTTTTATTATTTCAATTTGTGACTTTTCTGAGCGTTTGATCATCCAGCGAAGAGAAACGGGAGAAGCTGATGTCAGGTGAATCCCCTACACCCAGGATTTTCCTTTCAGTCAACATGACTGTTAATGTAAAAACTCTTATCTGCGAAACAGTACACCTCCACATCTGCAGCTCTCAGTTTTTCAATCCGAGTTTCCGCGTGCCAGTCGACAAGATTACACTCTGGGAATCTGGCAATCTCTGAAGATTACGCTTTACTCCTTCCTTCTCTTCTTCTCCAACATGTTGTGCAAACAGTGATGACATCCTGTCTGTCCCTTCTTCACCTTCACCTTCTTCTTTTATGTCGGCTATGACAATACAGCTTTAATATTTATTGGGTTTCTGTGGGTGGTCTTTGCCCGTGCTAAAATGCTAGCGTGTTGTTCTGGTTGCTTGCAAGTTTCTAGGGTGTCGTGAGCAGTGACTTTCAGGGGTCTTGACTATCATTTATAATGTCTGCTAAAATGTAAATATAATGGTTGTTTTCATGGTGTAATAAGTATATATAAAGATAAACCTTTTTTTGTGGCTGTCGCCATATTTATCTCCTAGACTACAGTTCTGTTTGTTAGCACCTTTTCAGAGACGGGTGAAAATAACGTATTTAACTAGCAGTCAAGCATTTATTATTACTGAAACATTTGAAAAGCTTGTAAAAACCAGATATCCATATTAAAATGTCTAATTTTAAAATATGCGTGTATGTACACACACACACACACACATAATATAAAAAATAAATAGACATAAAAAATCTATTTATTACATAATGTATTATTGTTATTATATATAACAGTAAAATATGTAATATTTAATCAAATTAATATATGATTATATATACTGAACAGATTTTTTAAATGATGGGTTTGCCATGATACACATTGATACTGGTTGCATAGTGATGCAACATTTTAAAAGGGGGAAATTAAATATGAAAGTTTATTATGTAAGAAGAAAGTGTGTGTGAAGTAATACACAACATATGAGCTGCATAATAAGTCTTTATTTGTCCTGTTTGCAGAAAGTCTGTGTATATTGGGTGTTCTGAAATGATGTAATTTCTCTGTGGGGGATGTTCGCTCTGGGTTACGTAAGTCTGGGCTCAGGATACTCGACACATTTAACAAGCTGCTTTTTGGCTAAAAAAGTTAGTTTGATAGAAAAAGAAAAGGCTGTTTTGGCTGAGGTAAGCAGTTGTGACATTGAGGACACTGTTCTAGTGCAGGTTAGTTGTGTTCAGATCCAGGACGTTTGGCAGTGCCGAAGCGGGACAGAGGTGGGTCGTGCGTTTCTGTTTTGAGTCTTCATGCGAGAAGCCATGAGTCAGCGTCACAAAATCTCCAGTCATCAGTCTGAGCTCAGCATCCACCAGCCGTGTGTCCTTTAACCCCCACAGATCGGACGTCCTGCCACAGCCACTTCAGCCTGAGCACAGATTATGTGCATTTATGTCTTATTTCTACTAGGGAAGGATCTGGAAGAGTCCATTAGTGAGTTTAGCTGATAAATTTGGGGATTAATTTAGAGACAAAACTTCTTGGAAGAGGCTTTTAGTGAGCTGACAGTGTTATATGTTGGCAATATCTCTAATTTATATTTATTTATATTTTATACTAATGTGTTCTTTTATAAATTTTTCTTGATCAACTTTCAAGTGTTTGAGGCAGTGGGTTTGACCATTTTATCATCATTTTTTATATATATTATTATTTTTAAAATGTTATGTATATTAATGTGTATTTTTAAGATTAAGATATTATTTATGTATGAAATATTACTATTTATTAAAAATATTATATTAATTATATTGCATATATTGTTATTTTATTACATATCTTAATATTAAATACCATTTTAAATGCAACCAAAGGTAAAATTTATTATAAAATATGCAGATTCACATTCAGTTATTCACAAGATTGGTTGTTTATTTTGTGTTTTAATGCATTATACGTTTTATTAGGTGCAATAATTTATAATTAGGCTAGATACATTAATAATTAGATACATTTTGTAATGTATTATAACTGTGGTTACAATTATTAAGGAGATCATAAAATGATGCATTTTAAGATGCATTACAAGGCATAATTAATGCATTAAAAAAAAAATATTTTTATAATCTATGTATTTTACGCAAAAGTGCTACCAGGGTCATAGTTTTCCTGTTCCATGTTTCTCAGTTAGTTTATAATCCTGTGTTTGAAGATTTGTACATTTGTAAACCCTGGATTAATATCATATTTGCATGTTTACTTGGTTAATAACTTGGATTAGACAACTACAGCACACTAACTGCTTTTCACGCAATTCACTATTTGCTGAGAGTTTGATTGACGAATCACAACGCTGAATCCGCAATTTTGTCCAACAAACAAACCAGACAGGAGTTGATTAGCATTGGTGGATTTGAGCTTGAAAAAGACAACTTTCTGCAGTTGAAACAACACACCTTCTGATGTTATTCATGTTTATTTGGTGCTGTAACTAGTAGTAAAGAAGACGAGATGATCGGTTCACATGCCGCTTGAACTGAGTCGCTACAGTGATCTATCAAAATTGTATTTATTGTTTGAATTCCTTAAAAAATTTGAAAGCTGAGCCTTGTTTCATTCTAAAAGTTACTTGATGTTATGTAAATCCTCTAATAATGAGCTTTGATTTAGCAAAGGCTTCACTGTTTCTCTCACTAATGTGACACTAATGTGAGTTTCTGTGAGTGTACTAAGCTCATGAATATTTAATGAGGCAATGTTGTTTAATTTATGATTGGTTACAACTAACACTGCATGGTTTCATACTGTAGATCTGGAGCTGAGCTTCATAACTCTTCATAACTGGTTAAAAGCTAAGCACCTTTCAAAATAACAGTTGTCAAACATTCCCGCTTAATCCATGATTAAGCATAATGTAAAAGGATTTTTTTTAGCTTTAGATTTGTGTCGTTCTGACTTTGGGCTGTAATTCTTGTATTATATGAATAATTTCTAGATTATCTGTGAATTAAGCTGAGTCATTCTCGTATGATGCCAAATCTTTCTCTCTCTCATCTGCTCCATTACTTCATTATTCAGTTCATTACACTCTTGAGCCGTTTGATTTCTCTGCACTGGCCTCTTCTGCTGATGACACTCAAAGTTCACACACACACACACACACACACACACACACACACACACACACACACACACACACACACACACACACACACACACACACACACACACTGTATCATCACATTCTGCTCTGCAGACAGTTTTGTATTAAACCTGAGCTTTGTTCTTCCTAGTTACCTATACAGCATATGGATTGTAAATGTATTTAAAACCTTACTACTGCTCTTTAGACTATCTAAAAGGACATCTGTTAATTTGTAAAGAGGTCTAATATCATTCAAGAAAATTTAAATGATGGATTATAATTATGAATATTTATGATGGATTAGAATTATGAATATTTATTAATAACTTTAAATATTTAAAAAAATATATATGTAAAATAATTAAAACTGACTTATTTTTAGATTGTCTATTAGGTGTAAAATCATTCAGGAAATAAAAAGTATAATTATAATTATGAATATATAATAACAGCAACAAACATTTATATTATTATTACTTTTATTTCTTAAAAAAATAAAATAAATATGAAATTCAGCATAAAAAACCTTCGCTAGCCAGACTTGTAGAGCAACAAATTAGAAAGAAAAAGGTTAGACTATTGCCCCTTCTGTACACACGCAGAACGTTTATCCTCACATAGGTAAAAAGTGTGCTCTTGTGCTCCAGTTGTTTTATAAGCACATTTGTTAAACATCCACCATTGTGAAATCAGTCTATTATCTGTTCAGATGCAGTTCCGTTGTCCCCGTAAGCCTTTTGATTTTGTAAAGAGCTTGTATCTGTCCACACGTGCGTCGGTAACAGATGTCCCATCTACTGATCTCTCTTACGCAACACGCAAATACATTTGAAAGATTACAGTATTAAAGGTTAATTTCATTATATTGTAACGTGACAACGTGCAATATTCATCCAACTCAACTTCAGTGGTTAAACTTCAGTGTGTGACTCATCTGTCGTAAATGATGCTTCAAATGATGATGATTTTCTAAGCGATCTATGGAAGCTGGTTTTCAAAAATTAAATATGGTAAGTGCGATTTTTTATCTTATAATTCTGACTTTTTTCTATACAAAGTCAGAATTGTGATATAAACAATTCCCAATTCTGAGGTGAAAAGTCTGAATTGGCTATTGTTCAGCGTTTCGTGTATTACAATCTGTAGGACACTTATCTTGTAAACTTGCAATTGTAAGAAAAAAGTCGGTATTTTGAGATAAAATGTTGCAGTTACCTTTTTTATTTCTTGTTCTGTGATGGAAACACAAAAATATGTTAGCTATAAACTCAGAATTCAGTGGAAAAAAAAGTCAGAGTTGTGAGAAATAACACAGAATTGTGATTTATAAACTCAGAATTGTGACATTAACACATCATTTATATAAGAATTGCAAAATAAAAACATAAAAAAAGAAAAAAAAGAATTGCAATTAAATAGATGCAGAATGCGACAAATGTAGAATTGCAAGAGACAATCTCAGAGTTGCGAGAAATAAACACAGAATTGTGAGAAATAAACAGAATTGCGAGATATAAACTCAGACCTGCTAAATAAAACTTGGAATTGTGATATATAAATGCAGAATACGACAAATGTAGAATTGCTAGACAAACTCAGAGTTCTGAGTAATAAACTCAGAATTGCGAAATAAAAACCTTTGCAATGTATAAATGCAGAATTGCGAGAGACAAACTTAGAATTGAGAAATAAACTCAGAGTTGTGAGAAATAAACTCAAAATTGCGAGAAATAATGCAGAATTGTGATATAAAAAATGCAGAATTGCAGGAAATAAACAGAATTGTGAGGTATAAACGATAAAGCAGAATTGCAACAAATAAACAGAATATTAGCATAGAATTGTGACATATAAATGCAGAATTTGCGATATAGAAACTCACAATCGCAAAATAAAAACTTGCGATATATAAATGCAGAATGCAACATATAAATGCAGCATTGTGAGACGCAAACTTAGAACTGAGAGAAATAATGCAGAATTGCGAGATATAAATTTAGAATTGTGAGATATAAACTCAGAAGGTCTGAATTGTGAAATGTAAACTTGGAATCGTGTGAAAGACGGTCAGAATTGTGAGATAGAGAGTCTCAATTATTTCTTATTCCGTGAGGGAAACAGGCTTCCATAGAAATCAGACTCATGACTTTCACTTACAAGCCCATGGATGAGTTACACAGCAAGGTTTGACACTGGTCACGGACACTGAAATGTCCCTAAACACTAATCATTGGAGGAAACCTTCAAGGTCATACTATTGATCATCCGTCCGTTCGTATTTGATGATTTGTTTAAGTGCATGTTCATCCTTCCTCACTGATAATCTTGACATCTTTGGCTCTCGTTCAGCGTACCGTGTATCACAATGTAGGATGCTTATCTTCACATTACTGGAGTCTGAAGCGATCTTCCCGGCCTACTCAGACGGGAGAGTCATGCTTAGCTAATTGCCTGCGATGATTGGTAGCTGGAGAAATGCGATGAGCCCAAACGTCTGTGAACGAGGGAGGAACGTTAACCACAACACAATGGAGCAGTGAGTCTCCACACTGACCTATTGTGATATAACTCATAATGAGCACAGATGAGTGTGTGTCTCAGGAGAGCATGACGTGTTCACACACACGACTGACGTTCTCACAAACACAAACATATTTAGGGAAACTGGATCAGTTCACATACTGCAACTATTGTACACAAAATATGCACTTCATGATTGATTATGGGAAATTGCATATATGCAAAGTTTAACTATTCTTGCATAAAATATGTATACTGTGCACAATGCACTAATTTCTGCTTTGCATGCTACTGTAACCCACAATGCAGTTTGTTAGCTTTAGCCACTGTGTCCAATGAAAAGAATGAACTAGAGGTGATAGTATTTTTAACATCATTTTCTTGAAATATTATTCAAGATTCAAGATTCAAGATTTTTATTCGTCACATACACAATTATACAGAGTATAACCAGCAGTGAAATGTAAGTCAGGTCCGCTCCATGGACAGTGCAATTGTACAGTATACAAATATTAAGAAAAAGAAAAGTAGAAAAAAAAAAAATAATAAAATAAAATAAAAGATAAAAACAATTGAAAAAAAAAAAATTGGTGCTGTCCAAGTGTGTGAGGGAAGAGTGGAGGACGTGAGAGATGGCATCGTCCGTAGATCTGTTTGGGCGATATAGGCAAACTGAAGAGGGTCCAAAGTATCAGGTATGGAGGAGCAAATGTGGTTCTTTACAGGTCTCTCAAAAACCTTCATGACTATAGAAGTGAGGGCAACTGGGCGATAGTCATTCAGGCAAGATGGTTTATTGTTCTTAGGCACAGGGATTATGACGGATTTTTTAAATGAGGTGGGAACCACGGAGGTAGCAAGGGACTCATTAAAGATAGAAGTGAACAAACCAGCGAGCTGATCGGTGCAGGACCTCAGAACACGGCCGGTTATCCCATCAGGTTTTCTGCTTTCTGCTTTCCTGACGTTCACTTTCTTTAGCGCCCTCCGAACCTCATACTCTGACACGGTATTATCTATGTATGGCCGCGTTTTAATGGTGCTTAAAAAAAAGAAATGAAATTATGAGAATGTAGTAGTAATATGTTGAGAATATGTCAAAATATATTAGGAATAAAGTCAAAGTTACGAAAACATCATATTGTTGGTAATTTTGATTTATTCTCAAAATATTAGTAATTTAATCTTGCAATGGTAACTGGACTCGCTGAATTAAATTTAGTGTAATTTAGACTCATGCACTTACCATTTTTCAGCACGATCAGAGTCGTGCTGTCCTTCTTGCAGCAGGGGTTGGAGCGAAGGCTGTCTCCCTCCACCCTTAAAGTCTGCAATTGCTGCCAACCACGACCCCGTAGAAGGGAAGTCGGTGGGGAGGCATGACTTTGTCATCGGGTTCCTTAGGGGGGCGAGAAGGCTAAATCCTCCACAGCCCCCCTCTTTGCCCTCTTGGGACCTGTCTCTAGTGCTCAGAGCACTACAGCAGGGCCCTTTCGAGCCTTTGCAGACAGTCGAGCTGGAGTTTCTTTCAATGAAGGCTCTGCTCCTGCTGGCATTGGCCTCCATCAAGAGGGTAGGGGACCTGCACTCATTTTCGGTCGATGATTCTGTGCCTAGAGTTTGGGCCGGCTGACTCCCAGGTAATCCTGAGGCCCCGGCCTGGCTATGTGCCCAAGGTTCCCACTACTCCCTTCAGGGACCAGGTTGTGAACCTGCAAGCACTGCCCTCGGAGGAGGCAGACCCAGCCCTAGCTTTGCTTTGTCCTGTCCGAGCATTGAGATTCTACGTGGACAGGACGCGAAGCTTCAGGACCTCAGACCAGCTCTTTGTCTTGTCACGGAAGCCGGCAGAAGGGAATGCCGTCTCCAAGCAGAGGATGGCCCACTGGATATTGTACGCCATCACCCTGGCTTATCAGGCACAGGGTGTGCCCTGCCTGTTCAGGTTGAGAGCCCACTCTACTAGAAGTGTTGCATCCTCCTGGGCGTTGGCTCGTGGCACCTCGCTGGCAGATATTTGTAGAGCTGCGGGCTGGGCGACCCCTATAGCTGGGCTATATTCTATAGCCTTTGTATGGAACCGGTCTCCTCCTTTGTTCTCACCTCAAAAGGGTAGAAGCACTGAGAGGCCCGGATTTCAGGTCGGCTTTCTAAAACTGCTCCAGAGAGTCCGTACTGTAGACCCTGTCGAGCTCCTCCGTCCCTCGGCAGCCAGATGTGGCGGAGCGTCCGGCGCCAGGCCCTCACTCGATGAATCCGTGAGAACCGGTAGAGGGCTGGGTTCCATATGTGAGACCTAATTGGATCCCATATGTGTAAAGTTCACGGTATAGCCTCAGAGCCCGTGTTTCCCCGGCAGACATTCTGCCATTATCCAAGAGGCTACAATCACCACTAATCTTCCATATGCACCAAAACGGTTGTTCATATGCGTAAGTGCCTTTGAACCTCCTTCGGGAAGGGTAGGCTTCCGCAGCGTTCCGGTTTCAAGTGAACTGGTACGTTTCCAAGTGTTATCCAGTCTTACTGAGTGGGTAGTGCCATAGCAACAGTAACTGGTCTTCTTGTGGTAAGCCCTGACCTGCGCCAAAAAGTAGGGGTGCAGGAGGCTTCCACAGGACACTGGAAGGGGCATTATCTGTGGCCCTTTTAGGGATCCCAATTCGTCGGTCACCGACGTGACTTGGAGTGACCGACTGATAGGGAACTTCTCGGTTACATATGTAACCCTCGTTCCCTGAAGGAGGGAATGGAGACGTCAAGTCCCGTCGCCACGCCTGATGTATCACCGATGAGCGGCCAGGTCACCGGCTTGGCTCCTCAGTGAAAACCTGAATATGCGCTGCACCTGCTGCCTACTTATACTCACACTGTGATCAGCAGCAGCTGGATGCAATAATCGCATGCCAATGTGCATTGGCTCATTTAGTTACACTCGAAGTGGATTGGTCTCTCTAAGCGAGATCCCAATTCGTCGGTCACCGACGTGACGTCTCCGTTCCCTCCTTCAGGGAACGAGGGTTACATACGTAACTGAGACGTTTTTATGCATTACATACAGCAGAAAATGTATTGAATAATATGGTAGTATGCTACCGTATGCTACCATAAAGCTGCTTTTATTTGTTTTAAATGGTAAACGTTCACTGGTTCAAGTGCACTTGGTGTCCTTTGTTTTATTGAAAATGCACCTGTAAAAACACAATACCTCGTTATGTAAAGCTGTTTCTGTTCATACTGTCTGGATTTCACTGTGATTATTGTTATTCTAATTACAAGTTTAATCACATTAACGTAATCACAGTATTCAGTTTCCATGAGCTCCGGTTTAACAGGACTGCTTTAATCACATTATAAAGTTGCATGTAAATCGTCAGTGTGAAAACAGACAGACAGATGATTTATTGAGCATTTAAGATGAAGCTCTAATCATTGCATCCCTTCGCTGTCCTTGATCATGTTTTCAGACAAGGAATATTGATGTGTTCCCTGCAAAACTAAGAGCGCACCTGATGAGCAGCCGCTTAATGAATCTATTGCCAGAAATTGAGCATTAAAGTCACCTTCACCTGTCCAGGAGTTTAATCTATATGCTGCTATTCTTAGAGGCGGCTGAGGAGAGACAGTGTTGACTCATGGTGAGGAACGGGCTGCTTTTGCATGTTCTGGAATTTATAATGACGTCCTGCTGCACAGGGATTATCTGAAAGTCAGCTGTGTTTGGAATAGCATGCTAGTACTTTTTGCAGTATGCGTGGTGTACACAGTATGTGAATGTTCTGTATGCATAGGATACCAGAATGACATACAATATTTGCTAGAATGTGCAGAAGAATACAATCAGGGCAAACTGTGAAAAATATTGTATTCCACAATGCAGTAGACTCAACTTGACCTTAAAACAATAACAACTGTGATTTATAATATATATATATATATATATATATTCATTCATTCATATTTTATTTTATTTTATTTTATTTTAACACATCTCAGTGTTATTCCTGTAGCTCATTAAATACATTACACTAACAACATCAAGGTCATGGGTTCAATTCCCAAGGAATGCATTAACTGACAAAACAAATACTTATAGCTTTGCCCAAATGCATAAATGTGCATGTAAATTATCAGCACCGAATAAGTGTACTGCATACTGTGCAGTATATACTGCATTTTTTGATAGCAATGCGATGCAATAGCGATGCAATAACATATGTACAGTTTACAAATATAAACATTTAACAGTCAAAAGATGTTTGGAAAACTATGTTTGTTCATTTGTCACTGAGAATGGTAGGTGCATTCCATTTGTGTTAAGATATATTACATAAAATGTGATTGAAAAATAATGAAAATGATAAGTGGACGGTGTCTGCTGAATTACACACGCAACATAGTGAGGTTGTTGCATTGTTTCTCATGCTATTTATAACAGCAGGCAGTGTACAGTATATGCTGTGCAGTAAGCAGTCCGCCACGAACATTCACACAGATTTTCTGTCTCCCACTTTAGTGCTGACAGCTCAGACTGAACGACTCGGTTCTGGAAGTTCAGTTGTTTTTCAGATATCAGTGATCTGTGTGGAAAACATTGGAGAACAAAGGATGTCAAGTGAACATGCAGCAGATGGACGACTCATGCAAACATGCTGTCAAAAGTGGCATTTCAAACCGCTCTAAACAACCTGAATGCTCAACTTTCCAGCACATTTTTCTATTCGATTCTGAGTTTAGTCATATTTGATGGTATTTATCCATCTCCAGTCCTTCTAGCTGTGAGCTAGAAATCTCTCTTCTGTTTACGCATCAGCAACTTATTCATGAATAAGTTATTCATTCCTCCTCTTCTGAGTTTGTTAGATAAAAGACGTGGACTAGATATGTTGTTTTGAACTGTGAAATTCTTTTTATAAAACTGTTTTCTGATTAAATGGATGCTGATTCTATAGTGTAACACACATTCTATGAATGCACAAAGTTCACTGCATGCTTTTCTCTTGTTTTGTGAAAATAGTGAAAATATCTAACCATTCTTAAAACAAGAAATTTAGACTTTTCAGAGAACATATCTTGAATTATATATATATACGTACATATAAATATTTTGTTATTCCTGTAGCTCATTAAATACTTTACACTAACAACATCAAGGTCATGGGTTCAATTCCCAAGGAATGTGAAATTCTTTTTATAAAACTGTTTTCTGATTAAATGGATGCTGATTCTATAGTGTAACACAGAGCATACAGTCTAAAATTAGGGAAAAAAAGACCTCCATGTAATCTACATCGTTGTAAGGTAGTCAGTTTAACATGAGGACGTTTCCCATATACCGTGAAACACATGCATCTAGTGTCACGAATCCTGGCCATGAACTTCCATTCGTTCAGAGGTCACCCGCTCACCACATGGACTCTTGCACTACACTACACTACAGGCACTTCACCATTGGACTACAGTTCCCATCATCCATTGCACTGATGACACACACAGCTGATTTCACTGATCACACAATCACACACGCTTTATAAGCCTTGGACTTCCTCTCTGTCATTGCCGAGTATTGTTTGCGTATATCCTAGCGATAGCTACTCTACGGATGCATTGAGCTAAGGGTTCCAAGGATAGGGCAAATAACAGAGGAGACAGCGGGCCACCCTGACGAGTACCTCGATGTATAAAGAATGGGTTAGAGCGAACAGCACCTGTGAGAACAGTGGCCTATCAAAGAAAGTGGCCGGTAACTAGAACAGGAAGTCGGATCTTTACCTTTTTTTAACAAGAGAGAAATAACAGCTATATTAATGGATGGGTGAAATTAGCCTTGAGTAACTGAAAAATGTATCATATCTAACATGAGAGGGCCTAAATCCGACCAAAAAGTAGTATACAATTTGATTGGAATGCCATCTATGCCTGGGGATTTCCCCTTGTTCATAGATCGAATTGCTGACTCCAGCTCCTGAAGAGAGATCGGTTCAGCCAGGTATTTTGAATCTGAATCTGACATCCTAGATAAATCAAGGTTGGACAGAAAAGATGCAAAAGAGTCAGGGTCACCATCAGCAGAAGAAGTATAGAGGTTAGAGTAAAAAGAGTGAAAGACGATATTAATGTCTTTTGGGTCTGTCATAATGAGCCCAGATTGGGATTTCACAGCTGAAATATTAGCAAACTTTTCATTGTTGCATAATCTTAGGTATAAAAGGTGGCTTGGTCTACTCCCTTGAAAATAATAATTCTGCCTGGATCTTTGAATCAGGAATTCTGCCCTGGATCTCAGTAATGAATTGAGTTCGGACCTAACCGCCATGATTTTACTGAGTGTGCTGTCTGAGAAACAACGCTGATTATCTCTAGTCAGATTCTGAAGCTGTGATTCCAGTTCAACTATCTTTTTGTGTCGGTTTTTCTGAAGGAAAGAGGCATATGAAATTGAGTTATTCCTTATAAATCCTTTAACTGCATTCCAAAGTGTTCGAGGATCATCCACTGGACCTTGGTTAATTTCAATAAACTCAGAAAATTTATTTCTGACTTGACGGCAAAAGTTTTCATCCTGTAACAATTTAGGGTTAAATCGCCATCTAGTGACACGAGATGGCCGAGGGATCAAAGATAATCTGCATAATTCTGATTCTGACAGAGATAAGGAACAGATATTGGCATCACGAACATCACGAAAGACTTAGCAGAAGGGTTTAATAAACGGCAACTGTCCACCAACGAGGATGAGGTTACACATTGCCGAAGTTTGTCAGAACACAAAGCTTGAGAGTGATTCCTTTGGTCCAGATCTATCTAGGATATGCAACATTACAGAATTCGTATCTGCACCCATCCAATTTTTGAAATCTGAAAACTTCAAGAGATAGGCTGACAAAACAAAGAAAAAATTAGGGTCAGGACTACAAGGGGCATAAACTGAGAGAAATACAATATTCATATTCTCCACTATTGTTTTTATGTGTGTTATTCTACCGTCTGTATCACAACCTTTCTCTAAAATAATAATATTTAAAGTCCTCCTCACCAATATTAGGACACTCTTGGTTTTAGTATCTGAAGATGAGTGAGATACCACTTCATAAAACTTATTATTACACCTGCGTATATCCACCTCTTTCAAATGGGATTCTTGAACTAACACTATATCAGTCTTTCTTCTTCGCAAAAAATCCAGAAAAACGTACAGGAGAATACAGGTGGTACGTTTGTGAGGGCCATTTAGGCCATTAATATTAGAGCTCAGAATATTAAGGTCAGTCATAGGTATCAAACAGAATTACTGCATAAGACAAAATACAAGTTTGAAAATGAAACCAGTTGAGTCTACCATTAAACCACCCCCACCCTCCCTGTTACCATTCAAAAAAACATAAACACATTCCCATGAACTATGGCAGATCAAACCAAGAACAAACCTTGATCTGCAAGCACCCCTTAATATGGTCCGTGACGTCAACAAAAACCTGCACATTACTGTAGCACCAACACTTGGCCCCATAGTCACATATTGACTAGGTAGTATTTCTATTTAAAAAAGGAAAAAAGAGAACAGAGATAAAGAATACAACTAAAACAACTAAAATATCATAATCAGTAAGCGATAATGTATGCACAATGAACTATGAATTAAGAAGAGAACATTAAAGTGAACAGTGAAAGACAGTCACCTAAACATTTAGAGCATCTCTTCTCTAATTAGACAGCAAATGACCAGCTGAAGTTCACTGAGAGTTGGTGGATGAATGGGATCTGAGAAAAACTATTGCTTCTTCTTGGGAATATAGCATTTTAGGTTCACCTTGATTCAGAATGACCTTCAGCGTTGCAGGATAAAGAAGAAAATTCTGCCAGCTTCTCTCATTTCCTTCCTAATTGGCGCAAATGCACTTCTTCTTTTTGCGGTGACCGGAAAAAAATCTGGAAAGAAAGACAGCGTTGCTCCGTTAGAAGTTTTCACCGGGGCATGAAGTCTGGCGGCCCGCAGAATGAGCTCCCTGTCCGTGTACCGCAGCAGTTTAAAGATGAAAACCCGTGGTTTAGAGCGATCTGAAGAGAGCCTTGTGTACACGTGATGCGCTCGCTCCACTTCAATCTCTTTGCCCGCCAGAGACAGGAGCCACGTCGGTAGCAATCTTTTCAAAAAGCCCATAGGATCGTCCTTTTCGGAACCTTCAGGCAATCCGACCAGATACCGATTGCTGCGCCTATTGTGATCCTGTAAATCCACAACCTGTTGCTCGAGTGCGGCAACGCACCTATCGTCATCTGCGACCACTTTCTTTTGTTCTCTCATCTCCCCCGTAAGAAGATCCAGTTTAGAGCATAGCAACTGAACAACTGACATGTGAGAAGCGAACTCGTTCCGCATCGCTGTCAACTCGTTCTCAGAATGTCCTCAAAGTGTGTAACAGTGTTCGCCATCTTGTCCATCATATCGCTCGCGGTCGGTGGCTTGGATTTCTTCTTAATCGGAGAAGCCAATGGAGACAACTCCTGCTGTTTACGACTGCATGCCATCAGGTAAAGCACCACCAATGAATAAAACTTAAAACAAACAAATCAGCAAAAAGAGGCCAAACGTACGGAGCTCTACTCAAGTGCGACTAGGTTCATGTACACGTCACGTGACTCCCCCCAATGAAACGTTTTTATATGAATTGTCATCTTCTCCTAAGTGTAATCTCTGTTCCCAAGGAGTTTTAGGCACGTTTCTGCATTTTTTTTGGGAGTACCCCTCTCTCTCTCGCCTTTTTTGGACTCAGCTCTCACAGGACCTATCATATTTGTTGGGTATTGAGATATGTTTGACTCCGCGCCATTTTTTCATGAATGACTTTAGGGACTTCACCTTGTCCGTCCAACAAAGATCTTGACTGTTAGCTGCTCTCACAGCAGCAAAACAATTGCTGGAATCCTCCTCACACAATGGACAGACGAACCTGGACGGTGTATTTGTTGGACATTATCTCAGTGGAACTCTCTACTTCTCGTATACATGGATCTAACGTGAAAACTGTAAATTCATGGCTTTCAGCTTTTAATGTTGTGTCTTCTTTTCTAAAATCTTTGTAAAAATTATTGTATTGTTATTTGTTTATCTATTAATATGTGTTTATTATTAATGTTATTTATTTATTTTTTAAGTCTACCAAAGGGTGGGATGGCTTGGGGTGGGTTTTAAATTTGTACAACTGATTTTTGTTTTGTACTACTGTTCCACAAAATAAACAAAAACAAAAAAAAAACTAATTGTGACTTTATCTCAGATGTTTTTTCTCAAAAAATGTGAAATAAACTGTCACAAATCCTTTTTTTCGTCACAAAATAAAAAAGGTAATTGACTTTATTTCACAAAGTGTATTTCCTACAATTGTGTTTATATTTCTCAGTTATTAAAAAAAGTCAGAATTCTGTTACGTTAGTGCTCCCAAGAGGTAAACAAGACACGGCAGGCAGATATATCCAAAACAATAAACTTTACTCACGACGATTCAGGCTGGTGTAACACATATAATAGCTAGGAGAACACAGGCTTTAAAGGCTGAACGTAATCAAGGAAGAACAGAAACAGGTGTGGAGCTAATTAACTAATAATCATGGGATAAACTAGGACGGTAGACAGAGACATAACTAAACAAAAACAGATCAGAATCGTGACAAATTGCAAGAAATAAATGCAGAGTTATGAGATAAAAAAAAAAAAAAAATATTACAATGACCTTTTTTATCCTGTGGCAGAAACAACACAGTTTTGTTACATTTATAAGATTTCTTATTTTGTAATATATTATGCAAATGAGCTTTTCTTTTATTACGGGATGATTATAGATGTAGTATAGTAGCAGTAGTAGTACAGTATAGATGTATGTATAATAGATGATTATACCAATTGTAAATCAATACATTTTATTGTTTATTGTTCTAATGCATTACACTTCATGTGCTTTACTTTGATATCAGATATATAAAAAAAAAATTACAGTGGTTTTGAACAGACATCTGGCTCATCCTGTCATGTTTTATAGTTATCGATTTCATAAAGTAAAATAACTGAAAATACAGAATCTAATATTCATGTTGCAAGATATTTACACAGATGCATCAGAAGCAGATCAGTTTGTGTGATTTGTTCTGTTTTCTCAGTTTATCCGTCAGTCTGTTGTAGCTTCTTCTGCCATTTGTGTTGGTTTGTTCCTCGCATATTACTTTTCATTTCTCAAGCTGTTATGTGCTGGTTTACACTCTAGCTTTCTGTTTTGGAACGATTGTGATGATTATGAAGATTCTATAACCAGAATATGTAATTTGGCTGTTTTGTTTTTTTTAAGTTTCTGTTATGTATTCAGATCATTAAAGGCCTCAAATTTGATGTGATCTCCGACATGAGAAAACGTTATCAGACTGGCTTTAAACAGTTCTGCTTGCGGACGGTGTGTGTGTCTGAGTGTTTGTGATCAGCAAGGACTATTTTATGCTTCTAAGGACATTGTGCTGGTCTTAGAATCAGACTGTAATCGGTTCTCTCCAAGATAAAGGTCAAAGAGTTTGTTAAGCAAACACCCATGAAACTGCATAGGAATGCCCTAGCAACCGCAAAGCAACATTCTAAAAACATTTCAGAACATCTTAGCAACCACATGGCAACATCTTTAATGCAAACTCAGAATGTTGTTTCACTTAAATAAAAAAAAAATTAAATAAATACATTTAAAAAAATAAAAAAAAATAAAAATGTCTTACAATGTATTTTTTTCTTGTTTTCCATTGTAAATGTCTAAACATTCTTAAATCAAGATACATTTACTTAGGAAGCAAAATGACTAAGATATTAACTCTCGTTTTCTGAAAAATGTGTCAATATAAGTCAGTGGGTTCATAAAATGAATCTTAATTCAAAGAGAATACAAGATAATTTTTCTGACCCCATTAGTAGATATTTTTCTTGTTTTAGGCATAAACCTTTTTCAGAAAACAAGATTTGATGCCTTATCATTTTGCTTCTCAAGTAAATGTATCTTGATTTAATAATTAATAGATATAATATAATAGATATAGAAACATTTACATTTATCTCATTTTAAGAAAAAAACACTACATTTTGATACATTTTTCAGAAAAGAAGGCTTAATATCTAAAAAGTCATTTTGTTTCTCAAGTAAATGTATCTTGATTTAAGACTGTTTAGATATTTGTAATGGGAAACAAGACAAAAAAAAACTAAGTAGATTTCATAATTTTTTTATTATTATAATTTTTTTTTTTTTGCAGCTTTTAATCCAAAACAGTTGAAAATGCATGACTGTAAATGTGTGCTTGTGTTTTTTACAGCCATCCGTGAATTTCCCAATGATATTTTCACCAACGCTGAGCGGAAGAGCGGTGCTGTACTGCTGCATATTATGGCGGTAAGAAAGTCCATTTATCTCTCTCTCTTTCCTTAGATTAGCAAAGTACATTTAGAAAATTGCATCACTGCAAGTTTGAAAGAAATTTGATCTGGGTTATTTTTGCACAGAAGTTTGGTAAAGGTATAAAGGAGTGAATTTGGTCTCAGTAATGATGCACATTCACTCCTGCTGCCCGGCGTGATTTACTCTCTTTTCTGTTTTCAGTGTGGGTTAATCCACTGCTAATATGACCAGATTTAACTCCATCAGCCATGAGCAGCACAATTAAAATCTGCCTGTGGTTATGTAACGCCGCCGCTCTAATGCTCTAATGTTTGCATCATGCACAGCTCAGGCCTGAATTATGCATTCACACAAACAATCACGACGTGCCATGTGTGGGATTTCTGTCCTTTGGTGCCCCCTGTGGCTGGAAATGATCATGGAAATATCTGTCTGGAATGATGATCTACAATGTAAGCTGTTTGTTACAGTAAAGTAATTATTCGTGAAGGGAATTGATGCTTTTTATGTTCTGTAAAATGTTTATGCAAAACCTGCAAATCACCTAATGGATATTAGTACGTTTGCTGTTTTATGTTTTTATTTTGGCTTATTAGTTTTTATAGACACTGGTAATTTTTTGGGTTAATTTTGCTTCCATAACATGTCTTTCTTCAGACTAGTGGAAAGAAAATATCCAAAAAACACATTTAAGTGTTAGTTTATTAAACTGTATCTAGTTGCATGTGTAGATTTAAATTAATAATGCATATTTTTAAAGGCTGTTTTCTCAAAATGAGCCAGAAATCTTTATTTACACCAAACTTTTATTTTTATCTATATTGAACAACTGAAGTTGTTGTTTTTTTTTCCCAGAGGGATTTGTGTATATATTATTCATCTGATTTATGTAACGTCTTATGCCTAATAATATGGTGAAAATGATTTTTTTGGACTATTTTCTGATTTAGTGACCAATAAAAAGACAAACCCAAAATCAATCCCCCCAATAAATACCAATAACTCTAATTTGTAAACAAAATGAAACCAGAGTTTTGAACCTGACTTTATCTAATATTCAGATTTCTGTTCTGTATGAAAATTAGTGCATATTTAATTATATAATAAACATTTGCATATTTAAACGTAACATTTAAACTTGTAATGCAAAACAACAAATCTAAAGTACTGTGTTTAATCAAGTAGTGAAAGTATTGTCATATTTATAAAATCAAATATAGATATAAAATATAAACCAAATTCACCTTTAGTGTCTTAAACAGGACTTTTCTTGCTCAGATTTTCCAAAAATGTCTATTGTCAGATTTTATTCCTGATTTTGAAAAATATATGTATCTAAATATCACTTATATTATTATTATTTATAATATATTTATATTAATATGTATAATTTATAATGATACATACATTTAAATAATATCTACATTTAATTTCTATTATTCTATTATTTTCCATTTGTCAGTAATTAGAGGTTAAAACAGCCTGTTTGATTACAAGGATGGAAAATCTTCGGCTGTTTTATGTGCACATCACCTTTCTAAGTAAACAAACGTGCCTCATGTTATGATGCCATCATCATCCTCATCGCTGAAGGTCATCATAGTGTCTGCTTGCATTTGCTTTGGCTTCAAATTGTGGATAAACAGGAGCTCATTAAGCTAGATGAGGAAAGGCTTTGCAGTGAATGCAGAGGTTTGGATCAGTCAGGCCTGGAGAGCAAGGACACATTGTGCATGCAGAGGAGGAGAGACGGCGTTCTGGAGCTGACAGCCATGATAAACGGCAGGTGAACACGGCCAGCGGGCTTCTGGAAGCTCTCATTTCTCAGGGGTTTTTTGAGGTTTTTTCACGTTTCTCCACAAAGTCTAGGAGACGTGAATAGAGCCACACTGGGTCAATAGTTGACATACAGTGAGGTCATTTGGTTCATGCATCGCAGGCTTGCACATAATTACAGTTTTGTGGTGGAAACAATCAGCAGTACTGAAGGGGGCAATAGAGTTTCCTTTAAATGTGTGTGTGTGTTGTTTTAAGTAGATATACAGCAGGATTATTATCTTTAACTCAAACCAAAAACCATTAAAAAATGTACATTACTTGAAATAAAATAAATATAGCTAAAAAAATAAATAAACTAAACTTAACTGAACTAAAGTACTAAGAACTAAAATTGTATATAACAGAAACTAACAAAATTAACAAACACAATATTACTGAAACTTTAAAATTAAAAACAAAAATCTAATTTAAATAACTATAATAGAATATTTCAGTCCTACTAAAATAAGTGCTATACACATCAGTGTTATTTTAGTATTTCTATACTAAATAAATATGTTAATAAAAGTTATCTGCAGACTTTTAGAGTACTTAATAATATTTTAATAATATAATTAGCTTTTATTTTTATGTTTTCAGTTTTTATTTTAATTTTAGCAATGTTATGCTTTTAATTTAAATTCTTGTTTCTTTTTATCTATAGTTTTATATAACAGTTCTAGGTTTAGTCATTTAGTTCTTAAACTTATTTCAGTTAGTTACCAAGGCAACATTTCTCATTTTTGTTGTAAAATTTTATTTAACATTTTAAGTTTTTCTACCTTTTTCAAATTTAAGCCATGTTTTTGCCACATCATTTGATGTTGTTTCAGCTTTAATTCAGTTGACAAAAAATATTTTCAGTAGTTGGTTTTAGTTAACAACAGCAACAGCACTGATAAACATTGTAAGTTTAACCTTGCTGTGCCATATGCACTTAAACTGCAATCAGCGGTACTTCCTGTGAGTAAATATTATTAAAAAATAAAAACATTCATACTTCTGTACTGTCATAGCTATTTTGGGCCTAAAATTACAGAGCAAAACATGAATGTGGATAGTATTGATCATTTGGTCCAGGAGTATTTGATGATACATTTTTGGGTTCATATTGAAATCTCTGACTTTTGATCGCAGACGATGGTATACTGGCTCAGTTTTAGACACTTTTGAGATCTTGAGTTTTTTTTTGTTGTTGCTGCATCGGAGAAGCAGGAGACTTAATTAAAAGTCTCCATGTGCGTCCCAGTGTACCTCATTGGTATTTAGGAGAAATAAGTGAGTTTGGAATTGAGGTTTCTACAGTCTTCTGTGGTCTTCTTACAGGCCCTCTACATGTTCCTGGCCCTGGCGATCGTGTGCGACGACTACTTCGTGATGTCTCTTGAGAAAATCTGTGAGGTAGGATTGTTCAGAAGTGAATTCTCAGTTGATCTGAGTAATACCGCGGTACAATGAGAGCAGCAGCATCTGCATTATTCTTCCTCTGACCCACTTTGAGGCTTTCAGAAGCTCATAAAACATAGTGCTCCAGATTTGGGCGGTGTTTGTGCCAGAGGCTTTGTTGGATGTGAATCGTCTGCTGTTGTTGTGTTGTGCAGAAGCTGAATCTGAGCGAGGATGTGGCTGGAGCCACGTTCATGGCGGCGGGGAGCTCAGCGCCCGAACTCTTCGCCTCTGTCATAGGTAAAGTCACACAATAGTTGTTCCTGCTCTTTTTGTGCAGCACTTTTGCTCATTGTGTCTGTTTTCAGGTGTCTTCATCACTCATGGTGATGTCGGAGTCGGAACGATCGTGGGCTCTGCCGTCTTTAATGTCCTCTGCATCATCGGAGTTTGTGGGATCTTTGCTGGACAGGTGAGTTTGTGCATCTTCTCCAACAGAAGCCTTAAAGGGACAGTTCACCTAAACATAAAAAAATTGCTGTTAGTTTACTCAACCTCAGTCTATCAAGGATATAGGTGACTTTTTTTCTTCAGTAGAACAGTGAAGAAGATTTTGAGCTGAAACTGTGGTCCTTGGTGATTCATAAAATGCAAGTCAATGGCTACCGTCACTTTTTTAGAGTCAAAAAAGCATATCAGGCAAGACTAAATGAATCCCCTTGGCTCCTGACGATGCATTGAGGTCTTATGAAGCAAAACGATCAGTCTGTGCAAGAAACTGAACATTATTTACAACATTATCACCTGCAATCCAGAGCCTCAGACAAATGGTCCAGAGTGATGTCCGGGTCACAAATGAATCTTTCTTTTGAACCGATTCTCTTTGGTGAACTGGTTGAACAGTTCACTAAATCGGACTGAACCGTCTGAAACAGTTTGCGGCTTGAGCAGCACAGATCTACACGTTACTAGTCTCTCCGGGTTTAAACGAGCAAAAATATCACTTATAATACATATACTTTACGTCATTGAATGTTTACATAAGTTGGTGAATCAGTTCATTGAAACAAACTGTCTGAAAGAACCAGCTCGTGGAAAAGAATCAGACTTCCAAGGGAGCAATATTTTATTGATGCATCTATAGAAAATCATATATATAATGGTGCATTAAAGAAACCAGCCCCAAAACACTGATATGAAAAATCTGTAATGAGACATCAAGAAATGTATGTCCAAAGAACCTCAAAAACACCTTAATTCTTGAAAAAATGGTTCTTTATTGACATCGATGTTTCCATAAAGACTCTTTAACGTCCATGGAATTTTTGCGGTACACAAAAGTTTCTTCAGATTATTAAAATATTCTTCACACTAAGAGACTTTACCTTCCAACTGTCAGTCCTGTGTCTTGTTTCCCCCTCCTCTCGTGCCCATATTTGGCCTTCCTGTTTCTGTCCTCATTTGTCATCATTAGTTCATTTGTCTCCAGCCCTGTTGAATTGCCCCGCACCTGTTTCTGTTCTTCCCTGTTGATTTCCTAGTGTTTATAAGCCCTGTGTTTCCCTGCCCCTGTGTCCGGTATTGGACGTCATTTATGTTCGTCTCTCCCCAAGCGCCTCGTCTATCTGTTGGCTCCACAATAAAGGAATATTTGGAATCTCCTGTTCTCCTCGTCCCGTGTTTCTTGAGAGGGTTCTGACACCAACTTAACCTTGACCCGTTTTTATTTCAAAATTTATTGCATTTTTTATTCTTTAACTTATCGTTTTCTTGGGTTTAATTATTTGTTTGTTCATTATTTACTCATTTGATGAGAAAAGGATTTTACACAAAATGCAGTTCAAAATAAATTCATTTTTATTTCTGAGATAACAACTAGAGGCCTCTGCCTGAATTATATTTGCACATAATGAGGTTGAAGTTATTGTTTTATTCTGTTTCACGTTTTTGCTTTGTTTTCTCTTTGTAAACCATAGGTCATATTCAGTGTACAGTGTATCTTCATGAGTTATGTATTTAACAGTAGTCTGTGTTCTTGTCTGTAGGTGGTCTTTCTGACTCGGTGGGCTGTTTTCCGTGACTCTTTCTTCTACATATTGTCTGTAATTGCTCTAATCGTGGTGAGTCTCAAATGAATATCTGCTCTGTTATAAAGCAACAACTGATATTTCATATTGACACACTACAGCAAAAGATAGAAATAACAGACTTAAAACCATTTTTTAGCTGTTCTAAAAATTCTAATAATAATAATAATTATTAGTGTCCTAATAATTTTGGCCACCACTGTATGTGTGTGTATATATATATATATATATATATATATATATACAGTATATAATAATGAATATTACAATTTATTTAGCTTAATTTTTTTCTCAATTAAAATTATATTAACTGATTATCTTTTTATTTGTCTTGTCACATGACATCAGTTCATCTATGACGAAAAGATTGTGTGGTGAGTCTGTTTTCGTTTTCCTCTCTTGTCTGATTTTTTGTAAGTTTCCATCTGACGTGTGGTTTTGATCATGTGTTTCAGGTGGGAGAGTCTGGTGCTGGTGCTCATGTATGCTGTATATATCCTCATCATGAAGTGAGTTTATACACACACACTAAAGACATTTATAATGTGACTATTGCAAATAAATGCTGTTCTTTTGAACTTTCTATTTATCAAAGAATCCTGAAAATAAAATGCATTAAAGTTTTTTTCAAAAATACAATGGTTTTTTAACATTGATAATAATCAGAAATGTTTCTTGAGTAAATCAGTATATTAGAATGATTTCTGAAGATCATGTGACACTAAAGACTGGAGTAATAATGCTGGAAAGTCAGATTTACATCACCGGAATAAATTACATTTTATAGAAAAGTATGATTTTAAATGATATTTTACAGTATTACTGTATTTATTATCAAATAATTGCAGCCTTGGAGAGCTGGAGAGATTCAAATTCTCTAGAAGATAATTTGTCATTTTGTTTTTGTCTGTATTAGATTTAACACAAGCATGCAGAAGTTTTTCACTAGACAAGGAGACAAGAACGTTGCCAATGGAAACGCGGCCGCCGGCAGTGAACTGGAGGACGGTAAAGACAGTTTAGACTGTAACTGGGACGATCTGTCAGTGCCGCTGTTGGGTCCAGGTAAGACTAAACAGACAGGCTTTAAAAAAATACAGGTGTAACACAAGTCATAATTCCATACCCATGTCACCCTCAGTATGAGGTCACCTGTCCTCAGATTTTGAACAAATATTGTAGAAAACGTCATGCAAGAAGTGACTTTGCCAGAAATGTAATAGGTTTAACTCTCTTTGTTGCTCAAAAGTCAAAGTTACCGAAGAAAGCACACTAGTCGGCAAGCCTATCAATTCCCCCGCAATGACATAATTCCTTTATAAGAGCCACTTTTACAACAGTTTGAATATCATCTTTCAATTTTTTATCATTTGTAGAAAGGACAATATCATAATGTGTTGCAATTTCAATCAATTGATCTTTTGTTAACAGATTTAAAACTTGCGGATTTTCAATAAATTCACTTATTTCGATTGTCATATTTAATAATTATACAGTCTAAACAGCGATTTCAATCAATGATTCTATACAAAACTCTTTCAAATCCAAATCCTTACCTTCACAGCTGTCAAACACGGAAAAACATTCCCTGAAGATTAAGTTTCACAGCCTAACTATACATAAACCTAACCAAGTAGACCCTAATCTTCAAGCATACAGTAGTGGGTTTTATGCACCAAATACCGTAAACTGAGAAGAACCACCAATTAAATCGGGATTCTCTCAAACCTCGGCGTGCTCCCGAGACTCAGCTCTAACCACCGATCTGCTCAAAAAAAACGAACTAAAAAAACAATTTGACATACCCCTTAATCCTACCAGCGAAACCAATCCCAGGGCTTTCCAAAAATTCCATACAGCTGTGATGAAAGGACACTTTTTAAACAACCAAAAATGCACTCGTTTCTTCTATAAATTTGAACAAAAACTTCCCAATCCTGTTACATTTATGCATTTAACAGATGCTTTTATCCAAAGCGACTTACATTGCATTCAAGTTACAGTTTTTACATTTTATCAGCTCTTGCTTTCCCTGGGAATCGAACCCATGACCTTGGCGTTGCTAGCGCCACGCTCTACTATTTGAGCTACAGGAAAGCCTACCAAGTTACCAGGACTAACTATTACAAAAATATTACAATCTCCACAAAATAAATCCTAATTAATACAAATCCAAAACAATGCAAAAAGTTAACTAATCCCCAAAAATATTTTTAAACAAAAACAAAAGTCAAATTTACAAGTTTAAGACGAGTCCCCATTTGTTGCAACCACAAAAGGGTCATTACAAATAAGGAGAAGACGAGTGTATTTGCATTAAAAAACATTTCAATTTATTTAACCGTCAGACCTAAAATGGATCATTATTGAACCCGTCTCGATCCAGAGAGACAGGGCACAAAAAAACGGAAAACCGACACAGCACTCCCGATCCGTCGAGCAAAGAGATGTTTTATAGCAGGCATCCTAAAATCAGGCCCACTCCTGCAGAGTTTAGCTCCAACCCTGATCAAACTCACCTACCTGTGATTCTCTAATAATCTTGAAGACTCTGATTAGCAGCTCAGGTGTGTTTGATCAGGGTTAGAGCTAAACTCTGCAGCAGATTGGCCCTCCAGGGAAAGATTTGAGGAACCCTGTTTTATAGAGAAGGACCCACCTGCGCCCCGGTGTTCCCAATCACGCAGCAATCAGCCGAACACCTGCAGAGACACAGATGCATATCCACACACCCAAACAAGAAACAACCGAAAGTGGCATCACAGTGTCTTTATGGATATGCCTATAATATGAGAAATGTTATTCATACATACTGTGACTTGAATGATGTTTTCACTTATTGAATTACATTGTTTATATAAATGACATGAAATTATATTATTATTATTAGTTGCATGTCACATCATGTCACTTTATTATTATTATTATATAATTATGAAGCTCATAATGAAGAAATAAATGCTTTATCAAAAAGCAGAAATTATTATTATTATTTTAATTTGGCAAAATATCTTGGCATAATCTTTTAGGTTATTAAAAAAAACATTAAAAACAATTCAGAAATACTGTGGGACTTGAATAATGTTTTCAGTTACTGAATTATAATATTTTTAATATATTACATAAACATAAAAGGAATTTTTTTTAAAACAATTGTCAAAATCCTGTATCTTGGCATAATCTTTTAAGTTATTAAAAACATACAGTGACATTATTGAATTAATAAAGAAAATATGCATATTTAAAAATTTGGCATAATCTTGTACTGTTTATACTAAGTTCTTTTCATAGGCATTTTTACCCGTAAGGGTTTTATTCTTGAAAATATCAGATTATTTTTCATTTGAGGGTTAGTTCAAGTTATTATTCAGGCAACATGAAAACAAAGATGACATTGAGTTTGGTGTGTTTGTTTTGAACTAGATTTATAAAATATATTCCTTGGTCATCTTGATCTTCTCATTTATTGCACATGCTCTGAACAGCACGACTGGTTTAGTTTTATTTTGTCTTTATGAGAGAAACATCCTCCTGGTTCTGTATTAAAGCAGATCCAGTGTGTGAGAAACCTTGTTTTCCAGCTCTTGAGATCTCAGCACTTTTGCCTCTTCCTGCTTCGGTCCATCTGTGATTGAGAGGTAACGTCACTGCCTCATCCATCACTTCTGTCTCTTTCCTCATTCCTCATCTGCCTGTTTCTGGCCTCGGTATCTTCATGTTTAACTCTGCCTGCCTGTTTAGTCTTACTAAACCTTTCTGCTTTTACTGCACACTCTTTCTATGATGCTTCTCTGAAAATGCAGCTAAATAATTTGAGATAGAGGAGTAAATGTCTCATATAAAACATGCTATTTTAGAATATCAAGAAAGAAACCAGTCTGTGTGCTCTTTGTGTATTTCATGGATATTTATTTTGTCTTTCTCAAGTCAAGTCCAGTAAGGTTTACCATCGAGGTTCGGTGGTCATGGTTGATGAAATCATCAACGCCAGTCCTCCAAATTACCGTTTCCCAGAAGCCGGTCTCCGTGTGATGGTCACAAACCACTTCGGACCCAAGACTCGTCTGCGCATGGCCAGCCGTCTCATTATAACAGAGGTACGGCAGAGCAGACACACTGTGAAACAGCAAAATAATAATAATAAATCAAATTCTAAATTTCAATAAATTTACATTTTCTAATAGAATATTCAACATTATTTAAAAACAATATGCATGTATATTTGCAGGATGTATAAAGACATGAAAGGATGAATCTCAAGAAATTCCCTGCAAAATAAATCATTAGAATACTGTCTTGTATTATTATTATTATTATCATCACAATGAAAATATACATAAATAAAATAATAAAAATAAAGTCAAATTTTAGGGTCTGTTTTTTTTTTGTTTATGAAAGACGTCTCTTCTGCTCACCAAGGCTCTTTTTATTTGATCAAAAATACAGTAAAAACTGTAATATTGTGATATATTATTAAAATTCCAAATAACTGGTTTCTATGTGAATGTATGTTAAAATGTAATTAATTGCTGTGATCAAAGCTGAATTTTCAGCACCATTACTCCAGTCTTCAGTGTCACATGACATTAATCAAAATTAAAATGATTTTTTATACTGCACATTATAATTTGTTATCCCTGAATGATATTTAATTCAATTTATTGTTATTTAATTTTTTCACAAATAAGTACAAACAAATCATCCATTTATCATCAGCTTATCAGTATCAACCAGGCTTTTTATATTGGTGCACTTCTAGAAAAGCGTGTTTGTTGTGTGTAGCGTCAGAGGTTGGTCCAGTCGGCTAACGGTGTGGAGACGGCTGTGGTGGACGGCAAACCAGACATCGAGAATGGAAACGTGCCAGAAGACAAAACCACTGAAGAGAAAGAGAGTGAACTCACCTCACCGTTCAGATTACCAGGTGAGTAAAAAAGAGTTACTGTTACTTTTCAGAAGACATTATTTGTGCCAAAATCACCAAATGTATTCAGAAACGAAATGGATGTCAAAGAAATGAAAAAGCACCTCAGAAAGAGCAAATATGGGCTTCGTAAGCCCAAGTACATCGTAGACCCATTGCCACCAATGGAGCATTGATCAACTTAGGCTTACAGATACGATGCTTGAGCTTTTTAACCCTTGTGCTGTGCTGAAAATGACCTAATGCGGTGTTCACAGTCAAAAATGACCCACATTATAAAAATTGTTAATTAAATCTGCCATTATGCTATATAATCACCAAATCTTGGATTCCATCTTTTTGTCAACTTGTTGTCTTTCAGTTCTCACATGTTTAGTATTTTTTTTTTTTTTTGGAACTGATTGATCATAGGCCTCATTGAAGCTTGCACACATCAGTTTTTGAGTGAAAAAAAGCATCATTTGTGGATTATTTTTGCTTAAAAACTGAGATCAGTGAAACTTCAGATCAGTGAAAGATCAGTCAGTTCCAAGAAGAAATACAAAAACTGTGCTAATTGAAAGCAAACAAGGTGATAAAAAAGATTAAATCCAAAATTTTGTAAAAATGTAGCACAGTGATGAATTTACATGCAATGTTTGCTCCGGAACACCACAAGTGTAATAAAGTGGGGGGAAAATCCTAAAAAGTACAGAAATTTATATGATTTATATAATCACCAAATCTTGAATTCACTCTTTTTGTCAAGTTTCTTTAAATTAGCATAGGTTTTGTGGTTCTTTCTGGAAGTGATTGATCATAGGCCTCACTGATGTTAGCCTTCGCACATCAGTTTTTGAGCTAAAAAAAGCATCATTTGTGGGATCAAAACTGAGATCAGTGAAACTTATGATCAGTCAGTTCCAAGAAGAAATACAAAACCTGTGCTAATTGAAAGAAAACGAGTTGTGTCGAAGAAAGTCCTAACAAAAAAAAAAAAAAAGAAAAAAATAATAATTTATACTTTTATTCTGTATTATCATATATCTAGATGCAGTCATTTATCACAGGTTTTTTTTTCTTCTTCTTTTTGGAAGTGGTTGATTGTAGCTTATGCAGTTCCTGAGTGAAAAAAGCATCATTTGTGGATAATTTTGGTATTTTTCACACAAAAACTGAGATCAGAGAGGCCTACGCTCAATCCAAAAATGAATACAAAACCTGTGCTATTTGAAAGAAAACAAGTTGATAAAAAAGTTAAATCCAATATGTGGTAATGTAGTATAATGACAGATTTACAAGCAATTTTTGTAGGTGGGTCAAGTGTAACAAAGTACAAAAAATATCCAAATTTATGCTATGTTATTAACCTATCTTGAATTCAATCTTTTTGTCAACTTTTAATTCCCCCGGGTTTTGTATTTCTTTTTGGTACTGTTTGATTGAGGCCTGAGGCTTGATCTGAGCTCATGCACCTCAGTTTTCTAGTGACAAAAAGAGTCATTTGAGGATCATTTTGGCAATTATCACTCAAAAACTGAGTGGGAAAAAGATTGAATCCAATATGTGGTAATAATGTAGTATAATGAGAAATTTACCAGCAATTTTTGTAGGCGGATAATTTTTGCCCCCGGAACACCAAGTGTAAAAAAAAAAAAAGGCTGTTATACCTGTTATAGGAAAAAGAAAATCCTATGCCAGTTAATATAACAGGAACCCAACATGAGGGTTAAAGGAACAGTATCTAAGCAAGAGCAGAAAATGAGTTTATAGCACTGCAGTGTGGCTTTAAAACAGTACGTTGTGTGTTTCAGACGGCTGTATGAATATAACTAAATGGCTGATCTCTTGGCCGTTGTTGTTGATCCTGTTCTTCACCATCCCAAACTGTGCCAAGTCTCGCTGGGAGAAATACTTCATGCTCTCCTTCATCCTCTCCACCGTCTGGATCGCCGTCTTTTCCTACTTCATGGTGTGGATGGTAGGTGTCACACGACTCTGTGTCTCTCTCTGGTTGGTCTGTCCTGAAGCTTTCCTCTGTCTTGTAGGTGACAGTCATCGGATACACGCTCGGCATTCCCGACGTCATCATGGGCATCACGTTTCTGGCGGCGGGCACGAGCGTCCCGGACTGCATCGCCAGCCTCATCGTGGCTCGTCAAGGTAAATCGATCGCGCCCTTCTGATCAATAAACCTGGGGCAGGATGAATTTAACATGAAATACAGGCTCTTCTACCTTCACGTATCTGATCAAAGCGCTACAGCACACACAATGTGATTTCCTGTTCCTGTGTCACTATCAATCACTTTACCTCAGACATGGACTGCATCTCAATGCCGCCTGCCCTATGCAGAATACAAGATTAGTACATAGTATAGATTTTAGGACGAGTTTGTAATTCTCAAAATATTCTGTTTTGACTTTTCCAGCCATAGAAAAATATTGAGGCTCATAATTCACTGAAGTTAAAATTGATGTGATTAAGATTAAGTGTGTGATTTCTGGCATGAAATGTAATTTTTATAGTCCATGTTTTTGAGCCAGTGTTTTAGGATTCTCAAACAAAAGGAACAATATTTTAATAGTGATGACGTAATATTTAAATAATAATAATAATAACATTATTATTATTATTATTGTATTTTTTATCTGACTAAATCTTATGTTGTTTTATAAAATAATGCTTTATTTAAACACTTCTTGTGGCTGCTTTTCTGCTGTTTCCTTTATGTCTTTATGTAATTTCTGGCACCGAATTTCATTTTTATAGTTAAATGCAGTGTTTTTCTAGCAGGAAGCATTTTTATTTTATAATGTTTTATTATTATTATTATTATTATTATTATATTTTTGAGTAAATAATTTGTTTTGTAAAACTGTTATAATTTGTAAAATTGTTATAATTAATTAATAATTAAATAATAATAATTATTATTGTTATTATTATTATTGAATTATTAATTTGAGTAAATAATTTGTTTTGTAAAATGAAAACAACAGTTATTGGTGCTTTAAAAATAAAATAAAATTAAATAATAATAATAACAACAATAATAATTATTATTTAATTATTAATTAATTATAACAATTATTTTAATAATATAAATATTTTTAAATTATATTTTGGTAAATCTACATCCACTGTTTCTTTATAGTTTTGCATTGCTATTCTTTTTGTCAACACTTTTTTCACCACTTTTCTTATTGTTTTGCTTTCCTTATTATGTTGCGTATTACTTTTTGCTTTAATTTCACCACCGATAAATGTATTTAATAAGTTCCGTTTTCCATTGCTCCTCTTTGATTATATCATGACAAGCCACATCACACTTGTTTTGCATCGCTTTAGGAGAAATGACCTGTGAATAGGCATTGCTTGTTCAGTGTGAAAGCGGGTCTCGTTTCTGCAGGTCTGGGAGACATGGCCGTGTCCAACACCATCGGCAGTAACGTCTTTGACATTCTGGTGGGGCTCGGCGTTCCCTGGGCGCTGCAGACCATGGCAGTCGATTATGGATCAGTTGTAAGCACATCCAGCAGCTCGTTCTGTTTGAACTCCTCTCAAACCAGGAGCTTCTTTTGAACACATGAGCGCTGAAACACGAGGTCTCTGTTTATTGTAATTGTTTAATGGCACAGTGGCATTGTGGGAGCTGATGATGCTGTTTCCTCCCTCCGTGCAGGTGATGATAAACAGTCGGGGACTGGTTTACTCCGTGGTGCTGCTGCTGGGATCTGTCGCGCTCACCGTGAGTAAATCAGCAGGTTCTCCTGAGACAAACCGTGACTCAATCAGGATCAGATGCAAGCTGTAGATTTTTCTGTGAATTCTGCTGAAAAGTTATTAACTTTTGAATGACAGGTGTGATGATTTGGAGGAAATCTGGATGCACAGATATCATGTGGGTCTGTTCATAGTTAAATCATTTCCCTGTTAATTCTGGTATCACAGTTTTGATCATTAAACTAAATACTTATCCTTAACTAGAATTTTTGACGATTGTGTAAGTGTGGAGAATATTATACAATTATTAAAAAAAATAAATAAATAAATCAAAGAATAATAATACATAAATCAGTTCATATATATTGTAAATGTTAGAAAATAAGTAATTTTTAATGTTAATACATAGGGATTGTATTTTTGGTTTTTATTGTATGTGCTGAATGTATGTTAAATAATCAAATTGTTAGTTATTTTAAATAAATCATAAAATAATAAAACATCAGTTACTAAAAATGTATCAATTTAAACTAATATTCAATTTAGCACTTGATAATATAATGACAATAAAATTAAAAATTAGAAAGTTATTTCTAATGTTAGGAAGTGATTGACTATTGCTTAAATTGAATATTGAATTTTTAGTCGCTGAATATTTTGATCATTAAATGGATGATTCTTTTAAATAAATCAAATAAAGAACATCAGTTTAGAAGAAAATGAACAAATGAAATGTTGTTATAAGTGAGTGATTATTGCTTAAACTGAATATTGCATTTTCATTTTTATTTGATGAAAATGTTTTGATAATCAAATTGTAGATTCTTTTAAATGCATTTAAAAATCGATTAATAAAAAATAAAATGAAACTGTTGAATGGGAAATGAGTTATATAATAAGTTATTTATAATGTTTTTATGAAGTGACAACTGCTTAAACTGAAAATTGTAGTTTTTTTTTATTAGCAGAATATGTTTTAGAAATCGCAAACTTTGTGTATGTCTAGACATATCATAACTGATAGCTGTTGCATGTATGTCTCATTGTGTTTCTCCTATGACCTATCGTTTCTCAGTCACCTCGTTAATGAACTCATCTGTTCCTTTGTTTGCTTTGTGTACTTAAGCCTTCAATTCTCCCTCAGTATCTGTTGGTTCTCGTTTATGTTAAGTGTGTTACTTCTGTGTTTATTCCAAGACATTGTTATTAATCTTTCTCCGAGTTGTATTCCTCGTCTTTGTGTGTTTCTATACCACACAACCGTGACAATAGCCCAGTTCATTTATTAATTTATAGACGTCTTAATGTATCAATTTTACAAATGTACTGAATTGCACAAACGTAAGCAACATTTCATGTTTTTTTCACTGCAGATTCTTGGGATTCATCTGAACGGGTGGAAGCTGGACTTTAAGCTGGGCGTCTATGTGCTGGTGCTATACGCCATCTTCCTCTGCTTCTCCATCATGATCGAATACAACGTCTTCACCTTCGTCAACCTGCCCATGTGTCAGTAAGACTAGACTCCGTATCCCATAATGCACGGTCCTGATGTCACAAGCTCCGTTCTTGCACTCCAGAACCATCATCACCTCAGACTGGATGAGTGCTAGTCTTCATTAGCACCAAGGCTTTATTCAAGCTCCTCTCGTTCGACTCGTCTCACTGTGGACGGACAGATATTCCACTTCAGCTAATTTTCCTGATTTTGACCCCAGAAAGAGGAACTTCTCCTTGGCAGCTCTTCTCTTCTAGCCGAGATCTTTAATATCTCAGAATGCATGGCAAATACGGAGCGTATGGACACCTGGATAAGCATTCGTTCTTTTCTACATGCCTACACTGATCTGTTTCCTTTTCTTGTCTAACCACTGAATCTCTTCATGCTCACACAACTGTGAATTCTTTTGCAGCATATTGCTTTTTTGGCTTAGAAATAAGCTAAATATTTTGAAATGCAAGAGAAACTACCATTTTCTGTTAGTATTGTGTCCTAACCAGGTACGATCGTCCATGCAAATCAATGGAATCTCATTGGTCTAAAATATCTGCATATGAATCAGCAACAGTGTTGCAGCAGGCTGTGATTGTCGCAGCGTCGACTCTTTCAATGCAGATGGACTAATTGTCATTGGAAGCGTGCCGTGCCTGATTAGGACACATGCATGGTTATTCTGCGTAAAACATTTTCATTATCAGTATTTTTGATCTTGTTTTTTTTTTTGGTGTAATATCTAAACATCCTTAAAACAAGAAAAACTGACTTGGAAATATTAAGACATTGAGTTCTTAAAAGTTTGCAAAGAATATGTGACCCTGGAGCACAAAAGCAGTCTTAAGTCGCTGGGGTATTAAGTAAAGATCATGTTCTATGAAGATATTTTGTAAATTTGCTGCTGTAAATATATCAAAACTTAATTTTTGATTAGTAATATGCATTGCTAAGAACTTCATTTGAACAACTTTAAAGGCGATTTTCTCAATATTTAGATTTTTTGCACCCTCAGATTCCAGATTTTCAAATAGTTGTATCTCAGTCCTATCCTAACAAACCATACATCAATAAGCATAAACTTGAATATTTATGTAAAAATATATTTATTGAATATTTATATATCATGTAAAATATTAAAAATATTTAGAAATGCAAGAGAAATAAAAGTATTGCTCATCATCCATTGTTATTTTAATAAGACTAAAAAAAATTATATTTCAAATTCAAATACTTTAAGATATTAAGAGTTTTTGAAGTCTGTATCTTTTAATTTTTTTATATTCTTACGTTATTGGCCAATCGTTTTAAGCATAAACCTGACTTAATTAGATTTATGCTGAAAAAAAGGAAGAAAAATATTTAAAAATACAAGTGAAATTAAAGTATTGCACATCATCTATTACTGTATTGTAAAAAAAATATATATATTGCAAAGGAAGCTCAGAACAACTTGAAGATGTTAAGACTTTGAGTTATAAAGAGTTTTCAAATATATATACAGTGGTGTGAAAAAGTGTTGGCCCCCTTCCTGATGTTTTATTTTTTTGCATGTTTGTCACACTTTAATGTTTCAGATCATCAAACAAATTTAAATCTTAATCAAAGATAACACAACATGCAGTTTTTAAATTAAAAACTGCATTAAAACATAACTGTGGTTTATCACACCTGAGTTCAGTTTCTCTAGCCACACTCAGGCCTGATTACACACCTGTCCGCAATCAAGAAATCACTTAAATAGACCTGCCTGACAAAGTGAAGTAGACCAAAAGATCCTCAAAAGCTACACATCATGTTGAGATTCAAAGAAATTCAGGAACAAATGAGAAAGAAAGTGATTGAGATCTATCAGTCTGTAAAAGGTTATAAAGCCATTTCTAAAGCTTTGGGACTCCAGCGAACCACAGTGAGAGCCATTACCCACAAATGGAGAAAACATGGAACAGTGGTGAACCTTCCCAGGAGTGGCCGGCCGACCAAAATTACCCCAAGAGCGCAGCGACGACTCATCCAAGAAAACAATTTGTTGTGGGGTCACAAAAGACCCCACAACAACATCTAAAGAACTGCAGGCCTCACTTGCCTCAGTTAAGGTTCATGACTCCACCATAAGAAAGAGACTGGGCAAAAATGGCCTGCATGGCAGAGTTCCAAGACGAAAACCGCTGCTGAGCAAAAAGAACATAAAGCTCGTCTCAGTTTTGCCAGAAAACATCTGGCGTAAAAGTAACACAGCATTTCAGAAAAAAGAACATCATACCAACTGTAAAATATGGTGGTGGTAGTGTGATGGTCTGGGGCTGTTTTGCTGCTTCAGGACCTGGAAGACTTGCTGAGATAAATGAACCATGAATTCAGCTGTCTACCAAAAAATCCTGAAGGACAATGTCCGGCCATCTGTTCGTGACCTCAAGCTGAAGCGAACTTGGGTTCTGCAGCAGGACAGTGATCCAAAACACACCAGCAAATCCACCTCTGAATGGCTGAAGAAAAACAAAATGAAGACTTTGGAGTGGCCTAGTCAAAGTCCTGACCTGAATCCTATTGAGATGCTGTGGCATGAGCTTAAAAAAGGCGGTTCATGCTCGAAAACCCTCCAATGTGGCTGAATTACAACAATTCTGCCAAGATGAGTGGGCCAAAATTCCTCCACAGCGCTGTAACAGACTCATTGCAAGTTATGGCAAACGCTTGATTGCAACCAGTTATTAGGTTTAGGGGGCAAGCACTTTTTCACACAGGGCCATGTGGGTTTGGATTTTGTTTTCCCTTCATAATAAAAAACTTCATTCAAAAACTGCATGTTGTGTTTACTTGTGTTATCTCTGATTAATATTTAAATTTGTTTGATCTGAAACATTAAAGTGTGACAAATATGCAAAAAAATAAAAAAATCAGGAAGGGGGCCAACACTTTTTCACACCACTGTATATATATATCTTCAATTAATTTTTAATGTTCAAATTGTTAAAATCACAAATCTGACTAAATTAAGTTAAATTTACTCTTAAAAAAGGAAGTGAAATATTTAAAAATGCAAGAGCAATTAAAGTAGTGCATGTCATCCATTGCTACTGTAATAAGAGTAAAAAATAAATTGAGGTTCAAATTTAAATACTTGACGATATTAAGACTTTGCATTGTAAGAAAAACCAACTTCAAATTTTGTTTTAATGATATTTATATATTTTAGAAAAACAGACATAAATACTGATAATGAACAATTTTGTTTTGCATATAAATTGTAGAATTTGTATATTTTTAATCACAAAAAGCAATGTTCCTGTTTCATGATTTTAGGAGGTTTTGCCGTAGCCTCTTTGAGGGCTCTGTGAATATAAACTTGCCTGTGAAGAGATTTAATCATATTTATTTATAGAGGAGCATCTGCGATGTGGTTTCTTGTGGTTTTGGTCTGGTCTTATGCTCTTGAGGGGCTCTTTCATTGTGAAATGTAGAAATTAGCACTTTAAAGTGAGCGAGCGGTTGGGTCTCAATCAGAAGTGCTTCCTTCTGGCAGACGTGTGTGTTTGTGTGTGTGTGTGTGTGTGTGCACAACAGGGGAAGATCTTCAGACAGTCCCTCATCTGACCAATCCACACACTGCAAAAAAATCTGGTTCTTCCTCTGTATTTCTGTCTTGTTTTCCAGTACAAATTTCTAAAAATTCTTAAATCAAAATACATTGTCTTTGTTTCTGGAAAAAAACCCCACTACAAAACTAAATCCATTTGATTTAACTGCATTTTGATCGATATTTTAAAAAACAAGACTTAAGAAGCAGAATGATGAATGTTCTCTGAAACAATTATTCAAAATTATGTGAGTTTAAGCTTAAAAAAGGAAAAAAAAAAATTCCTGTGTTGTCAGAGAAATAAACTTAGTTCAAAGAAAACTATTTTTCTGACCCCATTGGCAGATTTTTTTTCTAAAGCTTAAACTCACTCACTTTTGATAATTTTTAAAAATAAAGTGATTTTTTTGCTTAATACAAGAAAACATCTAGAAAATATATATATTTTCAGAAAACAAGATTAAGGTAGGCCTGTCAAGTTTTCTTTATAAAAAAAAAAAAAAAATGTATCAAAATTAAGTCGGAAATCTTATTTTTGACCCAATTGGCAGATATTACCACTTGTTTTTAATTAATTTATATATTAAGTCTTGTTTTCTGAAAAATCTAAATTAAGTGAGTTTAAGGTTAAAACAAGAATAATATTTTTTTTGACCCTGTTGACAGGTATTTTTCTTGTTTTAAGGAAAAACTCACATTTTTCTTGAAACAAGACTTAAGTCATTTTGCTTCTCAAATAAATGATTTGAGATTGATTTAAGAATGTATTTATACTAGAAAACGAGCCAAAAACACAAAGGAAGGTCTTTTTTTGCAGTGTGAGCACAGCCACCATCAGCACACGCCTGCGACTGCAGTGCATTGTGGGACGTTCCACCGTGGTGATCTCTGGACCGTCGTCTCCATGGCAACCACGGCCCTTGCCCGTTTCCGACCCAGCAGCTACAAAACCAAACCTCCACGGAGACGTTTTCCCATCACGCGGATCCAAACGTGACTCAAAGATTGTGGAAATCCGCAGCTGTTTTTTTGATGGGGGAATGGGGTTAATGCAATATAAGCACAGCACAGAGTCCGGACATCATTTTTTTTAAGAATGTTGGAAGTGAAATAGCAATAGGACGTGGACTTGCAGTGGACACTATGCAGGGAGGATGTGGCTGTGCTCTCCAGGGCATTAACTTCCTCCTCACAGGGCGCTTCCAGACTCAAACACAAGACTAATGAGCCGCCTTGAACTTCTGAGTGGAAGACGAGCTTCAGTGAGACGTGATGGAGACGGTGAAGGGGTTTATTTTTTGGCTTAAGCATGTCTTGCGCATCCTCCAAACTCAACTTCATCCAGAGACAGTTACCGTAGTTCCTCTTGACTTTTCGCACAGACACTTCATGTATATGCATTTCTGACTGATACAGGAACATTTAAAGAACAAAACCAATCAAAGATGAATATTCTCTAGTGCCATTTTGTAATAAAAAATGGGGTTAAATCTTACAAAAAACATGTCCATGGTATATTTCACCCCAAATCAAAAGCTGAAGTTGTATTTTGCACACAAAGTCTGTTTTTGTGCCATTCAAAATTGTTTATTGTGACACTGATTTAAAGAGAATTAAGCACATTTCCCCTTCAAACTCTCAATGTTTTCCCCATTTTGATTTATTTTATAATTACAATGTATTGAAGCCTGTTTCCACCTATGAATATTTGTTACTTTTTGTTTCCACCCAAGAATAATTGTGATTTTTATCTCAAAATGCTGACCTTTTTCCTCAGAATTTTTAGTTTACATCTTGCAATTAAGTTTTTTTTTTTAGGGTAAAAACATTTAAAAAATATAAAAATCAAATAAAAATCAAGACTTTTTCCTCACAATTATTACTTTTTTCCTCATAATTCTGAGTTCAAATCTTGCAATTCTGACTTTTTGTCTTCTGAATTCTGATTATTCAGTTTTTTAAATAAAAAAGTAAAAAAAATAAAAAAGGTAGTTGCGACTTTTTATCTCACAATTTAAATATATGTCGCAATTCTTACTTTCTGGAGATGTGCATGGAAAAAAGTCTGAATTGTCAAATATAGTGTCAATTTTTTTTTTTATATATAAATAACATATGTTTGTTGCATTACATAAAATGAATTCATGGGAAATGAGTATAATTGTCATGAAAATAATGTTGCCATGCAAAAACTCTTGGTTCTTAATAACGGACTTCATTTTCTTTATGCAAAGTATAATATCTTTATTTACTTTAATTTTGGGGTGAATTTTAACCTGGACATTTTCTAGACAGGTTTTGAAAGATTTACCCTGTAATACACATGTTGATAATGCAGACTTTTACAGCTGTTGGAAGTAATTTGTTCTTTAGATAATTTGTACACCGTATGCTTTGATCACTGATGGTCAGCTCTTCATTTGAGACTTGATTTGAGATTTTGTTAACCACACACACTTTGTCTAACAACACAATGATCACATATCTGTTTATGAAGTCACTTTTTTAAAAAGTAAAATTCAGATGGCATAATTGTTGTACCTCTACATATTGTGGATTATATGGTAACTTACAAAATAAGCGCGCACACACACACACACACACACACACACACACACACACATTCAATACGTGTATGAACTGCGACTCCATGCACTGTGACCTCAACGTGATGTGGGATTCATGTCAATAATAAATGTTGATCAAAATATAAATATATCTATATTTCATGTAAAGTTAGTTACTATGAACCATAACTAAATACATCTGTAACACGTATATGAATGTATTGTCATGCTTTAATGGACATATCCAACCAATGCATTTTACTGTAAAGCAATAACATGAGAAAAAAAATAATTATATATATATATATATATATATATATGAAAACAATGATTCCTGTACATTTGTCATATGAAACTTTGAGAAAGGAATGTTTAAAATATGTCACAAATTAAATGCCATTCATACCCGTTTCATAGTTTTTGTGGCCTGCTCCGTGTTTTCAATTATTTGTGTGTAATGTGACGTGAATGAGTAAAGCAGTACACACAAAAATAAACATTTGCTGAAAATGTGCTCACTCTCCGGTCATTCAAGATGTAGAAGAGTTTGTTTCTTCATCAGAACAGATTTGGAGAAATGTAGCATTACATCACTTGCTCAGCAATGGATGCTCTGCAGTGAATGGGTGCCGTCAGTATGAGAGTCCAAACAGCTGATAAAAACATCACAATAATCCGCAAGTAATCCACATCAGTTAATGTCTTGTGAAGCGAAAAAAGCTGCATAAGAAACAAATCCATTACAACACCTCTTCTGGCCAAAATAATCCACAATAACACTTCCTCCAGTGAAAAAGTCCATCCGTTGTCTCACATAAATTTTCTTTTTTTGTTTTCAACTGTTTTAGCTTGTAAACGGTGCTTGATCTGTGCATATTTTTGGGGAAGATCTGTGCATATATTGATCTGTGCATATATTGGGGAAGTCGTGGCCTAATGGTTAGAGAGTCGGACTCGTAATGCAAAGGTTGTGGGTTCGAGTCTCGGGCCGGCAGGGATTGTAGGTGGGGGGAGTGAATGTCCAGCGCTCTCTCCACCCTCAATACCACGACTGAGGTGCCCTTGAGCAAGGCACCGAACCCCCAACTGCTCCCCGGGCGCCAAGTATGGGTCACCATACTTGGCAGTATGTCACTTCACTTCATATTTCTCTCCTGATTGAGACAAGACGACTCATTGAAGAAATCAGTATTATGGTTAGAGGACTTGTATTTTAGCTAGAGGCAATGGTTTGGAGTTAAATTGCCTTGATAGATTTGTTTCTTACAAACATGCAGCTTTTGTCTTCATAAAATGTTAAATGATGGACTGGAGTGGTGTGGATTACTTGTGGACTGATGTTTTTAGTCTCTCCTGACAGCACCCATTCACCGCAGAGGATCCATTGGTGAGCAAGTTATGGAATGATACATTTCTCCAAATTTGATGAAGAAACAAACCTAGCCTACGTCTTGGATATCTGGAGAATGAGGGCATTTTCTGCAAATTTCCATTTTGGGGTGAACTAATTCTTTAAAAATTAGTAATTGTTACAGTAGTAGACTGGACACAGAGGGTTAGTGCACAATGCAGGATGTTTATTGATAAACAGAGGTAATAAGGCAGATGAAGGGGAGTTGAGACTTGATACTTGACTCAGATGCAGAAAGGATATACTGAGAGATGTAATATCTTGCCAGGAACTTGTGGAAGCAGCACACACCCCAGGATGACGGAGAAGACAAAGGACAATGACGGATGGAGGTAGACAGACGATGGGGACACAGGGAACCAACGATGGAGGCAAGTGGCTTTGGGAGGCAAGTCACATCAAAGCACTATGAGAGTCCACTTTATGTAAGGGAGATCCAACAACTGACTGGAATGGAGTGTGTGTTTAAGTAGTGCTGGGGTGATTAGGTGCTGATGAGGTGCAGGTGGCTTGAATTACTAATCAGGTGATTCCAGGTGAGGGCGTGTGTTGTGATTAGAGAGGGACAGACAGACTCGTAACGATAATAATGCACTTTGTTTCATAAACTCATTTTTAAAAAGTAGTAGTCTATTTTCTGTTACAAACGAGAACAACTCGTTAGTTAGTGGACTCGGGTGTTACGGTAACTGACAATTTTTAAAGGCCCCAGTTTGTAATTAAAGAAACGATTGTTTGTCTGCGTTATAAGCGTGTCTTGTGATATATTTTTGGAGTGACTACATTGAAGAAGTGTAGGCTATGTTATTAATGTGAGAATGTGATTGTGTGGGAAAGGGGTGTAAAAAGACAAAAGGGGGCTTGTTTCTTATTAATATTTAAAATTTCTCTTTTAAAAATGCCATATGGACTCTTTTTTTTCTGGGGTTTTCAGAAGTGGAAGTTGTTGTGGGTAAGCTTATGGTGAATGGAAACTACAACAAACATATTTTTTGACCCCATTTGACCCAATAGCAAAATAAACATGCACAATAGCATTTACATGACTTTTATGTGTTCGTATGTACAGGTCATTGGTGTTTTTGGCTCAAGGTCTGCATTTAAAGTCACACCAGAGGTGTTCAGCTGGCTTTCTGCAGACCAGTCAGGTTCTTCCACACTGACTCAATCAATCATGTCTTTTTGAACCGTGCCTTATACACAGAGACACTGTCATGTTAGAATAGAAAAGGGTCCTGTCCTATAAAATTAGAAGCACACAATTCCCTAGAATATCATTATACGCTTAAACATTAAGATTTGTATTCATGGAAATTACTCAAACCTGTTTATTAGAATGGGGTGACCCAATACTTTTGGCACTATAGTGTATATTCTCCCTTGTATTCCTCACATGTTTATCCTTGTTTCTACGGCTTACCGTAAGCCTTATGTTAATGCATTGAAATGAGTTACCCAATAACAGGCTAACAGGGCACGGAAGCCCAAAAAGAAAACAAATCCATCTTCTCCATCACATTTCAAATGATGGGATTCATTGACCAGCAGGTGGCAGACTAACATCACTGTTTGATCTACAGAGTTTCAAATCACTGGACATGAAGCATTATAAAATATTTGCATTCTTAAGTCGCACTTAAGTGTCTCAGTGCTTCTACATTAGATACAAAAAACCTAAACCAAGTGACATTTGCTTTAAAGAACGATCTCAAGCACAGTTTGCAACAAAAACAGCTGACAAAAATTAAACAGCATTTGAGCACCGATGAGACTTGCCTTTTGATCATTTAATATCTATTGCAACAACACCTGGACATTTGAAAGTGTGACTTTAAGCGCACAAATATGTTTTTTGGGTCACTTTATGTGCATTAATTATATGTGTGACAAAGAATAAATGCATTAGAATCAATTCTTATGCGGACTGCTCTTGTAAAAGCCTTTGACTAAACTGTTAAAAAAAATCTCCTGAGTGAGCCTCATCATCATCATCATCTGTGCTTTTAAAACTGAATGCTATTTGATTTAATGCAGTATTTGTATGTGAGAGATAAACCATCTGCTAGAGCTAAACTCCCTCATTTTTCAGGTAAAACCTCTTATTAAGGGAGTAATTGAGCAGCTGTCAGTGTTGGAGCATTTGCTCCATAATTACAGCAGTTTGACTGGTAAAGCTGCGATTCTGCTCTACCAGTCAAGCGGATATAACATCCTGCTGGGTTACTAACTCTGTCAGGTCTTTTACAACATTATACTGCCTCTAGCTGAATGACTGTCATTTTCATAACTGCATATCATTTTTCATCTATGGCCACTTTATTTATTTATATAGATGCATAAAAATAACACTGGAGCAGACTAGTAATTATTTATTTATTTATTTATGTACATACAGATCAGTAAACATTTTACATAAATTGTCCATTTTGGTTTTGTTTAGTTATTTACATACATATCACATTCAAGCACACTTGTGTTTGTTTGTTACTGTTAAAATGCCTTTTAATGTGTATTATCATTGTTATTACCCTCGACCAAGACTTTAAACGGTAACACTTTATTTTGATAGTCCACTTTAGACATTACAGTAAATAACTTTGCATCTACATGTCAACTAGCAGTCATTAGAGTATTAGTAGACTGTCTGCTTAATATCTTCTAACACTTTATTTTGATGGGTCCACAACATATGAGATGCTTTGCAATTATATGTCAACTTATTCTACTAACCCTAAACCTAACCTAAGTCTACTCTGAGAGTTCGTAGACATGTAGTTGCAAATTAATGAGAATTAGTTGACTTGTAGTTACAAAGTTACTTATAGTGAGTAGAATGTCTAAAGTGGACTATCAAAATAAAGTGTGACCCTTTAAATGTTAAGCTTCACAACAAGTTTTGATCCAAGATAATTAAAACCATGTGACCAATAATGGCATCAGAACTTCGAATCTGCAGAAGTTCAAATGAGTGACCAACTTTATGATAGAAAAATAATTTGACAGCGTAATGAGAGTGTTTAACACACACACACACACACACACTCACACACACACGTTGGTTTTTGTGGTTTATGGGGACTCTCCATAGGCGTAATGGTTTTTATACTGAACAAACTGTGTGTGCTATTGCCCTACACCAACCCTACACCTAAACTTAGCCCTCACAGGAGACTTTGTGCATTTTTAGATTTTCAAAAAAACACCATTTAGTATGTTTTTTAAGCCTTTTGAATTACGGGGACATAGGCAGTGTCCTCATAAACCACCTTCATATTGTAATACCTCTGTCATACCCATGTCATTATACAAATTTGTGTCCTCATAAACCACATAAACATGCACACGCCCACACACTCACACGCACACACACTCACACGCACACGCACGCACACACACTCACACGCACACACACACACGCACACACACACACACGCGCACACACGCACACGCACGCACACGCACACGCACACACACACACACGCACACACACACACACACACACACACACACACACATACACACGCACACGCACGCACACGCACACACACACGCACACGCACACACACACACACACACACACACACGTACACACACACACACACACACACAGATTTTTCTTATTTTATTTCAAGTGATGAAGTATTCTGAAAGTTTGACAGTAATAAGTGTTGAGTAATACTGTGAGTTTAACCCTATATGGTTTAAATATTTGGAAATGAAAAACAGTTGAAAACATTCATTAGAAAAGTAATCAAATCTAATCAGTTACATTCTCTAATAAAGAAATGGAAATAGTCACACTACTCATTATATTTTAAATGGGGTAACTTGTAATCTGTAACCTACCGCATTTCCAAAGTAACCTTCCCAACACTGGTGCTTATCTAGTCACCAATCTTTCTCAGTTAGATTTCCTTTCATTTGTAAAGGCTTTGTTAAAAGAAAAAAATAAAACAAGGTAACTTCTGCATTGCAAAATAAGGTATATTCCGCAGAGTTAATGTCTTTCATATGTAGGTTATACTGTAAAGGCATGTTTATGTCTGTATAGGCTAATAACCTGCAGATCGTACTTGATGTGCAATGTCAATTTTTTGTTCCACAAACTTAACATATCATTGAAATGAACCATTTTAAACAAAAGCTACAAAGAATGCACGATGCACGTAGACAATTTTTCTTCATTAACACAATCTAATTAAACTTCTGTCCTTCTAGCAAGAAATAGCGACACTCAGTTGAGCTTTCCAAACAAAACCTGCCAGCACACAAGACACATTTCAATTCAATTATCGTTTGAACGTACCTGTCATGGTAGACTTCCCAAATGAACCATTTGCAATTCTGGATTAGTTCCATGAGTTGCCTTGAAATACTAAAAATGGCAGAATTGCCTACCACAAAATTGCTTAACCTTTGACTGCTGAAGTTAACAAATCATGATGGCGGATCCTGGGCGCTCTAATGGAAGCCTGTGGATGTTTGGTATGATGGAGTTCATGAGCATTAGTGTTGGAGGACACCCAAGTCACACATTTACCGGTGAGTGTGTGATTGCAGGAAGCTGAACCTCCATTATAAATCTGTCTGAGTGTTATTAATGCAAATTGCTTTTTTGATATTGTGCTGCATCATTGTATTGAAATCCATAGTGTACACAAAACCGAGAAATGTTGTCAGTAACCTGGAAGCCTGAACAATCAGAGTTCCCGCACCTTTTAACAAATGAATTTCAGGGACTTTTCCAGTCATTCAAGATTTAAAAATAAATATTTTAAATAAAAATAATATGTATTTACAAGTATTTGTTACTTTTATCATATAAAAAGATATAATAATAGAAACGTCCTTTTTAATAATGATTTTTTTTTAGAGATTATGCATAGCTATATTCATATGATTAAATATGCTTGGAAATCACAAATTTAAAAATGTCATTTATAATTACTGGATTATAGGATTAAAAATCATATAGTTTGCAATCAACTTTTATATCATGATTTTAAAATCATTGTATGCATATCAGGGTTATTATAATTAATTGAAACTTAAATGAAAACTACAAATTAAAATATAAAAAGTTAAAATAAAAGTATTTTAGTTTAAGTACTGCAATAACTAAAAAAGTTCTGAAAATACAAACTATTTAAACATTTAAAAAACGCATAAAATGACAAAAACAACAAGATGACTAAAACTTCAACAAAATTTAAAATGAAAACAGGAAAAATAAAAAAAATAATAATTAAAAATATTAACTATAATAGTATATGATGATACTAAAATTACACTATATATATATATATATATTTGTATATATACTATATTACACTATACACACACACACACACACACACACACACACACACACACACACACATATATATATATATATATACCAAATTTTGCCATAAGTTAAACGTATGAAGGTTCTGCAATATATAAATATATTGTGGAAACTTAAATTCCTGTAGAGCTGCTTTGCAGGGATTTGTATCGTAAAAAGCGCTATACAAATAAACTTTAATTGAATTGAATTGAATATATATTCATATGATTTAATTAACTACATGCTTGGAAATCACAATTTTAAAACTGAATTACTGTGTTTTTTTCTAGTCATTCAATTTTAATTTAAATATATAAATATATATTTACTATAGGAATGTCTATAGAAATTAATTTTTTAGTCATGACTTTTAAAATTTTTATGCATCTCAGGGTTATTATACTTAATTCAAGCTAAAATTAAAACTACAATTTAAAATAAAAAATATACGTTTTTTAGTTTATGTACTAAAATAGCTAAAACTATTTACAAAAAAATAAATACTAAAACTTTAACAAAATCTAAAATGAAAATGAATTCAAAATAATTAAAAAAATATATAAAAATACACTAAAATAACACTGATGCATACTGTATATTCAAATGATTTAATTAAATAAATCATAATTTTAAACTTTTCTGATATTTTCAGGTTTCCTTTGCCAGAAGTAACCTATGCAATACAGCACTTGCTTTTATAAAGAGTTTAATCTATTAAAACACATGATTGACACATAGTATAATTTTTCAATCCTGCGCTGTGATGCTTGAGGCTCTTTTGAAAGTGCAACCAGTTATATTTGCAATGAAAAGATGATGAAATGCAATGCGAACATACTTATCATGCATTGAGAATACTTTTTTCTAATGCATTATATTTACAGGCCTCAAGTCAAGTGTTAGCATCTTTCTCTCTTTGTCATTTTTTGAGCACTAAACACACATTTGAAGGCTTGTGACCCTTTGACTGGTTTTAGAGCGAGGCTGAATCTTTAATGCTGTAAAGCAAATGTAAGAATGCCTGAGGGGCGGCTGACATCTGAACAGGGTTTATTGATGCATTTCGAATGAAAGATGATGTTCCTCCATCTCTTTGCTCTTCACTGTGAATGATAACAAGTGTGTGTCTCAGTATTGTGCACAAAAGTTATATTTTTATAAAACCACATACTTAATATTTGCACACTCACATATATTTGTCTAATTACTCTTTACAATTTACAGTATGCGATTAAATATTGTGGTAAACACCCAAACTACTGAATTATAGATCATAGTGTAATGCTGTATTCGCACCATAGGCTGTTTTGAGCTGAAGGTTAAGACTGAATCTTAAATATTTATTGAGAAAATTTTTTTTTTGCACAGTAATATATGTACTCAGATGTAGCCGCTGCATCCCCGTCTCACACAAATACACATGCAAATGTTGTTAGATAAATGCTATATTGTATTCTAGCATTGGAATATTTTTCCCATTAGATTCCGACACCCAATAATAAAAATAGATTTTGTTGTTGATGTTGTTGTTGAAAAAAAAAAACAATTATAATTTGGGGGGAGGGGGGAAGGGTAAATTGCCATATTGAAATTGGTCAAAAAATAATTTTGCTTAAGTATCAATTTCTCTTTAAATTAAATTACATTTATTTAATGAATGTATATATGCAACACTGTAAAAATGCAAAGCTGTAAAAACAAAGGTGTAAATTAAAATGATTGGCATACAAATATTTTTGCAAGAAAACATTCTTTATACTTTGAAATTTTATGATTAATGTTACTTTTCTTTTTTGTAAATATTCCAATTTTGGTGTTCGCATCATATTAAATTTACAAAAGTTATTTACATATTAAATGCAAGTAAAGTGTCTGCTTTAATGTTTCAAATAACTTTTGTGTAAAATGTCAAAATATGGGTCAAATAATATTCCATCATCATATACAGCATAATAAATATAAAAATAAAAATATTTTAAAATATATAAAATAAGTGATCATACAAATTGGTCTTGTTCCAAATACTTTTTGTTAAATTAATTATTGTTACACTGAATTACATTTTAGAGGGTAAATCATGTAAATCATGGTGATAAATGTATGATAGTCATTATTTCTTGCTTAGAAAAAAAAATAAAACAGGAGCTATGTACGGAGAAAAGAAATTAAAGCTGTATTATTAAACTTTTATTGTTTTGATGTTTGAAAAACACTTTTTGCCTTTGATCCTCATTTTTCATGTTAAATAGTTGATCTGTGAACTAAGATGCAGCAAATAAAAATGTAAGTGTGGCACAAATGTGTTTTAGAGTATTTATGCAATTTTTCCGCCTTTAAGTTTTCAGTGTTGCACATCTTGACCACCTTAAAATTATAATTACAATTACAGTCATTCTCATGTGCACATGTGTTTAATGCTGAATGACTATTATGATTTTGGGGCGTATGTCTTCTGTTAGTGCATGAAAATCTCTCTCTGGTACGATTTAGAAAAACATGCGATCGGGGCTGTGTTTTTTTTTTCTAAATAGTATTAAAGTAAATGGTATGTTGCCATTTGAAACATTGTACCGTAGAGAGAAATTCATGCTGTCAGATGGTGGGTGGACGCTAAAGTAGAGAAATTCTCAAAAAACACAATACGCAGCGGAGTGAGTCAACATCAACCGAGACCACCCACCATATGCAGGTGGCAATAAATTAATGTTGCTGAAATAGAATACATCAGGTTGCTACATATGCTGAATAAATCAGACGTGGATGGTAAATGGTTTTCACATTTGCACCGCGTACAGAGGAAAGGCTGTTTAATTCCGCAGTGTCCAGGCCTTAGTGTTTTAGGAATCAGTTTCACACTGTGTGGCTTTAGAAAGATGAGTCCCTGCTGATGGGGGTCACGCGTAATTTATTTCATTTTCCCAGATGCCATTTACCCTTCCATCCGCTTCCGAAGACACGGTGTGTTTACTCAAACATTAGAAGAGCTGATTTAAACAAGGCCTGAGATAGAAATGCTGTGATCCTCTGTTCATGTGGAGAAAATGTGTTGGGTGGTCAGCTGGCACAGGGGTTGCCAGGTCTGCGTAACAAAACTAGCCCGTTGGCCAATCAAAAATAGCCCAGTGACCATATACGAAATATCAAAACCACTATATTGTAGTGATCATAAACACAGCTCAAAGGCTCCTTACCAGTGGCCGTCCTTAAAAAAACTTAACATCTACCACAGTTTTATCATTTGTAGAATATAAAATATTTCATTTCAAATATAATTTATGCATTATGTCAAACCATTAATTTGCGAGGGAAAAATTCCACGGGAATGCAGATTTGGCAACCTTGGCACTAGCAATTATTTTAGCATAAAAACACTTTGCAGATGAGAAAAAACATTTTTTTTTTTCAAATTTTTTATTAAATACAACTGAATCCTCAAACAAAAATGTAAAAAAGCAAGTACACGAGTGGTATATATATAATAATTATAATAACAATGATAGCAATAATAATCCATATACCAACCAAGTGGTAGTGCATTCACTGACTTTTTCCTAAACAATTCCATAAACGTCATCGCACACAAATTTCTTGCTTTTTCCTCTTATTCTCATTTCTTTAAATGTCAACACATCATAAAGCACAAGCGCAAACACATACTGCAGGCATGTAGGACTACTCCCCAACATTTGGTCACGAACATCAACCTGACCTAACTAGTTCCCTCAACGATAAATTAATTGCACTCTTTCTCCATTCCCCCATTGATTACTTGCGAGAGAGGCAAATATCTGATGCACCTCAACAACAGGAAGTCACACACAAAAAAAGTGCATGGAAACATGAGTTTGGTCTCTCAAACAAGTATTATGCACCACAGTCATTTTGCTACTGTACAGAAAGAAAACAGCGCTTGGTTCTTCAATGCCAACTGTGGTGAACGAATTATAAAACACTGAATGTTTTTCTTTGAACAACACAGCTCATATTTGGCTGATTTACCTCAGTCCATAACAGGACTGAGCACCTCATAATGTTGGACCAAAGTACCCCAAAACAGTTCATCAGTTCATATCTGATGGTTCGAATGTTCCTTGTTGGCTCCAAAACCTCTATTTTGGTTCCTTGGTCATGTATCCATTATCTCCCGTGCTGGAGTGGGTTCATGTGGGAGGCTCGTAGCATTCGGAAGAGCTTGTCCGTGTCCCACCGAGTTCTGCTGGACTTCCATGGGTATTCCGGTTGCGTTCTCTCGATTCGGGAATTCTCGCGACTGTTTCCGGTACTCGAGAAAGGTGCACACCTTGGTCGCGATGGCCACCACGTTCTTACCAACAAAGATGGTGGAAACCCGGCTGTCCTGGAAGAGCACCATGTTGACGCCACGTATGAGGATGGTGACGATGTTGATGGTGACCAGACTGAGAAGAGGATAGAGCATCATCTTCTGAGGGGAAACGTGGTCACCCTGCACGCTGATCTCGCTCAGGGACACGCAGGGAAGAATCAGAAGCAAAATGTAGCAGTAGAAGAACATCAACCCTTCCGCCCAAATAGGCAAACCCGTCCGCTGCGGCTCCCAAAGATTTGCCTGCATATCCAGCAGGTCCAGCAAGTCCAAAGCCACCCAGAAGAGCCGACCCCTCATGTCCTCCTTCCTCCGAAAGGTACGGACATATTCCATGCTGTCCAGAGCCACCAGAACTAGGTAGAGGCCTGGCACACAAATGGACAGCAATAAAGTCAAAGCCTTCCGGGCGACAGTCTCCAGACTCTTGCGATCAGCCTTACAGTTCTGGAAGACAAAGTAAAGCTTGATCTCCAGCACGAAGATATAGAGGAACCAAAGGATCATGGCGTATCCTCGTCGAGCCGTCCGCACTTCTGCTCCGACCCAAACCGCCACATACCGGAGGACAATGAGAAAGCAGACATCCCCAACAAGGACAATGATGCAGACACCGATCTTTCGTGGCCCCTGATTCTGCTCCACCAGGTAGGCATCCATGAAAGCCATGCTGGTCATGATAACAAAGGTGGTAAGACACACATGCCGCTTGTCCGGTGGTGGCAACACCATGCTGAGGGGCACCACCGCATGCACTTACTCACAGCAATGTCATCCACTCTGTTGCACTTGGGTTCGAAGTACTCTTGAAGTTGCAGGTCGAGCTTTGGAGGACTGATTGGAGCGGTTGTTTTTCAACCCTTTGAAGGCATTTGCATGTCCAGTATTTCGTAACTTGACCCAGGAACAAAGTAAAACGAAACTACTCTAATGAAAGGTCAATTGCTCCCAACTGAAAGTTTGATTCACATTGCTTTGCTAGGGTTGTATTAATTGTAAACCTGAAGGAATAGTGTTAAATGGTACAAAGGGCCACAAAATGTATACAGTATACAATACTTTGCAATGGAAATGCAACTCTTGAACACCAAAGAGACCTAGTTTCATGATCTTGGTCTCTGCAAATGATTCTTCTCTGATTTATTGTAAATCTGAAGAAGCAGTGCTAAATTATATAAAGCTCCAAAAAAGGTCCAGAACAGGATTACATTTCAATGGAAATGCAACTCTTGAAAAATAAAGAGACCTGATTTACTGTCTTGGTTTTGGCAGATGATAATTCTCAGGTTAATTGTAAATCTGAAGAAATAGCATAAAATGATACAAAGTTCCAAAAAAGGTCTAAAGCAGAATTACTTTTCAATAGAAATCAAACTTTTGAAAACCAAAGAGACCTGTTTCACAGTCTTGGCCAGACTTTATTAATCAGCAGGGTCAAGCGTTGCTGGTTGGAGGTGCAGCTTTTTAACTTTTTTAATTTTGAAGGCATTTGCATTTCCAATGTTTCGTAAACTTGAACCAATAACAAAGTAAAAAGAATTTATCCTACCAAAGAGCCAATTGCTTCTGACTGACAGTTTAATTCACATTGTATTGCAAGAGTCGTATTGACTGTAAATCTGAATAGTCTTAAATGATACAAAGAGCCAAAAAGGTCAAGAGCAGGGTTACTTTGCAATGGAAATACAACTCTTAAAGGACCGAAGGGACTTGGCTTCACAATCTTGGTCTTGGCAGATTATTCTTCCCCAGCGCACTAAATGGAAGAGAAATCTGGCCATTAATCAGCGAGGTTGTATTGATCCTGTTAGACCGCACGCCTGCTCGACCTCAGCATTCTTGATGAGATGCCATAACTTTCCTCTTTCACCGTCATGTGAGGAGATATGGGCTTTTCCGGAAGCTTTGCATGCATTTGCTGGATTGTGGGTCAGAGTTCTCCAGGCTAAGTATGGTTGCGGTCTGTTATTTATCTTGTAACAAGAAGGTAACTTTGAGAAAATCGAGCATAGGAACTGAACGTTCAGACTGTAGATAATCAGCAATTACCGAGCAACATTTGTTTGTGTCTGCCAATGTGGAATTGCTCAGCAGTGGAAGATTGACTCTTGAGGGCTGGAGGTCTCCATCCATCCGGACATGGGGTCAGTGGCTCCAGGGGCTCCACATCTGTCTATGGCTCCCCCAGGGGGAATCTCTTTTACTGGGCTTCAGTTTCATCCTCGCCTGCTCTTCTGACACGATCTGGAAAGAGAGGAAAGAAAAGGAGCTGTCAGCACAAAGTGGATAATAAATCACGGCTCACCGCTTGGAGCCAACGGCATATCCGTTCCTGCCATTGTGTCAGCATCATTTAAAGACATGTGATAACAACATTGGGGAAATACAGTTACACGGCCACTTATTCATTTGCACTTTTTAATAATACAGGGGATGCTCACAAAACTGCACAATCCTGTGCAATAAACCAAGACAATGTTCCAGCATTGATTTAAACTTCACATGCAGGAGAGTGGAAGCCAAGCAGTGCAAAAATGACGACTTCTTCTGTTTTTGGTCTTGTTTTCCATTACAAATTTCTCAACATTTTAAAATCAGGATACTTTAGAAGGAACATGCTATTTTACGCTTAAAATGTGAAAAAATGTAGGCGGAGTAAGAAAACAAATCTTGTATATAAGTTCATTTTTCTTACTCCTCTGACAAATACTGATAGATATACTTTTTGGGGGCTTTTTTTGTAGATGTTTTAAGCATTAATTTATTCTTATATTTTAGTTTTTTTGTTTCTTAAGTAACTGTATATTTATTAAGGAATGCTTTGTACTGGAAAGACAAAAACACTGAGATTTTGCAGAGAACTGTGAGAGAAAAAGCGAAAAAGAGAAAAACTGAGGATCCACACAAACCTTTTTTAGTTTTTGATGTTAGAATGATACAAATGTTATAATTCTGACTTTTATTTAACGTCATAAGGGCACATCTTTTTTATGAAATGTCCATGAAATGTCTTTGCTCTTTGATATTTATTTAATCACAGATAAATGAATGTGAATAGCAGTTCAGATCATTTGATCTGAAGAATTGGATTAGAAGTGTTGTGTTCATATCACGATCTGATATGTGATTCCAAACGCTGGTATTTCGGCAGAAGTGAACATGGTTTGAGACATAGTTTGAAACTCTAGAGGAGATTACATGGGTACTTTTTCCTGAGGACCAGAAGACTTCAGCAAAAAATGACTCTCAATTTGCATTTGGTCTCAATTTAGTCTAAATTCTGTCACAATCCAGCTATTATCGGATCACATTTTCTTTTCTACAGGATTATTGAGCTTGAAAGTTGGAAAAGATGAGATTCAATTACTGTTGAAAGAAATATTTAAGGAACACACTTTTGTAGTGATTCACAAGGCAACAAATTAACACAAAGTCAAAAAAAAATTTTTTGTTTGTTTTTTTTACTCTAAGAAAAATATGTTCTTTTTAAAGTCTAATGTTTTAACAAATTTAAGTATGGCCTGTCTGGCCAAGAATGATGAAATATCGAATCATGCGTTTGATGGATTCATGCAGGTCAATAAACTTCCATCATTAATAATTCAAGCTGAGAGACTGTGGAACAGTGTTTGGAGATCCATTTAGACCGACCTGTTTAATATTCACACACCGAGCCGCTGGCGTTTGTCTGATAGCCAAGGTCGCAAGAGTGCTAATCAACACACTGGGCTGACATTTCACTAAAATTAAGCACAAATAATGAAAACTCGATACAAAACACAGCTCAATAGCATCCGCTTGTCGCATCCCAAATTAAAGAAGCAAGTAGTAATAAAGTAGTAATTTGAGTGTGTTTTTAATGCCGACCATCAAGAGATGAGTTAAGCTCTCTGTCATGTCCAACACAATCTTATTAGCATTTGGCAAAGTACACAGATAGCAGACATAGATCTCATTTCTATGCCTGTCAGCTCAGAACGGGGGCAGATTTAAATCAATGTAATAGTCTACAGAATGATAGATACTTCACTCTGATTCAGCCTAATAAAACATGAATATGCTACTTAAATAAGAAAACTTTTTTTTTTCTGTGTCTGCTTTGTTATTCTGGAAAAATATTAATTAAAACAATTTTTTTTAAACCAATTTCCCAAATAATTACATGCAAAACCCAGTGATATTAGTATGCATATACTGTCATTTACAATACTATTTAGATATGTAAACATACAATTTTACAGTAAAATGTTTAATTTGCAAATTTAAATCACATTATTTGGAATGAGAACAAGTATTTAACCATTGTGCTGTGCTTAAAATCCTTTACCTAATTTGGTATTCCTTGTGATTTCTTGTAAAAATCACCAAATCTTGGATTTAATATTTTTGTCAACAATTGTTTTCCTTCAATTCCCACAATTCTTCACTGATTTGGCAACGTACACTCAAAAACTCAATCAATCAGGCATATGATAAAAAAAGAAATACAAAACCTCTGCTAACTGAAATAAAAATTTGCTAAAAAGACTGAATCCAATATTTAGTAACAATATAACTAGCCTATATCGCGAGGCAGCTTCTAGACAGCTTGTGACAGATAAAAAAACTTAAAAGTTATTATTTGTAATAATCTTTGATATCTCAGTTGATGTCTAGGAGAAGATGTTTTCTTCTAAGAAAGACCCCAGTTGTCTGACATACATCATCTAGTTTCAGAAGAGATGGAAAATCGATGAAGATATTGCTACAGATTTTCCAAGGCACCAAAGCTTGCAATTAAAAGCAAGAGATCTCAATATAAATTCAAACATTTCTCATCAAACAATATGCTTCTTTGCATATTAATTCTATATCTTTATAAAATAACTGTATTTCGACATTTGACTCATTGTTTTATTTCCCCAAAGGAATTTTAAGAGAAACATCTGTGATAAAGTTGATGCCAAAACCCTTGCAGATGGATGAAACAAACCAACCGACAGCAAACCAGACAAATGTTCCAACTGTTCAAACTTGGCCATGAGAAAACTTAATGTCCCTTCAATGTAACTTCCCTCACAGTGAAGACAAGATTATATTGAGCACAGCTGTTCTCAGACAAAATCCCATATCTTTATCGCTGCCTGAATTAAAACAATGAATTATGAAATACATCCTCTTTCAAGGCCCTAATGCATAATGAAAAATCTGCAATATTCATAAAGACAAGTAATTTAAAAATGCACTTTGTCAGTTGTCCTTTTCTATATCAAGTGCTGCAAAATGACTCAAACTCTGATTAACTGCCAGATCTGATGCTCTCAGAGACTAGAAGTATGCCGATAAAACCTAATAAGTAAAATAAAATAAAAACGTATTTTTGTTCATAAAATCTTATAGGACCAGTCAATGATTTATCATGCAAAATTGAATCTAAGAGTAAATTAGTCATTTAGCAGAAAACTTTGTGTTTTAATAAAGAAAATCTTTTAACAGATCAAACTAACAGTGCTCACTAACAAACAACGATGTGTTTCCATACAGTTGTCAAAAGATAAAGAGCTGGTTGAAATCACCAGTGCCAATTAATTTCAGAATGCACTGCACAGGTTTTATCAGTCCATCAGTAAACAAAATCATGTGTACAAGCTTCTGAAGAAGAACCAGCTGCATTTGCCAAAGTTAGCGGGGTTCATGGCATCAAATATTTGGAAGATATCCAGGAGTTTTACTGGAGGCACTTGGTATCAAGTAAACAAGATATTCATGAGCAGAACTGAATATTAGAGATAACGGGGCCAGCAGTGTGTGAAATGCTGAGCGAGTTCATGGAAATACATGGACCCCACCGGTGCAAAATACATGTTGGTGAGAGAAACTGACGTGGTTTATTGCTTTTTAAGTGAAAGTATGAAAAATAAGCACAGTTTACATTGACTTCGCTATTCTTAAGGAAGTCATGCTAAAATTTAGACTGAAAGAGCCACAAGCTTTTGACTTATTTTTATCACTTATACAAAGTGTGAGGAATTTCTAGCTGTTTGAAAGTTTTAGTATGTCTGATAATAGCTGATCCCAGCAATGTACAGTGCCATGAATAAATTATGGATTGCTGTATTACTGCTGCTGTGATTAGGCTACTTATATGCTATTTTTAAGCAAGCTTGTTTTTGCCTCATAAAATAAGTCAATAAAAATGTAATTGCACCTTAATCTCATAATTCTGACATTTCTTGTTCTGAGTTTATATCTCACAATTCTGAAATAATGCTGAAATAGGCTAATACTGAGATACTTTTATAACTCACAGTTCTGACGAAAAGGCCTTTCATATATTTTTGTATTGTGAATTAGTATTTAGGTTCAGAGCGCACCTTTTCTTTACAAACTCTAGTTCTCATGACGTCACGCAAAAGCGTGCGCCGTGTTTGGTAAATTCATCTTTTCATCCGTCGTAATAATTTGTAAGATATAACATAATATCTGAACATTAAAAGAGTATTATAGATATTCAGTGGATTTTAACGTCTTTATGGTAAAATTTGACATTTTATTAGCTTTCTAACTTAGGCTACACTGCATGTCAATAGCCATTTTGTGCACCCGCTCGTTCGCGTTTGTAAAGCGCGCGTGTGAAAAACCTCTCAATTAACGACCTGATTAAAAAGTTCATACTCGTAATAAATACGCCAAACCCTGGAGCTTAGAGTGAACTTTTGGTTTATGAGGATGTGATGCTGGAGAGATTTCCTGACTATTTTGTGGTATGGAGAAAATTGAAGATGCAGAAAACACCCGCTTGATTCACGTGACACTTGTTTCCACTTTTAAGGTAATAATTTTATTATAATATGTACGTGACAGTGCTGTGTTGCTCAAAAGTTTATAAAAATAACTTTAGGTGTAGGCTATGCAAAAACACGATTATAATTTGATTGTTCGTTGAGCAGACTGATCAAACAAAATATGACAATATGGCCTTTGGTTTCAGTAGAAGTGATTTTTATTTACATTGAATATCCAAAGTAACATACAACATAATTTTCAAAAAAAATCTGTATTTAAAGGATCTCTCTCTCTCTCTGAATATCTATGAAGTTGTACATTTATATTAACAAGAAACCACAAAGTTCAACAACATAACTCTATTGAAAAGTTAAAAGCTAAAACTCATAAAAAAGCAAATGTAACGAAATATGTTACAACATGCCCCAATATAGAATATCTATGCCTCGAGATCACAGTTCAGAATTTGAGTTTAAGCTCTCTATTAAGTTGACATGATTTGGATTTATTGAGTTTGCTTGTTTAATTATAATATAAATGTATTAGTGTGCATGAAAGCTCATATCTATCAACCAATACTGTATAGTCCACTTTGCTCTCAGACATAAGAGTGTTTAGTTGCCTTAGACTAGGCATCCATATGTAGCAGAGGCCAGCGGGTAAGTGCTGTGCAGGTTAAACCTCACTCCCCGACCTCAAGTGACGCTCTAGCGACTGAAACTAGAGGCCCTTTAGCCTCCTTGTTAGAGCGCCTGCCTCCCATACTGGAGACCGTGGTTCGAATCCTGCTCGGAGCGGGTGTTGTTTCTTGCTTTCTAAATGGCCATTTTTGGCTGAAATAAACTGCAATGTGGACCATATTTTATGTCCACAATAAAGCATCTAACAGCCAGAGAAGTTTGAGTCCGTCCAGCTTAGTGAATCATCTGGCACTGATGCCAATGTTTAGACATCACTGCAGTCACCACCACCATATTTAACACTAATGAAGTCCACAGCATGCGTCTGTGTCTCAGCAGCTTACTGTATGTGAACGGTTTGTCAAGGAAGTACACTATGCTGTTTCCATTACATGAACATGGCTTCCAGATGCTACGCTGGCACTTCTGTTGGCATAGCAGATGTCCCCTGACATCCCTTTATAATTGTAAAAGCTGACTTTTCATGCTGACAGAACACGGTTTGCGTGACATGCAAGATGTCTGTTTTACAAGCTGTCATGAAAAGCAAACACCCTAATATGGACTTTCTGGAGCATTACAGCATAATGAAGTGAAAAGACATTTCTGAAGTGTTAAATATTCATCGGAAAAACACTCTTCTGTGGCCCGTGAGGACGTCCTAGCCTTGCGTTTAGCGCTCGTGTGTCTGTTTGCTCTCAGCTAAATATATGACTTGTGATTTTTCTTAAGCCAACTGTGCCAGCTGTTTACCCGAGGGCCGGTTGTTTCACTCCCCCTGCAGAAATAATTTTAAATGTATATTAATTCAAAGGCATTAGCAAGGTCATGAAAATGTTGGCACACTAGGGTGCTCGCATTTAGTCCTGTGTAATTATTCATGGCTTATTCTTATTCAATCACTTTAAGGACACTAGACGAGTCCAAGACATGAAATTATATGCTGGGCATCCATACTGAGCTCTTATTAAAATCATGCAAAATCTCTTCTCAACACTAACCTGAAGTCATTTCAAAGATAATTCGCCCAGACCGGTTGAGGGTTGAAGGCAAGTGTCCCTTATTATTACTTATTCTTGGTGGTTTGATTAAACCTAAAACCCAGTTAATTGTAAACCAATAAGTAACCACCACAGTGGCAAAAGAGTACTTGCATGATGTATGTTTGTTGGCCAAAACCTGTAAATGAGTTTTAGTACTTCTTTAGTTTTAGTACTTCTGCTTCTATCATTGCAAAGTCAATGGATTTTTAGTTAAATGCCTGAAATAAGATCTGTGGTTAGCATAAGCTCAAGATATTTTCAAGTTTTATTCTACAACATAAAATACCCCCTTGTGATTTTATTAAAGCTTTTACTTGTTTTGAAAAAAGAGGTTGTTAACAAGTGGCTTAATGGGACTACAGAGGTGGTCAAGGATGTTAAACATCAACAGACTGAACAGAAAATGCATGTACTAACTAGTTGCTTTCACAGCCTCATTACCTGTGTTTCCATCCACCTATTTTTATGCATTAAAAAAATGCTAGATGGAAGTGCTAAAATATGCAAAAATTCTAAAAATGCACATAAAAAGCTTATGTGCTCAGTTGCGTCAGGTAATTATTTTGTAATGTCTTTATGCATAAAATATGATGGAAACACATTTACTGAATAAATGTCTTGATTCGCATCAAAAAAGTCACGTGACTTTGCCTCAACAGATCATTTGATTACTGAGCTAACATGCACACCAATCTCATCGCACACTTTTAACAAGTCTATTATCAAAACGATTTGGTATAATCACCATAACTGTCTCACACAACTGTATTCCCAAACATCAGTCATCCAATAACATTCAACACAATTTTGTCTGGTGCAAGTCATTTATTATGTAGGATGAAAAGAGCCACAGGCTTGGTTGCAGCAACTTTACATTTCAGTATTGATACTTTGTGCCAGTTTCCCAGGTAATTTTGTTCTTTTTGAAATGTTTTATGCAATATTTTAAGTTCGCGAGTAAGTTAAATTCACAAAGTTGGATGGAAACATAGCTGTTGTGTTTATAATTGCACTCTTGCAAACTCAATTTTTTTTTTTTATGTTAAAATTTTTTTAAATTAAATTTTTGGAAGCTTAATGATGACATTGAATGCATGTGACCACAGCTTAGTTCGTTTATAGCCTATTTTAGCTTTTTACTTCTGCTGATTGCATTTAGGCTTTAAAAATCATGATGAACAAAACATGTAGGGAGTGCACAAAAAACACCACTTACATTTCCTTTAAAGCAATTTTACTGTAAACATCTCTTTGGCCATTATGGAAGAGTTTGGGGATTTAGCATAATTAATAGCATAAATAATCCTTGAAAAAACAACTTTAAAAAATGACTACAGGCAAAAGAAAGATATGAGTGCTTAATCAAATACATATTAACATGAAGCCAAATCAGAATGCTTAACGTTTACATTTATTCATTAAGCGGCCGCTTTTATCCAAAGTGACTTATAAATGAGGCATTATACAACAAGAGCGATTCATCCTAGCGGGACAGAAACATGAGAGGAGCCACAATAAAAACTTCCAGCGCAAGCTGTATGACATATACAAGAGAGTTGGACAATTTATGTTTGAAATCAGAGTTTTTCTTTTGACTGTAGTTCAGTCTGCAGCTCTTTCTGGTCAAGACCCGCCCACTTAGACTGGAAGGGACTGTGACTGACATGTGAAGCAACCAATCACATTTGACTGGTTAAGTTTCGGGCCTGATAAATGTAACGTCAATCATTTGTGCAAAACTTTCATTTTCTGGTGGCACGTATATCTTGCGTGATTTCATTTCACACAAATGTCTATTGATTTGTTCTAAACAGCATTTCTGTTAAAAACGTCAATCCGAATGTGTTCTTTATGCACAAAGAAGGATAAAAGGGATCAAAGCTTGTATGTATGAATAACTCATCCTTCAAAATGAAGAGAATAAGAGTGATTCCTCCCTCCTGTCACTCAAAACTACTGAGAAAAACAAGCGTGGCAAGAGTTCAGAGAGTTACGGGCAGAAGAACATCAAACGCTCACAAACATCATGTCTTAGATTAGTAATTAATTAATGAACATCCAGTTTATTCTGCTTCTCTGTTATAAAATGTAATGAACAGTAAAAGTTAGTCAATAAACTTTACTGTGATAATGATTGAATTTTGTTGAAGTGCATCTCCAGAAACCATTCATTCATTTATTTATTTATCATTTTTTCTCTCTCTATTTTTTATCATTTCTATGTTTTTTAATGTGTGTGTGTATATGAGTAAGTTTGTTTATATATTTTATTTGTATGCATTTATGTATATTTGAGTGCATTTTGCCTCTCTGAGTGAAAAATACATTTATTTTTTTTATGTATTTATTTATTTATGCTTGTTTGTCTGTATATATTTTCATTTTTATTTATTTATTTACATATATTTATTAAGACATATCTATATACAGTATATTTGAGTACAATTTTGGGTGATATGAATGAAACTTCAGTTTCATTGGTTATTATAGGTTTTTATATATATTAAAATAAATACTGTTCTACTGAACATTACTTTTGTTATTTAAGTGTTGATGAAACTTGAAGAGGATGCATAATGAAAAACAACTACATGGCGATCAATAAAAATGATTGAATATGAATTCTTGTATCAGCCGCACAGTGAGTGCATTGATTTGTAGGGCACGTAATGTTGTTCATTTATTTAACGATGGGCATTGTTCACCCTCAGGACAATAAATGTTGTTTTTCAGCGCTCATTAATCTTATCATGTCAATATCTGCTTTTTATCTCCTGTAATTCATTTGATTTTTTAGGGTTTCTGCTTGGCTGTGCTGAAATCTTTTTTTTTTTTATCTGCGTCTCCAATATTATGCTACATATTGCTCATGAGCACTGAGGTCATGTTGCCAAACCAAAGGATAACAACAGACATAAATAATAATCTGTTCTTGTGCTGAATAAAAGAAAACACCTCGGCCTGTCAAGTTGACATAAAAATAGCCAGAATAGTTTGTCATGAGTTTGTTAACTTTGACAGTTTAAAAAGAAAACTTGATGTTTGAATGTTTTATAGGCCTTTTGTGCTTTGAATATATTGGATGAGGTCGATATTATAAGGAAATATTATGAGTCAGATCAGTTAGAAACATAAAGCATGCAAAGTCTGTTCTGAGTTTAGTGGATGTAGCTTAAAAACTACAAGATGAAATTCACTTAGAAATGAGAGGTTTTATGGATATGCTGTCCAGCCAGCATAACAAATCCTAAAAAAGTGTAATGAGAAAATGCATTAGTCGGAAAACTGTCATAAAAAAAGAACACGAGGAACTCGCCAAAACTTAGTCTGCTGGGAAATCTGAAACTTTTACGAAATGAAATTTTCATAGGACATTTTATTGTGATGTGCTTGGGTAGTACATAAACTTTTAGATTTTACTTTAGTTGGGTTTCAGGCTTTTTAATATTTACTTCAGTTTTCCCTGAATGTGATTGTAGTTAATGGTAACTTTATATTTACACTTTTCAACTTTTCAAGGTTATTTTAGTGTCTTTAAGACACTAATATACTTTTTATTAATAGTTTGAATCAGTTTTTTTTTTTTTTTATATTTTCCATTTTTTTTCCAAAGTTTTACTAATTGCTTTTTGTCATTTTTCATATGTATTTTTTTATATTTGTATAAATCTTTATTAGTTTTATTTATTTTACAGGTTAAAATTAAACTAAATTAAACTTTTTATATTTTATTGTTTATCTTTTTAGTAATTTTAGTCATACTCAATTAAAATGAGAAATATTGCCTTGGCAACTAGATTAAGTAATTTTTTATATATTGTTTTGTTTATATAATTGTTTTTATAAAATTTTATTTTAGTTTTAATTATTTTAGTGCATTAAGTTAAAATATAAAATGTGATAAGTTGCCTTGGCTAATTAATTGAATTTTTGTTTTACTGTTTTTCTATTTAATTTCAGTTAACATTTAGTTTAACAAGTACTGCATTTTTTATTAAAATAGTTCAGTTAACTATAATATGCTTAAGGCGTTTGTTTGTGCTTGTCCAGGAGTTACTATGCACCTGGTCAGACATGCATTTAGTGTATTTCTACATTCAGGTTCATTTATGTTCTGGTTGGTTCTTAACTGTTGCTTGAGTGGCTTTGTTTGAATCACTGACTCTAAGCATGATCAATAGTAAAATTAATTCTAGCCTTAGTGAACACCACTAATGAATAAACATGGTTTTAAGTAGCTCATTAATAAAAAATCAGCAAGTTTAATTATGTTTACTTTTCATTTTAGTTCATGCTTCTCATCCAGACAATTATGTGCCAATTTGCTCCTCTGTACAGTAATTTCCGCTGGAGCGAGCTTGAGTTGTGTGATTTATTAAAGAGCACAATGCTTGTTCAATTAACAATTAAACCTGTGACCTTTATGCTAACATCATATTCGTATCAGAAAACCAAAGCTACTCATCTGCTCAACCAGTGGCTCTCAAACCTGTCCTGGGGACCCCCAACCACAGCATATTTTGTATGTCTCCCTCATTTAACATAAGTCCTACACAGTGTGACAGATTTGAGGACTGTAGCTCAAACACAGTGAGACGAGTTGCTTACAGAGATTCATGGTTATAGTTTGAGACTGGTTCAGATCGATAACTCTATTATGAGCAGTAGTGACTCGGTAAACAAGGACAGATTAAAATGAAGGTAAAAGCAATTCAGATCAGAGCAGAGACGACTAACCCCTGAGAGCAAAGACTTGATCTTTCTATCAGTCGCTTTAATCACTGTGCTGGATAAAGTGATGAAAGTATCTGCTCTGTATTCACCAAACACATCCAGCTCAGATAATCACTCTCTCTCGCTCTCCAGAGCCTCAATTAATGCATGGAATTGTGATTATACCAATCACTCCACCTTCAGCGCTCATGGATTAACTCAACCAAGGTGAAGACAATGTCAAAGCGTTTGGTTCAGGATCAATCCATTCCTGATAGAGCCGTCAGATTTGGGACCTGATGTTTTTCGGACACACTTTTCAATGCCTGTTTTGCGTACACAAAACCTCAAACACCTGGAGGTCTGACTCTGGAGGTTTTATCAGGAATAGATTGATCCTGAACGGTTTGATGACAGAGTCTTCACTTTTGCAAATATATTTTTGAAGGTCTTATTTGGAACAAACCGTTTGCACTATACTGTTCAACATTTTTAAATCTTTTGCATGTCTCTTCTGCTCGGTAAAAATACCATAAAAACAGTGAATATTTTATATATGAGCCCTCTGGAAATAATGGCAAACGTCAATGTATTTTAGAGTAACGCAGAGCAGCTTTTCTCCAGACATCATAACCGCTCTGGCTAATCGAATCAGTTTAATGTTTATTTCGTATTGAGGCTCACGCTGTGCCGATGACAGCGACGAGTCTCACACCGCACGCAGCATTACAAATCACAGATTTACACATTTATTAACATCAAATAAGCAAACATGTCATTACTCTGACTAGAAGCAGAATGCAAAGCGCTCTGCTTGTTTTCAAGGTCATCGCTGATCCAAACCAATACAGACTGATGTAGAATCATGTCTTCAGGCTGAAAAAGAAGCTGCTCTAACATAATAGACATTAATAAGCTTGAAACCTAACCATCTGTGACTGCAAGGTAAAAATCTACTGCCAAAAAATATACATTTTAAGTGAATTAATTGCTTGACATTGTGAATTGCATATTAATATTTGCTGGTAAAAACACTCTTTTGACTTATAATAAATATATAAACGTTTTTATATAAACGTTTGTTTTGCTGTCATTTCTTGCCAGCGCCATTTAAGTTGAAAAAGTCGCACTAGACGCTTTTCTGGCTCAGGATTTGTAATGACTTTCCTTCTGTCAATCAGCTCAAATCTGTCTTCACATCAGGATTTAGACCCGGTCAGTTGATTATAGACAATTACTGTGTGTGTTCATCCTCTTCTTTTACTACTGGTGACAACAGAGGTCAAACGGAGGGGAGCATAAGGTATCTTGTGCCAGTTTTAAAAGAAACTGCGGACAGTTTGCCAGGAATGTCTTCGGACGAAACTAGCCTTTTATGGGTGAAAGGATCTGCCAACAGCTGAAGAGGCAAAGTGCAATTAAGACTGAGAAGTTCATTAGGCAACTGAGAAGAAACTCTTATGAAGGGTTCTGAAGATTATGCAGTATTAAAGCCGTTCACCCAAAAATTTAAATTGGCCGAAAATGTCCTCACTCTCAGGCCATCCAAGATGTAGGTGAGTTTGTTTCTTCATCAGATTTGGAGAAATGCAGCATTCCATCACTTGCTCACCAATGGATCCTCTGCAGTGAATGGGTGCCGTCAGAATGAGAGTCCAAACAGTTGATAAAAACAACACAATAATCCACATCATTATTAATTGATGGTCTGGAGTGATGTGGATTATTGTGATGTTTTTATCAGCTGTTTGGACTCTCATTCTGACGGCACCCATTCACTGCAGAGGATCCATTAAGTGATGTAATGCTGCATTTCTCCAAATCTGATGAAGAAACAAAGTAATTTACATCTTGGATGGTCAGAGGGTGGGTAAATCTTCAGCAAGTTTTCATTTTTTAGGTAAACTATTTATTAAAGCTTGAAAGATAGTCAAAAGATAACAAATCATCTTGTTTCCACATACAGGGACAGTGAACCCGCTTCGGGCCAAATCAGCTGCCAGCCGTCCCATCACAACAGACACACAGAGCCTGGAGGAGGAGACAGGAAATGCGGCCCAGACGCTGATAATCGGAGACACAGCTGTCACTCTTCAGCTGGAATTACTGTGGCTTTAAAAGGAACTCAAGAACGAATAGGGGTGAGAGATTAAATGTGCATTTATTTGCATTTGACAGGTGACTGACAACAGTGAGAAAGACTGAACTACCTTGGAAGATTTGTACTTTTTTTTATAATATTTTATTATTTAAATCAGCAAAAGGCAGTATAAAGTCATCATGAATAAAAATACAATTATAAAATATTCCTAAAAAATTGTATTTTGCATAAAAAAAAAACATTTAAGGACCATTAAATATTTTAGGGTGTTATTTTTAAATAGTATAAGTTAAAAAAAAAATTACTTTATATACAATTTTATGTATAGGTATAAAAATGAAAAATATATAAAATTATATTTATATAATATAATATCTATGTGTATTTATAGATAAACCCATTATATTAAAACCTTAATACTGATGGTTCTAAAATTAATTAATTTATTTATATTGAATATAATTTTAATTTGATTATTTGATATTTAATATAATTATAAAAACTTTTTATATACAATTTTATATAGAATTATAAAAATGTATAATGTAATTTTAGATATATTTTGATTTGCTTTTCTTTTGACATATCTATATATTGCAATATGTAATAATAATAATAATAACTTTATAATCAATTATCTTTATAATAATGGTCCTAAATTAAGCTTATTTTTTTATAATTAAAAAAATATAATAAAAAAAATGTTCTTGTTATTTTTAGATTAAATATGACCCAGACACATTCTTGACAGGTTTTGTGAGAATCACTCTTGTAGAAAAAAAATCATATAGGCATAGTTTTCAATTAACGAGTGACTTCGTATCTTCTGTCTTTTTCACGCAGGGCCTTTTCACCGTTATGCAGCTTCATTAAATGGCTCACACGCCGTCTTTGTTTTAGATAATTATCCAAGGCGCTAGTCATTAATTACCCACTCATTTGCATTTGTGCGCGCAGAGCCCCTTTCCCGATCAGCGCAGGTCTCTGCATATTGTGCAGTTACTTTGACACAATTTACATTGTTAAAAGCGCTATATAAATAAAGGTGACTTGACTTGACTTGTCAAAGACACAAGCTTTCACACGCTGAATGAGTCGTTGCTGCTGAATCTGTGACAGCTGACATGCCATTCAGTGATTGCAGATTCTCCTTTTCTTCAGAAATCAAAGGCGTAATGAGGGGAATGAGTGCTATTGAAAAGCTTTAGATGAGAGGAAAAAACAGCATGGAACTGAAAGATGATTTTATAGACAGACACCTTCAACATGTCAACATGAAATAGAGTTATTGTAGTGTGGTGTGTTTACTAGTAAAACAGAGAATTCTAAGAGCAAATGTAGGGCGTGACTTCATTTTATCACCAGGAGTGAACTGGATAGTGAATACTATACTGTATTATACTATATCTATCTATATATAGTATTAATTCATCATTATGAAATAAATGTTTTTCTCTAATACACATTGGACACAATTAACGGCACCCTTTTATTTAATACTTTTTGAATCCTCCATTTGCCAGTTTAACAGCTCAAAATGTTCTCCTATAATGCCTGATGAGGTTAGAGAACACCTGACAAGAGATCAGAGACCATTCCTTCATCCAGAATCACTCCAGATCCTTCAGATTCACAGCTCCATGATGGTGCTTCTTCTCTTCAGTTCACCTCACTCATTTTCTACAGGGTTCAGGTCAGAGGACTGGAATGGCCAGCAGAAGCTTGGTTTTGTGCTCAGTGACCCACTTTTGTGGTTTTTTTTTAGGTTTATGTTTGGATTATTGTCTGGTTGGAAGATCTAAACATGGCCCATTATAAGATTTCTAACAGAGTCAGTCACTTATTGATTTTTTATCTGTTGGTATTTGATAGAATCCATGATGCCATGTGTCTGAACAAGATGTCCAGGACCTCCAGCAGAAATATAGGCCCACAACATCAAAAATATAGCAGTATATTTCATTGTACACATGGGGTACTTTTTATCCCTGTGTTCACCAAACCCATCTTGAGTGTTTGCTGCTAAAAAGCTCATTTTTTTGTTTCATCTGACCGTAAATCCAGTCCAATCCAGTTCCAGTCGTGTCTGAAAGGAGATTGTTTTTTGGTGAAAGCATTTTCTTTTCTTGGTCTTTTTTTTTGTTTTGTTTTGTTTTCTTGAAGCCCTCCCAAACAACATGTGGTGATGTAGGTGCTGTTTTTTTTAAAGGTTTTCTGAAACCGAAACTCAACCTTTTTCTGTAATTCTCCAGCTGTGGTCCTTGGAGAGTCTTTAGCCACTCAACCTCTCCTTCTCACCGTGCATTAGGACGATATAGACACACATCCTCTTCCAGGCAGATTCATAACATTTTCTGTTGATTGGAAATTCTTAATTATTGCCCTGATGGTGGAAACAGGAATTTTCACTGCTCTAGCTCTTTTCTTAAAGCCACTTCACTAATTTGTGAAGCTCAATTATCTTTTGCTGCACATCAGAAATATATTCTTTGGTTTTTCTCATTGTGATGGATGATTAAGGGAATTTGGGCTTAGTTTTTTCCCCCATCCTATTTATATTTCTGTGAAACAGGAAGCCATGGCTGGATAATTTCATGTTCATAATCACGATTGTGTGCTCAAAATTGTGAATATGAATAGGAATATACTTCAGACATAATTTACTGATAAGAATTTCTAGGGGTACCAGTAATTGTCCAACATTTATTTGAGAAAAAAAAAACATTTATTTCATAATGATATTTCCCCCCATTTTAAACTCTTATTCTCCAGTGAAAGCTTAATAATGCACAATTATTTTCACAGCCTTCTTTAATCATATTTACCAAGGGTAACAACAATTCTGACCATGTGTGTGTATAGTATTCACTATCCAGTTCACTCTTGGTGGTAAAATGAAGTTATTCCTTTAATATGGGATTGCATCTTGTTGTTTGCCCTGCAGTTTCTAAGGTGTTTTGAGTGGTTGCTATGGCGTTGCTAGGTGGTTACTTTGAATTTTGAACTTTAGAAGTTCATAAGAATAAGAAAGCCCGTAATAGACTTAAATCCAGATGTGTTATCTTCAAATTAAGCTACATACTAAAATATCACAACCTGTTTACTTTATTAACTCTATAAACTGGAGCCCAAACAACAAGCCAACAGATGCTTATAAAAAGATGACAGGGCAACACTTTGAGAGCACGCTCTGCGAAGCAGCCTTCCAAACATAAACGAAACACAACGGCTCTGTTGACAAAGCTTTAGTTAAAATCATACTATATTACGAGCCTTTTGATGCTGAAATATTTCTTTGTTTAAAAATATCAGACATTTCTATCACAATTTCTAAAGTGAGTCTGATCTATACAAACTAAATGATTAACTCTTGTAATTTTTTTAGGAATTCAGATTCTTTAGAACAATCTTAAGAAATGTTTTAAGTATTCTTATTTTATTCTTAAGTTAGAAAATAAGACAAAAGCAGAAGCGTATTTTGAAAAATATTTTATGAATGCGGCCTCAGAGGAATGAAACTTGTCTTAGAGATTCGGAAAGGACAAGGAAATATCATTGCTCTCTCAGAGTGTCTAACACGTACAATTATGAGCTTTTAATGATTAGTGTGACACACACCCCTCCACTGCTGTTCTCACATATGGCAGAAGATCTGCTAATAGCAGACAGACAAACACACATATATTGGGTATATAATTGCTTTTTCTACATAGCTTTAAGATATTTTTTTTTCAGAGAAAAATACACCAGTAATCTCTCATGTCTTCTAGAGTTTCAGAAGAGCTCAGATTGGGCTCAGATTTGCAAAGATACCAAAATCTGCCATCAAAAGCCAGAGATTTCAATACAAACTCCAACATTTCTTACTAGGCATCAACAGTTTGCTCTATTTATAGACGAAACATCTGAGGTTAAATAATGAATTAAATGAACCTTCAGAGCTTTGAACAAGCAATTTTGAGCCATTTTTCCGTTGCAGTTTTCTCTTGCACCACAATAGATGAAGTCAAATCTGAGCACATTTGTTTTACGGAAAATGCTGTAATCATTATTTACATTCTATGACAAATGTTTCGACGTCAGTTTGAGTTAAAATATCATATTTTGTATTTTTCAGTATTTTTCTCCATCAGTAAAATATTGTAATGCTTTGTTTTTATTCATTTTTTAATATGACTCTGATATCACAAAACCCTCTGGTGCAAGAGCTTGTTTAGTCATATCAAGTTCTGTGTTGCAGTTTTTTTTTTTGCAATGTAAAAAAATAAAGAAATGGCAATCTTTAGATCTGGTCACACATTTTAATGAACAATAATTTGCTGAACTACTTTTGAAATCTCTTGTTTCTCTCCTCAAATTCTCTCTCGCTCTGTTTTCATGTGTGTTTTAAAACTACCAGACCAGATTATTTATGCATTTTTTTTGTATCCATCAAAATAACCAAGTATTTTTTATTATCTGTAAGTTTTGTTAAATATGTTAAAGTTAAATATGCATAAAATATAAATAGCGAATTTTAAAAAGAATAAAAAAATGGTTTTAAATTTATTTATTTTATAGTCAAATGTAAAATTAAAGTTTTAATTAATTTGTAAAATTGTTTAAATTACAAGCATGCACACCTCTATCATGTTACATATATTATAAATAAATATATATTATAAATTATGCATACTATTATTATTTATATTATATCTAATATGCATGAAGTGCATGAAGTTACTCAGTCTCAGTAATTTGAATAATCCACATCCGATGTGCGCATTTTGATGAGTGAGTTATTTCAGCTCATTTTAAGAAAGTAAATCATTCTTATAATGAAGACATTAGCCAGTGAAGATCTCCAGGAAGAAGACAGCAAATCTCTCTGGCTTTGATCTCTGAATCTACAGACGGATCTGGAGATTAAAAATGTATTTCCGTGAATCATAAATTATGTACATTACCCCAGGAACTGACTAACTGAGCCATTAGATCATTATGGTTGTTAATATTTTTTCCCTGTGTATTTATAATAATAATTTGCTCCCGTTGAAAGCTGCAGATGAAACATGGGCTGGTTATTATGGCACAGTGAGGCTGATGACATTTAATATCTTACAGCAGCATGTTTAATGAGAGTCATTCAGCAAAAGACACCTCACACTGTAAACGGATGCACACATACTGTACATACACCGGACCAAAGTAAATGTGCATTAAACAATGTGATTCAGTGTTACTTGATCAGCATCCATAACTAAGAGTGAAGTTATATGTTGAAAAGAATATTCTGTATTAGTCTGCCAGTATTAGACTTTATTATATTGCATGTTTAATTTAGTAAGTGATGTCAATTTATTATATTGGAAATGAATAGTTGTTTTGCATTTTGCTTAGTTCAATTTTGGATTAATTCCATTAAATAATTTAGCTAATTATTGCTTCTATTTCTTTTTTTTATACAGTGTGTTTTGATTGCATTCTCCACATTTTAGCAGGCAGTAGGTAATATGGGTGATGCATGAATTCAGAAAAACATTTAAAGGACAAATGCTCAAATTTAAGGACGGGCTAACCATATTTCATATTTAATTTTTACCCCAAAATGAACATTTGCTGAACATTTACTCGCCCCTCAGATCCATCCAAGATGTAGATGAGTTTTCATCAGATTTGGAGAAATGTAGCTTTACATCACTTGCTCACAATTCTGAATGGGTGCCGTCAGAATGAGAGTCCAAACAGCTGATTAAAAACATCACAATAATCAACAAGTAACGCACACCACTCCAGTCCATCAGTTAACATCCTGTGAAGTGAAAAGCTGCATGTTCGTAAGAAACATTTAATTTAAAATAATTGCTTCCGGCTAAAATGCGAGTCCATAATCCATAATAACGCTTCCTATTGTGACGCCTCATCTGAATCAGGAGAGCAATATGCACAGATCAAGTGAAAACAGTCCAAAATACTTCTAAACAAATATGTGGGTGGATTTCGATGTGGGAGGACATCACGGGATGGACATTTTCATTGGATGAAGTGTTATTATGAATATGAACTCGTATTTTGTCCAGAAGTGACGGTTTCAAGTTAAAAACATCATGATGGATTTGTTTCTTACAAACATTCAGCTTTTCACTTGACATTAATTGATGGACTGGAGTGGTGTGGATTACTTCTCTCATTCTGACGGCACCCATTCACTGCAGAGGATTCATTGGTAAGCAAGTGATGGAATGCTACATTTCTCCAAATCTGATAAAGAAACAACTCATCTACATCTTGGATGACCTGAGGGTGAGTACATTTTCAGCAGATTTTCATGGTAGTTATTCTAGTAACATTCAAGCAGATGAATTTGATCAGAAAAACACATGCTCTAACGATCAGCTGAAAAGCCTGTCGGTAAATTCGGCCAATTACACACAATTGAACTGACACCAACAAATCATTCATCATCACGGCTACAGTCTCACTTGAGCGTTTCAGAGACAAATGCACGTGCACATACATACATGTGAACCCGTTGCCTTGATTAAATCGGCTCATTTCAGTCAGAAATCCATAATAAATTACGCAGCAGACTTCAGCGTAATGTCATTGATTCCAGCCGTACCGTGACAAACTACCAGCAGAGTGATACCATTTCTAACCAGAGATGCATCCATCTGCGCTGATAGCTAGCAAGATGATTAATTGTTATTGAAATATTATCTTTTAGTTACTCACATGGCATTCTATTATTTTAAAATATAGAGGTGAATTCAGTAACTAGTTGTAGCTTTTGTTCAATATATCACCTTATCATATATTGATATATTATGATTCTTGTCTCATAATATTGTATTTATTTATGTGTTTATTAATCTCATATCATTAGTCTCACAGATAAGCAGGTTGTCTAATTAAACTTCTATGAGATCTGGACAGAAGTGAAGCAAACTGCATGAAACATTGAAACCGAGTCACTCTTTCCCAGACACAAATTTCACTCATTTGGCACAGTTTTAATCATGATGGAATAATGATATTGTGATGCATTGCAATATATTATATCTTTATAGGTAGTTAGGTAGGCAAAACTCTAGCACTGTGCCATGCATATTTAAATTCAATGCAAATGAGGCTCATTATGGAATGTGTTTTATTAGCATGCTTATGCAAGATTCACAGTTGACTCTCTTTCAGTCGACGAGTGTGAATTTGAATCAAATCACAGAAAGTTGACAGGAATAAAATACTTATTTGCAATTCAGCATGGGTAATGTATTCTGGGAAATTGTGTTATTCTGCCTTTGTCTACAAATAAATGTCTGTAAAACCTTCAAACGTTAACACTTAAAATTTGCATTCATGTTACAATGCTGTCAATTCAGCTTTCAGTTTATCCTGTCAAACTTTCCTTGGTCTTGTGAAAAACAACCTTTTAGGGGTTTATATATAGTTACTTGTAATTTGAACTCATTTTAGGTCTACTTCCTATTTCAAATTTGAATTTCCGTTCTAGTTCAATTTTGCTACCACAATTAAAATTCAGGAATTTAAATAAAACACAATGTAAAACCTAGCTGTTAAATGTATTAATTGAGTTAATTTCACTAATTTATTACTGAAAGTTTATTGCACTTAATAGAAAAAGTAATGTGAACTCAATAACTGATTACTTTCAACAGCATAAAATAAGAGTTAAAATGCATAAAAGATTTGAATTGTATTTTAGGAAATATTCTTTAGTGAATTCAAATAAAATAAATTGACTAATTATTGAAATAAATATGTACTCGATGTATGAAATGAAATTGAAATAAGTTATCATAACATATTGGGTTTTACATTGCAGTAATTTAGCATTTAAAAAATAATCATAGAGTAACAACTGCATTTTTGACGCATCAAATTATGACAGTGTTATCAAAGTTCATATTATTTCCATCGTATTTTTGGCTAAAGTACATTTATTGTATTATAATTGATATAGTTTTTGTTAATATTTTGAGTTAGAGTTCATATGTTCTTTTTCTACTGTAGTTTTAAAGTTTTCGAAATTTAGTAACATTTTACATTTACAGTAATATTTATTTATTAGTTCGTTATTTTTATTCTTTAAGTTAAACTAAACAAAAATGAGAGATGTTTCCTTCACAACTAGCCTGATAATAATAATAATAAATTTTACAGTATTCATATTCAAGTGTATTAGTTTATAACTCACAGTAGATCATCTTGCATGTGTACAAAACATGTGTAAAGATGAGCACGGTATTTCAGCTACATAATGACGCTTTATTAAATTGAATTGCAATTTTAGAAGCATTCTCAGGTCTATAATATCACTATATGACTGGATTACAGTGGTGGAGTAAAGATGTGTGTTTCTGGGGTCATGCTCCGTTCCCTCTCTCTCCAGGTATTACAGACGCACTTGATTAGCACTAATTTTGTGGGTGTGTTTTGTGTCATTACCCGATCTGCATTAGTTCCTCCAGTGACTCGAGTGTTAAAGCGACACAGACAGCGCATGGAAATAAACAACACGATTGATTCCCCCAGCGTGTTGTGACATTACCCCAAACGTGTTTGTTTACTGCCGATGCTCTTCTTGCTGTGTTGATGAATTTACAAAGCTAGGGTTTGACATCTTTGAGACATAATCCTCAAACAACACCTCAACTCCACAGCCTGCTATTATTTCTGCCATAATTATCTTGTACATTCATGCGTGCCACTTACAAGAGATGCTAAAACGATGCCAACAGCATTGATTGTAGTAAAATGCAATGCATTCTGGGTGTTTATTTTCCTTTGACGTCAAATTCAGGTACGGTTGCACTGCATATAACAGTTACACAGTCCTCAAACTGATCTATACTGAAGAAAACAATCCGTTTGAGACTCAGAAGCATCTGATTATTGAGCTGTGAGCTGCTAAACTTTATGTATTGATGTTTGTTATTCAGAGGACACTAACTGTAGGATGTAGGAAATGCACGAAACAGAAGCTTACCTTCAAAAACCAAGAGTGATATGACGTTTATATGCACTACTATTCAAATGTTTGATGGCTTGGTAAGTCACTTTTGCTCACCAATGCTGTGTTGAAAACCTTTGAGTAGCTTCAAATTTGAATGTTAGTGTATTTTATAAATACATATTGTGTGTATAAACATATGCATGCATACAGGACAGATTATCAGAGCAGATCCTCTTCTGTTGCTGTATAGTCATGCTGTACTTAAATCGTTTCCTGATACATTAGCATTCGTTCATCATGCCGCTGAAAGGCGAGAATGTGTTTCTGACCAATCACAGTGACCCGAGGCCACGGCTGACAGGATGCTCATTTACATGACTCAAACGGCCAAAGAAAATACAGGAAATCGGTTAATGGAGAGCCGCTGACCTGAGCTCGAACAAATGTTCTTATGAGAGACTCGCACAATGCTTTCAGAAATGCCTGTGAATATAGTTTAACTTTTCACAGGGAGTGAATTATTAAAGGGACAGATCCATATATGACGCTATGGATTATAAAAGACTCTTATCTATTTAAAGAGGAGCTCGGGTTACACGTTCCCATTCCCAGAGGAAATCCGATCTCTTCCTCGTCTGCTGGATTTGCAAACGCACGCATGTCAAGATTATTGGTGTTAAAGTTAGAGAGGACAGCAGACAGAATAACCTCGACTTCACCCCGCACACACAGCAAATGGAGCTAAAATTAAATCACACACACCAGCGTGATGCGCACACACACTAATAATTACTGAGTTTTATTGCAAAACCTCCTCATTTTCAATCCGCCCACAGTCCGGTTTAACAGGACACTGTATGTGCTGATGTAGAGCTGTACTGAGCATATATAAGCAGTTCTGCATCTGAAATGCTTTACTGTCAGTGCTGCAGTGGATGAAGTATGCATGTGTTTATTATACTGTCTGAATGTCTCTTATGTGCACCATGACTGCATTTATTTAAGAAAAAAAGATTTAGCAGTAAAAAAAAAAACTGTATTATTGTGAAATATTACAGTTTAAAATAACTGTTTGAATATATATATTTTAAAATAATTTAAGTATTTATTATTTGTAATAATAAATGTATTAATAAATATATTATTTGTTATTATTTACTATTAAATTATTTATTATAATATTTCAATAAACAATACATATTACATGAATGATACTATTTGTTTTATTATTAATAAGCATTATTATTTTGTTGTTTGTAACATTATGTATTCATAAATATAACTAGTCATAAATTATAGATATTATTCGATTTGTTATTTTATTAATAAATATATAATGTCATATATTATTGTGAAAAATAAATATGAATTATACTAACTGTACACTATTTTAATAAATAATACATATGAATTATACTAATTGTTATAATTGTATACATATTATTTTGTTGTTATTGTATTTAATAATAAATATTGTATATTGTTTGTTATATTATGTATTAAATATTATAAAATAATAAATATTATTTTATTGTTTGTTATATTATTTCATAATTCACATAATCATTCAGAAATCATTCTAATATGTTGATTTGCTGCCCAAGAAACATTTAGGATTATTATCTGCTTTATAATAAATAAATAAAGATAAATAATAATAATTTAAGTCTTTTGTTCCATTTTTGATCAATTTAATGTGTCCTTGCTCAATAAAATATTCATTATAAAAAACTATGCTAAAATACTACTCACTTAAGTAAGCAATTACAGGGAGTGTCAGTATTTCTTTGTGCAAATCGAAATCATCTGCTAAAACACTAAAATGAATTGAAATGCTTGTAGCAGGTGTGGGTTATTCTTAGTGAAATCTCTCCTGACGGCTGAACTCATGATGTTTGTGTGTTCAGCACAGAGAGAAGCTCACGCTCTTCACCTCTCGCCACTGTTTTCCTGTTTCTTGTTCAGCCCGAGGACTCAGTAATTGGAAAGATAAAATCAATAACAATTGAGGATAAGATATGTGCGCGTGCACACAGTCTCTCTCTCTCTTTCTCACACACACACACACACACACGCACGCACGCACGCACACACACACCAACCACACACACATATATATATATATATATATATATACATACACTGTATATATATGTATGTACTATGTATGCTTTGAGTATCTTGCTGTTCTAACATTTAATTTATAATAATAATGAGTCAAATTAAATTAAACTATTACAAAAACTAAAACCGTAAAAAAATTGTTACTTGAAATAAAATAAGTGTTAACAAAGTTAGTTGCCAAAGCAACATTTGTCATTTTTATGTAGTTTAACTTGATGTACTTGAACTGAAAGAAAAAAAAACTAAAAACTATATGCAGTAAACATATAATTAAAAAAAAAATGTACAAAATTACAAACTAAAAAAAAAAGATTAAAAATATAACTAAAATTTAAAGTAAAATGCAAAAATGTGAAATGTTTAAACTATAATAATATCTCAGTGGTACTAAAATAACACGGCCGAGTACTGGATGTGTGGATAGGAGTCTTTGTACAGCACTCAAAATCAGGTTTAGTTTCAGTTAGGACACTGCCTTAGAAGTCAGCTGTATGTAGGCAGTAGTACGCTGGACTATTGTCCATTTGTGTGTGTGTGTGTGTGTGTGTGTGTGTGTTAGTAGATGTATCTGCTGCTCTCACCACTTGAGCTGATTGATTTCACATCACACAACTAATTACTGTGTGCCTTCAGGAAACCAAGAACTCCAGTACATCACCACTAGCACTTCCTGCGGAGCATCGGTGTGTGAGTGTGTGTGTTTAACTTGAGGTTAAAGCTGGCATCTGTGATATTTTTGATGGTAAAATACTGTCTCTGCAGAGTCACCTGCAGCATGGCAGTTTGACTTGAGCTGACTCTGTGGTTTTTTCAGAAAGTCAGTTCATTTGAGCGTTTGTCATGTCAGCTCATGCACTGCTCTGCCATACTGTAGAAATAGGTGTTTTGTATTTTAAATGTTGCAAACTGCATAAAGTTCTTCTTACTCATAGGCCGCTGTGGGTAAAAGCATCTGCTATATGAATAAATGTAGCTTCTGATGCAGACTCAGTTTGTCAGACTGCAATTAAAACACTGTATACTGCCTAAAGCATGCTTACTTTTTAGCACGTAAAATTTGCACATAATGCAGTATGCATTTAATTCATATGCTACAAATGACAGTATATTTTTGGAACTACAAGCAGTAATACAATCATATATATACAGGTCCTTTTCAAAAAATTAGCATATTGTGATAAAGTTCATTATTTTCTGTAATGTACTGATAAACATTAGACTTTCATATATTTTAGATTCATTACAACACAACTGAAGTAGTTCAAGCCTTTTATTGTTTTAATATTGATGATTTTGGCATACAGCTCATGAAAACCCAAAATTCCTATCTCAAAAAATTAGCATATTTCATCCGACCAATAAAAGAAAAGTGTTTTTAATACAAAAAAAGTCAACCTTCAAATAATTATGTTCAGTTATGCACTCAATACTTGGTCGGGAATCCTTTTGCAGAAATGACTGCTTCAATGCGGCGTGGCATGGAGGCAATCAGCCTGTGGCACTGCTGAGGTGTTATGGAGGCCCAGGATGCTTCGATAGCGGCCTTAAGCTTATCCAGAGTGTTGGGTCTTGCGTCTCTCAACTTTCTCTTCACAATATCCCACAGATTCTCTATGGGGTTCAGGTCAGGAGAGTTGGCAGGCCAATTGAGCACAGTAATACCATGGTCAGTAAACCATTTACCAGTGGTTTTGGCACTGTGAGCAGGTGCCAGGTCGTGCTGAAAAATGAAATCTTCATCTCCATAAAGCTTTTCAGCAGATGGAAGCATGAAGTGCTCCAAAATCTCCTGATAGCTATCTGCATTGACCCTGCCCTTCATAAAACACAGTGGACCAACACCAGCATCACTGACTGTGGGTACTTGACACTGGACTTCAGGCATTTTGGCATTTCCCTCTCCCCAGTCTTCCTCCAGACTCTTGCACCTTGATTTCCGAATGACATGCAAAATTTGCTTTCATCCGAAAAAAGTACTTTGGACCACTGAGCAACAGTCCAGTGCTGCTTCTCTGTAGCCCAGGTCAGGCGCTTCTGCCGCTGTTTCTGGTTCAAAAGTGGCTTGACCTAGGGAATGCGGCACCTGTAGCCCATTTCCTGCACACGCCTGTACACGGTGGCTCTGGATGTTTCTACTCCAGACTCAGTCCACTGCTTCCGCAGGTCCCCCAAGGTCTGGAATCGGTCCTTCTCCACAATCTTCCTCAGGGTCCGGTCACCTCTTCTCGTTGTGCTGCGTTTTCTGCCACACTTTTTCCTTCCCACAGACTTCCCACTGAGGTGCCTTGATACAGCACTCTGGGAACAGCCTATTCGTTCAGAAATTTCTTTCTGTGTCTTACCCTCTTGCTTGAGGGTGTCAATGATGGCCTTCTGGACAGCAGTCAGGTCGGCAGTCTTACCCATGATTGCGGTTTTGCGTAATGAACCAGGCTGGGAGTTTTTAAAAGCCTCAGGAATCTTTTGCAGGTGTTTAGAGTTAATTAGTTGATTCAGATGATTAGGTTAATAGCTCGTTTAGAGAACCTTTTCATGATATGCTAATTTTTTGAGATAGGAATTTTGGGTTTTCATGAGCTGTATGCCAAAATCATCAATATTAAAACAATAAAAGGCTTGAATTACTTCAGTTGTGTTGTAATGAATCTAAAATATATGAAAGTCTAATGTTTATCAGTACATTACAGAAAATAATGAACTTTATCACAATATGCTAATTTTTTGAAAAGGACCTGTGTATATATATATATAAAATACTTTATATACTCTCTCTTTCTCTCTCTGCAATCTTATGTATAATATTAATCTTGTAAATATATATAAATAATGATAAATAACTGGATTTATTTTCATAAAGATACTGTCATTTCATAATAATTAAATCAATTCTGACATATAACATATAGGTACATCTAAAAAAATTTGAATATCGTGAAAAACGTAATTTTTTTGTAACATTTCAAAAAGTGAAACTTTTATATATATTTTTATATATATTTTTTTTACATTAATAACATGTAAAGTAAGACATTTCAAAAGTTTTTTTGTTTTAATTTTGATGATCAGAGCTTACAGCTCATGAAAGTCAAAATCCAGTATCTAAATATATTAGAATATTTGAGTTTCATTAAACGACCATCTCTACAGTATAAATTCAGGGGAACTTTTGTTCTTTGAAACCACAATAATGGGGAACACTGCTGACTTGGCAATGATCCAGAAGACAATCATTGACGCCCTCCACAAAGAGGGTAAGTCACAGAGGGTCATCACTGAAAGGGGTGGCTGTTCATAGAGTGCTGTATCAAAGCATATTAAATGCAAAGTTGACTGGAAGGAAGAAATTGGGTAGGAAAAGGTGCACAAGCAACAGGGATGACCGCAAGCTTGAGAATACTGTCAAGCAAAGCTGATTCAAACACTTGGGAGAGCTTCACAAGGAGTGGACTGAAGCTGGAGTCTGTGCATCAAGAGTCACCACGCTCAGACGTCTTCAGGAAAAGGGCTACCAAGCCACTTCTGAAACAGAAACAACATCAGAAGCGTCTTACCTGGACTGTGGAGAAAAGAGCTGGACTGTTGCTCAGTGGTCTAAAGTCCTCTTTTCAGATAAATTTAAATTTTGCATTTCATTTGGAAATCAATGTCTGGAGTCTGGAGAAAGAGTGGAGAGGCACAGAATCCAAGCTGCATGAAGTCCAGTGTGAAGTTTCCACAGTCAGTGATGATTTGGGGTGCCGTGACGTCTGCTGGTGTTGGTCCACTGTGTTTTATCAAGTCCAGAGTCAATGCAGCCCTCCACCAGGAGATTTTGGAGCCCTTTTGCTTCCATCTGCTGACAAGCTTTATGGAGAAGCTGATTTCCTTGTCCAGCAGGACTTTAGCACCTGCCCACAGTGCCAAAAACACTTCCAAGTGGTTTGCTGACCATGATATTACTGTGTTTGATTGGCCAGCCAACATGCCTCACCTGAAGCCCATATGGAATCTATGGGATATTTTCAAGAGAAAGATGAGAAACAGTCGATCCAACAATACAGACGAGCTGAAGACTCAATAGTGCCTCAGCAGAGCCACAGGCTGATCTCTTCCATTCCACACCTCACTGATGCTGGAGTTTGTGTTAAAGGAGCCCCGAACAAGTATTGAACATACTTTAAAGAACTTGAACTTTTCTGCTTTGCAAATCCTTTTTTTGATTAATCTTAGGAAATCTAATATTTTGAGATACTGGATTTTTGACTTTCATGAGCTGTAAGCTCTAATCATCAAAATTAAAACAAAAAAAAACTTTTAAAATGTCTTACTTTACATGTAGTGAATCTAAAATATATATGAAAGTTTCACTTTTTGAAATAAGTTCAAAAAGCAAAAAAATGCAATTTATCACGATATTCAAATTTTTTGAGATGTCACAAATGGCAGCATCTTTTTGGACAAATGCAGTTTTGTGTATAACAGTTTCGTGCCCAGTTAATAGTGTAGAAATAATGCTGCAGCTTTAATGTTGCATTTGCTGCTTCTCATCCGAGTGTTTTACTGTTTGAGTTCATTAATAACTTTATTTCTGGTATATGTAAACCTTACAGAAATGTGAAACGGCTGGACTGACTGCATTGGCCTCTCATCAGAGACTCAGTGGACGTTTCACCTCCCATTGATCACAGATGCCAGTCTGATATTGATTAAAATAGAAGTCATTATGTCGGTAGGGATTGGGCTTCATTTGAGGGCAATGGGCAGAACTCCAGAATGAAAGAGAAGTAGATTTTTACACTGTCTAAAGAAGTCTTGCACGTGTTGCAATGTGGTTGCATATATATGATTTATCAGATGATGTCCGTGTTATTTTACATATATTTTAAAATAGCTTTTATTTTGATATTTTCAGTTTTCATTTTATTTTTTATTAATTTTATTTATTTATTTTAATAAAAAATACAAAAAAATACAACATCTTTTTTCATTATTTTTCTCTTTATATTTTTTATTATGTCTATTTAGCCATAATTTGTTTATTTCAATTTGTTTTAGTAATTTTAGTACTTCAACTTAAACCTATTAAGTTTGTTGCCAAGTCAACATTTCTAATTTTCCTTTCAAACATTACTGGTTTTCTATCTAATAATTATAATTAATTTTATTTCAGCTTTATTATAATTAATGAAAATATTATTTAATAGTTTTAGTTTTAACAATATTAACACTGGGCAGTATTTGATGATTTTATCAGTATTGCTCATGCTTATTTTCCCATGGTTTGTACTTCAGTTTATTAAAAAAAAAATCTTATTGTATAAACAAATGCTTTTGGAAGATTTTACACTCTAAATCTTAATGCTCAGTGGTTTGTTCAAATCATTAACTCTAAATATAATCAGCAGTAGTAGTAATGCTTGACTTAACAAACACCTCTAAATATAGAAAACTGAGCTCAAGCATCTGTGATGTAGAAAAATGTATTTCAAGAGAGCGGTACAGCACAAATCATGAGCACAAACCAACCTTCACACAGCTGTTACAGGCCACAGCAAGGTGAAATACAGAGTGCACACACACAGTAATTAAACACATTCATTATACAACACACACACACACACACACACACACACACAGAAGCAGAAAACAGCCTTATTGGAGTGGGATATTTTCCCTGCCGGCCTGGCCATCGCTCTTCATGCAGCGGGTCAATACAGTGGGGGAGAGCGGGATGCTCCGGTGCTCTGCAGCCTGTCTGATGCTGCCAGTGAGCGGCATTATCTCAGTGCCAGCAGCAGGACTGATGTGATTTCATTCTGCTCTATTATCTTGCTCCGCTTTGGCTTCTTGAATTAATGTGACCTGTTTATTTATTCTTGTTTTCTGCCATGTAGTTTTCTGGCTGATTATTGAGTTTCTTTGCCAGTGTCCTCAAATTAAAATGCTAAGTATGCTATATATAACCAGGTTTGTAGAGTTTTGTAGGGTGTTGTGGGTGGTTGCTAAAGTCTCTCAGAAGTGTTTGTTAGGGTGCTAAGCTGCTTTGAAAGAATCTATATTGTGTGTTGTGGGTGCACATTGGGAGGTATTTAGGGCATTGCGAGTGATTTTGAGGGTGTTGAGTGGATTTGGAGCATTGTGGATTGCTTTTAGGGTGTTGTTGGTGGCTTTTAGGGCATTGTGGGCAGTTGTTAAGGGGTGGTTTTTAGCGCAATGTAGGTGATTATTAGAGGATTGTGGTTGATTTTTAGGGTAAGGCATTGTGGGTGGTTGTTAGGGAGTTGTGGTTGGTTTTTAGGGTAGGGAGTTATGGGTGGTTGTTATTGTGAGCTGTTGTTAACTCATGGTGTTGTGGGTGGTTGATAGTGCATTGTGAGTGTTTTTTAGAACATTGAGGGTGGATTTTAGGGTAGGGTGTTGTGGGCATTTGTTAGGCAGTTTAAATAATTCAGTGAAACAAATGCACACTTTTTAGAGGTGCAAGTTAAAAAAAGAACTTAATAAAGATAAAATGCACTCTCACATAAGTATTTTTAGGTTAGGGCAGTGTTGTTGGTTCTTAGGATGGTGTGGGTTGTTGTTAGGGTGTAAGTGTTTTTAGGCCGTTGTATATGGCTTTTAGGGTGTTGTGATTAGCTATGGTAGGGTGTTGTGTGTGGTTGTTTAAATTTCAAATTTTATTTAAATTTAAATGTGTAATGAAGTAAATACCTGCATGTAAAGTTACTTCCAGTACATTTACAAGTGCAGTTTTTCTGAAGTAACCTGAGGTAAAAAAAAAAAAAAAAACCTTTAGGGTTCTTTTTTTCTATATTCTATCTATCTACTCATTTTCTTTAAAAACAAAAACCTTGTTACGTGTACTGCTTTAGGCTAACCGAGACTTGTCATAACACTTGCATTTTGTTGCTCTTTTGTTGGTTTTGATTGCTTCTATTGTCCTCATTTGTAAGTCGCTTTGGATGAAAGAGTCTGCTAAATGATTAAATGTAAATGCAGTGTTATGCAACAGCCAGTATTTATGGATCATGGGTCACTCCTTATGGGATTTGAACCCACAGCCTTCTACTTTCCATCCCTCACCCACATCACACTGCTCTCTACTGACTCGAATGAACGTGCAACAAAACCAGATCGCAGAGGAGTTGTTTACTGTTGGATTGAGAGGAGGAAGATCACTCTAATTGAGCAGGTCAGGCAGTCGTTATGTTCGAGTCCGGCGGTCTTGACCTCAAAATGGCTCATCGTGTAACTGTGGAAGTAGGTTTAGAGCAGGTGCAGGATTGGGAGACGCTATGACGGAGGCAGTGAGCAGCAGTTATCGTGCTTTGCCAGCAGGGATGCTCCTAATCTTTTAATGCAGATTTGGGTCGCTGTAGAACCTTCTCACAGACTGGAACCCTGTTTTCACTCTCAGAATGCAGGTGCCATCATCTCTGTGGGGTTCTGCAATATCTGTTTTCCTCTGTTTGTGCCTGCAATAGAGCCAGCAGCCCTGGAGGACGTCCTGCTATGCTGGCAGAGAAGCAGCGCTCCGCTGCCCATAAGAGCTGCAGATCAGATGTGCTGGATTCACGTGTGGATGACACGCTGATCTGCATGCTCTACTAACTGTACTCTCACCTGAATTACAGAGACTCTCAGACTCTTAGATTCTGCTGAAGGGCATCAGTTATGGCTCTCTGGAATGCTTGATTCTGATTGGTTTATATTCAAGGTGTAACAAACATTTGGAATGAAATGAATATAGTGATAATTATTGATATCAGCTGATACAGTATTTTTCTTCCTGTATCAGCTGATATCAATATTTATCACTATATTCATTTCATTCCAAATGTTTGTTACACCTTGAATATAAACATAATTTTTTAGTTTCATCCGTTTTTTTTTTCTGTATTTAATCAGGGTTATTATAGCTAACTATACCATATAACTAAACTAAACTCAAACTGAGCATTTTTGTTGAAATAAAAAATATATACTTGAATATGCTTATGCTTGACATATCTTTTTAGTTAAAAACATTTTATTTCAGCTAGTTTCCAAGGCAAATTTTCTTATTGTAATTGTTTAATTTGATGTACTAAAAAAAACTAAAACTGAAATCAAAAAGCTACACATAAAAGCTACCAAAAACACAACAAAATTATTGAAAGTTTAACTACAATTAAAATTTAAATGTAAAAAAGTGATTTGAAATATTAACAAAAACTATAATTGTATCTCGAAATTAAAATGACACTGAATATAATGGCGTCTGATGGAAATGTCATCTGTCTTTTAAAATGTAAAAATTAAATACATTTTGTAAAAATATACATTTTGAGTATCACATGTCCAAAAGTATGTGTTGTAGATGTCACAGTATTGTACACCTGTTTGTAGGCTAAATATCAGAAATTAAAAAGTTTATTATCAATATTGTGGATTTGTCGTATCAATCCACACTCTCTTCACACATAATAACATTCAAATATTAATTGAAGTTTTAATTATCTCCATTTATGGTGTATTTGTCAAGCAGTCTAATGATAACTTGCATATTTGTTTTGTGTCATGTTTCCAGCTCTGTGATTTATTTTGTTTTAATGACCGGCTATATATTCTCTCTCACTTATAAAACTCATCTGACTCTGAATTCTGATTGGACGAGCCTGCGTATATGATCACACATTCATTTACTGCATTGCGTGTCAACCATAAACAGTCTACAGTAAAACTAATGAACCATATTACTGTACATTGGCATCATTTATCATATTGCTCGTGTTTTGCACGTTGTTTTCCTAACCAAAGTAACTTGAGGTATCTTTCAGTTGTGCATTGATTTATTGTGATGATTATTCTCTGAACATCACGATACGCTTCAACACGTAGCTCGGCGTTTCACTAGTGCGTGTAAAAGATCGAACACAGCTGCATTGTTTGAGGAATCATTGAGCTGTATGGATCTGTACTGTCGATACAGACTCCTGGTCAGTTTGCTGGTTTCCAGCTTGTTTGAGCAGCTAATCAAGAGGCCGCTGCATTGGCGACCTCACGCTGGACTCACCGCAGGCACTGACAGACACGAGGATGTTGCCAGATTGGAATCCATTATGAGCGATTCTGCACAGGTCTCCACATCAGCCAGCAGCTGATTCCACTGCAGTCACTGCTCACATTTTGTGTTGCACATCATGTGGCTACTCAGCACAGTACTACTTAGGAGTGTTTATCATACAAATAAAAAAAAGAAACCTCAAAATCACACATAACCTTAATTAAAATATTTAAGTTCACTAATAATACAGTGAATCAGTAATGTTCAAAATTATTAAAAAGACAAGAGAAGGAATAGGGAACTTGACAATTTTCTAAATTCATAAATTGTGACCTGTATGTATGATTAGTTTGTTTGTGTGTTCATTAATTCATTAACTTTTTTATTTTTCCATTTATCTTGTTCATTTCTTTGTTCCTTCTCATTTTCATTTAATTTTAAATGTATTTTTCATTTGTATTAATTTTTTTTGTTAATTTTTTATTTTGTCTTTTTTTTTTTACATTTTATTTATTTTTATTTTTTTTCATTTACTTTTTTCTTTTTTGTATTTCATTTATTTATTTTGTTTGTATTTTTACTGCATGGCTTTTCCTTCTGGAGCATCAGTGAGCGTTTGAACCTTCTGTGATAGTTGCATATCAGAGTCCCTCAGTTGTCCTCGGTGTGAAAAAATGAATCCCGAAATCATACAGTCATTGTTGGAAAGGGTTCAAATACACAAAAAGGCTGGAAAACCAAAGAATTTGTGGGACCTGAAGGATTTTTCTGATGAACAGCAGACAGTTTAACTGTTCAGGACAAACAAGGGACTCATGAACAACTATCTCTAAACAAAAAATCACAGCTGTGGATCGTTCAGGTAACAACACAGTATTAAGAATCAAGGGGATGTAAACTTTTGAACGGGGTCATTTTTATAAATTCAACTATTATTTTCTCTTGTGGACTTTATGTAAACATCTTTTATGTGAAATATCTTATTCAGGTCAGTACTAAATAAACAATAGCATGCATTCTGTATGATCCCTTTTATTTTGGTAAAATAATTAACATTTTGCAGATTCTGAAAGGTGAATGTAAAGTTTTGACTTCAACTGTATATACATGACCCTGACTTTATTTAATATAGGTTTAACATGTCTTTATCAACCACCATGTGCCAAACCTGTTGTGTTTTCCAAAGGTAAGCAATAATATTTTTTTTTTAAATATTTATTTATACCTTGTTTGATTTTGTTTAGGATGGACAGTTCACCACCTGTTGACATCTGTGTAATTTGACTATAGTTTGATTGGACTCACAGCTTTTGACATCAACAGCAGCAGATATGAGAAGTGATTTTCCTTCCCTTTGAAACTTGATAAGCTTGTTTGTTTATTTATTTCACTCCTCTAACTATTGTTGCGTTTTCATTTAGCACAGTTTTTTCCCCTGCTGGCCGCTGTTTAAATGGGTCACAAACCCCCTGTGACTGCCGGGTTGTGACCCATTTTCAGTCCACGGCTGTAAAACAGCACTAGGGATGGTTTCTGTCTGCTACCATCAGATAAAATGAGCTCCTCTGTGCCGCCACAAATCTTCTGCCTTTTGCTCATGAAGAAAAAAATGAACAGCATGACACCTTGCGTATTATGTTACATGTAGGGCCCTGTGATTCCTGGAAAACTCGGATGGAATTGCGGAATCCATTCATAAAAATGGAATTTACTGTATAAGAAGGAATGTCATGGAATTTGTCAAATTATGGATGACTAAATCAAAAGTAGGCCAGAAAACTGAAATCAAACCAAGATATGGGGCAGCGTTTGTGAATACTGAACTGCAAAATATGATTCCTGTAAATATGATTTGATGTGAATGAATTGCACATCAAAAACGTTTGGTTTAATTTGTTTAATTGTGACAGAAATATATTATTTTTGATCAGTAGAATGTGTGTCTCAAGGCAATAATAATACTAATTTTAACACTAATAATAATAATAATACAATTATTATTATTAAAAATTAAATGTTTAATGAAGAATTATAATTTTTCTTTCATTCTTTGAATTTTAACAGTAAATCTTTGTTGTCCAGAACTTTGTTTCCCAAAACAATTAAAGGGTTTGTTCATATATATTTTTTTTTTATTAAAAGATCAATTAAATTAATGCTTCATGCCTTCATTTAATTACCAGAAAAATGTAAATATACAACACAGAATTTCTGGGGGGAAAAGGGCCCTGTTAGTGAAAAAAGAATATAATAATAATAAAGAAAGAAAGAAATTAAGTTAAAATCAAATGGAATTTGATACCAAAATAAAACATTCATAGTGCCTAAAAAATATTTATTTTGTTGAACTTTTAATAAAATTTTGTTGAATTGTATGTTTCATGATTTCAATTAGTTAGATATTTTGATTACAAAAAATTTATTTAACCGCTAAAATTGGGTTGAGTAAAATAAAAAAACAAAACAAACACAGAATCTAAAAAAAAGAAGAGAAAAGCATTTTGAAAAATAAAAAAACCCCACATAAATAAATAAATAAAAATAAAACACATTGATAAATAGCTTCATGATTTCAATTAAACAGACATGTTTTTAATTACTGACATTTTATTTAATAATTCAAATGGAGTCCAGAAATATTAAAACGGAAAAAAATTAACTTAAATTTGGGAAAAAATAAAACTGATTTCATAGGGCCCAAGGTTTTGTAGAATCTGAACTGTTTATGTGCATTGAATATTTGCGGATCGTTTTGCCACATCGGTTTTTGATTTCTTAGCTTAGCTTAGAGATGGATTCATTACCATTCAAGCAGCATTATCACAGGGTGTCATATCTAAACACACAAAAGCCTTTTCCTCTGCGAGCGGCCCATAAACAAACACATAATAGAGCCATTCAATTATCAGCCTCGCGATAAACCACCAGTGGGACTCGCCAGTGTCAATAATGTTGATAAAAGAGATTCAGAATGTATTTGTCACACACATCAGACTCGATAAAGAGAGGAAACACTTACGCAGAACGCAGCCGATATCCATTTAAACCGAGCTGCAAGAAAATCATCTCTTCTGTTTTGGAACCGCTTCGTTCGGGTGGCAATTTGTACAGTTTATTTCCTTTCAATTTGGAGAAGCTGGAAAAGGCACAATTCGGCCTCAGGGAAAAATTGCCTTGTTTTATGTGCAAAACAGTCTCATTATCAAACTATCCCTAATAAAATGATGAATTTTAATATTTCTGAAACAATTGATCTCAAAGATCTTACAGTTCATTTCACTTCCATTTGAGTTTTTTAATTTCAGTACCAGTCTACAGCTGCTTTATTACGTTTTTTGGCAGTAAGAAAAGCCATTCCAGGAGAACTAATGATAGACCAGCTAAACCAATTTGGATTGAAGTGAGTATCTGTGGTAATGTGACTTGCCTGTGTGACGGATCACAGCTCCGTTTGCTCGCGAGCCACAATTGTGTGTAATGACATGCTACATAATTGTATGCTTTCAACTTCGTAGCAACTGTTTGTCAAGAGTCCTTCTCTTTTTTTCAGTGTCCTATCGTGAGCTCTATATAAAAATGATTGACTTACTTTGGTGTCAGAGAAAGACCTGAACTACTTTAGAATTAATTGGGAGTCTGGCAAGTTGCATTTTTAACACAAAAAATTATTTTTTAATATAGCAGCATTTCCATCCCATGAGTCTAATAGAACAAAATCCTCAATTCTGAGGAAATTAGTGCAAAATAGAAATGAAAATGAAAGCTGTGTCCCTTGGGGGAGCCACTGCAGCTCTTTTATTAAATGTAATAAATAACTTGTGGCTTAGAGTGTGTAGTCAATCATGTGAGCTAATTGTTTAGTCTCATGACTTGAAGGGATTTATTTATTAATGTATTTCCATTGTAGTTTATGCGCCTTATCTTACAGGATAAAAAAATATACGTATGTATGAATGAATGTACAGGTACATCTCAATAAATTAGAATATCGTGAAAAGGTTCATTTTTTCTTGTAACTTATTTCAAAAAGTTAAACTTTCATATATTTTAGATTCATTAAATGTAAAGTAAAACATTTCAAAAGTTTTTTGTTTTAATTTTGATGATTAGAGCTTACAGCTGATGAAAGTCAAAAGTCAGTATCTCAAAATATTAGAATATTTACTTTTGAGTTTCAATTAATGACCATCTCTACAGTATAAATTCTGGGTATCTCTTGTTCTTTGAAACCACAATAATGGGGAAGACTGCTGACTTGGCAATGATCCAGAAGATGAACATTGACACCCTCCACAAAGAGGGTAAGTCATAGTCACAGTCACTTGACTGGCCAGCAAACTCGCCTGACCTGAACCCCATAGAGAATCTATATTGGTATTATCAAGAGGAAGATGAGAGACACCAGACCCAACAACGCAGATGACCTGAAGGCCGCTATCAAAGCAACCTGGGCTTCCATACCACCTGAGCAGTTGCCTCCATGCCATTGATGCAGTAATTCATGCAAAAGTAGGCCCAACCAAGTATTGAGTGCATAGAAATGAACATACTTTTCAGAAGCCTGACATTTCTGTATAAAATATCCTTTTTTATTGATCTTATGTAATATTCGAATTTTCTGAGACACTGAATTTTGGGTTTTCATTATTTGTAAGCCATAATCATCAAAATTTCAAGAAATAAAGGCTTGAAATATTTCACTCTATGTGTAATGAATCTATATAATTATGGGTTTCACTTTCTGAAATCAGTGACAAAAACTATTGACCTTTTTCACGATATTCAAATTTTTTGAGATGTACCTGTATTTATGTATTTTTTTAACTTTTATTTTATTTTATTAGACATGCTAAAACTATGATGGGAACACGTTATCCAATAACTTCCTACTGTAAAAGGCAGCTAGCTTCATGAGAATTTTGAGTTTTCTTTACTTTTTGTTGTATAAACTGAAAATAACAAGTTGAGAAAACTAAAAAACCTGCCGAAGCCGGTTGCCTTAAACTTTTAAGTTTTCTCAACTTTTGATTTTTTACAGTGTATACATGATTTACAAGCAAATAATATGTTGGTATTTCTACTTAATTTATTTTTTAAATTCCATGTGTTACTTGCCACTTCTTTGTAATTAACTATAAAATTCACTAGCAATTTTTGAGCGAAAATTGTTTCACCGTTTTTTTTTCTTCTTCAGTGTAAATAAAAAGTGAAGAAGAGTTCATTTGTTAATATATTTTTTTGTTACAATTTTTATTTTATTTTTTTAAAGAGCTGACTGTCGTGCATTATTCCCAACATATAGCGTGATCTGAACCCTAAACACGTTTTGTCAAAAAAGCCGGTATTGTCCACTTTCAGTGCATCGCAAGTTCATGTTTTACAGCAGAAGCCGACAAGCGCCCTTGTGGTTTTTGAACAGAAGCCAATAAGTCCATTTTAGAGAAACAGCGCGCTGTATTTAGGTCAGGTGACAAGGCAGTTACTTTGAAAAGATGCGCTAGCTGAGAGGAGTTTAGTCAAAGTTGATTAAAAGTGATGGATGATGGATAATTTCAACAAACTTGATTAACCCGTGATATGTTCTTCAAGGTGTAAAAGGAAAATAAAAGCAAAAAAACTTTCATGGTACCTTGCAGCACGTTACAATGGTGAGGGAAAAGCTCTGAGTATTGCATGTAATCACAACAAAAATGTTGGTCAGGAATCTACATTGTTTAACTCTGAAACTATCTATCTATCTATCTATCTATCTATCTTGCAATAATATGATATGAATGTGACAACTATATATAGATAAATAGTCTTTATGCACACATAATAACCAAAAAACCTAAATATCTTATTTTTTTGTATGGCCTCCTTTGGTAATATGTAGTTATTGGTCTCGCTAAAAAGTGCACACAGGTACTTAAATGCCATGAGACTAGGTTGTCATTTGGACAACTTTAAAGGCGATTTTCTCAATATTTTGATATTTTTGCACCTTCAGATTCCAGATTTTCAAATATTTGTATCTCGGCCAAATATTGTCCTGTCCTAACAAACCATACATCAATGGAAAGCTTATTTGTTCAGCTTTCAGATGATGTATACATCTCAATTTCAAAAAATGTAAACTTAAGACTGGTTTTGTGGTCCAGGGTCACATTTGTTAAGCACTGTATACCAGATCCCTAGACCATCGCTGGGGATCTCTCGCTTGCTCTTCCTCTTCATCAGTGGGTCTTTATTCCTGGGTTTGTGCAGGACAGTCAAGCTCATTCCCACCAGAGTCAGAAACCCAAATAAAAAGAACTACTGCAGTAAAGTTGGAAGAACAGAATTCTCGAGAATTTCACTTTATAGTGTAGCAATGATGTACGATTGGATTGGATGAGATCCTGCCAAGAGAAAACAAGAAAACACTTCTCCTGTCAACATGCTTACGCTGAATAGACTAGTGAAGATCTTTTCTCTTTGTTTTCCCGGTCTCGTACTCCTCAGAAGAAAGAAACCCATCACAGATCCTATTTGAAGCAACTTTGTAGCACTTACAAGGCGTGTTGGTGTACAGGGTCATTCCCCAGAGAAGCAGCGGCTCAGTGGTTTCCACAGCACTGAGGATTCATAAATCAAACGCTGGGCTGCATAATATCATAAAGTACTCTGAGAGGCTTCCAGGGCCGCTGCTCCTGCTGCGTATGCGTGTAATAAACTTAAGAAGCCAGCAGCAACAAACTACCGCAGCGGCTACAGACAGAAATGACCACACACACCACAAAACACGAGGAAAAGCACAGGAGCGGTCTCTCAGAGCACTGGGTCTCAACTGGTGGGTCGCAGATCTGAGTTTGATCTGATGGGTCATGAATAGCAGGGAAAAACGATCATAAATGCAAAAAACAAAATGCAACTTGCTATGTGCATTATTAGGACATTTAAAAAAAAAAAAGAAAGAAAAAGAAATCTGTCTCTTATTTATGCTCTTGACATCAAAAGCAATTTAACTATGATATTTTGTATATTTGTGTATTAATACAATTTCTGACTTGTCTTTGCTGCAATTATGTGCATGTACAACATTTTAAATTAATGCTGTTTTCAGCTGTTTCTGTGCTATTTTAATACTTTTGCTTGAATTTTCATGTTTATTTTTAAAAACCTTTTTTGTTTGTTTTTAAAAACTGTTGTTCTTTCATAAAATGCATGCTATTTTAATACTTTAGCGTGCATATGCATTTTTGTTTGTTTTTAAAAACTGTTGTTCTTTCATAAAATGCATGCTATTTTAATACTTTAGCATGCATATGCATTTTTGTTTGTTTTTAAAAACTGTTCGTTTCATTTAAAAATTCTCATGCATTTTTAAAAATGGTTTAATTCTTTGACAAAAATATGCACATTTTAGCATGCATTTTCACTAAAAAGCATGCAAAAATATGCAAAATGTAAATTTTGCAGTGTCCAAAGACTTTTGGTCATCACCTAATGTAAATCTAAAATCTGAGTCCTGAAACAAAACCATTTGAGAGCCACTGTCGGATACTCTTACTTTTAGTTAGTTCAGTAACATGCCGAGCACAGGTACTGGTTATTGACCCGTGGTGTGATTAATGAAGGCTGAGAGCTTGTATGCACAGATGAGTGGTGTCATTGGTCATCTCACCTCAGCTCTCAGTGTCTGTCCGCGCCGCTCATCTGACTGAACGATGCTTTTAATCCAGCAGGAGACCAAACCCATCCAGCATCTGATTCCATGAGGCTTCACAGTATTAAAATCCAACTCATGTGTTGAGAGAAAACACTGAAGCGCTGCACGAGGACGATGGCGAGAGGAAAAGCCTCGGAAACAAACGTTTGCTGATAGAAAAAGCCCGTTTGGATTCCAGTGTGTCTCGCAGCTGCGCTCGGATGAAATCACGATGCAATTCACCTCGTTCCCGAATGCTCTCTCTCTCTCTCTCTCTCTCTCTCTCTCTCTTTCTCTCTCTCACACACACACACTTTTCTTTTTTTCTCTCTCTCCCCACATCTCCCTCTCTGTCTTTCCCTTTCCCCCACTCTCTCTCCATTTCAATTCAATTTAGTGTGCTTTTATTGGCATGACTAAAACGGTACATTTGTGTTGGCAATGCACCGCAAAATAAAAAGTGCAAATGAAGTAAACAAGTTGGATTATTATTGTTTTTTATTATATGCATTGTTTAATATATATGTTTAGTTATATAAATTAGATTTTAATAAATAAAAAAAATCATAAACGATTTAAACATTTAATTTAATAAATTATCATTTTTTTCTTTTGGAGATAAGCTTTTAGGTTTTAAGCTTTGGTCAGGCAGCTTAAGATTTTAGAAGAGTCAACAGCAAAGTAATCAGTCTACTACAGTTTCCATTGTCATTAGTTAATTCTAGTAATTAATGTTAATACATACAAAAATGTGTGTCTTTTGTCATATTGCTGCTGCCATCATTTTTCTGCTATATCATAGGTCATATCTAAAACCATTACTTGGTATATTATGCATTACTTGTTTTATATTATATTATATTATAGTTTAATGTTTTATTATAAATACATTTTAATTAAATAATTAAAAAAATATTTTATCTCTTCAGGTCACCTCACGGCTAATAATAATATAACATTATTTTTAAATATATGATTTTTTTTTTTTTTTTACAATAAGTATTGTATCTCCTCAGGGCACCTCATGATTAGTATAATATAATATAATAATATTATTTTTTATTTTTAAATATATAATATTTTTTTACAATAAATATGTCTCCTCCTCAGAATATAGAGCATTTCTCCTGTTGTCTGTAATTAATTTGAATACCAAATACACAGCGGCGCTCCATGAAAAGTAGTTTGATGGATCTATTGAGATCGGGGGGATTGGTTTGGTTATGAACATGAAATATTTAGAGGAAAGCAAAACAGCCAATGCAGCGCTGCATTTATTTAACTGGTCTGTCCAGGACTTCTGTTTGGGATAAACAAACTGGGATTTCAGGATTATTTAATAAAACTGTTTATATAGAGGTGTGATACGGGCAGTAATTTCATTATTAAGTTTATGTGCATAATAAAGTTCCCTATAGAAATCTCAGATTTTTTGGGTTGAAATAGCATACTGTCATGCTGCTCTTAATATTTGTGCAATATTCCATGCAATGTATGCACATTTTCTGTGTGCACTCAGATGATGTAGTGCATGTGCCAGAGTGTGCGGCTCAAGCCAAAGCTCCCTGCGTGAAATGCAGTAGTTTGCTGATGTGGCTTCAGTTCATGCTGTGCTAATGTTCTTCAGGTGTCTTCGGTTTCAGGATGAACCCAAAACATCCAGAAAACGAGGCACAGCAAATGTTTGAATGATTTATTCATAATATTTTAGTATTATGACAGCGAGACAGATGTGCGGTGTGAAGTGTGTTTTCACTTCTTCATCTCCTCTGGTCAGAGAGTTGCTCTGCAGATACTGTCACGATCTGTGAGAGAAAGAGTTTGTGGTGTTATTATCTGTGAACTTTCTGTCCATTTGACTGTATTTCTTCATCCATCTTTCCTGTGTTGTACACCCTTGTGTCACTTTTCTTTCTCTCTGTCGAAACTCATTCTTCTTTCAACTCATTTTCCCCAGAGGAAAATCTAATGGCTCAGATATTGCTCTCTTGTGGCTCAGGAGACTTAATGTTGAAGTTTCAACTGTATCGCAGATGTTTCTTCTCAAATTTTCTTAGAAGAAATAAAAAAATATTGAAATTCAGTCATTCCATTTCCACTAAAGAATTTTGGTTAACAAATGCAATTTTTTAAATATTTGATTAATATAATAGTATATAGTAATTTAATAATTTAATATAATTTATAAACTATTATAATTTCTATTTATACTTTACATTAGCTTTTTATTTTTATTTTGTATATTATTTTAATACTTTAAAAAACTAAATTATAAATTGAGTAATTTTATGCTTTTGTAATTCATTTTTTAAATGTATATTTTAGTTTATATAACTTTTTTTTTTTTTTTTTTAGTGCTTAATTCAAATGAACTTTTGTGCGGTTACTTGCCACCACAGCAACATTTCCAAAATTTCTTTTAGTATTTTATGTAATATTTGTTTTATTTCAATTACATTCTCTCTCTCTCTCTCTCTCTCTCTATATTTTTTTTTGTTTGTTTGTTTTGTTTTGTTTTAGTTAACAGTAACAATGCTTACAGACTCTCTTACTGACTCTCTCTCTCTCTCTCTCTCTCTCTCTCTATATATATATATAATAGATATATAATTAATAATAAATATATAATTTTTATTGGCAGATGTAAGTATAATCAACTCAGAAACATTAATTTAAGAGTTTGAGATTGTTTTGTGAATCTTTTTGATCCATTCTTTAAAACAACTGGTTCTTAAGAGTCATTGTTTTATGAATCAGACTACACTGATTGTCCTGAATGTTTGTTGTTGCTCATAACCAGCAAACATATTGTAATAGAACAATTTTGTTATAGAATAAAATTGAATGAATGGGGATTGAAGCTCAGATCTTGTGAGAAATGTTGGAGTTCATATTGAGATTTCTGATGTATGATTGTAGACTTTGGTATCTTGGGAAACCTGAGCACATTTTGACACGTCATTCAGACCTGTTCTGAAACTTTAGAGATTACACAAGAAAAAAACATCTGAGAAGCAAGAGAATATTCAGCCAAACTTCTCAATTTAGTCTTGTTGCTTTCTAGGAGAAAGATATTAAAGCAATATTTTTGCGCTTTTTCTGTGTTCTTCCCTCATCCGTGTTCTGTCTCTCTCTTCCCACTCTCTTCCTGTGCATTCCTCTTTTCTCCTGCCAGCGTCTTTCAGATGTGTTGATCTATAAACAGCCTCTTTACCATTTCAAAGATGCACCTGAATATTTGGATCTGATGAATGTCGCCCAAAGCTGTAAACTTTCTCCATGAGTGGCCCTGCTGAACAGAGGCGAGGGGTTTATGTGGGTTACTGCTGGTTTAAGTAGTGCATCACAGTGTAGCCATGCTATTCACATCAAAACTTGAAGGTCCAGTGAAGCATATGATTTCCTTGCCACTAATGGCACCACATTGAATTGCAGAAATTGAAATGTGAGCAGTATTTACCTGTGCGTAATGTGTGCTGCCATGATGTTGTGAATGCTAAGGTGCTTTTTCAGTTATGTTCTGTTTATTTTTTATATATGATCTATTCTGAACGTGGACAAATGATCAAATATGAAAGTGAAATGATTTAAATTTCATATATTTGTGAGGCAATGCATTAGTATGATAATGTGATCGTTTAAATTGTGATTACATAAAAATGCTTCTGACAGGGTTCAATTTAATATGTGAAAGTAAATCTATTTCTCAGTTCACCAGTCACATTCACCCGCTCTTATTTTCACAAAGCATTTAGTATTATTGATTATTTGGTAACACTTTACAATAAGGTTCCATTAGTTAATTAAGGGATGATTTTAATGCACTACGTGGAGGCAAAGAACCGCCCGACGCGAAGCGGAGTGCATTAAAATCCTTTAATGCACGGCTAGCCGTTGATTATCCCGCTTATTCCATGGTCATTTGCCAAACTGACCATGGAAACTTGTCTTGCACTTTGCAGCCAATATTTGTACTAATTGTACCGTGGATGCGTAGATTTACTTCACATAATCTGCAAAAGTCCTTCACAGCCATCTTCACTCCGGTATTTCGCTCGATGGTTTTGTTTTCGCTGCATCCCTGTGTTTACAGCGGAAGTTCGAGGCGGTCGAGCCGGCGCATAACATGCGTCATAACCAAACATTATGTGATTGGCTTACGGGTACTCCAATGATTTTAATCTTCAGACAAGCACCCCCCCCCCCCCCCCCCACGAGAAAGTAAACGCTTGTCAATTATGCCCTTCCAGACTCTGTCTACGAAGCAAAGCGAAGTAGCAGAGTTTGGTATTGTCAGGCTACAGTTTTGTCGTCTGATACTTTACAGTCCCCATAAAATCAAAATTGAAGTTTGTTTTTTATTATGAATATGATAGCCTTAAGGTTATTTTTGAAGTAGTATGGTCGAAAAAAAAAATTGCATTTACAAGATATACTGTAAGCATCCAAAACTTTACAGTCTTTAACTTCCGCCAATATGGATCAACGTTTTTGATGACATCATCCTGCACTTTAGCTTCTCATCAAACTTTCTGTCCAATCAAATGCTCTCTAGAATCTGAAGCCTCCCTCCCCCTACAATTAGAACGGTTATCGTTCTTGGCATGAAAGACCCTTAAAGGGATCATGAACTCGTTGTTTAATTTCGTACTGTTCTCTGAGGTCCACTTATAATGTTGTCAAGATTTTTATATAAAAAACATGACAACTTAGAAGTAATAAGCTATTTTCTGTCCTGTTTTTGTCCCCTGTTATCAGAACGCTCTGTTTGAATAGGCGTGGAGGATTGTAGACTCAGAAGTAAACGCCCACTGCTGTGATTGGCTAATAGATGTGTGTTTGACAGTCTACATCCTTCATAGATCGATGTTGCTGTGATTTAGGTTAAAAACGCATCAATACTCAGTACATATCAAACAGTCTGTTTAACAGACAAAGCAATAGTGATCATGTTATTACAACAGTTACTCACACTTGTGTTGTGACACTATCGGATCCAATATAGTCACACAGCGTCATCTTTTAGTTTAAATCTTTTTGAAAATCCCGCATCGAATTGTGCCTTGTTTGTAAACAAATTTACACTAAAATTAAGTGAACCAAAGTTTTTACTGACACGGTCTGGAACTTCATTAAAAATAAAGTTAATTCATTCTTTCCTAATGTTGGGATCAGAAGGAAGGCAATGCAAACACTGTTTTCCGCAGCTTGGCACTGCACAGCGTCTTATTGTCTTCAGAGCATCTTTATCGGTTGGTTTCTGCATAGCTCTGGCGTTCATTTCTCTCATAAACACTTCATGGTTGAATCGGTGGGCGGGGCTAAACAGGATGCACTGTCGAAGCAGGCGTAGGTCTTCTTCTGTGGAGGCGGTGCTTATCCACACTATTACATCATAGAGTAGAACATTCCACCATCTGTTGTTTTGGCAGACTGCCTTCAGTATAAGCTGTTTTAGACTAACAACAAAGTTCTCAGTTCTGAAACTTACAGAATGTTTTTATTGTACAATGACCTCTTATATGTCAAAATATTGGTTTCTCAGTTCATGACCCCTTTAAGAACGATAACTATAAAGAAAGCACAACCTGGTCTCATGGCATAAACGTACCTGGGTGCACTTTTTAGCGAGACCGATTTTACATACCTTACTGCACGTTTTAAAGAGAAATGTCCACTGAGTGGCGCTAAAACACGGGTTCAATACGTAAACCCTGGCACATTTTTATTACGTTGATATAGGTACGTATTGCTGCGTTTTTATTACGTTGCTTCAGGTAAGTATTGCGGCGGTTCAGAATTCAAATATCCGGGGACCGTCGCTAAAAATGAATGCTCTATCATGTTGGAAATATGCCCTACACCAAACCCAACCCTAAACCTACCCCGATCGTGTTGACAAATGCAAAACTGATATAAAAATGCATTTGTTGATGCAATCATGCTATTTGAACTTCCTTATATGCAGATTTGAACGGTTTTGACGAACAACTCAACTACATCTCCGTACTCCGTGAGCTACCGAACAAACCTACTGTCTACGAAAACCCATAGATATGAAACTGGATATGTGTGATGCTAACGTTCAAAAGCATCCGTTTTCAAATTTCCCAGCCTATTAATATTGTTTTGAAGTCATAACATGATATTCTTCAAGTAATTGTGCGAACATTACGCTTTATTAATCGAAACTGTGTAAATTTGCGTGAAAAGGAATAAAAGGCATCGGAGTTCTACTGCCTCTAGTGTTCATTTATTTTGGAAACGGCAATGATATGTTTCCTTTGTACGTATTTCGCGTGTCTCGCTAAAAAGTGCGCCCAGGTACATTTATGCCATGAGACCAGGTAGAGAAAACAATATATATTAGCCTCCACACCAACGGACAAATTAATTAAGTTTATTATCAGCATGTTTTATTGTCTTTAAAGCAGATTGGATTTTCATTGGTTGTTTGTTTTTATCGTTCATCAGCTGGAAAAACATGCTGAGAGTGATTCCAAAGATATTATTTCTTTGTGCTGTTATCGACGGAGTAAGTTATATTTTAGTGTAATCAAAATATTGTTATAGTTATTAATATTGTAAATTAGTTTTTTACTTTTTTATTTATCATCTTAATAATAGTTGAGTTTTGTCATTTTTATTAGGTTTTTTTTTACGTCTATATAGTTTTTGTTTATTTTTTATCTCAGTTTAAGTTATTCGAGTACATCAAGTTAAACTAAATGAAAGTGAGAAATGTTGCTGGGGAATTCGCTGAAATAGTGGGGTTTTTTTTGCATTTCAGTTAACGTTTAGGCCTATTTTCATTTCAAGTAATTATTTAAATGGTTTTAGTTAGCTACCACTCTACATAGAATAAATAGAATAGTTTTTTTTTTTAATTGATGGTTTTAAAACTTATGTTTATAACTGGTGGGACCTTTAGTCGCATACGACGCTTATTAGAGCAAGAGGAAACACAGGCAAACGTTCTAACTCTGTACTCCAGGCAAATCACAACACTCCATTCCTCCACTCCACACACATAGACCTATTCCAGTGGACTGTGTGTGTGTGTCTGTGTGTGGACAGGTAGGTGTTTGTCAATCTATCTTTCACCTGTCTCACACAGTCTTCATTTTCCTTTCCTCTCCTCCTCTCAGCGTTAATGGAGAAATGGAACAAGCGAGATGATGAGTGATGGTTATCTGCTCCGGAGTCCCCGCGCGTGTGTGTGCTAATGTGTGAGAGTGTTTGTCACAATGTGTTAAAAGCATCTCTGGCACGCTCAGGTGCATGTGGTCCGTTCCAGCCTTGACTTTCGCCTCGAATCAGCAAAGCCCGCCATATTTTGGCAGACATTCCGCTGCAATAAAAGAAATAAATAGAACACACTGGCACCTCAAATATTTTAAACGACAGCGGACGGTGCTCGTAAATTAGTGCGTCTCTGTGATTAACGAAATATTTCATCCGCAAACGAAATCCAGTCATTCCAAACCCTCTTTTAATGCGTAAATAATGACTTGAGGTTTCCTTTTTGGGTGCACTATTCCCACTGACCTATTTCCAGATGAATCCCTGATCCCGTGGTGTGAAATCCGTTCCATTTCAGCTCATTTAGCTGATTCGCTTCCCCTCTTTGCAGCGTTTTAGTGTCGTACAGTAATTTAATGGCTTACTGTGGGCCACTTCTTCATATGTGTCTGCGGGTTTATGGGATCAATTTATTTGTTATGTACATGCGCTGGCAAGATAAACGCCTCTGTGCTCCGCCAATTTTGGCGGATAAATTGCAGCCGGGGAGCGAGATGGAACGGGAGGCGAATCTATGGGCTTGCGGGAAAAATAAAGGATGGCTTCCATATGTGGTGTTCACGGAGGTCCGAGATCAGCTGTTTGTTTCCATATCCTCCCGAGCGCTGACTCAGGATCAGTCGGAGTGATTTAGTGGCCGCGCTCTGAGGAATGACTGAGTGCTCGGATCAGTTTTGTTTGCTTGGCAGAATGCAGTGAGGGATGGAAAGGCAGGCCCGGGATCAGATGTTAGGCTGATTTAGAGCTGAGAGGGCAGCGTTATACCTGGAAATAGCTGTCCGTTTGCGTTCACATTCATCTCGGTAGCAGTTGCTCGGCTGGTGCATGCAGCTTTGAGAGTATGTGACCTGCAAGTCTTTGCTTTAGGAGCTGCAAACATCTTTAAAACATTTTGAAACATTACTGTTCAAAAGTTTGGGGTCAGTAAAATTTGTGTTTGAAAGATGATTTTATATGTTCAAGGCTGCATTTATTTGATCAAAAATACAGTAAAATCTGTAATATTGTGAAATATTATTACAATTTAAAATAGCTGATTCCTTTTGTAATATATTGTAAAATGTGATTTATTCCTGTGACCAAACTGAATTTTCAGTATTATTACTCCAGTCTTCAGTGTCACATGATCCTTCAGAAATCATTCTAATATACTGATTTGCTGCTCCAGAAACATCTCAGATTATTATTAATGTTGAAAACCGTTGTGCTGCTTCATATTTTTGTGGAGACTATGACCGCCCCCCCTTATATTGAGCTTTGTTCAATATAAGATTAGATTGATTTTGGTTTGTTTGAGTTTGCAAAGCAGGACTAAAATTAAAATGACTTGTTGACAATCCATTAATATTTTAGAAGCAAGATATTTCTGCTAGAATTCTTTCCAGGCCATTTTGGGCATATGCAGTTGGCAGATTGATTTTTCGCTTGATTTACAAAAAAAAATGCTACATTTAAATGTTTGCCTGTTTCAACATATTTTTGAGCAGGTTGAGCCTCATGCGAGAGATTTTCAACATCCTCCCGCCTGCATGTTGTCTGTTATCATCCCTTTCCTTGTATCGTTGCATCCGTCGAGAGCGTTACAATCGCTTCTGCTGCTTTTATGAGGAACGCCTCTAAAAGCAAAACAGAGTTGAGTCAGGAAAAATACTGCTCGCTGTGAGAAAATGCCACATCTCGTAGGTAACAGCCGTGTGCGACTGCTTTCAACACAATCTCAGGCCCAGATATCTTTCCCCCAAGTTGTTTTTGAGCTCTTATACGAGCATGTACTTTATTAGTCCGTCATTTCCATCCCAGACTCCAAATCTGCATTTGGAATCCAGTGAGCTTGAGAAATTTTAGCGCAGTCATAAAAACAAGCTCATTTTGATGAGAAAAAGTCACCTCATGCACTAATTCATGAGGATGTATAAACGTGTTTCAGCTATAAATTGAAAAGGTTAATGGTATACTTCCAGTTTATGGAAGTCATTTTTGTAGTTTGCAGGACTGTTGCTTGAATTCATAATGTGAGAAAAGCTTGTTGATGCTTGGATGTTCTAGACAGTTGCTAGGGTGTTATGTGTGGTTGCTAGGTGGTTACCAAGTCAATTTTTCACCATGAATTTTGAAAAATTTAGATTTTTGTAAATTCTACTCCAATAATCTTTGTTTTATGTACACCAGTTAAAAAACAGTTTAACAGTTTAAATGTTGACATTAACTAAGATTAGGAACTGCTTTAGAAGTGTTTTTACTGTTAGTTGATGTTAACTATGTAGCTTAGGTCAATGAAATTATATTATTTTTAGTATGTTCAAATTGCTATTAAAATTTGCGAATAATTACACAGAACTGGCAAGTTACACATTTGAATTAAACATAAAAATTTGAAGCATAATATTATAGTATAGTATAGTAGTATATATTTTTTGGAATTCTTCATGAAGATAACATGAAGTATTTTTGATAGTTAGTTCATGTTACTAATGCAATTAACTTAATGTTAACAAATGTAATTTGACTGTAAAGTGTTGCATTTTTTGTACTTTGTAGTTTTTTAAATTATAGTTTCTTGTAAATTGTGGTTAAAAAATCTGTTGTATTTATAACTTTGGGAAACAATACAGTATATTAGTAAATGATAAAATTAAGATTAAGAAATGCTTTATAAGTGTTTGTCATGTTTATTTCGTGTTAACAAATGGACCCTTATTGCATGTTATATTTTGATTAATACACTGAAAAAAAACTGGCGTAGAAATAATTTTCACTCCGTAAATTTCACAATTAATTGCATGTGAACAGCACGTAACACATTGAATTAAACATGAATTTTGAAGTAGAAAGACTGAAATATTTTCTTGTAAAACACTCCAATAATCGTTGCTTTATTCAAAGCTGTAGAGATGCTTAATTTGGCAAACACCACTGATTTCATTAAAAACAGTGGCTGTAAATATGAAATCGGCACGTGGACATGCATGCGAGCTTGTGTTTTAGTAAGACATACGCCGTAAAGTCTTTCTTTGTTGAATTGATTTCTGGTCTAATTCTCCCTCGGGCTGCAGAAACGAGCTGAACTCGACAGAAAGAGGAACAAACTCTGATGATAGATTCACACCCCCTCCAAACACTGACCTTTTAATCTTACTGTTATTCTGTTGCCAAGGCAACATGCCTGCGACCCTCTGAGGTCCGAACGGAGCCTTTGAGAAAATCCCAGCGCGTCCCGCCCACCGCTCAGCCGCCTTTGAGATGATTATGTGCCCGTTTGATCGAGTTTACCTGCCCAGACCTCACTGGAGGAGGACAAGAGATGCTTGAAATGGATTTTTATAGAGTATCGGCCTGCAGCCGTGGGTGTTGATTGACAGCTGTACTCTTAAAAATAAAGGTTCTTTATTGGCATCAGTAGTTCTGTGAAGAAACTTTAACATCCATGGAATCTTTCCATTGCACAGAAGGTCCTTTATAGTGATAAAAAAGGTTCTTTCGATTATTAAAATGTTCTACATATTAAGACAAAAAGGATTCTATTAAGAACTGTTCACTGAAAGTAGGGTGGAAACCACAGACAAAATCATGGAATCAGTCATAGGGTACAACGGGGCTAAAGGCCCACCTTAAGAAAACATTTGCTATTCACTGCGCCTAAAATGTATATATACGTTGTATTGAATATAAATGGAGCCACAGATTTTTTTTCACAGACAAGTTGTTTCTTTTGTTTAAAAATCTTATAAATGTATGAGGTGGCAAGAAGGCCTTTTACCCCACATACTGGGTAAAAGGCTCAAGATATTGATGCAAATACTTCAGCTAAAATAATCTTTTTTTAAATAACGTTAAAGTTAATACTTGTTCAAAACAACCACAAGTTTGTACTATTTTCTGATTATTTTGAAAAATAAAAGAATTATTTTTTGTTCAATAAATATACTGTCATTAAAATGTTCATATAAAAAATATATTTTAAAAAACAGAAACAAAATAATTTTAATAAGTAAAGATTCTGGAAGTATTGAAGGAGATCCAATAATAATTGAATATATATTTACAGTAGTAACAACTAATTATATTTTATTATTTGATTTGATTAATATCATGTTTTTAAATATGATGGTTTCATTCTAAACATGGTGATTATCTCTAATATGGACAAATGCATGAACATAATATATGATATTTACCATCTGAATCTAACCATGTCATGTCAACAAATGGAAAAGTCAGCCATCTATTAATAATTATGTTAATTACGGTGCGCCTTTAGCCCCAACAGCAGGGAGACTTTTACCTCAAATACCATACTTTTACATATTCTTTCGTTATTTAAAAACTGTTGCTTTAATTATATTAAAACTGAAAATCATAAAGAAGACCTTTGTATCAAAATATATGCATTCATTTTAGCGATTCTCCTTTGCTACTTAAATCTACAACATTTAAAAAAACAAAATATTAGTTCAAGTAAGCACAGAATCAACTTTGCGCTGCTGTGCGCGATCGCGTCAAAGATCAGACAAATATACACATGCATCTTGAAAAGCGAATGTTTTGAAAAGTGCTAAGCCATGTTTTTGTGCCATCTAATGATTTAGATAAAAATAATATCAAAGGCACATTTTACCCCAGGGCGCCTTTAGCCCCGTTGTACCCTAATGGAATTTACTGTATATCGTGGAATGACACAGAATTTGTATACAACCCGAATTACGGAAATGTTGGGATGATTAGCTGCAGTCTTCTGAGTCTCTCAGAAGTAAAGATGGGCTGAGGATCTCCAGTCTGTAAAAGATTGCATAAAAAGATTGTTGAATACTTTAAAAACAACGTTCCTCAATGTCAAATTGCAAAGGCTTCGCAAATCTCATCATCTACAGTGCATAACATCATCAAAAGATTCAGAGAAACTGGAGAAATCTCTGTGCGTAAGGGACAAGGACTAAGACCTTTATTGGATGCCCGTGGTCTTCGGGCCCTCAGACGACACTGCATCACTCATCAGCATGATTCTGTCATTGACATTACTAAATGGGCCCAGGAATACTTCCAGAAACCACTGTCGGTAAACACAATCTGCCATGCCATCTGCAGATGCCAACTAAAGCTCTTTCATGCAAAAAGGCATATGTGAACATGGTCCAGAAGCATCGTCATGTTCTGTGGGTCAAGGCTCATTTAAAATGGACTGTTACCCACAGACGTTCGGCGTATATTTCAAACGGCTCGTTGCTGCCCTGTTTAATTTCTAGTATCCTGCCCCAATCCGCGCTTGGTGGTCCTCTCAAGTCTAGCAACGCCAGTTTTAATCTTTCATATATAGCCTCGTCAGATTCATTATTGTTTTGCTTGACTACGTCTCCAGATTTCATTTGAGGGGTTAATTTTGATCGGAGTTCATCCGGGATGGTTAATAGTGCGATTTGCCATACATCCCTAGTTTCTAATTTGTACACTGTGGCTTGTAACATCAGTGCTTCCCAGTATGGTTGGAATGGCCCTCTTTTGGGCATCATTCCCACGATCTGCTTATGTTTTGAACACTCTTCACATGTTAGTGGCCGGCTAATCTTGGTTATTTCATCATTTGCGTTTGTCATGGTTTTGAGTACAGAAACTCTAGCTGACGCGGAGGGCTTTTCGCTGGGTTTAACGTTAGCGCTTGTTATAATCGGACTTCGCTGACTTTGTTCATGTCTCTGAACGGGAGCTCGGTTACGAGTTTCTCTCCGTGTTTGACTCTCTAATGTGGCTACATCATCATCGTCACTATCGCTGTTTTTATCAGGATCAAAAGTCTCATCCAGTGCTGCTTTCTTAACTGCGGCCACTGGAAATCCGACATTGTCGCAACATTCTTCAAGAGCAGATATATAATTACTGCCTGTTTGGAGTTTCTCCTGAAGCGCATCTATTTTTCTCGCCATGTTTTCACTTTTCCTTGCCCAACCTTGTCTTTCGTATGTAAACGCCTCGACCTGTGCTCTAAGCTTTTGCAATTCATCCGAACGCGCTTTCTCAATTTCTCTGAGACTCGCCATTATGCGCTCATTTTCGGCTAATGTTTCTAGGTCGTTTTTCCGAAGTAAGTAGACAATGGCAGCTGTTGTTTTTTTATCTTTTGATTTAGATGTCAATTTTTCTCCTGCCAAAAACCAGGATATGATTTCATTGTTTTTCCACGTAAGGTTTAATCCTTTATCGTTTAAATGAAGAAGGATATTTTTTATGTGTGCGGCGTGAATTCCCATGATCTCTTGATCTGCACTGCTGCTGTACTGTCCCTGAAAAGCCATGTTTTCTAGCTAATTCTTTTGCCCACCGGATTTTTCGGCTCCGGTCTAAAACAGATATGGGTATACCGACCCGTTCTAAAAATGTGTCTATATGTGAGATGCAAAAAGCTTTCCCTCAACACTCAACACAAAAATAAAATGAAGGAACTTACCGCAGCGGTTGCAGACAGGGAAGAAGAAGCTCAAACCTCATGTTCTCAGTCAGTGAGAATCAAAGCGAAATTCGCGCTGGAAAGACGTTGCTCGTCTGTTGCGAGATCACGGAGGCTGGTCACCACTTTGTAAGGCTCCACCCATCCAGCCCAAGGAAGGTTTCCGATGGTGGATGAAGGTTTCCTGCGTGTTCGGTCTTTCCAGTGTGCACAGTTCTTCAATTTAAATTAAACTCTAATCTGACTCCATTTTATCTTTTAATCTGACTCATTTTAGCTTGACCTCGTATTTAGCTTGAAATACAAATTGATTGCTTGTCCATTTCTAATTTATTATTCTGATATTTGATTATTCTAGTTAACTCTTAACTTTATATTTACTCGTTCATTCGGTTGCTCATGTCTTTAACAAGGATGCAACGTAATCTACTAGAGTCAATAATTACAGAGTAAAACAGAATAAGGTCAAATGTAACAATTTATTATCAGTCAGGTAAATACTGTATGTATTATCTCAATTCCACAGCAATTCAAAGAGATCAAATCATATCAATACAAAACATCGAATTCTCAAAGATAAATCTATGAGTAAAGAATGCAAACCTGACTTTATAGAAATACGTAGTGTGAGTATTGACACAGCACACTACGGGCTTCTGGCTACAGAAATCGCCCTGATCCTTTTGCCAAATTTCTTTAAGTACTTCAGACCAGAATAAACATCCCCCAAACTCGAGACAGGAACTAACAATTTGAATTTGCTTTGATCAAGCCAAGTTGGCACCTTTTGGGACAGAAGGTAATTTGCATGAAAACCACTAGGTGTTGATCCGCCCTCTACAGTATGCAAAATATCTCTGAACTCTTAGGATTTGTATTACCTTTTAGTTTACTTCTTATAAGAATGAGACCATTGTACCAGTCGCCCTGAGACAATTCAAATGATACCAAACATGACTGCAAATAACATTTGCATTAATGTAGAATATTACATTCTTCTATTGACCATTCTGAGTGAAGGGAAGGATGGGGGAAGGAAGGGGATGAAAAGGAACTGATGCATATGTGAGAGAGGCATTTTCTTGTATTCTCTCTCAGTGGGGTGTGGAGACAGATGTCTGTATGTTAATGCACTGTGTGTGTGTGTTGTCCATCTCAGGAGTTCAAAGTGTCTGAGGTTCTGTAATCCTTACACACTAATTAAAAATGGGTTCTTTTAAGAACCGTTCACTGAAGTGTTCCTCGAGGAACCAAAATGGTTCTTTTATGGCATCGATGTAAAAAAAATTCTGGAGCCTTTATTTAAAAAAAAGTAAAGGACCTTTATTTTTTAACGGGTATATTAATAGACCAAACAATCTTTTTTTTCACAACAAATAACCTTTTGTGCAATGAAAAGTTTCTATTCTTAAAATACTTTCCAAAAAATTGCAATATTTGGTTCCCCAAAGGAATGTTTTAATGAATAGTTCTTGAAAGAACCATGTTTTTCTGATTGTTAAGAGCATTGTTATAATCTAAAGAAACTTTTTCCACTATAAAGAACCTTTTGTTCAATGGAAAGTTTCCACACTAAATAAAGGTTGTTGTTTTTTTTGTCCCATTGCATGAGAGGTAAAATACTTAATATACACTTTAGGCCAAGAATTTTTTGTTGTTGTTGATTTTTAAAAGCTGCTTACTGAAAGGTTCTTTGGAGAACTCAAAACGGTACATTTTTGCATTGAAAAACACAAGACGTAGACAGTGGAATAGGAAAGAAAAATGCAAGTTTATGAGATGTGAGTTGAACTTTTGAGTGCCGCATTATTAGAATGTTGTTTCATCAAACTGCAAAAGATGCACGTCAGTCAAGAGAACGTTTACATAGAAAAAACAGTGGAAAAGCAGCACAGAGGAATGAGAACCCTGTACGGAACTAATATGGACTATGTATGTCTGGCATTTCATGTTTGCATGATGGTGACAGGCTCAAAGCTTCTGGTATTTTCATTTACTGTTAATAATTGCTTACTACTTCAGGGTGTTATACTTCTAGTCATTTAAAATTTCATTTGAATTTTTGAATTGACCTCTGAAACGGAATGTCTGCATTTTGGCTACAAACGTTTAGAATTTTTCTTGTTTTATATTATTTCTAAACATGTACAATATGTTTAAGACAAGTTTGTGCAATATTTGCTTTCATATTACAATGCATATTTTCTACAAAGATGTTTAACAAGTTTTTTGTTTACCAGTTACATCGTTTACCTCTTCTTCTCTTTCTTTAACCAGATGGTTTAGCACTTTAATAATTATTATTAATAATTAAAATAATTGAATCTGGCAAATCTTGTTTTTTGGCCATATTGCCCATGTCTACATATATGCCTAAAGAACCTTTTTTTTTTTTTTTAAGAGTGAATATATCATTGGTTTTGTTCTGAAATGCAATGTTCTCATTTTCAGGTTTTGTGTTTAGATGCTGCTTTCAGATTCTTCATATTTCCTCAAAAGAGCTGTATAATCCTGCTCGGAGTGTATTTCCTGTTTTCAAGAGCATCGTCACTCTTGTATTTCTGTTATTTCTGTCTCTGTGTTATATTTCTGTGCTTGTGAAGTTAACTGGGTCACACCGACAGTGACCCAGTTACCCTGAATTGTTGAGCCTTGCTGAAGGCCTTATTCCTACACCCTGAGACTAAAGCTCTCAAGGAAGCGCATTTATCACGACTGGCAGTCTGTTAATGTGATACATGATTTAGCCCATGGAAAAACACACAAGTTCTGTATCAAACACTAGTGAGATGACTAGTTAGACAGCATTGAAAGGCATCAAGACATGATCCTGACCCGCTTTGGCCATATTCTGAGGCAGCATTACAGCAAAATACACCAGAATGCATTGTGTCTTCACAAAAATTATGTTGTTATTTTGCCAACAGAAACTTTTATTCAGCATGGATGCATTAAATTGATCAAAAGTGTCATTAAAGACATTTATAATGCTATTTTTTTTCTTTTTTTACTTTCTATTCATCAAAGAATCCTGAAAAATTCAATGTATCATGGTTTTCACAAAACCATCTGAAGCAGCACAACTTTTTTCAACATTGATAATAATCAGAAATGTTTCTTGAGCAGCATATCAGCATATTAGAATAATTTCTTAAGGATCATGTGACACTGAAGACTGGAGTAATGACGCTGAAAATTCAGCTTTGATCACAGCAATCAATTACATCGTACTATATATTCAGATAGCAAATAGTACTTTGAATTTGTAATAATATTTCACAATATTACATTTTACTGTATTTTGATCAAATAAATGCAGCCTTGGTGAGCATAAAAGTCTTCTTTTAAAAACATTTAAAAATCTCACTGGCCCCAAATATTTATAATTTCATATAGGTGACTAAAAATCATCATATAAAAGGCCAAAAATTACACATGATTGAGGGCTGTTGCATTATATTGAACTTCATTATGTTATGTTAAAACAAATAATTTTTTTAAAAACACGTTTACATAATGAAACAAAAATTTCAAATTAATTTCTAATCAAATTAACTTATGTTGTTATTGTTGTTTTAACATTTCAATGCAAATAAAACAAAAAAATATATGTTTTATATGTATGAAGATATGCTACAATTGCATAATTTTTTTCTCTCCCTTTTTTCCCCTACTTGTGATATTGCAATGCTGACTTTGGCCTGTGGGCCCTGCGGGTGTCTCTGATCCAATGCTATAATTAAATAATTTAATCAAATAACTACTTTATAGTTAAAAAGCCATTTATTATTTGCATTGCATATGTTTTGCATGTTAGATTTCAGAAATGCTCCTCTTCAAATCTCAAATGAGGGGCTGTTTCAGTTAGAATGCTGTCTATAGGCTGTATGCATCAGGGCAGCTCAGTAGGATTTGGAACAGCTGCTGTTTTACTAAAAGAAACCTCAGTGTGGTAGTTTTGTGAGGAGGTGTTTTACCTGAGTGTTGATGTGCGGAGTAAACAACAGGGAGGAGGAAAATAAAGTTGAAGTTGCCCAGAGCTGTGTGTGTGTATGTGTGTTTTGTATGCTGTCTTGTGTCTTGAAGCTGTGGGCAGTTCTTTTTCCACCTATGAACTCAACAATCAGACTCCATCAGATCAGCCTGAAGGATTGAGAAGAGAATGAACAATACGAAGAAAACGAGAGATGTAGCGACTATCAGTGCGTTTCTGTAGACCAGGCTATTTAACTAAAACAGAAATTGAAAGAAAAAAAATGTTACTTGTACGTATGTATAATTTTTTTTGTTTCAGCCAGTTGAGAAGTCTACATTTCTTCTTTTAATTGGTTTAATTCGATGTAAAAAAAATAAATAAAATAAATAAATGCAATTCACTGTTAACACTCCAATGCATGTGTAAGTATGTGAAACTTGTGATCAGTGTGATCAAGCACTGTTTTGTGGGCAGTCAGTGCAGTTATAAACAATAATTCATTGCATCCAGCACCCGCAGAGCCTTTCCAGGAACGCATGCAGACTTGAGTGTCAAACTGCTGTTTCTGATCAGTTGCATCATGAATCTGAAGATGTAATGAAGCTCCTGTCCGTCTGCTGTTCTTCTCCAGACTGCTGCATCATCACGCATGCTGTGACGCTGTCCAGAAGCCGTCAATACGTTCACACTCACTCACCTCCTTTGAAATCATTTCCGCTTTCTTGGAATCACAGTGATCACAGCGTCACAATGTTCTTCTGGTTCCTTTGAGCGGGATGTCAGGTGACAAACGACATCATTTCACTCTTTGAGCGCATGCAGAAGAATATTTTATGGGTCATTACATCAGTTTCCTTAACATTTTCCCATAACACACCTTTACATAATGCATCCTAAATGTAATGATTCCCTAGAAAGTGTTATTCACAAACAAATTAAATAATTTGGCTTATTTGATGATGCTTTCAGCTGTCAGTAAGAGTAAAGGACTCCGCTTAACACATTTGACCTGTTTTTACTATGATGCCATTTATTCTGCAGATTTTGTGACTCTGATGCTCTTGTGTGGTTGCCAGGTTGTGCTTTCTTTCTGGTTTAAGGCAAAATAGTCCCCTTTGATTTTCAGGTGTCTTGATATGTCACCAATTTTATTTTATTTTATTTTATTTAGTTTTTTACCCACGTGGTTAAAAATATTAAAGTCTGATCACTTTGTAAATTAGTGGCACACCTGATATTCTACTCTCTTAATGTTTTAACATCTCATTTATTTATTTATTTATTTATTTTTGTCGACTTAGGAAATCACGGGCACATCTGATATTCTGGACTCTCGAGATCTTAAAGTCTTGAATTATTTATTTTATTTTATTCATCCTCCTCTAGTTAAAAAATAGTTCACGTCGTCGCTGAAGTTCTTCTGAAGATCTCCACAGTTCTTTGGTTTGTTTGATTGATCAGATCCCTCAGCGTGAGTGTAAGTAACAGTGATAGTGACGCTGCTTTGACAAACACACCGATCAGGTTTGTTTGCTGGCCGTTTCGTCAGTCTGACCGTCTGATGTCTGACTGGTTTGAGTGATGAATCATATTGGATCTGCTCTATGTGTGAGACAAGAGCTGCTGTAATGTTCATTTACTGTGGACTGAAGATGGATGATGTCGCCAGGCGGATCTTCCTCCTCTGCATCTCTAATGTTCCTCTTATCAATCTCTCTGCGTCTCGTTCCTTCTTCCTGTTTGTCATTCTAGCACACAAACACATGCACAAACGCTCACACTCAACATTAGTAACGTATCCTTACCATCAGTCTTGTGCTCAATTCAGAGAATCACGGAAATGGGATTTACAGCCCACACACAGACAATAACAATATATAATACATTTTTATATATTTTACATCAAAAATGTTATAAAAGTAATTAAATTTATAATATCATAAATAAGTAAATATTATATAATGGTATTAATTTAAAATATATTACAATACATTAAGTATTTTTAAATATTACATAAAAATTATATTACATTAATTTATTTTGAAACTTTTATAAAACAGCTGTGCTACATTATATTCTTAGAAATATCTTGGAGTATACCATGGTATATGAATAGGTTAAATTGCGAGATGGGAGCAATGTTTTTTTTTTTTTTACAATATTGTGAATAATTCATATAATTAGTTTTTAAACTAGGAATATTGGGACCACCATTGTTAATGATGTTCATAATTTTGTTACCAATAAAAAAAATTAAATGATGTTTTATTAACAAGGTTCGGGAGGAGCACGATCAGATAATCAGTCTGGCCCAGGTGGAGCTCGTCAGCTAATCACCTTAACAAGAACAACAGGTGTATATATATATATACACAGCCAACTCACCTCTGTTCCATGACAGTTTTCCAGCATCCACCCCAACTCCTCACTCTTAATCTAATTTCATTCCATTCTTGGGATGAGATGAGATGGGATGGGATGGGATGGGGGTGGGGGTTCTCTGGGTTCAGGCTCTATCCTGAGCTCGGAGCCCTCCCTCCAGACAACACTCCAGATATGTTTACTAATTGCTCAATCATATTATATGTTAGTGCGAACTTGTGAACCTAATTGTGCAGTGATAAACAGAAATTTGATTTAAAAAATAAAACATGTTTTTTTGCATGTTTTTTGAATGACTTTGCCTTTCCACCTCAATCTCACAGCAGTGCTGGTGTAAATCTGCATTTGTCTGAATAATATTCCACGCAGGTAGCAGCTGATTTTCCACGTGCTGATTCGCGATTCCTGAAATGTATGTGCAAATTTGCTGCTCGAGTCGCTGTGCTCTGTCTCAGAGGGATTAAATGCAAAACCTGATTATGAATCAGCAGCTCTCATCTGAAGAACATCATGAAAACATTCCAAGTCATATTGGTTTTAGCTTCAGCACCTCCAGGCTTCCCCTTGAAACGGGTTGTCTGTATCTGACAAAAACTGATGCAACTCGCTTCATGCCAGGATATGTTTATTAGTGCTGTTTATTAAGAGTAGCATCACTGGTACTGTTGCTTATGCTCAAGAGTTAGTGACTGGAACAAACCCATAATCATGGGAATGATTATTGTGGGCAACAACCATGTCTTGTTGAGGAGAGATTCTGCACATTTCACGCAATTTTTGTTTCACAGTTCTGTTTATTTAGTAGAGTTTGCACAGATTTTTTTTTGTCACAATTTGAGTTTGTTGCAGTTCTGTGTTTTTTTGCAGTTCTGAGTTTGTTGCAATTTGAAGTTTGTATCTTGCAATTCTTTCTATTTCTTGCAATTCTGAGTTTGTGTCTTGCAGTTCTGTTTAATTCTCGAAATTCTATTTGTTGTAATTCTGAGTTTGTTGCCATTCAGAGTTTGCACCTAACAATTCTGAGTTGTTTTATATTGTTACAATTCTGAGTTTATTGCAATTCTGCATTTATTTCGGAATTCTGCATTTACAGTATATCTCTTTTTTTTGTTTTGTTTTTTTGTCACAATTTTTTGTTCATATCTCACAATTCCTCATTCATCTTGCAATTCTGAGTTTATTTCTCGCAATTCTGTTATTTTCTCACAATTCAGTTTTTTTTTCTTTCAGTTCTGAGTTTGTTGCAATTGTGAGTTTACATCTCACAATTCTGCGTTTATTGCCGATAATTCTGCATTTATCTCACAATTCAAAATTTTTGTCACAATCTGGAGTTCGTATCTAACAATTCTGCATTTATCTTGCAATTCTGAGTTTATATCTTGCATTTCTGTTTATTTCTTGCAATTCAGAAATCTCGACTTCAGCAGCACTTACATGCAGACTTTACAGTTTTATTCATATCTATATATTGAAGGTTTTTAGAGGTTTGTTTTCTGGCAGTTGACAGCATTTTCTGAATTATGGAGTGATAAAAAGAGACATTCAAAATGTAACTGTAATATGTCAACAAAATTAAACTAAAATTGAAATAGTACAACTTACTTTACAGTGTATTTAAACATTTTACCCTATTTACATGTTGTGTCTTGCCATAATGCCTTAATTGCCTTAAAGCAAGCACCAAATTTTCTTTATAAATAAGTTTCTTCTGATTTGAAAGCTTTTAAATAATTAATATAGCTACAATTATTGATGTCTTTCTTTCTGACTGGCCATTGAAGTGTTTGAGGTTTATGATCAAATAGATGCTTGCAACACCCTGTTAAAATGCATTCAGTCCAGACGGCTGGATATCAAACCTCAGACGTCTGTCAGTCAGTCAGGTTCGCTCTTGCTGCGGTCAGATGTGAGACGCTTCACGTTCGTGACTCTCAGCATCATGTAATATGAAAGTGACGTGAAGCACAGAAATGAACTACGCTTGCATATGGGTGTGTTTGTGCAGTTTGTTGTTTTTGGCTGGCGGGCTTGTAAACAACATTTGTTCTCTCTCTCACCAGTGCCAGCTATTATACAATTAACATCACCTTGTTGATATTTGTTGAGTATGAGCTTTATGGCAGTTTAAAGTTGTTGAATCCTCTTCCATTCGTTCTTCACTGCTAACCATACCCTTAAGAAGCAAAAGAGCTGGTTAATGTTCCCAGACAGATTAATACTTGTTTTGATGCTGTTATGAGATATTGTGTTTGTGGTTATGATCACAGTTCACTTAAAAGAAAAGTTCCTCTTCAGGAACTCGAGCTGCGTCAGAAGACGCTTTGGGGAACGCCTACAGAGTAACCGGCTCTGAATACCAATAAAATCTGTCCAATGGATGGGAGGGACGTCACTGGTGAGGTGACGTAATGACCAGCTGTTATAAAAGCACGTGCGGTGAAACCGGCGTCAGCTTTCTGTCATTCAGCTTGCGCTCTGTGTTTCTGTCAGTCTTATTTACTGTTGTCTGTCTTTAGCTATGTCTAAGAAGAGCCAGTTTAAGGCTTGGAATATGGGAGAAGCGCAGAGCTGTATGTTCCTCCCTGCAAACGTTTTTTTTGTGTGTGTGTGCGGGGGATACACACAGCTTGTGTGTGTTTGGCGTTCCCCGCGGCGCTGCCGTGCTTCCGCTGAGGCGGAGCGAGGACGGCACTCGTGGGGTTCGCATAGGGATCTGATGGAGGAATCTCCATCTTCACCTGTCAGATCCCATGACCGCTCCTCGAGTTCGGAAACCCGCCTTGCGGTTACTTCACCTCAGGCAGCGGCATCGGCGTTTCTCATGTCTTACTCCGAGGAGGTTGACATGGGAAGCGTCGAGCATGTTGCACCCACTCTGTCACCCCAATATGAGGAGCTTGTGGAGTGTCTTGTCGAACTGCAGAGAGGGTTATACGAGCGTTTTCTGCGGTTTCAGACTCACCTCCACATGCCTGCCTTTTTTACACTGAGGTGTCGAGGTCGTAGGGAAAACAATTTAGCACGCCTCTTCGTCCCCTCATTCGATATACGGTAATGTGATGGGGACGAGTGAGCGCGGTTACAGAGCGATGCCGCGTGTGGAACAGACGCTTGTGAGCTATCTGTCCCCTGACGCTGCGTCGTCTCTGAAGGCAAGGGGTACGCGGCAGCGGGTCGGGCAGGCTTATGTCTGCACACCATGGTGGTGTTGCAGGCATGCCAGGCTGACCTGCTCAAGGAGTTGGATGAGGGTGAGAGATTTAGTATGGAGGACATCCGTGAACACTGCAAAACCGCTGATTTGTCTCTCCGTGCCGCCAGGGAGACCGTCAAGGCGATCTGTGGCAGCCCTGGTGGCGGCGGAGAGGCATCTTTGGTTGACCCTGTCGGATTTAAAGAAAAACCGCGACAGGGTATTCCTTCTGGACGCCCCACTTTGCCTTCTGGCCTTTTTTTGTTCGGGAGGCAGGTGGTGGCGTTCCAGCGGTTTCTCCCTCGTCGCTCTCTAGCTCACGGGGCTGCTGGGCGAGAGCAGCCCCTGCCGCGTGCTGGCTCCTCGTATAGGCAAGCTCGCCCCCGCTGAGCAGGTCGGGGCAGTAAGAAGGGTGCGCGGTCAAGGACCTCCCAGCCAAGCTGGCGAAGAGGTCTTCGGCCAAGAAGCCCTGATGTGAGTGGGATCAGGGCTTATGAGGGTAGCCCCCGCTGGGGTAGAGCGACGATCGCTGCAGCACACAGCGATCGTCGCCCCCCCAGCGCCCTCAGGAGATCGTTCTGCCAACCATGCCACCTATGGTGCTTCAGGGCTTAAGACTTAAAAGTGTTGGGGTTAAGACTGAACCCCAAGAAAAGTGTGCTTTCTCCATTAGAGAGAAACACTTATCTGGGGGTGGTGGGGATTCGACTACGGTGCAGGCACGTATGTCTCCTGCTCGGATCGAGTCAATCCTCACGAAAGTCAGGAGGGTGAAAGAAGGCCAGTCACTCACTGTCAAGCAGTTTCAGATACTGCTGGGTCTGGTGGCAGCTGCGTCCAACGTGATACCTATTGGCCTGCTGTATATGAGACCCCTACAGTGGTGGCTCAAGACCAAGGGGTTCTCCCCGAGGGGAAACCCGCTTCGCATGATCAAGGTCACGCAGCGATGCCTACGTGCCTTAGACATGTGGAGACAACCTTGTCTCTTGTCCCAGGGCCCGGTGTTGGGAGCTCCGTGTCGCCGCGTACGCTAGCGACCGACGCATCCTTCACCGGTTGGGGAGCGGTCATGACCCTGGCCACGGTCTGTGGAGGGGTCATCATCTCGTCTGGCACGTACTCAGGCTCGAGATGCTGGCCGTGTTTCAGGCTCTGAAATACTTTCTCCCAGACCTAAGAGGTTGCCATGTGTTAGTTCGCACCGACAACACATCGGTGGTCTCTTATAGCAACCACCAAGGAGGTCTGCGGTTTGCGCCTCCTGTACAGGCTGGCGCACCAGATCCTTGTGTGGGTTATGAGGCCGAGCTCTCCTGGTTGGTCGAGCTGGCATTGCTCCCCTCAACTTTGAGGGTCACCTTTGAGCACGCCGCTCCCTTCTGAGCGTCTGAGTTCCCTCTCATGCTGAGAGTTAAGTGCTCCGCTCTCCAGACACATACACACATAGTTCACCTAAATATATATTTAGATATAAGAACTTTGATATAAGATATATTTGATATAAGATTTGATATAAGATATAAGATATATATATATATATATAAGAACTTTGTGCTGCTATTAGCAAATTACAAACCCTGCACCCGGATGGAGCCTTTATCGTTGCTGGGGACTTCAATCACTGCACTTTTAGATCTGTTCTCCCTAAATTTCATCAAAATGTCTCCTGCACTACAAGGGGGCATAAAACATTGGACCACGTTTATACTAATGTGAGTGATGCCTACAAAGTCACACCCCTCCCCCACCTGGGTCAGTCTGATCACCTCTCTTTGTTCCTGCACCCCAAGTATACCCCAGTCATCAAACGTGTGAAACCTACAACAAGGACTGTTAAAATCTGGCTGGAAGGTGCTGACTCCACTCTTCAACATCAATTCCAGCACACAGACTGGAGTGAGTTTGCTGCCCAGGCCACCACAAACTCTCAGATTAACATTGACATTTATACCAACTCTGTCCTGGAGCACATCAACAGTTGTGTGAGCAGAGTGACCACACACAAAAAAAATAAAAATTTTCCCCAATCAGAAGCCCTGGATGAACAGAGAGGTTCGCCTCCTGCTCAAAGCAAGAGATGCAGCCTTCAGGTCTGGAGACCAGGAGGCTTACAGCTTAGCCAGAGCCAACCTGAGGAAGGGCATCTGCCAGGCCAAACTCACACACAAACAGAAGATTGAAGATTACTTCAATTCTTCAGACCCCCGGCGTATGTGGCAAGGCATACAATCTATCACAGATTACAAACCACCTAACTCTGTGCCCCCCTCCAGCTCTGCCTCCCTCCCAGACGAGCTCAACCACTTTTATGCTCGGTTTGATCAAAATAATAAGGAGATCTCACTCAAAGCTGAGCATCAACCCAGTGAACTGCCTCTCACACTCTCCACATCAGATGTTTACTCCACTCTGCATAAGGTGAATGCACGGAAGGCAGCTGGCCCTGACGGAATACCTGGTCGTGTGCTTAAAGCCTGTGCGGAGCAGCTAGCTGGGGTCTTCACGGACATTTTCAATCTGTCCCTGGCCCAAACAACTGTCCCCACTATCTTCAAAACCTCCACCATCGTACCAGTACCGAAACACTCCACTGCCTCGGTCCCTAACGACTTCTGTCCTGTTGCACTCACCCCCATCATTGCCAAGTGTTTTGAGAAACTGGTTGCATCCCACTTAAAATCCTGTCTCCCTGCTACACTAGACCCATTCCAATTTGCCTATCGCCACAATAGGTCAACAGAGGACGCCATCTCAACAGCACTTCACTCTGCCCTCACCCACCTGGACAGTCAAAACACACATGTGAGAATGCTGTTCATAGATTTCAGTTCTGCATTTAATACTGTAATCCCCTCCAAGCTGATCTCCAAGCTCAGCCAGCTTGGAATCAGCACACCCATCTGCAATTGGATTCTAGATTTTCTGACTAACAGACCTCAGTCCGTTAAGTTAGATAACCTCTCCTCCTCCATCATCACCCTGAACACCGGCGTGCCACAGGGCTGCGTACTGAGCCCTCTCCTGTACTCCCTCTTCACCCATGACTGTGTTCCTGTTTATGGCTCCAACACCATAATCAAATTTGCAGATGACACCACGGTGGTAGGTCTGATCAAGGATGACGATGAATCAGCCTACAGGGATGAGGTGCAGCACCTGGCTGTGTGGTGTGCCACCAACAATCTAGAACTAAACACCCAGAAGACAAAGGAGATCATTGTGGACTTCAGGCGGACTAGGAGTCATGCACACACACCCATCTACATCAACGGAGCTGTAGTGGAGCGTGTGTCGAGTTTCAAGTTCCTTGGCATCCACATCTCTGATGACCTCACCTGGTCCCATAACACCTCCACTCTGGTCAAAAAGGCACAGCAGCGCCTTTACTTCTTAAGGAGCCTTAAGAAAGTTCACCTGAATCCCAGGATCCTTGTGGAATTCTACCGCTGTACCATTGAGAGCATACTCACGAACTGCATCTCAGTATGGTACAGAAATTGCTCCGCATCTGACCGCAAAGCACTGAAAACTGCTCAACGGATCACCGGCACCCAGTTAACTTCCATTGAGAACATTTATCATAAGCGCTGTCTGGGCAGGGCAAGAAACATCATCAAGGATGCCTCTCATCCTAACCATGGACTTTTCACCCTCCTTCCATCCGGCAGGCGTTACAGGTGCCTACGCTCTCGCACTAGTAGGCTCAGGAAGAGCTTCTTCCCCGAGGCTGTGACACTTCTGAACGCCACACCACCAATCTAACCTGCACCTGCTTATTACTGCACTGGTCACAGTACTTTACACACATGCATTTGCACTACTCATATTTTGCACAGACTGCACATTGTTAAAGTTATTACAATATAAACTGTCTAAAGTTGTTACTGTACAAAGCACAGTAAACTATTTCTATAAAATATTGCACTACTGTTATTTTGCATAGAATACATTGTTCTATCAATACTTGCACACACTCATCCAGCTGTATTTATTTATTTATTACCACTGTTCTCACGTCTCTGCTGTTCATAATGTGTATATATAATCCCACATTGCTCTGTTCATAATGTACATACAATCCCTACATTGCATTCCTATTTATATTCTGTATATACTCTGCTCAATACTGTATATAGCAATTCCACTGTACATTCTGTAAATCATATCTTCATTTACTCTGCACTTATATGTATATAAAACACTATATTCTTGCACTTCTGGTTAGATGCTAACTGCATTTCATTAGCTCTGTACTTGTACTCTGCAAAATGACAATAAAGTTGAATCTAATCTAATCTAATCTAATATATATATATATATATATATATATACATATATATAATATATAGTCGCGGGGTGAATGAGAACCCAGACTCGGAAATGCTGGAAAGTTCCACAGAGGGTGATTTATTAATATGTGTACTATATATATGTGTGCATATATGCACCTATATGTTTACCTATATATTAGTACAATTATTAAAATCCATAGCTGCTAGACAACATAAATAAAAGCCCAAAATGTCGAAATTTACATTTACATGTACATATAGGGCTTATATGTGGATATAAAGAAGCAATACAGGAGACCTATATGGCCTTTATATGCACATATATGCACCTCAATTTTGCCTATATGTGGCATATATATGCATATATGCAGCATATATGTTATCATATATGTGCATATATACTGCATATAGGTTTCATATATGCGCATATATCCTCATATAGGTTCTTTCCATGTGGGCAGTCAGACTCTGTGAGGAAGAAGGAGAAACAAGCATTAGTTCCGCTGGAGCTCAGTTGCAACTCCCCTCGTGCGTCTCTTCTCCTGGCTTTTATGGCCGGTGGGAACGAGCTCCAGGTGCGGCACTCATCACGCAGAGGTATTGTTGTTGTGGGATCAATGCGGAAGCGGCGTATCGAAGGTGACGCTGATCTGGAACCGGGATACTCGTGTATATATATATATATATATATATATATATATATATATATATATATATGTATATATTGGAACAGTAAGGCCAATTCTTTATTTTTGCTATAGACTGAAAACATTTGGTTTTGACATCAAAAGATGAATATGAGATGAGAGATTAACATTTCAGCTTTTATTTACAGGTATTTTCATCTGGATCTGATACAAAACTTAGAAGATAGCACTTTTTGTTTGAACCCACCCATTTTTCATGTTACCAAAAGTATTGGAACAGATAGAATTAACATAGATTAAAGTGAAAAAGACTTAATATTTAGATGCAAATCCTTTGCTTTCAATAACTGCATCAAGCCTGTGACTCATTGACATCACCAAACTTTTGTATTCTTCTTTTGTGATACTTTTCCAGGCTTTCACCGCAGCCTCTTTCAGTTTTGGGGGGGTTACTCCCTTCAGTCTCTTCTTTAGCAGGTAAAGTGCATACTCTACAGGGTTTAAGTGTGGAGATTGACTTGGCTAGTCTAAAACCTTCCACTTCTTGCCCCTGATGAACTCCTTTGTTGTTTTGGCACTATGTTTTGGGTCATTATCTTGCTGCATGATAAAGGATCTCCCAATCAGTTTGGTTGCATCTTTCTGTAACAAAATATTTCTGTAGACTTCTGAGTTAATTTTGCTGCTGCCATCATGTGTTACATCATTAATGAAGATTAATGAGCCTGTCCCAGAAGAAGCGATGAAAGCCCAAGCCATTACATTACTTGTGTAATGTGTACTATAATGAACACCTGTGTACACTGTGTTTCAGATGAGCTTGTATGTTTGGAATCATGAGCAGATCATTTCTTTCTCCAAACTTTAGCCTTTCCATCGCTTTGGTCCATAAAATCAGTCCATAAAACCTTGTCCCAGAATTTTTGAGGCTCGTCTTCTATTCGTTTTGCTAATGAGTGGTTTGCATCTTCTGGTGTAGCCTCTGTACTTTTGTTCATGAAGTCTTCTGCGAACAGTAGATTGGGATACCTTCACTCCTGCCCTCTGGAGGTTGTTGCTGATGTCACTAACAGTTGTTTTAGGGTCTTTCTTTACAGCTGTCACAATGTTTCTGTCATCAATTGCAGATGTTTTCCTTGATCTACCCATTTGAGGTGTGTTACTTAGTACACCAGTGGTTTATTTCTTCCTCAGGAGATTCCCAATGGTTGTACTTGCTATTGCCAGTGTTTGTTCAATGGTTTGATTGATTTTTTTCATCTTCTCTCAGCTTCACAATTGCTCGTTTTTCACCCATAGATACCTCTCTGGTTTTCATGTTGGTTACACATCTAACTAACTATAAATGCAGTCTGCATGGATCTGAAACTGAGCGCAGACATTCAGTGCTATTTATTGTTTTAATAATCAATTAATAGGACACACCAGGGCAACAAAACACACCTGTCAGTCACTTGCTCCAATACTTTTGGTAACATGTAAAATGGGTGGGTTCAAACAAAAGGTGCTATCTTCTAAGTTGTGTATCAGATCCAGATGAAAATACCTGTAAATAAAAGCTGAAATGTTAATCTCTCATCTCATATTCATCTTGTGATGCCAAACACAAATGTTTACAGTCTACAGCAAAAATAAAGGAATTGGTCTTACTGTTCCAATACTTTTGGAGGGCACTGTACATATATATATTTATCATTTATTCACTCTCATATTGTTCCAAACCTGAGTTTCCTTCTTCTGTTGAATACAAAAGAAGATATTTTGAAGAATGTTCATCTCTAATCAGCTCTAATCCTTTTCAGCTCTAATCCTGATCTTCCTTTGATCTTGTATCCTTTTGCTCATGTATATAAGAATGCGATTCACACTGGGCTTCTCTGTGTCATACTGAGATCTGCTATTAAAATATAAATCAGGAGGAATGTGTGATATGCACAGGAGATGATAATATTAAAATGTAGAAAGCTATTTGGTGGAAAGGTTATGCTGTTTAGTGACACTACTACAAAAATATAGTAGTATGGCTATTATATGTGCTCCCTCATTTTGGATATAACATGATATTTTCATTGTCATATGTCATTGTGTTGTTTGTTCATTTGGGATTTACTGTAAGTGTCTTTACACAGACTGTTTAAGGGACGTTTACACAGAATGAGTTTCTATTATACTGCACTGTACTGTTTTCTATGTAAACACATGCTGAAAGGACGTGTTTGACCATTGCACCGAATGATCAAAGTGACACCACCTTAATATAACCTAATGCTATAATGTGCAGTGGAGAGATTGTGTTTTAAAGATGCCTTTAGAGCTCATCTTTATTGTTATTCAGCTGCAGTTAAAGAGCAAAATGAGCTAAATGACTCTGGAGGTTTGTGTGAGTCAGACAGAGAGAGCAAGTGTGTGTGTTTGTGCTGTGACACAAAGAGTGTATTCATCCGTTCAGACCTTCAAATGTGTGACTCATCCATTACATCTGCTACTATGTTCCAGTTGTGAGCTGCCTATCTAGACAACATCAGAGACCCCCAATACGAATGCTAAAGGTTACAAAAGGTATTAAGCAACATTTAAAAGTTATAAAGTGCACCACAGCCAGAATGACCAAAAATCGTATTAAAATTTTACTTTCATTCAATATTTGTATTTTCATGCTATTTATAGCATTCATTTTGCATTCCCCAAGAAACTTTGCTTTTGTTACAGGCGAAAATAATAGATTTACATGCGAACGCAACAGTTTTACAGTGGAACGCAATAGATTTATGAGTGAACGTTAAGTTTTATAAAGGGACACAATAGTTTTACAAGCAAATGTAAAGCAGGGGAATGCAATAATTTTACAAGCAAGCGTGAAGTTTCACAATGGATGCAATAGTTTTACCCGGGATGCAATAGTTTTACAAGCAAACGTAAAGATATACAGGTGAATGTAATAGTTTTACAGGGGAACTGCCACGAATCCGGTCTATGAACTTCTGTTCTCTCACAACCAGAGGTCACTCGCTCACCACATTGACTCTTGCACTACACTAACTGTTGCACGTCACCCCCGGACTACAATTCCCATCATCCATTGCACTGACGACACACACACAGCTGATTGCACTAATCACACAGCTGATTCCCATCACACGCCTTACTTAAACCATGGACTCCCTCAGTCAGTTCGCCGAGTATTGTCTAGCTTCAGAGTTTAGCTTCAACCCTGATCAAACGCACGCTCTGATTAGCATGCTCAGGTGTGTTTTATTAGGGTTAGAGGTAAACTCTGCAGGAGCGTATATCACTCTCCTAGCGATAGCTACTCTACGGAGCCCACTTAATTGTCATAGTCTTGCCTTGTCTGTTTTCTAGTGGTTTGATTCTTGCCCGTGGTTCCTGGATTAACCCTTTGCATTGTCGTTCGGTCTCTGTTTGCACCTCGCTTGGGCTATTGGTCGTGTACCTGTATTATCTTTCTGCCTTGCCCCGTTGGATATTGTTCGCAGATCGTAGACCCACGCTTGCCCTAGGATTATTCTTTGTCTTACCTGTGTTGTACCTTTTTTGCCATTGCATGAACCTTGCTTGTTTTGTGACCACGTCCCTGAATAAAAGCCTTGCAAATGGATCCGCTCACCTCTTGTCTCATCGGAACGCAATAGTTTTACAAGCAAGCATAAAGTTTTACGAGCGAATGTGAAGTTTTAAAGGGGAACGCAATATTTTTACGAGTGAATGTGAAGTTTTACAGGGGAACGCAATAGTTATACGAGTGAACGCAATAGTTTTAAAGGGGAACGCAATAGTTTTACAAGCAAATGTAAAGGTTTACAGGTGAATGTAATATTTTTACAGGGGAACACAATAGTTTAATGAGCAAATCTGAAGTTTTAAAGAAGAGTTTTATGAGTGAATGTGAAGTTTTACAGGTGAACTAAATATTTTTTGTGAGAGAATCCAAAATTTCTCAGGAGAACAGAAAGTTTCTCGGGAGAACACAATACTTCGGAGGTAGATCGCAAAAGCACTGAAAGAGTGTTCCCCCCATCTAATTTTTTTTCATCGCCATGTCCTCTCAGGGGCTCTGTACTATGTAGACAGCGAGTCAGCTAGCTATGTTTGGGAATAGAGCCACAGACGCCACATCCAGGACATCGTACAGTGGTGAATTATTGAAATGCACTGGACAAGTGTGAGGACAGGTGCCGTACAGAGAGTCTAGAGAACCACATCCACAAATATTATTGAAAAGAGATTGTTAATACATCCGATTCACATAATTGGTATGACTGCACATGCTACAATCATAACAGAGATCATTTACATGCAGGATAGTGTTCTTGAAAAATCAGAGTGTGGAAAATTGGTCATAAAAACTAAATTGGTTGAAGAAACTTTGACTAACATTATAAGAAAATGAATGCAGATACATTTCTTTTATTTTTATAGCTTGTTTGAGTAACCCTGGCTTAATCTGCAGGTTTGTTTTCCACACTGAAGCACACATGAGATCCTCCAGTCTGTCTGCCAGTGAAGCGCAGTGGGAAGCGTCTCAGCATGAGGAAGATGCCAGAATACAACTATGTCATCTCAACGCAGACCTTTTGTGAGTATATGCCAAAAATAAAACATCCTCTCTTGTTGCCATTCCAGGAACAAACCAAGACGAGCTGACACAGACTGAAGCCTCACAGGGTGTTCAACTGCTGCGTTTGACTCTTTAAAATAGATTTTTATACCAAAAACACACACTTTTTAGGCTACAACAGCAGCTGGAAACAATGACTGAATTGTACACAATTGTTCAAAAGTATGGGGTCAATAAGATGTTTATTTATTTATTTGAAAGTGATGTATATTTTTTCAGCAAGGATGCATTAACTTGATTAAAAGTGACAGTAAAAGACGTTACAAAAGATTTATTTTTCAAATAAATTATGTATCTTTTTAACGTTCTATTCAACAGAGAATCATGAATAAAGTATGAGAGTTTACAGAAAAATATTAATAACCGTTTAACTGTTTTCGACATTGACAGTAAGAAGAAATCAGCATATTGTTAATGATTTCTAATTTTCATATATTATTTTCTTAATGTTTTCTGATGGATCATGTGACACTGAAGACTGGAGTAATGGCTGCTCAAAATTTAAGCATTGCATCACAGTAATAAATTATATTTGACAATTTATTCAAATAGAAAATTGTACAATGAAATGTTACAAATATTTACAATTATATAACAATTCTAACGTATATTTTTATCAAATAAATTTAGCTTTGGTGAGCATGAGAGACTTCTTTCAAAAACATTTAAAAACTCTTTTGCCATTTTTTAAGTATATACTTGAACATTTAGTTGAAATAATGTATATTTTAACTGAAATAAATATTAAAATTGTATTTTAATGTAGCTAGTTGCCAGTGAAACTCAAAAAATGTTCAAGTTGAAATACTAAAATAACTAAAACTGAAATAAAAATGAATAAAAAAACAGAGACATTTTTAAGTGGAAGCTAATTAAAAATATAAATAAAACTACAATAGTATACCTTTAACACTGTAAGAACATTGACCAGAGTAAGTTATTAAAACACTTTTTGTCCTCAGAATAATATGCAATGCACAGTAAGGCCAGAAACATGAATGTGGTAAATAGGGTTGTTGTTTTGATTTTTCCTCTGTAATATGTCTGAATAAGTTGGGAGTGAAGCAGAAGTTCAGATGTCAGCGTGATTCAGAGATGTGGTGTTTCCCCTGCGGTGTCTGACGTCTGTCTGATGAATGATCTACAGATGACGCTGCTTTGACTCCAATCAGTCTTCTCTTCTGACACTAATGAGTTTAATTTGGACATATTCATAATGAGCATAATTTATCATGATATATGGTATATTCTGTGGAGAAATGGAAAATGTTTGCATTGTAACCGCAGTTTCATCCACAGTTGACCTCTGCTTTTGATGGCATGAGATTTAAACCCTCAAACTTGTGTGTGTGTGTGTGTGTGTGTGTGTGTACAGTATATATACACACACACACATATATATGAGCAATATCACATAAATAGACGTCATCTTTAAATAGACGTTATGTTTATTAACAAATTTATTAACAAGTATATATGAAGTCTAAACAAGTATATATTTGCACCTAAGAAATCTTAAAACATTCCGTGACACAAAAACAGTATTATTTTTAAATTATAGTGTATTTGGGCATCCGCCATGACACTCACTGTGAGAAATACAACAACTTCGGCAAGCCACGTCTGAACAGTGAAACAGCTGTTGGAGTTCTGTTATCACACGAATATCACACTTTTATCAGCCAATCCGATTCGAGGACCAGAAAGTCAAACTATGCACGACGCATACATCCTATGCCATCTGCCCGGAGTGGCTTTTAACATTTTAAATAGGGATATTTTTCTTACAAAAATGCATCGATTTGCTACAGGGGGCCTTTATTCACCCCCCGGAGCCGTGTGAGGCCCGTTTTATTATGGATGTGCGCGCTTTATTTGACTAATTTTGAACTGTTGAACAAAAACACCCACCTACTGCCATTCTAACACTTGGAAGAGCCAGGATCATTTTTAATAAAACTCTGATTGGATTCATCTGAAAGAAGAAAGTCATATACACCTAGAATGATTTGAGGGCAAGTAAAACATGGGCATTTTTGGGTGAACTAACCCTTTAAATATGAATATTGAATACAATGCTATTATAGTTAACTAAAACTGAAACCAGAATTAAAACCATTAAAAAACATTTTCATTACTTAAAAATAAAATAAACGTTATATGAAATAATATATTCAAATAAAAAACAATATTTCTAATTTTAATTTAGATTGATGTACAATTATATATATAAAAATACCTGAAATAAATATTAATTAAATACATATATATGTAATAAAAAAATGCTAAAAATGACAAACACAAAACAAAATTACTACAACATTAACTAAAATAAAAATGGAAAATATTAAAATACAAACTGATTCAAAATATTAATAAAAACTAGTTACTCAGTGGTATTAAAATAATACTGAATATTGCTTGTTCCACAGCTAGCCATATTTTAACCAAGTGTTCATATTTTTTAACTAAATAAATAGAATTGTTTTCCACAATTAACAGATTTATGCTGAATTTGAATAAATGCATTCTGAAAATATGATTATTTAAATGAAACAAAATAGATGCAAATAGTTAGTATATCATGGCATGTTTTCCTCTTTTTTTCCTGCTTTATTTATGAATGATTGACAAATACGCATCTCATTAAGTTTTGTTTAGTTTGTTGTAATTCAAATGCATGGATCACATACTTTACTAAATAATCAGATGCACCATTTTCACCTTCTGCACTATTAAAAGAAGTGAAAAAATCCCACAGATGCACAATGAAAGAAGAATCATGTACGTCTGTGTGAGGGTCACATAGAGTTTAGCACCACTCGTTTATTGTGGTTTTACAATAGTAATAATCTATAGCAACTAGAGCCGTAGTTAAGTCAAATTGTTATAAGGGTTTAGCTGCAGAAAATCTGGCCCTGTTTATGTAGTTTGTTGTCAATGCCGAATAATGATCATGCCACATGCAGACAGGTACACAGAAACATGACAGAAAACAAATGAACGGCTGTTGCTATAGTAACGGGGTAGATGGGTTGCTGGCAACTATTGTACTTGCTGCCAGTGGAGAGGCTGCTGTGTGCATTTGGTTGAAAAGCTCTTAATTAATTAGTACAGGTTTACAAACTGACCATATTTTGGTGAACATTTTTAAATATGGGGATTTTTCACACTTTGCAAAAGGTTAATAGCACATTACATCAGAGACATCAGTTGCTGTCATGAGTAATTACCTCAATAACCTGAATAAATAAGCAGGGCCTATTAATATATAAATGCCAGATATTTTGATAACAATAAGGTCTCATTTGCTAACGTTAGTTAATGCATTACAGAAGTTAAATGAAAAGTTCACCCAAAAATGACAATTTTAAACATGTTCTTCCCATCAGGCCAACCAAGATATAGAGTTTGTTTCTTCAACAGAGCAGATTTTGAGAAATGTAGCATTGCATCACTTGCTCATCAATGGATGCTCTGCAGTGAATGGGTGCCGTCAGAATCAAACAGCTGATAAAAACAGCACAAGTAATCCAAACCGCTCTGTGTGTTTATAAGAGACAACCCTATGATTAAGACGTTTTTACCTTCAAAGGTTTTGTGCTTTGAAGTTGGTTTTAAATGTTGAAAAAACGAAATGTATGCTATTTTCAAATTCTAGAACTTCTTTAGAGAACTCAATTGCAAATATCTGGGTATTATCATTGATAGCAAATTACGTTTTGGTTCACATATTAAGTATCTGAGTAAAAAATTAAAGAAGAAGTTAGGGTTTAACTTTAGAAATAAGTCATGTTTCCCATTTAAGGTGTCCGCTACATTTCTACCAATTCTCGACTATGAGTATATGGTTTACCAGCATTCATGCTTTGTAACATGGTGCTCTGAGATTTATAACTGATTGTAAATGTTTATCTCATCATTGTGAATTATATGGCAAGGCAAGGCAAGGCAAGTTTATTTATATAGCACATTTCATACACAGTGGTAATTCAAAGTGCTTTACATAAAAGAAAGTGAAATAGACATTAAAATCAATAAAAACATGGAAATAAAAATAATAAAAACAAAGAATTTTAAAATGATATAGAAAATGATTTAAAATAAATTTAAAGAAAATGATTATACATAAAATGTATTGCAGTCAGTTCGGACATATAGCACAGTGCTCATTCAACAAATGCACACTTAAACAGATGAGTTTTGAGTCTTGATTTAAATGTGGCTAATGTTTTAGCACATCTGATCTCTTCTGGAAGCTGGTTCCAGCTGCGGGCCGCATAATAGCTAAAAGCAGACTCCCCTTGTTTTGTGTGAACCCTTGGTATTTCTAACTGACTCGATCCTAATGATCTGAGTGGTCTGTTTGGTTTATATTCAGTGAGCATATCAGCAATATATTTAGGTCCTAGGCCATTGAGTGACTTATAAACGAGTAAAAGTACTTTAAAATCAATCCTAAATGTAACTGGAAGCCAGTGTAAGGATTTGAGGACTGGTGTGATATGCTCAGATTTTCTGGTTCTAGTCAGAATCCTGGCAGCAGCGTTCTGGATGAGCTGCAGTTGTCTAATGGTCTTCTTGGGAAGGCCGGTGAGGAGACCATTACAGTAATCCACCCTGCTGGTGATAAAGGCATGAACAAGTTTCTCCAAGTCTTGATTGGAAACAAAACATCTAATTCGTGCAATATTTTTGAGATGATAGTATGCTGATTTAGTTATTGCTTTGACATGACTACTGAAACTAAGGTCTGTCTCCAGAATCACCCCAAGATTTCTGACTTGATTTTTAGTTGTTTGACCCCTAGAGTCAAGGTATGCATTCACCTTCAGAACTTCATCTTTGTTTCCAAATGCAATGATTTCAGTTTTCTCCTTGTTTAACTGAAGAAAGTTCTGGCACATCCAACTGTTAATTTCATCAATGCATTGGCAGAGGGAGTCAATGGGGCTGTAGTCATTTGGAGATAAGGCTAGGTAAATCTGGGTATCATCAGCATAGCTGTGATAGGCAATTTGGTTCTTCCTCATTATCTGACTTAGTGGGAGCATATACAGGTTAAACAAGAGCGGTGCAAGAATTGAGCCTTGTGGGACTCCACATGTCATGGCCGTCCACTTAGACTTAGGCTCTCCTATACTCACATAATAACCTCTCCCTTCTAAATATGATCTGAACCATTTGAGTGCCATCCCAGAAAGCCCGACCCAGTTTTCCAGTCTCTCTAAAAGTATGTTATGATCGACAGTGTCAAACGCAGCACTAAGATCTAGTAGTACCAGCACTGATATTTTGCCAGAATCAGAATTGACGCGAATATCATTTATTATCTTAACGAATAAGATATGAAAGAGTTGTTATGGCCTTCGTTGAGAATTCGAAGAAAAATGCATTGGCATTTGTTGATATATAAGGCAATTTTGGGTCATTTGCCAAATTATCACTGTTGTTTTATACAAAGGGAAGTCGTGGCCTAATGGTTAGAGAGTCGGACTTGTAATCCGAAGGTTGCGTGTTCGAGTCTCTGGCCGGCAGGGATTGTAGGTGGGGGGAGTGAATGTCCAGTGCTCTCTCCACCCTCAATACCACGACTGAGGTGCCCTTGAGCAAGGCACCGAACCCCCAACTGCTCCCCGGGCGCCGCAGCATAAATGGCTGCCCAATGCTCCGGGTGTGTGTTCACTGCTGTGTGTGTGAACGTTGGATGGGTTAAATGCAGAGCACGAATTCAGAGTATGGGTCACCATACTTGGCTGAATGTCACTTTGTTTGGAAATCATTCATTACATTCTCAATCAATTATAATCTCTGTGTGCCCTTTGTCAGAATTGAGCTTGGTAAAACTTCTTTTAAATATGCTGCCGCCTCAGATTGGAATCTTCTCCAAAAGTAGATGAAGTTACAAAACTTGGTGTCTTATAATTATTTTAAGTCCTTACTATGTAATGCAATTAAACGTTGTGTTTTTAAGTGGTTATATGTTGGCTTTGTAATGTATGTCGTAACTATGTTGTTTATTTGTATATGCAAACTCGGCTCTTGGCCAGGACACTCCTGGAAAAGAGATTTTAATCTCAGTGAGTCTTTTCCTGGTTAAAATAAACCTTTATTTCTGGCCAAAATATCCATAATGATGCTTCCTCGAGTCGAAAAGTCCATCTCCGGTTGTCTCTCACATCATAATCCACCCACACATTTGTTTAGAGCTGTTTTGGAGTGTTTTGGCTCGTAATCAGTACAGTACAGCAATGTTATGGATTATGGACTCTGGACGGATTATGGACTATTTTGACCAGAAGCAACGGTTTAAAGTTAAAGACGGCACCCATTCACTGCAGAGGTGAGCAAATGATGGAATGTAAAGAAACAACCTCATCTACATCTTGGATGGCCTGAGGATGAATATCTTTTAAGCAAATTTTCATTTTTCATTCCTTAATGCATTAACTATAGCAATATATTATTTCTTTTTGCAGAATTTATTAATCTTTGTTAGTGTTAGATAATAAAAATGTTCATGTTAGTTCACAGTGTTAACAGATACAGCTATTGATCTTAATCTAAAAATGTATTAGTAAATGTATAATTAACATTAAGATTAAAGTATTGTAACTAATGTTAGAAAATGGAACGCTGTTATGAAGTGTACCAATATATTCTTATCAGAGAATGCAAATTAAAAACAGTCAGGAAAGAGAATGAGTTTGTGTAAAGCTTCATTAAACTTATGCAATAAAATGAAAAGATCCCACAACACAAAGTCTAGATGATCGAAGAATTCACTGTGGTAAATTTATGCCAAGCGAGCAGAACTGAATCAGTGGCAGGAGTTCTTCAGGTTCTCACAAAATTGAATCAGGAGCGGCGGGATAAATAAATCATTGTGTACAGCGTCTCCTCCTACTTCTCTGTATCCAGTTACAGGTGATGGCTGCAAACAGAAAAACCTTCATCTTTCCTTTGCACTAGTTAAAACAAACATTTTTGTTTGTCTTTCCATCCACAGATTTAATCACATTGTGTTTCTGGAGCAGCTCAACAATCTCATGTGAAGTGTCATCATAAGTGTTTGGATACTGATGAAAATTGCAGTATGTACTTGAAGCAACGTATAATTTCCGTTTTGTGAACTCAGTGGTGCATTAAAAAGCAAGTTTGCATTGCTTTGGCTGCATTGCATGTTGTGCGGAGTATGTTTTGGTCCTTAGGAAGAAATGGCTAACAAAAATATATTTTTTTATACATATGCATTGACAATTAAAAGTTTAAAGTAATTAAGTAATTAATAAAAAAAAAAGGCCCTTATTAATAACCAAGGCTGCATTTACAGTATTTGATCACAAATACAGTAAAATTTCTGAAATATTATTACAATTTAAAATAACTGTTTTTTATATGTTTTAAAATATATTCCTGCGAGTTAAAGCTGTATTTTCAGCATCATTACTCCAGTCTTCAGTGTCACATGATCTTCAGAAATCATTCTAATATTCTGATTTACTGCTCCAGAAACATTTCTGATTATGTTGAAAAGAGTTATGCCGTTTTATATTTTTATGGAAACCGCTATTTGGCGAGGATGCATTAATGTGATCAAACTGATCTGTTCATTAACAAAATTCTCCAAAACAAAGTGTATCATTGTTTCCACAAAAATATCAAACTTTTTTGACTGTTTTCAACATTGATAAATCAGCGTATTAGAATGATTTCTGAATATCATGTGACACTGAAGACTGGAGTAATGATGCATCACAGAAATAAATTACATTTTAAAATGTATTTAAATAGAAAACAGTTCTTTTAAATTATAATACAATTTCACAATGTTTGTGTTATCATTGTATTTTTGATCCAGTAAATGCAGCTTTGGTGAGAATTAGAGAGTAATTTAAAAAACATTAGAAATCTTAGAGAGCCCAAATGAAATAGTTGTGCGGTGAAATAGATTCACAGATGGATGGGTGATGTCAATAGACAATTAGGCGTTGACTGGCTCTCCCCCGAAAGCTCATCAGAGAGCTGATAATTAGAACAAACTGAGCTTAAGTGCTTACAAATGAAAGAGCCGATGACTGCAAACAGCAGGTCAAGGGCTTTAGTCAGCGACACGCTCTGAGAGACTCAACAGAGAGCTAGAAAATAAGAGCTCTACTGAGGGCACGTCTGGAGCTGACCGACATCTCCTCTGTGTTTAGATCAGTGTTATTTTACTCTCATCAACATGCTATCATATTTTGAATAGGATTTTATTTTTTATTTTTTTCAATTTAATTTAAAGATTTAGTAACTCTGTTGTGTCAATCTATCTATCTATCTATCTATCTATCTATCTATCTATCTATCTATCTATCTATCTATCTATCTATCTATCTATCTATCTATCTATCTATCTATCTGTCTGTCTGTCTGTCTGTCTGTCTGTCTGTCTGTCTGTCTGTCTGTCTGTCTGTCTGTAAGTTTGTCTGTATGTATGTTTGTTTGTCTGTCTTTCTGTAAGTTTGTCTGTCTGTCTGTCTTTCTGTAAGTTTGTCTGTATGTATGTTTGTCTGTCTGTCTGTAAGTTTGTCTTTCTGTCTGTTTGTCTGTAAGTTTGTCTGTCAGTCTGTCTGTCTGTCTGTCTGTTTGTCTGTCTGTCTGCCTGTAAGTTTGTCTGTCTGTCTGTCTTTCTGTAAGTTTGTCTGTATGTATGTTTGTCTGTCTGTCTGTCTGTCTGTTTGTCTGTAAGTTTGTCTGTCTGTCTGTCTGTCTGTCTTTCTGTAAGTTTGTCTGTCTGTCTGTCTGTCTGTTTGTCTGCCTGTCTGTCTGTCTGTAAGTTTGTCTGTCTGTCTGTCTGTCTGTCTGTAAGTTTGTCTGTCTTTTTGTCTGTCTGTCTGTCTGTCTGTCTGTCTGTAAGTTTGTCTGTCTGTACGTTTGTCTGTCTTTTTGTCTGTCTGTCTGTCTGTAAGTTTGTCTGTCTGTCTGTCTGTCTGTAAATTTGTATTGCAATCCTGCATCCTGTTTGCTACCTCAGTTCAACGGCTCTTGAAGTGTGGTGTGATGGTGGGCACTTTGAGTGTAGGTGTTGTGTGTGTGTGTGTGTGTGTGTGTGTGTGAGGATGTGTTTTGTGTGTCAGTGGCATTGCAACTTGTTTTTGCAGTCGAGGGTCTGTCAGATTGATGGTCATTGAGACAGGCAGAAATAGAGGGATAGAAAAACACAGGAACCAGAAGAATTGAGCTGTCAGTGTCATTTAGAGACCTGCTGTGTGTGTGTGTGTGTGTGTGTGTGTGTGTGTGTGTGTGTGTGTGTGTGTGTGTCAGCAGAAAGCTCATCTGTGTTTCTGCATATTCGTGTATCAGTGTGTCTCTTTCTCTGACACAGACAGATGATAGTCTGGTGGTGATGTTATTGGTCCTGTAGGATGGAGCACAGGTCACACACACACACACACACACACACACACACCGTCTGTCTATCCATAATGCCTTCAGTTTCACAATCAGCTCTCAAAGCCAAGTTATACACAGATTAATGGAGTCTGACATGTAGAATTGACTTATACATTATTTCCAAGCCACATTGTAGCTGTCTGAATACATTAACTTGCTTATTTTGTCACAAACAAATATATAAATAATTAAATGAAATTTAGAAATGTATTGTTCCCAAATAAACAAATACTTAATGAAATAAAGCTAATTTTGGTGACTGAAGCCTTTAAAGGGTTTCACTCGAAATATTGAAATGTATTGTATTGTATATTTTATGTGCTGTCATATTTTCATTATTGATTATAATTAAATGTAACATCATGTATGTTATATATCACTTTTTTGTGGTAAAAGGTAATAGTGGCCTTTAATTTAACATTATATATAGGAACACTGTATTATTTTAATAAATAAGTTAGGGAATATACAGTATTTTTAAATTAATAAATGTAAAATGTATATTTATTAAAAAAAAATTATATTAAACTAATTAGGCTGAACTGTCATTGAAGGATTTCTTTATCGAAACTTTGAAGTATTAAATATTTAACAAATTAAGGATTTTTTATTCTCTATTTTTTATCTAAAATATAATTATAGGATAATTGATTTATAATTATTATATAGTTCTAACTGTATATGCATTATATGAATTATTATGAGTTGTATCTTATATGAATCATATATGAATTATTCATTCATATTTATTCATTTCCTTCTATGTTGCATGCTGCTTTTGATAAAAGTGTCTGCCTAATGCATAAATGTTAATTTTACATCATTTATATTTACATATCATTTATATGAATTTCTGAACTGTAATAAGAAAATCATGAACTATTACACAATGCATAATATTAAAGAATGTTACGGTAATGTAGAAATGTTGTGATGTGGTAATGATGTGGGTTGAGTTTGGTATCAGAGGTAGGTTTAATGCATTATTTATTGTGTAGACTGAAGCAGGAAGCAGATCTGTTCGTGTTCATCTCTCACTCATCAGTTATGAATGATGGACGGGCAGTCTGTTCACCAACATAAATCAATGCAAACTCAAAGACCAGTACTAGAGGAAAAGATGTACTGAAGCGTTCGGTAATTTGATTTCCTCATAGGTAGAAAACAATGACAGCGTTGCTTATTTTATGCTCTGTGAGGAGACTGTTTGTTTCTTCTCTCAGCGATCCAGTCTGTAACGTCAGGACAGAAGCAGACAGATTTACACAAATATGTCCAAAACTATAGTCTGTATCATCTTGATATTATCAAGAGTACAGTGTAAAATGGCTCTGATGTTCTTGTATTTTTGGTGCATATAGTTGGTGATTTTTATTTTTATATTGTTGGTCTGACAGTGATGATCACTAACAGTTTTCAGCTTGTTTGTCTTAATTGTCTGTTTCTGAAGCAGGTGTGCTGATCCAGGTAAATGAAACAGACCAAACAGTTTGAAATATTATTTATATTATCACATATTATTTACAAACTTTCTATGATTATTTATGCATATATCTACACCATAATTATTTTTGCATTATCAGGGACGAGCATATAGTTTATTTTTCCTGATTATTTGACGACTCAAAGAAATCAAATGCAACTGATGCATTTTTCAAAATTAATTCAAAATTAGGTTTTTTTTCTACATTCACAATTGATGACTTTAATTTATCTGTGTGCCTATTTCTAGTGTTGGGGGTAATGCATTGCAAGCAATGTGAGTTATGCAATCTGATTACTTTTCCAAGTAACTTGTAATGTATTACTGTTTAATTTACAGTAAAATATCTAATATAATATATAAAATAAGTAATATACTTTTTCGAATAAGTAACACCAGTTACTTTGTTTCCCATGTCTTGACTGCCTGCTGTGGTGCTGCCATGTTGAGAGAAATCGGGAGTAAGTGCACAGGTGGATATGGCCACTTCGTCCACATCACAGGCAATGTCCTCCCTCGCAAAACCGCAAGGGAAGAATCTTCTCGAATGGCGACTTCACCCTTGCCCAGACTCTGCATCTATTAGGTCACAGGCTTCCTCCATAGCTTGAATGAGGGGTATAACATAGGGTCGGAGATCATAAACCTTCCACTGCCATGTGGAAGGGAAAAAGGAAAGGAAGGGAGAGTGTTGTGGGAGGTACTGGAATAATGGAACCAGTTTCTGGTTGCATTAGTCTAATACCTAGTCTGTCTAAACACATGAGTATGCGGTCAGTGTTGTAAGGAGCTATTTTGCCATGCTCCCATGGAGGACCCCATTCTGTGTAATTGGAGCATATATTGTGATGTTACCACCACGTTGACTCGGGACATTCAAAATAGCTCTGTGGCCAAAGATGTTTCTCCTTATTCCTCTTCCTCCTCCTGCACCACTGCCTTTCATGTTTGTTGAAGACAAAAATTCACCTGTTGCCTTTTTATAGTGCTTACAGCTTGATTGTTGAGTTTACAGTTAAGCAGCTTTATCAGGCATTTTACTACAGCAGCGCACTATTACTGTGCTGAATTTGTGTTGTTTTCCAGTACAAATATCTGAACATTCATAAGGCAAGATATGAGTAACAATATGTCTTCAGATATTAGCCTTGTTTTCTGAAAAACTGATCAGAATTAAGTGGGATATTAAAAAATATTGCAGGAATCTCATTTTTCATGGTATCGTCTTCAAATTTGAAATATAAACTCATGAGACACGTGGCTTTCAACCCATTACTTTTCTGGATTGCTCCAGAACTTATTTCATGTATTTGTATATGAAATAAAAAAAACATTCAGTGTGGAAAAACATTTTTCAAGGCACGTCAGTGTCTATAACTTTTTATCTTTTTGAGCATTATCAACTCTGGATGATGGATAGTAAAGCGTAGAGTGTCTTCTTTCCAAAGATACCTAATTTGTTTGTGTAGCACACTTTGTCAGGAACTGTTACCGTTTTAATTTAGGTAGGTTATTTTCACCTGTGAGGCCCAAAATGGGGGGCGAAGGTTAACAGGTTAAATCCTTTTTTCTGAAAAATATGCCAATATTAAGTGAGTTTTTTGCTTAAGTAGGAAAAATAGTGTTGGGATTATTATTATTTTTTTTCTGAACCACTTGGCTGATATTTTTCTTGTTTTGGGCAAAAACTCACTTAATTTTGATATTTGCATTTTTTTTTTTTTTTTTTTTTGCTTTTTTTAGGGGTTCAAGGACATAGTGCTGAAACCCTATTGTAATTGTAAGGATTTTTTTTATTATTATTTTCTCCAGTAAAACTGACCGTGCAGCCCAAACCGTAAGGCCTAGAGAGCTGAAACTTGGTCAGGTCGTAGTAGTATTGCTCGCTACTCAGATCCAAAGGCTCGCCCCAATCGGCTTAACGGGGGCACTACAGCACAAAAAAATTACATTTCTGACATTTTTGGCTGTAACTCTGAAACCTTATTCAAAATAACCTTCAGTTATATCTGAAACCTACTTTTGCGAACTAGTCCTAAGTTTTCACCCGATCAGAACCAAACCACTGCAGAAATTTTCTCTGGACACTGAATATCAATAATTATCAATATAAAGTTGAAATTTGGATTTTTGCGCGAAACAGTACGCCACATAGCGTCTATGCTAACGTTAGCCAAATGTTAATTGAAGATAACTGTTGAACGGAATGAGATATCTTCACCAAACTTGGTACATATGTGTATGAGCTCGATCTTAGTCAGATAAAAAAAATTGTGCAGCTCTACCACTTGGTGGCGCTATGGGACATTCATGTCTGCACTCAACTACTATACTGTAAATACTGTTACATTTCTATCCTTAAATTTATCTTGTCTATTATTATACTAAGTGCCTTTTTATTTTATACAGTAATTTTATACTTTTACTACATTTACTATGTTCTGTGTGCTGCTTTCTTGTTTTACTGCTGCTGGCCTCTGTGAGCTACCAAACAAATTTCGTTGTATAACTACAATGACAATAAAGTCTCTTTACTAAGATGGAAAAAAACATAAAAACAGCTATAACTAGGCAACCGCTGATCCGATCGGCATGAAATTTGTTATGCCGCGTCTTGGTCCAAAGTGGCACAAATGTCTATGACGACATTCGCGTATCTAAAAAAACATGGCCACCATCGGCCAATGAAATTTAAGCACCTATTTGACAAGGTTAACGGAGGTTGATCGGAAAACAAAACTTGGTGGGCATGTTCGACTAATGGCCCTAAAGGTCTGTAAGAATTTTGAAAGAAATCGGCCACTAGTTGGCGCTAACGAGTTTTATGGCTCAGTAATCCCGTGGTGTTTCACCCATCCACACAATATGCATATCATTTTATGGATCTACTCATAATGAGCAACTTTGCCTCAATCAAATCGTTCATTAAATATTCACAAATATGTTGAAAACCTACTTTTGCAAACTAGTCTCTGGTTTTTCACTCAATCTTGATCAAACCACTGCAGTAATATTCTCTGGAGTCTCTAGATCAATAATTATCAAAAAAAAAAAAAAAAATGTAATTAGGTTTAATGGGGTCATTTAGAAAAAGTGCGTGGCCAAATATACCCAAAAGCCTATAACCCCTAAACAAAAACTCAAAACTTTTTGAAACATGGTGAAAACATGTGACATATGACCCTTAACAAGCATGCCAAGTTTCATGAAGATCGGACCATAGGTGGCGCTATAACAGTTGAAAAAGTCTTTGAAAACACAAGATTTCTGTAGAAAATGTCCTCAAATTGTAGAACGTGTTCAAATATTTACACAAACACTAGCTTTTCATATCATACGATAGAACTCCTCATTCTGAACAACTTTGGTGAAAACGTGTCAGATGACTCTTAACAAGCATGCAAAGTTTCATGGAGACCGGACCATAGGTGGCGCTATAAAAGTTAAAAAGGCCTCAAAAACACAGGATTTATGTAGTAAATGACCTCAAATTGTAATAAAATTTCCATAATATTGACTTATACACTATATCTTCATATCATATAATAGATCTCCTCATTCAGAACAACTTTGCCTCCAGGATCACTGCTGTCAATCAAACTGTTCTTTAAGTATTTGAGATTATTTAAAAAAAAAATACTTTTGTGAACTAGCCCTCAGTTTTTAACTCAAAATCAATCAAATCAGTGCAGTACTATTCTCTAGACTCTCTAGGTCAATAATTATATATAAAAAAGTTGAACATTTGCATTTGGACTGTAAACTGGTCATTTTATGATATGTTCTTTACATAGTGTACCCAAAGGTCTATTAATACTAAAAGAAAGCCAACAAATTCTCAAAACGGTGTAAAATGATGCATAATTTCATTCTAAACAAGCATGCAAAATTTAAGAGAGATTGGGCAGAAAATAACACTATAATAGTTATAAAGGTTAAAAACACAGTATTGTATGAGAAATTGCAATTTATAACCACTAGATGGCAGCGGAAGACCACTAATGGGCTTATTAAACTCTAAAACAGTACTGCTCATAGGGTTACTTATAGATTTATGCTTGAACATTATAAAATCGCTGTAATAACATTTGAGATCTCATTGAGTCGAAGTTTACCATTTTGTTCATACAGACATATCAGTTTTTAAAATTTTTCCAGATTCTGATTAGTGAAACCTGAAAATGACATCTAAACTCTTAAAAAAATATCTGCAACAAAATGTGTATGTATGTATGTCTGTGTGTGTGTGTGTGTGTGTGTATGTCTGTGTGTGTGTGTGTGTGTATGTTGTGTGTCTGTGAGCCTATTCTCCATTTTGGATGTGTATAACTGTCAGCCATACATCCAGGTTGGCCAAGACCACCTTAAGTGCTTGAACTCTGGTAATCGCTGCTTGCAGCTATATATATATATGTATTTTTTATTTTTTATTTTTTTGCAGTGCATCATGAATCACCGATTTACACTCATCCTTTAAATGAATATTTCCTGAAGAGCAGATGAAAATGCTCATGTGGCTGTGTCAAATTCTTACAAAAGATTAAAAAGAGTCACATAAATCATGCTTTGATTGATCTTCTGAGATAAAAGACTCCATTGGGCTGAAAACAATCTGTTGCTCTGGAAATCTGGTTTGGAGTGACAGGAGGGTTAGTAATTCATCCAATTTTTGGATGAACGATCCTTCAATACTCTTTGAATCTTTTGCTTCAGAAGGTGTGTTTCAGTATGTGTGTTTGAGAGACAGACGAACACACAAACACTTATTGATCTCATCAGAGAGGCTGCTGGAAAAATCAGCGTGAGGCTTTGTTCAAGTGTCCTCAATAATGCTGCTATTCTCTCTCTCTCTCATTCTCTAGATGGTAGATTTTCCATTTTCCGAGTTGCAGAAGTGCTAGATAGGTGACAGAAGGATAAAATTAGAAAACACAGGCACTTATCATGTGAGAGGAACTGCGTCATTCTACCGCGGTACGAGTCCTGACACATACGACACCGTCAGATGAGCGGTGTTTGATTGACTGAAGATCAGTCATAGATCACGCTGAATCTCATCAAACCTGTCAGGAACATGTGCAGATCATATTTCACAAAATAATCAAAACATTTTTTTTTCATAAAGAAAACTGCCTATTTTCAGGACCATTAAGGCTTTTTGTGTGTGTGTTTGAGACTCTTAAGCACATTTCCCTCCCATTTTTCCCCTTGTCATGAGGTTATACGCACACACACACACACACACACACATATATATATATATATATATATATATATATATATATTACAGTGGGGAAAAATAAAATTGGATTTTGTGATTTTGTACGTTTGCCCACTGATAAAGAAATGATCAGTCTATAATTTTAATGGTAGGTTTTTTTGAACAGTGAAAGACAAAATAACAACAAAAAAATCCAGAAAAATGCATTTCAAAAAGTTATAAATTGATTTGGATTTTAATGGGTCAAATAAGTATTTGACCCCTTCACAAAACATTACTTACAGTTTTTTTTTCAATTGCTAGCAAGCATTGTTCAATACTGAAGCTAAATTTTCAAAACTGATCACACATTCAGTGATACAGAAGTCTATGTGGACCAAACTGTCAATCATTTTTCATTGCTTTCAAACAAAATGCATGCGATGACCACATTTTTCAAAATCCACATACACTTTTGTCATGTATACTCCACACAACCTGCAAAACTCTTTTTCAGCACATTTTTCAAATGCTAACAAACTGCTTTCAAAACTGATAAAAGCACATTCAAATCAGAACGATGACAAACTGTCCATTTCTGCAGGAATTATATTGAAATATAAAATCTTAGCAGAAAATTTATTATGAAATTGAATAATAATTATTTCAAACAACCAAATGCAATTTCATCTGAAAGGCAAGCCAGATGTCCTATTTTTAGTCTCTTCTTCTTTTTCTTTCTTTCTTTCTTTCTTTCTTTCTTTCTTTCTTTCTTTCTTTCTTTCTTTCTTTCTTTCTTTCTTTCTTTCTTTCTTTCTTTCTTTCGATAAATGGATGGCTTTGGAATGAGTTTGTTTGGAAACATGGATCAAGGAAGACATACAGTACCTCATTATACTAGACTGATGATGTTTTTTTGTGTGTTTTGTTTTTTCTTTTAATTTTGCTTCAGAATTGTTTTTGTATTTTATATATATATATATATCTTTTTTTTTTGTTTTTTTTCCTCAACTTTCCATATTTTTATGTTTTTATGTTTCACATGTAAATTTTGTAAATGTTGATGGGTTTTTGTTTTTAGTATATAAAGAAATAGGGTGGAAATGCTGATTTTCTTATTCATTCTTTGTGCTGTAGTACAGCTAGTAAAATAAAAAGATGTTATTCTTAACCAATAAAGAAATACTTATGTGACAAATCATTCAAACTTCAACGATAAAAGTTAATAGATTATGTAATGCTCCATGTTTTAATGTCATGTTAAATCAGTGTGTTATGAATGAAATGTATGTTTTTATTTATGAGAATTGTTCCCAGTGTTATGATGAAACAAGCATATTTTGAGACTTATATGAAGTGTTTTGCTGGTCTGAGTGAGTTTTGGAGGTGAGATTAACTGGCCACTCCAGGACCTTAATGTGCTTCTTCTTGAGCTACTCCTTTGTTGCCTTGGCCATGTGTTTTGGGTCATTGTCATGCTGGAATACCCATCCATGACCCATTTTCAATGCCCTGTCTGGCTTCAATACCCTGGCCCTGACGGTACATGGCCCCGTCCATCATCTCTTTGATGCGGTGCAGTTGTCCTGTTATTTTAGCAGAAAAATACCCCCAAAGCATAATGTTTCCACCTCTATGTTTGACGGTGGGGATGGTGTTCTTGGGGTCATTGGTAGCATTCCTCCTCCTCCAAACACGGCGAGTTGAGTTGATGCCAAAGAGCTGGATTTTGGTCTCATCTGACAACAACACTTTCACCCAGTTCTCCTCTGAATCATTGGCAAACTTCAGACGGGCCTGTACATGTGCTTTCTTGAGCAAGGAGACCTTGCGGGCACTGCAGGATTTCAGTCCTTCACGGCGTAGTGTGTTACCAATTGTTTTCTTGGTGACTATGGTCCCAGCTGCCTTGAGATCATTGACAAGATCCTCTCGTGTAGTTCTGGGCTGATTCCTCGCCATTCTCATGATCATTGAAATTTCACGAGGTGAGATCCTGCATGGAGCCCCAGACCGAGCGAGATTGACAGTTATTTTGTGTTCCCTCCATTTACGAATAATCTCACCAACTGTTGTCACCTTTCTTACCAAGCTGCTTGGCGATGGTCTTGTAGCCCTTTCCAGCCTTGTGTAGGTCTACAATCTTGTCCCTGACATCCTTGGACAGCTCTTTGGTCTTGGCCATGGTGGAGAGTTTGGAATCTGATTGATTTATTGATTGCTTCTGTGGACAGGTGTCTTTGATACAGGTAACAAACTGAGACTCCCTTTACTCACTAAGTTAACATCAGTTATTAAGACTGATGTGGTTTGGAATTGGTAAAATGTTTTTGGAAAAAAAATATGACCAGAATATCAACTTGCCTAATAATTCTGCACACACTGTAAATATATATATATATATATATATATAGTATCTCACAGAAGTGAGTACACCCCTCACATTTTTTGTAAATGTTTTATTATATCTTTTCATGTGACAACACTGAAGAAAATACACTTTGCTACAATGTAAAGTAGTGAGTGTACAGCTTGTATAACAGTGTAAATTTGCTGTCCCCTCAAAATAACTCAACACACAGCCATTAACGTCTAAACCGCTGGCCACAAAAGTGAGTACACCCCTAAGTGAAAATGTCCAAACTGGGCCGAATTAGCCATTTTCTCTCCCCGGTGTCATGTGACTCGTTACTGTTACAAGGTCTCAGGTGTGAATGGGGAGCAGGTGTGTTAAATTTGGTGTTATCGCTCTCACTCTCTCATACTGGTCACTGGAAGTTCAACATGGCACCTCATGGCAAAGAACTCTCTGAGGATCTGAAAAAAAGAATTGTTGCTCTACATAAAGATTGGGCGTAGGCTATAAGAAGATTACCAAGACCCTGAAACTGAGCTGCAGCAAGGTTTTCAAGACCATACAACGGTTTAATTGGACAGGTTCCACTCAGAACAGGCTTCGCCATGGTCGATCAAAGAAGTTGAGGGCACGTGCTCAGCGTCATATCCAGAGGTTGTGTTTGGGAAATAGACATATGAGTGCTGCCAGCGGTTGCTGCAGAGGTTGATGGGGTGGGAGGTCAGCCTGTCAGTGCTCAGACCATACGCTGCACACTGGTCTGCATGGCTGTCGTCCCAGAAGGAAGCCTCTTCTAAAGATGATGCACAAGAAAGCCCGCAAACAGTTTGCTGAAGACAAGCAGACTAAGGACATGGATTACTGGAAACATGTCCTGTGGTCTGATGAGACCAAGATAAACTTATTTGGTTCAGATGGTGTCAAGCGTGTGTGGTGAGGATTACAAAGACAAGCGTGTCATGCGTGGTGGTGGGAGTGTCATGGTCTGGGGCTGCATGAGTAGTGTCGGCACTGGGGAGCTACAGTCCATTGAGTGAACCATGAATACCAACATGTACTGTGACATACTGAAGCAGAGACTGGGCCGCAGGGCAGTATTCCAACATGATAACGACCTAAAACACCACTCCAAGACGACCACTGCCTTGCTAAAGAAGCTGAGTGTAAAGGTGATGTACTGGCCAAGCATGTCTCCAGACCTAAACCCTATTGAGCATCTGTGGGGCATTCTCAAATGGAAGGTGGAGGAGCGCAAGGTCTCTAACATCCACCAGCTCCGTGATGTCGTCATGGAGGAGTGGAAGTCGACTCCAGTGGACTCCAGTCGAAACCTGTGAAGCTCTGGTGAACTCCATGCCCAAGAGGGTTAAGGCACTGCTGGAAAATAATTGAGGCCACACAAAATATTGACACTTTGGGCCCAATTTGGACATTTTCACTTAGGGGTGTACTCACTTTTGTGGCCAGCGGTTTAGACGTTAATGGCTGTGTGTTGAGTTATTTTGAGGGGACAGCAAATTTACACTGTTATACAAGCTATACACTCACTACTTTACATTGTAGCAAAGTGTAATTTCTTCAGTGTTTTCACATGAAAAGATATAAAATATTTACAAAAATGTGAGGGGTGTACTCACATCTGTGAGATACTTTATATATAGTGGGAAAAAAAAATATTTGATCCCCTGCTGATTTTGTACGTTTGCCCACTGACAAAGAAATAATCATATATACACTCACCGGCCACTTTATTAGGAACACCTGTTCAATTGCTTAGTAACACAAATTGCTAATCAGCCAATCACATGGCAGCAACTCAATGCATTTAGGCATCTAGATGTGGTGAAGACGACTTGCTGAAGTTCAAACCGAGCATCAGAATGGGGAAGAAAGGGGATTTAAGTGACTTTGAACGTGGAATGGTTGCTGGTGCCAGACGGGCTGGTCTGAGTATTTCAAAAACTGCTGATCTACTGGGATTTTCACGCACAACCATCTCTAGGGTTTACAGAGAATGGTCCGAAAAAAAGAAAATATCCAGTGAGCGTCAGTTGTGTGAATGAAAATGCCTTGTTGATGTCAGAGGTGAATGGGCAGACTGGTTAGAAATGATAGAAAGGCAACAGTAACTCAAATAATCACTCGTTACAACCAAGGTATGCAGAAGACCATCTCTGAACGCTCAACACGTCGAACCCTGAAGCAGATGGGCTACAGCAGCAGAAGACCACACCGGGTGCCGCTCCTGTCAGCTAAGAACAGGAAACGGAGGCTACAATTCACACAGGCTCACCAAAATTGGACAATAGAAGATTGGAAAAACGTTGCCTGGTCTGATGAGTCTCGATTTCTGCTGCGACTTTCAGATGGTAAGGTCAGAATTTGGCATAAAGAACATGAAAGCATGGATCCATCCAGCCTTGTCTCAACGGTTCAGGTTGGTGGTGGTGGTGTAATGGTGTGGGGGATATTTTTTTGGTACACTTTGGGCCCCTTAGTACCAATTGAGCATCCTTTAAACACCACAGCCTACCCGAGTATTGTTGCTGACCATGTCCATCCCTTTATGACTACAGTGTACTCATCTTCTGATGGCTACTTCCAGCAGGATAATGCACCATGTCACAAAGCTCAAATCATCTCAGACTGGTTTCTTGAACATGACAATGAGTTCACTGTACTCAAATGGCCTCCACAGTCACCAGATCTCAATCCAATAGAGCACATTTGGGATGTGGTGGAACGGGAGATTCGCATCATGGATGTGCAACCGACAAATCTGCAGCAACTGCGTGATGCTATCATGTCAATATGGACCAAAATCTCTGAGGAATGTTTCCAACACCTTGTTGAATCTGCCACGAAGAATTAAGGCAGTTCTGAAGGCAAAAGTGGGTCCAACCCGGTACTAGCAAGGTGTACCTAATAAAGTGGCCACTGAGTGTATATATATATATAATACAGTTTGTCCTGTAATCCGTAATCTATAATAATCCATAATTTATACTATTTTAATAATTTTATTTTATTTACAAAATTATTTAAATATAAGTAATAATCATTTTATTTCAATATCATTTATATTTAATTTTCAATCATTTAATTTATTGTATTTTGTGACCCATATATATATCTATGAAATTGAGAATTAAAAAGCTCATATAATACCTAGTTTGTCCTAATTTGTATTGTCTTGAATAATCATCATTTTATTGAAACAATTGTTTAAAGAAATTTAATTTCATTTATTTAAATACAATTTGATTAATTTTCAATCATTTAAGTTATTGAATGTGACCCATATATAGATATTTTAAGTGCTCATACAGTATAATACTTAATAGTTTGTCCTTCTGAGGTGAATGAATAATTTTCTGAAAAGTGTTCTGAATATTTAGTATCTTTCACTCGCCATTTGTTTAAAATATAAAGAAATGCTTCATTATTTTAGGAGTTTCAGAGTCTGTTTTGTACCCAATTCATGGATGGGGCCTTATGAGAATCATCAACTAGAATAATCGGAGCTCTGGTAATGAGAATGAGACTTTTTTTTTCATTACAGTAATGAGAATTTGGTAGGAAATGTTGATGTGGAAAATAATGTTACAGTGTAACAAAAAAAATAAATCTTTATGGTTTTACAATAGTCTGTATTTTCTTCATGCAAAATATAGTTGATTTGTGTTTGCTTTCAGTTGATTTTGAGGTGAATGTGAGATTGATCCATACACACACACAGGCTGAAGTGATTTCTATCTGGAGGATGAGATCGGCTGAAATGGTCTCGGTGACTCGTTGATAAATTGGCTCATAGTGATGCTGCTGATCGCCACCACAGGGAACAAACACACCGCAAACAGATTCACATGGTCAGTCGGAGATGATTCAGGAGGAGCAGTGCTGTGATAAACACTGCCTCCATTTGAGCAAATTAAGAATCGCCCAAAGCCTTCGCTATCCAGCTGTACCTAAGATGATAATGTCCCCGAACTGCTGTGTTTCTCTTCGGTATCACCTCTGAAAGCCACATTAGATCAATCTGAGTGCTTCCGTTCTCTTACTCTTGCTGTTAGAGTTTTCACTGTCCACATGATCCCACAGAAATAATGAGAAATAAGAGTATATTGAGGGTGAAATGTGTCATTTTTTGTGCCAGCAAACAGAATAGCAAAAATAATGTTTTCAAACGGATTGGGGTCTCTGATATTATTACTAAGGTGAGAGTGATTAATGTGTGGATGTCGACATTATGGAATGTAATACCCTCTGAACATTTTATTTTGTATTATTTTGTTGTTTTATTTAAAATAATAATTTTTTTGGAAATATACATTTAATTTTTTTATTTAAATATAATTAATATCGCCACCATTTTAAAATCAGTTTGAATTTTTTATATTTTTTAAGTCATTATTTCATTTTGAATAATTTATATTATTTTCAACCTTTCTCTCGGAACATGCAACACAACTCCTTGTTCAGACTCTCAGACTTGACTATTGCAATGCTCTCTTGGCAGGTCTTCCAGCCAATTCTATTAAACCTCTACAATTAATCCAAAATGCCGCTGCAAGATTAATCTTTAATGAGCCGAAAAGAACGCACGTCACGCCTCTGTTCATCAATTTGCATTGGCTACCAATAGCTGCTTGCATTAAATTCAAGGCATTAATGTTTGCCTACAGAACCACCACTGGCTCTGCACCCCTTTACCTAAATTCATTACTTCAGACTTATGTGCCTTCTAGAAGCTTGCGTTCTTCAAGTGAACGACGCATTATTGTGCCATCCCAAAGACACACAAAAAAAATTTTCACAGACTTTTTCATTAACTGTTCCCATCTGGTGGAATTGTCTGCCCAATTCAATCAGAGCAGCCGGATCCTTACCCATCTTCAAGAAACGGCTAAAAACTCACCTGTTCCATCTTTACTTGACGCTCTAGCACTCGCTTTTTATTAAAAAAAATAAAAAAATAATAATAATAATTATCTGTACTGCGTTAGGCTAACCAAGACTTGTAATAGGACTTGCACGTTGTTGCTCTTTTGTTGGATTTGATTGCTTCTTATGTCCTCATTTGTAAGTCGCTTTGGATAAAAGCGTCTGCTAAATGACTAAATAAAAATAAAATAAATAACATTTATTTGAATTAATATCAAACTCAATTTTTAATCAAAATTATTTTCATTTTAAATCTTTTTTTTTATCTTTGAATGTGATTTAATTATTTAAATGTATTATTTTAAAATATAATTTATATTTATTGTTCAATCGATTAATTTAATTGTGCAATTTTTTATTTCATGTTGAATAATTTATTTTATCATTATTAACTGTTTGTTTTAATTATTTAAATAAATGTATTGTATTTAATGTTCAATCATTTATTTTAATTTATCTTTATTTTTATTTTTTTTTACAGTTTTTCATTTTATATAATTATTTAAACAAACCTATTAATAATTTTAAATATAACTTAAGTCATTTAATATGATTATTTTTCTGTTACAGTTTGCTGCAATAGAAAACTTTGCAAGTTTTTCTTTTAGTTCAAGTTTCTCTAAGGACAATGTCTCTGCTTTTTCTTTTAAAGTAGTTAAAAACAGCAAGAGAGAAAAGTTTGTTTGGTGTCCTCATTGAACTTCATAACGAAATAAGGAAAAGATTGTACTTGTTTTGAGCAGAACTGCTTTTTTTCATCTGTGCAGTAAAAAAAAAAAAAAAAAAACTGTAAGTGCAAGTGCAAGAAAAAACCCAAGCCAGCATTTTCCATTCTTATATCCCAAACCTTTTCTTTCTGCAAACTTTAGATGACAGGCCTTTGGAGAACTGGTGGGTTTAGCTGAAACACGGAGCTGTTTCCTTATCTGGCTGAATTCCTCCTTGTATCAAGGTACAATTTAAAGAGCCGGATTCCCAGACGTCCACTGTCAGGACAGCAGCAGTGGGACATTTCCCAGCATGCACGGCATAGTAACGCTCCCTAGCTGTCAGTCTCAGTGTTGAGTGACAGTATCTCATCAGGGGGTGAGAAGAGCGATTTTAACAGGTGAATTAATGCATCCTGTGGCGCGGAGAGGAAAGCAGATCTTGAAAACAAAAGCCCTCAGAAAGAATCAGCAGGTGGGCAGATGAGAGGAGAGATACAGCTGTGCCCTCTTTCCACTGAGCAGCAGCAACTTATCATAAGTTAACTGTGAAGAAGAATTGAGCTGTATAATGTCACTGTCTGCTGTGGCTTCCATCTAATGTCCTTTCTCTGCTTGTCTTTTAGGAGGTTTGCATGCTACAACTTCTGCTGCAGAACCGCCGGTTTGTCTGGACGTCCTGCAGTGATGAACGCCAGGCCAGACACAGGGAATGTCATTGGGATTATCTTTCATTGAAATTTGAAATGACACAAGAACCACACCAAAACAACCTTTTTTTTCAATATTAGTAAGAAATTTTATTTGAATGTATTATTGTATTAAATTTATAATAACATATAATCTGAAAATTACTAGTATTAACCTTACCCCATTGCAATGAATGGACTTGAATTTAATTCCTTTGAATCTATAGCTCACGCTTGTGCAAAATCAGTCCAGATTTATGAACCTGAGATATTTATTTTTAACAAAACAACATAGAATAATTAATTAATTAATTTTAGTTGAATATACTTTCACTTTCAGAAGAAAAAAAATTATACATTTTTCATTCTACAATGGTTCATCAATAGGCATACACATTCATGTTTACCGACAAAATTAAGTCTCAGGAGTGTGTGAGTAATAGAGAAAATGCTAAATATAAACATAAAGGCTAAATATATACCCGCTTGTCTGTGTATCCACCAATTACTATGAGTTCAGTCATCACAAATCTCAAGATATCAAGCTCTAAATATGGCTTCCCAGATAAAATGCTTTTTGATCAGGAAATATCATAGGGGTAAAAATGCAAAATAAAAATAAAAAATTATATATATATTATTATTAACCTTAGTTTAGGGTCCTGAATAGCACATAGCAAATACAACAAACTGAAATCTTGACAAGAGTCTTCTAATGAGTGCCTCAAAATTGGCAAAATACTGTCACATCTGACTAATATGTTAATATCTCATATTCATGACCGACTGATGTACAGTCAATTTAAACCAAAATTCTTATATTAGTATCCTTAGTCTTTTTATGGGAGTGATTGAGATGCCAATATGACCCACCTCTAGAAAATTTAACTTTTTCCCAACTTTAACGGCCCATTCTGTTAATATTTTTACCCTGATTGCATCTGAACTATTTGGGCTTGAATTGAACACGTTTGTCTACGTATCCACCAATTTCTATGAGTCCAGCAATCACAATTCTCAAGATATCATGCTCTAAAATGGCTTCCTGAATAGGTTGCTTATGGCCTGGAAACATCAGAGGGCTAAAAATGCAAAAATAAATAAACCTTAAAGCTGCAATTTTCCTGAACCTCCAGATCATGTTATCTCAACCAGTAATTAAAGTTCACATTAGGAGTACAATGGCATTACACAGCTATGATAACGGACCATTAGAGAACCAATAAGCCAGAGTCTCTCTTCCTTCCTTTCTCTAGATTTACAACTGCAGCACGAGTATAAAAAAGTGAAAGTTCTCACCTTAAGTGAGTGATGAAATACGGCTAATGGAAACGGACATCGCGACGGGAGATTTACGGCATATGCGAGTCTCGTTCGGCGGGACAGGAGTGATAATCCCAGTGACATTAACTGTGTCCGGCCTTGCGGTCGGCAGCCGTTCATCACTGCAGGACGTCTAGCGCTGTCAGAGCGGATCTGTAGACGTGCCAGTGACCTTCAACACACACTATAGTTTAATCAGAGTTCAGATGCACAGAGGTCGAAACCCATTGTGGCACATTATTCACAAAGCACCTGTAATTCAGTGCAAGATGCTAAATGCATTAGAGCTGCACTCTGAGCATTTAAACTGATTGTTTTCAGTGCAAACACGTCTCCTTTCTTTGCAAATGAGGCTCATTATAGCATGCAGCGTATTCACTGGAGTCATTTGCCTGGTGCATCTAGCTTTATCACAGAGTGTTGTGCAAATTGCATTCTGCATTAATTGTGTTGTTTGTGTTTGTAACATTACCTGATATTCAAAAGGCACATGCAAATAAATGATGCTATAAGCAATCACAATTAATTTTGTCCTTTACAGAGCTACGTTAGCTTGACTATCGCCGTTAGTACTATTGGCATCTGTTAATCACCAAGTTTTCCTCCTTTAGTAACACGTTTCATTCACAAGTGTGTGTGTGTGTGTGATTCAAGGGTGTAGAATTTAGTATAGGGACGCTAGGGATATGCCCCCTACCACTATCCAGCGATCACTAAATTGTCCCTAGCAATTATAAATATAATTTATTTAATTTTCAATCATTTTACTCAATTTTACTTAATTTAATTTTAAATTATTTTATTACATTTTGAATAACTGGTATAATTTTGAGTAATTGTTTTATGTAAATATAATTCATAAATAATGTTCAAGTTATTTTATTTATTTTATTTTTTATTCATTTTAATTATTTATTTTAATTTTATAAAATGTATTATTTATTTTATTACTTTAATTAAATACATTTATTAATTACTTTGAATGCAATTTATATTTAATTTAATGTTCATTTAATTTAATTTATAGCAGTGGACATTTGTCTGAGGCTACATTAAAAATCTAGGATAATATAATGAAAATAAAGTTATAAAGATTTGGAAAATTAAAAAAAAAATACAGAAAATTATCTTTCTATAACAAATGGAGACTATTGTAGCTCACTTTTAAATGTATTTTTGAAGGTAAAGTGCATCATTTAATAAATAATGAAGCTCTCACATTAGGTTTTCTCAATAATTGTGTATAATACCTCTATGATATGGATTCCTCTTCAAATAGCAATTAAGATCGTGTTATTTATCATTACTAGACACTGAGTCCCTTAGTGCATGTTTTGAACCGAAAGACTCATGAATCAAATGCAAAGGTGCACGGAGCTGACAACTGTCCATTAATCATATATCATGCCCAAAGTAATACATGGCCACAAATGACACATTTAATAAGTGCTGTAATCCATTTGAACTCATTAAATGTGCTTTAAATGAAGGTATCAGTGGTGTGAAATATTAATCGCAGTACGACACATACTGTGTGACTCTATTGTGTCCATGTGTAAATAAATGATGGCCGTTCACCTTTCCACTGGCACACACTGAAATGAGTTTATACCGACCGTGACTGCTGGAAATGTCACACACACACACTCGACTCGCTGCGATCGGACGAGCAGCACTGGAGACGCCAGTGTTTATCATGTTTGTCACTCTGACTAAACTCACCGAATGAGCCAGTTGTGTGTCCGTCGAGGGAACAGAGGAAGAAAAGTCACAAATGAGATCTGCAACACTTTCAACTAGACAACAATGGAGATCAAACTGAGGGTTTCAAGTTTTCTGCTTCTCAGATTTTAATTTGAGCACATCAAATTCATCCAAAATCAAATGCTCTGCATTGCTCTCCACATTTATTTATATAACTTTTATTTCAGACATGTGATGTAATGTGTGTTTCAGATCTGAATGTGTGTATGCAGTGGATTCTGGGGGATCTAATTAAAAAAACCCTTCTGAAAAACACATTTCTGAGGAGGATTTCTGACTGATATATTGAAGTTAAAGGTCAACGCATTCCAATGGTGAATCTTCTTTATCACATCACTAATTATTTGATAGTATTGCTTTTATATTAATGTTAAATTACTCTTAACTAGTAACAAGAAAATTGTTTCAGAGTAACTCCTTATATTTTGTTAGATGAACAGTTGTTTTCATCATTATCATGTGCACTGATTAGTTCATAATTAGATCAGGAAAATGTTTTAAAAACACAAATGCAGTCAGTTTTGCACTATAAAAAAGGAATTTAGAAAACAAAAATTCAATGCAACTTGATGCTATTGATGAAAATTGTCCATATTTTGTCAAGTTGACTTTTTGTTCAAAGTCAAAATGCCTCCTTTAGCAAATAAATTCAGTGAGGCAACTACAGATTTCTTGTTCAGTGAATTATCAATTAGTGACACAATAAACTGATTATTTTGGTAGATATATATACTGTAATTTTAGTAGCCACATATGTATATCAACCTTAAGAATGTTGATAATCAATAAATGTAAAATATGAACTCCTAACATCACAGCACAGCAAATAATTAGCAATAATGACAAAACAACATCAAAGCTTTAAACAAAAGTCATCAAACAGTGAAACAGAAATGCTATAACACTAACTGCATTATTTATTCATGCTGCATTGCATGATGGGAACTCACAAACCCTTAACATTTTAGCAATATTATTACATTTCGAATTCTGTGTTCAGCAACTGTGCTTCGACTAGTTATACATAGTTTTTATGTACATGTAGTTTCAAGTAATTCACATTGCTTAGTATTTGTGCCGTAAACTGGAAAATAAGTAGTTGTATGAAGAACACTACTCTTCTATGCAATTGTCTTATGCAACACACACACACACAGACAAATGGAATGAATGATGATCTGTTCTTAATGTTATTAAAGCAAATGTAATCTTTAATTTTTCTTTGAATGATTGTGAAGTGAGTTATGAGCAACCGTCAGGAAGAGCCAGCAAAAGTCTCTCTGTCTCTCTCTCCCTCGCTCTGTTGAGCTCAGCATCTTGAGTAATCCTGCAGAGACTTCATCCTCCGAACATTCACCGTCAGCCCTTCAGTGATGCTGCTCTTGTCCTGTTTCCACACGTCTCAAATCTATCCGCTTCTAAAACCCCAGCAAACGTCATTAGAGTCTCAGAACTAATGAGGGTCTCATCATGAGGGTCAAATCCATTCTGTTGTCTTACTGTGAATGATTCTGCAAAAATCTGACCCAGCTGAACCTCTTAGACATTGAATATTTTCTTAATTATGTAGCAACATATTTGCATATCCACATTTCTATGATGACAGTCAATGGTCAAATGACATGCAAGTAAATGGAATAAATATACATTTTAATATTGAAATTAAATTACTATTATTATTGTTGTTCTTATTTTTATTATTATTAACTCTAAAATATGTGTGTGTGTGTTGGTGTGTGTGTAAGTGAGATATGATATTACTGTTGTAAATGAGTACTGCAATATTATTATATTTACAATATTTCATAATAATTGCAACAATAATTTTATTTTACACAAGTTACAATACAAATGTTAATGTCTTAAATTCTTCACTCTCAAATGTTCAAACCCTCGATCTTATAACATTTCAAGCCCTCAAACTTTTATTTTGGCAGAAAAGCGGTGAAATGCTTCTGTCAACAAAAATGTTGAACATGATGTAAATGTAAATCAAGACAACCTAGTGCATATAGTGTTCCCAAATGTATGTTGAACTCGCGGTACATGCATAGATGTACGATTTGGTGAGAATCAGCACAGATTTGGGAAACCCAGTAAAAACAGGTAGTGAATTTGTCTAAGTTGACTAATGTGTGTTTTCTTCTAGCCTTTGTTTTAAGTGTCCCAGTTCACCTACTTATACTTTACCCTAAAGCTATGTGCTCTTTTTGTGAAGAAGAAGTATATACCTTTGAGTCTGTAGGTAGGAGAATAGTAGGCAAATTATGGGACGTAGTAACCTACTTCATCAGTATTTTATCATGTTGGTTGCTTGCTTATATATATATATATATATACAGTATATATATATATTAATTTTTATGGATTTTTACATTTTTAGTTTCATGCTTATTATTTTTTGATCTGTGACTGCAATACTATTCTTGAGTGGAGGAGGGGCTAATTTGCATATTCATGATTCCCTATGTACTAAATGAGGTAAGGGTATAAAGTTATATTCCAGCTATTTTAAGACATGAAGAAATTATTTTCACAGGACAAAACTGGATTATCAAAGATTAGTTTTAAGGGATAAATTGACTGTGAGGTCTAGGGTTGAGCAGTGTGGTTTTGTGCTGTTCTGCCTTCAGCTTTACAAACCCTGAGATCCATTGATCTCCACCTGCTGAGCCACTCTTTCACTTCTGAATCCTCTGGTTCAGTTCTGCTCCTGCTGAAGAGTGCCGGGTCCTTTGAGAGCGGTTACTCCACTTTACTTCACTACTGTGTTCTTTTGAAGAAAAGAAAAAAAAGTGTTATCTTTGAGATAAAATGTTGACTAATTACGTTTTTAATGACTTAATATTGTTTCTTTCCATGACAGCAGACTAAGTTTATTGTCAGCTATGTCTGAATTTACTTCTTTGATTAGTTTATTTTACAGATTTATGTATTTGAATATATACGTAATAGTTAGGCTATATATTGAATATACAGAAACATATTTATGTATATTTTATTAATCATTTTTGTTTATTGTGATAATAAGATAATAAGAGAGGAAACGACTGGGATTGCAGCAATACATCAGGAAACATCTTGTGAGTATGCAGAGACTCTCAAGACAGGAACATAAGACACCCCGAGACTCTGAATGTGCTTTTAGCTTTCAGTGTTCGTGCTGCAGCTCTACTCAAAAAGTAATTTCTGAGCTACTATATTGACTATTTCCTTTAATAATGAATTGGTTATCAGGGAAAGCTATTGGGAATACACTTTATTGATGTAAAATCTAATTTACATAAAAAACATGACTACATTTATATCCAAATGGTCATTTAAACCACCACAAAGCTAAAACAAAGCCATAAACTGCTTAAGTGATCTGGATTCAGACAGAATTACTGAGTGGAAATGAAAGGAAGTCACGTGTGGCAACCCATACTCGGAATTTGTGCTCTGCATTTAACCCATCCAAGTGCACACACACAGCAGTGAATAGTGAACAAACATACACACACCGTGAACACACACCCGGAGCAGTGGGCAGCCAATGTAGTTGGTCAGTTGTCAAACAATAATGAATTGTTTTTTCAGAATTTAGTAGTAAGAAATTGCTAGTCATCCAGTTTTTGATATCAACTATACATTCCGTTAGTTTTGCAGATTGGTAAGCTTCATCAGGTCACGAAGAAATATAGAGCTGGGTATCATCAACATAACAGTGAAAGCTAACACCATGTTTCCTAATAATATCTCCCAAGGGTAACATATAAAGCGTGAAAAGTAAGGGGCCAAGTACTGAGCCTTGAGGTACTCCATACTGCACTTGTGATTGGTATGATACCTCTTCATTTACTGCCACAAATTGATGGTGGTCAGATAAGTACGATTTGAACCATGTCAGTGCACTTCCTGTAATGCCAACATAATTTTCTAGTCTATTTAAGTATTGTGATTGTGTCAAACGTGGCACTAAGATCCAGTAGCACTAATAGAGAGATACAACCATGATCAGATGATGAAAACAGGTCGTTTGTAACTCTAATGAGAGCGGTCTCAGTACTATGATGTGGTCTAAAACCTGACTGGAAATATACTGTATACTCACATATACTGTATCATGTTTTTCTAAGAAGGAACATAGTTGTGATGATACCACCTTTTCTAATATCTTTGACAGAAAAGGGAGATTCGAGATTGGTCTATAATTAATTAATTCTTTGGGGTCAAGTAGAGATGTAAATTCTGAATTGGAAAAAAGTCAGAATTGCGAAATGTAAAAAAAAAAAAACCGTTGGAATTACCTGTCATGCACTTGGGTGTATCCAATTCCATTCAAACTCACTCTGATAAACTGAATGAAAACCTGAAACTCTGAGTCGCTGACCCACCTGTTGTTCGTCTTTCTCTCTTCATTTTGTTGTTCTAGTGCTAAAAAGCTGTCTTTGAAGTGAAAAGAGAAAGGAATATGAAATTACCCAGCAAAGTCCAAACTCATGAGTTCGACCTTCCCAGGAGGAACGTGACGGGAGCATTTGATTCTCTCTGCTGAGGTCTTCATGAGATGCTGCATGTTGAGAACTTCCAGCTCTTTGAATCAGCTCACACTCTCCACACAGCTCCTGTAGTTATTGAGACTTCAAACGTTAAAAGTTAACATTTCAAAACTTAAGTGGAGCATCGTGTAGAGAACAATCCCAAACGAATGCTTATGAAACACTGCAGACTGAGCAATATTTTAATAATAAAAACTAAAATGATGGAATAAATACACATAAAAATGAATGAAGGCATAAATAAATAAATAGGTAAGGTAAAATAAAGAAAGAAAGAATAATAAATAAAAAAATGGGAAGTGGTGTGTGGTAAGATAAAATAAAGAAAGAAAGAACAATAAAAAAAGGGAAAAAATGGGAAGTGGTGTGTGGCCAAGTATGGTGACCCATACTCTGAATTTGTGCTCTGCATTTAACCCATCCAAGTGTACACTCAGTAGTGAACATACACCCGGAGCAGTGGGCAGCCATTTATGCTGCGGCGCCCAGGGAGCAGTTGGGGGTTCAGTGCCTTGCTCAAGGGTCTCACCTCAGTCGTGGTATTGAGGGTGGAGAGAGTGTTGGTTATTCACTCCCCCCACCTACAATCCCTACCGGACCTGAGACTCGAACCCATGACCTTCAGGTTACAAGTCCAACTCTCTAACCATTAGGCCACGACTGCCCCCAATGCAAATAAATAGAATATAATATAATACAAATAAAAGAATAAATAAATAAAGGGGGAAAAGTAATACAAAATAGATTTGAATACATTTACTTGAAAGAAATAAATTTAATTTGTTTTGGCAAGTAATTTATTCCTTTATTTTCCTATTATTACACTGATTGAATGATTGATTGATTGATTGATAAAAATAGAAATAGAACAGAAATAAATGCTATGAAATCTAAAAAAAACAAACATATTTTATTTCAGCAATAGTTGTTAAAGCAACATTTTAGTTTAATTTGATTACTAAAATAATTAAACCAAAACTGAAAAAAAAATATATATATATATATACACATACAGGTCCTTTTAAAAAAATTAGCATATTGTGATAAAGTTCATTATTTTCTGTAATGTACTGATAAACATTAGACTTTCATATATTTTAGATTCATTACAACACAACTGAAGTAGTTCAAGCCTTTTATTGTTTTAATATTGATGACTTTGGCATACAGCTCATGAAAACCCAAAATTCTCAAAAAAAAATCTAAAAAAATTAGCATATTTCATCCGACCAATAAAAGAAAAGTGTTTTTAATACAAAAAAAAAAAGTCAACCTTCAAATAATTATGTTCAGTTATGCACTCAATACTTGGTCGGGAATCCTTTTGCAGAAATGACTGCTTCAATGCGGCGTGGCATGGAGGCAATCAGCCTGTGGCACTGCTGAGGTGTTATGGAGGCCCAGGATGCTTCGATAGCAGCCTTAAGCTCATCCAGAGTGTTGGGTCTTGCGTCTCTCAACTTTCTCTTCACAATATCCCACAGATTCTCTATGGGGTTCCGGTCAGGAGAGTTGGCAGGCCAATTGAGCACAGTAATACCATGGTCAGTAAACCATTTACCAGTGGTTTTGGCACTGTGAGCAGGTGCCAGGTCGTGCTGAAAAATGAAATCTTCATCTCCATAAAGCTTTTCAGCAGATGGAAGCATGAAGTGCTCCAAAATCTCCTGATAGCTAGCTGCATTGACCCTGCCCTTGATAAAACACAGTGGACCAACACCAGCAGCACTGACTGTGGGTACTTGACACTGGACTTCAGGCATTTTGGCATTTCCCTCTCCCCAGTCTTCCTCCAGACTCTGGCACCTTGATTTCCGAATGACATGCAAAATTTGCTTTCATCCGAAAAAAGTACTTTGGACCACTGAGCAACAGTCCAGTGCTGCTTCTCTGTAGCCCAGGTCAGGCGCTTCTGCCGCTGTTTCTGGTTCAAAAGTGGCTTGACCTGGGGAATGCGGCACCTGTAGCCCATTTCCTGCACACGCCTGTACACGGTGGCTCTGGATGTTTCTACTCCAGACTCAGTCCACTGCTTCCGCAGGTCCCCCAAGGTCTGGAATCGGTCCTTCTCCACAATCTTCCTCAGGGTCCGGTCACCTCTTCTCGTTGTGCTGCGTTTTCTGCCACACTTTTTCCTTCCCACAGACTTCCCACTGAGGTGGCTTGATACAGCACTCTGGGAACAGCCTATTCGTTCAGAAATGTCTTTCTGTGTCTTACCCTCTTGCTTGAGGGGGTCAATGATGGCCTTCTGGACAGCAGTCAGGTCGGCAGTCTTACCCATGATTGCGGTTTTGAGTAATGAACCAGGCTGGGAGTTTTTAAAAGCCTCAGGAATCTTTTGCAGGTGTTTAGAGTTAATTAGTTGATTCAGATGATTAGGTTAATAGCTTGTTTAGAGAACCTTTTCATGATATGCTAATTTTTTGAGATAGGAATTTTGGGTTTTCATGAGCTGTATGCCAAAATTATCAATATTAAAACAATAAAAGGCTTGAACTACTTCAGTTGTGTTGTAATGAATCTAAAATATATGAAAGTCTAATGTTTATCAGTACATTACAGAAAATAATGAACTTTATCACAATATGCTAATTTTTTGAAAAGGACCTATATACATACTGTTTAAAAAAGGCAATAATTAATAAAAAATGACAAAACACACCAAAATGACTAAAAAGTACTTAACTACAATAAAAAAATAAAAATACAAAAATAAAAATGTATTGAAACAAACGTAGAAAACTTAGAAAGGCAAAAGCTCTTGCATACATTGCCGATGGTTACATCTGATGGCAATATATATAATATGTATGTTCCATTCCTGTAGCTCAAACAGTAAACAGCCAAATGCATATAAACGTAAATTTATATATTTATGGATATATAAAATGCAAAATGTAAATATGTCCAGTACACCATGGTACTGTCTATGTCCTTAAAACAAAGTCAAACAAGATGCTTTCTGATCATTTTAGTTCAGATATGGAATAAACATGCTGCTACCTTATAGACTAGTAATACAGCAATGCTAATGTTCCATAAACACATCACATCATGGACATTTTAACAGATGTTTGCACTGTGGCAGGAAAATCATTAAAAGAGCTTTAAAAAGCAGAAGCTGTTCTTGAGATATTAGTACTGTAAGAAATGGACATCAGGGAAATTGAGATGAGTGAATATATTTTTCAACTGCTGTTCATTTGGAAACACCTGCATCCATGGGATCCAATCGTAATGCTGCTAAACTCTATTTAGACATCAGGTCTTGTGTTCAAGACTCAGTAAATGCTATTCTTGAGGCTCACAAGTTCAAAAAGTCCTGTTCAAAAGTTTTTGGAAAGAAAATAATACATATAAAGCAAGGATTTATAATTTTACAAAAAAAATATATTTCAAATAAATGTTGTTCTTTTGAACTTTCTATTCATCAAGGAATCATGAAAAATTGTATAATGTTTTCCACAAAAAATATGAAACAGCATTGTTTTCAGTGTTGATACTAGTAAGAAATTATTCTTGACCAGCAATATTTAATATTATACTGTATGTATGTACGTATATATATATATATATATATATATATATATATATATATATATATGCACACACTTTTTATAATTACATTTTTTTATTATTGAAGTACATTTTACAGCAAAATGCTATTCGGTCTTTTTACTTCAAAATTTCACATGTGTAGTTAAGTTTAATATGAATGAAAGCGTCTGCTAAATGACTAATATATTTTAAAATATATTCACATAGAAAACACTTATTATAATCGTAATAATATTTCACATTTTTTTATGAATTTGTGATCAAATAAATGCAGGACTTCTTTCCAAAAAATGAAAAAATCTTATCAAACCCAGACTTTTTATGGTAGTATAAGTTAATATGTTTAATTAATTCTCATGCAACAATGAGGCCAAAGCAAAGTTTCTGCAAATGAGTGAAAGCCAAGCCCCAAGACTTGTGAAGCTCTTCTCTTTTTGCAGAGGTTTATCTGCAGATCTCATTTTCACAGACGCTGGTCTTGTTTTAAACAGACGCTGTCGTGGGATTCCCTTATAAAGGAGTGAGACGTACACACGGCTTCCTTCACTAACCTGAAGTCTTCAGAATGATGGGAATACTTCAAACCGAGGCAAACATCACAGTCTGTCATTGTAAAGCTCTGACAGAGTCACCATCCTGCGGTGGATGAGGAGCCGAGCGTTGTTGACGCTGAGATGAGGAGAACAGGCCATCAGGGAGAAGATGTTTCAGAATCACAAGGTTTTTGTGTTTCACACACACTCTGCTGCTGCTAAAGCTCCAGCAATCCCAAAATTGCAGGCACGTTTTACAGCAAGTCGGGGTGAGACTTTGTTCACAAAACCTTCAAAATCTAACGAATGCATTGAGCCACAAATGTGTCCCTAGACTGTACAGACTCGCACTGACGCCTCAACTACTGAGCTGAACGAGCTAAATGAATCAGGCCCACCTCGTTACATGACGTGTCAGAGGAAGGAGAAGTCTGATCAAAGCTATATATCATATTGATTGCAAAGACAAAAATATGAAATTAATATTTATTGGAATATTTTTATATGAAATATTTTATATATAACAATTATGCAGGCTTGCATTTGATTGCAAAGACAAAAATGTTAAATATTTTTTGAATTTTATTCATTTATAAATTTTGAATATTAATAATAAATAAATGTTTGAAATATTTATTTGAATATTTATTATACATTTCTATTAAAAATATATAAGCTTGCAATTTGATTGCAAAACCTAAATGAAACTAATATTTATTTGAATATTTCATATATTTTTCTTTTCAAATTGACACATTTTTGAATATTTGCAATATTTAATATTAAATAAAAATGTTGCAATGTTTACACGCGCACACACACACACATATTATGTACAAAGATTAATCGGTAACACTTTACAATAAGTTTCCATTTGTTAACATTAGTTAAACACATTAGTTAACACAAACTTACAATGAAAAATATTTCTAAAACATTTATTAATTAGTATAATTAGTTAATATTGATTCCAACATTTACTAATACATTATTAATGCCTAAAGTTGTATCTATGAATGTTATTTAATGGACCTGAGCTTACATGAACAAACAATGAACAGTTGTAGTTTTATGAACTAACGTTGTCACGAATCCGGTTCATGGTCTTCCGTCCACTCGCCATCAGAGGTCGTCCTTCCTTCATATTGACTCTTACACCACACAGACTGTTACATGTCACTCCGAACTAAAGTTCCCATCATCCATTGCACTGATTGCACATATACAGCTGAATGCACTGATCACACAGCTGTCAACAATCACACGCTCACCTGAGAGCCATTGCACACACTACATAACACCCACTCAGATCCTGTTCAGATCCCCGAGTATTGTCCAGCGTTTAGCACTCTCCTAGTGTTAGCTACTTACCAAGCCTTTCCGTGTTTGTTTTGTGTTTAATCTCCTGTATTGTTCTGCGTGTATCACTCTCCTAGTGATAGCTGCCTTACGGAGTCTTGTTCTAGTTTAGTCTAGTCTTTTCGTATTGCCTTGTTTCCTGATTCCTGCCTGTGTACCTTGGATTAACCCTTGTCTCGCCGTTCGGACTCTGTCTGTACCTTGTCTGGACTATTGCTCATGTTTCTGGATTACTCTTCTTGTCAAGCCCTCTGAATTCTGTTTGCCGATCGATGATCTACGCTAGCCCTAGGAATATTCATGTGTTTTGCCCGTGCCATACCTGTTAGCTAGTGTTTCGACCCTGCCTGTGTTTGTTGAGCACATCGGTCAATAAAAAGCTTGCACATGGATCTGTCACTCAGTTACAAACGTTAACAAACATGAATTAATGTAATGTATTGCTCATTGTTAGTTAATGCTAGTGAATGCATTAAATATAGTTAACAAACGGAACCTTATTATTAAGTGTTATTGATTAATCTGTTAATCAGAGTTTCATCTTATTTATTTTTTTATTGATTTTTTAGAGTTCTTATTGGAGTATGATTTTGTGAAACTTATTATCAATTTCTAAATGAAAATTGTTTCAAAGTTAATGACCTTGTAACAAGTCGAACAAGACGTGAGACGTGCGGATCCATGTGCAAACTTTTAATAATACAAACAGAGTCCAAGGGGCAAGACAGAAAGATAATCCAGGTACACAAGCAGTAAACAGGAAACGAGACTATAAACGAACTAAACTAAGACTTACAAAACACAGAACTAAGAGCTAGACATACACACACAGACAGGTTAGCAGAAAACACAGGACAGGCTCAGTAAGGCAGCTAACACTTGGAGTGTTAAACGCAGGACCAGACTCAGAGCTAGACATACACACAGACAGTTTAACAAAACACAGGACAATACACAGGTGGGATCAAACACTGGTGGGAAGACACAAGAGAGAACAAAACACAGAAGGGTGAACAGCATACGCAGGATAATGCTCGGCAGAGAGGAAGAGGAAGTCCATGGTTTAAGTAGAGTGTGTGATTGTGTGATAGCTCTCAGGTGTGAGCGTGATTAGTGCAATCAGCTGTATGTGTGTCGTCAGTGCAATGATGGGAATTGTAGTTCAGTGTGCTGCGTGGTGTGAGAGTCAATATGATGGAGAGGCAACCTCTGGTAGCTATCGAGCGGAAGGCCACAGACCGGATTCGTGACAGACCTACAGTGTAATGAACTACCTACAAGTAAATGAACTACCTACAATTAATTTTCAGTGCAAGAAATGCATAGTCAATATTGATTTCTTGTTGAGCTTATTGGTTTGTTTGAATAACTAATCTTGCAAACAAACTATAGTAATAGTGATGCATCTCAATATTGTGGTGATCAACAAAGCATTATGGGTCACTGGTTACTTCCGAATCTGATCCACATGCCTCTCGAATGTATTTTACCTCATAGCACATCTCTCCTCTCCATTCTCTTTTCTATTTTGATATATATTGTTACGTCCCATGATGTAAATGTTGTGTATGTTGAGCAATCTGTGTCCGTAAACTTAAAGTGTGGTTACAACAACGTTACTGTTGAGACTGTGTGAGTCTAGTTTTGTGAAACCGTGTAGGGATTTGGGCGCCGATTTATTTGTGTTTATCCTCTTCTAAACTTTTCTCCTGTTTTTCTTTAGTCAGGGAGAGAGGTAAGATTATTGTCTTTTATTTAGTTTTCTTTTGTTAGGAAAGTTATTTTGTTATAACCTTTAGAAAGACTGTTTTGTTTGTTATTTTGGCATTTGCTCTCTCCTGACGACTTGGTTATTTAAGATTCAAGATTCAAGATTTTTTATTTGTCAGATACACAATTATACAGAGTATAACCAGCAGTGAAATGTAGATCAGGTCCGCTCCAAGGACAGTGCAATTATAAGGACAGTGCTTTACGTTGATTATCTACTTTGATATTGTATATTTTCAGTATGTATTCTTTTTGGTTTATGTTAAGCTCTTAATAAAACTATTAAGTACATTTCCGACATTTGATATTCTTTTGTATCATGATGTTTAATAGAGGGTTTTGTGGGAACCTTTATTGGAAGTGCTTAGGGTGAAAGTGGTAAGAGCTGGGATAGAGGAAAAGGAGATCTTTTGACTTTGTTACTTCCACTCTGAAACCCCTAGACTATAGAGGGGAACATAACTATATATATATATATATATATATATATATATATATATATATTTTGTAGGTATATATACCTACAAAAAAAAAATATATATATATATTTTTTTTTTATAATAAAAATATATTTAATATATTATTGAGAATCATTTTTGTGTTCTATATATAGATTATGGGTACATTTCTCAGAGAAATCAAGAAAATATGAAATTATATAAAAAAATTATTAAATAATATGAATGAATAAATGAAAAATATGAATTATTAAAAAAATATTTTGAACATTTTACATTGTTGTATTAATTTTATGACAAGTAATGTAACTGTTGAGATAATATATTATTGAGAATCTTGTGTGTGTAGATTAGATTTTTTTTTTTTACATTGTTGCATTAATTTAATTATTACAATTATTAGAAACAAAATGTTATTTGTATTTTTCTTGTTTTTATGTTATCAGTATTTTTTTTTAAATCAACAAACTTTGTTAGAAACTAAAAAAAATACTGTTTGTGCTACTAATACTATTTGTGCTGTTGCTTTATTAAGTGATCAAACTGGCCCTTTTTGCAGACAGATGATAAAATAGCTTTTTGCAGCAATGTGCTAAAACCCAGCAGAGCATCTTATCAAGCACATAGAAACAACTATGGCAGTTTTATCCAACCTTTGTATCTCAACATTTGAGTGCAGCACATTTCTAAATGAATAATAATTGTGAAAAAAGCTCAGAAAAATGCACAGATGGCTTCGGTTGGAGATCAAGAGTCAACATATCTTTCTCAACTGCGGGTTTGTGTGAAAGTCACTGCGGCACAAATGAAAACAAAGCACTCGGTGTACTGTGTGCTTACTATTAATACAAGTGAATGAAGTGCAGTAATGAAGGAGTGGGTGTGCGGCGTGGGCCGGCAGGCTGCTGATAATGGCCGGGATAATTTGTTTAATTGATGTCATTACTGCAGCACAGAGATGCTCAGCGTGAAACAGAGCAGAGGTTTGCTTTCAGGAGCATCGCTGCAGTGCTGCTATTCATTTCAATAACACCTGACACCAGTTAAGATCAGCGCTTTACAACAGGGCCAACGTTTTCACCAAACACAACAATACCCCATCCTACTGTATACAAATCACATATGCAGCATGAGATATATATTTTATACTGTAACTGTATTAAAGTCAAATTAAATTATTAAATATATGGAAGATATTTATTTGTATTAAATTGACATATTTTTTCTACCTGCTGTTAATGTTTTTGCAGTGTGACCAAATTACTGTTTCCCAAAATGTAATGCATCCTAATCTGATCTTTCTATTTTTTACCATTTACCATGCTTTACTGGGGGCAGTTGTGGCCTAATGGTTAGAGAGTCAGATTTGTAACCTGAAGGTTGCGAGTTTGAGTCTCAGGTCTGGCAGGGATTGTAGGTGGGGGGAGTGAATAACCAGCGCTCTCTGCACCCTCAATACCACGACTGAGGTGAGACCCTTGAGCAAGGCACCGAACCCCCAACTGCTTCCCGGGCGCCACATCATTGGCTGCCCACAGCTCCGGGTGTGTGTTCACGGTGTGTGTGTGTGTGTGTGTGTGTGTTTGTTTGATCACTTCTCACTGCTGTGTGTGTGCACTTGGATGGGTTAAATACAGAGCACTAATTCCAAGTATGGGACGCCACACGTCACTTCCTTTCCTTACCAGCTAATAGTAATTATTATTTTTATTTATTTATTTATTTATTTGTCATTTAGTTAGTTTTGGTGCTCCATCCATTCTTTTTCTTTCTTTCTTTTGATCCTCCATGCTTCATACTCTCCATACTTTATTAATTAATTAATTAATTAGTTAGTTGCGTAGTTAGTTTTGCTGCTCCATAATCTCCATCTACATTTATTAAGGAGGAGGCTATAGTCAAAGCTGTGCCTAAAAAGCAGCGCCTAGTTTTCCGGCAGATTATCGCCAGATCTCACTACTGTGTTGTGAAAAGTGTTTGAAGGAAGATGCCATTCTGGAGGATATTGTTACTAAGATCGAACCATCACAACACGGCTTTATGAGGAACAGATCAACTGACACTGCCTTGATTCAAATTCTGCAGCACTGGCATGAAGCACTTAACAGCTCCCCCAAAATGGATATACATGCTGTTTTTTTTTACTTCACTCGAGCTTTTGACACAACTGAACATTGTCGACTACTATATTCCTTAGCTGACTTGCATGTCAGACGACCCCTTTGGCTTATTGTAAGGAGCTATCTGAGTAACAGAGAGCAGAAGGTGAAGTGGGGCTCCTGTGTGTCTAACTCCTTTCCAGTTCCAGCTGGTGTTCCTCAAGGGGGACTTCTATCCCCTTTGCGTTTTGTCATATGTATAAATAGCCTGGATTCATATTTGCCTCCTTTGGTAAAACCTGTGAAATATGCTGATGATCTAACAAACACAGAGTTTCTAATGGGATCTTTACCTGGACTCACTCAGAAGGCCTTGGATTCTGTAGTGGAATGGGGACAGGAATTTACATTGGCAATGAATGGAGCTAAGACTGTGGACATGGGAATCAGTGCCAGGAGAGAAGACAACATTCCCTCCCCTCCCTCTCCTGTTATCTCAGGACAAGCAATTGGTAGAGTTTCCACCTTTAAATTGCGTGGAGTTCAAATATCCTCTGACTTGTCATGGGATGCCCACATTAAGTACATGATTTCGAAGGTGCGCCCCAGAATATATCTTTGCACTGCAAAAAAAGCAGGTCTTCCTTGTGATGTTTTAGTGCAAGTATACTTGACTTTTATACGGCCAGTTCTCGAGTATGCTAGTCCAGTATGGGGTGGTTTACCTAAAGGTCTCTCTGAGGAGTTAGAGCGATGCAGTCGGATAATAAGTATTCCAACTTCCAACTCTCCCAACATTGAGTGAGAGACATGAGGAAGCTACCATATGTACTCTTACTAAAATACTCAAGGACAGTTCATCACCGCTGCATTGTTTCCTGCCTATGGCTCCAACACCTACTTATTCTCTTCGGCGGCACAAGACATTTGTTGAACCCAGGAGTAAAACTAAACATCATGAACACTCCTTTATTCCCTGTGCTCTAAAATTGTTGTATATATAACTTACAGGTCCTTGATTAGGATGCCTTTTCTGTGAATCTGTGTTATTTATATATTCATATATATATTAGTGCTGTCAAAACATTAATCGCGATTAATCGCATCCAAAATAAAAGTTTTTGTTTACATAATATATGTGTGTGTAGTGTGTATATTTATTATGTATATATAAAGACACACACATACAGGATATATTTTGAAAATATTTACTTGTATTTATGTGTATATATTTATATTCATATAAATATGTTTAATATATAAGCATAACATATTTTTCTTAAATATATACATGTGTGTATTTATATATACATAATAAATATACACACTACAGATAAATATACACACTAATCGTGGGTGGTGATGGCGCAGTGGATAAGACACATGCCTTTGGTGTGAGAGACCCGGGTTCGAATCCACTGTGAGACACCAATGTGTCCCTGAGCAAGACACTTAACCCCTAGTTGCTCCAGAGGCGTGCGACCTCTGACATATATAGCAATTGTAAGTCGCTTTGGATAAAAAGCGTCAGGTAAATGTATCATTAATTATGCTATTTTTTTTATGTTTTTTTGCAGGAATACATTAACAGGAGGAAGAGAAGAAGGCTGCGGTGTGATGGAGGCTCTTGAAGAGGTGGATGCATCCGTCTAATGATTGTTTTACTCCACATGATAACTGCTGTTTCAGCTGTGTTGTTCTGCATGGGTCAAGCGGGTGAGGTATAAACACGATGGTGGGCGGGTGGCCAGATGAAATCGATGCTCTTATTTCTGCATGCTTGTGCCAGGAAACGTGTTATGAAGGAGCAGGACTGAGCTCTAGCACCGGAGTAAATCAGTAAATGCAAGTGAAGCGGTTCAGCGGGGTCGGCACGGATTTACACCCAAATCCTCTACAAACTGACCTGCCACAGGAGAGCTGGAGGTTATAACATCCTGCCGCTTGCCTGACATTTGATGCTCTGTCCTTGGAGAAGATTTTCAATATTGCATCTGCACGAAATGTGCCACTGGTGACTGAAAATTCATGATTCACATAATTATGTGCTTCATGCCAAAGAAAAAAGTCAGTAAAAATGGATCTTTGAGGGAGAAAATCGCTGCATAACGGGGTTAAACAATGCTTTCAGAAAATACATTGTAGAAAGACACACACACACACACACACACATAGTATATAAATATATAAAACCAATATATATATGTATGTGTGTGTGTGTGTGTGTGTGTGTGTGCATGTTTATGTGGTTTATGAGGACACAAATGTGTATAATGACATGGGTATGACAGAGGTATTACAATATGAATGTGGTTTATGAGGACACTGCCTATGTCCCCGTAATTCAAAAGGCTTATAAAACATACTAAATGGTGTTTTTTTGAAAATCTAAAAATGCACAAAGTCTCCTGTGAGGGCTAAGTTTAGGTGTAGGGCAATAGCACACACAGTTTGTTCAGTATAAAAACCATTACGCCTGTGGAGAGTCCCCATAAACCACAAAAACCAACGTGTGTGTGTGTGTGTGTATATATATATATATATATATATATATGACCCTGGACCACAAAACCAGTGTTAAGTCGCTGGGGTATATTTGTAGCAATAGCCAAAAATACATTGAATGGGTCAAAATTATTGATTTTTCTTTTATGACAAAAATCATGAGGACATTAAGTAAAGAACATGTTCCATATTTACATATTTTATAAATTTCCTACTGTAAATATATCAAAACTTAATTTTTAATTAGTAATATGCATTGCTAAGAACTTAATTTGGACAACTTTAAAGGCAATTTTCTCAATATTTAGATTTTTTTGCACCCTCAGATTCCAGGTTTTCAAAGAGTTGTATCTCGGCCAAATATTGTCCGATCCTAACAAACCATACATCAATGGAAAGCTTATTTATATGATGTATAAATCTCGATTTCGAAAGATTGACACTTATGACTGGTTTTGTGGCCCAGGGTCACATATATATATATATATATATATATATATATATATATATATATATATATATATATACACTAGTGCTGTCAAACAATTAATCGCGATTAATCGCATCCAAAATAAAAGTTTCTGTTTACATAACAAATGTGCGTGTACTGTGTATATTTGTTATGTATATATAAATACACTCATACAGTATATATTTTGAAATTATTTAAATGCATTTACATGTATATATTTATATTCATATAATTTATATTATAAATAAATATATTTATATTAATATTCTTAAATGTATACATGCATGTGTGTGTGTGTGTGCGTTTATATATGCATAATAAATATACACAGTACACACACATACTATGTAAACAAAAACTTTTATTTTGGATGTGATTAATCGCGATTAATCATTTGACAGCACTAATGCACACACGTGCACACACACACACACACACACACACAGAAAAATATTAATAATAATAAAAAACATATAAATATATATATATATCAATTCCTATTCCTATTTTGATGAGTTAAAGTAATGTAAAATCATAAGTTGCCATGGCTTACTGATCATATTTGTATAGTGTATAAAATATGTAAATATACATATGTTTTTATATACACACACACAAAAATTTGCTATTTGTTTACATTTCATACATTTTTAACAGTTAATTTTGTGGAGAAAATTGAGGTTGAACAGAAAGTTCTCAAAAAATAGAAGAAAATTGTATTTGTAAAAAGATTAATTTATATATAAATTGATGTAAATATTTATATACATTTTATGCATTTTCTAAAATTGATTAAAATTAGCAATTGATTAAATTAAAAAAAAATACAAATATATAAGAACAATATTTTCAGCATAATCTTCACTGGGTAGTAGCAGTTGGAAACCCCATTTGTATAAAACAGCATACTATTAAGTAGCATATTTTGAATTAATCATGCACATGCAGTTTTAGTAAGCTCATATTAATCAGTGCTTCTGCCTGTCGTCCGCAGAGCTTGATCTCAGGTGAAGCGTGAGCAGCAGCTCTCAGCAGTGAGAGGCAAGTGCTGTAGAGAGCTGGTCATGCAAAATCAGCAGAAACGTCACGGCGGCTCAGCGTTTGACCCTCCTGTGGCTGCTGCAGAGAAAAACCTGTATGTTCATTTCATCCCACAGCAAGTCATTATATCACATCATACTGTATGCCATTATTATGTTGACTGCCCAATCCAAAGAAAGTTCATTCATATGTCTAGCCCAAACTTCTTGTTTTTATTAACTACATCACTAGGCAATTAAAGTCACTCAGTTTTCTTTCTTTCTTAGAAAAACGTCAATTAAAGTATAGCGCATATAATAGAAGTATGCGATATGAGATGAATACAAAACGCTACAAAAATACAAGCTGTACATTTCTGCTTTTAAAACCTCTTTAATGTCTTACTTGATAGACTTTTATTTGACATTATAAGTGCTTTTCTTTAATGTATGTATATCTGTTCAACATTTGTACATCTTGAAATAGTACAGTATGTTTTTATGTTATGTATGTATCGTAACAGTATGTATTTTGTATGTGTTTTGGTGTCCTTGAATGGAGGAGTGTTAGTTGATGTTAGTCTTACTGATGAGATGCTGTCAAACTCCTGTCTGCTGGAGAGAGAGAGCGAGAGACATATGATGACTGAACACACAGAGTGTATTGATCATGAAGTTGCTGTATAGCCCAGCCACTCAAAATACAACATTTGTTCCCTGTACATCTGTCTGATATTGAAGAACTTCTTTAATTGGTTTGAGTGCTGTGATTTCCCTAGTGAGTTCCCTTGCTGTCTACTCCCTACATAGGCAACAGTCTTCTAAGGCAGCATATTAACTGAAATGAAACCTGAAAAGTGACTAATTTGAAAGTTATCCTTGGCAGACACAAACACCACACAGAAAGTATTTCTCACATGAATCAAATAAGACACTTGATTCACAATTGATTCCAATAGATTTTGACGTAACGTCACTTAGCTAACGGTGTAATTCTCTTAAAGGAACAGTTCACCTCAAAAAATTACATTTGCCAAAAAAGGTGAGTTTGTTTCTTCATCAGATTTGGAGAAATGTAGCATTCCATCACTTGCTCACCAATGGATGCTCTGCAGTGAATGGGTGCCGTCAGAATGAGAGTCCAAACAGCTGATAAAACATCACAATAATCCACACCACTCCAGTCTATCAGTTAACATCTTGTAAATGTCATGGTGCACACACGAGGAGGACACAGGAACACGCAGACGAGGATGTAACTTCAAAATAACAGTCTTTAATGACAACATCAGGACAAGACATGGCAGGACAAGGCAGGGCTTACAGACAGGAAACACCGGGGGTAGACCAGATGAAATCTAACTGAATAGACAGGACTATAAATACACAGGTAAATCATAGATAATTAGATGTACACGGCTGGACAAGAATTAACTAATAAACACATAACAAGGACGTGAAACAAACCAAATATGGACACAAGAGGCAGGAACACGGCACACGACAGAGGACTGACAGTAAAGTGAAAACTGTGTATTTGTAAGGAACAAATCCTTCCAAATAGAGTTGTCTGATCTGAATCAGAAGAGAAATATGCACAGATCAAGCATAGTTTATAAGCAAAAAAGTCCAAAACAGTTCAAACAAATATATGGGTGAATTATGATGTGAGAGACAAAAGTAGACAGTACATTTTCAGTAAATTTTCTTTCCTTTAATTTCCTTCATTAAGCATAAAATATGTTCTACACCCCGATATTAGGTAATTTAAAATGTGTTTTATAAGTTTGGGAACAGATTTCGTCTTTGAGAGTGCATAGCCTATTTGATGCCTTGCAATGCTATTCTATGCAGCTCACTAGACTCTGAAGCAGTTTTTCTTTTATTTGACTCTAGCATGTGTACAATGTTATTTTGAGTTTTGTAATTGGAGTATTACATTTTGTGGCACCTCAAATCCCACTCGTTTTGTACTTCTTCCGGCATGAAATGTCACATCTCTTTATGAGGTTTAGCTTTTTTAGAGTCTCTTTTTCTAGCGAAATCCTCTTGTATTCAACTCAATCTAACAGGCAAACTCCAAAGTAATTACGGAGAGATCTCAAAGACAAAAATAGCAGCGGCTGTCTCCTTTCTGATGCAGGTTACCAAACGCTGGTTAATGAGCGTTGAGCTGGGCCTCTTTTCCACCGCTGAGATTCGAAGGTGAAGCTGAACAATGATTTGAGAGCTTCCCTGAGCGATTTGCTGTATGTTTTCTGAACCGTTAGAGGTAATTACTCTGTTAGAAGTGAACTCTACAACAGGAGAGACTTGACCGCCCGAGACCTTTTGAGTCGGGACTTCAAGTGCAGCTAACAAAGCCAAAGTTTTTCTTTTTCATAGAACAGGAGAGAGAGAGAGAGAGAGAGAGAGAGAGAGAGAGGATATTGATTAAACATGTTTTTTCCTCATGCTTTGATGTTAATGAGACTGTGCAGTGACTCTGGGCGTGAGAACATGGCGTCTCCTCTGAGAAGCAGATGTGATCAAAGATACTCTCTGCAGATTCAAGCCGTCACAGTCGGACTCTCTGTCCTGCTCGATATTTGAACAGAGGATGAGCAAGTCGAGCTTGAAGTTAAATCCACCAGCCTGCATATTCATGAAACCCACTCGTGAGGAGCATGTCTTTGAAATAGATTCAGATCCACGATTGGGATTTTTACCTGTGGAATAGAGGGCTGCATTGGGGCCCAACACAAATCTCGCTGGAGCGGGCAGTTTTATCTTTATGCGTTACCTTTACTTGACTACACTCTAAAAAATCCTGGGTTAAATACAACCCAGTGCTGGGTAAATATTGGACAGAACTCATGCTGGGTTGTTTTCAACCAACAATTGGGTTAAATGTTTAACCCAACCGCTGGGTTCGTCCATATTTTACCCAGCATTTTTTAGAGTGTACATTTACTAAGTTACAATACAATTAGAATTGTGTATTTTAGACATTCTAATTTATTCAATTTATTTATTAAAGGGCCTGCAAATAAATAAATATTAATTGATTAATAAAACCTCAGTAAAAACTGGCAGTCATCTATAATACACCAGCATTGTGATGGTGAGTTTTTCACAGGCAATCCTATTTACATTTTTATCCAGTTAAGTTATTCAGTTGAAACAAAAGGTCTTTTCAATGTCTGGCATTTGCAAATGAGTGGCATCACTGAATGACGAGGCTGCTTTTGTGGTTAATTCAGGCGTGAATTGTTCATCTGCTAATATTTCATAAGCCTCGAATACCAGAACATCCTGCAATAGTTTGTTTGATTAATCATATGAATTCTATTTTCTTTGCATTATTCATCGTTGGCCATGTGCAGCAAGAGTAACTTTCCTATCTTATAAAATCTGAGCCCAGTTTGAGCCATTGTTGAGCTCTCTTCTGAAAATCTAAAGGAGACACTGTGAGATAACTGATGTTTTGTGTTGTTTTTTTTTTCAGGAGAAACATCTAAGGAAAAGATTGGATTTGCAATTTCAATTATGTCTAGGAGAAACAATTTAGAGACCTCATTTGTGACTTTTCTTCCCAAAATGTTCTTCTCCCATCTTTTCGGCACTTCATTGTTTATCTTCATCCTCTATAAAAGATACAGTGAGATTCGTTTTTTGTCTTTTCTTCAACATGAAGATGTTCCAGTGCTTTTCTCTCTGTCTCTTGTTCTTTTCCTCCTCTTCATCCGTTGCTTTGTCCTGTCAGGTGCATAACATCTACCATGTATATTATTTATTTCTCCTCTTGTTTCTGTCTTTCTGTTCTTCTTTGTGCTTGTTATGTCCTCCTGACAGAATCAGTAATGGCTCGTGTTCTGCTGGGACGTCCGTCTTGTGTGTTGTCAGACGTTAACTATCGTCATAAATTCTTGCTTTTTTCTTCTCAAGAAACGCCCACTTAGACAAGAAGAGTCTGATCCGATCACAGTTAGTTTCTAATGAGAAGCTTTTAAAGTCAGTAAACCTAAAATCAGTTAAAAACGATAAGAACAAAATAGAATGTGTGCACTCTTTAAAATAGATCCAATTTATGTGTTACAATGAAGAAATGTTCCATATTGACAGGTGTTTCCCCCGTATTGTGTTGTGTTGTGTTCAACATTTCCAGTTCTTTTTTCCTTAAAATGTGGTGTGCTTCAGGATATCTTGTTTATTTTATAGCCTACTATTTATTTACTATCCCACTTGTTTCTCCGAACCATTATTGCATCAGCATGGTAGAATTGTAAACTCTTTCTTTCCCAGATGTGTTTAAGACATAATTGTGATGTCGACACCCTCTCAGTTTAGCTAGCTGAAGTCTCACAGATAGTAGTTGCCATAGTTACCATCACACCTGTTTCTGCTAATGAGTTAACCTACTTCCAGATCCCTAATGTTTCTGGAGTCTTGCATTTGTATTAATGCATTTTCAAGTGCTTTTCCTTATTCTCAATGTGTCTGGGTGGGTCACGTTGGCTATGTTAAACAATATACTATAGCATTCTGCACATTAAGAGTAGCCTAAATATTGCTTAACATTTTTAAAATTAGAATGTATACATAAAACTGTATAATATGCAGCTATTTTTAAACAGTAGACTAAAGCACATTGTTGACGATCAGGATTAAGATTTTGTTGTGTAGTTTAGTGTGCAACATTGCAGAAATATACTATCAAATACTATGCATCTGTCGGTATAAACCTTTATATTATATTGCATGCTGATATTAATTTTGGTTTATTGATCACACTAGTCCATGTGCATTGCATTGTGGGATACAGTACTATTTGAGTATGCTTGTAGGCAGTGGCGTACCATGGGGGTTTAGTCAGGGCCTTCAGTAAGCAACTACATGCACACATCTTCTTACACATCTCTGTTACAGCTAACGCAGCCATATGCATATAATGCACATATTATGTCGCACACAGGCTCTCAACAACAATGATGGCTGATCAACAATTTCAACAGCAGGCTAGATTAGGGTGGGTTAAATGCAGAGTAAACTTTCCTACATGGATCAGTAAAAGTAATCCACCAATACACTCTTAAAAATAAAGGTGCTTAAAAGGTTCTTCACAGTGATGCCATAGAAGAACCATTCAGTCAAAGGTTCTTTAAAGAACCATCTCTTTCTTAACTTTTTCTTCAGATGTTAAAGGTTCTTTATAGATACATGTTTGGTTCACTGTAAATATGCTACAGTTGTGTTAAACCTGTCAGAAACATTGATGATAGCTGTGGATGATTTATGGTCTCCTGTCGTGTCTCATCTGTGATTGGGTTACTGTCATGTTTCATTCATCTGTTAGATTTAATGCAGCGGTTGTTTCATTTTCTTTCCAGGACACGTTTCAATGTCATAGTATGTGTGTTTTATGCTGGATTCCTGATGAATATAACATTAGCATGCACAAAGGCTTACTGTTTCTTCTGCATTCATTGAGACCCAACAACAGCCCAAAACCTTGTGAGCTGTCTACCTAGACAGCATTTTAAGCTGTGATCCTGTTCCAAACGTTGTCAAAATGTCTTCTTTTGGCTAGCATTACATTTATCCTTCTTGGAGAAGACCAAGATCCTGTAATGCATCGCCAGAAACTCATTCCAAGATGGCAGAAGAAAAAAATGTTCATGCACTGCAAAAAAAAAAAAAAATTATTATCTTGTCTTGTCTTCCAGCACAAATAGCTAAACTTTCCTAAATCATGACATTTACTTGAGAAGCAAAACGAGTCTTGTTTTCTGAAGAATGTATGAAAAATATGTGAGTTTTTGCTTAAAACAAGAACAAATATGTGAATGAATGAATGAATGAATGAATGAATGAAGCATTTATAGCGCTTTATTGTGTATTGCTATACACCCAAAGCGCTTTACAATCATATAGGGGGTCTCTCCTCAACCACCACCAGTGTGTAGCATCCACCTGGATGATGCGACGGCAGCCACAGCACAACGGCACCAGTGCGCTCACCACACACCAGCTACAGGTGGAGAGGAGAGAGAGTCACAGAGCCAATCAAGTGGATGTGCTAGAAAAAAAAAGAAAGAAAAAAAAACTTCAAAGGAAAAACTTTTTTTTTTTTTTGACCCTCCAAACAGCTATTTTTTTCTTGTTTTAAGTAAAAACTCACTTAAAGGCTAAATATCTAATGTCATTTTGCTTCTTTTTTTTTTTTCTATGTATCCGTGCATTTTATTCAGTTCTTGAAGAAAGTATTGGGAATATAGGTTAGTCTAATAAAATTGGCTATTTATGGACTATTTTACCCAGTATTTGTGTGTTGTCATGTAGAGTGATTCAACTCACTTCAGTTGCAGCTGCCTATAGGAGTCAAAGCATAATTGGTGTGTGTGAAATGCTGCATAAGAAAGAAAACAATATTCAAAAACAAAATATTTGAGCTGATCAAGTGCTGAATGTAAAAGCATCAGATCTCAGACATGTGGCTGTTGTAAATGTGCTATACAAATAAAATTAACTTGAACTTGAACATGTGAGGAGAACAGTGGCATGGTGTTCTGTCCTCTTCGTCAAGCTCAAAACTTTATAAATAATCGGCTACTAGAGATGAAAAGATGATTTCTTTTCATCTTTTCATCTTTTCTTTTCATCTCTGATTTCTTTCGCAAGGCAACATTCTCTTCGTTCTCTGCTGGTAAATAATAGATCCTATTTTTGTGGTTTAGTTAACACTTTGGTTGGACTTTTTATTTCACAGTTTAATGTTTTTATGCACAAGAGTGATGCGTGTCTTGAAGTGTTAAGTGTAGTTGTTTGGGCCTGTATAGTGTGTCTGTGTGTGTCATAGATAGCACACTAGTTAGTGTATGAAGACACACAAACAGACACATACAGTCTCCCCTTATGACTTCATTCCTGATCTTTGTTTCATTATTTTAAACATACTATTTAAAAAAAAAGTTAAGTTAAAAGTCAAATTAAAACAAACAAAAGCAAAGAAAAGAAACAAAAAGAAAAAAATATATATTATCAAAATAAAATAAACATTAACTGGAATAAAATATTACATAAAACTTTATTTTTTAGTTCCCAAGCAAAGTTTCTCATTTTAATTTAGTTTAACTGGAATGACTAAAAAAACGAAAACTGAAATATGAATTTGATAAAACTATATAAATAATCAAAAAACAAATGACAAAAACACACACAAAATGTGACAGAAATGTGTCTAAAAATAAGAACTAATTCTAAACATTACTAAAACCTCAGTGATACTAAAATAACACTCTATTTTTGCATTATATAGCATAATATCAAGCCAAAAAACACAGCATGAGCAAATATTATTATTTTTTTGGACTTAATAAGGGGCTACCACTGTTTTTGGGACACTGTATAATATGTTCTCAGGGTTGTTATAGTTAAGAGTAAAACAAAAACAAACAAACAAAAAACTTACTTGAAATAAAATAAATATTAACTGGAATAAAAAGAAATCAGCTAGTTGTCAAGGCAACGTTTCTCATCTTAACTTAAATACATAAAACTATGTAGAAAAATACTAAAAGTGACAAAAACAACTACATCTTCAACCAAAATTAAACAGAAATGAAAAATCTGTGATAGTAAAATGACACTGTATTGCATCATATAACAAAATATGAAACCAAGAAAAAATGCATTATTGGTATTATTATTATATTTTGGGGTTTTTATATTAAAATACTACTTATCTATATTCCCTATATTACTATTACTATTTTTGTATATTTGTGTATTTCAATCAACCCACTTTTTCATTATTTCTGTTTTTATTTCCATGACTTTGGGAGACTTTCTGTTTGGTATTTCACAGAAATGAAACAATTAGTGCTCATGAGCCTGATCCAGATGAAGCACTGCTGCCATCTGCAGGCCGAGAGGAGCGGTGCACGGAGCGAGCATCACCATGGCAACCATCAATCAATGATCCTATATATAGAATCAGCTGCATTATTAGTCCCAAAACAACTGTATGATTTCACCACGCTACTCATAATATATTGTTCAACTCCACAGGCGCACTGAATTATCCTTATATATTAGTCGAATCCACAGTATTAATTACCGATACCTCTCTTAAAAATAAAAATACATTTTATTTTAAATAAAAGAAAATAACTAAAATACCTAACTACATAATACTATTATTGTTAGAAATTGCAACAATATAAATCAATACATTTAAAATTTTAATTTAAACAATAAATAAACAAAAATCTCCTGGCCAGAGGAGAACTGGCCCCCCGACTGAGCCTGGTTCCTCCGTTCTGTCACAGAGGGAGTTTTGGTTCATTCTGGTTTGCTCAGTTGGGGACACTTAATTTCTAGTGACTATCGTCAATTTGATTTCAAAGATACTATTTAAACCAAACTGAGCTAGACAATGACATCACTGAACTCAATAATGAAATGCCTTTAACTGAAAATTGAGTGTTTAATCTTATTTTTATACATTACTGACACTCTATCCTCCAATTTGATACTGTTAAGTGCTTTGACACAATCTGTATTGCTAAAAGCGCTATATAAATAAAGCTGACTTGACTTTATATACACTACTAGAGCATAAAAATGGGATCCAAACACTGTTCTATAATAGAGAACATTATTATATATAGACCAGTGCTTCCAAAAGCTGATAGTTCCAGTCTATTTAAAAACAAGCAAATGTCTTCAGCTGATGAATGTGATACTGTAAAAGCCATATTTACATCAAATTTAGCTTGTTTACTCCTTGTTGCCTTTTTTTTTATTATTGAGAGAGAGAGAGAGAGAGAGAAAGAGAGAGAGAGGACATTATTTTGGTTCATTTTTAATGTTATTTATTTCTGTATCAAACATGACATACATTGACATCTTTGTTGAGCTTTTTGGTTCAAGTTCAAAGTATTATTGACTTATTTACCCTCCTGTGGTGGAAATGATTATGTCAGTGCATCTTACTGGTTTAATTCCAGGTTATAAATGTTAATTAATCTGGCATTTCTCAATGGAACATGTTTTCTATTAGATTATTTCTGCTTCCTCTTGCGCGGTATTTGCATTTGCACTGATTTTCATTCTTTATGAGGCTCTGATCCCACAAAGAGAGCAAACGAGGGGGTTCATTTGTCAAGAAGCAACCCTCTGACAGCGTTAACACTTAGAAAGAATAACTGTTCAAATTAGACACATTTTAGTCTGTTCGTTATTCAGCTGAATGAAGATCATTGAGAACGTATTATATGAGTCTTTATGTCAGACAGAGACAATTCATGTTTTCATTTTATTATTATTTTAATTATGTGGTTGCATGAGTCTAGCGCATGTAAATTCAATGCTGCACGTGTGAATATTATCATCTGCTATTGTTAGTCAACATGTTGCATGTGTAAAAATCACAGTGTTACTGTGGTAAATGTGAAGAGACTATGTGAACAGTAGATGGCAGTGTGTAAATATGAGCAGATCTCAGCACAGTTCACAGTTTTTCTCTGACTGAACTATCAACAGATTTAATTTAACTATCAATAATATAAGGGCATTTATTCAAGTTTAGCACTCTAAAAGATATATAGATATAATCTGCTGTATTACAGTTTTTTTATTATTATTATTATTCCTAATTGTTCACCTTCCGCCCTTTAAGAGAACTACAACATCCCATGTTTTCTTAAAATTAAAGGGTTAAAGGGGGAGGGGTGGATACTTCATGAATGCCTGGTAAAATAAAATAAATATTAGACTTTAGTAGGCCTAATTTAGAAAAAGTGCAATTCACAATGTTGCTTTTAAATAAATAGCTAGTAAAATAAAATAACATAAAATAAAATAAAAATAAAATATAATAAGCAGATAAATAGATAAACTCTTTAACTTGATTAGCTTTTCAGATATATATTTATATCTGATGAAAAATGTGATGAAACATTTTGCTTTTAAATAAAAAGCTTGTAAAATAAAATAATAAATAGTAACAATAAAATAAAAATAACAAAATAAAACGAAAAAAGGTGCACTGATGTTTTATTATTTTGTTTGTGTGTTTTTTTGTTAAATAGTTCTTAGACTTCAGTAAATAAGGAAAGTAGAATTAAGAATAGTCTTAAATAAATGGCTGATAAAATAAAATTAAATATAAAATAAAGTATTACACTTCATTAAATAAAAAAATGTGTTTAAGGATGTTGCTTTTAAATAAATACCTGTTCAAATAAAATAATAAAACGAAGTAAAAATAATAAAAAATAAAATAATATAATAAATAGATGCACTGATGAATCGATCAAATTAAACAAACAGTTGCATGATATTTCATCTTGTTTATTTTTCAGATTTGTACTTGTTTGCAGTAAATGTGAACCATTGCTTTACACCATTAAAATGTTCCAAAACCACATGTGTCGTGTGCGTTTCATATGTGTTTCACATATTTCACCTGATTTTCACATGTGGGTTTTGGTTCCTAGACTTGAGAGAATGTTGCTCTTAAATGGCTTGTAAAATAAGATAAAATAAAATAAAACAATAACATAAATAGATGTTTGAGCTTGATTTTTTATTAGATTTTTTTCAGCTTTGTGCCTGGTTCTTAGACTTCAGTAAATAAGGAAAATGATCTGCGAGCTGCCATCCTTTGTGCTGTTTGCTGGTTCTGGCAGGATTTCAATTCCAAGCAATCAGCACATTCTCATGAAATATAAACACATTTGCCTGGTTAAAGGTCTGATCTGCGGTTATGCCACAGGCCCATTTGACTCCAAACTGAATCTGAACGTGCTTGTGATGTTTTTCATCGCAGTTTCTGTTCAAACTAGACGATCATGTGCTCAGTGATCAGAAGGCAGGTGGCATCTTTACATTTCCAGCATCACTGTATGTGTTGTATTTATTTGTTCTTTACATGCACTGTTTGTCTTATTTGTGCTTTTCTCTTCAGATGATGTACACTTCACTCCACGGAGGCCTGAGATGACTGACCAAGCTGGTTTAGAGATGGTAGACCACTCTGGACCAGAAACAAACCAGCTACATTCCCAACCCAGCTTGTACTGTTTGATACACTGTGATTTCTAGAAGGAATACAAACCTAAATCTACAGACCTGGTATTTAGCTTGATGTTTTTTCTTTATTTCCTTTTTTTTTATATATATATATTTAATTTTGTGTTAATCTAGCACATTTGCAGGTGAACATGCAACACTTTTTTTATTTTTAGTTTTTTGTACCTTATCTGACCCTCTTTTACTTTGCCCTTCAAAACACACCTGGTCTGAACAACCATCCTACCGTATTTATTTATGGAGATATACAGATATTTATTTATGGAGATGTTGAACAGATGTGCTTGTAAAGGTGACCTTTAACATCTAGATGTTTTTGTTGTTGTTTTTTATCATGCTGTTCTTACATTTTCTGTAAATTTTGAAAACACAGTGATTTCTACCAGTTTGTTTGTTTGTTTATTCAAAATTCTGTAAATGGTTTAGTGATAACATTGTATTTATTTATTTATTTATTTATTTATTTTCATGTGTAATATTTATTTGCCCCCCTTAAAATGGAAAAGAAGATATTACAATGCCATGGTAAATACGAATGTTACACCTGTTTAAATAAATGAATAAATGTAATTTTTAATTATGCATAAATAAATTAAATAAGCATAAAAATATTTTGCTCTTAAATATTTATTTACTTATTTACTTACTGACTTATTGCTGTAAATAAGAATGTTGTTCTTAAACAATAACCCGGTTAAATAAAATAAAATAAAAGTAGTATTTAATAGTAGATAACAAGTTTTAACCCAGGACCCTTAATATAAAACTCTTAATTTCCTCAGTAACACGTTGTTAACTTTAATAAAGAGCATTAACATATGTATTGCATGAACTATTTACTACTTCGCAGATCAAGGTTAATTAGTTAATAGAATGAGATGTGATGAAGCCGTGTTGTGTTTTATATCCTCCAACAGCCAGACCCCAGTGACAGCGAGCGGCTCCGGTGAATGATGATGGTCGGTGCGGCGCTGACATGCGCAGTGCGCGGATGCTGCTCGGAGGATGTGTGTGTCCGTCCGCTGATTTCATCTCACACACGCGCTCCTCTCCTCCATCCTTCAGGGTCTTCCTCCGGAGCCGCGGCGGGGTTTTACGGTAAGTGAGTCTGTTTGTTTATGTAAATAAACGCGTTTGCAGCAGCGCGCGCTGGACGCGTCTCAAAGCTAGACGCGCGTGCAGCACGTCTGGAGATAAACACACGCGGCGTTGAGATGCATGCAGCGTTTTTGGTCATGCACACATTCGTTTTGGGCTTCATACGGACGTGTTCCAATCCAACAGCAATTTTGGACATAAATATAGTCGTGTTCCAAGTCAGCGCTAGTTTGGACATTAAAAGTGTGTGAAGCATTTTTGAACATGATAACAGACGAAATCCGAGTCAACAGCAGTTTTGGGCATCATATGTGTGCGTGTAGCATTTTTGGGCATCATAATAGACACTTCCAAGTCAGCAACATTTTATGACAATGATGCAGCTTATAGGTTTTGAGACAGCAGCCTGTGTAAAAGACGGCCTGTTGCAGTGAATCTCATGTTGGATAAAACATGTTGATGTCTGGAGAAGATGTTTTAGGGTTTTATTTTTAGGACTGTGTGATGTGTGGCTTTTGCTTAAAGCCAAATGTCTTCATGAGCTGATGATGGTGATGTAAAGAAAATCACTGATTTACTTACATGAACACTTGCATCTATCAAAAGCACAAGCTTTTGTTAATTTTCCGGTTAAATGAAACTGATGCATATGCTGTTATGCATTAATTGTTTACTGTATTTTATTTTGCGTTCCCAATGTATGTGTACTTCCATAATGTGACCTATTTAAGAAAACCCACAGGGTGGGACTCTATTTTAATCATGATTGGATCATGAAAAGGGGTGTTTCATAGCAGAATGAAAGTGGTGGTTTGGAGGGAGGAGGTGGAAAGTATGTGGGATTCATGATGTCAGATGAAAAGGAAAGTCAGTTTAGACACAGAAAGTTCTTACAATTTGATGAATGATTATGAAGTCAAACTTTTTTTTTCTTCAGAATGTGCACTGACACATGGAAGCCTGTTTCCACCACAATTCTGACTGTTTTCGTGCAGTTCTGACTTTATTTCTCACAATTACAAATTTACATCTCACGATTTCGAGTTTATCTCTCACGATTTCGAGTTTATCTCTCACAGTTCCAAATTTATATTTCACAATTCTGAGTTTATATCTTGCAATTCTGATTTGGTTTTGTTTCTGCCACAAAATAAAAAAAAAAAAATATATATATCTTACATTTATATCTTGTAATTCAGACTTTTTTCTTGTAGTTGTGAGCTAATATCTCACAATTATGAGAAAAGTCACAATTGTAAGATATAAACTCAGAGTTGCAAGAAAAAATTAGAATGAGATTAAAAAGTCACAATTACCTTTTTTTTAATTCTGTGGCAGAAACAAGCTTCCAAATTGACAAATAATAATGATTCAAAATAAGAACATTTATGAAGAGAATAAATAAGGTTGATTTTGTTTTCACAGAACTGTAAAATGGAGTATGTTTTGTTCTTCTAAAAACCTTTGAAATCTATTGTATAAAAGAGTTGTTTCATGACGTGAAGTTAATAAGCTGTGTACTAGTTTATCTGAAGCCTTGTATGACCCTGCTAGTTACACCTGTCAGATCAACTGTTGTTGACTATGATTGTCTTTAGACCAGATTGTCTGCATTATGAGCCCAGAGCGCATATATTTGTCTCAGGATGGTAGTTTGATTTGATTTTAGCATGTGCATTGCTAATGAGTTGTTTCGTTTAATGCAAGCCTTGAATGGAGCACAGCAAACTCTGAGCATTCAGATAACTAATGAATAAATTGATGATCTCTTATGAAATGAACCCCACACAAGTGTATTCAGGATGCAACCTAAATCTGTTTTCCAGAGAAGACACACTGAATACTGAACACATACAGTTTATCTGGGAGTTAAAAAGTTCTTGAGCACATAATGAATGAGTCTCTAATGCATCTGAATCTGTATGTCGGTGTAGTTTGCTGCAGAATGTGAGCTGTTTACTCTTATTAATTATGTTTGGGATCATAAAAGTCTTCATTATGTTTCCTAATGTCTTCCATAGGTTCAGTAAAATAAGTACAGACTTCTAAAATAATTTGCAGCAAGATGTGAAGTGTTTTGAGCAGTATAGCTTTAGAGTTATATATTATATTATCATATCTCTCTTATATATTTTTTTGCACTGTTTAATTTAAATTCAGAGATGCTATAGCTATTGTTGTGATGCACCGAAAATCGACATCTGAAAATATTTGGCAGAAATGTACATTTTGGTTTTGATAGGGATAAAAAAATATTTGCTAAATATATGCACTATATTAAATATTCATTATATTTTTACTTAACCTGTTGCTGTGGTTACTTCATATGTTTGAATAAATCTGTTGCTGTCTTTTTTTTACAGCAACTATTTTAAAGTTTCGAATTAAACGACAAATAGAAACATAATTAGATACCTAAAAATGTCACTTATTTGCAAACTTATTTAAATGTCTGCGTACAACTGTTTTTAAGTATTGATTATTAAATAAATTTGAGTAATTGATTGTTAAACACTTTAAGTTTCTGTAGAGAAAAATAGTAGGCTAATGTTGCCTCGGCAACTAACTAAAAGTTCATTTTTGTGAGTCACTTCTATTCAACTTTTCTGTTTTCATTTTAAAATTTAGTAATTTTATGTGTTTTTGTCAATTTTATGCATTAAAATTATTTCATTAGTTTAGATTTTTTTCAAGTTTAGTTATTTTCAGTTTTAGTTAAAATAATAATAAAAAAAAGTCACCTTGGCAGCTCACTAAAAACTCATTTTAGTGCATCGCTGCTATTCGTTATCTATATTCAGCAAAATCATTGCATGCTTCACACATTCTGCTTCCAATTAATCAGCATGTCATTATTAAACACATAAATGAGTATTTACAAACATTTGTTTATTGTCATTCAGTCATTTCCACAGATGTTGTTTGTGCGGAGCTACACACATATGATGCATTTACACTTCTCTTAACTGCATTAATACTGTGTGTGTGTGTGTGGCCGTTTTGCCCTTAGCCAGTCGAGCACACCTGTCTGTCATCATTTGAGCGTAATGACTCCATTAAACAGCAGTGACAATGGTTAACTGTAATGGAACGTTCTGGATGGAGCTCTAGATGTGTGCTTTGTGCTGTAGGTTGCAGTCACAGGTTGAATGTCTTTTATTTATTGAGTGTTTTGTGCACTTTCACTCTGTTATTTGTTTTATTTGCTGTCAGTTGTGGCGTCTATATAACAGATGTTCACAGTGAGTTCACATATGCATGTTGTGGTGCCGTTGGCTCAGGTGTGGATATTTGTCTCCAGAGATGTTTGTCTGTAATGATTTTGTTTGGAGCAGGCCTTGGGAAAATTAAATTAAGAATATAAACGACCGGCGCTTGTGCTGGGAATCCCCTCCAGGTCAAACGATGGAGGACGGGCTGAGCTGGCTGTTTTCTCTACTGCTGTTAGAGCGGCTGAGTCGTAAGAGTTTGAGCAGAAACTTCAGATACTTGCTGTGGTTGAGCTAAATTAAAGAAATGAGAATACTGTCATCGTTTGGCTTTCTTTTGTGGAACATAAAAGATATGTTGAAGAATTTAGTTGTTCTTTTTCCATGCAGTTGCAATAATGGGTACTGAGGCTTTCAAACTTCTTAAAAGTGCAAAAACATCATTAAACTTTCATAAAAGCAGTCCATACAACTTGTGCACCATATGTCAAGTCTTCTGATGTCTAAAAAAGTCATACAAGCTAAGAAAAAGCATGAGAAATATCAACTGTATGCATTTTGTGAATGGAGCATTGTTTGAAATTGAATCTTTTCAAGGAAAGATATTTATGTTTGTATGTTTTCTGGGAGATATGTTCAAATTTTATATATATATATGAATTTTAATCGTCATAATGTCTTCTATGTATTCATAATATTATCTACTTTGTTCTCACCATGAATATATTTTTTAATTTTTTTGCATTATTTATAAATGTCGTTAACTGATTGATTTAGTTAGTTAGTTAATTGAATATAATTGCGCATATTGTTTACTTTGTTCTCACCATAAGAAGAGATGCGACTGAGATGAAAATAAATCACAATCTGTGTTATTTATCATTACTTTACAATTATAGTATTTCTTCATAGCTTGATTAGATTTTTTGTTTTTATTTTAGTTTAAGTTTTACGAATTTCTTGTGTTTTATTTGACTTTAGTTTTAAAAAAATATGAATTGTTGCCTTGGCGACTAACTGAAATAGTTTTTTAAATGAAAAAAATATGCATAAACTTTTATGTTTTATTTTATATCAGTTAAAGTTTTTATTTTGATTAATGGAAAGTTTTAATAAAGTTTAGTTTTAGTTTTTAGTTTCTCGTCTGAACTCCAAATGATAGTGAGTAGCTTACATTTCAGTCTGTTCCTCACAAAGCTACCATATGGCTTCAGAATATGGCGCAAAAGCCAAAATGTACCACTTTAATGATTGAGTTTTATCGCGCGTTTGTCATTTTTGAAGCTTGAATGCCTGTTCCCTATTCTTTGTAATTGCATGGAAAACAACGACCAGGACAATGCTCCGAAATGTCTCCTTTTGTGTTCAACAGAAGAAAGAAAATCACATGACTCTGGAGCCTCATGCTGACAGAAATTTTATTTCCGACTGAATTATTCCTTTAAAAATGCAAGCCCTAATGCAAAACGCCACAGCAGTCAAAGACATCTGAAGACCGCTTTACAGTATCCACCAAAAAAAACGACTGGGGAAAAAAGCTTTAAACAGCAACTGAGAGATTTGATGGCACACAAGGAACATCACTGGAGTGACATTTCTTTGTGTGAGCGTGTGGGTGTGTGCATATTCATGCTGCGTGAGTTCAGGTGATGTTAAAGCGTTGAGCACATATTAGCGCAGAGTGAAGGTCAGGAACAGACTTATATGAGCTCTGCTGACATTTGCTTGGCATTTTTGATTCACTGACGTCTTGTGATAGATCTCCCATCCCTTGTTCTGGACGCAGGTGATTATAGATGTCCTGTTTGCTCTTTTGATGTTTACAGAGGAATTCTGAAGGTGTTTCCTCAGCAGATTGGATATTGGAAGCTCTAATGTTGCATATATTATTAATGCGGTTTCACATGTCTTCATGTGACAGCAAATGCTCTTCATCTGAAACCTACTGATTCTGCTCGCTAAAATCCAGGGCTTTGTTTCATGTTCGCTCGCTGTTCCAGGATCATGCTGACTTTATCTGTTGGAGAAGAGAAGCTCCCATCTGTCTGTCTAGTGATCATACCGAGCCTCTGTGGTGTTGTCAGACAGACCTGAACTTTGAAGCAGTCTTCTGACTAAAGTAGACCTGCTAGATATAGGCTGCTCATCTGTTTCCATGTATTCAGGGGCCAAAATGAACTTTTTTCTGCATCTACTAAAGGGGGGATGAAAATACCATCCATAAATATTCCCTTTTGTTCCTGATATATTCGTTTTGGTGGCTTAATATGAAAAGTATTCCATATTGGAGTGGTGAATAAACCTGATGAAGTCATTTTTGTTCACTGAGGTTGAAGTAATGAAGACCCATGAATTTTCTTTGATAGGTCTGTGTCTGTGTTTTGAATCACTCACACACTGTTGTTTCTGCAATTTGATTTAAACCAGAAATTATGTTGCAAATCCTTATTAACTTACTAGCATATGAGTAACTGGAAACAACAATTCTGAACATCTTATATCTTTAAACTTTTGTTAATTGGAAATGACAGCCAAAACACAACAGTATTTCCTTTACACAAAATGAAAGCTGCAGGGAATCATTTTGGAACTGGATCATATTTCCCTGAATTAAACTGAATCGCAAAGTATTTAAAGATTCACATTGTAGAATATCTGTTATGAAGCCATATAAAGATGCATTGCACACATTGCAATGCTTGAACTATGAAAGACATAATCATTAATAACAATTATGAAGCCTCTGAATATGCGGTACACAATGATTAACATGATTAACCTACCCAGATGCTCATAATTTAGATGTAAAAGCTCTGATTGGGATCTTCTTGTTTTCATGTTGGATTCTGGGACCTTTGCTTTACATTTACACGTTGCACTATCGGTCTTATATTGTGATTCTGCACATTTATTTGTTTGTTGCTTATATGAAATAATAAACTATTAAATATACCGTGTGTGTTATTTGTTTTAGATTAAATTACAACTAATGACAATGAACTGAACATTACATAACGTTTTCCATATAGAAAATTAGGTTTGATTTATTTTTATGTTTATTGAATTGAATTTTATTTTGTGGAACAGTAGTACAAAATAAAAAGCAGCTGTACAAATTTAGAACCCACCCCAACCCTTGGTAGACTCAAAAAAGTAAAAAAAAAAAAAATATATATATATATTAATAGATAAACAAATAACAAAAATTTTACAAAGATTTTAGAAAAGAAGACACAACATTAAAAGCTGAAAGCCATGAATTATCAGTTTTCACGTTAGATCCATGTATACGAGAAGTAGAGAGTTCCATTGAGATAATGTCCAACAAATACACCGTCCAGGTTCGTCTGTCCATTGTGTGAGGAGGATTCCAACGGTTGACCAGAATTTTTTTGCTGCTGTGAGAGCAGCTAAAAGTCAAGATCTTTGTTGGACGGACAAGGTGAAGTCCCAAAAGTCATTCATGAAAAAATGGCGCGGAGTCAAACATATCTCAGTACCCAACAAATATGAAATTAGGTTTGATTATTGATACATTTTTAATACTTATATTACAAACTAACAAACATACTGTATTCATATTATTTATTTTAATAATGATTAAGTTACCAGTAACTACAATACAATTAACATTAACTTGACTATTATGATTTTTGTTGCAATATTGTTTATATTTATTTAAAATACTTATTAAATAATAAACTACTAAATATACTGTATTCATATTCGTTGTTTAATGATTAATACATTATCACTAATCACAATAAAACTGCATAACATTTTTACATATTTATATATTACAATTCAATTTAATAAATATATTCTTTGTTTAATAAAGATTATAAATATTAATGTTACCAGTAATCGAAATAAAATTAACATTACGTAAATATTTCCATATAGAAAATTAGGTTTGTTTATTGATTCATTTTTAATACTATTAAATTCTAAACTAATAAATGTACTGTACTCATATTTTTTTTATTTTAATAAAGATTATTGATTAAAGTACCAGTAACCACAAATAAAATTAATATTAACTTAATTAGGTTTGTTTGTTTGTTTATTTCACAATAAAATTTTAATTGCTTAACTTTTTCCCATATAAATTTTTTTATTTATTTATATATAAATATAAAAATAATTAATTTCTAAATGTATTTATTTGTAATTTATTTGATTTAATACTTACATTGAATAATAAGCAAATAAATATACTGCATTCATGTTCTTTGTTTAATAAAGCTTATTACTTAACCAGTAACCCTGTCACAAAAAAATACATAATGGTTTTTCTATATAGTTTATTTTTTATTATATTTAATTAATATATACATCGAATAATAATAATAATAAAAAGCTTCTTTTTCATTTCTAGTGACTAAATTAAATGTCATACCTATAGGTAAATTTGTCTTCCCTCTTCCTTCTGACTGCCCCAAAAATCTTCTGTTTTTCCCACAAACCGCAGCAGTTGAAGCTGGTGTAGGTAACATTAGGAAATGTTTCCCTTGTCACTGCCTCGCCTCTAAGGAATTAGAACAGATGCTTTCCTCGTTGCCATGGCAACAATTTTTGATCAAGTCCAGATGGTTTGTTGTAACATCAAAAAGGAATGTCCCAACATTCCATGACCCGACAAACGCTACATTTTCCGTGAGCAGTTATTTTTGCTGGGACAGCATGAACTGGCCTGTAGATGGTCTGGAATCTCATGTCACGAGCAGCAGATTAGCATTTCCCCTCGTAATGATGTTAGTGTGGATCTGAGTTTAATGAATATGATGCAGTCAGATGTTACACACTCCATTTATAGACACTCTTCTCTCTTTAACTGGCAGAGAAATGTCACTTGACCCCTTTTTATAAACTCAGTGTCGCGCTGAAATGAAAGGACAGCGATGCAGCGAGGCCATTGAATTACACGCTCTTACATGCCTCTTTTTTCCGGTTTATTCTCAGTGATTTAGAAGAGCATTAAGAGATGCTTTAATAGCATCTTTTATTTCACTTTAGTAGCAAAAATTCTGTTAAAGTTGAATATTTTTTAATAGATGTATGGATTCAAAACTTATTCAGGAATTCATTTGCATCATCATTTGTGACCCTGGACCACAACCCCAGTCATAAGGGTAAATGTTTCGAAATAAATAAGCTTTCCATTGATGTATGGTTTGTTAGGATAGGACAATATCTGGCCGAGATACAACTATTTGAAATCTGGAGTTTGAGGGTGCAAAAAAATCTAAATACTGAGAAAATCACCTTTAAAGTTTTCCAAATGAAGTTCTTAGCAATGTTACTTAATCAGTTTTGAAATATTTACAGTAGGAAATTTACAAAATATCCTCATGGAATATGGTCTTTACTTAAAATCCTAATGATTTTTGGCATAAAACAAAAATCAAAAATTTTGACCCATACAGTGTATTTTTGGCTATTGCTATAAATACACCCCAGCGACTTAAGACTGGTTTTGTAGTCCAGGGCCACATTTTAGTTGTAAATAAGATTATTGTAGTACATAATACAAGAAAATACTATTTCAGCCCAGATAAGATGCTTCTGACGTTGTTTCTGTTTCAGAAGTGGCTTGGTAGCCCTTTTCCTGAAGACGTCTGAGCGTGGAGACTCTTGATGCAGTGACTCCAGCTTCAGTCCACTCCTTGAGAACCTCTCCCAAGTGTTTGAATCAGCTTTTCTTGACAGTATTCTCAAGCTTGCGGTCATCCCTGTTGCTTGTGCACCTTTTCCTACCCAATTTCTTCCTTCCAGTCAACTTTGCATTTAATATGCTTTGATACAGCACTCTGTAAACAGCCACAGCTTTCAGTGATGACCCTCTGTGACTTACCCACTTTGTGGAGGGCGTCAATGTTCGTCTTCTGGACCATTGCCAAGTCAGCAGTCTTCCCCATTATTGTGGTTTCAAAGAACAAGAGATATCCGCAATTTATACTGTAGGGATGGTCATTAACTGAAACTCAAATGTAAATATTCTAATATTTTTAGATACTGATTTTTGACTTTCATGAGCTGTAAGCTCTAATCGTCAAAATTAAAACAAAAAAACTTTTGAAATGTTTTACTTTACATGTAATGAATCTAAAATATATGAAAGTTTCACTTTTTTAAATGTTACAAGAAAAAATGAACTTTTTCAGCATATTCTAATTTTCTGAGATGTACCTGTAAGTATTATGCATTAATTATTCATTATTGCAAAGTCTAACTGAATTTGCTTTGCTAAAGTTGCAGCTTGGTTGAAATGATTGTTCCTCTGAGTCAGACTTCAAAGCCATTTCAGAGCAAATATATAAACATTATAATGAATAGTCAAATAGCTGAGCAATATTGAGATTCATGCTTTATGTCTCGTGTCAGTGAGCTGTCATCTTCATGAGGATCGCGCTCAGATCAGCTCTTCCAGAAACACACGAATGTGTGGAGTTCCACTTTATTGATTCTCTGCGTGATTTGACGGTTGAGTCTCAGATCAGCGTCGGTGTTTGTCGTTTTCTTGTCATCGCACATGAGTGACATTTGGACGAGTCTGCATTGGGTGTGTGCGTGATTGCTGAGAGTGACTGATGCTGATGTAATTACTGTCAAGTACTGACACCTGTTACTGAGCACAGCGCCGTGTGTTTGCTCATCTCTGCTCCCAGCATGCATATGAGGAGGAAGAAGATTCATTTAACAGCCTCCAAAAAACAGCACAACTTCAGGCTGTGCACCGTTCAGAGTTGAACTAAGATTGCCTTTTAAATTACAATCTAATTCTTGAATTTCAGGTGAGTTAGCAAACAGAATGCAGAATTGCATCATTTAAAAGTTTGGGGTTGGCAAGATTTTTTTTTTTTTTAAAGAAGTCTCTGCATTTATTTGATCAAAAATACAGTAAAATAGTGAAATATTATTACCATTTAAAATAGCTACTTTCTATTTGAATATGTTGTAAAATGTCATTTATTTCTGTCATGTAAAGCTGAATTTTCAGCATCATTACTTCAGTCTTCAGTGTCACATGATCCTTCAGAAATCACTCTAATATGCTGGAGCTTCTGTCACTACAGCAAATTCCTTGTATGTGTAAACATACTTGGCCAATAAAGCTCATTCTGATTCTGATTCTGATTCTGATTCTGATTTGCTGCTCAAGAAACATTTCTGATTATCAATGTTGAAAGCTGATAAAAAATAAAATTATGGAAACTGATACATTGTGTTTTTCAAAATTCTTTCATAAATATAAAGTTCAAAAGAACAGCATTTATTTGAAATAGAAATCTTCGGGAACATTATAAATGTCTTTACTGTCACTTATGATGAATCTAATGCATCCTTGATGAATAAAAGTATTAATTTCACTCAGTAATAATAACAAAATAATCGTACCAATCCCAAACTTAGCAATATAAATGTTGAACCGAATCAATAATACAAAAGTTTGAAATGAAGAAACCTCCCACATGTAGTTTCAAAGCTGTAAGACTTTTTTTCTTTGCTATACAGCACAAAAGGAGGTGTTTAGCTGTATCTTTGTTTGGATTTGGTAGTTCAGCATCCACTGGTCACTTTCATTGTATGGAAAAGAGCAGCATCTAAAACTCCTTTGTGTTCCTGTTGTGGATACATTTTTCCTGGATGACATGAAATTGAGTAAATGATGACAAAATATAAATTTTCTACCCACAATCCTTTTCATTCAAACACATAATAACTCCGCACACACAAGTACACACTCTATCAATCTAAAGTAATGGACACAATGATGAATACTGTCTTTAGTCTCAGTAATATTCCGTCCTAATGACCTCCACTGTCTTATTTCATCAGTTCGGCTCATATATATCGGTTCAAACCCTGTGCTGGAACAGAGGAGCAGCAGTAAAGGTGAAGTTCATTTATCTTGTGTTATAAGATAATATCAAACGCTGCAGTCAGAAGGACTCTATCAGAAGTGATTGGATCACAGCGGCCTGATCTCTCCCATATTATTCTGACCCTCTATTGGTCCATCAGGAATGATTCAATAACTCTCAGTCTGACATCCAATAAAGAGTGAGGAGAGAATCCTATCTATCTATCTATCTATCTATCTATCTATCTATCTATCTATCTATCTATCTATCTATCTATCTATCTATCTATCTATCTACTGTCAATCCATTCATCCATCTATCTGTCTGTCCATCTATTTGTCCCTCCGTCTGTCCATTCATCTTCTATCCATACATCCATCCATCCGTCTATCTATCCACCTGTTTGTCCATCCATCCATCCTTCTATTTGTCTGTCCGTCCATTCATCTTCCATCCATCCGTCTGTCCGTCCATACATCCATTGTCAATCCATCCGTCTATCTATCCACCTGTTTGTCCGTCCGTCCATCCATCCGTTAGTCTGTCTGTCTATCTATCCGTCCGTCCGTCCGTCCGTCCATCCATCCATCCGTTTACTCGTTTTCTTGTAAGAATGATTTTTGCAAATGATTCACAGAAATCCGTTCTCTTCATTTTCACACCACTCTTCATGTTGTAGAATGCAACAGTTTAGATAAGAATGGATTTATATCTATATAGAGATATAACTCTTCTTATCTATATATCTAGATCTTGTTATATAGCTTTTCATTTAGTTTCAGTAACTGGTATTTTGTTGCAGAATCTGTCATATAATTACATTTTTGATTTGTACAAATGTTAGCTCAAAGAAACAATAGTAGATGCTTTACAGTTATGCATTTGGCAGATACTTTTATCCAAAGTTTTTTACATTGCATTAATGTTAAATATTTTATCAGTTTATGCATTCCCTGAAAATCAAAGGACAATTAATGCAATTAATGCAGGACAATCTGTTTGTTACTGTGTAATTATCATTTCAGAAATGCCGATCTACCAATACAGTGGAAGAATTTCATCAGCGTTCATTCATTCTTTGCGAATGCAGCATGTGACTCCAGCAGCTGGAGTGGAATCTCGTTACTCAGATCGGACCGCTGACTTTTGGAAACTCTTTGTTAAAGCTTGTGGAGAGGCGCTGATAGAAGCATCTCTCTCTCAGTGGAGCTCATTTCCTCTAACAAGAGCTGTACAAACATGACATTCAGCACTAACAGCCCCTAATAAGGCTCATTCAGGCGTCCTGACAGCGCCAGGGCCGCTGGAGTCGTCCGGTGTGTCAGCTCATCGGCAGCTTTCGAGTGGGAGGCCTGCCTGAGGAAAGATACGGCATATTAAGTGTCGGTGTTGTGATGGGAAGCGTGCGGGAGAACAGTGTAGAGTACTGCTCGAGTGATGCAGTGGAGGCAGCGTTGGTTCGTTATTCGTTGGCACTAATGAACTAATGTCAGGCATACGGAGGCTTTATCTCTACTGCTTTAAGGCCTCATTATGAAGATATTTGCGTAGAGGTTCAGAGTGCACTGGATATGACAGTGTAACATGAAAGCAATTCAACGAGGATGCATGTTTGGGTTTGTGTGTGCATTAGTACACATGATGACTCGTGTACAGCGTTCATCACTGCTTTCAAATGCCCAGATGAATGCCCTGGACCTGTTTTTTGCAACTAGTGCACATGATTATGTTGCTTGGGAAGATGTAGAGCTGCATGAAATTGGATATTGGATATTTCATTGAGCATTTTTACATTTAGATTACCTTTGCCATCAACTTTACATGAAAATAATCTTTAAAAGCACAAAGAATTTCATAATACTGTCAGGTGTAATCTTGAGCTTAATGTGATCTTAATTTTTTAGTGCTGTGATGCCTAAATTCACTTGTACAAATCTTGTAAAGCATTTAGTCTTTTATTTTATAGTTTAGTTAAGTTTAGTTTGTTTTTCATCTAATGTTTAGATTTAATTTAATCTTTATTAAATTATCACAAATGTTTTTAATAGTTCTCGTTTTACTTAGCGATAATAACCCTAGGCCTAAATAAAGGTGCATCCCTAATAATATGCCTTGTTTTTGCATAAGACAGAATTTCCTGTTTTCATCATGGTTAAACCAATCCTAGAATGCACTGTGAAGATCTCTGTGAAAATATTCATAGATAGCAGATCTTCTGAAAAAAAGAAGAAAAAAAAGATGTTTGATGATGCAAAACTTTCCGTCATGATGCTATGGGGTTTTATATATTGTTTGTTAATGTGTTGCTATGTGGTTGCTAGGGTGTTCTGGTCCTGGTTGGTTACTTATTGGCTAAAGTCAAAATAGCCCACCCACATGTCTCTGTGATTTCTGGTCGCTATAGATATGTCTTGATTTGAAGTTCATTCATGTCTAGATCACTGACACTAAATATGAGTAACACTAATAATGATTCTTGCCTTTGCAAACACTAAATACACTGTTAAGCCACAGGCCAAACTCTTATGCAGGCTTTAAGTTGGAATAAGGCAGAATGTTGAAATGGCTTTGATAAGCTCTCACTGTGCTCATGAGCCTAATTATGCAGATTGTCTTGATCCATAAATTTGACATTTCCAGAAGACTCTCATCTTCTTACATGTGTTTAAATAAACAATAGAAATCGCTGCACGGCGGCGGTTACTGTTATTCATCTTCTTGATTCACCCTCCTCTTCAAAGCACCGTGTTTGAAAGCCCTTTTCACTGTTTTAAGCAACTGCGGTTATCCCAGAATCCCTCTTTCATCTGCAGATGAAAAGAGCAAAACGAAGGGCACTTGCTTTTTACACTTTTTAGCATTTTTACTCTGCTTTAAAGGGATAGCGCACTCAAAAATTAAAATTTGCTGTTAATTTACTCACCCTTGGGATATCTAAGATACAGGTGATTTTTTTCTTCAGTAGAACGGTAAAGAAGATTTTTAGCTGAATTGGCGATTCATAACATGCAAGTCCATGGCTACCTGCATGTTGAGAATCAAAAAAAGCATATAAAGTAACACAATATTAATTCCCATGGCTCCTGATGATATATTGGGGTCTTATGAAGCAAAGTGATCAGTCTGTGCAAGAAGCTGAACATTATTTACAACATTATTACCTGTAATCCAGAGCCTCAGGCAAACGGTCTGAAGTGATGTCCGATTCACGAATGAATCATTCTTTTTAGTGAACTAGTTGAATCAGTTCACCAAATTGGACTGATGATATGCATGATGTGATATGCGCATGCGTAAACTGAAGGGGCAAACTGAAAGATTTTATGGCTTTTCATTATGTAAAATGGTGAGCTGCGAAGACGAGTTTATTCACTTTATATGCTTTAGATGTAAAACATCCATGTTTCACATCATTATTGAGTGCTTTAATAATGTAATTGTGTATACTTTACGTCACTGCATGATTGCAAACTGTCCAAAAGAACCAGTTCACTTAAAAAAATAATCAGATTTCCTCATTTGCCTGAGGCTCTGGATTACAGGTAATAATGTTATAAATAATGTTTAGTGTCTTGCACAGGCCAATCGTTTCACTTCATAAGACCTCAATATATCATCAGGAGCCGCTGGTATTAATGTTGTGTTGCCTGTATATGTTTTTTTGACTCTCTCAGTGTGGTAGCCATTGACTTGCATTTTATGAATCCTCAAGGACCACAGTTTCAGCTAAAAAATGTCTACTCAAGAAACATGGCCTGATGATGAGTAAATTTTCATTTTTGGGTGAACTATTTATTTAAGCTTACTTGTGAGGTTTTTGATACACAGAGGATCTGATATGAACCTTCGTGGTCCATGCTTGCCAAAATAACATGAACCAGAAACTTGAAGTTGAGCTCTTTAGACTGTGGTCAGGAAGAAATAACCTAGTAATACTCTAAACCATGCAAAATGCACAGGCAAGCATGCATGTTCTTTACAGTTTGTAAAAATCCATTAATATTGTGTTGTAGGCCTCCACAGATAAGACTCTTTTTAGCTGCATTGATTTTAAAAGGCTTAGAGATTTATTTTTTAACTGCTTCCTTGTGCATCTCAGCTGTGGCATGCTCCTGTTCTCCTCTATTTCTCCTTTGTTCACGCTTCTTTAATTAGGCTGCTAGTTTGGATGTTTATCGACACTGAAACCTTCTCCATGGATAAGGATTGTCTTTAGGATTAGTTGAAGGATATAGGGTGAGTTTTGTATTAATGTCTGTATCAGATCGCTGTGCTCGATTTAACTGGGATTAATTGAGCAGCAGGATCACACACTCAGCGTCTGTGTACAGTAGAGACTTCTTGCGTCATCTGTATGGAAAACTTTCCCACAGAAAGGCTGACGCTCTCTTTAAAGCAGAAGTTTGGTTTTGCTTTTAAATTCCTACCCATAACCTTTAACTGTGAGAGAATCCTGTTCTTGACGCCACTTTCAGCCTGTAGTCTGTTTGGAAAACCCTGCAAGTCTTCATGAAATAAAAATAGACCAGTTTACTGTTTAATAAATCTGCTTGTTCTTGCTCTCATTCATCAATGTGCATTATCTGAAGAAAAACATGTAAACGAGCATTCAAAAGTGTGGAGTTGGTCATTTATTTTAATTTGTTATTTTTTACTGTAATATTGTGAAATATTATTGCAATTTATAATAACTATTCTCTATGTGTATATATTGTAAAATGTAATTTATTCCTGTGATCAAAGCTGTATTTTCAGCATCATTACTCCAGTCTTCAGTGTCACATGATCCTTCAGAAATCATTCTAATATACTGATTTGCTGCTCGAGAAACATTTATTATTAGAAGTAGCAGTAGTGTCATCATCAATGTTGAAAACAGTTGTGCTGCTTAATCAATGACCGAGGCAAAAATTACTTTTTATTTTTAAGAATCTGATTTTATAAAATAACTAAGGAAAATGAAAAATTAAAATATTCACAAATAATAAATATACAGAAAAAATTCAATAATTAACTGCACAGATATTTTTCAAATTAAATAAATATTACCAGTTTAATATTTAAATAAATGTAAGAGTGAATGAACTGCAAATCCCATGAGGCACTGCAAATGATGAAATCAGTTATAAAAAAAATTGACTAAATTTTTGTTTAAATATTAAACTGTTACAAATTCTATAACTTTATAATATTTTATGATATTTTCATGATTTTTTTAAACAACTGTTTTAATATTAAATCTCAGTCTTACAAAACAATGTATTTTTCAGTAGTATTTTTCCAATTCATTTTCTCCACAAGGATTAAAAAAATAATAATAAAGATTTTCAAGCCATGAACCAACCTAACCAGCTCAGATACTGATTTTGAAGTATAAAGTATATTTAGCAAATGTCAAAAATATATATATTCATGTAATTCTTCATTAGTACTTTGGAAATTAAACACAGAAGCATATATCATCACTTAACACCCTTATAGCTCATCTTGGATCAGTCATAAAGGTATACATTTTATCGTTATGAATCCATTTCTTTCATAGGACAAAATTCATAGGACTTTTACTTTCCAAACCTGAATGTTGCACTTTCATACTCTACAGTGTTATCAACATCTCAACAAAAATCTGACTGATTCTCCCAGTGAAGTTGGCAATAACCATCCAGAAATCTCTTTCAGCAGAAAGTAGAACGCCCGGATCTGATAGAACTTAATATAACCGGAGGCCAAACACGAGGTCAGTCTCTCCTGATGTTATTTCATCAGTCATGTCGTTCCCTGCTGAATTTTGGGGTGTTTTGGGGCAGGAAGAGAGAACGCAGAATACTTTCTTGCATCTGTCTGTACTGTGAACTGTAAAATAAATATCTAGAAAGCAGAATATCAGAGAGATCAGCTGGAGGGCTCTTATGCCTGGAGGCCAGTAAGAAACCAGCTAGCAATGCCGTAGCTGTACACAACTGTACTGTATCTCCACAGTGTGACGTACAGACACACAGATGGATAAATAAATAATTAAATAAAAGGACAGATAGAAGGAGGTTCAAACACCTCACAAAGACCTGAGAGTTACAAGACTCTTAGCCCTGGCTACTCTTCGGATGTAAAAGAGGGTAGATGTGTAAGATCAAGTATTATTATGTTTTTCCAATAATAGTCAACATGGTAAAGTGTTCATTTTACTTAATTCATCAGATCAGTAAATTGCCAGATCACTGCACTCGTGACAGGTCATCTTCAATACTCTTCTCCTGTAGTGTAGTCTGTGCTCTACTGTTCATTTTATCACAGATCCGACTGCTTTCTTTTTAACACCAGTCATGCGTTCAGCAAATTCAAGTGTTCGTTTTTTTCTCCTCTCTGAAATGTTTGAAGCAGGTTGCTATGGATACAAACCTGAAGTTGTTAGTCATAGTGATGTACTGGGTGTTTTTCACATGGATTTAACTGCGTTTTTTACATTTGATTAATGAACATTTTTGGTTTTGATTGTAGTTAGTCAGATGCTACATTGGTCTTCCCGAATGCAGTTGCCTAGCAGTTTTATTTACCCAAATGCAATTAATTTTTTACCTTTAATCCGATTGCAAGAGAAACAGTCTTGACGTCAATATTTGTGCAAATTTGCTTAACAGGCATTTTCCCAGAATGCTTTTGTATTGGTTTTGTGTTTTCTCAGCTTAACTTTGGCAAGAGCTGAGGTACTGAAATCACATTAGACATTCACAAAGCATTTATCCTCTATAATGTGTTTTATTTCAGAGTCAAACAGAATATTTAGCTGGAAATAACTGATTGGATCCAACATTGACTTGGGTCAGTTTACTTCTAAATAACACAAGTATTGAAGTTGAGTGTGTGCGTCGTCCTGCTGGAAATCAGCCATAACTACTAACTAGAAGATCACCGAGAAACATTGTAGCAACTACCTAGAACACCCTAGTAACTTTATATTTACACCCTAGCAACAACTCAACACATACTAGCAACTGCATTGACTATATCCAAAACAACAACAAAATAAGCTAACATGTGATTGCATTCATTCTCTCTTCATTCCTCCTTCCTTTACTTATGGAGCTGGTGAATTTCTCTTTTTTTTCCCTTGTTGTTGTTCTCTGTTCATTTCTCCTCCCTCTACTCTTAGATCTGGTGAATTTCTCTTATTTTATCTTTTCTGTCCTTCGTTTCCTCTGACTTTGAATCAATCCATCTATTTCTGTCTTGACTGTATTTTTATCTGGTTTAAACACGTCCACCACTCATGCTGCTCTCTCTCATCCTTCTTTGTCCACATCTTTAGTCATTCTTGTGTGCCTTTGTTCATTCAATCATTGGTCCTCTTGACTTTATTGATATTTCTGGTGGAGATTCATTGGTCGTTACTCTTCTTTTCTGGTCTGTTATTATGTCAGCCAATCAAATTTCAGATGAGGTTAAATTAAAAAACAATTAGCCACCAGTTGGTTCTATCGTGTTTCTGATGTATAATATGATTATACATTTGTGTATAAGTTCAAGTTGAGTTTTATTGTCATTCCGCTACATGTGGGGACATACAGTGGAACGAAATGTCGTGCCTCGCAGGACCACGGTGCTACATAAATACAGACATTTTTTACATGAAGTAAAAAACACTATAAACCTATACACAACTAACCTATACGGATGCTTCACAAATACTGTGCATGTGCAAAGAGAGACATTTTGAGACAAGCAGCTGGTTGGGGAACAGTGCAGGATGATTTGTAGTGCATGAGCATGTAAACATACATATATTGCTGAGTCTTTTGTGGGATTGTGTACACGCAGCAGTGTGTGTAAAGTGTCTAGTGCACATAGAGGAGAGTGTGTTACTACAGGTGGTTTGTACAGGCCCACTCACCTGTGTGTAGCACACTTCGAATTGCACAAAAAAAAGTTCCATACAGTTTTTTCTTTGGTGTGGTAAGGTTGGGTGGGGGGTGTTTGGGGTGGGGGGTGGTCCATGTTTCAGGAGGTAGGGGTTTGCATGGGGTTTTCAGAGGTGGTTTGAGTTCAGGGCTCTCACAGCCTGGGGGAAAAAGCTGTTGAGCAGTCTGGCGGAGCGGGCTCTGATGCTCCGGTACCATCTTCCTGATGGTAGGTGCTGGAAGAGACTGTGGAAGGGATGGGTGGAGTCATTCACGATGCTGTTGGTTTTGCTGGAGCATCGTGTAAGGAAAATGTCCAGAATGGAGGGGAGAGGGGCACCAATTATCTTTGCAGCTGTGTTCACTGTCCGCTGGAGGGTCTTGCGGTCAGCAGCACTGCAATTCCCGTACCAGACAGTGATGCAGCTGGTCAGCACACTCTCAATGGTGCCTCTGTAGAATGTGGTGAGGATGGGTGGAGGGAGACTTGCTCTTTTCAGCCGGCGGAGAAAGTGTAGGCGCTGTTGTGCCTTTTTGGAGAGTGACATGGTGTTGGTGGTCCAGGTGAGATCCTCTGTGATGTGCACCCCCAGGAATTTAGTGCTGCTGACTCTCTCCGCTGTCGATGGTCAGTGGGGGGTGGTCAACGGAGTTTCTTCTGAAGTCCATCACAACCTCCTTTGTCTTCTCCACATTGAGGGACAGATTGTTAGTGCCACACCATTCAGCCAGCTGTGCCACTTCCTCTCTGTAGTGCGTTTCATCGTTGTTGCTGATGAGACCTACCACTGTTGTGTCATCAGCAAACTTGATGATGTGGTTGGAGCTGAACTTGGCAGTGCAGTGGTGGGTCAGCAGTGTGAAGAGCAGCAGGCTGAGCACACAGCCTTGAAGGGCGCCTGTGCTCAGTGTGGTAGAGCTCGAGGTGCTGTGGCCGACACGGACTGACTGAGGTCTTCCGGTTAGAAAGTCCAGGATCAAATTACACAGGGAATTGTTAAGGCCCAGCAGGTTTAGTTTAATTATGAGCTGTTGTGGGATTATTGTGTTGAATGCCGAGCTGAAGTCAATGAACAGCATTCTAACATAGGAGTCTTTATTTTCTAGGTGGGTAAGAGCCAGATGGAGGGTGTAGGAAATTGCATCGTCCGTAGAGCGGTTTGGATGGTATGCAAACTGGAGCGGGTTGAGTGTGTTGGGGAGGCTGGTTTTGATGTTGTGCATGACTAGCCTCTCAAAGCACTTCATCATGATTGGAGTCAGTGCTATGGGACAGTAGTCATTTAGACAGGACACAGGTGATTTCTTTGTTACCGGTATGATTGCTGTGGATTTGAGACATGTGGGGACGACTGCCTGGCTCAGCGAGGTGTTGAAGATATCTGTAAGCTCAGCTGTGCAGCACAGTCTCTCAGTACACGGCCAGATATGTTGTCAGGACCCGCAGCCTTGCGTGGGTTAATCCTAGATAGGGTCTTCCTTACATCGGCTGGAGACAGACAGAGCGCCCGGTCGTTGGGAGGTGTGGGCAGTTTTTGTGCAGGTGTGTCATTCTGCATTTCAAACCGTGAATAAAAGTGGTTGAGTGCATCAGGGAGGGATGTGTCATCCTCACAGGCCTGTGGCGGGGGCTTGTAGTCAGTGATGGTCTAAATGGCTTGACACAGGCTCCGTGTGTCTCTGCTGTCTGTGAAGTGGTTGTTGATTTTTTTTTTGAGCATATGACCGTTTTGCATTTTTGATGCCACAGGACAGACTGGCTCTTGCTGTTTTGAGGGCTGCTTTATCTCCTGATCTGAATGCTTCATCTCTGGTCTTTAGTAGGGCTGTGTATTGGCCAGAATCTGATGATACGATGCGTATCACAATACAGGGGTTGCGATACGATATATTGCGATACTGTAAACAAGGCGATATATAGGGATATTTCTTATTTTAGGAATAGGATATATATTTTTTAGGAAAGCGGTCATTAAGAACACACCACCATATGCAAACCTTAGCAAAAAAAATAAATAAATAAAAATAGTTTAAACAGAACACACTGGGATCTGCATTTGCAATAATCAGTCCCTATAACATTAAACATTATTGAACCACTTTTTGTGCAGTAGGAGTAAAGGGGGAAATATTCAAGTGCTTGCATGATTCTTCAGTTAAATGTATGTATAAAATGTATTTTATAAAAATATAAAATTATAATAATAATTATATTAATTATAATTATATATTTATAGACTCTACTTTATAGGTTCACAGTTTAAGTTTACAATTGTGACATACAATGTCATAACATTTGATCTCAACAAAAAATGACATCTGCTTAATATCAATGAAAAATAAAGTGCTTGCAGGATTCCTAAAGAAAACTAAACAATTATAAAACAATAAAATAAATACAGATGTTAAACATTCTCAGAACTTTTCAACTTGGATTTCACAGGTTTTTCAGTTTGTTTATGTTCCGCGTGGAATCGCAGAGACCGCGACGTGAGCACCGCCCCAACTGCACAAAATACCCCCGAATTACGAGAGAAAGCTGCAGTTGCACAGTGACTCTACCGCCCGCCACACCCCGCGCAAAGACTCTTCAGCACGGGACGCGGCAAGCGGCAGAACCGAGGTTGCGCTCGCGCCGCGGTCCCGGGGCGGACATTACCACAAAAGCCCAAATCGTGCCACACTTCAGCTTTGTACATCGAAACGAGAACTGGAACAATTCTTCCATCCTACATTACTGGCAGCGAACTATATTAAAGCTAACATTAGTGGAGTGCCCTGATGCTAGTATTTCCTGTCACTGTTTAAGTTCAGAGATGAAGACTAGCAGTCGGGATATGAACTCAAAACGAAACAACTGCGATGAATCTTGTATGATTTTTTATTTTTTTTTATATCGATATTCCGTTTTGGAGAATCGATACAGTATCGCCAAACAAAATATTGCGATACTCACGTGTATCGATATTTTCTTACACCCCTAGTCTTTAGCAGCCCACGAACCTCTGCTGTCATCCATGGCTTCTGGTTTGCACGTGTGGTGATGGTCTTGGTGACTGTCACATCATCAGTGCACTTTTTGATGTAAGCAGTCACAGTTTCGGTGTACTCATGCAGGTCTGTGTGGTTGTTGTAGGTGGCTGCCTCTTTAAGCATGTTCCAGTCTGTGTCCTGGAAGCAGTCCTGCAGTGCTGAGGTGGCATTGTCTGGCCATACTGTTATCGGCTTTTGAACCGGTTTGGTGAGTTTGAGAAGTGGTCTATATGCTGGGATTAGCATAACAGTGATGTGGTCTGAGTATCCGAGGTGGGGGCGGGGTACAGCCTTGTAAGAGTTCTTTACTGTTGTGTAAAAGTCCAGTGTGTTGTTTCCCCTTGTTGCAAAGTTCACATGTTGGTAGAACTTTGGCAAAACTGTCTTTAAGTTTGCGTGGTTGAAGTCACCGGCTATGATGAAAAAGTTTGTTTGATTATTTGTTTGTTGTTCACCGATGGCGCTGTACAGTTCACGAAGCGCGTCTTTAACGTTTGCACACGGGGGTATGTAGGCCGCGACGATAACAATGACCGTGAACTCCCGCGGCAGATAGAACGGTCAATACTTCACAAACGTAAACTCCACCAGTGATAAATAGTGTTTTGAGAATACCACAGCATTGTTACACCAGTCTTTGTTGATATACACACACAAGCCACCTCCGCGGGTCTTACCAGACAGTAATGAATCTCTATCCGCTCAGAAGTTAACTCACAAAGTATTAGCATTAATTCAGTAGACTCTAACTTTGCCCCATTTGTTTGTCAAAAAGTTATGTTGCTGTATTGAATTTTGTATTCATTTTTACTTTTATGAACTTGTGCTTAGATCTTTTTTTTTCAAAACCATTCATCATAAACAATCAACATGGCTGCTTCAAGTTAATGAATAGTTATGGTCATAAATATTTTACTTAAAGTTTCATAACTCTTGAATGCAGTGATCAACTTGGGCAAAAATTGGTGCATCTATTCATTGTATGGATATGAGGAAGCATTCCAGATTTGGTGATGTTCAGACAAAAGATGGCGCTATAACAGAGCGTGGACCAGAAATATTAACATATAATACAGTTTTTGTTTTATACTCTCAGATAAACTTAAAAACGGTTATTTAAATATATGTGTACGCTTTACATATTGGTTTTGCATTTGTCATTTTAATTGTTAGGGAGAGGAAAAGAGGAAACCGGATCGAAAAATGGCATAAGCTCATGCATATGAGCACCACAACTCTATATTAAACATTAAAGCAGGGCTCTTTTTGTTCAGTCTGGCCCTAATTTATTTATTTATTTAATTCCTGTATTTGTCTGTCTGTGTTCTTGTATGCAAATTAGTGCACTAAACACAAGTATCCTTAGTGAGCAGTCTTATTTGCAGGCTTCAACACTGATGTAGTGGAACCGAGCGCTGGCGTTCAACAGTCTCTTATCGGCCACTTTAGATGTGAAGTGAGCTGCTCTCCGCTGCTCTGTGCTGTAGTGGATATCAAATGAACGATCGGAGGATACGAGCTTGTTCATTTTCATACGCCTCAGCAGATTTTACATTCATATTCTCTGCGCTCAATAGACCACATTATCTCTCCAAACTTTCTCTTGAGTTTCAATGGTTTTTCACATTCATTTTTGACCCCTAGTATGTAAATGCTAGAGATTGCGCTGATAAAACATGTCGCTGCAGTGTTGTGCAGTGGAGAGATTTTTGGAGGTTTCACTGTGAGTTTGACCGTTAATGGGTTGTATTCAACACTTTTCCATTTTATGTTTTGGCCCTTTTTGACATTAAAGCTGCTGTCTACAAATTTTGCCCGTTTTTTTCGCCAGCTCTGTTTGAAAACCTGGAATTGCAGCTTTTTGCGAAATTATCTTCCTTGCGTGGGGTTGTGAGTTGGCACTGCTCCAGCGCGGCAGTCAGTCACCGCACCGGTGTGGATATTTACTGTACTTCGCAATCACAGATTCTAGCCTACATCTTAGAATATATGACCCAAATAAGAATTTTCACCATATATTTCCATCTGAACAAGTAACAAGTCTGCCACGTTTGTTCTGACCAACTCAGGAAAAAAGCATTATTATAAATCTCGATACCAATGGTGATTAAATCTAAAGATTGGTTAGCTCATATCACATTAAACCCTGCAAATTATTATTATTGTTATACTTTATTCTCAAATTATTAATGTTAACAGCATCAGCATTGCGTGATTATGAGTATAGTGTGTATTAGCATGTAGATTTCAATTTCTGTACAGTCTAATCTAATCGTCATGCCATTTGAATTTCATATTAAGAAATTATTTTAACCCAAAAAGCAAACTATGCACCCTTTGAACTGGTTTTCTTTAAAATACAAATCTTGTGTAATGCCAGGCTATCTGTAATCAGAAGCATATTTAAAACTTGAATATAATGTCATTCATATGTGTTTCATAAACCCATAATCCTTTCTGGATTACATTCCGCCATCAAAATGATACATTTAATTATTCTAGCTGCTGTGAGAAAAGGCTATAAACATTCCGCCTCCTGCAAGATCCTCACATGCGATAGCCTAGTAGCCGGGACAGTTTCTTTATGTTTACAGACGTGACATAATGATGCAGCAGCATGCTCTAATTTCCAGCGAAAACCTACCCGTACCACTCAAATTAGAAAATATTATTATAAGCTAACCGTTGTGAATCGGGCTAAAGTAAGGCAATAGTCTTGAACACTGGCTGGTTATGTACTTGTTCAAATATTGATTTCGGATAATTTTTAACCAAAAAAAGTTACAGACTGCAGTATTCTTGCAATTTCTTATATTTAGTTATGTTTAGATATTTATGGCTATTTTCCACCTATTTTGACATTTAGAATTTCAAATATTCTGAAGCCTTTTTTCAGAATTCTATATGAAAATTGTTATTTTGGTAATTTTGCAGATTACATGATGATTGTCAGCAGATAGACACAGGACATAGAAGTAAGTGCAATACAATCAACAGGTGTATTGAGTAGTAGCAGAGGGGAATGAGATGAGCAGAATGTCCAGGTAAGCAGGCAGGGAATGGGGATTAGTGCTGACAGGTGGCGGTGATCAGAAATCAGGGGATTGGGATCTGGTGAATGTCGTTGGTGGAGACTGCGGGGACTGTGGTGACTCTCTGACAATGATAACATTTTAAAAGAATGGCGTTCAAGACTTTTGCCATAGGCTTCAGTATTTTTCTGTAAATCAGTGTAACTGTTATAGTTTTTATTCATATTTTGTTTTTATTTATTCATTTTTTTAATGTTTCAAATGTTTTGCTTTTTACGTTTTAGTACTTGAACTAAATGAAAGTTAGAAATGTTATTTTGGTAACTTACTAATTAAACTTAAAAAAAAAAAAAAAAAAAAAAAAAAAAAAATTTCCCCAGCTTTATTTTATTTCTGTTAGGAAACACACACACACATAAATATATAATTTTATTTCCAGCTCTACACTGTAAAACAAAAGAAAAAGTTGAGCCAACTTAAAATTTTAAAGCAACCAGCTTTTGCAGATTTTTGAGTTCTCTCAACTTATTTTTGTAGGACATTCTCAACTTTTTGTTGTATAAGCTTAAAACAACAAGTTGAGAAAACTCACAAATCTGCTGAAGTTTGTTGTCTTAAAATTTTAAGTTGGCTCAACTTTATTATATAACTTTGTTATATCTCAAGAAATTCTACTCTATTAGAAATAAGAAAAAGAGTTTGATTTTAATATTAACTCCTAAAGAAATTATAACTTCTATAACTATAAAATTATAAAGATATAAATAACTCTAAGTCATTGAGCTAAACCTAATTAAAACAATTATGAATAAGAACCAGTTCTCAAAAAAGAAAGTCCTTTTTCTTAATAGCCAAAGTCTAAAAACTAAGATCTGTCATGTAATGCCATATTATCTATTTTCCTGTTTATTTGAGCCAGACACAGAAAGATGAGGAAAAGGCAACACTCTTGAGATGGCAAGAAAAAGCAAAACACTACGATGTATGATACCTGGTGTAGAGCAGAAAACAATGCTAAATAGAGTCCAATTACAGGTGACAGGCACATTCGTATGGGCTGATGGGTAACGGTCCTCTCTGCAGCTGAACACGTGATCTGATTGGCTCTCGTCTGCATTACACACTGATCACAGACGCAGAGAGCCAGGTCTCAGACCTCTCGACTAATGTTGTGTGTCTCTGTATAAATTGAAAGTAAATGTGCTGAGATATGGTGAAAGACTCAGTCTTTCTTGGGATGGTTTGTTTTTGATTAACTTGGTTTGGCATATAGGTTGGAGTTAACGGAGCATTCTTATGGTTAATTCAATATGAAGTTATTTGATATGAATTTCAGGTCATACAAGCTCTATTATATCTACTCTAACAGAAAAAATAAGAAAAAGATTTTGATTTTATGTTGACTCTGAAGTAAATGTATTCCAACTCAGGTAGATGAGTAAGTGTTTATTATTCCGGTCACTGACTGCGTTGACCAGAGCACACAAGCGGCTATACGTCTGTTTATTTATCTACAGGACAGCACAGTCAATGAGATGAGATGAGCGCAGACACCACCCGCTGACTGTCTACAGATAAAAACATATGCATGTGTGCATTGAAAAACACTGGAGTTGGATTTACCTGAAAAAGCCAGGAAACATTTTTTACTCAGATGATGTTAAACTGTATGATTTTTTTTTATAAAAAATAGTGTTTAAATAATTAGAAAAAAAAAAAGATTATTGGAGTACATTTTATTGTTCAAAACAAAATACAAAAAGCTATTTCAATCTTTCTGAGTCTAAATGTCATGTTTAATTCATTGTGTTACTGTGTCTTATAAAATGCACATGTAATCATTGTTTTTAATTTATAACTTCAAAAATCTTACAAATAATTACAAAAAACTACAAGTAACACATTGAATTAATTATGAATTTTAAGAAGTAAAAAGACTGAAAAATTATTACAGTGTAGTAGTTGTAAATGAGTAAATTTTTAAATTCAGTTATTTTTCAACATTTTATTGTATTTCCTGTATTTTTCAAGTATTATTTTCTTGTAAAATGTACACCAACTCTGAAAAATATTTTTTTTATGTTATGTTATTTCTTTAGTGTTATAAGATATGTGTAAATCATGATCGGTTTGATTCTCTGAACTAAATGTAACACCGAAACAAGCATTTTCTGTAAAGCTACCTCAAAACAAAATGTATTGTGATAAGCACTATATTAAAAAAACTGTAAACTGAATTAAATGAACCAGTATATTCCAGGGAATTGAGCATGACGCAGATCCTGGCAGCCAGAAGTTTAAAATAAGTCTAAATGTATCCATATGTCTTTTATTTTCATATTTCTGAAGGAGAATCCGAATGGTTGGTGCCTGTGCTCTGATTGTAGGGTGTTGTGGGAAGTTGACAGGCCATAATGTGTCGTTGCTAAGGTGTTCAGAGTGAATTCTTATTGCTTTGTGGTTGTTTTGAGTGGTTGCTAGGTGAGTTAGCCCAAGTCAAAAGAATCTAGATGTGACTGAGGTGTGGAATTGTTTTATTTTGTATTTAATTAATTTATTTATTTTACATATCATACACTAGTGACTAGGTGAAAATGACAACTAGTCAAGAAAATAAACTAGTCAGTTTACTATCTAGACAATTAGTTGACTAGTTGGAAGCAATGCATGATTAGACTAGTTCAGGGCTGACCAGAAGCCACAAGCATTACTTTCACAACTTATGATTAATAGCAGTTATTGTAAAAAAAAAATAAAAAAAAAGCACCCTATTATTGGTTATTATTGGCATTACATAAAAATAAATAGCATTTTTAAAGTTTTATAAATTTAATTGATTAATAAATTTATTTAATAAATAGTTTTTTTCATAATTTCAAATAATTAGACATGCTTTAAAAAAAAAAAAAAGAATCCAGAAAAATGTAAATGTTATTTTGGAAAAAATAAAACAGAATTTGGGGGGGTGGGTGGGGGATAATGATCACCTAAATTCCCTAAATAACCATCTGTGCATTCCAAAATTCATTCATCATTAGTGTCAACTCACTAATCAACTGGTTAGTTGTTGATAACTGAATAGTTGGCCATATTCTTGACACATCACTAAATAAGTAATAATTCATAATTGAGATCAAAAAACTACATTTGCAAATGTAACATTTGTGTGTGTTTATGAGCTTGTGTGTGTGTATGTGTGTGTGTTATGCTGATCTGTCTGTAAATAAATGTTGGTGAGATTTATTCCAGAGTTGTTCTTGTTGCCCTGAGGAGCTGTCAGAGCTGTCATTCTCTGTGTTGAACGATGGGAGAAACGCTCTAATTTCGGTTATTGGTGACTCAGACATCAGCAGTGTGTGGGCCGAAGACAAGCGAGACACACACACACACACACACACACACACAGAGATTGTGGTGCAGGTCATCCAGCTACTCGTGAGAAAGTTGTGTGATTTCCTGCAGTGATGAGTGACAGCAGCACAAGCTCCAGTTAAACAGTCAGCCTAATTACTGCTCAGATCAGAAGAAATCCATTATGCTTTGAGAGTTGTTTGGATCAGGAGAAGTGGGCGTTACAAACCAGAATGGTTTATTACATTTTGATTGAAAGATTAGGAAGACCTTTCAGTGGAATAATGTGCACTGATGGATCATCCACAATAACACCACGCATTAAGAAAGTACTCTGTGTTTCATGTTGACTTAAGTTCTTTTATTTTTGACAGTAGTTGTGAGAAAAGTGAAAAGGGTAACAATAAAATAGGATTGCAATTTGCAAATATTTTTATTTTTATTTTTTGCTTACTTGTAGAACTTCACAATTTAGCCCAAAATGTTTGATTTATAAATCTGTTAAATCATTATATATATATTTCATTAAATCATACTAAACCATATTTTGGCTTTATTTCAATTAATCATGCAGCCTTATGATAGAAGTCGTCAGTTTTCAGTAAAAAGCAACTGATCTGCATTCAGTATGCAATAATGCATGCAATTGAGCTTGCAGCTTCTGAGTTTGTGTGCGATAGTACATTATGTCTCAGGTTTGTGTTTCCGGTCCGTCAGCAGGTCAGATGCAGCAGGTTTGCGTGTGCACCTGGGTTTGGTGATGCTGCAGTGACTGGTTGATATTCTGCCGCGCTGCGTCTCTCAGCAAAAACACCTCAGATAAGAGTGGCATCGGTATGCGCGCGGCATGCCGCGTAACCTTAGATACGCCATCACCTTCACTAGCGAGTGAGCGTGAGAGAATTACAGCAGAAAACCGCTGGTGTTTAGAGTAATGCTGTTAGATGTCTGTTTATTTAAATGCTAACAGGTTTATTTGACCATCTGGTCAAGACAGACCTTTAAAATTTGAAGTAGGCCTACAGTTCCTTTTTTGGGCATATTTTTTTTTTTGCGGGGGGCATAATTTTGTGTGTCTGTAGTGGGTTTCTTCACATCATACACACACACTTAATCAGCTTTCGGCTGCTATCACATTTTCATACAGTGAGAATTGCTCAAGCTGTTGTTATCACTGTATTTACTGCATTAGAAATAAGGTGCAGAGGTAAACAAACCTCAGTGTTGTTAATGAAAGTATTAGTTTAATTTTTAAACACCAAATTGGCCTTTTAAATAAAACAATATATATATAAATCAATATGAATACAGCTGTACAAGTAATTGTTGTGGTTGTTACCACGACTACTGCTAATACTACTAAATAAAAATAGCATATCAAACAAAATTAAAAAAATTTTTACTGTTGTCACTGTAAAATAAAATAAAAATGGTATTTAAGGAAAATTATGTAGTAATAATTTATTGTGCGGTACAACTGTAAAATGACAATACTAATTTAAATTTTAAATATTAAACCATCAAGAAAACTAAATTAACTAAATATTAAAAAAGTAAAAAGTATTAAATTAAAATAAACTGTGTGTGTGTGAAATTGTTATTAGTATTACTATAATTATTTAATAAATAGTTGTATTATTAATATTACTACATAAAAATATCAAACAAAATATGAATAATTACTATCATAATATTATATTTAAAAAATAGAGTATTTAAAAAAAATAAAAAATCAGTACATATAATTATTATATAAAATTGAGTATTTAATAAAATAATAATTAATTATTTAATAAAAAGTAGTTAACTACATTCTACAATTATAAAATGACAATACTAATAATACTGATAAAAGTTCATTTTAAACCATACACACTAGTTTTGTTTAGAGTTGCTCTCATGCAGTCAGCAGGGGCATATTGGGATACTTCTGTGTCAATTAGTGTTAAAGAGCAGCAAGAGTTGAATTTGTGTTGTGAATCTGTTTATTTATCAGTGCATTCAGAACAAATATTCTGTGGAATATTTACACAATATTTTAAAGTTCAGGTTAACAAAAGTGGTATACAGCTTGTGTCTATTAGCATTACTGATACTGTTCTTTTTAGTATTGACTGTTGCAGAATACTCTCAGTGGTCTGTGAATGTGAGACTCACAGTGGCTCTAGAGGAAGATGATTGGTTAAACTGCCAGCTTCTTCACCTCCTCTTTGCATGGTGGTCTCCTCTAATGACTCGTGGAGGATGTTCTCCAGCACGCGGCTCGTTAGCTGTGGGTTAGAAACCAGTCCAGACACACTGGAGGAGTCTGGAGGGAGACTGAAGGGAGTCTGTGCCTTCGGTCAAAAGGAGTTTGCCAGAAATTCACATTGTGGCTCATCAAGCACCTAAATGACAAAAAAAAATATTTTTCCATATCATATGGTATCGATTTTAATTTACAGTTAATGGGGAAGGAAATGCTTTTTACATGTATGTTAGACCTTGAGACTGAATGTAAACATAACTTGTTTGTTGTTTTAATTTAGGGCTTAATGAAATAAAGTAAACCATATTTAATATCTTGTAGTTGTTTTTATTTTGTTTTATTTTTGAAACTTTTATTTGTTTACTTTGTGGGATTCTGTATTTTAAGTTTTAAAACATTATCATCAAAAATGGTGTCTAATGAAATTAATTAATACAACTATCAATTTAATATTTTTTAAAAAATGTAATCAAATAAAAATATCACAAATAATGTAGAAAAAAACATTGCATTTAAATCTTTTTTCAAAGATGCTGCACAACCGAACTGTATACATATAAAGATGAATGTACCTTGAGAAGTACATTTTAGTATACAAAAGTAATATTTCTGTCATAGTTTCTTCAAGTTAAACCAAACTTTTGTTTTGGCGGTTTGCCAAAGTGAAGATCGCTATGTCTACACTAGCATAGATAAGTCTTAAAGATTCGGTTGTAAAAACAGCCTGTATTACGAGCAAATGGGAAAAAAAAAAGTCCCAAACTAAATGTAACTGAATTATGACTGTTTTCGCTGCAAGAAACCTTGTGTAACATGATAAGTGGACTTCAGTTAGATAAAATGCTACATAAGAGGAGAAAATGACTTTTTAAATCAGTAGGTGTTCTGAAGACAAACTCCAGGCTACAGAAGTGCCTGTTATCGCCTACACGCTTGCTCAGATAATTAAGAAATATCAACTAAACACGCCACTGAACACTTGAATTCAGCCGGCCACTTACTGACAGCCTGCGCACCCACACATGTAGTTAGTATTCACACACATCTTAACATGCTAACTGTAGACACACTGAGGTCTGATGCAACATGGACACACTGCTGCTGCTGACTGACAGCATGCTGATGACAGGTGAAGTGTGTGGAGATCAATTGGAGCCCAGGTGGGCATCACCTTAATTTGATCTTTTTTGAAAGAGCACTGGGATTTTACAGAAGTTCTATTTTTCTATTCTATTATACAACAACAACAGTGATAATAAATATAGCTGCAAGTAGCAATTACTTGGGTTCAAGTGCTTTAAGGCCTTTATGACATGGATGCTGTTGAGGTCTAGGCCAACCCTAGGCCTAGCGACAAATCTTTAGGGTTTCCCAAACCTTATTTAGTTTCTGAGACTCGCCGGTACTGTCGCGTGAGCGTGAGGTCTTGTTGTCCTAGCACACACACACACACACACACCTTTCTCTCTGTGTGTGTCTGCCCTGTTCAGCGAGCGGCGGAGAGGAGCAGCGTTTTCAGTTAAACACGAATATTATGTTGCTTCTCTAATTTTACATGCAAATAAACAGACTTGACTTGACTTGAAGTATAGCCGAACTAACATCTTTTGTGTATTTGGTTTTCATGAGACGACGGCTCGATTATCAGGATTTTTGTGCAGATTAACATCTTGGAAGGAAGAGCTGGTTATGTAGTCTTAATGGGTCGCGTTTCAGTCACTATTTTATATTCATTCTGTTGTCTGACAACAGAAACAGTAAAATGTATCAATGAAAACTGAAAATTTATTGAGAATTTAGCTGCATTAAAATAGAGTATGTGAACACAGAGAGGCAAACAAATCTAATAATAAATGTACATTTTGCATGTAGTGAGCTGCCCTGTCATGCACAAATGTAAACAGGCTAGTGTCAGTAAATTGCTCAGTGCAAAGAAAGAGAAGTAATGGGAACCTGGTATTTCTTTTTTCATGTGTCTAATAGACATGAACAAGTTCTTTGAAAAACATCTATGGCCTTTGAAACATGTCTAGCCTTCATGCTCTATGTTGACTATGGTTTCAATAATAAACATACATTTGCATAAAGCATCCATATTTTTCCATGCCTATGTTGATTAGAGTATTTGAAATTTATTAATTTAAGGTACATTTAGAACAAATAAAAATGTGTGATTTAAGTTGCGATTAATTGCTAGTTAACTCATAACAATCATGTGATTTAATCGCAATTAAATATTTTAATCGATTGACAGCCCTAATACAGGTGCATCTCAGAAAATTAGAATATGGTGAAAATGTTAATTCACAAGTTCACGATGTTTCTGTTTCAGAAGTGGCTTTGTAGCCCTTTTTTTGTCTGAGTGTGGTGACTCTTGATGCACTGACTCCAGCTTCAGGACACTCCTTGTGAAGCTCTCACACGTGTTTGTAAATTTTCTAATATTTTGAGATACTGATTTTTGACTTTCATGAGCTGTAAGCTCTAATCATCAAAATTAAAACAAAAAAAACTTTTGAAGCATTTTAAAATGAAAGTTTCACTTTTTGAAATAAGTTACAAGAAAAAATGAACTTTTTCACCATATTCTAATTTTCTGAGATGCACCTGTATATATATATGCTGTCAAACGATTACAGTTTTTGTTGACATGTGTTTACTGTGTATATTTATTATGTATATATAAATACACAAACATGCATTTATATATTTAAGAATATTTTTATATTAAAAATATTTATATAATATAAATATATATACATGTAAATACATGTAAATATTTTCTAAATATATACTGTATGTGTGTATTTATATATACATAATAAATATACTTTACACACACATTATATAAACAAAAACTTTGAATATATATATATATATATATATATATATATATATATATATATATATACCTACCTACCTACCTACCAACCTGGTCTTATTTATTTATTCAAATAAGCGGATCCAAATGTAAAGTTGACAGTTTAACAGCTGAGCCCAAGCCTCCGTTACTAATTCCATAGAGGCACTTTAGAACTAGTAACGAAAGAACGTTGAGTTGCTTCATTAAAAGCTTATTGTATTACTGTATTTAAAGCTGACTGTATTATGTAAAGTAGATTATTATGAGAGAAAGATGGACTGAACGAGTGTGATTACCTTTATACATATATATATACACTCACTGGCCACTTTATTAGGTACACCTTGCTAGTACCGAGTTGGACCCACTTTTGCCTTCAGAACTGCCTTAATTCTTTGTGGCATAGATTCAACAAGGTGTTGGAAACATTCCTCAGAGATTTTGGTCCATATTGATATGATAGCATCACGCAGTTGCTGCAGATTTGTCGGTTGCACATCCATGATGCGAATCTCCCGTTCCACCACATCCCAAAGGTGCTCTATTGGATTGAGATCTGGTGACTGTGGAGGCCATTTTAGTACAGTGAACTCATTGTCATGTTCAAGAAACCAGTCTGAGATGATTTGAGCTTTGTGACATGGTGCATTATCCTGCTGGAAGTAGCCATCAGAAGATGAGTACACTGTAGTCATAAAGGGATGGACATGGTCAGCAACAATACTCAGGTACGCTGTGGCTTTAAACGATGCTCAATTGGTACTAAGGGGCCCAAAGTGTGCCAAGAAAATATCCCCCACACCATTACACCACCACCACCAGCCTGAACCGTTGAGACAAGGCAGGATGGATCCATGCTTTCATGTTCTTTACACCAAATTCTGACTCTACCATCTGAAAGTCGCAGCAGAAATCGAGACTCATCAGACCAGGCAACGTTTTTCCAATCTTCTATTGTCCAATTTTGGTGAGCCTGTGTGAATTGTAGCCTCCGTTTCCTGTTCTTAGCTGACAGGAGCGGCACCCGGTGTGGTCTTCTGCTGCTGTAGCCCATCTGCTTCAGGGTTCGACGTGTTGTGCGTTCAGAGATGGTATTCTGCATACCTTGGTTGTAACGAGTGGTTATTTGAGTAACTGTTACCTTTTTATCATCTCTAACCAGTCTGCCCATTCACCTCTGACCTCTGACATCAACAAGGCATTTTCATCCACACAACTGCCGCTCACTGGATATTTTCTCTTTTTCGGACCATTCTCTGTAAACCCTAGAGATGGTTGCACGTGAAAATCCCAGTAGATCAGCAGTTTTTGAAATACTCAGACCAGTCTGGCACCAACAACCATTCCACGTTCAAAGTCACTTAAATCCCCTTTCTTCCCCATTCTGATGCTCGGTTTGAACTTCAGCAAGTCGTCTTCACCACATCTAGATGCCTAAATGCATTGAGTTGCTGCCATGTGATTGGCTGATTAGCCATTTGTGTTACCAAGCAATTGAACAGGTGTTCCTAATAAAGTGGCCGGTGAGTGTATATGTAATTAAAAGGGGCATAAAACATCTTTTTGGTTTTTTTTATTGCATTTCCAACAAAAATAACTATATTGCAATTTATCTTGTATTCATGATACAAGCTTTTGGTCTTACCGCCCATTTCTAGTGAAGAGGAAGCCTGGAGGTGTTGAGTCTCCATCAGGTGTGTGTGTGTATTTGTGGTTGGATTTAGCAGAAACCAACAAAGAGGAAAGACTAGGAGCCCTACTAACACAGTTTCTGTCTGCCTCACACTGAAGCATCTCACACAATCTGCAGGCGAGATGAGCGCATGTAAACAAGTTTATAGGCGTGTGTGTGTGTGGAGGGCAAGAGGATGAACAGACGCCCACTCTATCTTGCTTCTCTTGCCTGCATGTGTCTTGGTTCGGCTCCAGAATTCGGAGTATCAAACTAAATGCAGTGGTACTACAAACCCTCGACCCTACAGATGGAAGTAATTCATCAAATCATACAGCATCAAATAGAATAAATCACCAAAAAATCTACCACATTTATGCTGTTTTGTAGGGCTGGGTGATAAATGATCATACAGAGATCGCGATTAAAGGGAGATTTGCTCAGAGTCACTTCAGCAGCTTTACACCGTTTCATTTGATAAAAAACTACCATCATAAACACTCTTGATACTCAAAGAAAAAGCAACGTTGTAAAACTGTTTTATTTTTGCTAGGATGTTAATGTTTATGAACATTTAATAAGAAACCATTTTGCTGTTTAGTTTCAATAAATAATCTTGGGATGGGTGTTTTTACTGTATGAACGTTTGAGTGCGTTTACATAGAATATTAAATCAATAGCTCACCCAAAAAATTAAATCTGTGGAATGTACTCACCCTCAGGCCATCCAAGACGAGTTTGTTTCTTCATCAGATTTGAAGAAATGTAGCATTTCATCACCAATGGATGCTCTGCAGTGAATGGGTGCCGTCAGAACGAGAGTCCAAACAGCTGATAAAAACATCACAATAATCCATAAGTAATCCACACCACTCCAGTCCATCACTTTATGTCTTGAGAAGACAAAAGCTGTGTGTTGTAAGAAACAAATCCATCATTAAGATGTTTTTAACTTGAAACCTTTGCTTCCAGCTAAAATACTGCAGAGGATCCATTGGTGAGCAAGTGATGTAATGCTACATTTCTCCAAATCTGATGAAGAAACAAACTCATCTACATCTCGGATGGCTTGAGGGTCAGTCAGTAAATTCTCACTACATATTCATTTTTGTTTGAACTATTCCATTAAACTGTTTTATTTCAAAAGAGATTTTCATTACATGACCTGTTTAAATACTCCTCCATCAGATAAACAGATGAAAATCAACAGCATTGCATCAATCGCCGTGGCTGAGGGACTGTAAAGTGTGTGTGTGTGTGTGTGTGTGTGGTCTTGTCAAACTGTGCAGAGGTTCTGATATAAATAGACATCATCAATCACAGGGGTGTGCGTGATGTGCGTCTGGCTGAGAAGTGTGCAGTGATGCATCCCTGTCAATCAAACCTGTCACGCAGACACCTGACGGATGCACAGCGGTGTGTCATTAGTGACATCGCACATGTTGTGCGTTCATTCCCTTTAAATAAACCCTGAATTGAGTTCTGAGCTCTGAATTCATGCCTGTGGGACACGTATGATCGGAACCATTCAATTTATATAAAATGAACCAGCGTCACATAGCTTTAAATAGTTCAGCCAAAAATGAATATTTGCTGAAAATGTCCTCCCCTCAGGTCATTCAAGATGTAGATGAGTTTGTTTCTTCATTAGATTTGGAGAAATGTAGCATTCCATCACTTGCTCACAAATGGATGCTCTGCAGTGAATGGGTGCCGTCAGAATGAGAGTCCAAACATCTGATAAAAACATCACAATAATCCACAAGTAATCCACACCCCTCCAGTCTATCAGTCAATGTCTTCAGAAGCCAAAAGTTTCATGTTTGTAAGCATCAAATCCATCTTCGTGATGTTTTTAACTTTAAGCTGCCATTTCTTGTCAAAATATGATTCCATAATCCATAATAACACTTCCTCCAGTGAAAAAGTCAATCTCCTGTTGTCCTCTCACATCAAAATCCACCCACATATTTGTTTAGAGCTGTTTTGGACGATTTTTGGATATAAAATCATATCTGTACGTGAATATGGCCTCTCAGGAGAGTTTATAAAGAGTTTAACTCCTAGAAGTGAAATCGCAAAACCAGCACTTTTCGCTCGAACAGCCTCATTGTTCTTCATTGGCGTGATTTCTCAATCTGCCTTGGTTTTATGTGTGACCCCTCCAGTCGCCCTCATGGGCAGCCTTCCAGAAAACTCCAATAACATTTGGGGAGCACTAAAGGCACTCTTTTTCTTATTAGATGTTTCTCTGGGGAGGAAATGGCGTTCGTGGGTAATTCTGTTGAAGGCGGCCCATTTTACGTTGAGTTGGCTTATTTTGGGGACGGAGTAAATTGTATTTCGGCGACGGATGAGTTTCATTACGAGATTCTGCTGGTTGTATTGCTGTTTGTTTTTAACAGCCTCTGACAAAACAGGATCTGTCTCTCTCTTGTTTTCTGTAATAGCATTTGATTTGGTCACTGTTTGCGGCCAAGAACAGGAGGTTTATGAGAATCTGTTGTATCTGTTTTACGGTCCTGTGTTTTCACATTTAGAGTCTATTGCAGTAAGTTAGACTGCATGGTAAAAATGAATAAACTAAAGCCATGGTCATTGTTGTAATATGACTGCAGTCTCATACTCTGCTGCATCTACCGTACTACCTACTGCCTTTATTCTTTCTGTTTAAAAGATATTTTAATATTCATTTGTCTGTATAATGAGTGTGCTGTAGGTCTGTGTTATATTGGTTGTTTTCTCCCCTCTAGAAACTCCCACTTTTCCACAGTTTTACATGCCCATTTCTGGAGTCTTTTTCAGATATTAGGCCATGTCCACACGTACATGGGTATTTTTGAAAACTGAGTTTTTCCTTCTGTTTTAAAAAAAAATCTCTGTCCATATGAAAACGCAAAAGCATGCTATGAAGCTCTGTCAAGAGCATGCCAAACCAACAGGTGGCGATATAATCTGAACCGTAAAGTCATGTTGGCTAATCTGAAGCCGGTAGGCGGAGATAACAGCGCATGCTCCGACATCACAAGCCAAAATCCCCGGTTTCGCTGTCTACACGATAACGCTGCAACCGGAGTTCACTCTGGCAGGAGTTTTCAAAAATGTTCTGTTTTTGTTTCAGTGACCTGGTGCTGTGTTTGCATGTGGACGAATGGCCAAACCGCATAGAAAAAGCAGCAGTTTTGAAAATAACCACGTTCGTGTGGACGGGGCCTAAGGTGTGAAACACCAGTGCTGAAACAGGGGGCTTCATGACATTTTAAGGTGTAACAGTAACAGGTTTGAAAATTTCAAACTAATTTACTAATTTCTAGCTAATAGTGAAGTTCACAAAAGCACACGTTGTACACTTTTAAAGGATTTTACTTGTAGATATTAATTATATTAAATGTAATAATTGTTTAAATTTACATTTTAAAAATGGTAACAATATTGACACTGCATGATGGCCCCCCTCAGTCAAGCCTCATAAATCATCAAAAATAGAACATTAGAAGTGAGAGAGAAACATGCTTGTGTTTTAAGTGTAGGAATCCTGCTTGAGAGATGATGTAACCTCCTAGAAGTGATGTGACTTGAATGTACATTATTTTACAAGGGTTTTTTGATGCGGAGTGTCTACTTACACTAAGTGCAAATAGCCCACCTTGTTGACAGAGGCTATTTACACTAAATCCACCCACCAACATGTGACTGGGACAGTCAACACTGAAAAAAGGCACTTGTTAAACATACCAGTGTAAAGTTTCAGTGGCGTAGATGGTAAGGCGTGTGCTTTTTGACGCGATCGACCCGAGTTTGAACCTACCTTTTGCAAAAAAAATTCTCCCTTTTCAAATCTTATATCGCATTAGAAAGGCATTTCTTTGAAATAAAAATTAAGGAAATAATCAAAAAGTTGAAAAAGTATTGGGGCTTTATTGACCCAATAAGGTGGCATCCATTTAATAATTTGAATTTAAAATTATAATTTACACTCAATACGTTATTATTGCGTACTGTTTTATAATGTACTACAATGAGGTGTAGATAATTGCCACTATTTGCCATAAATAGTATAGAATAGAAAATCTAGCTATTTTAACTGTGTAAATAGAATCTATAGCTATTTGCACTTAGTGTGAATCAGAGGTCTTCTACCCTGCTCCTGGAGACCCACTCTCCTGGAAAGTTTATTTCCAACCGGCTTCAGCACACCTGCCTGCAATTGTCAAGCAGTCTTGAGGAGCTTGATTGGCCGCCTCAGGTATGTTTGATTAGGGTTGTAGCTAAACTCTTCAGGATAGTTGGTCCCCAGGAACAGAGTTGAAGACCTCTGGTGTAAATAGCATCTATCTAAGAAAATATATGCTATTTATTTTAGCCGCTGCCTTTTTGATAAGGGTAACAGGGCTGACACCAATAAAAAGATATGCATTTTTAAATCATTGCTTAACTTTGAGACTATATTTGAAACGATATGCAAATGTTATTTTTATATCATTTTGGTAATTAAAAGTCCTGCTGAAAAAGAAAAAATCATAGTGAGGGACAGGCCAAAAACCTTACCCTTATCAACATAAATGCTATTTAAATTATTTAAAATAATATTTGGCTTTTTTAATGTAATATTGATGAAAGAATACATTGCATCGTTATGTTTTTAAATTGCAAATTTATTTGTTATATTAATTGAATATTTCTTAGGGACGCAAAAGGCACCGATTTCGTGGAATGACCCATAAGCAAACAAAAAATTAAGACATTTAAAAATGGTATCATAACCAAACATTTGCTTGTGCGCTCTGAGAACAAACAGATGAATAATTCAAACAGCAGCAGTGTATTTAACAGCAGAACAGCAGCAGTATGAGTGTTTCTGTGTTCTTCTCACGGCCGTTGAATGGAAATCCTCCATCTCCTGCAGTCAGCTCATATCCTGTCATCATCTGCTGACAGCTGAGGAAAGCTAGGTCTCCTCATGTTCTCAGAGACACAAAGTTAGCTTTGTGTGTGACACTGAGAGATGCATCAATCAGAGACGGGTCAGAGCTCATAGATGAGTGAAACCCACTGCAGACGGCAGGGAATAGTATTCAACACCCACTATATTGTACAGAAAGTACAGTCGCTTCAAGTTTAATGTGTAAAGGGAAAGAAAAAGATGTCTCCTAGACATGTTGATGGGTTAATGATTTGAACAAACCTATTCTAGTTAGTTTCTCTTTCTGTTCCTTCAAACGTTTTTTTGAAGAAACATCTTAGATGTTGTCTTGTGAGTTATAAATGAACAACTTCCATTTTATATGGATATAATATTGTAGATATTTTTTTGGACAAATGCATGAAAATGGTCAAATATTCAAATATTAAAGACTGTTGAACATAAAATGGCACAAAATCTAAAAATGAATAAATAAATAATAATAATAAAATGAATGCCTGTTTTAGTAGTATAATTACAAAAAGTGGTAAAGCATCCAAGTGTATGACAATGAGAATTTGAGAAGAAAATGTTTAATTGTCATGAAAAAAATACAAAATCTTGATAAATATAAAAATAATAAAATAATTATAGGTTTAATTTTCTTTATTGCAATAAATATAGGTCTTTATAAATATAGTCACATTTACATAAAATCAGAAAAGAAAATAGGGCTGCAGATTTTCTGGTATTGATATTATATATAATATTACTATCATATATGATGTACTACAATGATATTGTAGATTTTTTTTTTTTTTTTAGAACAAATCTAATTTCATTACAGTATATATATTACTTAAATTGTGTTTTATGGCATTGCTTTATTAAAGTAATGAGAATCTAATTACAGTTCACAGTATTAAAATGCTTTACAATAAAATTTGGGAAGAAAGTGTGTTTAATTGTAATGAAAAAAAATCTAAATACTTTACAAACAAAATCTTGATAAACAAAATAAAATAAGACTACTTGTGATATTATTTCTTAAAATCGGGAGGAATATTAAATCATTTACTTAGGTAATACATTTTTTACAAGAGCGTTACAAGGGCACAATCGGAAGGGGGGGGGGGGGGGGTGGATGGATTGGGCTGGGTGATGGGTTTGGTTCCCCTCGGCTATAGGGGTGGGCGATATGGCAAAAAAATATCATATCACGTTTTTTTTTTTTTTTTTTTTTTTACAAATATCACGATTCTTTATCATGTTGGTTTTTCTATTTTGCAAGTTGTTTGAGCATTACAGCCAAACTAATTTCCCTATTATAAAGACAGCCTTTTAAGGTAACAAAATATAAAAAAGGATGGTCAATATTTAGGCCAAAGTGGGTGAAGATAAAAAATCTTTGTCATTATTTTATCTTTGTTATTAAAAAATTAGAACAAAGATACACATTACAAATACACACAATATACAAATAAAACAAACAGTGTTTTATTTTCAGGTAGACTACAATAGTGAAAGTGATGTGACATACGGCCAAGTATGGTGGCCCATACTCGGACTTTGTGCTCTGCATTTAACCCATCCAAAGTGCACACACACAACAGTGAACACACACACACACCATGAACATACACACAGAGCAGTAGGTGTATTTAGCAGGAGCATTCAAGAAATTGAATGAACAAATATAAAAATAAAACACTATATAGACTGATTCCTATTAAAGCAGCTGTATTAAAGTTTTTCAGTCAAGAATAGTGAGGGATTTTTCTCTTTGTGTTTGGTGTTTTATTAACATTAAAGAAATAATTCACCCAAAAATACCATAATTTACTCACTGAAAAGTTGTTTTAAACCTCAATGAGTTTCATTCTTCTAACAGTTGCTGGTCCACAGTGACTTCCATAGTATTTTTTTTCCTACTATCAGTCAATGTGGACCAGCAACTGTTCGGTTACCGAGATTCTCCAAAATATCTTCTTTTGTGTTCAGCACAAGAAAAAAATTAATACAGGTTTGGGACAACATGTGAGTGAGTAAATAATGACAGAAATACAATTTTAGGGTTAACTATCCCTTTAATTACAGTCGGCAGCATGTTTAGTACTGTCCCTTTAAGACCTGCTCCCATCAAATGTACAGGCACGCATCTGTTTCTCTCAGCTGTTTACTTTCATTTTAGACATAACCAACTGAGTCTATACATAAACCTTGTGTGTTTTGACAGCATTAGAACAAAAGATAACTTAATTCAATAATCAAGCGCTGTTTGACGGGCTTTATTTAGCTCGCTTTGGGTGTATATGCTCATGTATGTGCTCACGGCGGCACCAGAACTGCAGCTGATAGAATGTGCGCTGTAGCACGATACTACGATATTTCTTCAAAAAAGCAGATCTTGGAGACATTTTTATTGTCCACGATCAAAAATCGTCATATCGAACACCCCTACCCTCTGCATAAATCACAGACTGGGTACACCGGACTGCAAGGGCGCTTTACCGTCGGACCTCAAAGGGGCACCGGCCCCCACCTTGTGCACGCCACTGAAGCACATGAAGTCAGAGTGAGGATTTGAACAGGTCAGGTCAGTCTGCTGAGGATATTACAGAAGACTGTTTAAGAGGATTATGAGGGGAAATAAGGGTCTCTGTCTTAATAACATGTCAGAGAATAAGATTATGTCTTCATACTTACAATCTATTACTCTGACACACTCTCTGCTCAGAACAATGCAAAGAAGTTGCAGTCCCATCATTACTGACCTTAAGAAAGAGAGTGTGTGCTCGGGGAAACTTTTAGTAGATGTGTTTTTTTGTGCTGGATGAGATTTCATACTTGTCTACATCATATGTTTCTATTACATTGCATGCAGCACGAACTGAAACAATCGTATAAATACAAGCAGCCTAAAAATACTGCTTGTACCTTGAATGAGAAAAGATTGACTTCTGAAGCCGTTTGTCAATGGCATGTTATTTTTGAGTGCGTTTCGCTGAAGCTCACTTGTATTAAAGAGTAAACAAACAGGCGATTGGCTCCTTCAACTGTAATGTTACAGTATAAGACTGGACTGGGTGTTATGATTTCTCCTGTTCTTGTTTATACGAGAGGACCGGCTCATTTCATTGTGAAGTCTCTGATTTGAGTGATTCATTGGAGATTGAGTCAGAGCAGAGTCAGTATATCTCTGAGACGGGCCACTTGTATTAACATGACCGGGAGAATTTCTCCTCGAATGCCTCTCAAATAAAAGAGCCAGTTACAGAAAAGTCGATGTTTGGTCCTTATGATTGTAAGAAACAGCCATGAAGTGGGTAATGCTGCTCCCAGGTTTTGCTCTGCTACAGTTGTTTGTGCTACTTGAGGGCAAGAAACAATGTTTATGATACTGGCATCAGAGGTGTCAGAGGTATAATAGTAACAGTTACAACTAAACCTAAAATGAAAACCATTAAAGAAAAGTATTACCATTTTTGCATTTTATTTGAGTGATTTACTAAAATACCTAAAACAGGAATAAAAATTAATAAAAACTATAAACATTATCTATCTATCTGTCTATCTGTCTGTCTATCTGTCTGTCTGTCTGTCTGTCTGTCTGTCTGTCTATCTGTCTGTCTGTCTATCTGTCTGTCTGTCTATAAAATACTATGTCAGATCTTATGAAAGATTCATGTCAGATCTTATGATTTTAAATGTAGTTTGCATGACTGAAAATAACTGCTGGCATGATCAGCAAAAAATATTGCTCAAAAGGATGAATTAAATCAATCAAAAGTGACAGTAAAACATAATGTTTCAAATAAATGCTGTTCTTTTAAACTTTTTATTCATCCAAGAATCCTGAAAAAATGTATTGTTGTTTCCACAAAAATATTAAACAATGGCTGCTGAAAATTCAGCTTTGCCACAGAATATTACATTTAAAATATATTCTAACTGAGAACCAGTTGAAGTAATGTTTCACAGCTTCTCTCAAAAATCTTACAGACCCCAAACATTTGAAAAATTGTGTATATTTTTAAATATTTCAATTTTATTTAAATAAAATGTATTTATTTTTTAGATTTTTATTGTATTTATTTATTTAGATTTCTTTTGCCAATTAAGTATTTGTATTAATACTTTTTGTAATCCCATTTATCTCAACTTATCCACCATTTAGGAAGAAATTTTTCTCTGAAATCATGCATTTTGGGATTGATAAAGTCACTACATTTTGTGATAAAGTTATGGTATAAGGTAACTTCTCAACCTGCATCTAGTGGTTGACTGTGACGCTGTAATAGTGTGAAGACAGAGATGTGAAGAACAGTACAAATATCCGGCTTTGAGGTTTTCTCATGTATTTCTCGAGCTACATAAATACATTCCGGCGTGTTGTTTTAACTAAATGACTGCTGGGAGTTTTGTGACGGCAGCCTGTGGAGCGCTAAAGGTCAGCTGTCACCGCGGCTCATTACAGCAGAGGCGCCGCAGCTGTGCGTTACGTACCACAGGTAGTAAAGGTCAAGTTTGTCCCCTGCAGTCCATTTCTGATAATTAAAAAAAGACAGCATGTCAAATTACTGCTCTCCACGGGTGACCTTTCACTGCAGATCTGTGAGTGTTTGATGGACTCTTGAGTTCAGTGCAGATCAAGCGGCTTGATCCTTTAACAGTCAACAATCAACCAGATGAGCTCAACTTTTGAACAAGGGTGTGATGAATCATTCAGATTTTTTTCATTCTTATATGGTATTATATGTCCATGATTGGTCAAATAACAAACCCGAGGAAAGAATGGTTAGGCCGTGTTCACACTTGGCGTCTTTTTTGACTAGAAAAAGTTGACAAGAGCGTTTTTTTAATGAAAAACAAAGCTGGCAGCGTCTGTTACAAATAGCAGCTGAGAGCGTCTTTTGTTGTCATAGCAACAGCTGTAACAGTAGCCTAGCGCTGTGTACTGCAGAAATGTCAAGAAAGAGTAAAAAGTTGGCTCTTGCGTTGGCTTTTGAAGTTAACGGGAAAGAAAATGTCGATTCACAACGACGTTTGTGGGTGCACGACATTATACGGGGAAGGAAACAATATTATGATAGAGTTTTGTGTTCATATCATACAGCTCCTTGTGCTCCGAAACTAGTACGAGCAGTCTATCTACCGGCACCTTCTCCATTTTTCTTCTTGTTGTTATGGAAACGACAGATCTCGCTACTCGCTTGTCATTGGTCAACTGTCAAAAAGGCGCTTGAAGTAGGGCGTTTTTTTCAGAAAAGTAGAAATTTTTTCAACTCGAAAAAACGCTCTGAGCTGCAGAAAAAGACGCCGGCGGTGGCGTTTTAAAAAGCGCTCAGGACTTTTTTGAAAACACGGTTTACTCCATAGGATTATAATGTAAAACAGACGCCGGCAGCTTCGAAAAAGACGCCAAGTGTGAACACGGCCTTAGAGATGATAAAAAGGTCAGTTACTCAAATAACCACTCGTTACAACCAAGGTATGCAGAATACCATCTCTGAACGCAGCTAAGAACAGGAAACAGAGGCTACAATTCGCACAGGCTCACCAAAATTGGACAATAGAAGATTGGAAAAACGTTGCCTAATATATTTATACATTATACGATCTTCTGGATTTAGTCTGTCTCAGTTTGTTCTGTTTCTTCATGTCATTCCAGACAGACTGGATGATGATCAGATTTCTGTGTGGAGCACTGGCTGTTGTCAGACAAAAATCTCACTGGATTATTACAATTAATGGCAAAATGAATGTTTGGAAATGTAAATTGATAGTTTCTACTGACACACTAGAGCAAAAGATAGAAATAACTTACTTAAAACCATTTTTTCCTGCTGCAAATACTAATAATTTTGGTCACCTCTGTAATTTATATAAATAATGTAAATGAAATGCATGTATAATCATTATAATATTTAAATGTAAATACTAAATATTTCAATTTAGATAATATATATAACACTATATTTAATAATAATACATAATATATTTAAATAATAATATTTACGTTTTTTAAATATCGAGTAGCTCTTCACTGAAGGAATAACTTAATAATGAGATGTGTGTGTGTGTATATATAATATACATATATATATATTTTTTATCTTTTTTTTCATATTTTTGAGTTCATATTGAGACCTCTCTTTTGATTGCAGACTTGTCTTGCCAAATTTGAGTACAGTTTGAGTCATTGTTGAGATCTCTTCTGAAAGCTCCTTTGGATCTGTGTTTCATCTCATTTCTGTGTTGAAGAAATAACTCTGATAGTAAAGTGATTCCTTTTGTGACTTTTCTGTCCTATTGGATTTTTAAATTTTTTTTGGGTTTTTTTTTTAAACCCAGCCCCTGTAAGTGTAAATCCCTTCAGCTCAGAGTGCGGATGAAAGCAGATGGTCTGGCGGTGCGACCCGTCTGAACCCGCGCTTGAGTGCTCTGAGAGCAGGATCGATAGATGCTGGGCTCTCTGACCTTGACTGCATTGTTCTGCAGGGCCCATCTGGCCTCAGCAGGTGGAGCTGCACCTCGCGCTCCTAATGTTTGGACGACGGTAATGAACGAGAGACAGTGAGACATGAAAGACGAGATGATACGAGACGTCTGACTGCTCATTATTGGCTCTGGTGTCCTAATTAAAACCTTGTTTGCAAAACACTTAAACAACATATTCCCAACACTAGAGAAGAGCAGAGCAACAGATAGAGAGAGAGTGTGTTTCTGTCTGTCTGTTGTTCTGTCGTTCTATCATTTAATCCATCGTTCATTTAGTATTTTTATCATTCAATCTACCGTATAATCGTTCAGTCTGTTGTTCGATTGTTCATGCTATGGTTCTGTCGTTTTCTTTCCATCTATCGGTCTGTCTATTGTTTTATCGTTCAATCTAGTGTTCCACTGTTTTATTGTTCAATCTGTCATTCTGTCTGCCATCTTATCGTTCAATCTTTTGTTTGATTGTTCAATCTATAGCTCATTTGTTTAATCCGTTGTTCTGTCTAAAGTTTTAGCATTCCAGTCTATCATTCAATGTTTATCTGTTAATCTATCATTCTATTGTTCTATCTAGCATTCTATCTTGTTCTTTCTGTCCATAAGGTCTATAAACTTTCAAACATTTTATACTTTTATCAAATATTTTATGAAACCACTATTCAGAGTTTCTTTTTACTTTTAACTTTCAGTTCATTTTAATTCTACTTCCTTGCATTCAATTTTGAATTGCAATTCTGCTTCATGTTCAAAGTCACTCTCAGTTCATATTTAAATGATGTAAACCCTGGTGTTTTGTGTCCACGTCACATTACCGCAATATTGAGAGTCAGCAAACTGTTCTGGACAGTGAGTTTATAGATGTATGTGTCACACACGAGTTATTCTGACGTTCAGCTGATGGTGTCTTTTCTAACATGACTGACAGGGACGTTTCCCCTGGAGCGAATGTTAAGCGTCTCGCTCAAGGACATGATGGAGATTCAGGGCTCAAGTTCTTATTCTCCACAAGAATCAGCGCTTCCTTCACTTTAAGATTACGAGGCTGGAGTTTAATCCTGTAATCTTTTGAAGATTGTGTGATCATACATCTGGAGATCTCGTCTGATGTGTGTTCCTCTCTTATCAATGATTTCAGAAGAAGACTTTGTGTCTTGTTTCCCAAGACATGGAAAAGCAGTCAGTGTGAGCATGATCATAAATATAATAACAGTAAAGATTTTACTCCAAGAATAGTTTTCAGTCTTTATATCATTATAAAAGGAAATGAAAATCTGTTGAAAATGTGAAGAATTCTGCTTTTCTCTTTTTTGTCTTGGCTTATGAAATCTGTGTCAGAAATGCTTTTTTGAATGCTTTTATTTTAAAGGTTTTTTATATATAATTAAATTATTATTTGCTTTGAATAAATTCACTGAAAATCGTCTTGTTGTTGTTGTTTTTGTTGTAACTTCCAAATCTCTATTTCGCTTCTTCTATTTCATCAATGTGTCACATTTTTTACTGATATTCATGCTTTTCAGTAACAATAATTTTATATCAGACACATATCAGTTAAAAAAATTTAAATTGTTATACTTAACTGTAGTTGTTATTGTTATTAGTATTATTAAATAATTAAAAAAAATAAACAGTCAGTGTATTATTATAGTATGTATCATTTATTATAGTTATATTATTATTATAGTTATGATTATTTTTATTATTATTCAATAAATACATGTCAATTCAAATGTGTGATTTTTTTTTTTCATTATACATAATTGTTATTATTATTATTATTAGTAGTAGTAGTAGTAAATTATAATGTTAGCCAAAGTATTATCATTGTTGATAATTCACTGTTCAAATTACATTATAATTGAATAATTACATATAATAAATATATTAATTAAACACCATCATTATAATTAGAAACCGTGCAACAAAAGTGTAGAGTTTGGCTGCATTTAGCTGGAGTTGATGGTCTTTATTCTCTGGTTAATATCCCGTCTTGATCTCACGATACAGTAGAAGCTTTTATGTTACAGTCTATCCCAGTTTTTGAGGAAAAGCACACATTTGCTAATGGATGATTGCAGAGTTTGTGTTCTTGTTTTGATGTGGCTCTGGCAGATCCCTGTGCCCGTGTCCTGGTTTGATACACAGCGTCCAGCATTTCCCAGATGAATCCTGTCCTAGATTGTCATTCCCCTTTGCTGGACCGTTGTAGCCCACACACACACACAGTTACACTGTACATCAAAGAGATGCACTGCAAGGCTCCTGTTGTAATCCGTCAAAACTTTGACCTTAAGTATAATTCATGGTGAGGTTACGCATGCATCATTCAGTGCTTAGGTACAGGGCAGGTACCGCTGTGCGATGAACGACCCTCTGTCTGGGTTCTGGGCCGCAGCAGTGGGAGCCGTACGTCGTTGTGGTTCGAGCGGGTCATTTGGGTTGACCTTTCTTATGAGTGATTGACAGGTAAACGACAGTTGTGCAGCGCCATAAAGATGATGAAGCTTTGAGTCTGAAAGGTCAGAGGAGGCGTTACTGGGGAAGCAAAGCATGATGGGAACAGAGGGCGGAACGCTCAGGGTCCACTGATCAGGAGCTTCTCTAGCATCTCATGACCTGCAGGCTTCTGAAGCTTCACGAGCTGATAGGGTTTTAATATTTAATTTAAGTATGAGTGGATTACACTTTAATGTTTCAATGTCTTTTCATGTTAAAGAACATCACAGATCGCATGAGTTTTTTAAAAGGGTTTTTATTATTAAAGGAAAATGAAGACTTTTATTCAGCAAGGATGCATTCAATTGATCAAAAGTGACAGTTAAGACATTTACAATGCTACAAAAGATTTCTATTTCAAATAAATGCTGTTCTTTTGAACTTCCAATTCATCAAAGAATCCTGAAATCAAAGTTTCCATAAAAATTTGAAACTGATTTCAACATTTATAAAATGTTTTGTAAGATTTATTTATTTATAAGATGTTTCTTGAGCGGCAAATCATCATGTGACTCTGAAGACTCTGAAAATTCAGCTTTGATCACAGAAATCAATTACATTTTACAATACATTACCAGAAAATAGTTTATTTTAAATTGTAAAATTATTTCACAATATTACTGTTCTTACTGTATTTTTGATCAAATAAATGCAGCCTTTGTGAGCAGAAGAGACTTCTTTCAAAAGCATTAAAAAACAATGTACTGACTGAGCGCAAAACAGTTTATAAAGCTTATAAAACCTGCAGCATCACATGTACAGTGGTGGGGAATATTACATTTTCAGTACACACACCAAGCTATTGCTGTTTTTCTTTCATAGAAAGTGTCTAATAACTTCTTTTTGTGCTGTTTTTCCTCACCGTAATTTGGCTGATGATTTTCCTCACAGAACAGTATACTGTAGCTGTGCTTGGCTTATCTGATAAGTGTTATAAAACTTTTTTTATCATAAATGCATCATAATCTTAAATGATTTGTATGTTAAAGCATGCTATGCTCATCGCAAGGCCCTGTAAACAAGAAGCTCTGTTGTTGACAAACCTGGCAGAGCTGGAGGGAGAAGTGTTTCCGTTGTTGATCTTCTGTCCTCATTAGCCTCTTTTTACTGAGGAATCATAAAAACCCCATCAGACTACATAAACCTGCAGACCTGATACTGAATATGTAGATGATGATCGCTTGACAGATTGGCTCTGAAGCACAGCTCAGCGCATCTCGAGCCCCTGAAGTCTGCTGTGCCATTTCCTCCTGTCAAAACCCTGAGACAGTCGATCCTGAGTACAGGATGATGTTCACTCTAGACTAGAGGAAGTGTTTTTGAAGCTCTATTTGGTGAGTTTTTGGTGTAAATGGCACAAAATGCTGTTTGCAACATATTTAAATTCCATAGCGTGATGCATTTCAGAGTAAACAGATTATTTAGTGGGATCAAGCGTTGATTTTGACTAAAAGGATTTGATTGGTTTAGCTATGATATGGTTCATTTTATGTCAGCAAAGTAGTCATTTTAGAGCTAAAAGTTTTTTTTTTTTTATATATATATATATATATATATATATATATATATATATATATATAAATAAATTGTAATTGTGACTTTTTTTCTCACAGTTCAGACTTTTTTCTTGCAGTTCTGAAAAAAGTAAAAACTGTGAGATATAAGCTCTTCCTCAAAGCTCTAGCCCCCCCGGCCACCCCCCTTGTGCACGCCATTGGTGCACAGTGTGGCTGAAAGATCTGTGGTAATCTTAGCTCAAGGGGGAATATTATTAATTAATCATAACTCTTTATAATTAATTATAATATTTGGATAAGTTAATAGAATTAGCTTGATAAAGCAGAATTTACAGTACAATCAATTGACCAGGCCGTCTAGTGAACTTTCAGTATTGATTATTTATGAATTCAAATAAATCTTAATTTCCAGAGTAAGAGAAATACCCTTTTTTAAGCTACAGTACTACTACAGTACTACATGGCTGGGTGTAAAGTGGGGCCTGTTGGCCCTGTGGGCCAAAGTGGAACTGCAGGCCGCAATCCATAGATGAAGTTGCAGAGACTACCGGGAGCGGGGAGAGCGAAATGTCTGAGCGAGGGCCTTTCTATGATAGTGAATTCCAGGGATGAGTGAAGATGAACTCCAGTGGAATTAAACTCCAGTGGTCAGGAGCCATCTACCCAGGCTGGGGAGACCGCACATGGCTCTATGTTGGGGCCTGCCGGCAGCGCCCGCACCGGCTCAGTCGCTCCATGAGTCCAACCACACAGACAGCAATCGGAAGATTTAGCAGAAGAGAAAGGCGGACCTGTGCGTGAGCCCTTTAAAGTCAGGGAAGAGTCACACCTTTCAGGATGAGCTTGACCACTGAGAAAGGCTGAATTTCCAAGCGGGAGGCTAGTAATATTGGGGGGGTTTATGACCCTTTGAGAGCATGGTTTGAAAGGCTCGGGCAGTCTATACTTAGATTAAATTACACACACACCTGGCATTCTATGAGGAGGTGGTGTACACCAAAGTGTGCGTCATCAAATGAGCATTCATTTAATAGGAGACACGATATAGGTTGGGTTACATTAACTAGTACTTCACTCATAAAGCATGCATAAAACAAAATACAATGCAACAAAGACTATACAAGATAGTTAAAATCATACACACAATGTCCTGGGATGCATGTTTATCTGTAGAAAGGTTTGTCTATGAGTGACAAGGAAAGTTTTGTTTGTATGGGCATTGCGTGGGTTTTAGAAGGGTCCGTTCTCACATACTTTTGAGCAATAAAACAGTCTTATCAGATGGTTGCCCTGGTAACTGAGCCATTTAGGGTGCTCTTTCGGGGAGAAGGGTCCATAGACCCTCACAGATTGTTTGTTGAATGAGAGGGTTTGCTGGATTATTCATTAAATATAATGAATAAATGTGTGTCTGTTTGGTCCAAATGCTACATGTATGATCATGTAACTGAACACAATTACTCAACCGTGATGTTTCTACAGGGGAATTAGAAGATAAAATGATGACAATAGCTTCTTCCTTTAACTTCACTCTTTGCAGACATATCATCCCTCAGTGCCCACACACTGGATTCTCTCTTTCTCTATTAATGAAAACTGATGTCCTGTTAATGTTCAGTGAAGATGCATTAAAAGCTGTTCTGTCATATTTCTCTTTAATGCTCCGTTTGCACTGAGAGAGAGATCCTTCAAAACTAGAATGATTCCTTTACGATCAACAGAACTGTCTACAATACGAACATGGTATTCTGCTTGTAGTGTAGAGAGCTTTGCTCTAAAAAGTGGCATTCTAGTAGTTTTTTGCATCACTCTCTTGCAGTGCTGTTGATCATAACAGTAAATAGTTTTGTTGTATCATATGTTTACAGCATTGCATTTGCATGCTTGCAATGTAGACATATGTTGATTTAACAGGAACACTGTTGTTTTGTTGCATTGCTTGCAGTGATGCTTGTAAAAAAAAAAGTACATTTTAGATTATTCTAGTTTTGTTGCATTGCACTTGCAGTGTTGCATTGCATGCAACTTCATTAAATTGGGAACATTCTAGTTTTGTTGTGTGCACTTGAAGTGTTTACATGCATGCAGTATAGGCAACTTTGGTTATAACAGGAACATTCTAGTTCTGTTGCATTGCACACTTTGTAGCAGTGTCGTGTTTATAGACAGCATCGGTGATTATAAAAGGAGTATTTTAGTTGTCGCAATGCTTGCAATAGCATGCACTTGCAGCGAGTTTGCAGATTATAAGAGAAACATTCTAGTTGTGTTTGCAGGCAGTGTTGCACAGTTGCATGCTTGCAGTGTAAAAACTTAATTGATTAAAACAGGATCATTCTAGTTTTGCTGCATTGCATGATGTGTGATTGCAGTGTAGACAACTTTGTTGATTATAACAAACAATTTAGCATGCTTGCAGTGTTGCAGGGTCATGCATTTGCAGTATAGACAGCTTCATTTAAAGCGGTGTTCTAGTTCTGATTATAACAGGAACATATTAGCTTTGTTTCTTTGCATTGTTTCATGTATGCAGTGTAGTCAGCTGTGATTTAAAAGTTCTGTTGCATTGTGTTTCTGTTAAACTTTTTGTTGCATTGCACACTTAGTGTGTTGTAGGGTCATACATTTGCTGTAGTTCTGTCGCAGTGTTTGTAATGACATGCATTTGCAGTGAATGTCATTGATTATAACATTTTAGTTGTGTTTGGTTGCAGAGTTGCATACTTGTAGTGTAGAAACTGCTTTGAGGATCATTGCAAATATCAACAATTGATTCTGAATGGCAGCCTATGGTGACATTTAACTAGTGAAAATACAATTACAGATATAAACAATTTAATTCTTGATATCAAGAATTAGCATTTTAACTAGTGAAAATTGTGAAGGAACAAAAGTCAAAAGGCTTGCCATAGAACATTCCATGTGTTTCTTTACATTGTTTCATGCTTGCAGTGTAGACAAGGTTTTTGATTATAACTGGAAAATTTTAGTTTTGTTGCATTTCTCACTTACAATATAGTCTGCTTTGTTCATTTAAAACAGGAATGTTCTATTTTTGTTGCACTGCACCGTTTACAGACAGTGGCTTCTATGATAAAACAACAACATTATATCTTTATTATTATCCTCATTGATTATAAAGGGATCATTCTAGTTTTGTTGCATTGTTGATTTGCAGTGTTGCAGAGAAGACAGCTTTATTCATTATAATGAGTGTTCTAGTTATTTTGCATCTCGAACAGATTTGTTTATGCTCTTATTCCCACTGGTGGCCGCCACATCACTCGCTGTTAATTTGCATAAAGCTAAACTCTCCTCAGCAGCATTGCATCGCCTGTGGATGCCGATGCTAATATCGCAGCAAATCGCTGTCAGCATGTCACTCGCTTACAGCGTAGACACAATGTCTCACTCATTCCTGGAGGGGAACTGATGATGCTGGGTGTTCTAGGGTCGTTCCAGTGCGCTCATCACGTCAGTTTGACAGCATGGCGGTCGGTCACAAAACATGTGTCAACATCTGTGGGACTTGTCTGGGGGAACTAGCTAAGTCTGGGGGATTTAGCTGCCAGGGTCTGAATCAGTGAGAATGAAAGAGTTCAGACATGAAGATGAGGGCAGGACAGATGTACGCGGTGAGAAGCAGTAGTGCTTCCCAAACAAACAGCGAGTCCAGGAGTTTTAAGAGTCTCCTCACATCTGTCATGAGATTGTACGGTGGTGAGACGGGTGCTTAGGCAGGCGTTTGAGGAACTTTTTGTGTGTTTTAGTTGTATTTGGATGTTTTCAGTTCATTTTCATTGGCACGTTGTGTTCTCTGTAGACGGCTCAGATTTCACTCTGGATTTGAAGTAGTGTCTCAACAAAGAAACACAGTTTATCATACAGAAGTAAACAGAGCATTGAAATCAAATTTTGTTCAGTATTATTTAAACCAATGAATTATTAAAATCCTCATGGCCATAGGAATATGCAGTGTTAAGCTGAAATGTTTATATAATAATTCCACACTTGCAGTGTCATGCATCTGCAGTCTAGACGACTTCATTGATTATAAAAGGAATATTCTAGTTTTGTCTCTCTGCTTGCAGTGTTGCAATAACATGCACATGCAGTGAGTTTAATTGATTATAACCGAAACATTCTAGTTGTATTTTCTTGCGATGCTGCATGCATGCAGTATAGACAGCTTTGTTGATTATTACAGGAATTTTCTAGTTCTGCTGCATGGCACACTTGCAGTGTAGCATAGTTAAGCAATTGCAATGTAAACAGCTTCATTAATTATAAAAGGAACATTTTAGTTGCTTGCAGTGTTGCAAAGACATGCACTTGCTGTGAGTTAAATTAGAAACTGCAACATCTAAGCTGTTTTTTCTTGCAGCGTTGCATGCTTGCAGTGTATACAGCTTTGCTGATTCTAACAGGAGCACTAGTAATGTTGCATTTCTCACTTGCAGTGATGCAGGATCACACACTGGCAGTGTTCTAGTTTTGCTGCATTGCACCCTTGCAGTGATGCATAACAGTTGCAGTGCTGGCAACGTCAATGATTCAAATGGGAATATTCTAGTTGTGTTGGGTTCACTTGGAGTGTTGCATGGTTGCGTGCTTGTGTTGCATTTCTCACTTGCCGTGTAGTCAGTTTTGTTGATTTTAAACCGAAATGTTCTGACTCTTGCACTACACATTTTGCTGGGTCATGCATTTGCAGTGTAGACAACTTCATTTATTATTTAAGGAGAGTTCTACTTTGCTTGCAGAGTCGCAATGACAAGTTAGTTTTGTTGCATTTCTCACTTGCAGTGTTTATCATACAAAATTAAACAAAAAGCCTAAAAAGTACTCAAGCAACATGGAATCACAAGCTCCTGTTGGCCTTAGAAACATGGAATGTTTTAAGCCAAAATATTTATATAACCTTTCAGATTTGTCAATGTTAGAACAAACATTTACATATACTGTATAGTGTGCACCTGTTACATATCCATATATTTTTGCACCTGTTGTGAGCCTTGCAGAAATCGAAATCTTTTCGGTGCACACAAGTAAGAAAATGTACACGATTGTCAGTGAATGAGACATATTATGTTTGATGACTTTTAACCTTTGACATCAATGACAGATGATTGATAATACATTTTTTCTTCTTTTTATTTTCGCTATCTATGATTATATGGTGCTTGCAGTCGGCATTGTTTATTCTCTGCTGTCTGCTAACCAACCGACCGTTGAAAAGCACTTTTCTGTAACATCTTTCTCTCTTTGTTTCTCCAGAGCCGTAATGCATTCAGAGAAGCCAGCTTTTGGACTCCAAAAGACGTCAAAGCCAATGAGACGCCAGTGAAACTTAGAAAGCTAGAAATGCCACAATCATCTACTGTAGATACAGAATGGAAGATCTGCCTTCTTGATGAGTCATGATGCAAAAAATATCCACGGTGTATTGATGTACCTACATAAACACAACCGCTTCTGTTGACTTTCCATATTTGGACACCCCACTTTAAGAGCTCTACTTTAACCGGCAGACACAACATGCCCGGTGTCCATCGGTTGTGACTGGAGTTTGGCGGCAGCATGCGTCCATGGGCGGGCTCCTGGCGCTGGATAGCGCTGGTCCTGCTGGCCTGGGGGACGTTGCTCTTTTATATCGGGGGACATCTGGTGAGAGACAGCGAACATGTGCCACGCTCCAGCCGTGAGCTGGCGAAGATCCTCACCAAGCTGGAGCGACTGAAACAGCAGAATGAAGACCTGCGGCGCATGGCTCAGTCACTACGGTAAACCAGCAAATAACACCACTTTGCATCTAATTAGCTGAAGGATAAACTTATTTCTTACTTATTTTGGGGCGCTGATTCCAGAAATAGTGTGTGTTTTGCTCTAGCATGTCACAGATTCTCACAAAATACGTGCATTTCATACTATTTTTGCTTTCAACAGCCATTTGTAAGGTGAAGAACACTGTGAAAAATTTCAGACCTCCCAACCTCAAATTTTTAATTTTTCCATTGGCTCAACATATTATTTCTCATTGAGCCAATGTTAACAGACTGTTGCCACAATTGATAGCAGAAATTGCAATGGAAAAATATAGATGTAATCAGTCACTAGAAAATTTTAAGTTGGGAGGTCTGTAAATTTTTGCCTGTGAAGTCTTGTATTCTCCATTAATCAGCAGACTGCCACAAATATATGATTCTTCCTCTGAGCCAGATTACAACTATTTATTAGATTTTCACATGTATGAATGATTCTGATAAAGTTATTTTATGCATAATCCTGATTTCCAGTTGTTCCACTCCTTTGCAGCATGTAAGTTAATGATGATAAATATGATCAATATGATACATTTTGAATAATTTGGCATTTGACTGCTTTATCTTGATAAGTTCTACTTGATATATTTAAAGCTGATACATACATATAATTTCAAACGTCTTCAGTCTTATTTAGTGAAAACTTTATATAGCAAATTTTTTATATATATTTTTGAAGTCAGCATCATCAAATGAGGTAATATTAGGCCTTTTTTGCTTTGGCTTTGTAATAAGTGCCATTATCCATTATTACTGTTTCTGTTAAAGGAATAGTTCAGCCAAACATTCTCACCATGGAACAACATGAGGATGAGAAAATAATACCAGGATTTTCATTTTTGGCTAAATTATTCCTTTAATTTTGCCGTCTATGCTAGATAGACCAGCTGAGACAAGGCTAAGACCATTTTCTAGGTTAATTTATGCAGATGGTTAGTGTTGGTTTAACGCTTTTGTTGCAGGTATTGTCCATTTTGATGCTTATTAGGAATATTTTAGTGTTTATTTGCTATGAGTTTGACATGTTTTTGTGTTTAAAAGCAGATTGACAGAATTGAACAAAACACAGAAGTTGAGCTATTTTTAATTTGACCCAGCATCATATTCACTGCTTTTGTCTGCTGTAATTGTGTTGTCGAATTACCTTCTTTTTCCCCTTATTTTTTTAAATATTGATGTATGCAGGAATTTAATTTTTTTAAATCAATTAACAGGCTTAGCAAAAGTGTTTGGCTTGAAGATGCATTGTGTATTATAGATTAAATTGTTTGTGAATATTATATTTGAGGCACAGTTTGGTTTATGGTGTCAAGGCTGTGAGTTCTGCCACTGAAGAGTCTTTCTAACGTGCAGCGTTTGACCTGATTCTGTCTGATATGAGTTCAGTACCCTTGTGCTCCCAAGAGAAATGGAAACATATGAATTCTGTAGACATAAAATCCCATAATCTGCTAAATGCATAAATGCCAGTATAATATTAATATTAAAATGTGAATGTTTTAATTAACATTTATTTTTAATTACCTAACTTAAAACCGAAATCATATTTCTTCCCCCTCAATAATTTTAGTTATTTTATTAAAGCACATAGAGTCCTTGCATTGTAATGTTTTAAATTTTTGTTTTATATTTATTTGTTAATAAGAATAATATGCTATAAAATGTGACAACATATTATACTTGTAGGAACATTTTAAAAACATGTATATGAATATTAATGGATTGTTGTTTTAATATTATTAATTAATTATAGTAGAAAAAACATGTTTAAATATTTTAACTTTTATAATCTTAATATTAATAGTTTTTTGCAACTCACTTTTGGTAAAAGCATCAGAGAAATGCATAAGTGTAATATTAATAATAAATTGTGAATGTTTTAATTAATAAATATTTAATTTAACTTAATTAAAATGCTAAAACAATCACTATGTAAACTGAAATCATATTTCTTTTCCTCTCAATACTGATTGTTACTGATAATATTTAATATTCATACTTTTGTAAGTCAGTTTGGATACATGTAAATGCATAAATACAATATTAATTTTTAAATGTGCCTGTTTTAATATTTATTTTTTCATTTTAATTTACTAACTGAAATGCTAAAATAAATCTCATTGTAAACTGAACTCATATTCCCTTTCCCCTCAGTAACTTGTTTTTATTGAGGCACACAGAGTTCTTGCATGCAGTGTAGATGTTGAGCAGATTTGTGACGCGTGACTCAGAGCTCGACTGGAGCGGGACGGAGCGTGAGGAGTTTTGCAGGATGTTCTGGAGAGACATGAGGGAGGTTTTCTAAAGTTCTGGTGGAGAAAGTCACGATTTATAAAGAGCTTATACTGAGGAGAGAAGACTGAAGGAAATTTGGTGCTGTCATGGTTTCATTGGGTGACTTTTGACGCTGTACAGCAAAAATCAGAGGATTGTGCAATATGTTCAAGAAAAAGTGTTTTTGAAGAGGACCTGGAGAAAGTGCTGTTCTTAACAAGATCATCATCAGTGATGTAGGACTGCAAAATTAATTGAAGAAATAATTACAGATTACAGCTGCCACAATTAACTAATTGGGAAGTGTTGATTACAGCGCAGTGCTGTTTTGTAAGGGAAGTGTGCTTGAAATTGTAGCACACAAGCATGTAGTTCCTCAAAAACAGCTCATCTATGGATCCAAAAAGCCAATCTAGAGCCCATAAGCAGTGAATAGAGCTACTCTGGTCATTTGTCTTTGTCGGGCTGAAGGAGGGCTGCCTATTTCAGATATAAATCTTGATCTGATCAATGTCTTCTGTGCTTTAATTCCAGATCGTCAATCGTGGCTCTTGTGTGTCTTTCAGCCTCAATCGTGTCTCAGTCTCCCATTGATCTGCTCTAAACCTGGAGGTCCACCATATCAATCCCAGATCTATGATAGATCCAGCAGCATCCTTGGCTTATGGAACTGGAGGAATATTGATTATGAAACAGCTGTTTTTAGCTCATACAGGCATACTCATACTGCATATGTGCTTTTGACTATATATACAGTATATGTGTGTGTGCATGTTTATGTGGTTTATGAGGACACAAATTTGTATAATGACATGGGTATGACAGAGGTATTACAATATGAAGGTGGTTTATGAGGACACTGCCTATGTCCCCGTAATTCAAAAGGCTTAAAAACATACTAAATGGTGTTTTTTTGAAAATGTAAAAATGCACAAAGTCTCCTGAGGCTAAGTTTAGGTGTAGGGTTGGTGTAGGGCAATAGCACACACAGTTTGTTCAGTATAAAAACCATTACGCCTATGGAGAGTCCCCATAAACCACAAAAACCAACATGTGTGTGTGTGTATGTGTGATTTGATTGTAATTTATAATATTCATGAGTTTTGTACTGATAAGATTGTATTTATATTATTGATATTGATATGATTTATACAAATTTACACAAATAAATAGACAATAAAAATATAAAAACATAATGTATAATATCACGAGAACATAAATAAAATAAATCATATTACTCAGACACCCGCTAGGGACTTGTCCCTACCAATATGCAGCGACTAGCCAACTAAATTGTCCCTAGCAATAATTAAATATATGTAACCCATTGATATTACCTGAGAAGTTAAAGTAGATACGCTAGAAAAGTACGTCCTTGAAACTGAGCTTTTCCAAACTCTTAATCAGTTAAACCATTGGGTTGTCAGATCGAGACTTCAAAGCGTGAATCGCAAATCATTTCATTTAGATTGGAACTTCGGAGCAGGTTTGTGAATCATTATCTAGATTGAGCGCATATCGTGAACCTTTTGACTTAGATTATGACTTCAGAGCGGGTTCACAAATCATTTGATTCAAATAAAAACTTCAGGGCGTGTATTGCAAATCTTTTTTTACTGATTCTTTCTTTTTTAATTAAACAGCAGCCTACAAAACATCAAACCATTAAAGTGCAGTACAGTTATGAAAACAAAAAGTATACACAGATGCAAATCAAATTTTTTCACATATTGTACCATTTGTATAACCACAGTTTGTACCCAGGTTAAACTATGGTTAGTGTAGCAAAATCATGGTTGATTTGTGGTTACCATGGTTTAACTATTGTAACCATGGTGATTTAAAAAAAAATAATGAAACCAGGGTTAATTTTTGGAGGGGATGTGTTGCCAGGTTAACAAAAAAAATAAAATAATAATAATAAAGTTACACCTTAAGAGGAAACATAAGATGGATAACTGTAGAGCAGGGGTGCCCAACCCTGTTCCTGGCGATCGACTGTCCTGCAAAGTTTAGCTCCAACTCTAATCAAACACACCTGCCTTTAATTTTCACACGATCCTGAAGATCTTAATTAGTTGCTTCAGGTGTGTTTGATTAGAGTTGGAGCTGAACTTTGCCAGACAGTCGATCACCAGGAACAGGGTCGGGCACCCCTGATATAGAGATACAGTTTGATGTACTTTTGTTTATGCTGTTAGGTTCCCACCAATGTCAAAATCAAACCTATGCCCAAGGTATTTTATTATGATAATTTATATTTTCTGTTATGTCAATATGTTTTTATATTTTTATTTATTTTGGAAAACAATGATATACAAATGTAAAGTCTACATTACTGCACCCATATTGAAAGAACCTCTCATTTCTCCTAAAAATAACAAAACATTTCTTAAATGAATATCTTCAACAAAGCAGTTCAAATGCCTGAAGGCGCTTTTAGTGTTTTGTGTCATTTATTCATGCACATACTATCATAAAGTGATGCTAAAAACCTACTGGATAGATACATTAACATGGGAATTGATGCTCTAAGCAATAAAATATTTGCAGCCTGTGCTGATGTGAAATGGAATGGTCTTTAACAACGGCCTATGTGTGTGTGTGTGTGGGGGGGGGTGCATTTTTATGAAGCTTTCTCCACACATCATAACGTTGATTTGTTTCACAGAGACTCAGCGCTCACACCCTCAGGCTGGCTGAAGATATGTGTGCTTTCTATCAATAGCATTATATGTCCAATTAAAATTGCCACCGAGCTCTGGAAAATATTCAGCCACAGACATTCTTCATAGTGGCATTTGCCAAAAACACACAAAACAAACACAGAAAATGAAATAGCTTCTCTTCACTAAAAGGTCTCTTATGATTAAGAATATCGTCTGCTGCACTTAGTATGCACAGCCAGATTTTGACTATTAGCAGAAAAGTTCACCCACATTGCAGCATATTTAGTTTTGTGTTGACACGACATTTGAGATGATTGCCAGGGCATTGTCATACGGTTGCTAGTGTGTTCTAGTGCTTTTAACACATTACTGTGTGGTTTCTAGGATGTTATAGGGGGCTTGTTATAGGTGTATGTTATAGTTATAGGTGTTCTGGATGGTTGTAATGTTACTATTCAGTTGCAAGGATGCTCTGGATGGCTGTAGCATTGCTATACAGTTGCAAGGATGCTCTGGATGGCTGTAGCATTGCTATACAGTTGCTAGGGTGTTCTGGATGATCGTAATGTTATTATGCAGTTACTCGGGTGTTCTGGATGGTTGTTACTCATTGATACACTGTTTCTAAGAGTGTTCTGGATGTTGCTATGCAGTTGCTTGTGTGTTCTGGATTGTTGCAATGTTGCTACGCAGTTTCTTGGATGTTTGGGTTGTAACCCTGTGTTAACCCTTCCTGCTCTGTCCCTGACCGTGGTCGGAGATAACAGGGGAGACTTGGGACGAAGTAAGTTAACAGTAGTTGCACGGTGATTAACGTTACAGCTGTAACTGTGCCCTGGTCGTAACAACACGTCCAGTCTCTACATATCCATTCTGCATCTTTTCGCTGTACTCGCGCTCCCCTCTCTCTCTCTCTCTCGCTCTCTCGCTCTCTCTCTCTCACTGTATCTCACCCTGAATACGGAGTTGCTCTTAAGGACCCGCTCTGTTCTACAACACCTGCTTTACAGTTGCTAGGGTGTTCTGGATGATTGTAACATGTTGCTATGCAGTTACTTGTGTATTCTGGATTGTTGTAATGTTGCTATGCAGTTTCTTGGATGTTTGGGTTGTAACCTTGCTTTACAGTTGCTAGGGTGTTGGATGGTTGTTACATGTTGCTATGCTGTTGCTTGTATGTTCTGGATTGTTGTAGCATTGTTATATAGTTGTTAGATAGTTGTTCTGGTTGATCGTAATGTTGCTATGCAGTCGCTAGGGTGTTCTGGATGGTTGTTACTCATTGGTACACAGTTGCTTGGGTGTTCTGGATGATTTGAACATGTTGATATGCAGTTAATATGGTATTCAGAGTGTTTTCTTACTGGTGCCATTGAACAGAGTTCCTCCTCAGGTCTCTGTGGTATTCTGGTTTGTAGATATGGCTCGGGTTCCTCTTTCAGTGTAAGTCTGTGGGATTTTTCCAACTATTTCATCATCCAGCAGGTGAAAACCTTCAGTCTGATTGCTTTAAAAAGTAACAGCACACTTACCATAGGATTAGAGGTTTGTTCGTATTCGCTAATCATTTCGCAGTATTCAGATCTTCTTACCTCGTTTTCATCACTGTATCTGTGTGATCTTCAGGCTTCGGCCTCCATCATCATCTTGTGACTAATCTCGCGACCCTTGTAATTTCCTCTCGGAGCACTGCATGCAGCAGTGACTGACAGTAATTCACTCACTGTAATGTCATTTGGCCACCATTCCCTCCTGTATCAGACTCTGTTTTGCTCTCCATCAGCAGTTCTGAAGTTCTGCCCCTCTGATGCTCGTGTCTCGCACTCGTTAGATGGAATTGAACTGAGCTTTTCTGCTCTCTAATAACATGTTTCATTTATACTTAAATTCAATAGTCCTCAGGCACTATTCATTTGCATACATTTATATATATATATATAGTTCCCATTTGCATATATTGCAGATATATATTTGCAGCCTTGAACGCTGAACCATCTGCGCTCTTTGAAGTTGGTTTCGAGTATCTAGCAGTCGTTACCAGACGGGAGCTGATAGGGGCCTTGTGTAGAGGAACGTTCAGGGGCCGAAGGGAAAAGAGCTTCACTGCAAACACCTGAGGGCCACAAGCTTCCCGATTTCTCTCTCTTTTTCCGCTCTTGCTGTGTAGTCCGAATAATTTAGTCTCGGCTGGCTTCCTAAATATTTAAATGGGGGGTACAATGCATGTTATTTACACTGTTAAAGAGTTGGATTATCATGCTAAGCATGGCCAAAGTTTCAAAAAACGATTTGGAAGTATGACTGAGTATTTTTGTGGCAAAAATCTTCCTTCCGGGTTCGTACAAGTTTCGGAAAGTTTTTTTTTCAATCATGGCTCTTACTGACGTAAACGACGGTGGAACTCCTTATATGGGCATTTCTCCCAGAAGAACGTGCTCGTGCACGCATCGACCAGAGCGAGAGTGAGAGCGCGCCCGTCAACACGCTTCATTCGGCTGCACTGCACGGGACTCGCTCAGGAAGAATGTCTCTAAAGAAGTGTGTTTTTGGTTGTAAGGGAAAGATAACCTTGTTCAGCTTCCCAACAGAACACAGCGTGGAACAGTGGATGCAGTTTGTTTATTTAGGGCAGCAACGGAGTTTCTCAAGTGCGTTTGTTGACGAACGTTTTATAAACAAGGCCCAGTTCGACGCTGGATTTGCACATCGTTTGATACTGAAAGATGGAGCGGTCCACGCTATAAAAGATCCCGGTCATGATTCAGAACTGCATATGGTAAGTGAAACGGCTTCAAATGTCCCTGTTTTGTTGGCGATCGGAGCAAGTGCTCATCACTCTTAAGCTCCGCCCACACGGTGCGCCTCCAAGAGCTTGGCTTTTTCCGGAGAGAATTGTAAAGCTGTATCTTTCTTTTATAAATGTGATCAAACTAAAGACTTTTTGGAGATATGAAGGATGTAGTACTACTCTATAGGTACTCAAGATTAACATGAGATTGGGAGACCTTGAGACCTTTAAAGGGATAGTGCACCCAAAAATTAATATTGTCATCATTTTCTCACCCTCAAGTTCCAAACTTGTGTGAGTTTGTTTCTTCTGTTGAACACAAAAGAATATACTTTAAAGAATGTTGGAAACTGAAAAGTTGATGGGAGCCATTTACTTCCATAGTATGGAAAAAAAAACTATGTAAGTCAATGGGAATCACCAACTGCTCGGTTCTTCAAAATATCTTATTTTTGTTCAACTGAAGAAAGAACTTCATCCATTCTACAAAACATATTTTGAAGAATGTGGATAACCGAAGAGTTGATGGTACCCATTGACTTCCATTGTATGGGGAAAAAAAAAATACTATGGAAGTCAATGGAGTTCATCAACTGTCCAGTTACCCACATTCTTCAAAATATCTTCTTTTGCATTCAACAGAGGAAATTCATACAGGTTTGGAACAACTTGTAGGTGAATAAATTATTTTCTTTTTTTTTGGGGGGGGGGGGTGAACTATCGTTTTAACTGTCTCTATACTTTCAGTCATAATGTAAATGACTAGCATGACCTCATTAGTATCCGCAGGTGTTTATAGAATGAACTGGATTCTATAGCTCTTTATCATGATGCAAAGCTGTTTACAGCGGGCCGACCTACTTCTTTTACAAACTGCAGTTAGAGAGGCATAATTCAGATGTTATGGAATGTGGGTCTATTCGTTCATTTCAGGAAATGAAAGACCAATTCAATCTGCCAGGGTGTTTTTTTTTTTTTTTACTTTACAGTTATGTGTTTCGCTTAAAGCAAAACGGCTCTCAATTTGCCTTCATGAAGTCTGAGGCATCCGAATTATATGATATAATATTAGAATGTTCCTATTAAATCTTAATTGGATGTTTATTGCATTAAAGACCTGGAACTTTTGTAATCTGAATCTAATTGGAAGGTTGTTTGGGATAATATTGCTGCAGCCTCGAGAAACCTTAATCTAATTATTCATTATAGCTTTCTTCACAGATTGTATTTCATGCAACATAATTTTTTTTTTTCAGATCAAGGGAGTTTCTCAAAAGTCTCAATAACTAAGGCTACAGGTACTTCTCAAAAAATTTGAATATCGGGAAAAAGGTAAATATTTTTTCACTCATTTCAGAAAGTGAAACCCATATATTATATAGATTCATTACACATAGAGTGAAATATTTCAAGCCTTTATTCAAGTGTCTCAGAAAATTTGAATATTACATAAGATCAATAAAAAAGGATATTTTAAACAGAAATCATTTCTATGCACTCAATACTTGGTTGGGCCTCCTTTTGCATGAATTACTGCATCAATGCGGCGTGGCATGGAGGCAATCAGCACTGCTCAGGTGGTATGGAAGCCCAGGTTGCTTTGATAGCGGCCTTCCGGTCATCTGCATTGTTGGGTCTGGTCTCTCATCTTCCTCTTGACAATAGCCCATAGATTCTCTATGGGGTTCAGGTCAGGCGAGTTTGCTGGCCAATCAAGCACAGTAACATCATGGTCACTGAACCAGCTTTCGGTACCTTTGGCAGTGTGGGCAGGTGCTAAGTCCTGCTGGAAAGATGAAATCAGCATCTCCATAAAGCTTGTCAGCAGAAGGAAGCATGAAGTGCTCTAAAATTTCCTGGTAGATGGCTGCGTTGACCGTGGACTTCAGAAAACACAGTGGACCAACACCAGCAGATGACATGGCAGCCCAAATCATCACTGACTGTGGAAACTTCACACTGGACTTCAAGCAACATGGAATCTGTGCCTCTCCACTCTTCCTCCAGATTCTGGGACCTTGATTTCCAAATGAAATGCAAAATTTACTTTAATCTGAAACGAGGACTTTGGACCACTGAGCAACAGTCCAGTTATTTTTCTTCACAGCCCAGGTAAGACGCTTCTGATGTTGTCTCTGGTTCAGAAGTGGCTTGGTAGCCCTTTTCCTGAAGACGTCTGAGCGTGGTGACTCTTGATGCACTGACTCCAGCTTCAGTCCACTCCTTGAGAAGCTCTCCCAAGTGTTTGAATCAGCTTTGCTTGATAGTATTCTCAAGCTTGCGGTCATCCCTGTTGCTTGTGCACCTTTTCCTAACCAAATTCTTCCTTCCAATCAACTTTGCATTTAAAATGCTTTGATACAGCACTCTGTAAACAGCCACACCTTTCAGTAATGACCCTCTGTGACGTACCCTCTTTGTGGAGGGCTTCAATGTTTGTCTTCTGGATCATTGCCAAGTCAGCAGTCTTCCCCATTATTGTGGTTTCAAAGAACAAGAGATACCCGGAATTTATACTGTAGGGATGGTCATTAATTGAAACTCAAATGTATAATGATATAATCCAAGATGGCGCCGCTGATGGCAGCTATTGTGCATTGCTCTCAGGATCCTCTCAACATTCAGGACGCATATCACTCGGTTCCACGAGCAGCTTTAGGACTCTCTGATCACTGTTTGGTTCATCTTATTCCGTCCTACAGGCAGAAACTTAAGTCTGCAAAGCCTGTATTAAGATCTGTTAAAAGATGGACTAATGAAACAGAGCAGGACTTACAAGCCTGTTTCGACCTTACTGATTGGACTGTTTTTGAAGCCACTGCCACCGATCTGGACGAGCTCACAGAGACTGTAACATCATATATCAGTTTCTGTGAGGATATGTGCATTCCTAACAGGACTCGTCTGATCTACAACAATGACAAACCATGGTTCACTGCAAAACTCAGACAGCTCCGTCAGGCCAAAGAAGATGCTTACAGAAAAGGGGATAAAGTATTGTACAAACAGGTCAAATACACACTGGAAAAGGAGATCAGAGTGGCAAAGAAGAATTATTCTGACAAGCTCAGGAAAAAAATCTCTTCCAGTGATCCTGCTTCAGTGTGGAGAGGATTGAAGGATATCACCAGTTACAAGACACCATCCCCCAGTACTGTGGAGAATAAACACCTGGCAGACGACCTGAACGAGTTTTATTGTCATTTTGAAAAATCACCCCACACCCGCTCTGAACACCTCTCCACACAACCATTAACACCTCCAGCAACCCTCCTCTCCCCCACACCTACAATTCAAACCAGCGAAGAAGATGTGTGCCAGGCCTTCAGGAAGAACAAAAGAAGGAAAGCACCAGGCCCAGACGGTGTGTCACCAGCCTGTCTGAAATCCTGTGCTGATCACCTGGCCCCCATCTTCACACAGATCTTCAACAGATCACTTGAGCTGTGTGAAGTCCCCTCATGCTTCAAACGCTCCACCATCATCCCCGTCCCAAAGAAATCCAAAATTACTGTACTTAATGACTACAGACCTGTGGCTCTAACGTCTGTAGCCATGAAATCATTTGAAAGGTTTTGGCTTTTGGCTTATCTGAAGGACATCACTGGACCCCCTGCAGTTTGCCTACAGAGCAAACAGGTCTGTGGATGATGCAGTCAACATGGGACTGCACTTCACCCTGCAGCATCTGGACAGACCAGGGACTTATGTGAGGATCCTGTTTGTGGACTTAGGCTCCGCTTTTAACACCATCATCCCAGACACCCTTCAGAATAAACTAACCCAGCTCTCCGTCCCCACCTCCGTCTGTCATTGGATCAACAGCTTCCTGACAGACAGACACCAGTTAATAAAGCTTGGTAAATTCACATCCAGCACTCGAACCATCAGCACTGGAACTCCTCAGGGCTGCGTATTCTCCCTACTACTCTTCTTCCTCTACACCAACGACTGCACATCTAAAGACCCCTCTGTCAAGCTCCTGAAGTTTGCAGACGACACCACACTGATCGGCCTCATCCAGGACGGTGACGAGTCTGCTTACAGACAGGAGGTTAAGGAGCTGGCTGTATGGTGCAGTCTTAATAACCTGGAGCTTAACACGCTCAAAACTGTGGAGCTGATTGTTGACTTCAGGAGAAACCCCCCTGCTCTCCTCCAACTCACCATCATGAACAGCACTGTGACTGCAGTGGAGTCATTCAGATTCCTCGGCACCACCATCTCCCAGGACCTGAAGTGCGATATTCATATAGACTCCATTGTCAGAAAGGCCCAGCAGAGGTTGTAGTTTCTTCACCAGCTGAGGAAGTTCAACCTGCCACAGGACTTACTGAAACAGTTCTACTCCGCCATCATTGAATCCATCCTCTGCACATCAATAACTGTCCGGTTCAGCTCAGCTACCAAATCTGACCTCAGAAGACTATGGAGGGTAGTCCGGACTGCTGAGCGAATCATTGGTACAATCCTCCCCACTCTCCAAGAACTGTACTCATCCAGAGTGAGCAAAAGAGCTGGTAAAATCACTCTGGACCCCTCACACCCAGCACACTCCCTCTTTGAACTGTTACGTCTGGTCGACGTTACAGAGCTCTGAGCACCAGAACGACCAGACATAGGAACAGTTTCTTCCCTCAGGCAGTCCATCTCATGAACACTGAACAATAAATGTGGAACACACAACTATAATACATTATCCATTCACCACACTCACTTATTTTATTTTTATTTTCTCATTTCTAATTTGCACATACTTGACCTGTATTTACATAGTTGTCTATATTATATATTGTGTTTTTTCTGCTTTGTACATTGCCTATTTGGTCATTTGTATATTATTCTTTTATTATCTGTGTCCTGTCCTGTTGCTGTCTTTCTGTTGCACTGTGGAGCTTCTGTCACTACAACAAGTATGTGTAAACATACTTGTCCAATAAAGCTCATTCTGATTCTGATGTAAATATTCTAATATTTTGAGATACTGATTTTTGAATTCCATGAGCTGTAAGCTCTAATTATCAAAATTAAAACAAAAAAACTTTTGAAATGTTTTACTTTACATGTAATGAATCTAAAATATATGAGTTTCACTTTTTTAAATGTTACAAGAAAAAATTTACTTTTTCACGATATTCAAATTGAGATGTACCTGTATACTTTCAAAATGTTGTGTATTTCACACTTTCACTAACCAAAAAAAATACAGTAAAAACAGTAATATTGTGAAATGTTAAAATGTCATTTATTCCTAAATTTTCAGCATTATTACTCCAGTCTTCAGTGTCATGGTCCTTTAGAAATCATTCTACAGTAACATGCTGATTTGCCGCTCAATAAACATTTCTGATTATTATCAGTGTTGGAAACAGGTAATATTTCTGTGAAAATCATGATACATTTCTTATTTCAGGGTTATCTGATGAATAGAAAGTTTAAAAAAACTGTATTTATTTGAAATAGAAATCTTGTGCAAACACTATAAATGTATGTACGGTCACATTTGATCAATTTAATGCATCCTTGGTTAATAAAAGTGCTAATTTCTTTAAAAAAAAAAAGTTTTCTCAGCACTCACGGTTGTTTTTGTTATTTGCTTTAAAATTAAAGCCTTTTTGCATCTTTTGAATCAATTAGTATTCCCTCCTCCACTCTTGAAAATTGTGCTAACATGCTCTATTGATTTCTCCACGCTAATCTTTGTTCCTTTGCATATAGACCCTCATGCATATGCATGCAGCAGCGGTATTAATATTAATGCATGATTACCATATTAAACGATCTACTCAGTGGTTTCAGCACTTGGACGGATATTGACCCGTTTACTGTCGCATGGAAAACAAATGGAAATATTCAGGAAACATTCAGAAATAAAATAAGGCCAATATGATAATATACGATGTTAAATGAGCAGTTGTTGGTGTCATGCAGAGTTTCCCAAAGGCTCATTAGTTAAGGGGTGATTTCATCTAAATCAGCTGAATAGAAACGAACAGTCAAACTGTAATTAGCAATTATGCTTTAGACGAATGTAAGCAGCAAATTTATGCAGCGCACTAAACGCTATTGAACATCACAGCAGACATTTATGATTATTTTATTCATAAAATTGGTAATCAGACTCCAGTGAATCAACATTTGGAGCTTGTAGTTTTGCATTTGTTTACACAGCGTTGGTGGACTGATTGCTTTCTTCGTGAATGCTGCGAGTTTGCAAACACTTTAAGCTGCGGAAGGAGTTCGCTAACAAACCATGTGTGTTTTGTTTTGCAGGATTCCAGAAGGACAGTCGGATGGGCCAATATCATCAGGAAGACTGCGGTCTCTTGAGGAACAGCTAAGCCGAGCCAAACAGAAGATCCACAGCTTTCAGAGATTGTCTGGAGACGGTAAGAGAGGAGATCATCAGGAGTGAGTCTCTATTTCTGAACCCTAACAAAACCTTTCTATACACATAACCCAAACACTCATAGTCTTCCTAAACAGAAGATTTTAAGAGATTTTTGTTTAGACAATGCATCTTTAATATGAATGAATCTTGAATGTGTTTTTATTTTAACGCATTTTAAGTAAAAGTTTTAAAACAAATGGAGTATCTGTCAGTTCGGTAAGATATAAATACACTTACATTCTCAGTAGAATCTACAAAATTAACTCTAAGTAACTTTTACATTTGTATAATTTACACTTTTATAGTTCAAAAGTTTGGGGTTGGCAAAAAAATTTAATTGTTTTAATGTTTTTAGTATCTTATGCTTAAAAAAATATAGTAAAGTCAAAAATAATGTGAAATATTATTACAACTGTTTTCTATTTGAATATATTGTAAAATGCAATTTATTCCTGTGATCAAACCTGAATTTTCAGCATCATTACTCCAATCTTCACTGTCACATGATCCTTCAGAAGTCACTCCAACATGCAATAAGACCAAATGCATTCATGATTTTTTTTTTATTATATATATACACTCACCTAAAGGATTATTAGGAACACCATACTAATACTGTGTTTGACCCCCTTTCGCCTTCAGAACTGCCTTAATTCCACGTGGCATTGATTCAACAAGGTGCTGAAAGCATTGTTTAGAAATGTTGGCCCATATTGATAGGATAGCATCTTGCAGTTGATGGAGATTTGTGGGATGCACATCCAGGGCACGAAGCTCCAAATATGCTCTATTGGGTTGAGATCTGGTGACTGTGGGGGCCATTTTAGTACAGTGAACTCATTGTCATGTTCAAGAAACCAATTTGAAATGATTCGAGCTTTGTGACATGGTGCATTATCCTGCTGGAAGTAGCCGTCAGAGGATGGGTACATGGTGGTCATAAAGGGATGGACATGGTCAGAAACAATGCTCAGGTAGGCCGTGGCATTTAAACGATGCCCAATTGGCACTAAGGGGCCTAAAGTGTGCCAAGAAAACATCCCCCACACCATTACACCACCACCACCAGCCTGCACAGTGGTAACAAGGCATGATGGATCCATGTTCTCATTCTGTTAACGCCAAATTCTGACTCTACCATCTGAATGTCTCAACAGAAATTGAGACTCATCAGACCAGGCAACATTTTTCCAGTCTTCAACCGTCCAATTTTGGTGAGCTCGTGCAAATTGTAGCCTCTTTTTCCTATTTGTAGTGGAGATGAGTGGTACCCGGTGGGGTCTTCTGCTGTTGTAGCCCATCCGCCTCAAGGTTGTGCGTGTTGTGGCTTCACAAATGCTTTGCTGCATACCTCGGTTGTAACGAGTTGTTATTTCAGTCAAAGTTGCTCTTCTATCAGCTTGAATCAGTCGGCTCATTCTCCTCTGACCTCTAGCATCAACAAGGCATTTTCGCCCACAGGACTGCCGCATACTGGATGTTTTTCCCTTTTCACACCATTCTTTGTAAACCCTAGAAATGGTTGTGCGTGAAAATCCCAGTAACTGAGCAGATTGTGAAATACTCAGACCGGCCCGTCTGGCACCAACAACCATGCCACGCTCAAAATTGCTTAAATCACCTTTCTTTCCCATTCTGACATTCAGTTTGGAGTTCAGGAGATTGTCTTGACCAGGACCACACCCCTAAATGCATTGAAGCAACGGCCATGTGATTGGTTGATTAGATAATTGCATTAATGAGAAATTGAACAGGTGTTCCTAATAATCCTTTAGGTGAGTGTATATTATTTATTTATTAAAATTCTGAATTTTAAATGTGTAATGGCTGTCAGTTCTATTTTAATGTAAAGCAGTTGGACACAATTTTAATAAATTAACACAATTATTCATGCTTTCTGTCTATAAGTATGCTTCCTACTGTACAATCATAACAGCTTAAGCCTTTTAATCGAGTGAGTTTTGTTTTTGGGTTTTTTTCTGCCCACATTTCTAACAAGAATTTAATTTCCTTTGTTAACCAGCAAGGGAGTATTTTGTGACAGATATAACAAACTATGCATCATCAGTAGCAGTTTGTTTCCTCAAATTAGGTTGGATTGCTTTCATTCAAATATAAATCTCAAAATGCATAAACTGTTCTCCAGACCCCTGCAGTTCCACCCAGGGTGTAAAATTAAGACTTGAGCGTTGGCGAGAATATGACATTTTCCAAGGAAATAAACCTATGTCTTACTTACAGTTACAAATGATACTGGGATACAATAATGCATTTTAACATAAAAAATAGTTGTTTATATTCTGATTTAGACTTGCAGATTGACGTCCATGTAGGTCTAACAGAAGCACAACAGCATGAGTCATTGTGTAGGTAGAGTTTGAATGTTTGCACATGTTTGTGTGTGTATTCAAGTCTTTACATGCATAATCATGGCTAGCAAATGGGTCAGGGTCGGGGAAATCTCCTTGCTGCAGGATCTGCCAGAAATAACTACCAACATCAGCAGCAGCAGCAGTAGCATCGTCACCCCGGGCCAGAAGAGCACAGGTCACAGATGTATAAGAATCATCCTTAAAGAGCCTGTCTCTCTGGCGCTGCTTCACGTCTTGTTCTGACCCCTATAGAAGTCACTCTTGCTGTGTGTCTCTCTCAGGTCACCTCTGTTGTAATGAGAGCAGGATTAGAGGAGGAAGCTGCTCACCTAAACCTCACAGCCACAGTCAGAGTACTTATTTGAATGATTCTTCACTAGATTAGAACAGCATTTGCATTAGTTATATTGTACTTGTATCTACAGTATGTATGTAAAGTATGTAATCATTTTTATTATTTTTAAAAAGTGTATACAGTTTTTACTCATTTTTATTTTTGTTTGTTTCAGTTAACATTTATTTCATTTCGAAAAAATGTTTCTTATGGTTTTATTTAATAAAACCCTGATTTGTAGTTTTATCATTTTAACAAATTTCTAAATGTACAAAGGAATATATTTACAATATCTTTCTGGGATTTAGAGATTTGTTTGGAATATTTTGAAACTATTAAACGGCAAATATACTATTTCATTTGATACTACAATGATACTAAAATGGTCGGTGTGGTGCACTCTGGTGTTCCCCAGGGATCAGTTTTGGGCCCTTTACTTTTTAGTATTTACATTTTTCCTCTTGGCCAACTTTTAAGAACACTTGGTCTTAACTTTCACTTTTATGCCGATGACACTCAGATCTACATACATACAATATGTCAATATGCCTGTGTCTTTTCTTACTGAAAAAATGGATGTCTGAAAATTTGCTCTTTCTAAACAGTGATAAGACTGAAGTGATGCTTATTGGTTCCCCTCACCAGTTGCACAAAGCAGAGTCCGCAACTTTAGGTCTGGATGGCTCTGCTTTACAGTTTCAAACTAAACTAAAAAATCTGGGGGTATATTTGATATTTGATATTTGACACCAACTTAACATTTGATCTGCATGTTCGTAATAGAGTCAAAGCATCTTTTTTTCATCTCGGAAACATTGCCAAATTACGTCCCATGTTGAATTTTTTCTGTGGCTGAAAAGTTAATCAACACTTTTGTGTTTTCGGGGATTGATTATTGTAATGCTTTGCTGGCTGGAGTTTCAAAAGCTACCCTAAGTAAATTACAGTTGGTACAAAATTCAGCTGCCAGAATACTGACTAGGACCAGTGCAAGGGAGCACATCACACCTGTCTTGGAAAAATAGCACTGGCTTTCTGTTAGTTTTCGTATTGATTTTAAAATTATCATGCTTATAAGGCCTTGAATAATTTGGCTCCTCAATATTTGTCGGAGCTTTTAACCCACTACACACCTACACGTGTTCTACGCTCTTCTGAAGCTGGTCTTTTAACTGTTCAATCAACTCGGCTTAAAACTATGGGTGATCGGGCTTTCTCTTCATTGGCTCCTAAATTGTGGAATTCCCTACCCTCTAAGATTAGAAATGCAGAATCCCTTAGTGTTTTTAAATCATCCCATAAAACTTTTTTAGGGTAGCTTTTATGTGATTACTTTTTGTTTTATTATATTGGCCTTGTATTGTTTTATTTGTTTTTTACTGCCTGTACTTTTGTGTGTATCTTTTTTACTTCAAATTTGTATATGTATGTAAAGCGTTTTAAGATGCTACTTTTAAAGGAGCTATATAAAATAAAGTTTATTATTATTATTATTATTATTATTATTATTAAAACCAAGTAAGGGTAAATAAGTCAAATTAAAATATTTGAAATGTATCAAATACACATGTTTTTGGTTAGATAGAATAAGATAGAAATCCGCCTCTTGCGTTCCTCGTCTCCGGAGTCTCCGGAGAATGCGTTCCTCGTTCCTCGAATCAGTCTGAATTAACAATGTAATGGCGTTAATGAGAAGACTAATTTTAAAAAGTAAGTAAACAACTCACACACCTAGATATAACCACTAAGACTTGAGAAGACTTGAAATGGCCTGAAAACATATTTAGCAAGCTTTGATGACTGATGATCCGAAAAATTCAAAAATAGTTGAAAGTTAACTATTAAAAAGAAATGTTCACAAAATAAAATATATTGTTTAAATTGTTACTGCCTTGAGTTATTATGATGGAATAAATGTAAAATGCTTAAAAACACTAACTTGATGAGTTTCATACTTGGCTTTAATAAACAGAATATTGATTACATTGTCAATCAATTTGTTTTGCTTTTTCTCTTCTTCTGATAGTGTAAGAAATGTTTAGCCAAGAAAATGTGACTGGGACATGAATTTGCATTTGATTAAAATAAAAAACAGAGTTCCTGTGAATATACAGTGCTGCTCACTAATATTGGCACCCTTGGTAAATATGAGCAAAGGCGGCTGTGAAAATAAATCTGCATTGTTTATCCTTTTGATCTTTCATTTTAAAAATGTACTAAATTCTAACCTATCATTGAAGTAAATCAATGGAAAGTAGGAGGAAATTCCCTTTATGAAAGAAATGTTTTCCTCTAGTTCACGTTAGCCACGGTTATTGGCACCCAATTATGGCAACGCACTTTTCCCTAGATAACAGCTCTGAGTTTTCTCCTATAATGCTGAAGAGTTTGGAGAACACCTGACAAGAGATCAGAGGCCATTCCTTCATACAGAATATCTCCAGATCCTTCAGATTCACAACTCCATGTTAGTACTACTTCTCTTCATTTCACCTCACTCATTTTCTACAGGGTTCAGGTCAGAGGACTGGGATGGATATGGCATAAGCTTAATTTTGTGTTCAGTGACACGTTTTTGTGTTGATTTTGATGTTTGTTTTGGATCACTGTCTTGATGGAAGATCCAAACATGGCCCATTATAAGATTTCTAACAGAGGCAGTCAGGTTTAGATTTTTTATCTGTTGGTATTTGATAGAATCCATGATGCCATGTATCTAAACAAGATGTCCAGGACCTCTGACAGAAAAATAGGCCCAAAACATTAAACATCCAGCAGCATATTTAACCGTGGACATGGAGTACTTTTTATCTCTGTTTGCACCAAACTCATCTGGTGGGTTTGCTGCCTAAAAGCTCTTTTTTATGTTTCATCTGACCATAGAAGTCAGTGCCATTTGAAATTTCAGTTGTGTCTGATAACTGAATATGCTGGTGTTTGTTTTTGGATGCGCAAGGAGTTTTTTTCTTGAAACCCATTTGAACAACATGTGGTGATGTAGGGGATGTTTGATATATATATTTTTAAGCTTTCTGACCACAAGACTCAACTAATCTCTACAATTCTCCAGCTGTGGTCCTTGGAGAGTCTTTGGTCACTCAAACTCTCCTCCTCACTGTGCATTAAGACGATATAGACACACATCCTCTTCCAGGCAGATTTTTAACAACTTTAGTTGATTGAAACCTCTTAATTATTGCCCTGTTTGTGGAAATTGAGATTTTTCAATGCTTTAGCTCTTTTCTTACAGCCACTTTCTATTTTGTGAAGTTGAGCAATCTTGTTCTGCACATCAGAACTATATTCTTTGGTTTTACTCCTTGTGATGGATGATTAAGGGAATTTGGCCTTTGTGTTCCTCATATTTATAATCCTGTGGAACAGGAAGTCATGGCTGGACAATTACATGCTCCTAGTCACCCTGGTGTGCAACAACAAAATGTAAATACGAATAGGAATATACTTCAGATATATTTTTCTCATATTAATTTCTGGGGGTGCCAATAATGGTAGCCAACATGCATTGAAGAAAAAATTTTTTTTCATAATGTGAGTTTCCCCCCACTTTCAATTGTTTTAGTTCTATGAAAGTTTAGAATTTTGTGGATTTTTTTGAATGAAAGATCAAAAAGATAAGTGATGCACATTTATTTTCACAGCCGCATTTGCTCATGTTTACCAAGGGTGCCAATATTAGTGAGCAGCACTGTATATTTCAGTGACACCACTGATATTTAAAGTAAATATATAATATATTTTGCATAAATAAATAAACTAGTCTTTATAAGTCTAAATTATAAAACTACAAATATAATAGTTCATTCAACACGGAAACATTTTTAAAATGTATATATTGCAAAATAATCTAACCCAATATTTCAATATTTTTATGCTTAGTATAGTATCACATTGTTAGCTTGGTAACACAACAATTGTGAATCATACTGTATGCAGAGCATCTAAATGAGTCACTTTTGAGGTTCCATCTCAGTTAGGATGCTGCCCGTGTATACAGAATGAGCAGGGCAGCTCACTAGGATTTGGAACAGAGCCTTCATTCAGGGTCATCCGTCCCGGAGAGATTATACCCAGGGGTTTCTTGAAAAGCACTGAAATGGACTTGTTACATAAAAGCAAAAGAAGTAGGCAGAGAAGTGTAGAGCGAGAGAAGAGTGAAAGCAGAATCAAAAAGAGGACAGTCAAAATCTGTAGGAAAGATCGACAGCAATTGCAACCTTTCACATTTTCTTCAAGAATTCACAGACTAAAGATCTACTTGCCATCTTTTTATATAAAACACACGTGTCAACAGTAATAGCTGGTAAATCAACTAGATACATTGTGTACTGAGGCCGGTTAGCTGTAATTATCTTCACAGCCTTTCAGACATTATTGCTTAATTAAAGCACTTTTGAATCTCTCTTCTCTTTGTCAGTTGGTCCGGGTCGAGAACAGGAAGAACTGCGGAGGAAGGTGGAGAACGGAGTGAAAGAGCTGTGGTATTTTATTCGCAGCGAGATACAGAAGCTGAGTCACGTGGAGCCGTCAGACAGACAGAAACACACTGAGACGCTGCTGCAGGACCTCGGTCATCAACAGAGGTCAGATACGTACAGTATGATCACACTGTTGCTCACTGATACTCTTTTGTTCCTCAGGGGAGGCTGGTTGAGGTTTCGTTCAAGTTTTGTCTTTAATTCTTTAGGAGAAATTAAAAAAGACACAAATGAGACATGCTGAGAACTAGGAGACTTCACTTGCTCTCATTTAACCTTATTATTATCTGGGAGAAACAATTTATCTCTCTCTCAAAGCATATTTAGGTCATATTTTGACATAGTAATAAAAATAATGAAGACTACAATTTGTATGAAGAACACGAAGCCTATTTTTCAAAATATTAAGATTTATTGCATTGTGACAATAGCGCATTTAGCCTCTGAATTCTTTTTAATGTAACAATTTTATGTGAAAATAAAAAAATGTTTTATTGAAATCATAAAGAATTAATGAACTACATGAGTATTTATTGTATTGTCTTTAAATAAAAAAATATATTATGGCATTTTTACTATACTTGAAAAAATTATATATATATATATATATATATATATATATATATATATATATACACACACACACACACACACACATACATATATATATACTCACAGAAGTGAGTACACCCCTCACATTTTTGTAAATATTTTATTATAACTTTTCATGTGACAACACTGAAGAAATGACACTTTGCTACAATGTAAAGTAGTGAGTGTATGTTAATGTTAATGTCTAAACCGCTGGCCACAAAAGTGAGTACACCCCTCAGTGAAAATGTCCAAATTGGGCGCAAAGTGTCAATATTTTGTGTGGCCACCATTATTTTCCAGCACTCTTGGGCATGGAGTTCCCCGGAGCTTCACAGGTTGCCACTGGAGTCCTCTTCCACTCCTCCATGATGACATCACGGAGCTGGTGGATGTTAGAGACCTTGCGCTCCTCCTCCTTCCGTTTGAGGATGCCCCACAGATGCTCAATAGGGTTTAGGTCTGGAGACATGCTTGGCCAGTCCATCACCTTTACCCTCAGCTTCTTTAGCAAGGCAGTGGTCATCTTGGAGGTGTGTTTGGGGTCGTTATCATGTTGGAATTCTACCCTGCGGCCCAATCTCTGCTTCAGTATGTCACAGTACATGTTGAAATTCATGGTTCCCTCAATGAACTGTAGCTCCCCAGTGCCGGCAGCAGTCATGCAGCCCCAGACCATGACACTCCCACCCCCATGCTTGAGTGTAGGCAAGACACACTTGTCTGTGTACTCCTCACCTGGTTGCCGCCACACACGCTTAAATCAAATAAGTTTAAGTTGGTCTCATCAGTAATCCATGTCCTTAGTCTGCTTGTCCTCAGCAAACTGTTTGAGGGCTTTCTTGTGCTTCATCTTTAGAAGAGGCTTCCTTCTGGGACGACAGCCATACAGAACAATTTGATGCAGTGTGCGGCATATGGTCTGAGCACTGACAGGCTAACCCCCCCACACCTTCAACCTCTGCAGCAATGCTGGCAGCACTCATACATCTATTTCCCAAACACAACCTCTGGATATGACGCTGAGCACGTGCACTCAACTTCTTTGGTCGACCATGGCGAGGCCTGTTCTGAGTGGAACCTGTACTGTTAAACCGCTGTATGGTCTTGGCCACCGTGCTGCATCTCAGTTTCAGGGTCTTGGCAATCTTCCTATAGCCTATGCCATCTTTATGTAGAGCAAAAAAAATTTTTTTCAGATCCTCAGAGAGTTCTTTGCCATGAGGTGCCGTGTTGAACTTCCAGTGACCAGTATGAGAGAGTGAGAGCGATAACACCAAATTTAACACACCTGCTCCCCATTCACACCTGAGACCTTGTAACACTAACGAGTCACATGACACCGGGGAGAGAAAATGGCTAATTGGGCCCAATTTGGACATTTTCACTTAGGGGTGTACTCACTAATTTTTTTTGGCCAGCGGTTTAGACATTAATGGTTGTGTGTGGAGTTATTTTGAGGGGACAGCAAATTTACACTGTTATACAAGCTGTACACTCACTGCTTTACATTGTAGCAAAGTGTCATATATATATATATATATATATATATATATATATATATATATATTAGGGGTGTCCCTGACTAAGGATTTTCATAGTCGAATCGGAATTTTTGAATATTGCCGATAGTCAAATCATATGTTTGGGGGCGGGGCAAAATACATGACCAAGGTTCAAGTCAGACATTCGACAGTCATAATTACTGACATTAATGCATAGGAAAAATGTGTAACGGACTCTACAAACGGGGGAAAATAATGTTTTATATTTTGATTAAAAGATAGTTAACATTAATCATTATATCTCATTATATTGTAGCCTATAAGACAGTTCTACATTTCTGTTTTGAGCTGCGCGCACTGAAGATGACCAGTAGAATGAAGCATTAATCAATGGGATTTAACCCATTTATCTCATATACGTTTCGTTATTTATACAACATAACATTAATATTACGACTATCTGCACAAAATGCCCGAATGCACTTGAACGTATCTGCACGGCTCTGAATGAGCTCCTTTTGTGGCAACCAAACTCTAAAAATTCACAGCGTTTTATTATAATAGTGTTCTCATTATAATGTTATGTATATGACAGTCCCAGTCATAGTTATTAATATTCTGCATTGTTGTTTGTCCTGCTCGCACTGCGCCCTGAAGAGATAATTACCGTAGTGCAATAATGAAGTGCTTTACTACAGCGCAACTCCACCAAATGCATCTTATAGGCCCTACGAGATAAATAATATACACCATATATATAAACCAGCTGAAATGTTTTGAAATCACTTGTACTCCTACCTGATCGAAAAAAAATCAAGATATTGTAACATTGCAAAATATTGTTAAAATTTAAATTAGCTGTTTTATTTTTGAATATATTGTAAAATGTAATTTATTCCTGTGATAAGCAGCTGAGTTTTCAGCAGCATCATTACTCCAGTCTTCAGTGTCACATGATCTTCAGAAATCATTCTAATATACTGATATGATGCTCAAGAAACATTTCTGATTATTATCAATGTTGAAAACAGTTTTATATTTAAAAATATAATTTCTTTTATTTTTATTTCTGCTTTATATTTTTGTGGAAATACATATAATTAATTGTCAAATGCAAAAAATCTTTATGTTCCTAAAGCAAAACATAGTTTATTTATGTATTCTTCTGTTTTTGGGGTGAGTTGTGAATGTTCTTGATGGCTTTAATAACATTCAGGATTGTTTTTGGTGAGTTGGATGATGAAGAATTGATGCGCGTTTCTAGTTTCATTATTATGAAACGGGTCCAGACACTAATAGTGCTGTAATAGAAATATAGCAGCACTTAATATTGAGTTATCACCCGCTAGACTAATTACGGACAGAGACGCTGTCAATATCTCATTATCTCGGTGTCTCTCAGACGCTCCATCAGCACATTCACACCTGTTTTTCCGTTTTGACAAAGAGAAGCGTTCGATACACATTTAACACAGTGCTGTTTTCCAGCGGACGGCTCCCTGAGGAGTCTCTCATTGATGAAGTAATAATTAAACTCCTCATAAACTCAGCATATGCTCATCTGTTTGAGTTAGCAAGTGACGCTTTAACAGAATTCATTTCTAGTGTCTAAAACTCAATTCTGTTGGGAGCTTTTTGAGATATTATTTGATTTATTAAAGGAGTAATTCATGCAATAAATAAAAAGGATCATCATTTACATGTTTCAGACCTGTATTACTTTATTTCTTCTGTGGAGCACAAAAGGAGATGTCGGGCTGAATATTCATGCTGCTCTTTTATGATTTCATGAGTATATCAGTTATTCAGTTTGGTTTGACAGGATTGGATTAATTTGATTTCATAGTTCTGTTCAAAACGATGCCTCAAACCCAAATGTAACCGGAGGAAGAGTTGAGGTAGAAATGGGATCAAAATATGGTTAAAATAGGTCAAGTATTGTACTACAAATAATCAGCAGTGCTGGGGTGATTATTTATAAATTATAGTCCATTACTGAATACAAATTGCATGACAAAAATATATTACGTAATGTAATATGACTACTTTTAGATTTCTCTTTTAGAAAAAAACATCAATGAATAATCACTAATTGTGTGTGTGTGTGTGTGTGTGTGCGCTAATGTTACAACCCAGCGCTGGTAATCAGTGCATTGTCAGCTGATAGAGGAGGATGTTTGACGCATCTCCTGTGTGTTTCTGTCAGAACCATCATGACAGACCTGCATGATCTCAGTCAGGCAGACGGAGCAGGAGACTGGAGAGAGAAGGAGGCCAGAGATCTTTCCACGCTGGTGCAGAACCGGATCTCCTTCCTGCAGGTACAGAACCACCCTTCCTCCTGCTGTTAGTCTTCCTAAAATACAGGGAAATTGTGAAATATTATTACAATTTAAAATAACTGTTTTCTATTGTAATAGCAAAGCTGAATTTTCAGCATCATCATTCTAGTCTTCACTGTCGCATAATCCTCCAGAAATCATTATAATATGCTGATTTGCTGCTCATTTATTTGGTGCTCAATTATTAATCGTAATATTATGCTTAATATTAATGGAAAACATTCATTAATGATAAATTTTTGGACATTTCCTTTAAAACACAATGCAATGTGTAATTCAAAATATGGTTAAAACATATGGAAGCCCATTTCTGTCGTGTAAAAAAAAAATAATGCCTTAAAAAGTTGAAATTATGACATACTTAAGTCATAATTATGAGATAAAAAGTTGAATTAATAAAAAAAAAATTAATCGTAATTTAATTTTAAATAATTGTCCATTACGCTAAGTGTAATCACTTAGTAACAGCACACTCTCCTCACCAAGACATGATTTGAGAAATCGTTCTTGTCTGGAACACAAACCAATCGATTTAGGCTTTAGAGCTGAATCATGTGCAGAAGCAATAAAGATGTTTGTCTCAGGGAACAACACTAATTAAATATCTTTTCTGATATGATTCCCTCTGTACCGTTGTCCCGTTTCTTTTTTCCCTCCGTTCTCTTTATACTGAGATCCATGACTTCATGTCAGTCTAATCGCACTAAAAGCCCGGTAAAAGGAAATATTGATGCCGTTTGTGAGTTTGATTTTCTTTATAAACCACTGCTAATGAAAATCAAAGTGTAAGATCAACTGAAGTCTGTCTTTTATTAATTTATTTAAACATTTTCATGTATATTTTCAAAGTTATATTGCGGGATCTTTTGAATCTCGACTCGTATATCTCGATCATACATAATTAGTTTTCTGCAATGAAGCAAGAAGATTGTCAAGTCAATCCAAAAAGAATCATCGAAGATCTCACCTTATTTAAGAGAACATAAAGCTGCTCATTACAGATGGTACCTGTGGTGTAACTAGCCAGTTTAAGCTGGTCTTGTATCTCGTTTAAACTGGTTTTCAGTTGGTTTAGATGGTAAGCCATGAGCCACGTTTTTTTTTTTTTTTTGTTAGCAGCAATTTATTTGACATAAAAGTCTTCAGTAACACAATACGTCTTTCCTGCTACTTTTTATTTTATTTTATTTTTAATTTTATTTTAATTTATAGATTTTTTTATCATTCAGTGCCATTGTATATATCACTGTAACATAGTAACAATTTCAGTAAAATCTGAATTCATGGAATTTATTTGATTTAAATATTTATATAATATTATTTTCATAAATCTGGTTATCATTCAGTACCATGGTATGTATCAAACACTCTCTGATGGCTGATTTCCATATCATCACTGTACCATAGTATATTTTTGCAAGCGTATGCTGCTCCAGTTTTATGCTCAGGCAGCACTTTGAGGCTTTTTCAGATGAGAGTGCTTCATCTGCTGCCATAGCAAACTCTGTGCCAACACTATTGAATTTGGATTAAGAGTAAAATCTATATAGCCTTCACTCGAAAAAAATCCCCAGAAAAAGACACTAACGTGAAAGAGCCGCCAGACAATTCGATTATCGTAACTCCTTTCCTCTAATGGCACAATAAAAATGAAAAAGTGTTTCTAAAGAGAAATATAGACAGCTAAAAGTTTACTTCCCCTGCTGGACACACAGAATCACTTTATCTCTTGCAAATATGTAACATGGTAATCATAATTACTGTCCAAATAACTGCAGTTATTAGTACTGTAATATTATAATTAATATGAGATCTCCTTCAAGCAACCATTTATTTATTTATTCATTCAAAAGTTTGAGGTCTGTAAGTTTTTTTAATGTTTTTTAAAGGCTTCTTTTGTCACCAAGGCTGTATTTTACGGTGGCCGAGAGAGCTCAACGCGCTGCAAATAGAAAAAACACCTGCAAATTAAGAAAACAACTTCCTCAATTTTACAACGCACACGCTGCAAATGCTCACAACTCAACCAAACAAAGAAACGCACTGCAAATAGAAAAAAACGCCTGCAGATTAAGAAAACAACTTTCGTCAATTTGATAACACACACGCTGCAAATGCTCACAATACAACCAAACAAAGAAACGCACTGCAAATAAAATGTATTTGGTTGTATTGTGAGCATTTGCAGTGTGTTTCATTATTTGGTTGTATTGTAAGCATTTGCAGTGTGTTTCATTATTTGTTTGTGTTGTGAGCATTTGCAGTGCGTTTCATTATTTGGTTGTATTGTGAGCATTTGCAGTGTGTTTCATTATTTGGTTGTATTGTAAGCATTTGCAGTGTGTTTCATTATTTGGTTGTATTGTAAGCATTTGCAGTGTGTTTCATTATTTGTTTGTGTTGTGAGCATTTGCAGTGCGTTTCATTATTTGGTTGTATTGTGAGCATTTGCAGTGTGTTTCATTATTTGGTTGTATTGTAAGCATTTGCAGTGTGTTTCATTATTTGTTTGTGTTGTGAGCATTTGCAGTGTGTTTCATTATTTGTTTGTGTTGTGAGCATTTGCAGTGTGTTTCATTATTTGGTTGTATTGTGAGCATTTGCAGTGTGTTTCATTATTTGTTTGTGTTGTGAGCATTTACACCACCTGCTGTCAAATTGATGAAGATGTTTTCTTGAGTTGCTGGTGCTTTTTCTATTTGCATGTGTTTTCTGAAGTTGCAGCGCGTTGAGCTCTCTCGGCCACCGTAGTATTTATATAATTAAATATACAGTAAAAACAGTAAAATTGTGAAATATTATTACACTTTAAAATAAGTGTTTTGTATGTGAATATATTGTAAAATGCAATTTATTCCTTTGATGTAAAGCTGAATTTTCAGCATTATGACTCCAGTCTTCGGTGTCACATAATCCTTAAAGAAATTATTCTAATATGCTGATTTGCTGCTCAAAAATATTTCTTAAAATAAATAATAAAAAAATAATAATAACAAATGTTTTTATTATTATTATTACTGACCCCAAACTTTTATTTTTATTTTACTATTTTATTTTATTTTATTTATTTATTTATTTAACCCTGCTTTTGCATGGCTGTAGCACCTTCTTCACCTTCAGTCTTTCCCTGTGGACAAAAAATATTGAATGAAATAGTTGATCTAATACATAATGAAAGTCTTTCTGACATCAGATGGGACTGTTAAAATCTCACTATATGAATCTCCAAAGGGCTGTCTGTCTCTCGTTCTCTGTCTGTGCTTCTCTCTTGTCTCTTTGAGATCCTGCTTACATGCAGTGAGTGTGATTTAATAATGAAGTCAGACAGCTCTCACTGGAGACTATGAACTCATCAGAGATCGTTGCATAAAACCTGAAAGCTTGCACTGGAAACAATCATTGCATCCTGGTGAAGGGATTGTGGGAAAACAGTCTTCTGAAGTTTAGCATTCATTTCAGAGTATTTCAGTATGTACAAATTCATTAAATCCAAAATGCAGTCCTAATATTTTATTTTATTTTCTATATTAGGACAAATGCAGCCTTAATTTTAATTACATGCATCATTTCTCTTCTTTATATATTTGTTTCGTTTTATATATTAGTTTTGTTTTATTATATTTTATTTTATTGTATGTGCTCATGCACATGCAAATTTCTTTAATCTAAAATGCAGTCATAATTTTAATTGCATATCTCATTTCTCGTCTTCGTCTGTATTTATTATTTTATTTTATTTTGTGTAATTTCTCTTCTTTTTCTATTTTTTTTTTTTTCATTTACACATGCTACATTGGTACAAATTTATTTAATCTAAAATGTAATTCTTAATCTTAAATTTAATCTTAAATAATCTAAAAATTGTAATTGCATGCAGTATGTCATTTCTCTTCTTCATCTAGATTTTATTTTATTTTATGTACACATGCTATATTGATACATATTCATGTAATCTAAATGCAGTACTAACTAACTATAATTGCGTATGTGATTTGTGGCTCAGAACCCACAGGACTGCAGTAAAGCTCGTAAGCTGGTGTGTAACATCAATAAGGGCTGTGGATACGGCTGTCAGCTCCATCACGTGGTTTACTGCTTCATGATCGCTTACGGCACGCAGAGAGTCCTGATCCTCGAGTCCCACAACTGGCGTTACGCTCCCAAAGGCTGGGAGACGGTCTTCCGGCCCGTCAGCGACACCTGCATGGATCGATCCGGAGCCACGACCGGACACTGGTCAGGTGAGCAGATCTTAAGTCTGACTTCTTTCTTTCTTATGTCATTGTCTTACTATCACTGATACTAAACTATTAAAGTTACTGTTACAGTTACTATGATAGACACTGTACTATTAGTTTTTGTTAATATTTTAAATTAGATTTTTGTTTTGTTTTTACTTTTAAAGTGTTTTTGGCATTCTTTTTTTATATTTATATACAGTTTTTATTCATTTTTATTATTATTTTGTTTATTTAGTTTTAGAATTTTTTTGTTTGTTTGTTTTAATACTTACACTAAATTAAATGAAAATGTGAATGTTGCTTTGACAGCTAGCTGATATTAAATAAGTATAATTTTTAGCAACAAAAGTGGGGTTTTTTTGTTTTGGTTAGCTGTAATAACTCTGTTATGGTGAAAGTGTCTATTTACCACCGCTTTAGACATTCAAAGTTATAGTGCTTTTAATGTTAGTTTCACTGTTTTTAATTTAATAAAAAACTGAATAATAATCAAATGACTTAAAATATAAAACTGCCATTCAAAAGTCTCTTTTGCTCACCAAAGCTGCATTTATTTGATTAAAAATACAGTAATATTGCAATTTGAAATAGCTGTTTGTAATATATTGTAAAATGCAATATATTCCTGTGATCAAAGCTGTATTTTCAGCATCATTACTCCAGTCTTCAGTGTCACATGATCTTCAGAAATCATTCTAATATACTGATTTACTGCTCAAAAAACATTTCTGATTGTTGTTCTGCTTCATATTTTTGTGGAAACCACATTTTTTCAGGATTCACAGATGAATAGAAAGTTCAAAAGGACAACATTTATTTGAAATAGAAATCTAATGTAACATTATAAATGTAGATAATGTCCTTTTTGGTAATGCATCCTTGTTGCATTAATTTATTTCAAAGAATCTTGTTCAAATAATCTTTTGAACAGTAGTGCATTTCATTTTTTATTTGCTTTAAATTTATAATCTAAAGAACAATATAGAAACGATTTTTCTTGAATTTCCAGCAAACCCAACGTAACATCATTGCTGGAAATACATCTAAATGTATTGATGTTTGCAGGTCTCCTTAATTAAAATACATGTTTACTTGCGTTCTCTGATTGCGTTGATTTAATTGTTTTTCGCTTTCCTTCGAATTCATTTGAATGTGTTTTTAAATGAACATAACTCTCATTTCAGTCCTTTTTTAAATTAACTTGTGAACTGATTGTAATCTTTATTCTTTTTCATGCCAATTAAGCACCACTGTGTATGAAATGCATTATATATAAGTTAATTCAGGCCTGTATTTTCTACTGTAAAACTGTCATGTGAACTAGAGTCCACTTCTCTAATGTTCTTAATGCTTAATAGACAAAGTGTGAAGCTCTAGTACAAGACGGATATTTAAGCGTAATGAAGACATGTGAAAATTTCCTCTCTTCTTTGTGTCCTAATTATTACAGTCGAGGATCTGTTGAGGGAATAAATTATCTGAGTATTCATCATCAAAACCCATTCCAGCCGGCAGAAACAAAAAGCGTGAAGAAGAGCTGCGAGTGCTCTTACATAATCCTGGGAACGGCTTGGGAGTTTTTTCTTAAATATTTCATGCTTTAGCTAATTAAAATTTCCAGCATACTCCGATCACATGTGCACTTGCTGGTGGAGAGGCCGTAAAGCAGCCGCTGTTGTTGTGTGGTAACTGTTAGGGAGAGTTTTAATGAGCTGCTTGTCAGTTGGTTTGCGGTCGAGAACGTTCTGCTGCTTTAACGCTCATAATTAGCAGACCTGCCGTAACTTGTTTTTTAACAAACGATTAAAACAAAGCTGCTGTTTCTTTGCAACACTTTCAGACGGGGTTAATTTGTGTGTTTTCTTAACTCAGTTCGAGTTCTCATAGGTTAATCAGAACTATTTTATTCCTCTAATAAAGGTGTGACAGAAAAAAGTGAGAGGAAAGTTCAGCCAAACATTAACTTGGTGTCATTTACTCACTCTCATGTTGTTTCAAACTTTATTTATTCTGCGTAACACAAAAAGAGATGTTTAACAACTTTCATACTGCTATTTTCTTACAAATGAAAGTGATAGTGGACAGATTAAGTACAAAAAATGCACCATAAAAGTGATTTTTGTGCTGTTTTCAGCTCTATAAGTGACTATAAGTGATTCTAAATTCATAATAACTGCAGCCTGAGGGTGAGTGAATGATTTGTATTTTTGTGAGCTCTCCCTTTAGAAACTGTTTATCTGCCAAATAAACATCGGCAGCTCTTTCTCTTGGCCTGTGTGTTTTTGTCCCTCTGTGTTTCTCTGGAGGGTGTTTGTGAAAGGACTGCGGGTAAGTGACCTGTTTAATCTGACGTGTCCAGACGTCTGCCCTGAGACCAGAGCCAGTCATTCCAGCACCAGGGAGAGCCGGTTTGTTTTGCGTGCGAGCGCTGAAATGGGTCACCTTGGCACACGAAACCCTGCGACTTATGAAGAAACTCGCCTGCGGAGCACTTTGGGAATATTTCTGCAGATCAAAGTCTCTCTGGTTTCCTCTCGCCGTCGTCCTCTCACGCTGTCGTCCTTCCTCTGCCCCGCGTAACGCAAACGGCACAATTACATCTAATCAGGCTTTATTTCTCAGGGGTGACTTTGTATCATCACACATAAAGCGTGCCACACTTTAATGCAGTTAAACGCTACACGAGACATCTGCATCAGACATTTATGAGAAACCTGTGGCAGGTCAAGCATTTGTTTCATGGTTAGTGCATGAAAATCCACTGAGATGCAGTAAACTCAAGCTGAGGAAAATAAAAAATTAAATCTTACTTGGTCTTCTTTCCAGTACAAATATCTAAACAATCAAAGCAAGATACATTTACTTGATACATACATTTTAATTGCTGCTAAATTGCTATATAAGGTAAGTCTTGTTTCCAAAAATGTATCAAAATTAAGTGAGTTTATTATTAAAACAAGAAAAATATCCGGCAATCAGGTCAGAAAAATAAACTTAATTCAAAGTGGAAACCAGATTATTTTTCTGACCCCTTTGGCAGATATGTTTTCTTGTTGTAATCAAAAATGTGTACTTTTGTCTTGTTTTGCTGTAAAAAAAATGTCTAAAATAACTAAATTAAATTAAATAAATTGACTTTTTTTTGGTAAATCTGCAATAATTAAATGAGTTTGTTTAACCTTAAAATGGGCAACGTATCCTGGGGGATACAAACATTTGAGAGGCTGTGGGGAGGCAGGGAGTGTAGTGCAGAAAGGGTGTTTGTTGTGAATATTTAGATATAGTGACTTTGTTCATACATTCTTTGTTTAGCTCACAGGAAGCATTTAAAACTGCATGGCCACCTATAGTGGGAAATCTACACACCCTCTGATAAAACTTGATCTAGTTCACATATTTACACATGTTGGAGGGGACTTACCGGTTTAAAAAGCTGTTGTTCAGCATTAGCTTATAAGGTTTATATTGAAATTTTGTTAATTAAATGCTTACATTTTTTGTAATCCGTCTCTAAATATTTGTATCCCTGGGGATACGTCACCCTTTTAGGTACAAATCAAGAAATAAAAATACATATATATATACACTCACACTCAGGATTATTAGGAACACCTGTTCAATTTCTCATTAATGCAATTATCTAATCAACCAATCACATGGCAGTTGCTTCAATGCATTTAGGGGTGTGGTCCTGGTCAAGACAACCTCCTGAACTCCAAACTGAATGTCAGAATGGGAAAGAAAGGTGATTTAAGCAATTTTGAGCGTGGCATGGTTGTTGGTGCCAGACGGGCCGGTCTGAGTATTTCACAATCTGCTCAGTTACTGGGATTTTCACGCACAACCATTTCTAGGGTTTACAAAGAATGGTGTGAAAAGGGAAAAACATCCAGTATGCGGCAGTCCTGTAGGCGAAAATGCCTTGTTGATGCTAGAGGTCAGAGGAGAATGGGCCGACTGATTCAAGCTGATAGAAGAGCAACTTTGACTGAAATAACCACTCGTTCAAACCGAGGTATGCAGCAAAGCATTTGTGAAGCCACAACACGCACAACCTTGAGGCGGATGGGCTACAACAGCAGAAGACCCCACCGGGTACCACTCATCTCCACTACAAAAGAGAAAAAGAGGCTACAATTTGCACGAGCTCACCAAAATTGGACGGTTGAAGACTGGAAAAATGTTGCCTGGTCTGATGAGTCTCGATTTCTGTTGAGACATTCAGATGGTAGAGTCAGAATTTGGCGTAAACAGAATGAGAACATGGATCCATCATGCCTTGTTACCACTGTGCAGGCTGGTGGTGGTGGTGTAATGGTGTGGGGGATGTTTTCTTGGCACACTTTACGCCCCTTAGTACCAATTGGGCATCGTTTAAATGCCACAGCCTACCTGAGCATTGTTTCTGACCATCTCCATCCCTTTATGACCACCATGTACCCATCCTCTGATGGCTACTTCCAGCAGGATAATGCACCATGTCACAAAGCTCGAATCATTTCAAATTGGTTTCTTGAACATGACAATGAGTTCACTGTACTAAAATGGCCCCCACAGTCACCAGATCTCAACCCAATAGAGCATCTATGGGATGTGGTGGAACGGGAGCTTCGTGCCCTGGATGTGCATCCCACAAATCTCCATCAACTGCAAGATGCTATCCTATCAATATGGGCCAACATTTCTAAAGAATCAATTGTTGAATCAATGCCACGTAGAATTAAGGCAGTTCTGAAGGCGAAAGGGGGTCAAACACAGTATTAGTATGGTGTTCCTAATAAGCCTTTAGGTGAGTGTATATACTCTGTGATTTTGTGGCTTGTGTTTTAGATAATCAAATCTTTTAGTAATCTTGACAAAACACATCGTTGGAAAGGTCTGACAGTCAAGGTTACATATTTGGTAACTGTTTTGTAATAGAAGTTATATTGTGACGGAAAATTATTGATTTGTGACAGAAAACTGCATCAAAAGAATTCAATAGAGTTTAGGTGTAACCTAATGGTTATTTTTGGTATAGTGCCCAAACTAATTCTCACAGAAACCACAATTTTTGTGATATCAACATCAAATTATGAACATAACTTGGTTAGACATATGGCTTTAATTGTATAGCATAAATTTAAAGTGCTAACTTATTTTATAAAGTATTTATTTGATATAAAATAAAATAGTATACTACATTATCTTTACTGCAAATTTAAACTTCTATAATTTTTTATACTTTCTTTTTTGGAAATGCTTTCACTTCAGGAATAATCTGCTATGTGTCTTCTTTAAAAAGAGACCACCTTAGGACTGTATTCCAAAGCGTTTAGGAATTACTACCATGTTGTAAAAAGCATTGATAGACAAGTGTTTTGTTTTCAGTGAATTTATACCCCCAAAGGAGAGACGTATCCTGGGGGATACAAACATTAAAATAAAAAATAAAAGTCAAGTTTTGAAAAAAAAAAATCATGAAATTATATTATTTGAGTCCCAATAAGATGGAAAATAGCAATAAATTAATTTTCTGATGTCTCTTTATGGTAGCGCCTCTTTTAGGGTTAAAATAAGAAAACATATCTCTTAGTGTGGTAAAATAAAATAATAAAATAAATTAAATATTGAATTCGGTGGTAAATCAGGATTATTTCTCTCACCCACTGACAAATTTTTTTTACTTGGTTTAAGCAAAAACTGGCTTAATTTTGATATCTTTTTAAGAAAACATGACTTAATATTTTATTTATTATGTATTTAAGTTAGATATTTCTACTGAAAAACAAGACAAAATTATTGAATATATATGATATTTTTCTATTTTTTTGGCAGATTTTTTCTTGTTTTATTATTATTATTATTATTATTATTATTTCTTGTTTAATATCTTATTCTTAAATCAAGATACTTTTACTTAAGAAATAAAATTACTATTATGTCTCTTAATTTTTATGCCTTGTTTTCTGAAAAATATATACCAAGATTTAATGGCTTTATGCTTTAAACAAGAAAAATATCTGTCAGTGTGATTAAAACTAAATAAATAAAGCGTGTTTATGATTAAAACAAAAATATAGAAAAAAATATCTTCCAAAAACATTTTTCCATGTTTTAAGCAAGAACTTGCTTGGCCTTGATAAATGAATGTTGATTTAAGAATATTTAGATATTTGTACTGGAAAACATTAAATAATAATATAATTTTGTGCAGTGAACTGTTTTATATTTTAATAAAATGCTCCAGGTTTTTACATTCGTCTACCATAAACAGCTACTAGCTAATAGTAGCAGTTACTAGCTTATAAACTATATCACATGATGAAGAATTCAGCACAAAAGCATATGTGTGACTGTATTTTTCATCATTTAGCAGCAGGAGCAGCAGTGTTGGTGTTGTTTTGAGCACACAGGTGCACACAGACAGATGCTGATAAGAGTAAGCGATTGTCATCAGGTGCGGCTGCTACCTTCTTGTTAAAAAACATGAGTTTTCTCATGCAAATTGGACATTTTCTTTGTTTTTACTTCACTGCTATTTCACTGCTAGCAAAATGAAAATGATGCCATCACTTATGGAAGCCTGTTTCTGCCGTGAGAAATATAAAAGGGTAATTTTGAGTTTATATTTTGCGATTTTGAGCAGCTTTTCTCAGAATTGTGAGATAAAGTCACAATTATCTTTTTTTATTTTGTGGTGGGTAGAAAAAAGCTAAATTGTGGGATGAATTGTGAGAGGGGAAAGGTCAAAATTCTACATTTATCTTGCTTTTTTTTTTTTTTTTTTTTTGTGAGAATTGAAAGATATAAACTAAAATGGAAGTGAAAGTTGACAGGTCCAAAAAATTAAAATAATAATAATAAAAACACCACAAAAGTTTCATGGAAGTGCATTGAAGGCAATTTCTGCGTTGCATGGACAAGCCTTTTCAAACTTTGATATGTTTGCTATTTTCTGTAAAATGAGGAGCTTCATTTATATGAGTTGTGCACAAATGTAAATAAGATTTGAGAGCTGAAAATAATGACTTTTGGGTTTGTTCATCACACAAATGCTATCGTATGGCTTCAGAAGAATATAGAAAAGAAATATTCTAAAGCCTGTAGACTGAAAAATATAAATACATATATTTTTTTTATATCTTATGCATTTTGCAGTGAAAGTACATGAGACTATCTGTTAAGTAAAACTAAAAATGACAAAAAGCACCATAAAAGTTGATTGTCAAGTCTTTTTAAGTCGTATCTTAATTTTATTTGAGGAACTTTGTTTTGTTTTTTTTGAAGTTTGATTATTTTTATTATTATTATTTAAACTCATTCTAATATGTTGATTTGATGCTCAAGAAAAAAATATATAATTTTTGTTGCTTAATATTTTTGTGGAAACTTTGATGCACTACCATTCAAAAGTTTAAATAAACATTTTAAAAAGCTGCAATGATAAACTGATCAAAAGTGACAGTAAAGACATTTATAATATTACATTAGATTTCTGTTTCAAATAAATGCTGTTCTTTTGAACTTTGGACTCATCAAAGAATAATGAAAATAAACGTATCACTATTTACACAAAAAAAATAAAACATTATAGCAGCCAAAACTATTGATAATACTAAGAATCATTATTAATAATAACTGAGCAGCAAATCAGCATATTAGAATGATGTCTGAAGAAAAGACGTTTTAACCATCAGTGTATGTATTTGTGTGTTGGTTAGGATGCTAGAAGCAGTAAAAAAGGTTTGGAACAACATGTTGCATAAGTGAATTAACTATCAAAATGTTGCTCTGATGTGTTTCTCTACAGGTGAGGCTCACGACCAGGATGTTCAGGTGGTGGAGCTGCCCATCGTGGACAGTCTTCACCCCAGACCTCCGTACCTCCCGCTCGCTATCCCAGAAGACCTCGCTCCCCGACTGCAGCGTCTCCATGGCGACCCGTCTGTCTGGTGGGTGTCTCAGTTCGTCAAATACCTGGTCCGTCCTCAGGCCTGGCTGGAGAAGGAGATCCAAGAGGCCTGTGTCAAACTGGGCTTTAAACACCCCATCATTGGGTGGGTGTTTCTCTCGTCTTATTTTTCTTCTCACATTTCTTTCCGTCTGTCAGCGTGTGTGTGTGTTTATCTGCGCCCGTGGCAGATGTGTCTAGGTGGGTGTTTCGCTGATAAAACACTGCGAGATAAAGATGGCACAAGATAACAAGAGTGAACATGACTCACAATCACGATGAAATTAATGAGAATAAATGAGAATGAAATGATTGCGGCCCCATAGGAAGCACCATTGTCTCTTGACAGCACCGTGAAATGTAATAACCCAAATAATATAATAGAGTAAATCTATAGTGAAGCATAGAGATCAGCTGAAAAGAGAGAGATGGACAATTACTGATGTGTTTGGTGAATAAGTACTTGATTTCTGCTGTTTTTGCTCCTGTTTCTGAAACGCTGGATTTTGGATTGGTGAAAAAAAATAAGCTCTGAGACCGAGAAAAGTTGATCATCATAATTTCCACAAACACAACTTCTATTTTGAAGCCTAAATGTAATTAACATAAATAAATAATATATTGACCCTGGAGCACAAAACCAGTCTTAAGTCGCTGGGGTATATTTGTAGCAATAGCCAAAAATACATTGTTTGGGTCAAAATCATCCATTTAACTTTTATGCCGAAAATCATTAGGATTTTAGGTAAAAATCATGTTCCATGAAGATATTTTGTAAATTTCCTACCGTAAATGTATCAAAACTTAATTTTATATCAGTAATATGCATTACTAAGAAGTTCATTTGGACAACTTTAAACTTTTTTTTTTTTTTTTGCACCCTCGGATTCCAGATTTTCAGATAGTTGTATCTCAGTCATATATTGTCCTATCATAACAAACCATACATCAATGGAAAGATTATTTACACAGCTTTCAGGTGATGTTCGATAAATTGACACTTATGACTGCTTTTGTGGTCCAGGTCATTCATTCATTCATTCATTCATTCATTCATATATATATATATATATATATATATATATATATATATATACATACAGTCAGGTCCATGAATATTGGGACATCGACACAATTCTAACATTTTTGGCTCTATACACCACCACAATGGATTTCAAATGAAACGAACAAGATGTGCTTTAACTGCAGACTGTCAGCTTTAGTTTGAGGATATTTACATCCAAATCAGGTGAACGGTGTAGGAATTACAACAGTTTGCATATGTGCCTCCCACTTGTTAAGGGACCAAAAGTAATGGGACAGAATAATAATCATAAATCAAACTTTCACTTTTTAATACTTGGTTGCAAATCCTTTGCAGTCAATTACAGCCTGAAGTCTGGAACGCATAGACATCACCAGACGCTGGGTTTCATCCCTGGTGATGCTCTGCCAGGCCTCTACTGCAACCGTCTTCAGTTCCTGCTTGTTCTTGGGGCATTTTCCCTTCAGTTTTGTCTTCAGCAAGTGAAATGCATGCTCAATCGGATTCAGGTCAGGTGACTGACTTGGCCATTGCATAACAGTCCACTTCTTTCCCTTCAAAAACTCTTTGGTTGCTTTTGCAGTATGCTTTGGGTCATTGTCCATCTGCACTGTGAAACGCCGTCCAGTGAGTTCTGAAGCATTTGGCTGAATATGAGCAGATAGTATTGCCCGAAACACTTCAGAATTCATCCTGCTGCTTTTGTCAGCAGTCACATCATCAATAAATACAAGAGAACCAGTTCCACTGCCAGCCATACATGCCCACGCCATGACACTACCACCACCATGATTCACTGATGAGGTGGTATGCTTAGGATCATGAGCAGTTCCTTTCCTTCTCCATACTCTTCTCTTCCCATCTCTCTGGTACAAGTTGATCTTGGTCTCATCTGTCCATAGGATGTTGTTCCAGAACTGTGAAGGCTTTTTTAGATGTCGTTTGGCAAACTCTAATCTGGCCTTCCTGTTTTTGAGGCTTTACATCTTTACATCTTGTGGTGAACCCTCTGTATTCACTCTGGTGAAGTCTTCTCTTGATTGTTGACTTTGACACACATACACCTACCTCCTGGCGAGTGTTCTTGATCTGGCCAACTGTTGTGAAGGGTGTTTTCTTCACCAGGGAAAGAATTCTTCGGTCATCCACCACAGTTGTTTTCCGTGGTCTTCTGGGTCTTTTGGTGTTGCTGAGCTCACCGATGCATTCCTTCTTTTTAAGAATGTTCCAAACAGTTGTTTTGGCCACGCCTAATGTTTTTGCTATCTCTCTGATGGGTTTGTTTTGTTTTTTCAGCCTAATGATGGCTTGCTTCACTGATAGTGACAGCTCTTTGGATCTCATCTTGACAGTTGACAGCAACAGATTCCAAATGCAAATAGCACACTTGAAATGAACTCTGGATCTTTTATCTGCTCAGTGTAATTGGGATAATGAGGGAATAACACACACCTGGCCATGGAACAGCTGAGAAGCCAATTGTCCCATTACTTTTGGTCCCTTAACAAGTGGGAGGCACATATGCAAACTGTTGTAATTCCTACACCGTTCACCTGATTTGGATGTGAATACCCTCAAATTAAAGCTGACAGTCTGCAGTTAAAGCACATCTTGTTCGTTTCATTTGAAATCCATTGTGGTGGTTTATAGAGCCAAAAATGTTAGAATTTTGTCGATGTCCCAATATTTATGGACCTGACTGTGTGTGTGTATATATGTATATATATGTATGTATGTATATATATATATATATATATATATATATATATATATATATATATATATATATATATATATATATATATATATATATATATATATATATATATATATATATATATATATATATATATATATATATATATATATATATATATTTTTTTTTTTTTTTTTTTTTTTTTACTTTTAATGCACTTTTGGAGATTGTCAGCATCCATCACTTTTCACTGTATGGAAATGGCAGCAGGGACACTTTTTTTTGTGTGTGTATTTGTCACCAGCTAAGTCATGTCATGTTATGATTAAAAAGGTTAGAATGCCAGCCTTGGAAAATGCACGATGCAAAAGATATGTGATATGAATCATTAAAAATGCCTTTAATTTGCATATTTTCATGGAGTATGGCACTAGTAACGCCAAGGTCAGGGGTTTGTTTCCCAGGATAATGCATGAACTGATCAAATTCCCCACTTAGGTTTGGGTTTGATAAGTGCTTAAATACGGAATGCATAAGTGCATAAATGTATAAGTCAATGCATTTGGCAGATGCTTTTATCCAAAATGACCTGCATCGCATTCAAGGTACACATTTCATCAGTTCATGCATTTCCTAGGAATCGAAGCCATGACATTGGCATTGCTACCATTGTGCTCTAATGTTTGCATTACAGTTCAATGTAGGGTTTCCAAATAGAAACTCTGTACACTGTCCTTCACACTTTACTCAACTGAGCAAATCAACATCGCTACTACAAACTGCATTGAAGAAAACGTACCTTACTGACCTGTCAGATAACCAATGAGGGGAAAATCCCAATGGTTTCTATAAACAGAAGCAGATAAATCCAGTTTTTCTTACAGTTAGTTTTTCTTACAGCGTCCACGTCAGACGGACAGATAAAGTTGGGACAGAGGCCGCGTTTCACCCCATAGAGGAGTACATGGTCCATGTGGAGGAACAGTTCCAGTACATGGCTCAACACGGTCACGTGGATAAAAAACGAGTGTATTTGGCCACCGATGACCCCTCACTGTTACAGGAGGCAAAAACCAAGTGAGTTATGAGTCCTTAAAGGGTCATGAAACAACAGTTTTGAAAAATGTTACCGCAGTAAAAACAGAAAAAAGTTCAGGGAAAGATGGGAGACCAACTACATAGAACGGCTACTGATCCAGTAGGTTTTGTTTTGCTCTCAGTCAAGAGCATCAAAGCTTTCCTCAAATGTGTTCTGCAATTCACTGCTGCTTTCAGCAAATTGAACAAATAAATGATATCTCACACAACATTACACAAATACACATATATCCAGTGCACAGCAGTCACACAAATTTCATGAAAAATTAAATTAAATTATAATGTGCAATTTATTTTTAAGATTGTCATGAAAAATAAAATGTATTTATAGTTTCTAATTTATTTGTTATGCATTTGTTTGAAATTGATTTTGATTTTAAATTAAAATGTATAATTGCAATTGTTACATTTTATAAAAATAATGTAATGATAAAACACATGTATCTGATAAGGCATTTATTTACTAAATGTATTTTGCACAGTTTTCATCTTCCAGGCTAAAAATCGTCATCGTCAACATCAAAGACGCAATGAAGATTTTAAACCTGGAAGCCAAAAAAGTGGGGGGGGGGACTCAAAATTTACCATTTTTCTGCTACCATTTAAATTACAGATGCTGTCATCTATGTTGTGAATTCTATGATGTGAAAGTTTTGTGTTTCAAGATTAAATTGGCCTCTTTTAATATATCAAATGTAATATTAGATCTAAAATTGTAAAAATTAAATCCAGTATTTTGTGTTTTTCAGGTACACAGACTATGAGTTCATCAGTGATAACTCCATTTCTTGGTCAGCGAGTTTACATAACCGTTACACAGAGAATTCACTCAGAGGCGTCATCCTGGACATCCACTTCCTGTCCCAGACTGACTTCCTGGTTTGCACCTTCTCCTCACAGGTACATCGATTATTGTTTATTTTATCAGTAACATTTTACACAATGAGAATTCATTATAACATTAAGTTAACATTAAGTACGCTAGTAAACATGAACAAACAGTAAACACTATTTCTACAGCATTTAAATGTTAATCTAATGGTTTTCTGACTTTGTTTTTCTCCCTCTGTCAATAATTAATCTATTAAACATAAAAATGAAAGTGACGTGACATACGGCCAAGTATGGTGACCCATACTCGGAATTCGTGCTCTGCATTTAACCCATCCAAAGTGCACACACACAGCAGTGAACACACACACACATCGTGAACACACACCCGGAGCAGTGGGCAGCCATTTATGCTGCGGCACCCGGGGAGCAGTTGGGGGTTCGGTGCCTTGCTCAAGGGCACCTCAGTCGTGGTATTGAGGGTGGAGAGAGTGCTGGACATTCACTCCCCCCACCTACAATCCCTGCCGGCCCGAGACTCGATTTTTATTTAATTTCGGTTTACTTTTATTTTATTTCAATAAATTATTTACATATTATATTATATTATATGCTCCATACATATTAGCTAATGCATTAACTAACGTTAACCTTATTGTAAAGAGTTGCCATTTTACTTTGTCACTTTTAGTTTCTCCCGCCCAACAGATTTCTGACTTTGTTCTTCTGGTTCTATCAGGTGTGTCGTGTGGCGTATGAGATCATGCAGACTCTTCATCCGGACGCCTCGGCTTTCTTCCGCTCTTTGGACGACATCTACTACTTCGGTGGACAGAATGCACACAACCAAATCGCCATCTACCCGCATCAGGCTCGCACGGCGGAGGACATCCCGCTGGAGCCCGGAGACATCATCGGAGTGGCCGGAAACCACTGGGACGGCTACTCTAAAGGGGTCAACCGCAAACTGGGACGCACCGGCCTCTATCCATCCTATAAAGTCAAGGAGAAGATCGAGACGGTGAAATATCCCACTTACCCCGAAGCAGACAAGCTGCTGAGCTTATAGAACAACACATTAATAATTAACGCATGGACGGCTGAACTTACCATGCACTGGATAACAGACAGTCAAAGACATGTGCGTGTGTGTATTTATAGGATGGACGCACATTTTAGGTTTGTATAAATTGAAAAAGGATCTCATAAACTGCTGTGGACATCAAGAGCCTTCCAAACAGCACTCAGATCAGCAGATGCAAATGATAAAAACATTTTTTAAATATTATCTTGCTTTTTTTGTCACTTTCTCTGTCCTGAAACTGGAGTGAATCTCACAGAGGTCACATTCAGGTTACATTTCACCCACAAAATCAACAGAAAAAGTAAGAAATTATATTTTGCTCTAGGAAAATGAAGCCTATTTGAATATTTTGCATTGAAATTTATTTTCATGAAGTACAAAAAAAGTCTGCACTCTAAATGAGTATTTATTAATTTAAAGCAGGGAATTAAATCTAATGCAAATGTTTCATCTTATTTTCATGCAATTATTTTCATCCTATTTGTTTATTTTTATTTTGTAATTTATTTTGAATATATTTATTCATAATTTATTTATTATTACATTTATGTTGGGTCTATAATATATGATTATATTAAGACAAATATTCTTCATTGTTTTTAATACTGCCTTTTCCTTGCTGATTTTTAAAAAACCTATTACAAACTCAATAAAACATTAATGCAAAATGTAATTATTTATTTATTTAGTATTTAGTTATTTTTAATTGTCTATAAATTTAATAATTATGTAATATAATTTTACATTATGGTAGTAATTTTTGCTGATATAAATTAAAAAATGTAATGTTCATGCACATTGCAGTAATGTAAATTGCAGAGAAAATTAGCTTACTTATTAAAATAATGTTAATGGTCCTAAAATAACAATTAGTGGTCCTAAAACAGGCCTTGTGCTCTTCATGCAAAATGTAATTTCTATATTTGATTCTTTTGATTTATTGGTGTAATCTGATTCGCACCTGTCCGACTTCACGCTTCACGCTGTGCTCTTAAGTTCTTTATCTGTCTTCAGTCCGTATGTGTGTGTTATGTGTGTGTTTACAAAGATTGTTTGTGCGATTATTTACTGTGCATCCACAGCGGTGCCTGAAATTAAAGGAAAAAGCATTGCAGAACTTTAATATATATATATATATATATTAAAAAAATGAATTATTAAATAGGTGGAACTTCACAGTTTACCATCATCAAATTACTCATTGTTAGTGAACACAGAAGCATTTGGACATTTTCCAAATTAATAAAAAAAAAAAAAAATACTTTAAAGTATTAGATTTATAGTCAAACATTAGATGTTATGATTTATAAACATGATCTCATTGGAAATTCATACGTATTGTTATGTAAAGTGACTAGTACAAATTTTAAAAAAAATTTCAATTGCACAGATAAATACATTTCAACATTGCACTTAAATGTTTTCATGCATGAACTGATATGATGTGCACATAATGCAATGCAAGTTGCTTTGGATAGAATATCAATTTAATATAAATATAATTTTAGTTCAAAGTTAAAAATAGCAAATGTACTTTACATACAAATACTTCTGAAAACTGATGAGATCATTCTAGATTTAAAAGGTTGCAAAGTGGAATTAACCGAATCATTTTTGGTTTAATGTTCATTAAGCATCTTTTCTTTAATAATGAGACTATAACCCCCAGAAATTAATTGTTTTTGCAACATATGGAGAAATGGATGTGATTGAAATGTCACTGTAGGTTTAAAGCGTTTGTTGTTGTGTTAGAAACATTAATGGCTACCGTTGCTGCGATTTCAAACTGATGATTTAGAAATGTTTCCAAATGAAGCTGAAGGCAACCCCAACGGTTATTTCAGCTTTCATTGTTTCTTTAATTTTATTGACATGATTTGTCTGTATATTTGCTGCTTTCGACTCTGAAATGAACTCGGAGTTTAACTTTCTTTTGTAATGAAGACAAACAATGTTCACTTTGTCTGCAAGATGTTTTTCACTTGTTTTGTTTTAGGGTTTTGTCTTATATAAATCCACTGATTGATTAAAGTGGAGAAATCTGATTGGTTTTTGTGTTCCTTCAGACGGTTGTGGGTCTGCAGGCTTTTCACTGCACTGATCAATGGTTCCTTTCATCAAAGTTCAGGTTTAATGCGCCTGCATGACATGAATCCCTCAGACCAGTGCTTTGTGATTGACCTCTAGCAGGTAACTCTTTTGCAACCTGGTTGTTTAATTGTGAAACTTCCATGCATCTTCCATGCATCCTGTGCTCAGGCCAGACAACAGTTTCTTCATGGGAGCAGATTTGGCAAAATGTAGCATTGCATCACTTGCTCACCAATGGATCATCTGCAGTGAATGGGTGCCGTCAGAATGAGAGTCCAAACAGATAATAAAAACATCACAATAATCCACAAGTAATCCACACCTCTCCAGTCCATCGGTTAACATCTTGAGAAGACAAAAGCTGTGTGTTTAAAAGAAACAAATCCATCATTAAAATAATCCATAACGCTATCTTCAGTGAAAAGTCATCTGTTCTGAATCAGGAGAGAAATCTGCACAGATCAAGCTCCTTTTACAAACCAAAACAGTTTAAAGTTAAGACAGTTTCTTAGAATCATGCTGCTTTTCGCTTCACAAGACATTAACTGATGGACAGGAGTGGTGTGGATTATTGTGATGTTTTTATCAACTCTTTGGACTCTCATTCTGACGGCACCCATTCACTGCAGAGCATCCATTGGTGAGCAAGTGATGTAATGTTACATTTTGCCAAATCTGTTCTGATGAAGAAACAAACTCATCTATAGCTTGGATGACCGGAGGGTGAGTAAAGTTTCAGCAAATTTTCATTTTTGGGTGAACTATTCCACTAATACATTTTTCATTTCCAAAGCCTTGTATCTAGGTCACATTGTCTTAATTCATCCTAGGTTTACTTGCTCATGGATTATGACTTTGCACAGAGTTGGTAAGTGTTTCTGTCACAGCAGTCTCATGTTATATTTTCAAACAGTTCCACAGACTTCCATGCATGTACTTTTCTGCATTTTTTATTTGATTTGATTTTATGCTCATCACAGATGCTGTCCACAGAGCTGAACTTGTATTGAACCTGGAAAAAATCCTTCAAAAAGCACTCATGCAGTGATTAAAGGAGTAATAAACCATCATGTTTTTCTCTGTTATCTGAGGGCACTTCAATTATAAGCCACTTAACGTGAGTGTGCTGCCCTGTGACCTTCTTTTCTGAATGGATCTTAGTTTGGATAATTATTCTGTTAATTGGCCACCAGCAGTGTTGGGGTAACGCGTTACAAGTAACTCGAGTTACGTAATAATATTACTTTTTTCAAGTAACTAGTAAAGTAACGCATTACTTTTTAATTTACAAGAAAATATCTTGAGTTACTGTGAACATGCTGTTACTGTAGTTCTAGACTATAATTTTTATTATTAACCAATGTCTTTGCTGCTGACCTTTGATGATCCAGTTCAACCATAATAATAAGCAAAAATGACTTAAAAGTAATGTAATTAGTTACTTTTTAGGGAGTAACGCAATATTGTAATGCATTACTTTAAGTAACTTTCCCCAACACTGGCCACCAGTCCCTAGTGTCTGGTGTTCAGATTTATTTTTATCTGTTTCGCTTCTTCCGTTTATTTAGAGCCTGAGCTGTTTCAGCATTATGAGAGAGTCAGTCCAGAGAATCAGAGCTGATCAGAGTCCAGAGCTGACAGATACTTTTTACAGTATTACAGGAAAAGTGCATGCAATAATTCTGTCATCATTTACTAAATCTCATATTCCAAGTCCATATGACTTTCCTTCTTACACTGATATTCATTCAGATGTTTTCCATTCAGTGAATGTGTATCACTTTTTTATCAACCTTTTGGCAATATCCATTACATTTATATATTTTCTCTGAAATATGGGTCAAAATGTTTTCTTTTTCTTTTTTTTTCCAGAGGAACCATAATTCAAACAAAAAAAAAAATCTAGATTTTAAAAAATTATCAAAGCATGTTTTTTTTTTTTTTTTACCATAATTCACTAAATCAATGCAATTGATATTGATTTATTAAATTTTATTTTTCATTTATATGCATTGGCATGAAAATACATATTAATAAACAGCAATATTTATCTAAATATGTTTTACTAAGCCATTTTAACAAATAATGCCACACAATGGACATTTCTGAGTGAATTAAGCTATACAAAGCATTGAATCAGAGTTTTGAATTATGCCCCATTTTACAAGATGTAAAATAAGTCTCTGATGTCCCCAGTGCGTATATGTGAAGTTTTAGCTCAATATACCCCACAGATAAATTTTTATAGCTTGTTAAAATTGCCACTTTTAGTGTATGAGCCCAAATGCGCTGATTTTGAGTATGTTGCTTTAATGCAAATGAGCTGTTGCTCCCGGCGAAGAGGGCGGAGCTTCAAGAGCTCCAGCTCCACATTAGCAGACAGTGCTAGCCTTTGCAAATAAACATTCCCTTATTAGTACAAGCCTGTTATCTTTACAGAAAACGTACTCGGTTTCAAAGTCATTCATATCTAGTTTGAGCGACGAATGGAGCTCAAGCGTAGTTCAGGCAGACCAAGGCGTGACTGCAGCATCAGCTGATGCTCAGCTGATTGTAATTCCTCCCACTACAATTAATAAGATATATAAGATCATCCATACTCACACTTGCCATTGTCTGTCGCACAGACATGCGCTTACCCTCCTCCATCCCCATTTCCTCCTCATAGTGGTCCATGATGACTTAACTGGAGATATATCACCAATCCTGCTCATGTTTCTCGAAAGTTCAGTATTATCCACAGTACAGCGTTACTCTACTTTGTGTATAGTACTGTGCATATTGCTTAAGCTTCAGGGCGGGTCATGATGCTTACTTTGTCTGGAGCTGACGTTCGTGCACAAAGTGTTGGTATTGATTCCTAAACATTTAGGGGACGTTTCCTTCGAAAATGAAATTTGAATGTCCTCGGCTCAGATGGGAGGAGATTATGGCGACTCCTATGTTCATTAGTGCATCCCAAAACACTTGTAAAGCCTCTTTGGCGCTGACATTATATATATCTCCAGTAATGGCGGACCACAGCTTTACACTCAGGGCTGTGTTTATGCTAATAGGATAGAGAGCGTCACAAATGGGCGGGACTTTTTCCCCTCGGTGACGTGAACAGAGGGAGAATCTGAAACAGCTCGTTTGGAGAGACTGTTCATGATTTATTGGTTTTATAAAAAAAATGAGTTGGTGGATTTTTAACATTATAGGCTGGTTGTTTTCACACACTGCGGTCACACAACTGTGTTAAAACACCTTATAAAAGCACAGCTTTAATGAGATCTGAAGGAAAAATTTACTTTTGTGTTCAATGGAACAGAATTCATGCAGTTTGTAATGACATGAAGGTGAATAAATGATGACATTTCATTTTTGGTAAATAAACACAAATAGCTGTTGTGTGTCTTTGACTAAATTGTACATTTGAAATGAAGCTAGTTACTCAGATCTTTACTCAGTCTGAGATCTTTACCACCCTGTGATTTGCCAGTAATTGTGTGATTACTTGAGCCTAAACTGTTTGTATGGATTTGTGAAATCTCTGGTTCTCTGTCCGTTTCTTCTCCCAGGAGTGTGTTCCAGCGTTTGCTGTCAGCTCGCCGTGAGCCTGCTGTGATGACCATTAGCAGGCAGCTGCGGCCCGCACGAGATAACCAGTGATTTAGAGCTCTCTCTCACTCGCTGTAAGCCATCTGTCTCCGTCCTCAACCTTTTATAAAACTGCAGGCGTGTGCATGTTCACGCCGCATATTTATATTTGCGCTTTCCAGATGTCTGTTTACTAAAAACAGGTTGGAATCCCATTAGATTGTTTCACAGCACGTGAAAATCAGGTTTTAAGTGCGTTTAATGTCCTAGATCAGCATTACAGGACTAGAAGTCGTCATCATTGTCGTTTCAAACCTGTGGAAGCTTGTTCCCGCCACGGGATAAAGACTCAAAAGGTAATTGCGACTTTTTATTTCACAATTCAGACTTTTTTCTCAAATTCTCAGAATTAAATGTATAAATATGATATAAATTCAGACTTGAGAGATTTAATGCAAGAATTCGCCAAAAAGGAAGTGAGATTAAAAACTCTCAGAATTGCAAGAAACAAAGTCCAAATTGTAACTTAGAATTTGCTAGGAAAAAAGAAGAAGAAATGTAAGATATAAACTCAAAAGAAATATGACTTTATGGGAATCCAGAGTTTACATTTTGCAATTCTGAGTCAGGAGTTCAAATAAAGTGTTGCATTTACTTTTATATTCCGTGGTGGAAACGGGCTTCCATGTATGACTATAGGCTACTTCAGAAAATGTAAAGAGCTATTTTGCAGAACTTGTTGTACAATCTGAAAGAGTCTGTCAGGCAGTAAACTTGAGCTGTAACATCTTTCAAAAAATGCTGCAACAGCAAACTTGAAAGTTAATGGAGGTCTTCAAGCTATAAAAAGTTTGGTCTTTACTCATGCACACACACAGAAAGTGCGGATGTCAAACAGCACTGTCCCCAGACGACCCAGAGTGCTTCAGACTCTGGCTTTGTTTTCATCAGCACGTAATCACACTGTTGTTGTTTGACAGCTTAATAGCTTTGTGAAGAGTTAAAGGGGTGCAGACGTTCCCACTGCAGAACTACAAAAATCATTCCAGCAACAATCTGACTTTTACTGTGATACACGCATAAAAATAAAGGTTCCATGCAGAACCTTTAACATCCACAGAATCTTTCCACTTAAAAAAAAAAAAAATTAAATAAAAAAGGTTCTTTTGAATTTGAAAAAGATTATTTAGATCATTAAAATGTTCTTCAAAAAAGGTTTCTCTAACTGAAAGGTTCTTCGAGGAAGCCAATATGGTTCTTTTATACTGTATAATTAACACAGTCTCATCCCAACTCGTCACATATTGACGCTTGGTTTTTGCGTCGCTTTTTGACGCTCAAGGTACCCCTTTCGCGTCACTTTTCGACGTGAAGGGAAGGTGATTTTTTTAAATAGGAAACACTTAGCGTATATTAATAATTAAAAAAAAAATTCTGCCAGTACTTGCATCTGCCTCCTATATCTTGCGTTTTCTTCACTGATGGTAGGTTTAGGGGCAGGGTTGGGTAAGTCATTATTTTGACTGTTTACATTCAAAAATCACACCTCTACATATATGCAATAATGGCAACCTTATTATGACGATAAAATTCCCAATAGCGCGTTAGCATATCGACGCCGAAAAATTACGCTTCCCTTCACGTCGAAAAATGACGCTAAAGGGGTACCTTGAGCGTCAAAAAGCGACGCCAAATCCAAAGCGTCAATATGTGACGACTTGGGATGAGACCGGGTTGGTATAATCAATGCTTAAATAAAAATAAATAATAAATAAAAAAATAAAATACAAATCTAAACTTTTTGGAACCTTTTTTCAGCCTTTTATTATTATTATTATTATTATTATTATAGGTTTAGACAAAAAAAAAATATTTTACTATTTACTATTTTACTATTTTCTATATTCATAGTAATTTTATTTTATTATTTTATTTTATTTTATTATAAGTCATGAAAACGTTCAAATATGATATTTTTGACCAAAACATTGTTTTTCTTTATCTAGATTTCAGTTCTGCTCAGTATGGAACTTCATCATGCAACTTCAAAAGGTGCATCATTGTTTTAGTATTGAATGAGGAACATCTTGATCACTATCCTCTGTTCCGTTCTGTAATTCATTGAGGTTTAATTCGTCTCAATCAAACCGAATGAACAGATCATTGTGAAAATGACTCTACTTAAAGCACTGTATGTGCAGAATGAATCCAAAGCACTGCCGTCTCTTCAGTCTTCATTATTTTCTGCATCTTGTAGGTTTATTTTGATTGTTTTGTATCCAGCACAAACTCTTGGCAGGGTCAATTTTAAATGTGCTTTAATTTGACCAAGCTTTAAAACTCCTTTCATGTTCTCAATGTGCAAACTAACAAAACTGAGAGAACAAAGCCAAGAACTGGAAGTGTGAATAGAAAAGCCTGCCATTAACTAGCAGAAATGGAGGCCTGTAAAACTTTCCACCTACAGTAGTAATAACATATTGCGCTAGTTAAAATACACTGTGCAATTTACAGAGAACTGAAACAGCAAAGTACTTTGGGTTCATTATGAGATGATGAGAAGAGAAAAAAGTTTGAGTTTGATTCTCATAAGCTTTCAGTTGATTAATAGAGGTTTTTATTTATATTAGTTTGCTTCATATGAAATGGCCTGTCAGTTTCCGTTCATTCTAGGTAATGGCAAAAATGCTCTATTATTAGTCAAAATGTGATTGATTTGCTTCTATTGAAGTGTTCTTGGAATAGCTCAGCTTTCAACACTATAGTCCCCATTAAGCTGGCATCTAAACTCACTGACCTCGGCCTAAACTCCTCACTCTGTGACTGGATTCAAGACTTCCTCACCGGCAGACCTCAAGTGGTGAAAGTTGGCCAGTTCACCTCAAACTCCATCACTCTGAACATAGGAGCCCCACAGGGCTGTGTCCTGAGTCCCCTGCTCTACTCTCTCTACACGTATGACTGCGTGTCCTCTCACAGCTCCACATCCATTGTTAAATTCGCTGATGATACTGTGGTTCTGGGCCTCATCTCCAACAACGATGAGACCGCATACTTGGATGAGGTAGAGAGACTCACATCATGGTGCCAGGACAACTGTCTCTCACTGAATGTGGGGAAAACTAAAGAACTGATCATGGACTTTAGGAAGAGACAGCAGCAGCCCTACACTCCTCTTATGATCAGTGGGACCCCTGTGGAGAGGGTGAGTAGCTTCAAGTACCTCGGTGTAAACATCTCCGAGAACCTGACTTGGACTACACACATCCAATCACAGGTTAAGAAAGCCAGGCAAAGACTGTACCATCTGCGACAGCTGAGGAAATTCAGGGTCTCACCAGCAATCCTGAAAACTTTCTATTCAGGGACCATACAGAGTGTATTGACTCAGTGCATCTCAGTGTGGTATGGAAACAGCTCCAATCAGGACTGCAAAGCACTACAGAGAGTTGTGCGCTTAGCTGAGCGCATCTCAGGGTCTGCTCTCCCCTCTCTGCAGGACATCTACCTCAAACGCTGCAAAAATAGAGCTGTTAAAATCTTCAAGGACTCAAATCACCCTGGTAACCGACTATTCACTTTGCTTCCATCTGGTAAGCGCTTCCGTAGCCTGATGGCAAAAACTGAGAGACTTAGGAGGAGCTTCTTCCCCCAGGCCATCAGGCTCCTAAACTCTAGCTCTGTGTCATAATATCACTTGACTCCATGTAATATCACCATATCAACAAGTTATTCATTCATAATTTTTTCTCCATGTAAATATCATATATCAATAAGCTATTCATAATTTTTCTCTACCTCATATTGCTGCTATTCTAATACCCTGTACAACTTTTTGCACATTATTTTTTGCACATTCCTCTCATTACTATTTGTCAACAACATACTGACCTGCACATTTATATTTATATTTTTTATCCTATCTTATCTTATTTTATATTTTATTTTATGTTTGTACTTCTTCTTAATATTTGTATACTTTATAATTGCACTGTCCTTGGAGCGGACCTGACCTACATTTCACTGCTGGTTATACTCTGTATAATTGTGTATGTGACAAATAAAACTCTTGAATCTTGAATCTTGAATCTTGAATCTTGAATCTTGCAATTGGATACTAATAGAAAAATCCAATTTTCCAATGAAATTTACATTTCACAGCTCATTTTTATAGGTCATGTTGCTAAATTGGACATTTTGAAACTGTAAATGGTCCATTCAGAAATAAAGCCTTGTGTTTAATTAATGCCTGCATCCATGGGCTCTGAATGACAGATTCACAGTGACTGTTAAGATTTATAGTTGCAGATATAGATTGTGTGTGTGTGTGTGTGTGTGTGTGTGTGTGTGTGTTAGAACAATTAAGTATAAAATAAAACTAAAGCCAAACTTAAATCAGTCATATATTATGATCTTTTTATTAATATTTTAAATGAGATTGTTTATATTTTCTATAACTTAAATGTTAACTTAAGTTAACTTTAACATTAAGTAATTTTGTTTTAGTGTGATTGCTGTTTTTTTTTAAATACATCTAATTTATTATGTGTTGTTTATTATTAGTTTTAGATATTTTCTTATTTCAAGTTAAACTACATACCTCGCTCTTTTCATATTTTATTTCAAGTAATGTTTTTTTGTTTTCATTTTCTTACGGTTTTACAAATTTTCCATGCAAAGTGGATTTTTTTTTTTTCATTTTTAGAGCTTTTTGTAGATTAGGGTTTATGACCTGGACATGTCTCTTTAGATTCACCTTGAAAGGGTCTCTCGGTAGCATTAGTCATTAGATTTGATATACCGTCTGGTCCCTGGTTATTCTTTGCAACCTGTTCAAGGTAAAAAATGTCATAACAACGTGTTTCGCGAACCCTGCGAGGGTCCCAGGAGTCTGCGGTCCAGATGCAGAGAGACATGCAGGCTGATGGGGACCGTCTTGATTAATATTCCTCTGAAGACTCATTGAACCTTTAAAGAGATGCAACAAAGACAGATTATCTACATGGACATCTGTGTGTGTGTGTGTGTGTGTGTGTGTGTGTGTGTGTGTGTGTGTGTGTGTTTGTGCGTGCATGCGAGTGTGTGTGAGAGTGAGAGAGAGAGACAGTCAGGAATAGAGATGTTCCCCTGGAGATAACCGCATGGATGCACCTTGAATTATTTAGAGTGTCCTAAAAGAGACTTGAGAGATGTTTCACTGTTGAGTTGCATTAGACTCAGCGCCACTCCAAAAAGTGACTTTTTAATAAAATGGGAGAAATATTTTGAATTATCATTTAAAGTATGTAGCATACTGTTGCAATTTGTGAGTGATTGTCTGTAAATATTCCTGTTGAAGTTAAACTGAACCTCCTCATGACAATGATTACATAACAAGCATTTATACAATCAAACTAATGCTCAAATTACACAAATGTTTTATAAGATGATACTTTTTCAGTCTTTCTACTTCAAAATTTCGAGTTTAATTCAAAGTGTTGCATCTTTGTAAATATTGATGAATTTTACAAGTAATATCGGAGCAAAAATTGTTTCTACACCAAATTGTTGCGATTATTTTTCTTCAATTTTCTGGTAATTCCGAATTTACTTCTTGCAATTCTGACTTTCCTTCTGAGAATTCTGAGTTTATATCTTGCTATCGTTTTGTTTTGTTTTGTTTTGTTTTGTTTTGTTTTGTTTTGTTTTGTTTTGTTTTGTTTTGTTTTGTTTTGTTTTGTTTTGTTTTGTTTTGTTTTGTTTTGTTTTGCTTTGCTTTGGTTTGTTTTGGTTTGTTTTGTTTTGGTTTGGTTTGTTTTGTTTTGATTTTTTTTGTTTGTTTTGTATTCCAGAAAACAGAATTGTGAATAAAAAATAAAAAAAGGTAATTGTGACTTTTTTCTGGCAGTTACGAGTTTATATCTAACAGTTCTGTAATTTTTTTCTGGCAATTACAAGTTTATATCTCATAATTCAGAATCATGAGGGAAAAAAGATAGAATTATGAGATAAAAAGTCACAATTACCTTTATTTTTTTCTGTGGTGGAAAAAGGCTTCCATAGAAATGTGAAATTTTTACAGTGTACTATTTAACATATTGTTTGGCATACTATAAAGTAGGTAAGTAGGCGTATTTAGATGCAGAGCAAGTCTGTTCAGTTTCTCAGCTCCTTCAGTGTAAGTGATTTTCTGGCTTGTTTTATCGTTTGCCAGGTGAAGATGATTAGGGTTTGGGGTTTGTTTAATAATGACTGCTAGACTGCTCCATGCACTCACGACTCAAACAAGTATTTCTTTTGAAGCAATAGAAAAACATTCCCAACATATGTGCCTCCATCTGTCACTTTACAAAACCTACTGAAGTTGTCGGAATATATCTTACTGTTTGTTCCTCTCTCTCCCTGTATATCTCTCTGCTCGCTCGCCCAATCTCTCTCCCATTCTTTAGCTCTTTTATTTTATCAGGTTTTTACTGTCACGCTCATATCTGCTGAGCTGGCGGAGTGTCTTTAAGTGCTGATACAGGCCTTCCTCTTATGTGAACTGCTGACTTTACTGAGTTTCCTCAATCCCACTGGTGTCTGGTGTGTGTGAGAGATCCAGCCGTATGTGTGTCTCAAACAGACTTGACTATCAAATGAGCCCATGCACATGAAAGAAAGCACAATGATATCTAGAGGTCTTCTGGCTGAAGGAAGAACAGATGTTGAACATATTTTGGCCTTCATGGCAGTAAAACAATAGACTTTTGAGCCAAGTCACTTCAGGGATGACTTAATTTTGTTGGCCAAAACCCAGAAATTAGTTGCATTTTAGCAATTCACTTCCATTGCCCAGAAGTCAAAGCGGTTTTGAATGGGTTTTTGGTTTATTCTACAACATAAAAAAACATCAGTAATACCTCATTGCGATTTTTTTACTTGCTAATAAGTTGAACTACAGAGGTTGTTGTGAAATTAAACATCACGACAAAGAGGTAAACTCACATACTCACTAGTCAGCCTTAATACTTTATAAATGTACTCTTGTAACCCTGATCCTATAACACACTTACAGGGAATGCTTTTTTTGTTTTTTATAATTATTTGACTATCCACAGTTTGTTTAGTTTTCATGTGCCATTTAGCATTGGGTAAAATAGTAAAGTACTGATTATTTAGGAATATATAGAGTTCTGCTCCTGGATATCTACTTATTTGCTGCTAAGTACATTAAAATTAACTGAAAGGGCAACAAACCTTGAATATCTATGAACATCAGTGACTAATTAGCAATTAGCTCTCTTTCATGTGAACGCTTGTTTCCACCATAGGGTAAAAGAAAAAGTAATTGCTACCTTTTATCTTACGATCAGGACTATTTTCTTGCAATTCTATTATTTATATATTTTTTTTTAATTGCGAAGTTTTACTTTTCTTCCCAGAACTGAGGACAAAAAGGCTGAATTATGATATATAAAATTTTGAATTGCAAGATATAAATGTGCAGTTCTGAGAGGAAAAGTCAGAACAGATTTTTTTTAATCCTGTGGCAGAAATGAGCTTCCATGCTTCCAACTTTTCAGTTATACAGAAATTGCCACAGCTGCATACAAGTTAAATAATATCACAGCCTTGCTTTTTTTTTCTCTGATTTTTCTTCTAAGATTACCTAATTTGATTATGCAATAAAAACTTTCCATCATGTACAGTTTTTTCACAAAATATGAAAAACGATTTAATTCTATTTTAAAACCTAAACTTCTGACATTTGACTGCATTAAAGCTGACTAAGAAAGATTACAAGACTTCTTCACTTTACAAATGGTTTAAAAGCAAAATGCTAAAAAAAAAAAATCCATCTTATTTTATGAGAAAGTATGACATGCTTGAGCAAAACAGGCAATAATTTTGGAATCAGCAGCCCGTAGTTAATAAGAAACAAGTATTTAATTCAGGAAATATGATGCATGGCTATGTTAACAAGTCAATTTTTGTTTGTTCTTTAAAAGTATAACTTTCCCAGTGAAGTACATGCATCGAGTGAATAGTAGAAGTACGCAAACTGGATAAAGACATAGTTTAGACATTCAGCCCTGAAGAATCATCACTCGACAGTACGCTGCTGTCCTCTTTTCTGAAACAGACCGCCAGAAACAAAAGGCTGAAAAAAGATGTGAATTTTTGATCCAAGCTCAGAATGTTTTGCACATAATCTTTAAGTTCCTCGTGAAGGGATTTGGGATGGAGTTGCATTATTTTCAGACAGGATTGTCTTCGTGAGTTTCGTAACTTTGTAAGTTCTGATGAGGTCTACTGAAAATGAGAAGCATGTGAGGAAGGATGAATGGAGTTATAATGCTCAGAAGAAAGTCTAATCTCAAGCTCAAAACTGAGTGCAAATAAAACGCTCTGGCCGCTCACTATTTATGGAGGAAGTACATCACAGATCGCATTATTATTTCTCCTTACCTCTGACATTAAAGGACAGATGCAGGTGGACATGAAGATCAAAGCTTCATCGCTCTAGATCCAATTGAGTCAGAATGACTTGCTATTGGAGCTCAAAATGAGGTCGAGTAAAAGCATCAACGTGAGAGTGACAGATAAAACAGAACAGTACATCGGTCAATACATTCTGCCAAAATGAGTCTTTGTTGTGTAACGTGAGAAACGTGAGATTTTAAAATATGCAATTCTTATTAAATATGAACAATCTGCATGTTGTACCAAAAGTGACAACGTCAGAAAAGTTTTTGTGTTTGGTCATTTATTCAAATGTACACCTTTTGGGGTAAGTAAAAGTTTATGTATTTGCTTTTTTAAAGAAATTAATAGTTTAAATAGGAAGGAAGCATTAAACTGATCAAAAGTGACAGTAAAGATATTTGTAATGTTCAAAAGATCTCTATTTAAAACTTTTCTTTTGAACTTTCTATTCATCAAAGAATTCTGAAAAACTAAATATGTCACAGTTTCCACAAAAATATTGGGCGGCACAATCAGTGTTTTCATCATTGATAATCAGAAATGTTTCTTGAGCAGTAAATCAGTATATTAGAATGATTTCTGAAGGATCACGTGACACTGAAGACTGGAGTAATGATGCTGAAAATACAGCTTTGCATCACAGTAATAAACTACATTTAAAAAATTATTCAAATAGAAAAGTTATATTCAATTGTAATAATATTTCACATTTTTACTGTATTTTTTATCAAATAAATGCAGTCTTAGTAAGCAAAAGAAACTTCTTTTACAAACATTTTAAAAACTTATCAACCCCAAACTTTTGAATGGCATAGTGTATGTAAAACTTTATATTTAATAAAGCATTTAGTCAATGTAAATAAACATTTTGTATTCTAAAAGATCAAAAGCATTGAAAAAAAATTAGTTTTCCAAAAACCCTTAAAAGAAATTAAAGAAACATGAGTTTAGTCGCAAAATGTCAAGGAAATGTCTGTTGCATGAGGGAAGATATATGGATTACGGTTATATAAAATCACAGGCCTACAACTGACATGAAAGAGCAAGTAATTAAAAAAATAAAGCTTCATAATTCTTCAAATGTTTAACTTCCGTATTCAAAATTGTATTATAAAGGAACTGCCAAGGAATCTTCAGTGTTTCTCCCAGCCTTAATGATGTCACGTCAGAGGCATTAGAGCACAGAGCTCCAGGTCACAGAGATCAGACACCTTGGAGCGCCTGTTCCCATCCATCCATCAACCATGCTCTGATCCATCACCATCACTCACTGCGGATGGGAAAATCAGAGCTGTGAGAGATTGCTGGGAGACTTCCCATCTCCTATTAGAAATTATTTCTGATTTATGTCTAATAAATCTCAATTACAAGCACCGCCACCGGACAGAGGCCCGGAGAATGGAGCCTCGGCCGCAAGCACAGACAAACGGCAGGAAGCGTCAAACGATCTCCAATCACAGATGGAGGATTGATAGCGTGCTGGGAGGCTCTGGAAGGGCGACAGCATTGATTAAGGCTCCGGGCGCGGCACGGCACAAGAACAATGTAATCACAGCACAACCTCGAACTGAGAGACTGACACACACGATAGATGAGGAGAGGATCAAACTCAGAGAGGAGCATTTCTGCATGACACTTTACTAGCTACACTAGCAATTAGGGATTTCAATTTTGAAAATAAGTCATTTGCACTAGACAGTGGGTTACCTGAATGACTAATTTCAATTCAAATATATTCAATGTAGATAATGCATTCTGGGAAATTAAGTCCACAAAAGTCTAATAGGCCTATAAAAGGCCTCCACCTTATTTTTCAACGTGGTCTGTGAATGTATTTCCTGTAAGGAAATAACGAGAAGAATAACAACATACTGTTAAAAGGTAAAACTGTTTACCAGTGTCTTCATAATTAAGATTATACATTAAAATAAAATGGCCCCGGAAGACACATTAAATTTACAAATGGCTTGTATGGCATTTTCCCATCCAAAAAGTACTAAAATAAAATTATTGAATAAAATATTAATATTTTAAGTTTGACTTATATTTCATCATGTATTTTATATTATTTTATGTCAGCAAATATTTAAAATATATTTTCGGCAGGAAATATATATATATTTTACCATATGAGTTTTTAAAAACTTTAAACAAGAGCTTGCATTGACTTTTCTAGTTTAAATTTACGGTCTTATTTAATTGAATTTCAGTTCATTGGAATTGTACTTCCTTGCATTCTAATTCAAATTGCAATTCTGCTCCCTGACCTCATTTCAAACTCAGGAAATGCAGTGGAATTTAAAATGCTCAGTTCAGTTCTGAATGATGCACAACCCTGCTGAGTTTGTGATGAAGTACTGTGATTTTTATATTAGTTTTGGGTAAAGTACTTGAATCCTCTGAAATAGATTAAATATGACACAAGACTGATGATTCTGGTCGCGACATTCTTGTGGTGTGGTGTAAGTCAGCAATAGTGGTGTTTCTTATGAGCGTGTGGTGGGATGTTCTGGTACATGCTGTCAGAGGTCTGTCATCCAGGTTAAAATGATGGCACACACTGCAAAATGAAAACTAACACTGTAGCTCACAGCCTCCAGCAGCTTATTGCTTTATTTTTAACACAAATGCATTGGGGGTGAATCTTCCTGACCACAAAGAGAGGAGAAAATTCACTATAAATTTTTTAAAAGCTAGTATGACTATCCATCCATCTTGAGGAATGATGCTGGATGCTGTTACAGCAGAAATATGGACACATTGCAGTAAAAAAGGAAAAGTGGGCTAAAGCTTACATTTGACTGCTGCATTTGCAGATAACAATCCTCCTGCCATGAGATGTGTTTGATTGGGCATTAAACCACTGTTTTCTCGATCAGTTGATTAGGATTTTTTTTTTCTTGGTAGCTGAGAAAAATCCTACAGACTTGAAGGAGGGTCCCGAGCCATTTCTAGAGATGTGATGTGTGAGTCTAAGAGACTCTTTCAACTTTTAACTAACACTTCATTTGCTTCTGATCATACCAGCGTATGTAAAATATTCAACAGCTCTTCAGATCACTAGGAACATCATAATTTGTCCATCTTCACTCGCCAGCTGCGTATATTCCTAAAGTAAATATGATTTCCGTTGCACACAGTGAGACACTTCCATCTTTCCATGTCAATCCTTGGATCTTTATTTTAAAGATGTTCTGCTTGCAGACGGTCAGAAGAAGGGTGTCATGAGATTTGCAGTTTTCCCCTGATGCTTTCCAGAAAGGCTTATTTTATTATGCGAGCTCAAGTCTTGTAATAAATAAAACTAAAATCCCATCAGGGATTTTATGTTCATGGGAATATACAAAGCGGAGAGCTTCAGCTCATTTGAATAAAGGTAAAAAGTGCAAAAAAATATCAGAATATCTCTTTTAATTGGGCAAGAACCAGTTTGAGTTAGTTTGCCTGAGCTCTGCTACAAACACATTCACTGCCACAGGATGAAGAATAGTGTTTAAATAAGTTATTTTGGGGTGCTTTGCAAAGAAGTAGAACGATTTTGTTTGTTTCTTTATGTGATTCATCAGCATTAGTAACAGCAAGACCTGAAACATGCTGTACTGAACACTAGGGTCATGTGCCATTCAAAGCTGCTTATAAAATTTATTTCAGTGTGTCAATTCCAGCTCAGTTCCAAATATTCAAAAGAACTGCTAATGTTGTGTCAATTCATGGTTATAAGTTGTACTGAGCACTCCAGCCTAGATTCACCCAGGACACTCAGAGCACTCCCAACCTGCAGGGGGCAACCAACGGAGTTGGTGGGACCAACTTCTCAGGAAGTGCTCTTGGGACCATATTTACCTGCACTTAAGTCACACAACAGTTCCGTAAGAGCTTTATTTCAACGAGACATTGTGTTTTTGCCTTATGTTTATTCATATTGGAATCACCTGACAGAAAATATTACTTGGAAAAAGGTTTGGTTAATACCTAATCATTATTTAATTACGAACAAGGTAAAGGAAGTATCATTTAAAATTATACACAGGATTTACCCAGCCAAATATTATTTGGTAAAATTTAAATCTGATATTGATTTTCGTTGCTCTTTTTGTGTCAGTTGCCATGAAACTGTGGTACATTTGTTTTGGCATTGCCCCTTTGTAAAAACATTTTGGCAAAGTGTCTGTGATTTTATTGTACAAAACATTGACAGTTATTTTGTTTTGTTTTGGAAATATGTATTATTTGGTATCTTAGAGAGTAGCAGAGAAAAGCACAATCACGTTTACATTATAAATCTTATTCTTTTATATGCAAAATTTTATATTCACAAATGTAAGTTCTCCAGCAAAAAACCTTGTTTTTTTTTCTTTTAGGAAGGAAATGGAGCATTATATTGATACTATACGATTTTCTATTAAACAAAAGGCAATTAAAACGTTGAAAGTTTGTAAACGCTTTAATATTTTTATATAAATCTGTATTAGTAAATAGCCCCTCTAGTGTATAATTGTTTACATCATGTATAATGTTTGTTATATACATGTAATTTGTTTGTTAATAAAAAAAAAAAAAAAAAAAAAAAAAAAAAACATATTTACCTGCACACCCACAGGGAGTGCATGGCATTGAAATGTTTGGTAAGAGCTCAGTTGGCCCTCTCACCCGTTCCTGAAGAAATACTATGACCACAGCTCCTGATCATCCAAAGACGCAACTGGTAGGACAGAATGTGATTGAATGTGTTGAGGTCATGATTCTATATGACTTTTGCTTGGGTGTAACGTGCAATTTAAGTTAAATAGTTTAAGACTTTATTACGTAAAAATCAAACTTGGAAGTAACGTTACTCTAAGCATGTGTATTGTTAATTATTATATAAGAATTGTGGGATTGGTATTTTAATTAACTATTAGAGATCCTAGGTTAATCTACATGACTTTGTTTGGTTTGAGGATTCAGTAACATTTATTTATTACTTTGAGAAAGTGTTATTGAGATTTATTTGTAACTAATTCATGTCTTTTGTTTGTGTATCTTAAAGGTTATCAACCTATTCTGTTCCATCCCAATCTATCAAACCATCTTTAAGAAAATAAAAAACCAAAACGTGAACAGATTTGAGTTGTCCTTTACGTCCATCAGAGATTAAGCCGTTTTCAAGTTTGGGCAGAGCTGTGGTCAGTCAGAAAACACACAGAACTTGACAGCTAAAATAGAATTAATCAAATTCAAGGTAATTCCTAATATTTTAAATCAATGTGACAAACAGGATGCAGTAGAAGTAAAATAGAATAAATACAATTTCATCTCAGTTCATAATATTTTAAATAAAGGTGGCAAACAGAATGCAGAATTGTAATTCAAATCTGAATTTAAGGAAGTAGAAGGCAAACAAAATTATTTTAATTTCAACTCAATTCCTAATATTGTAAATCAAGGTGACAAACTCAATGCAGAACTGTAATTCAATTTAGAATTGAAGAAAGTATAGATTAAATAGAATGAAATTCAAATAATTCAGGTATCATTTTTAATGAAGTACATTTCATTTTACAGTATTAATAAGCCATAAACATAAGCATTCATAGCTCTTTAAATGTGTCGTCTCAATTGTATACAGTCATTTTGAATTTTAAATAAGCTAATATTTTTTTTTATGTATTTTGGCATTGTTATATAAGTTCAGAAACAAGAGGTTGCATTGACATTTCTAGTTCAAATTTAAGGTAATATTTAATTTAATTTAACTTACTTCCTTGCATTCAAGTGGTAATTCTGCTTCCTGTTTGCTACTTGATTCAAATTCACGAAATGCATTGAATTTTTCGGTATTAATTAAGGGTGCTATACAGTTTATATCAGCAGACAACTATTTGCTGTGTAAAGATATAGTGTAGTGATGACATTTTATTTTATTTATTTTTGACATTTTTATGATAGGACAGATCAAAGCTGAGAGAAGAAGTGGGAGATAGGGGGCGGTATCGGAAAGGGTCCTCAAGTCAGGATTCAAACTCGGGATGCCTGTAGAGCAGAGGCGCTATACTGTATGTCAGAGCACTGCTCATAAGGCTATCGACATTTTTGGGGGAATTTTTTTGTGTTTATTGTATGTGAGCCACGCACTGTTAAAACTGTTCCTTCTCCCTGCATTTATATTGAGACTCTGTAAAAACAAGACGGGGAGCGCTCATGTGCCATATTTCTATATTAGTATAATACTTACCACTTCACTTAACATTGTTTACAAAAGCCAAATATTATCTCAATTTCGTTTTACATCCCAGTTTCTTAAAGGGATATAGTTCACCCAAAAATGAAAACTGAACTTGGACACATGTGAGAACAGACTGCTGAGTGCAAGACAAATGCTGTAAAAAAGTCTGAAGGAAAGAGAGATGAAGTTGATGGTTAAGGAGCTCAGATAGCAAGAAAATGACATCTGAATAGAGAACAAGCGCTCTCAGAGTGGAGCAAACAACAGTCAAAGAAGCCATTTCTCGTGAAGAAAGCCCAGAGGAACATGTTATTGCTCAGAGGTTGCTCTTTCACAGTTCCAGAGACTTAATGGAGTTCTCATGTATGATGCATTCAGAATGAAAGCATGAGATGTTTCGGTCACACTTTATTTTAAGGTCCCATTCTTGCTAATAACAAACCATTGACTACAACTTTTGCCTCAATAAACTACTAATTTGCTGCTTATTAATATTAGGTAGTTGTTAAATGTACGTATTGGGTAGGATTAGGGATGCAAAATATGTCCCTATGAGAACTGTTCCCTATACTAAAATGTTTCTCCTAAAAAAAATTAAAATTAAAAATAGGCACAAATGTAAAGGTGGCATATATTAAGAGTATTTAGAATGCTAAATGAATGTGGATAGCAGCTCATATCGTTTGATTTAGAGAGAATTTGATTAAATGAGTTCATTTTGAGATCTCTGACTTTTGATTGCAGAATTGGCATCAAGGCAAATTTGAGACACTTTTGAGATTTTCTTTCTGAAAGTCTAGAGAAGAAACATGTGAGAGCTTTATTCTCAGGAGAAACATCTGTAAATCAGAACACTCTGCATTACATCTTATTGTGATCTGAGAGAAACGATTGAGATATTAAAATTATTTTGTGATTTTTCTTTCACAAATGTTCAATGTGCACTGATGAATCTCAGAAAAGGGACTTTTGCAAAATGCCTTCTTGAGTGCTGCATGTTAAGAGCATATATATATATATATTAACATATACTGTATATTAAGAGTATATTTATAATTGTATTTAACCAATTGTTTACCAATTGCTTGTATTATTTTGTGAAGCATCCTTGGGTTCTTGAAAGAAAGGCGCTATAAAAATAAAACATATTAATATATTATATCTATATTGTTGACTCATTAAGATTTTTTTCAATGTAACTTTGTTTCCCTTCCAGGAACTCGAGCTGCGTCGAAGCGCTAGGGGAACGCCCACAGCGTGACCGCGCTCTGAATCAAAGTGTAAGGTGTCCAATGGAAGGGCGAGACGTCATAGGCGGGTGACGTCACTGACCGGAAAGCATATAAGCACGTGCGGTGGAGCCGGCGTTTGCTTTTCGTCATTCAGCAACCGCTTCTCTGTCTGTGTGTACTGTCTTTGCATGTTGTGAGTCTTATTTAGTGTTGTTTGTCCTGCACAATCACTTGAATATGCTCCAGCAATATGTGCAAGCACTGGGGCGATAGCAGATCGCATTCGGGCTGTGTGTTCCTCCCTGCACACATTATATTACTGCTTGGGATACACGCAGTCTGTGTGTGGTCTGCTTGAGAGCAGAGCGCGCAGATTCAGCTCTCGAGGGAGCTGACTGCTCGTTTGTGAGCTTTTTCATTTCTTACGCCTGCTCTCTGAAGGCTCTCTTTGAAAAAGAAAAAGAGAGGAGTGAGTTTCACTAGCCTTGAATGAAGACGGGCGAGCCCGTGTCTTCTTCCCTTCCTAGACCTGTCTTCCTCCGAGGAGGTGGACGCGTCAATGAAACAGTGTTTGCACAAGCATATTATGAATGAGAACGGCGCGCAGTCAGCTCAAAAAAAAAGGAGAAAGGGGGCTGATTGTGTTTCTCTCCGCTGTACATCTCGCATTCCCGCCGCTGCTGAGGCACGGCGGCGAGTGTGAGTGCGGGGATCGCAGCGCGCGTTGCCGAGGCGACGCGTGCGTTACGTATTCTCATTCATATCAGAGCGATGCCCCGGGTGGAACAGACGCTCGCGAGCTATCTGTCCACTTGCGTGGCGTTGTCTCTGAAGGCTCGCGGCTGCAGGTCAGGCTGGTGCGTGTCTGCACACCGAAAAAAAAAAAGAAAGAAAGAGAGTGTTGCAGGCGCACCAAGCTGACGTACCTGCTTAGAGAGCTGGATGAGGGATTGGGGCTCAACTTGATTGAAATATAAGTTGATCTCTGAGCTCCCTAGAAACGCTGTCTGTGGTCGACCCTATCTGACATGAAGGAGAAGATAGGGTTTTCCTCATGGACGCCCCGCTTGCGCCTTCTGGCCTGTTCGGCGACGCCGTCAATTACGTCGTCAGCCGGTACCAGGAGGCTCGTAGACAAGCGGCGGCGTTTCAGCGGTTTCTCCCTCACCTGTCTCTAGCTCAGGGGGCTGCTGGGCGGGAGCAGCCCTCGCCGCGTGCCAGCCCCTCTTTAGAGAGGTGCAAAACAGAGCGTGGCTACTCGCACCCCACCGAGGTGGGGCCGTGGCGGCTAACGCTCTGGGTCGGGGACCTCTAAGGCTAAGCCGGATCTGCGGACCGTTCTTAAGTCTAAGGGGGTTCTCGGCCAAGAAGCCTACGGGCGTGGGAGATCAGTCTGCCAACCCTGCCAGAGTTCCAGGGCGCAGCTGGCTCCAGCGAGCAATGTTCTCATTTCGTCCGCCCCGAAGTGTAGCGGAGCTGAGAAGCTCGCCACCCCTGCGGGGGTCTCTAGAGCTTCTGGTTCGGCCGTCTCCTGCCGGTCCTCCGCTTCAGGGCACCGAGCCAGCAGCTCTAGGCACGCCAGAGGCCAGTCTCGAGAGACTGGTTCCCTTAGGAGACCATCGGGCAGCGTGGGAACTACTGCCGATGTGTCTCTTTGGGTCCTGCCTTGCAGGGTCTGGTTCTTCAGCTTGGTCTTCCTAGGAATGACGCGGGTCTGAGGACCGTCGTTCATTAGGAGGCTGAGGCTGACGCAGTCCTGGTGCTGTGCCTAGGACTTACGAGGGCAGACCCCTCTGGGGCAGATCGGGTGTCCGTCTCCCCCAGTGCCCTCGGGAGAGCAGTCTGCCAACCCTGCCAGAGTTCCAGGGCGCAGCTGGCTCCAGCGAGCGATGTTCTCAGTTTCTTCCGCCCCGAAGTGTAGCGGCGCTGAGAAGCTCGCCACCCCTGCGGGGGTCCCTAGAGCTCCTGGTTCGGCCGTCTCCTGCCGGTCTTCCGCTTCAGGGCACCGTGCCAGCAGCTCTGGGTACATCAGAGGCCAGTCTCGAGAGACTGGTTCCCTTAGTAGACCATTTAGGCAGCGTGGAAACTACTGCCAAATGGATCTCATTGGGTCCTGCGTACTGTAGAGAAAGGCCTTTTGTATTCAGTTCGGCGCTCCGCCACCGCCTTTCAATGGGGTGATTCCCACGTGTGTGGGCCCCCAGCAGGCTCTGATCATGGAACAGGAAGTAGACACTCTCTTGGGAAAGGAGGCCATCGAGGTGGTCCCTCCTCACGGAAGAGAATCCGGGTTCTACAGCCGGTACTTCATTATTCCAAGGAAGGATGGTAGATCTGCGTCAGTTGAACCGCTCAGTCATGTGACTGAAGTTCAGGGTGCTTACACTCATCAGTCGTGTCTCAGACCAAGTCCGAGGACTGGTTTGTCACGATGGATCTAAGGACGCAGATTTCACGTCTCCATCCTTCCCTCTCAAGGGAAGTCCCTCAGGTTTGCTTTTAGGGGCAAAGCTTACCGATATCGGGTTCTTCCCGTTGGCCCTGCACTCGTACCCCGCATTTTCACATCAACGATTGGTTGATTCTAGCTCGATCAGAGCAGGTGGCGACTCGGCATCGAGATGTCGTTCTCGCGCACATGAAGGGGTTGAGACTGAACGCCAAGAAAGTGTGATTTCTCCAGTATAGAGAACCACTTATCTAGGCGTGGTGTGGGATTCGACCACGATGCAGGCACGTATGTCTCCTGCTCGGAGCGAGTCGATCCTCACCTCAGTCAAGAGAGTGAAAGAGGGCCAGTCACTCACTGTCAGGCAGTTTCAGAAACTGCTGGGGCTCATGGCAGCTGCGTCCAACGTGATTACTTTTGGCCTCCTGTACATGAGACCCCTACAGTGGTGGCTCAAGACCAAGGGGTTCTCCCCGAGGGGAAACCCGCTTCGCATGATCAAGGTCACGCGGCGATGCCTATGTGCCTTAGACATGTGGAGCCAAGCTTGGTTCTTGTCTCAGGGCCCGGTGCTGGGAGCCTCCTGTCGCCGCGTAATGCTAGCGACGGACGCATCCCTCACCGGTTGGGGAGCGGTCATGAGTGGCCACCCTGCCCGCGGTCTGTGGAGCGGTCGCCATCTAACGTGGCATATCAATTGTTTGGAAATGTTGGCCGTGTTTTGGGCACTCAAGCACTTTCTCCCGGACCTAAGAGATCACCATGTGTTGGTGCGCACCGACAGCACAGCGGTGGTCTCTTACATCAACCACCAGGGAGGTCTGCGTTCGCGCCCCTTGTACAAGCTGGTGCACCAGATCCTTGTGTGGTTCCAGGGCAAACTTCGCTCGCTCAGAGCCATCGATATCCCTGGGTATCTCAATGTGGGAGCAGACATCCTGTCGAGGCAGGGGCTGAGGCCCGGGGAATGGATGCTTCACCCCGAGGTGGTGAAGCAGATATGGAGGTTTTTGGCTGTGCGACTCGAGAGTCAGCGCTATGCCCCTCTAGTTCCTCCAGCTCCTTTGGACTGGATGCTTGGTACAGACCTGGCCGAGGCTTCGTCTGTACGGTTTTTCCCCGATCGCTCTGCTCCCGGGAGTTCTGGATGGCAACAGGGATCTGGTGAACAGGTTGGAGACGGGTTCGCCCTATCTCCTCCTGCATTCCCCAGATCTAGCGCTCTCGCTCGTGGAAGCCCGCGTGTGCGGTTCTTCCCCCTCTGAGTGAGTGCTCGCTGTTGCAGCGCACGTTGCCGAGGCGACGCCCGCATTACGTGTGGAAGTTCTGGCCTCTGAGGGGGTGCAGCTCATAGCTTCCGGTCTCTCAACCGAGGTTGCTGAGACCATCTTCCAATCCAGAGCTCCCTCTACGAGGAAACTGTATGCCCTGAAGTGAAAATATTTCACTTCTTGGTGCGGAGACCGCCACCTTGACCCAGTTAACTGCCCGTTTGGTACAGTGCTGCAGGTCCTGCAGGCCCGTTTCTCCGCAGGGGTAACTCACTCCACCCTGAAGGTTTACGTGGCGGCTTTATCGGCCTACCACGCCCTTCTCGGTGGCCTTACAGTGGGTCGACACCCCCTGGTTACAGGTTTCCTCCACGGTGCGCTGAGGCTGAGGCCTCCTGTACGACGTGTCCCTACGGGGACCTGGCTGTGGTCTCTTAAGAGAGTGGGGATTTGTAGGCCTTTCATGGCCCCTTCTTATCTCGTCTTTGCCCCTGGTCTGGCCAAAGCGTTTTTCTACCCTCGAGCGGGTTATTTCCTCTTCTATACCACGGCCTGTCGTGCTGCAGGCCCTCAGTCCTCCTCCCTTTCGGGAGCCTGACCAGCGAAAGCATAACTGTGTGTGTCCAGTGCGAGCACTGGACGCATACGTCCACAGAGCTGCCCTGTGGAGAAGGACGGACCAATTGCTAGTTTGCTTCGGTCCTCCTAAGCGGGGTCTGCCTGCTTCTAGGCAGACCCTTAGCAGGTGGATTGTGGATACTATTTCCTTGGCCTATGAATCTTCAGGCATCCCTTCGCCTCTGGGGCTTAAGGCCCATTCAACTAGGAGTATGGCGGCCTCCAAGGCCTTTCTGGCAGGGGTTTCGATGCAGGATATCTGCAATGCTGCGGGTTGGTCCAGTTCCTGGAAGGGAACGTCTCGGTTACGTATGTAACCCCGGTTCCCTGAAGGGAACGAGACGCTGCGTCTCGAAGCCATACTTCCTGTATCCCTGCGGGCGGTTGCTTCATTCCTGGAAGCAAACGCCGGCTCCACCGCACGTGCTTATATGCTTTCCGGTCAGTGACGTCACCCGCCTATGACGTCTCGCCCTTCCATTGGACACGTTACACTTTGATTCAGAGCGCGGTCACGCTGTGGGCGTTCCCCTAGCGCTTCGACGCAGCGTCTCGTTCCCTTCAGGGAACCGGGGTTACATACGTAACCGAGACGTTTCAGGACTTTCCCCCCTAAAGTACCATGAATATAATGGAAATAAATAATAATATTTATAATACTCATTCAGTATTATAATGCCTAAAAATAAAAAAAAATATTGTATTTTTGATATATATTAATGGAAGGATTTGTTGCAATTTCTTTATTAAATGCTTCTCTTAATAAAAAATTTGTCCAGACATTCTCATTAATGTATTACTATGAATGACATTTACTCACATTATAGTAATGAGAATTTAGAGAGGAAATGTGCTAAATGATCATGAAAATAATGTCACAGTGCAACACATCTAAATGGTCCTTGAAGAAAATTAATATATGGTGCTATTACTTTATTTTGATTTTAGGATGAAATATAATGTGCTATTGTCAGAATGAAAGAATTGCATTATATTATTTTTTATTACAACTTAAGCGTGTGAGACTAAGGTTGACTGATTTTGTTTTGTTTTTACTTGCATTTGTCTTGTGTAATTTGACTTGATGCAGATCAAAATCGCTGTCTAGTTCCCTGTAGCACTACAGATAATGACCGATCCCATATCCTCATCCTCATGTGATGTTCATCTATCTGCACATCTGTCCATCGTCATTAATGTCATGATGAGCGGCGTGTGTGTTTGTGTTTGTCTTTGTTTGGCAGGATTTCCCCTGTATGAGTGCATTCAGATGGAAGACGAGCGCTCCGTCTCGGTCTCAGCTGGCCTGTGTTCTTCTGTAAATTGGATTAATTGAAGAAATGAGATGTCTCATCCTGCACTGCTGCCCTTTCATCTTATTGGCCATTAATGGAGTTCTTTTCTCGCACACACTCACAGTGTGTGCTTCATTTAAGGAAAGCTTTATCGGTTTAGCTGTCAAAAACAACACAGCATGAACAAATATAAGGAGATTACGGCGTGTTTAAAACATCTGAAAACAGCAGTTGGTCTAAATGAAATCATATCTCATTTTCAGCAAAGTGAGAGGGTGTGTTATGATTTTGGTCGAGGCTGGACAACTCTTCTTTAAAGGGATACTCCACCCCAAAATGAAAATTTTGTCATTAATCACTTACCCCCATGTCGTTCCAAACACGTAAAGGCTTTGTTCGATGAAAACCGGGAGGCTTGTGACTGTCCCATTGACTGCATAGTAAATTGCACTGTCAAGGTCCATAAAAGTATGAAAAGCATAGTCAGAATAGTCCATCTGCCATCAGTGGTTGAATCTGAATTTAATGAAGCGACGAGAACACTTTTTCTGCGCAAAGAAAACAAAACAATGACTTTATTCAACAATTTGTCTCCTCTGGTTTAGCGTAGCGCCAAATTGGAGAATATCCGCTGGACACAAGCAGTGTACACTCTTCTGTGTCCGCAGCATACCGGATGTGCTGTTTTCATTCAAATCAAAGCTTAAGCAAACGTAGAAGACGTATCCTTGTGACGAGAGCGTTTAAGGTGTAACAGAAATATTCTCAACAAACTGAAATTATATGATGTCTGTAGTCAGTGAAAGGAATAGTTTGTCAAGAAATGAAAATCTGTCTTGGTTTTTACTGTATGTGATTACATTAAAAATTCTTTCAAAATATTTGTTATCCACACAAATTTAAGAAATGCAGAATTGGAAAGGTATGAAGGTAAATAGATTAAATAGTAAATAAGAGCTTTTTATTTCTTGAATGCGCAAAGACATTAAATCAAGATTATTTTATAATCTAAATTACCAGAGTAAAATTTGAAATAGTTTATTGGATACCTGGCAACCCTAGACCGATGATAATGATGTGAAAGTGATCATTTAAAAGGGATAACTTACCCAAAATGAAAATTCGTTCATCATTTACTCACCCTCCACTTGTTCCAAACCTGTAGGAGTTTTTTTTTTCTTCTACTGAATGCAAAATAATTAATTTTGAAGAACGTTGGTAACCAAACAGTTGACAGCCATTGGCTTCCATAGTATTTTTTTTTCCATTATATGGAAATCAATGGCTACCGTCAACTGTTTGGTGAACATTGGTGAAAAAAGAAACTCAAACAGGTTTGAAACAAATTTATGGTGAGTAAATGATGACAGAATTTTTGGGTGAACTACCTCTTTAAGCAAATTATCAGACAAATATTGCATCATGAGTTTGACATGCTTGGCTCATTTCAAGTGACTCCAAGTAAACAGCAGAAATATTACAAATGCAGAAGTTGAAACAGTTTTCACATGCTAAAATTGACCTGTTTGAGTTTGCTTTTGGCCCTGCAGCTGTTTTATTAGCCTCCTCTTGTCTTTTGAATATTATGTTCATGGCTCAGGGGATGTTTTTACAGCAAGAACGCACCACTTTTTGCAGTTTAGCTGGAATAAATTATAACACTCTGTCTGGCTCCTCCGGCTGAAGCACCATTAATCTCAGCCGAGGTGATGCGTGAAGCCACGGGCCCTTCCAGCAGATTATTTGCAATTACAAGCAGGTCATGATGCACTTCTGCTTCCATAAAATGTGCAGGCACATAATAAAACATCAGGCATATACTGACACCTGCTGGATGATATGGAGAATACAGGCAGGAGAAATATTACAATGCTCTTTTCTGCAGTATCTGTCTGTCTATCCGTCTGTCTGTCTGTCTGTCTGTCTGTCTGTCTGTCTGTCTGTCTATCTATCTATCTATCTATCTATCTGTCTGTCTGTCTGTCTGTCTGTCTATCTATTTGTCTGTCTGACTGTCTATCTATCTATTTGTCTGTCTGACTGTCTATCTATCTATTTGTCTGTCTCTGTCTGACTGTCTATCTATTTGTCTCTCTGTCTGACTGTCTGTCTGTCTGACTGTCTATCTATTTGTCTGTCTGTCTGTCTGTCTGTCTGTCTGTCTGTCTGACTGTCTATCTATTTGTCTGTCTGTCTGTCTGACTGTCTATCTATTTGTCTGTCTGTCTGTCTGTCTGACTGTCTATCTATCTATTTGTCTGTCTGTCTGTCTGTCTGTCTGTCTGTCTGTCGATCTAGAAACGTGCTGAATGAAAAGTATATCTACAGATGGAGATAAATACATTTATTCTGTATTCTATATTATTTATTCTATTATGTCATAGCAACCAGCAGATGTCCATGTTTTCATTGCATGTTTAAACTGAACATGACAGTGTTCATATTGACACATTGTCACATGGAAGCACATGCGTGTGTGTGTGTGTGTGTGTTGGGATATTCTTCACACAAGTGTTTATTAATTATTGATCTGAGCATGCTGTGCTCTTGTGATGGCACGCTTCACTCTAAAGCGCAATGCAGCAGAGCAGTAGAGGACAGGAGAGAACAGAGAGGTGTTTTACTGGAGAAACGGGTTAGAAACTGGGGCAGAAAGAAAGAAATATCCTCCAGAGAGCAGATCGGCCAGAGTGCTTTCAATTTCAGCTTACACTCTTACAGTAGAAAAGGTTCATATTTTATATATATATATATATATATATATATATATATATATATATATATATATATATATATATATATATATATATATATACAGTATACAGTATATATATATATACATATATACACAGAGAAGGTTCCAAGAGATGAATGATGTGTGTGTTTTTGTTTTTTGGTTTATCGCTGTTCATCCTTATTCGCTTCAATCCAGATTTTATCAGCAGGACCTTAAAAAGAGAAGATGTGCTGGAGATACTCTGCCTATAATTATTTAAAACTGGGTGATACTGATCCTCTATTTCTTCCAATGATAAAAAGACTATCAATTATTACTGTTTGAAGGCCATTCACTTTATTTTAAATTATTTCATATAGATAAAAATACTATTATTGAGTATAAAAAGGTATAAATTCCTCGTATGACATTTCATATGAAAGATGATTCAGTAATTTTATTGTATCCATTTACATCTCTTTATACTCATGACTAACATACACAGCAGTATTAAGACACTTGTCACCTAAACGTCTTAATAACAATTAATTAAATATATCTACATGTATTAATTTTTCAAGTGTTTGGTGATATTAAGTAGATGTAATTTCCTTCAAGAATCACACTGGTGTGCTAGGCTAAATAAATGCCACTTTTCTTATATTTTATTTGACACAAATGACATTCAGGCATTTTAAAGTCTGTCTTAAGTATCCGAAAACTTTTCGGGCTTACTTTATTACGTAAAGAGGATGGAAACAGTCGGATGTGTCCTTGTTCTGTGCCACTGCAAGTTTTGGTGTTTGATAAACATGTAAAACCTCAACCTTGGATCTTCTCGAAGGTTTCAACTCATCTGATTTGAACAACAGGAGGAGAAAGCAGAATGAGAAAAAGGGCAGATGAAGAAAGGCTTTTAGGAAGAGGAGATCAGAGTGTGCAGAAATGCACGGATGCAGCAGGGACGCACAGGGGCCTCAAGGGGCCCCACTGAAGGGCTCTTAACATGCAGCAGGCATATTTCTGAATGCAGAACAAACTTATCATGGCACACAGGTCATGTGAAGAGTGTGTGTGCATATGTGCTGTATATGTGCTTTTGCATATATATATAGTTCAATTTCTTTTAATTGCAGTTCAGTAATTTTCTCTTCTTGTCATTCCAGCTTCCTGCGTTGTGGTCAATTTATTTCAAACTAATGAATTGAAAGGAGCCAGTTCTTAAATTAGAATTTTGCCGAACCCTGATCAGTAATTCTATTCTCTCTCTTTCCCTGTGTGTAAAGCAGAATCCCATCATTTGTCTCTGTAAGACACTTTCTCATTAGTCTCTCTGCTCTCATTGCAGTAAGTCTGTCATCAAAGTGCAGCACACATCTCACAGCAGCAACAACAGCTCTCTCTTCTGCACACACACACACACAACTGCAACACAAAATTCTTCAATAATGAATTCATATGATAGCTGTGTGAGGAACACAATGACATTTGTCAGTATTCACTGATAATCTTGCCTCTGCGGTAAAGTAGCTTCCACATATTATATGCAACTGCTGGAGGTGTCATTGACATTAAAGTAATAGTTCATCCACAAATGAATTCGCTGAAAAGGTCTTCACCCTCAGGCCATCCAAGATGTAGATGAGTTTGTTTCTCCATCAGATTTGGAGAAATGTAGCACTGTATCACTTGCTCACCAATGTATCCTCTGCAGTGAATGGGTGCCGTCAGAATGGGAGTCTAAACAGCTGATAAAAACATCACAATAATCCACACCACTCCAGTCCAGTAATTAACATCTTGTGAAGCCAAAAGCTGCATGTTTGTAAGAAACAAATCCACAATTAAGATATTTTAAATTCAAACAATTGTTTCCGGCTAAATCCATAATAAATAATACAGTTTCCTTCAGTGAAAAATTCCATCTCCTGTTGTCTCTCACATCAAAATCCACCCACATGTTTGTATAGAGTTGTTTTATCTGGTAATGGTGCTTGATCTGTGCAGATCTCTCTCCTGATTCAGACAAAATGACTTTTTCACCATAGAGAGCAATACTATGGATAATGGACTCGTATTTTGGCCGGAATCAACTGTTTCAAGTTAAAAATGTTTAAATGAAGGATTTGTTTCTTACAAACACAGCTTTTGGCTTCACAAGATGTTACCTGATGGATTGATTACTTGTGGATTATTGTGATGTTTTTATCAACTATTTGGTCTCTCATTCTCACGGCACCCATTCACTGCAGAGCATCCATTGGTGAGCAAGTGATATAACACTTTAATTGTGATCACAACTTTAATTTATTACATGTACTCAATCTCATTTGTCATATAAAAGTTTACTAAATATGTTTATATTGAAACTCCGTGAATAATTTTCATTAGCATTAATGAATTAATGGATTGCCAGTTCCCAGCATGCTTTGCAACTGAATGTGGACAGTAACTAACTGTGGAGATTAAGTGGCATTTCATGTGTTTTTTTTTGGGGGGGGGGGGTTGAGAAAAATTAGAGACTTATTAGTGTTTTGTGTTCTGATATATTGAGATTTAAAAGAGATTCTGTTAGCAGTTTTAAGGGTTGAAGAGTGGATCATTTGTTTAGTGTCAGGATAGATGCATCAAGAGCACCTATATTTACATTTAATTATTTAGCAGACACTTTTATCCAGAATACACCCACTTTGTCATTTACAATTTTATCAACGCTTTTGCATTATTTGTTGTTTAATATGTTTACACTTAGCATGCTAACATGTGCTTTTGCCCACTAATAGTTAGCTTAGCTGCTGGGCTGCTTTGATATTTAGTATTTATTATGTTTTAGGATTCTCACACACAAAGTGTTTCATTTAAATATTAAGAAAACCCATTTTCCAGTACGTGGAACCACCATCCACAATCCAATGAGTTCTGCTAAAGGATTATGTTTTGTGTTGAGTGGAAGAAGCAAAGTCACACGTTCGGAGCGGCATGAGGGGAAGTAAATGATTTTTTGGATGAACTAACCCTTTAATATTTATTATGTAAAGCTTGAATGGGTTTCTGCGGCTCAGATTCACTGGCCGTGAGCGTTTGAACAGCAGAGCTGCTGTAATTCTGCTGAAGTTACACTTTTACTGCTGAGTAGAAACTTCACCTCATCTAAGCTCTGATCCACTCTCATGACCTTATTAGAACTGCAGAAGGGATTCACAGACTCTGTGTGTGTGTGTGTGTGTGTGTGTGTGTGTGTGCGTTTTTGACAAATGAGGACATAAATGTGTATAATGACACAGGTATGACATAGGTATTACAAGGTGAAGGTGACTTATGAGGACATTGCCCCATGTACCCACTTTTCAAAACGCTTATAAATCATACAGAGTGAGTTTTTTGTGGGGAAAGTAAAAATGCACAGTCTCCTGTGAGGGTTAAGTTTAGGTGTAGGGCAATAGCACATACAGTTTGCACAGTATAAAAACCATTACGCCTATGGGATGTCCCTACTTTTCACAAAAACAAACGTGTGTGTGTGTGTTGTGATGCTCGTCATCAATGCAGGGCATTCAAATTTGATGCTAATTCATCCCGTGCATGGGAGTGAATGTGGAAGAGATGATGAGCTTGCTGATGTTAATGGAAGTCTGTGTGTGAGTTTCTCTTTCAATGATGGCTTTGGGAAGTGAAGCACTTGCTAAACTATTGCTAAGATGTTCTGTGTTATCTCTAGTGGTTGACGAACATCGTCTGAACAAGTCTGATCATTTAGAAAAAGCATAATTTGACATTTGTCCTGTTTGTCGAGCATGCTGAAATTGTTTGTTATAATTACTTTTGCAATGTTTTAAAGACTTCTAAACAATAAGAAACCAATTCCTGAGGGGATTTCATTTGTGAACAGCACTACCTACTGATGAAAAGTTATATAAAGCTAAACCTGATGCAGTTGTCATATAACCATAGTTTTGCTGATTCTCTATCATGCTTAATCCCATATGCATTTCTATAAAAAGGTTAATTTTGCAATAATTCAGCACAGGGTTTCTGAATTGGGGTTCATGATGGAACAACATGGGGGTTCGTGTCGGTGCCTTCACTTTCTGTTTGTTGATGCTTAAAATACTAATATTTAGGTGCATAATTTTTTTAATTGCTTTTGCCTATTTTCTCATGATTGGTCCAATAAAAGAAACTTTATTGACATTGTTCAGGCATGTAGGCCTACCTGATAAACATCCTCCAGTTAAACATCAATAGTTGATCAAATCTGTAAATGTCTTAATGGTTATATTATTAGTCACTATAGTGTTAAGCACAATCCAGCATACTGAGTTAATATTTTTTAACTACCATTTTCTCAATTTATCTTATCAAAGTTATAGGAAGACGTTAAAAGTGTGTGTTTTTGACATAATTTAACATGGCAAAACATCTAGTAGTACTTCAAACCACTAATGCATTGAATAATTTTTTTTTTTGCCATTCAAAAATCAATTGATGTTGCCTCTAATATGACAGTTTTTCCATTTGAATTTATATTGATATGGCTTTAAATGGAATGATTAACCTTGTAAAGCCCACTATATAATTTTCAATAAGGACATTTCTAAACACACAATCTACTAATTTAGACGTTTTAGCAAGTATGAGTTCTTTTAGTGTAATTGTACAAACACTTATCTTTAGCTTGTGCTTCATTTGACTTTTTGCTATAACGCAGATGTAAAATGAACACTTACTGGACTGAAGCAGCTTAGTTTTACTTGATTATCCATGCATCATTTTTTAGAAAAATCATGTTAAAATTTAAGCCTCAAATATTATCATCAGGCTTTTGAGGAACAATTATTTGTTCATCTTTCAATCATCATTGTATTGAAATTGCATTATATGTTTTGATAATCAAAGCATTTAAACATCACCTAAGACATATTTTTTTGGGATAGTGATAACTGATATTTATATAATTTTATGTAAGTACCTGCTATACTGTTATAAAGATCTCACTGATTTTCATTATAAACATCAGAATTTCATCACTTTTTGTCCATATAAATATCCACATCTGCACCAAATTGCATATTTTTGCTCAGTTTGGGTCACTGAATAAAACTGTTTTTATTACATATTCTCACTATGTTTTACTATATGAGCCATAAAAGCCTGTATCACATGTGATACTCAACAAACAACACATTTGCAAACACACTAATATTTTGTGTAAAGGTTCAATTAACTGTTCCATTTCTAAAAAATTTGATTTTTCGGCTTACTCTTTCATATGTCAGGTTTTACAGGGTTGATATCTACTCATATTAAAGGGAGCTTCAGCTTTTTTTTTTCTGAATGAGTCTCTACTATTGCGTGACTGTCTCTATTAGTCATCTCTTCCACTCTGCTGGATTCTCTCTCCGACAGCGCCGTACCTCAATCTGATGCCCCGGCGGCGGCTCAACATGATGAAGACGATGCAAAGGGTCATCGCTGAGGCACCCAAAAATAAACCAGAAAAGTCAAATGTAAACTGACCAGTGATGCATCTGCGACTAGGTTTTTAGACATGATACAAGCATGTGGCTGTTATTTCTTTCATAAGAGCCATCAAAAAAATCAGTATATACTAGATCATACTAACCTTTTAAAGCCTACAGTATCACATTTGATAGGTTAATCTTCAAGGCCTAAATTATGACCATGATGTAAAACACAATCTCCTCCATGGTCTGATTCTCATCTCAGTGATAATTTAGACTTTTTTTAAGCAAGTAAAAGGCCTTATAGTGTAATTGAATAAACGTCCACCTACGGCTTGTGCTTCATTTGTCTTGTTGCTGTGAAATTTTAAATGAACAGCAGACAAGACCCCCCTCCACATCCAACTACACCAACATTTTAGAATTTATGATAGACTTTTTACCACATGTCATCTGAAGAAGTCTTTATTTATAGCTAAGGTAGCTAACATACTCATTATTAAAAAAGAGAGCTTTTTTGTGTTAGCATATTCATCAGACAATAATTACACAATTTTGATTGACTGTAACAACATTACAGCAGCCGATTTAAAGATGTTTTCTTTGGATTTTTGACTCATATGAGAATATGGCAAAATATTACTTAACTAATTTGTCTTTCCTGCTACATTTCACAAAAAAAAAAAAAAAAAACACCATGGTAATCACAAATTAACCATGGTTTTGCTTCACTAACCATAATTTAACCATTTTATTTGTAGTAAAACTGTAAAGATTCATGATACGCGCTCCGAAGTCCCGATTTGAATCAAAAGATTTATGAACCTGCTCTAAAGATCTGATCTAAATCAAATGATTGGTGGTCCATCATTTCAAATCGGGACTTCGGAGCACGTTTCACAAATCTTTCAAATGATTCATGAACTCCTACAAAGTTCTGATTTGAATCAAAAGATTCACGAACCTCTCCAAAGTTCCGATCTAAATCAAATGATTTGCGATACGTGCTTTGAAGTCTCAATCTGAATCAAATGATTCGCAATGCGCAATCTGACTGGAGAGCTCTGAAACAGTGAAACATTTTGCGACGCAATGGTTTAACTGATTCAGTGTTTCGCAATGCTCCATTTCAAGGACGTACTTTTCTAGCATATTTACTTTAACTTCTCAGGTAATATCTATTGTATGAACTATTTCAGATGCAGCTGAAAATACAACAACAGTTTTTATAGTACAGTGGTTCCCAACCCTGGTCCTGGAGGCACCCCAACACTGCATGTTTTGCATGTCCCCTTAATCAAACACACCTGATTCAGGTCATCTGCTCATTAGTAGAGACTACAAGACATGAAATTGGTGTGTCAGAAAAAGGAGACATGCAAAATGTGCAGTGTTGGCGAATATATTCATGATATAGAACATATATTTAATTGTTTGATCAAAACTATTGCTATGGGTCCGGGATAATTTAGCAGTTGCTGGATAGGCTTATTGGTAGGGACATGTCCCTTGCATCCCTACTAAATTCTACATCAGGGGTAGGCAACGTCCTTCCTGGAGTGCCGCTGTCCTGTAGAGTTTAGCTCCAACCCTAATCTAACACACCTGAACAAGCTAATCAAGGTCTTCAGGATCACTAGGGCTACAGGCAGGTGAGGGTTTTTTCAGGGTTGGAGCTAAACTCTGCAGGACTTTGGCACTCCAGGACAGACGTTGCCTACCCCTGTTCTACACCCTTGATTGTTAGTAATGTTTCAACCTGAACACTTACTGGACTGGAGCAACTTAGCTTTACTTGATTAGCCATAAAATCATGTTCAAATGTGAGTATCAAATATGATCATCAGGCAAAGTTTATTCATCTCTCAATCATCATTGTATTGCATTGCATTGCATTACATTACATGCTTTGATCATCAAACTAATCATTTAAATATCATCTTACTTAGAAATTATTGGGGAATATAGGCCCGGTTTCACAAACAGGGCTTAGACTAAGCCTGAATTAGGCCATAGTTTAATTAGGACATTTAAGTAACTTTTATAAACATGCTTAGAAAAAAACATTACTGGGGTACATCTTGAGACAAAACAAAGGCACTGATATATTTTAAGATCAGTCAGTGCAAGTTTATTTCAGTTGAAACAGCTCAGATTTACATTTTAGTCTAGGACTAGGCTTAAGCCTTGTCTGCGAAACCGGGGGACAGAGTGACAACTGATATTTATTTAATCTTATGTAAGTATTTACTATATGTTTTAAAGATCTCACTGATTTACATTACAACTATCAAAATGTCATCACTTTATGTCCATATAAATATCAGCATCTGCACCAAGTTGCAAATTTTTGCTCAGTTTGAGCCTCTGAATAAAATGTAGCTGTTTTGCCCTTAATATTTTCCCTATATCAGACTACATGAGCCAGTCTGATAAAAAAAGCCTGAAGTATCATATGTAAAACATAAAGCTCATAATTGTATTGTTTTGTGCAAAGGTTCAATAAACTGATTTCTCTGGCTATTATTTCATATGTCGGGTTTTACAGGGTTAAAGTCACCATAAAATCAAAATGGAATGAGTTGTGCTGAAGTTGATTTCTCTAGTTTCGTACTCTAGTTTTGAGCCTCAAAAAAAACATAATCAAGATCATTAAAGAAAAGAACAAGATTTTGCAATGATTTAGAGATGCATTTCTCAAAGTAGTATGCATTAGAGCAAGCATAATTCAAGCACACTAAACGTCCACGGGCGGTTTGTAGGAGATCATTCGGTGAGCTGTGCGTGACTCATGATTGGAGCATCAATGTGTAATGAACTGATGGCTAATGTGCTCTTCCCTTGTCTTTTTTATTCCTGGCATCATTTTGTAACCTTTTATGTGTTCATTTTGAGGTTATGTGATCTAGTGTTGTTTAGATGGACTCTAGGATGGAGATATAGAGATCAGTTTACATGCTAATCTTTACAAATCCAGCACATGGTGCCAAATGAGAGCTTGTCTGTTCTTGTCTCTTCTCATCTGTTCTTTGTTTATTTTTTAATATTATTTTATTTTATTTTATTTATTTATTTATTTTTGCTCTTTCTTCTTTTTGTTTACCTTCACTTCTTTTTTGTTATATGTTTTAACGCTGTATTTTTTTCTTTCTAATTTCTTGCTTTCTTGCCTCTCTGGTCTCGTCTGGTTTCATCTGTTTTCTTCTGATCTGGTCTGGTTTATTCTTCGTCTCGTTTCATTCTGTCAGCACGTGAATAAACATGAGCTGTTGTATTGTTAGCATCAGTTCTACCGTATCTGAGCGTAAAATCTGTAGGTTTAACGCGCCTTAAATCAATTACACGGCTGAACAAAACGGCCTGCGGTGATTTGATGTTCCAAGTCATTCCTTCCTGTTTGCTCAGCGAATGCAAATAAAGCTGCTGCCTACTGACATTTGCAACTTAAAACCGGTGGGTTTGGGTCCGAGCAGGAAAGTTTCACAGCAGCTGGTCGTCCTGCAGATGTAATGGACTTGATTCTGTCTTTAGGCCATTTTCTGCGCTGGTGGAAAATGAGAGCGAAATGGATCTTTCTCAACTCAGTATGCTGGATCGTGTTTAACGCTCTGTTGATGTCCATCTCATCAGTCTCCTTTGCATAACTTATGTTTCATATGGCAAATATTTACTTATTATTAAGTTGGCTTGATAAAGCCAATTTACTGAAATCCTATTTAAACTTATTATTATTCTTTTTCTGAGACTAAAATTTCTAAATGCTACTCCTCCTAGAGCTTTAACTCTACAGACTCCAAACTCAGCCCAAATCTTCAGACTGATCTGACCCGAGTTGCTTTATCTTTTCTAACTGATCAGATTTACGGTTTTCATGAAACTGAAGATTACAAATCATAAAAATCCCATAGATTTACATTGACAGAATGTTCAGATGTAATTTGACTATCTCTAATAATCTGACTATTTCTATCTATCTATCTATCTATCTATCTATCTATCTATCTATCTATCTATCTATCTATCTATCTATCTGTCTGTCTGTCTGTCTGTCTGTCTGTCTGTCTGTCTGTCTGTCTGTCTGTCTGTCTGTCTGTCTGTCTATCTATCATCTGACTATTTCTAACTCCGCCGACTGATTGGCTGTTGATGTGTCGTCGTCTGACGCGTTTCAAGGAATGCCCTTCGGTGGTTGGTTGGCTTCTTTGTGACGTGATGACGCTCAAAGTTCTTCCTTGAGTTCCTTTCGCGTAGCTTCAGACTTTCAAGGGTTTCTTCAGAAGTTTGACTAAGTATTGATAGTTGTTCAATGCTCGGCCAGATGTTAATGGCTGGGAACGCTTAACAGCGCAATCAGAGCAGGAGCCGAAGTTTCACCAGGTCAGCGTGCGAGCAAGCAAAGAGAGAAACGCACCAAAGTTGGGTGTCTGTCTTTATTGGGCTGATTTCAGTCTGCCCCTTTTGCTGTTTGATCCAATCACAGGTGTTTCTGTAGGGCGGAGCCCCCCCCCCCCCCCCCCCCCCCCCCCCCCACACGGCTCAGTTTTCCGTGCATAAATCCTTTGCTGCATTATTTCATAAAATAAAGAACATAACCTAGCAGACTCCTATAAGTGTTTTAATCATGCATTATGATGAGAAAAGTCAACTTTCATCCACACCAGATTATTGCTGATGAAATCAGCTCTCGTTCAACATCAAACATTAGGTATTTGGCATACACAAAGTACATACCTTAATTTTATATACTACATGGGTTAATGCATAGATTAATATCTTACCTTCTAAATAATCGCACAAAGCATGTGAAACTAAACAATTGTGATCTGGAAAAATTAGACATCAAAATATTACAACAATACCATAGATTCCAATAACACAGCAAGCTTAATTTCATTTCATGAAGTACAACCTGAATATATATTGTAAATATATTGTATATATTGCTTTTGAGTGTATTGCTTTAATAGCGGCAACAATTATAATTTGTCCTTTTTTAAATACTTAAGCAAAGATTTGAGTTTCTTTGTCTGTTAATAAGAAGAAAAGGCGCGTTTCCTTTGGAATGTGAGGAGGAGAGAGAGAGAAGAGTTGTTCGAGGTCAGGAGATATCAGGGAGGGTCTGTGCTGGAGCCTTTCCAGATGCCAAGGTCTTCGTCCTGTTTCTGGTTGAATTATGCTTAAGTGATAAGAAACAACCGTGAAGTCCTGTTTTAAATACATTCCAGAATTTTCCACACATATATCCTTTGTTTTAGGGGTCTCGTGAGACGTTAAGGAGAGCAGAGCAGGATGCTTGGCTGTGGTGCTGGTCGTTAATTAATTTTACTGCCACAGATAGTGAAAAGAGCACATTTCTCCGGAATGTGCTGTCCTGTTAATAGGTGTGTGTGTGTGTGTGTGTGTGTGTTCTTGTTTTGACAAACTTTTGAAAACCATCAAACTTAAAACTTTTTTAAACTTCTTAAACTTTTTAAACTTTTCAAACTTTTTAAAACTTTCTGGTCCGGCTTTCTCAAGCCAACTTAAAGTTTTTCTCGACAAACGTTTTTATCTAGTTAGATATATAATCCACTGAACATTCCATTTTTTACGTTCCGTTTGAAGCATGCAATGTCTATGTTAAAACAATTCAAATATTTCAATTTTAAAGCATTCTAAATTGATTTTTTAAATACCGCGAATCTGTACAGTTTTCAGTTTCAAATAGTGATTTTAAGTATTAGCCTACTATATTAGGCCTACATTTAATCAAAAACATGCTTTTGAACGTCGGTCTACAACTTTCCTTGAATAAATAATGTTCAAAAGTAATTAGGCTTATGCTAGATTGAGTTTAACTCTAGGGACTAATGTAAACAGAGAGTGTGTGTAACTGTTTATGTCCATCAAATCCCAATCAGGTAGAAACAGAAGAATAGTCCACCTTTTTGTATTGGATCTGTCATAACCAATTCAGCTCAGTGTATTAAATCTACCTGCTAGAGCCCCCTGCTGGTAATACTTAACAATGCAGGAACTCAACATAATGTGCCAATGATGTTCCGTCAAAACCAATTTGAAGAGAGAAATACAGGTGTTTTTGTCGCCTGGAATTGATGTGTGTGTGTGTGTGTGTGTGTGTGTGTGTGTGTGTGTGTGTGTGTGCACTTGTAAAAATACAGCAAAATAGTTTGTGTGGACAGATTACGCTCCAAACTGGATTATAATGAAGAGCCAGCAGTTGTGTGAGTGGGATGTTGCTGTTTCATTAAGTCTGTGTTAAATCCATGTTTTGGAGAAGAAAATATATCCGATAATTTCCCCCCCTTTAGGAGATCAACACTGAATGCACTAGATTTGATTAAGAATATTCAGGCAAATATCAGAACCCTGAGTTTCATGCTTACTACTTTTAATGCATTTTGGAATAAAATTTCACATTTGATTCTGCCATTTAGCATCCATAAATATAAAATTATAGAATTGTTAAATATAATTATGATTATGTAAATCATAATAACTTTTCATTAATTTATATAATCAAAAATACAGGAAAACAGTAATAATGACATAATTTCAATTTAAAATAATTGTTTTCTATTTTAATATATTTTAATATGTAATTTATTCCTGTGATGAAAGCTAAATTTTCAGCATCATTACAGTCTTCAGTGTCACATGATTCTAATATGCTGATTTGCTGCTGAGGAAACTTACTTGCTTTAATTATTTATTTATTTATCCAGTTGTGCTGTATATTATAATTGTGTAAATGTCATGCACTACTAAGTAAGCAGCAAGCATATTAATCAGTAAGATTTCAAATGAATGCAGTTATTTTGAACTTTCTGTTCATTGAAAAATCCTGAAAAATGTATCATTGTTCCCTCAAAAATACGAAGCAGCACAACTGTTTTCAACATTGATAAACATCTATTTACACAGTATATGCATAGTCAGTCAGTAAAGAGTTTTTGTAAATTATTTGCATTTGTGCAAATTCTCCATAAAATTGTCAGCATCTTAGATGCAGCCTCCAGTTTGTATGCCTGATGTACTTGATTTGCTTTATGATCAGACAGAAGTGTTATGCAAGAGAAGGTTCAGAGATGCAGAACTGAAATAATGAGGCTGGTGCTCATCTGCTCACTTTGAGCGCTCCACATACATGCTACCTATGAACGACTCCGAAAAATAATCCCACAGACAGGATGGACCACAACCATTTAGAACAGCTTGAATGCAATAGCTTAGAAAACACATTGCAATGCCTGTTTTCTCACCGTTTCCCTCACAGATTCTCAGTAAAGTGTTGCATTGATGCGTATCTTTGTCTTTATGCTTTCCCAACACTTAAATGTGCTCATGAATAATGAATCTTGACATAGGAGGAAGAGATTTGCTGTCTTTTCTCCTTGAGAATAAACAAGAAGAATTACACACCGCAGAAGCGTGATGGGTGCTATAAATAGATACGTGGCTTCTGCTTCAGGCTGTGATTGTATTTGCACAGGTCAGGGTTGCTATCATCTGCTGAAGGAAGGTTCAAAATCGGAGACTTCCTGTGTTTCAAAGCAAATAAATCAAAAAATGCCAGACATAAGAAAGGCTGTGACCTGAGCGGTGACACGTCATTGTTCTGCGATGTTCTGTGAGTCCAGGAAAGGAATCGATGGAGCTCTTCTTGAGTTAATGTAGAAAAGCCCACACATGCGTTACTAGCGTGGCATTCAGCCAAACTACAGGTGTGTGTGTGTGTGTGTGTGTGTGTGTGTGTGCTGCCCCTGCATTATGATTCACTGATGCCGTCCACATACTCATGACAACCAGTGATTCATATATTTTGTAATGGACATGAGTTTCCTGTTAATATCTCTGAGATCATTAAAACTGTATTAAGTCCTTGTCTCTCTTAAAGATGACATCATGGGTTTCTCCGAGATGCCAAATGTTTTGAGATATGGTGAATAGAATTGATTAGAACCTTTACTGATGTCTGTGGCTGGAGAAATTGTAAGATTAGAGCTATAAGACATTTATTGTATTGCAGAGTCAGCATTTTGTGTTTCGGCCAATTAAAAAGTATAAAGACTCGTCAGGATCAAAGATTTACTTGTTTTTTGTCGAATATCTGGGGGATTGGGTTCCAGGAGACAATAATAGACAAACAACACAAACAAGCTCAAGTGTTTTATAAAGAGAGAAGAAGCTAAGATACTCTGTGAATCTGATACTAATATTCATTATGAGTTATATGATCATTATGAGTTAAGTCTGGAATAACAGGAATTCGAGTTTGGTTTGGTTTTGTGGAAGTAATAATGTAATATAATATAATATAACGACAAATTTTAAAGATTATTTACAAAAAAAGTAATTTATGCTCACCAAGGCTGCATTAATTTGATAAAGTTCTAAAGAACAGCATTGCATTAAAATTGAAATAGTTTGTAACAAAAATACAGTCACTTTTGATCAATTTATTGCATTCTTGCTGAATAGATTTTTTTCACAGAAATTCTAACTGACCCCAAACTTTTGAAAGGTAGTGTATATAATTATGTAAATTCATTTTATTTGACATAATTAAAACTGTAATTATGTAAACCTACTATCTGAAGACCTTTGTTTGTTCGCTGATTTCCCAGTGAGATATTATGAGCGCTGAATCTTCGCTCTGCTGCTCTCGCCTGCGCGCTTCCCTCATCCCCCCCTCCAGAGTTCGATGTGCTCGGCTCTCGGCTCTGCCTGGAGTTCTCAGTGCGGCGACAGCGGTGCTGAATATGGCGACAGACGGGATGATTTTAACAAACCACGACCACCAAATCCGGGTCGGCGTCTTGACAGGTAAAGGCCAGAATCCTTCAAGTCATCCTGGGGTTTATTTTGGGGGAAAATGGCTGCGTATTTCCAGCTGTTTGCCAGCGGTGCCTCTCCTCCCCGAGTGTGTGTGTGTGTGTGTGTGTGTGTGTGCGTGCATGTGTGTGTTTCTCTGCTGGTCAGCGGTGATTTAAAGCCTTTCCCCTCTTTGCCAGAGATTAATTTACCTGCCAAATCTCCTGCACGATAAAACAGCCCAGCTTCTGGTTAATGTGCATCTGTTATATTATAATGGAATTTCACAGGAGGATATAGATTCATCTGCGGAATTATTCATTTTCGTGTGTTGCACCTTTAAAAATAGCTCAACGTTCACACTACAGCGTTTCATGAGCACATTTAATTCAGTGAATGTTGTATTATTTGTGAAGTACCCGGCCATTTAGACATCGGTGATTTACTGTCAGAGACCGTGGATGCAGTGGGCTGATATTAGTGAGGATGGCTGTGAATCGTGGGCAGAATGCTGGTTTCCTCTCTGCATGACAGTCTTGTTAATGCAAACATGCCTTAATTTCCGTTCGTGCTTCATGTTTTTCAGTGATGCTGGTTTATAACGAATGAAATGTTCGAGCAAAGACTGTATAATATGCTATTTATTCCCTTCCTCTGTCAAAAATGGAATAAAATCAAATGCTGACCCGAGTTACTGAACGATTGTATTTTGTGCTTGAAATCATCTAAACTGGCAGGATTATACAGCTTTAGGCAGAGGGGGGAAAAACCCCGAAGGCCACGGATTTTCGTGTGATGTGATTGGTGATAACCCTCTCATGGAAATCCGCTGGTGAAGGTGGTAATGTGCAAAGATGGAGAGAGCGAGAGGAGCTCCATCCAGCTCTGAGGGAAACCCCGCTTCACCTCCCCCTCCTCACTGCTGTAGAGCCGGGGAACCAGCAGCGGCGGCGCTGTCCATGGTGCTGAATTACAGCGGCTTTCATGAGCGCTGTCCGCGGTGCTGAGATGTTGCGGCGGCTTTCATGAGCGCTGTCCGCGGTGCTGAGATGTTGCGGCGGCTTTCATGAGCGCTGTCCGCGGTGCTGAGATGTTGCGGCGGCTTTCATGAGCGCTGTCCGCGGTGCTGAGATGTTGCGGCGGCTTTCATGAGCGCTGTCCGCGGTGCTGAAATGCTGCGGCCGCTCCGTGAGCGCTGTCCTCGATTGCATCTAGCGCTATACATTGTGCTGAAATATAAGCGACAGTCGCTTTTCACTGGGGTATTCGCCTATATGTCTGCTCCGTCATTTATCAGATGGTTTTTGTTAGGGCAGGAGACACTGAAGGGGGACACATTCCCCCCAGTATTTAGATCAACTATATGGGTTTGATTCGACCCAAATTTGATTACAGACTTGCTTTTATCAGTACATTTATGACAGGGGATATCCCATGGGAGTAACCTGAGTATATGTATTCTGCTCAGTTGCACAATGCATCAAACCTTGTTGGGCTTGAACCTACAACCTATTGTTTAACCAAGCAACCTATTTTTTATTATTATTTAAAAAATTTAGTTTTTTTAACTAGAGGAAATGTGCAGGGTAGTAGTAAGTGCTATTACTGGGGTGGTTGTCTTGCATGTTATTCTCTGTCATTTATTAGACTCTTTTATTCAGCAAAACCAGGCACCGAACAGGACATTCCCCAAAGTTTTCAGATTAGTGGCCTTTTTCAGTAGCTGATTCCTAAAATGATTACATTCATTTGTGTTTTATATAAAGTAACTATCAGCAAGGACAGACCCAAAAAGTAAAAAGAGGATACATTCTCAATAGCAGAATGGATTATACCTTGGTGGGTTTGAACAAACAAACATTTGGTATATAATATTAGATTTTTCTAGGGAAACAGGGCTGCTATTGTATTGACCTGCGTTGTTCAGAACTATCTCATTTATCAGATACTTTTATCAGTACATTTATTTCAGGTTCAGTCACTATGGTGTAACGTGAGGTTAAGAGTCTTGCACAAGAGCACAATGGTGATAGTTCATAGATCACTTCTTTTGGGGCTTGGACATACAGCCTTTTGGTTACCAAGCCAGATGGTGAACTACTGGTTTGCAGGTCAAACAGTGATACTGGGGTGTTGCCCTGCATTGTTCTGTAGTGCTTAGCCATTTATCAGATGCTTTTATCAGTGCACTTTACTAGGACAGTCCCCCTGGAGTAACCTCAGGTTAAAGTATACTGCTCAGTGGAACAGTGGTGATAGTTCATGACTTGCTCCTTTAACCACTATAGCTACAGCACCACTGGTTTATTGGCCTGCATTGTTTTGTCATATGCTTTAATGTGATTACCGCGTCGCCAACACCTTAAAAACCCCTAGTGTATTTCACCACACATTGTCAGTAAAGTAAATACAAGCCAGCAGACACGTACACGAACATGCAGTTGTCACGCTTGTCATGCATCAGATTACTTTTGCGACCCCCCTCTATTCAGGGATGGCATTTGAACAGGAAGATCGCCAATATTTGTCTTGGTAACAAATCTACCATTTCCACTTCTACTAGTGACCCTCTCTCTCTTTCTCTGTATCACCGAAGGCCTGTGTGTTGAGGGAAATGAAGACAGGAAGGTAAAAAGAAAGAGGAGAGAGATTTCACAGTCTGTGTGTGTCATCTGACCTTTTAGAAATCTCTCTCTCCTTGCTGTTGCTCTTCCCTGTGTGCAGCTGTGGGATTTCACATTGTTGAAAAGTGATTTCCTTCCGTATCTCTATCTTGCCAGTAACCTCTGAGACTCTCACTTATGGGCCATTGAAGTATCTCTATTATCAACAACGTAAAGATAAACGTGTTCAGTGATCAGAGCTGATAGTGTTGACCTTTAACATCAGTTCGTGTTGTTACTTCAATCTTGTGTGCCTGTGCTTGACTAATCATCCAATGACGGAGAGCCCCGTCCACATCTGCTCCATCTTCCCCAATGACAGTAGGGTCATGTGACCAGACTTGTCCCCATCTCTGAGGTTGAGAGGAGCTTTGGTTGGCATAGCAACACTGTGGAGGTTTTAGGAACATGACAAGCATACAGCGACTCCAAGATGTTGGGTGGGGTCATAGTGTGACACCCGGAAACAATACAGAGCTGTTGTTGGAGCCATTGAACTCTCATTCACTTGGATTGCCTATATTTCTTGAGGGCATTGAGGAAGAATTTCACTCATGTGGATGAGTGTCTGTTGTGTTTTTAAGGACTAGCCATTGGTATTAGTGTATATTATTAAGCTCATTTTATCCAGTGTTATTTAAGTATTGTTTATATATTATTATAGTATTTATTAATATTTTTAATTGGCTTCTAGTTTTGTATTTTCAGTTTTAATTTTAATTTAAGTTTTAGTGATTTTGTTACTTGATTTGGCATTTTTATTTATTTCTATATTTATTCATTTGTATATATTGTATATTTTGCTATTATTTCAGTTTTAGTCATTTTAGAACTTAATTCAGATTAATTCAATTCAGCAATTAGTTTCCAAGGCAATTTTATTGTTTTTCGTGTAATATTTATATTTTATTTCAGCTTTATTTTAGTTAACAAAACAGTTTTTTTTGTTGTTTTTTTTAGTTAACAACACTGGTTCCATGTAGGGTTTGATTTGTTGAAATCATGTAACACAGGAAAAACTAATCTACTGGAGCCAAACGGAAATTATCATGTTTTTTTTTTATTTGTCATGCTGCAATTAAAGATCACATGATTAACAGATCCAACCGAAAGGGTTCCAGTTTCTTCTTATGTGTAGTTTAGGTTCATGTTTCAGTAGCTGTTGGGTTTTGAAATATTTAGTTCCACCCCCTTTCAGCACTGTGTCTCCAAATGGCTTCTTTTTTAGCATCCTCACCTTGGTGAGTACTGACCTAAAAATAAACCCGATCTGACCTTGAGAAGGACCGCCATCTTCCTGTCACTTCTACAAAACATGAGTTACTATTAAGGGGACCAAGGAAAGTAGTTCAGCTCAGACAACCTTTTACCTGATCAGTGGTTCATACTGGTTTTTCATATAAATGCTCATTGCAGTGTTTTTTTTTTCTGATGGTATTCATATTTGCTTGATTTTGTCTTATTTTCCAATCATTAATGGTGTTTGATTAGTTAAGCATAATAAAGAATGAATTTGAATTGAGGTAGCAAACAGGATACAGAATTACAATATGAATTTGAATGTAAGGAAGTAGAGTTAAAATCAATTTAAATGCATTATAATGTAGTTTTCAGGGTTATTCTAGTATCATTTAAATACTATTGTAGTTTTGTATTAATATTTTAAATTTTTCATATTTTCTTTTTATATTGAAGTTTTGTTGCGTGTGTGTTTATTTTTAATATAACAAATGTGTGTGTATGTGTGCGTGCGCGCGCATTTTTGTGACAAATGAGGACATAAATTTGTATAATGACACAGGTATGACATAGGTATTACAAGGAGAAGGTGACTTACGAGGACATTGCCCCATGTCCCCACTTTTCAGAACGCTTATAAATCATACAGAGTGAGTTTTTTTGGGAGAAAGTAGAAATGCACAGTCTCCTGTGAGGGCTAAGTTTAGGTGTAGGGTAGGTTTAGGGCAATATCACATACAGTTTGTACAGTATAAAAACCATTACGCCTATGGGATGTACCTTCTTTTCACAAAAACAAACGTGTGTGGGGGGGGTTGTGTCAGTAATAATAATTTTTTAAAATATATTTTATTTTATTTTAATTAATGTTTAATGTCAAGATAAGGGAAAAAAAATTATTGGTTTTAATTTTAGTTTTAGTTCACTATAATAAACCTGGTAATTGAAGCGGTTTAACTCCAACAGCTTTGAATGTCATCTTGCTAAATCCTTGTTTGAAAGATTTGAACAAAGTTTATAAAGCCTTAAAGTTTTATGGTTTATACAATGGATGGATGGATGGATGGATAAATGGCACCTATAGAAATTTGTACTTTGTTTATATATTTCACCGTATTTAGTAACTTAACTCTTGTGTATCAAGGTCAAAGAACACTTAATTTCCCAGAATTAATCACTTACATTAATTTATTTGAATTGCATTTCAGTAACGTCCAATCAAAATGTACGCTCATAAATTGAAAAGGAACCGATTCTTCAATTCTAAATTTTTCACAGCCCTCTAAAGCAATTGGACTTTCACCTCGTCAGGCGCTAAAATGGGTGATAAATCCTTGTGACAGTGACAGAGCACTTCTGCTTTCATTTGACACAGTGCTGTCATTATAGTCATTACATAAAATGCATTACTTTTTAAGTTGTCACGCTGTTTCTACGCCTCATTAGTAAAGTGCAGCGTATTGTTGTTATCTGTTAAAGCACAACTAAAACTCTGTGTGTGTGTAAATTTACCTGGAAGTGATCAGAGATTGCGAGCCAGACGTTTCGACACCAATGCAGTGGTCAGTGTTATTGGCATAAATGGAAACGAGAGGCTTTATGTCTTCACCCCGCCATCTCTCATAAAGGTTTTTTAGTTTTTTTTACAGCTGTGATTTTACACACACATATCACCTTTCTGCATGTCACTGAGCTGGATTCTGTCTGAACTTGTGTCCTTCCACAGCAGGACCATGGAAATTCAGTCACTAAACTGAACTGCCAATGAGGAAACTCTCTGCGGCAGACAGCACACATCTCTCTCTCTCTCTCTCTCTTTCTCTCTCTTGCTTCTTAGCTCTGGCAAATCTGGATAGCACAGGATTGTGTGGGCGGCATTCCAATCTCACATGTGTATCAAAGAGACATGCATCGACCACATTTACACGAGCTGCTAAATTTAGACGCCTGACAAAGTCATAAATAGTTATAAGATACAGTCCCCACTGGTTATTTAGCATGACCAATTGAATGTGTGTGTTTTAACTCTTCTCCTTCCATGTCTTTTTCGATCTAAGCTCAGGTCTTCTGCCAGGTTTTTGGTACCTGAATGTAAATGCCATGTGACTAATGAGTCTATTTTAAAGGAATTATTACATTTATCCTATTTATGGATTAAAAATAGCAGCATGCCTGATTGCAGGTGCTATTTTTATGTGAATAACGTAACAGCATGCAGATCTTTTTGTTTAATGCATTTGTATGCTTTACGTTTTCATCTGATGCCTTTTCATAAACTACTGGGTGTGTGTGCATTTTTATCTTATAGATAGATAGATAGATAGATAGATAGATAGATAGATAGATAGATAGATAGATAGATAGATAGATAGATAGATAGATAGATAGATAGATAGATAGATAGATAGATAGATAGAATGATACATAAAACAATGGATGGATGGATGGATGGATGGATGGATGGATGGATGGAAGGATAAAATTATGGATGGATGGATGGATGGATGGATGGATGGATGGATGGATGGATGGAAGGATAAAATTATGTATGGATGGATGGATGGATGGATGGATGGATGGATGGATGGATGGATGGATGGAAGGATAAAATTATGGATGGATGGATGGATGGATGGATAAAAGGATGGATGGATGGATGGATGGATGGATGGATGGATGGATGGATGGATGGATGGAGAAAACGATGGATAAACAAAACGATGGATGGACGGATGGATGGATAGATAAAACGATGGATGGATGGATGGATGGATGGATGGATGGATAAACCAATGGATGGATGGATGGATGGATGGATGGATGGATGGATGGAAGGATAAAATTATGGATGGATGGATGGATGGATGGATGGATGGATGGATGGATGGATGGATGGAAGGATAAAATTATGGATGGATGGATGGATGGAGAAAACGATGGATAAACAAAACGATGGATGGACGGATGGATGGATGGATGGATGGATGGATGGATAAAACGAGGGATGATGGATGGATGGATGGATGGATGGATAAAACAATGGATGGGTGGATGATTGGATAAAATGATGGATGGATATATAAAATTATGGATGTGTGGATAGATAGAGTTTCAGGCCTAAGAGGCACAGACTGGATAGCGTAGCTGGCTCTAGATGTGTGTTGTTATTGTCGTTGTCTTGCATGCCTTGATCTCCATTTGGACAGACTGTATTGCCAGTTTGCTTACTGCTACACAGCCAAAGTGAACGAAGAGGAGAGTCTCATCTGGACAAAATGCATCTTTATGCTTTAGTGCTTCATTTAAACATGCGTATATGTGTGTGTGTGTGTGTGTGTGTGTGTGTGATTGCAAAAGGGGTTAATGCAAATTCTAAAAATTTGAAAACTTTTTTTGGACTGACTTCAAATCCTCCACCATAATTTTTCAGATAAACACACAAATGAATCAACCACGTCCTCCAAATTCTCTGACATACTGACCTTTTGAATGGATTTGGGATTGAGTTCATCTTTTCACACACAGGAAATGATTGTGTTTGAGCAGAAAAACCCTGACAGGTTGCATTGAGTCTAGATGTAATGCAAAATGAAGCTTTCTGCAATGTTTCTGCAAATCAACATGAAATCAACAGTGACCCTATTTACTTAAAACCTGTTCCTGTGCTTCTTTTGAATGATTTATTGCAGTGCATGTTAATGTAAAAAGAAAAATATGTCTGTCCACTTCAAACACATTCTGGTCAATTCCTGATGGATAATGTCAATCCTTGAACTGTTTTATTGTTGTTTCACTCAAAAAATAGTAAAGTAAAATGAGTTGTGAGTGTTTGGTGTTGACTTTGAACATGTGGCGGAGAGGTTTTATCTGCGCTTGACTCATTAAGAGCTGCTGTAACACACGTGATTGCCAGTAAAAAGGAATTGCTGTCAAGGGGATGGTGAACATGAGTTTGTGTGTGTTAAGATTAATAGATTGTGACATTACATGTCATGATACTTTGTAAGAGAGTTGTTTCTGTGTGTAGCCATGCTGGAAATTTGTTTTAAGCTCGACATGCCCACGAAAAAAGGATTTGGGCACTTAAATCACACTTACAAATGTCTGAATATCATTGCATCACATAAAATAAATATCAAACGCTTTTTAAGTAAAGTTTACATTTTAGTAATTTAGCTATGTGCTTTATTTATTTATTTATTACATGTAGATTTATTTTTTATTTCCGTTCTATTTGTAATATTTTAGCAAAATTTATAATTCTCATTGAAGTTTTTCAAGATTTTTCATCTAATATTTAATTTAATTATTTATTTATTTATTTATTTTTTTTTTTATTTAGTGAAACCAATTTTTTATAGTTTTAGTTTTAATTTTATTTAGCACACTAATAACAACACAGCTAAGTTTTTATTTTATTTTATTTTTATTTTATTCTGATTATTTTTTATAATAATTTTATTCTATTTCATTTTAGTTAGCACACACTGCTTTATATTCCATTTCAGTTCAGTGCCATTTTTGAAAAAGTTTCAATAAATAGACCTTTGAAAGGTGAATGAAGAGAATGAAGTGAAAAGATCCTGCAGCATTTGGGACATTTTAGTTGATATTTTGTACCTAATGCAATGACATTCAGGCACTTTTAAGAGTCAAAATATTTTCTGAGATCACTGCACTGTATATAAACACATCAATACATCTCTGCATATCCAACCTGCAGGATTTGAAGCTGAAAGAGCAACTTTCCCATAGTGCTTGCATCGGGTCTTGAGTTAATGTCAGTGTGTAGAGTGTGCGTTTGTTTACACAGTCGTGTGTGTGTGTGTGTGTGTGTGTGTGTGTTCTGATGAGTCACCACATGCTTCATTGCCGTCCATTGAGCGCTTCTCTTTAATTAAGGAAGTGGGGATTAATAAAGTCGTCAGTGACCTGCCTACTCACAAACTCTCTTTCTCCCACATGGGTTTCACCACATCACGATTTGTAAAGTTGTGGGAGAAACAGCATTCGTGTCCACAGCACTGTCCTATATCTGCCAGAGCAGTGAGGATGCCTTTATTTCAGTGTTAATTTAGTAGTGTTTATATGCTATTATGGTATTATTCACATTTTTATTTTCCTTTGTTTTTATATATTCACTCTTCGTTTTATTTTTATTGAATTTTTTTATGTGCTTTTATCATTTTAAGTGTATTTATATTTCACTTTATTCTAATTTCAGTTTTAGTAATTGCAGAACTTCAACTTATTTTTCATCTCAGTTAGCAGCCAAGGCAAAATTTATCATTTTATACTTTTTGCTCTATATACAATTCCTTTGCACTGAGGTACAATATGAATATGAGTACAAAGAAATAGAAATAAATAAAAAATGATTGTGTTGATGCCAAAGAGCTGGATTTTGGTCTCATCTGACCACAACACTTTCACCAGTTCTACATTGGCAAACTTCAGACGGGCATGTACATGTGCTTTCTTGAGCAAGGGGTCCTTGTGGGCGCTGCAGGTCAGGATTTCAGTCCTTCACGGCGTAGTTTGTTTCCAATTGTTTCTTGGTGAGTATGGTCCCAGCTGCCTTGAGATCATTGACAAGATGTAGTTCTGGGCTGATTCCGCTCCGTTCTCGTGATCATTGAAACTTCACGAGGTGAGATCTTGCATGGAGCCCCAGACCGAGGGAGGTAGACAGTTATTTTGTGTTCCCTCCATTAACGAATAATCTCACCAACTGTTGTCACCTTCTCACCAAGCTGCTTGGCGATGGTCTTGTAGCCAAATTCCAGCCTTGTGTAGGTCTACAATCTTGTCCCTGACATCCTTGGACAGCTCTTTGGTCTTGGCCATGGTGGAGAGTTTGGAATCTGATTGATTGATTGCTTCTGTGGACAGGTGTCTTTTATACAGATAACAAGCTGAGACTCCCTTTAAGAGAGTGCTCCTAATCTCAGCTCCTTACCTGTATAAAAGACACCTGGGAGCCAGAAATCTTGCTGATTGATAGGGGATCAAATACTTATTTCATTAAAATGCAAATCAATTTATAAATTTATTCAAATGTGTTTTTCTGGATTTTTTTTGTTGTTATTCTGTCTCTCACTGTTCAAATAAACCTAATTATAGACTGATCATTTCTTTGTCAGTGGGCAAACGTACAAAATCAGCAGGGGATCAAATAATGTTTTTCCCCCACTGTAATTGTAATTTTTAACTAAAATATGTTAAATGTGTATAGGTCAAATAGATCGATAGAACGATAGATAGATCTTAAATGTATAACGATGGATGGATGGATGGATGGATGGATGGATGGATGGATGGATGGTTGAAACGATAACTTAAAGGATGTATGGATGGATGGATGAATGGATGGACAGTAAGATAAAACGATGTATGAATAGATGGATGGATGAAATGATAGATTACTAAAATGATGGATGGATGGATGGATGGATGGATGGATGGATGGATGGATGGATGGATAGATGGATAGATGGAATGACAAAGATAAAATGATAGATAGATGGATAGATGGAAAGAAATTTTGGCCCATAATCAAAAGGAAACTGCTTTAATAAAGAAAATGACACCATGTTTGAGTCGTGTGACAGTCCTGATGTCCAGCGCGAGGTGAACGTGTGCACACTCAGATCAGTAAGCATTCAGCTTCTCCTTAAACACCGCAGACGTGTTTGATCCTTGTTGACTGACGTGGGAAAAGAGTAAATTAGGTTTTGGAGGCTTCAATCCTCTTCCCTGCCTAAATTTAACCTCTTTCTCTGATGGCTTGTCAGTTCCTCACTAACACCCACTCCAGTGTGCTGGATTCTTCTCCACGCTCTGTAAAAGCCACTGCTTATATACTCGCCGGCTTTAAATAATGGAGGAAGGTGCATTCGCGGGGCAGAATGTGTGTAATGGCAGGGGTGAATAATTCAGCCTCATCTACTCTCTGTCCCGTTCACTAGCACCATTATGAGAGGAGACACTCAGATCATGCAACCTCACCATCTAATCTTAATGTCAGTTTCTGGCCCCATGCACCGGGTCCGGCTCGTGTGGCCCTCGGAGGGGCCGGCCTGAGGTCAGTTCTTTCAGGACGCTGATGCTGATGGACAGAGAGGGAGTGAGGCTGAACTCAGGTCTGCTGAGCAGATATCTTCTTGTGAGCTGATGCAAAGGGTTTGGTTTGCCTTTATGAGTTATAGAATGTAATATTAGAAAATCCTGCTTAGATGTTCAAATGTGCTGAAGGGTCAGGACAGGGATTTAAAGGGACAGATCAGCGAAAAATGTTCACTGTGCTGTTCCAAACCTTTTTTTAATTTTTATTTTCCACACAACATAAGCACGTTATGGTCCAAAAGCACCATGAAAGTGGTCCTTATTAAAAAAAAAATGCTCCAGATGACCTAAAGTTATATGATGACAGGGAAATGTACAAAAAATGCTAATCTTCCTCCAGTTTGCGATCAGTACAATTTTTAATGTTTTTGAAAGAAAACTGATCCCCTAGGCTGCATTCATTTGCTCAAAAATACAGTAAACACAGTATTATTGTGAAATATTATTACAATTTAAAATAAGTGGTTGCAATTGTAATATGTTTTAAAATGTAATTTATTTCTGTGATGCAAAGCTGAATTTTCAGGATCATTGCTCCAATCTTCAGTGTCTTATGATCCTTCAGAAATCATTCTAATACAGAAATCATTCTAATATGTTTGTGGAAACAGTGATAAATTGTATTTTTCAGGATTCTTTCACTTAAAAGTTTAAGGCAACCAGTTTCAGGACATTTTTGCGTTTGCTCAACTTCTTGTATGCAGTTAATACAACAAAAAGTTGAGAACTCAAAATTCTCCTGAAGCTGGTTGCCTTAAACTGTTAAGTTTTCTCAACTTCTGATTGTTTTTACAGTGTTGATGAATAGATAGTTCAGAAGAACAGCATTTAGGTTATGATTGGTATTGTTATATGGCAATAAGATAACATTGCATGTTAATTCTGTGGACTACTTTTAGTTGCTGTATTTGTTGGAGCTTGACATGCAGTGTTCGCTTTCATTTATAGTCTTCAGAACTTCTCTTTTGTGTTCATACAAGAGACAAATGTAATAAAAAATTAACATGAGCCGACCAAAAAAAAAAGAATAGAAAGATGTCAACTATTATCTGAAGAAAATTTGAGTGACGTTTTTCTATGCAAAACTCACTATTTTATTTATTTATGTCACATTTCTATGGTCCTTTTTCAATGTAAATACTATTTTAGCTATTTTTAAGTACTTCAAAATGTCATGTTTAATTCAGTGTGTTACTTGCTGTTTCCTTGTAATTATTTGTGAAATTTACTAGCAATTTCTGGGTTGCACTTCATTTCAATAGTACACTTTAGACATTTTACTGACTATAACTTTGCAACTACATATCAACAAACTCTAATTCACTTGCAACTACATGCCATCTAACTCTCACTAGAGTATTAGTAGACTGTTAGGGTTAGGAGAATAAGTTGACACTTGCAAAGATACTTATAGTCAGTTACATGTCTGTTGAGAGGGAGCATCAAAATAAAGTGTAAGCAGATATTAAGCAGACAGTCTACTAATACTCTAAAGACTGCTAGTTGACATGTAGTTGCAAAGTTACTTCTAGTTAGTGGACTATCAAAATAAAGAGCTACCAATCTTTGAGTGAAAATTGTAAGAAGTAAATCTTTTTTTTTCAGTTTAGATCCAAATCATAGGTTGCATGAAGGATTTAGAGGTTCACTGTTCACGAAAGTGGCACTTATGTAACCAAAAGCTAAGAAAATGTTAACTTCTGCTTGCCTGTATAGCACCAATGTGGGCATCCGTTGACCAATGAGAATATAGAAAGAGTGAGAAATAGATTATATGTGGCTGAAAAAACATGTTGTAAATGTCTCAGCAAGAAGAAAGAGTGCAAATACGGAGAGGATCTTAGAAATGGGAGGCCTTAAAAGAAGGCAGGATGAAAAGCGAGCGAGAGGATGAAATGGGCAGCAGAGGATCTGCAGTGTTGTAGAGGTAACAGTGAAGCTGTGCTGTAATTGCTGATGTCGTCCGGAGAATTGAATGGGATGAAGGCAGCTGCTTACAGCCAGATTCGTTAGGACAGCTGTCTTCAGAGCAGAGAGACAGACACAAGCGGAGAGATTGTTGTGTCTTGGGAAATAAGCTGATTCCAAAATCTGAGTGAGAGAGAGACAGACAGCTACAGTGGAAGCGAGAGAGACATGGTTAAGAGGAGTCTCTCTGTCAGGGGAAATAAGTGCACTGCAGAGTCAGGAAACTCCAGCCATGAGCAGCGTGTTTGAAATCACAGATGCTGTAAAGCAGCGTTGCAGCAGAGCGAGAGACGAGGGTCTTCCCTTACTGCAGTGTGCTGAACGCATCCCACCACTGCATACTAAACAAACACCGCAACACTGCACTTCACACGGCATACCCAGCGACAGGAAATTAAGACTTTTCATCAGCAGGGAAGCATTGCATTGATTGAAAGTTACAGTAAAGACATTTCTAATGTTGCAAAAGATTTCTATTTCAAATAAATGCTGTTCTTTTGAACTTTCCTGTTCATCAAAGAATCCTGAAAAAAAAAAAAAGCATCACGATTTCCACAAAAATATAAAGCAACTGTTTTCAAGACTGATAACAATCAGAAATGTTTCTTGAGCAGCAAATCAGCATGTGTAACCCGGACCACAAAACCAGTCATAAGGGTCAAATTTGTGAAACTGAGATTTATACATAATCTGAAAGCTGAATAAATACGCTTTCCATTGATGTATGGTTTGTTAGGATAGGACTGAGACACAACTATTTGAAAATCTGGAATATGAGGGTGCAAAACATCAAAATATTGAGAAAATCGCCTTTAAAGTTGTCCAAAGGAGGTTCTTAGCAATGCATATTACCAATCAAAAATTAAGTTTTGATATATTTACGGTAGGACATTTATATCTTCATGGAACATGATCTTTAATTAATATCCTAATGATTTTTAGCATAAAAGAAAAATTGATATTTTTGACCCATACAATGTATTGTTGGCTATTGCTACAAATATACTCGTGCTACTTATGACTGCTTTTGTGCTCCAGGGACACATATTAGAATGATTTCTGAAAGATCATGTGACACTGATTTCAGCTTTACATCACAGCAATAAATTACATTTTAAGATGTATTAAAATATTAAACACATTTTAAATTGAATATTATTTCACAATTTTACTGTCTTCACTGTATTTTCGATCAAATAGAAAACTGTTATTTTAAATTGTAATAGTATTTCACAATATTATCACTTTTACTGTACATTTAAATTTGATCAAATGAATGTTACATCACTGAAATAAATTATATTTTAAAGTGTAATCCAACAGAAAACCTGTGATTTTCAAGTGTAATAACATTTCACATTATTACTACAGTGGCCGAGAGAGCTCCACGCACTGCAAATAAAAAAAACACCTGCAAATTAAGAAAACAACTTCATCAATTTGACAACACACGCGCTACAAATTTTTGCGTTGCCGTTGTGAGCATTTGCACCGCCTGCTGTCAAACTGTTGAAGATATTTTCTTGATTTGCATGTGTTTTCTGAAGTTGCAGCGCATTGAGCTCTCTCGGACACTGCATATTACAGTTTCTACTGTATTTTTGATCAAAGAAGTTAATTACATCATTGGAATAAATATTAACATATAAAACAGTTATTTTGAAGTGTAATAATATTTCACAATATTACTGTTTTTACTGTATTTTTAATCATATAAATGCAACCCTGATGAGCAGAAGAGACTTCATTCTAGAACATTAAAAAAATCTCACCGGCTGACAAATTTTGGACGTTAATAAGCATCGCCATACTAAACAAGGGCACTAGGGAAGGATTGTATGATTTTAGTTTTTGTCATATATGAAGGTGAATAAGGACTTGATTCTCTAAAAAAAAAAAGCATCATAAAAGTATCATAAATGTGCCTTTTGGTGCTATTTTTCAAGCCTTATGGAGTCTTTGGAGCTTGATGAGCACAGTCCTCAATCACTTTCACTCTTCAGAAATACACCTTTTGTGTTCCACGGAAGAAAGATAGAGAGTCATATGGGTTTAGAAAGAAGTAAATGATGACAGGATGGTTATTTTCAGGTGAACTGTTATATTATGTATTTCAGTAACATCTGGATTATTGTTTGTGTTGATGGTTAAATCACCATATGTTCGGCTAATCTCAGTCCACTTACAGTATAACACATTCTCATCCTTTGTAAATCTACAAAACGGTGGCTTTTAGACTGACCTTTGACCTTGACTCAAACCACGTCAACCCCACATCAGTGTATGAAACATCTAGGGTCGTCGTAGCTATTTGATGCATGATAATCTACTCATAGCATCTGCAGTGGCGTCCTCCATTAACGTCTCTCATTGAAATCTGATTAAATCTCAGATTCATAAGGATGCGTGATGAAAACTGCCCTGAAGAGGGCCGTCGGGTAGATTTTAATTTTCATACGCCTGTGTGGGGGTGGACCCTTATGCCGGCAGTGTGTGTCAATGTAATGTGGTTTAAATACGCAAGAGGCTGGCAACACTATAACTGCTGATAGTTAGTGATCTGACATTAGTGCTCATTGCATCATTAACATACTATTATAGTTTATTTAAAATTTTAAAGTCTAAATATTTTTTTTAATTTAAGTTTTTAATTTTGTTATGATTTTGTCATTTTTATTAAATTTTTAAATATATATATATTTTTTTAAATATGTCTATTTAAAATTTTAGTTTTTAATTTGATTATTTCACAACAGACTGAAATAAAATAAGTGATTATTTTTTATATATTTGTAATTTTTTATTAAATTTTTTAAAACTAAAGATTATTTAATTTATTTAAATTTATATTAATTTGTATTATTTATTTTTTATTTCTATTAATTTTTAACATTTTTATTTCAAGTAATGTGATTTTTTTATGGTTTTAATTAGTGTAAACTAAAGTGTAACAATGTAACAATAACTGTGCTCCAAACATGAAGGATTCCTCAAATTATGTGTCATTGTTTTGATCAGACCCCCCATTTTCACTTCAAAAACAACAAAACAGGTGAAAAAATTTGAACAGACACATACATAAAATGCAGAAAATAAAAAAAGATGGAATAATACAAACTGTCAAAAAATAAAATATGAAATGCACGAAGGGATAAAATTTTCCAATTGCTTCATAGTCATTGTTCTTTCCATATTCACAGAGAAGTTGATGAATTATCAATAAGACAAGCCTTCATACAGATCTGAGAGTGATTTCTGTGAGAAATGAGTGAGAATGATAGTCGACTCTTAACATCCCATCAGTCTGATCTCTTCCATTGTCACAGGTTTGATTCCCAGCAAACACACAAGAGTCTCAGGATGTACGGAGAAAATTGGGACATCCCTGATTTCACAAGCCATGACGATCAGGATTTATGGATTATGGAATTAAAAAACCAAATACTTACTACTTGTTGTATTTTTATTTTTATTTGGGTAGATGACATGTCCATAGATTTATTCATTTTTATTGAAATTTCAAGATTAATGTTTAAGAGAAAGTACATATTTTAGGTCACTTTATAATTTTTTTTTTTTTACTAGTAAACCTAAATTGTTCTGTGATGTGGGAAATGCATTGCTTTGCAAATGCATTTTTTAAAATAGCAAATATTCTATGTAGTTTCATACAGGTCTGATACAGACCTTATTCCTTATATTTTTTTTTGAATAAGTCTAAAATTATTTTTACATTTTTAAAATTAAATTTCAAAAATAATGTTTCAGGGAATGTGTAAATTGTTGATCACAGATCTCTTTTTTTCATCATTTGTAATCAGCCCTTTGGTTCAGCTTGTGATGTGGCAAAGCCGTTTGGAAAGAACAAATATTCCATGTTCAACGTTTTTTTTAATTCAATTAAAATTAAAGATGAATGTGTAGAGTTAAAATGCTGTAACTGGACACATTCTTTTTTTTTTTTTGGAGTATTTTTAATCACTTTTTTGTCTTTACTAGTTCTCTTAAATAGCCCTGCGATGTGGCAAATTCATGTTAAAAAGTACAAATATTCAATGTAGTCCCATATGCAGATTTAATGATCATTCGTTCTTAAGCTTTCTTTATTTTATTAAATTAAATTTTAATTAAAATTCTAGAATACCGTGTAGCTGAAAAGTATGTATTTTAGGTCCTGTAACTGGTCACAATCTTTTAATTATGTTTTTAAATGATTTTATTTTTTATAATTTTGAATTAGCTTTTTGTATTCACTAGTTCACGTATGTATGCAGATTTAATTGATTTTTTATAATTCAAGATTACTTTGTTGGAGAAAGTATGTTAATTAGGTTCTGTAGCTGATCACAATTTAAATTTTTATTTTTAATTATTATTTTCTTATTATCTTAACTTTTTTATTCAACTGAAATTCAAGAACAAAGTGTAGGGGATAATCCATTTTTTGTCTTCATTAGTTCACTTAAAATTGTCCTGCGATGTGGTGTATATATTTTTAAAAGTACAAATATTCCATTTAGTCTCTATTAATACAAGGTCATAACAGCTTCATGCACAACTATCAATAAAAAGCTATACTGTCAAACCACATTTTCACTATATTTTATACAATATCATAAAAAATACATGCAGCCCTGTGCATAGCTTTAAACATAAAGTTGTTGATTGGCAAAAGATCTAGAAGTGCTTTTTATATTCAGTAAGTGCATGTGATGTCTTCAGTATAGTTTCATTGATGCACCAGTTATTACGGTGTGTTTAATAAGAGTGTTTTTGGGAGCGTGTTTGATAGCTGCTGCGATCCCACTGCGGACCCCGTCGCTGCTGCTCTCACAATGAACAAGGTTGCTAAGATACGCTGGGCTTATATTAGATTATCTTATCTGCTGTTACTATATTTTCCCCAGCACCGTGAAACCTTTATTAATTTGGAAATTTACCCAGCTGCGGAATTAAGAAGCTGCTATGTGTACAGTGACGCGCTCTCTCTCTCTCTCAGCTGGACTGCTGTGTGCAGCATCCAGAACTCCCTCAGGTTTAATGTCGGCCCCTCCTTTGTACAAAGCCTGGCTTGATAAACAGCAGTAAGCCGCTGTAATCTACATCCCAGGGGCCTCTTGCTCCATTTGATACCCCACTAACCAATAAGACATGTGAGCGAATGAAGCAATGATGTCATCTGCTGAAGCCATTGGAAGGGATATGGAATATGGAAGGCCAACAGGGCCAAAAGTCATTAACGGAACGTGTGAAATTTTACTGTGCTAATGAGGCAATTTTGAATGCGTTTCTTTTGTATGTGTAGGCACACACATTCTAGCTGTATTAAATCATCCGTTTTTGCTGTGTTTTTTTAGTATGTGTAAAAACACTCAGTTTTACCGTGTTTAGACAACAAATTTGAAAATGCGCACATTCTGGACGTGTTTGAAGCTGTAATAAGTTTTAAAGATAAAACCGTCTGCTAAATGATTAAATGTAAAGCAGATTTACCTCTAGATTAATTAACACATATTAATCCTTTCTTTAGTTTATTCTTTATCAGTTGCTTTACTGTTATCGACTGTGCTACTGTAAATTAATTAATGTTTCAATCTAAATGAAGACTTTTCTACCCGAGAAAGAATGTTTAAGTAAACAACTAAAAAGGACATGACAAATCATGACTTAAGACTGACCGATGCATTATCCCTCATGAACAAATATAACGTCTGGTGTTTGCATACATGCCATTACAACATCCTTCATGAATAAACATGACGCCTGATGTTTGTATACGTATATACCAGCATACCATTGCATCACATATACAAATATAGTCTCAAATACAGCAATTTCATTGGCTGCTGTGCAGGTTGTTGCATTAACGCAGAAAAACATTTTAGACATCCATTTAGAGACTTTTGGCCCCATCTTCCTTCCATACATTGAGGCCGTAACCCCCATGTTTGTTATGTTTATTGTGGGCCAATTTTTCGTGTTTATTCAGAACAAGGTGAGAAAAACCTTGGAAAATGCTCCCGGATGAATGAATATTTCCTCATAATTAATGCACAAGAGGCCCATTAATGTATTTTATCGGTAAACACACAGTATTGTTAAGATTACCTCTTTATTTTATGGCACTGTGCATACAGCTCTTGCAATGTGAGTGGAAATTAATCTGCTAGAGTTCTAAAATATTATTCAAATGACTGTTTTAAAGTTAATTTAACAAATGTAATACAGATAATATAATACCTGAATGTTTTTGTGCTGCTGGAAAGAAACATACTGCTTACTGCATGTACTTTAACTCGCTTGATTGCTTGTATTGTTGCAAAAGTAACCATTATCCATTCAGGTATAGTCTGTTAAATTCAAATATACATGAATATATTGAGATATTCTAAACATTATTATGAACAAATGCATTGTGAAAAGCGCTAAATAAATTTGAAATTTAGAATTCTGAAAATTCTGAAAAGGGTTAATATGAAACAACAGCATGCAACGATGAATATTTCAGCCAGAAATATGCTACATTTTTGTCCAACCTAGTCTCATGGCATTTACGCACCTGGGTGCACTTTTTAGCGAGACACAAAATACGTACCAATAACTACATATTACTGCAGTTTCAGTTTCCTAAAGAAACAAACACTAGAGGCAGCAAAACTCCGACACCTTTTACTCCTTTTCACACAAATTTACAGAGTTTTGATTAATAAAGCGTATTTTTCGCACAATTACTTTAAGAATATCATGTTTCGACTTCAAAGCAATATTAATATGCTGGGAGATTTGAAAACTGATGCTTTTGAATGTTAGCATCGCACATATCCAGCCTCGTATCTATGGGTTTTCGTAGACGGAAAGTTTGTTCGGTAGCTCACGGAGTACAGACCCGTACTCAGAAGGCGAGGAGCTCCGTGTAACTACGGTTCGACAAAACCTGCATAAAAGGAAATTGAAATGGCACGGTTGCATCAACAAATACGTTTTTATACCAGTTTTGCATTTGTTAACACTATCGGGTAGGTTTAGGGTTGGGTTTGGTGTAGGGCATATTTCCAACACGATAGAGCATTAAGTTTTAGGGACAGACCCCGGATATTTGAATTCTGAACCGCCGCAGTACGTACCTGTAGCAACATAATAAAAACACAGCAATACGTACCTATATCAACATAATAAAAACATGCCAGGGTTCACGTATTTAACCTGTGTTTTAGCGCCACTCAGTGGATATTTCTCTTTGAAACTGCGGCGAAACGTGCAGTAAGGTACATAAAACGGTGTCGCACAGAAAGTGCACAGAGGTACGTATTTTATGAGACCAGGTTGTTTTTGTCACATGACCTCATTATTATACTATCAGTTACCACACAGTGATTTAGCATTTTTAATCCAATGTCAGTTTTAAGTTTTTGCAACAAATTATCAGCTCAAGTTGAGAATTACTGCACATTTTACCAAATGTAATAAGCAAGAGGCGTGGTGTTTAATGTACGCCAGTGTTGTTTTAATATCATTAATATACTGTTATAGGTTTTGTTGATACTTTGAAATACTATTAAATTAATACAATTTGAAATTGTTAGTAAGTTTTTTTTTTTTTTTGTTGTTGTTGTTTTTTTTTTAATTATTTTTTATGTTTATATATGTTTTTATTATTATTTATATATTAGTCATTTTTTTTATTTCAGCTTATATAGGACTACACTTGTTTTCAGGTAAGTCATTTTTTTTATTTTCTATGGTTTTAGTTTTAAAGTTTGTAATTTTGTTGTGTGTTTTTGCAATTTATTATTATTTTAAAAAATATTTTTTGTTTTTTATTATGTCTGTATAGTTTTTTATTTCTATTCATTTTGGTTTATTTAGTATGAGTTATTTTAATACTTAAATACTTTTTACTTCAATTTTGTTAACATTTATTTAGTTTCAGGTAACATTTTTTAAGTTTAGGAGTTTTAGTAATTTTGTCATTTTATTATTTTTTGTTTACATTTCTTTATAGTCTGTAGCAATTTTTATTTATTAGTTGGTTTATTTATTTTCAGTTATTTTAGTACCAAATCAAATGAGAAATGTTGCCTTGACAACTAACTTTAATAAAATAAGTAAAAGGATTGTATTTTTATTTAATTCATTTAACAAGTTAACATTTTGTTACAAGTAATGAAAATGTATTTTATAGTTTTAGTTAACGATAATAACCCTTATCATGCATTAAAATTGATATAGTGTGATTAGTATGCAGAGTTAAGAGGTATGAGAACTCTACTATTATGAATATCATGGTAATCTTCTTGACACTGCTATAAAATATCGCTATTATCCTATGGATTTTTCATGCATTGCATTGGTCAGGAACAAAGCATTTAAGAAGCTCATTTGGGATTCTGTCACTTTAACTGCAGTCAGAAACAGCACAGAGAAAGCCATTGTTCGTCCATTTTCCCTCATATGCCGTTGTTTCCTGTTTTCCCGCAGGATTACCTGTCATTGGGCTCTTTTGCATCAGCATTCATATATGATATGCTTTCTTGCTCTGGGTTCAGCATTGATTAATTAATCCATTCCTAATTATCTCATGGAGAGCTTTGATCGTCTCATTTCCTGTTGCTTTGGTCCTGTGTGCTGATCATGTTTCCCTCACCTGAGCACGTGTCACCCCAGTGCTGCCACTCTTGTAGGAAATATGAGGAGTAATGAGGCGTGACCTCGTGACAAATTAGCATAATGCAATTAACAGTAGTCTGACATAATACATGCAGACAAACATTTGCTTGTTTCTGGTGGGACAGACATTCATTCAAGATTCAAGGTGTTTGCCTGTGCCAAACTTGTTGCGATGCTTGATGATGATGGTTTTAGTGTGTTTCTAGTCTTGGATTGACATTACAATTGGATTGGCCACACACTGAGAAAAAAAGCAATGGTGTAGAAACAATTTTCCCTCAAAAATTGCTAGTAAATTTAATTGTTCATCATAAAGAAACTGCTGGTAACACATTGAATTAAATATGAAATTTTGAAGTAGAAAGACTGAAAAAAAAATCAATTTGTTTTATTTACGACTTTTTTTTTTTTTTTTACAGTGTATGGAATCATGAATTTTTCAGCAATTTTTAAGCATTTTCCCCAGAATTTTTTTCCCCAAATTCCATTTAAATGTTTCCCAAAATCTGTTTTCCAAATTCAATTTCCACAAATTGTGTGGTATTCCTTAAAAAGTGAATTTATTATTATTATTATTATTATTATTATTATTATTATTACTTTGTGAAGTACTTTCTACTGTACAATAGTAATACATTTCTGTCAGCTTTTATTTTGACAGGTCGTAGTGAAAACCTTTGTGTTTCTGTGTCCATGTCACATCTTGAATAATTGTACAGCACAATTTTTTTTTATTCTATTGGCAACAATTTGCCAAATTCCATGACATTATACTGTAAATTCCATTTTTATGAATGGAATTTGTGATTCCGTCTAGGTTTTCCATATTATAGCAAACATAGGGTCTAATTAATGAACACTGTTTTCCAAAACAAATCCAAATCCTGTATGTGTTACTGCTAGATACAATAAATAGATTTTGTAACAGCATACTGGCATAGATAATACTCATTTATGCATTATATCGTTTGTGTATCGTGTGAATCAGTGCATGTGGTCCGTCAAGTGTGCTTACAATGAAGTGTAGCTCTCTCAGTCCTCATTCAGACTGATAACAGCGGCTCTCTCCCCGATCAGAGCAGATGAGGGTCAGGTCAAAGGTCAGGCGCTCCATCTTGTCCCTGTTGCAGTACAGATGGAGAAGCAGCAGGACTGCGTTTACTGCAGCGTTCGCATTGGGCCTCTGGACCTGTTCCCTGTCCTGGAGCCATACTGCACGGCCTTAACTGAAGCCCAAAACAGCATGCTCTGATTACTAATTTGACATTTAGCTGATGCTTTTTATCCAGACAGACTTACACCCTGCCCCAACAAATCCAGGCATGATTTGTCTGTTCACACTGAAAGCTGAAAAGCTGTGCTGTGGTTAGAGATGCTCACATCTGGTTTAGAGTGTTTCCTACACTACCAATAAAAGTTTAAAATACAGTAAAATGTTCAAATATTATTACAATTTCAAATAACTGTCTAAGTGAATATATTTTAAAATTGAGTTTCTCGCAATTTCAATTTATTTTCACTATGGAATAAAAAAAAAAAAAAAGGTAATTGCAATATTTTTATCTCACAATTCTAAATTCTGAGGAAAAAGGTCTGAATTGTTAAATTTAAATAAAAATCACAGTTACATAAATGAAAGCATCTTTGCTGAATAAAAGTAATAACATCTTCAAAAAGCACTTAGCAAACATGAACAGACTGCAACATATTTCTGGATGCCTTCCAACCCGGTTTTCTTTCTTGCATTGAAATATTTCCTGTTAAAACATGTTGATATATGTATAATTTTAAATATTGTTGGGCCTGTGCAGTAATATTAATAAACAGATAGGCTATGCTTGGTAACACTTTAAGCCTTAATGTATAATGCATAATAAAGGTATTCATAATGTACTTTGCAATGTGCAATGTCTTTTTATAAATAATTGTAACCAAAGTTAAAATGCATTATAATGTATGTTGATTCCCTGATACATCTAAACAATTTTTTGTCATGTTTAAATGCATTATAATTATATAAATGAGTATTATAATATATTATAACTGCAGTCACAATTATTCATGAGATCATACAATACAAAGCTAAATAATGCATTAAAATACTTTTGCAATGCATCATATATTAAGTCAAACTTTGTTAGTTTTAACCCATTGTGTTGTTGTGTTTGGGAGTCCAAATGACCTCAAAGCTAGAAAGATATGCACTATATATCACTTTCTGCTTCATGGAGTCTTTAAAGGTCTCAACTATGGTGCAGGATAGAAAGCATGACTGTGCAAAGCATGTCCTGAACCGAGGAAAGAGTAAATCAGATATCATGGACCTTATTGTGCTCCATATGCTGGGATGGCCGACAAAGCATGAAACATGTTCTCTCGTTTTCTTTCTCGCTTCTTCAGTATCTCGAATCTTTCTCTGTCTTGCACTGGCTGCATTAACATTCCTTTGAAGCCTGATTCCAGAGCAGATCATCATCATCTTCCTCAGCATCTTTATCTGTCGCTCCTGATCTGCTGTTTGAACTCTCTCTTTAACTCAGAGTCGTAATGAAGGCTGCCTGTGTAATCCAATGCATTCTTTAAACCCAACATGAAACAAAAATGTACTTTCTTAATGCATATTTATGTTCTTATTGTGAAGGATTCGGTGCATATCATGCCCAAAATAAACATCACATTGCCCGTATGTTTCCTGAAGTGGGTTAACAGACTCAAACTGACCTCAGCACAGATCATGTGTGTTTGAGCTGTACACAAAAGCCAGCTTTTCCCTCTTTTTTTCTCTTTATGTGTTTTTTTCTTTCTCTTGATCCTTACATTTATCATGTGTTGGTGCATTATCTCTCTAGGGACCGACCTGCATGGTTTGAAGAGCTCTTTGACTCTCTTACTCTTTTCCTTGTGTCACAATGATGACTCACGGACGATTACTAAACTCTCATTGGATGCAGCAGTTGTATCGCATGTATGTGTATTTTGTGATTTTTATTTTATTTTAATAAAAACAATCTAAAACTCTCTGTCTAAAATTACTTTTGTTTTCTGCTGATGCAACCAAGAAAGCATGGGCAAGAAGAAATCTTTTTCTTTCTTTCTTTCTTTCTTTCTTTCTTTCTTTCATTCTTTCTTTCTTTCTTTCTTTCTTTCTTTCTTTCTTCCTTCCTTCCTTCAATTATTTAGTTAATTAGTATGTTCTTAACTTAGAAAATTAACCAATATTCACCTGGTTTCATTTAATTTATAAAATGTATTTATATGATTTCATTTGTTTCCTAAAAATAGTTCACTAAAAACAGTTTGTTCATTTGAGTTATTCTAATTATGTATGTTATTATTTTGTTGGGTTGAAATTTTTGTTTTTGAGTGTGATTTATCTATAGAGTACCTTTTAGAATTGAAGACAAATTTAAATTTATTTCTGATGTTACAAAAAGCTTTTACATTTGAAAATGACATTTTTCTATTCTAATATTTATTCAAATGTAATTTATTCCTGTGATCAAACTGAATTTTTAGTATCATTACTCCAGTCTTCAGTGTCACATGATCTTTCAGAAATCATTCTAATATACTGATTTGCTGCTCAAGAAACTTAATTATTATTATCAATGTTGAATTATCAGTTGTGCTGCTTCTTATTTTTGTGGAAACCGTGATACATTTGTTTCTTCAGGATTCTCTAATGAATAGAAAGATCAAAAGAACTGTATTTATTTGAATCAGAATTCTTCTGTAACATTGTAAATGTCTTTAATGTCAATTTGAATCAATCTAATGCATTCTCAGTCTGAAAAATGAATGTTTATCTGTAATTCTCCCTTGTTTCTAATCATCTGGTGTCTGTTTAAAGCATGTATCTGCTCTCTCTGTTTGTGTTGCAGTAAGCGACAGCTGCTTTCACAATCACACTGAGGATCGCAGCGGGATCAACCTCAAAGATGTCGTGCACGACCCTTCCTTGTGAGTGACCGTCACAAAATGCACACACATTTTACACTTAATAGATGTCCCTTGATGCTTTTCGGGTTATTTAATGATTTGTTGCACTGTATCATGCTGCATGACTTCAGTGGCCTGTTAGCTTCAGCGCTCATGTAATGAGACGTTCACGTCATGCTAATCACTGAACGCTCGTCAGGGGTTCAGACTGTTTAACAGCGGCCTGCAGTTTTACATGCAAAACATGTGGTCGCATTGAACCCTTGATGGATATTAATGTCAGAAGGACTCATTGTCACGGTCACACTGCGCTGTAATGAAGTGTCATCACTCATGTCATTGTACGTGAATGAAATATGTGTGAAGCAAATCAAACAGTTTAACCACGTATCCACACGAATGCATACCGAAAATCACTTGATTTTATTATACTTTACATTTGAAAATTTATTAGCAGTTTCTGGGTGAAATTTGTTGTAAAATAAATCCTTTTTTTCAGTGTACAGCATTAAACTCTTTAAACATGCGAAGGATGCAGAATATGGATTCAATTTAATCCATCGCAGTTTGACTGGATTGTAAAAAACAGTCTATGATATTATTTGTGAATATAATTTTTTTATTCCTGGTTGCATCAACTGAAACAGAGAGTTATTATTTTTTGGGAAAAGATAATTCACATGTTTTTTCTTTAGCATAATCTATACTGATCATGCTCCACAGGGCCAGCAATAAAAGGATATTTTATACAAATATAAGGATTCATGTTATTTTAAACCAATGTGACTTTGCTCTATGGAAAAAAATCTCATCTTTTAGTTCTAAAGGCTCTTTGAATTGTAAGTATTTGGGTCATTTTTCTCCCTGAAATCTAAAAAAAAAAAAAAAAAAAACATTTTTTAGATCAGTAATTACAATTCAGAAAACTTATTTTTATAAATTTTTCCAAAAAACATTTACACACACACACACACATGTGTATATATATATATATATATATATATATATATATATATATATATATATTTTTTTTTTTTAATGAAATGCATTAAATGCAAATTGTATTTAAATTGCCATAGAAGAACATGGTTTGGTGCAATCATTGTATAATGATCATCCATTTTTTTTAAATAATGTACATTACTGAAATGCTGATAATGCGCAATAGGACCAGAGACATTTATTGAAGGAGTGTTACATGCAAAAGTGAGGACTCATGTCATTTTAAACCTGTTTAACTTTATTCTATGGACAAATTTCATCCTTATAGGTATAAAAGTTCTTTGAGTTTGATGCATTTGAGTCTCATTTTTCACCTCAAATCAATAAAAATAAATATATATTTTTTTTAATGAAAATGAATTTTTTTAAGAGCGAACATTACAATTAAACAATTTTTTTTAAATAAAATTTTCAAAATAATATTTTTTGCTTATTTGTGAAATGTTAAATTATTCAAACATGGTTGCATTATAACTGGTTATCATGCACAATAGGACTAGACACACTTATTAAAGAAATATACCCAAAAATGAGTATTCATGATGTTTTAAACCTGTTCTTCTATGTTCATATGATTCCAGCACCATTACTGTATATAATGTCTTCTGAAGTCACACTATCTGATGCTTTTGTGCAAGGAACAGACAAATTTACATATTGAAAATTGTCCTCACTGTTTGGAATAGTGCACAAGCCATAAGGATTACCTTTATAATAGTTTTTATGGTGCATCATGTCATTCTCAATCCGTATGACTTTCTTTTTTACACAGTCAAAATGATTAAGCCTATCTACAAAAAATAGCTATTAAAATGAGCTTTTCTTTTTTATACAGTCAAAATGATGTTTTAAGGTAGCCTATCTTCAAAAAATAGCTATTAAAATGAGCAAAAAAGCTAATTTTAATAGCCAATTTTTGCAGATAGGCTACCTTAAAACATAATTTTGACTGTGTAAAAAAGAAAGTCATACGGATTCAGAATGACATGATGGAAAGTAGTGATGACAGGGTATTCATTTTTGTGGGCGAACTGTCGCTGTAAGACCGCCGGCCTGCTGAAAACACTGTAATGAATGCAGGAGGAAGTGTTTGGACGAGCTGCCAGGTGGTTTTGGGGAGAGCAAGATGACAGACGCAGATGAAGGCGATGTGTGTTAAGTGTGAACGCTGCGGGACAGGCAGATATCAGACGGGGACGGGCTTGTTGTCCTCACGCGACTGCAGTCGTAACATCCACTGTCAGTCGTGCTAATTGGTGCTGCTAAAAATAGGCAGTGAATAAATCAGATCGGTGACACGCGGCTCGTCTTGTGCTGACCCTTGTTAGAAAGCAAGACAGAGAGACTTCAGCTGACCTTGGGCATGCTGGGAGAATTAAATCCCGTCCTATTTGGATGAATCTCCTTTTTTACCCCAAAGTCTGAAGAGGAAAAAAATGAGAATTCATGTTTTGCATAATTACAATTTTTAAGACCATTAGGATATTTTGCAATCATTGCAATTAAGCGCTTTTTTTATTTATTTTTTATTAACTTGTCAAAATAGTAATATTTTTGTTTGTTAATAAAATGTTGAATTGTTTTTATTAAATTTTCAAAATATAAATTTTTCGTATCGTGTTAAATTGCTCAAACATAGTTTGCATTTATTGTATAATTAAGTAAATTTTTAGTAAAATTCCCAAAATATAAATGTTTTTGTTTATTAATGATGTTAAATTTCTCAAGCATGGTTTGCACTTATATAATTAAGATGTATTAAATTAAATTCTCAACATGGAAATATTTTTGTTTATTAATAAAATAACATATTTCTATCAAACATGGTTTACAATTATTGTAAAATTAAGCACTTTTCACTACATTGTCAAAGTAGTAATATTTTTTATTTTTTAATGAAATGTTTAATTGCACAAAAAAACATGGTTTGGATTTATTGTGTAATTAAGCACATTTTAATTAAATTCTCAAAATATCAATATTTTTCTTTGTAATAAAATATGAGAATTTTCAAATAGCATTTGCACTTATTGTACAATTAAGCAATTTCTTATTCAATTCTCAAAACTTTTTTGTAAAATTGATCAAACATGGTTTACATTTATTGTATATTTAAGCATTTTTATTACATTTTCAAACTAGTAATATTTTTCTTTATTAATGAAATGCTAAATTGCTTAAATATAGTATGCACTTATAATTAAGCACGTTTTTATTAAGTTCTCAAATTTAGCGATATTTTAGTTTATTAATGTAATGCTGACTCGCTCAAACATGGTTTGCACTAATCATATAAAGGCCCATCCATACTTCAGAGTTTTGTGAGTGTTTTCAGGTAGCGTCCCAGCGAGGGTCTCTGCGTCCTCCAGTAGTGTTTTAAAATGCGCCCGAAGCCATCATTCAGCACAAAGGCGCTCTATTATTAATTAAATCACAGCAGCAGATGGCCTTGGTTTGGGAGCCCATCCAGAATTGAAGTAGGCCCATAAAGCTGGGTCACAGATGTGTGCAGCGGGATGCGTTCTCCTCCTCTGGCGCTCGCTCTCTGTCTTTCTTTATTCATACCCCGAGGAACACGGCGAGGCCAGGAATGCTGGTTTTAAGTGTGGCAGGGTCCATATGACAGCATGGTTCGATTAAACACTCATAACTCTTCCATTAGACAGAGAAAGACTCGGCCAGAGATTCTGGCACTGTGAAGGGAAAAATGCAACTCTTAAACCGTGCCAGAAATATCACTTGAATCCAAGGGAGGATGTCAGTCCTGAATGTTTTACAGCTATAGTTTTTTTCATTATAGGCAGCTCTGTTTTCTAGACATTTCTATAAATGGACTTATTAATATATAAATGTCGCTGGAAAGCATGCCTATGTTCACAATATCAGGATTCCCAGGCAATTTAAAAATATATATATATTTTATTTATTTATTTTATTTTATTTTTTTCAATTTCCAATCTGAAAATTATCAAAAAAGTTATGGAAATTATTTTATTTATTTTATTTTTACACTCAAGCTTTAGCCATTCTGTAAGTAAAGCTGTTTTGGAGAATAAAGCTGTATTCTGTAAAAATTCCATATTGGAAAAAAAGCATTATAGTACTATTTCTGACTGCTATTTAGTATATAGTGTGTAGATGACCAAATACGGTATGCAAAACAAAGATTTTTTTTAAAATCCATACTGTTATTATTTCTGCCATATTATTACACTACTGTTGAAAAGTGTGATGTTTGTAGGAAAGTCTCTTCTGCTCACTAAGGCTGCATTGATGCAAAGCTGAATTTTCAGCATCATTACTCCAGTCTTCAGCGTCACATGATCCTTCAGAAATCATTCTAATATGCTGATTTGCTGCTCAAGAAACATTTCTTATTGTTATAAATGTTGAAGACAAATCTGCTGCTTCATATTTTTGTGATATATTTTATTTTTCAGGAATCTTTGATGAATAGAAACCATCTTACTGACCCCAAACATTTGAACAGTAATATACAGTGGTGTGAAAAAGTGTTGGCCCCCTTCCTGATTTTAATTTTTTTTGCATGTTTGTCACACTTTAATGTTTCAGATCATCAAACAAATTTAAATATTAATCAAAGATAACACAAGTAAACACAACATGCAGTTTTTAAATCAAGGGTTTTTTTATGAAGGGAAAACTAAATCCAAACCCACATGCCCCCCCCCACCCCCATTAAGTTCGGTTTCTCTAGCCACACTCAGGCCTGATTACTGCCACACCTGTTCGCAATCAAGGAATCACTTAAATAGGACCTGCCTTACAAAGTGAAGCAGACCAAAAGATCCTCAAAAGCTACACATCATGTTGAGATCCAAAGAAATTCAGGAATAAATGAGAAAGAAAGTAATTGAGATCTATCCGTCTGGAAAAGGTTATAAAGCCATTTCTAAAGCTTTGGGACCCCAGCGAACCACAGTGAGAGCCATTATCCACAAATGGAGAAAACATGGAACAGTGGTGAACCTTCCCAGGAGTGGCCGGCCGACCAAAATTACACCAAGAGCGCAGCGACGACTCCTCCAAGAGGTCACAAAAGACCCCACAACAACATCTAAAGAACTGCAGGCCTCACTTGCCTCAGTTAAGGTCAGTGTTCATGACTCCACCATAAGAAAGAGACGGGGCAAAAATGGTTTGCATGGCAGAGTTCCAAGACGAAAACCGCTCCTGAGCAAAAAGAACATAAAGCTCGTCTCAGTTTTGCCAGAAAACATCTTGATGATCCCCAAGACTTTTGGGAAAATACTCTGTGGACTGACGAGACAAAAGTTGAACTTTTTGGAAGGTGTGTGTCCCATTACATCTGGCGTAAAAGTAACACAGCATTTCAGAAAAAGAACATCATACCAGCAGTAAAATATGGTGGTGGTGGTAGTGTGATGGTCTGGGGCTGTTTTGCTGCTTCAGGACCTGGAAGACTTGCTGAGATAAATGAACCATGAATTCAGCTGTCTACCAAAAAATCCTGAAGGACAATGTCCAGCCATCTGTTCGTGACCTCAAGCTGAAGCAAACTTGAGTTCTGCAGCAGGACATTGATCCAAAACACACCAGCAAATCCACCTCTGAATGGCTGAAGAAAAGCAAAATGAAGACTTAGGAGTGGCCCGGTCAAAGTCCTGACCTGAATCCTATTGAGATGCGGTGGCATGACCTTAAAAAGGCGGTTTTGTTACATAATATTTTTGTAATAATACTTGATAGTTTGCCGTGTATAGTGTGCAGTAGTCATGCTCTTTCTCTTGCTCTGTAGTTTAGTTTCCACCTCACTTCCACCTCACTTTGCTCGTCTCTATAGCCTCTAGAACCACTGGAAATTATTTTAATCCCATAATATTTCAATTTTAGACCCGCACACCCCAGGACTAATGATTTTCTCACTCTGACACTTAATAATCTCCAGTTGGATTCTCACAAAGCAATTTAACTCGTAAGCATTTTTTCCACAGGGCCAAAATGTAATATCATTTGAATTGCATCTAGACCTTGGATTCTTTTGTGCAATGATCACACTCCTAAATCACTCACTGATGTCTGTACACTCAACTAAATTTGGGGTAGGATTTATTTCAAAACAGTTTTCACATTAAATTACATATGGAATATGACTGAAATATTATTTTCTTGTAAAAGAGACTCCAATAATGTTTATTTAAAACTTCAAAAAAAAAAAAAAAAAAAAAAAAATATATATATATATATATATATATATATATATATATATTTTACAGTGTATTCACATAAAACTGGCTTGTATGACAGAAAAGGAGAACAAAAATATTCTAAACTTATGAAAACGTTATTTCTCTGAATGTTCAAAACATCCAGTTTTTATCTTAAAAATGTTTCCTTTCCAGGAACTCGAACTGCGTCGAAACGCTAAGGGAATGCCTTCAGCGTGACCGCGCTCTGAATCACGTGTGTAATCTGTCCAATGGAAGGGCGAGATGTCACGGGCGGGTGACGTAATCGACCAGGAAGCATAAAAGCACGTGCGGTGGAATCAGCGTTTTGTTTTTTGTCATTCAGCAACCGCTAGTCTGTGTGTGTGTGTCTGTCGATGTGTTGTGAGTCTTATTTAGTGTTGTTTGTCCCGAAGCACAATCACTTGAAATAAGCTCCACAATGTGTGCAGGCATATTATGAATGAGAATGACGCGTGGTCAGCTCAAAAAAAAAAAAAAAAAAGGGGCTGATTGTGCTTACATCTCGCGGTCCCGCTGCTACTGAGACATGGCGGCGAGTGAGATCGCGGGGATCGCAACATGGATCTGGCGGACGGGTTCACCCGATCTCCACCTTCATTCCTGAGATCTAGCCCGCGGTGCGGTTCTTCACCCTTTGAGTGAGAGCTCGCTGTTTCAGCGCGCGATGCCCCGGGTGTAACAGACGCTCGCGAGCTATCTGTCCCCTGGCGCGGCGTGGTCTCTGAAGGCTCGCGGCTGCAGGTCAGGCTGGTGCGTGTCTGCACACCATGGCAGTGTTACAGGCGCACCAAGCCGACGTACCTGCTTAAAGAGCTAGATGAGGGAGAGGCGCTCAATTTAGATTGAAAGAAAAGCTGATCTCTGTGCTCCGTAGAAACACTGAGTGTGGTTGACCCTATCTGACATGGAGAAGAGGGTCTTCCTCTGGACGCCCCGCTTGTGCCTTCTGGCCTGTTCGGCAACGCCGTCAATTCTGTCGTTGACAGGGAGCAAGAGGCCCGTAAATAGGCGGCGGCGTTTCAGCGGTTTCTCCCTCGCCGATCTCTAGCTCAGGGGGCTGCTGGGTGCCAGCTCCTCATACAGAGAGGCACAAAACAGAGCGTGGCTACTCGCACCCCACCGAGGTGGGGCCATGGCGGCAAACGCTCTGGGTCGGGGATAGGGGTGGGCGTATCGATCCTAATATCGATAGTATCGATACCAACGTTGCTATTGGTATCGGATCGATACTAGCCTGATAAGATCGATACTTTAGGATATTTTTTTCTCCTATACACTTAATAAAATTGCTTAATACATACAACAAAGTGTAGGCATATCTGTGGCTGTATATGCCGCTCTTTTCACATCTCGAATGCAAACATTGCTGCTCCTCCCCTGCTACGCTGGGTTTGGTTGTCATGTCTCAGCGGCTCCGAGCGCAAGCGGCAAACGGATACTTTTAGCTACAGTGAGAGATGGAACGGAACTCCAAGCTACAAAAGAAATTAAAAGGGGAGGAAGGAAATCCTTCACATAGTGCATATAATACCTGTATACCGCATTTGTCCTTTTTATACATTATCACTGATAATACATAATATACATTGTACTGTTTAGCTTTTTTAAATGATTTCTTAATGCATTAAGACACTTTAAATTTTCATTATATCGGTTTTCTATGGGAGTAAAATGCTTAACATGTTGTTTAGCATGTTTGCATATATATTCTGGGCTCAGCTGCTTGCAACATATTATATTTTATTAACAAGCTGTATACCGAATTTAGTCTTTATTTATTTATTGGTCTTTATCACTGTCTTCCTCCATTCATTAATTGCACCATATTAAATGTTTTTTATTGCAATTAGAGAAAATGAAATTCAGCGTGTTTCATTGATGTTCTGAGTTCATCTGCTTACCTGTACATGCATAGTAGGCCTATATATTTTTATAAACTATACCGAATTTGGCCTTTTCATATAAGTTTTTTTTATTGCGATAACAAACAAATATTACAGTATGTATAAAACAAACAGAAAATACAGTACGTACATAACATACTAAAATCCTTTCAATAATAAACGAGTTATGGTTTAATAGTTCTTTTCATATCAATGTCTTCATTCAATAAGCCACTTACGTTAAACTTTTCTTTATAATGTTTTTTTATGGGAGGAAAATGCATAATGTGAAAACTTTGAGCCCTGCTTTCTTATTCTGGGCACATCTGCTTACTTGCATATCTAGTTTGAAACATTAATAAGGTGTATACTGAGTTTTGTCTTTTAATATTACGTTCTTAATTTATTAAGCCACGTTAATTATTTGTATAACTCTTCTATGGGAGGAAAATACTTAACATGAAACTGTTTATTGCTTTCATGTTCTGGGCTCCTCTGCCTGCAAAGTCCTTTAGAAAGGCAAATAATATCCACGTAGCTTTAAGGTGAATATAATATTAGTCATATCAACATTAGTATTGTTAATTTTTAGTTTTTAGTTTTTTTTAATGACAAGTATCGGTATCGGTATCGATACTAAAATTTGCAGTATCGCGCACCCCTAGTCGAGGACCTCTAAGGCTAAGCCGGATCTGCGGACCGTTCTTAAAGTGCATATTGCAGGTTAAAAAAAATTCAAATGAATATATAACCTTGTATGAAAATACCACATGAACTGTTAATGCAGGATTTGAAAATGTTTTACAAGATGCGAGGGCACAAATTTAGATAAAGTGAGGCTTTCCTTGACAGAGTTCTCAAAAACCCTTTTTTTCCAACATTGCGTTATATTACGTCACAAAAGGGAGTCGTGTGCCGCACTCTGCTTTGAGCGCGCGAGTCAGTGTGTTTTCGGTAGTTATTATTATTTCAATTTATCATTGTCATGGTAAATTATTGTGTTTGTGGAGGTTGCACAAACTCCAGCCTGTCAGGACATCGAGTCCACAGGTTTCCTAACAAGAAATAGGACGGTATCTTCCGGGCCTCGGTGCGTTAGTGCAGCTGAAGAGACTGGACTTCACTAATGCATCTGCTTCAAACACCACGGTGGTGTGTAACTTAACAGATGTGATGGAGGCCAAGTGGAAAAGCATGGTCAGCAGGGAATGTGATCTAAACTTGTGTTTGCTTCTCCCAGCATATGCCGTCTGAGAGAGGAATACTGCAGGTCACCACAGGCTCCAGGAGAACACAGCACGGTCATGTCCACTACACCTGCTCCTCTCTCCAGATCCCTCCAGTCAGAGGATCAACATGATGAGGCTGTTGGTGTATCTCTAGCACAGCCTTCACCATTTAACACACTTTAACAAAACATTAGTGTGATACCCAGACTGAAAGATTGTTAAATGTTTTTAAATGGGTCAGATGGTATTTCTTTTAGCAGTATATGTTTGGTACATCTACATATATATATTAACAGTTGAAATGTTGTGTTTTGAGTTGGGTATTAACAGTGCTGTATAGTACTGTATAAATAAAACTGAATTGAATTAACCATAAATGCAGATCTGCTTGATTGTGATTTATTTTTTATTGATTGTCAACAAAATGGGGCCATTCAAAACCTTTATAAAGTCCTCCTTCCTCTGTAAACTATCTTCTAATGGCTGACACAACACATGCACCATAGGCCCAGCGGACAACTTGTCTGTATGCTATCATTATTGATTGTGTTATACCAATTGCATCAAAAAGTGTTACTTATAGGTAGTCATGACCTAAACAGAGTTAACTTGTAATTGAGAATCAAAATTATTCAGACTGTTTTAATATTAAAATCTTTAACAATGTATTTATACATGTATACAAGTATTTAGCTTAGAGTAATAAATGATTTCTGCCCTAAAACATGTGTCTGCTGGCCTGGAGAGGTCTATGCTTTCCTCGCATTTCCCACACAAGCACCTATGAATCAAAAACGTGTTTATCTCTCTCTCCTGTCTATCTATCACATAACGTTAGTGTCGGATATTAACGAGTGTGACACGCCTGATCAACGTTTATTAGTTTCTATTACTGGTAGTATCAATACTAGCATTGCTATTGCCTGATTACATTAGCTAACGTGTGTATATCTGTAAGCTAACACTGATCTCTCACCAAACACCTGTCCTGTTCTCCTCACATCAACTCAATTTGTCTTCTCTGACCATTGTTCTGTCTAATCCTGACCTGTCCTGCTCTCTTGCATAGCAAGCTCATCATTTTATCTGTGGTCCGTCATATGAGTGTAAATACACATTTAAAATTTCCTCAGCGTCCGAACTGTCTGTGATCCATTGTTTTCCTGTGGTTTAAATGGACCGCTCTCCCTTTTGATGCGTCACTTCCGGTTTTGGTGCGTTTCAGATGCGGAAGTAAAATTCTCTCACAAAAACGAATCCAGAAGCCTTAATAGCGTATTTTAAAGTATATTTCAAAAACTGCTGGGTCTGATGGCAGCTGCGTCCAACGTGATATCTATTGGCCTGCTGTACATGAGACCCCTACAGTGGTGGCTCAGAACCAAGGGGTTCTCCCTGAGGGGAAACCCACTTCGCATTCAAGGTCACGCGGCGATGCCTACGTGCCTTAGACATGTGGAGACGTCCTTGGTTCTCGTCTCAGGGCCTGGTGCTGGGAGCTCCTAGTCACTGCGTAATGCTAGCGAAGGACGCATCCCTCACCGGTTGGGGAGTGGTCATGAGTGGCCACCCTGCCTGCGGTCTGTGGAGTGGTCGCCATCTCAAGAGCATGGTACATCAACTGCCTGGAAATGCTGGCCATGCTTCGAGCACGCAAACACTTTCTCCCAGACCACCATGGAGAGCAGACATCCTGCAGGGGCTATCATCCACCCTCTCCCGGAGCTGTGGAAGCTGTGGGTGTGGCCTCTGAGGAGGCACAGCTCATAGCTTTCGGTCTCTCAACCGAGGTTGCTGAGACCATCCTCCAATCCAGAACACTACTGGAGTTCCTGTAGGCCCGTTTCTCCGCAGGGGTAACCCACTCCACCCTGAAGGTTTACGTGGCGGCTTTATCGGCCTACCACACCCTTCTCGGTGGCGTCTCAGTGGGTAGGCACCCCCTAGTTACATGTTTCCTCCAGAGGCTGAGGCCTCCGGCCAGAGAGCTTATGCTATATGGTGGATCAGGATGCTATTTCATAGCCTCGAGTTCTTTGCTCTCCCCCTTCTCGGGGATCAAGACTCACTTCTCAGAAGTTGGCCTTTGGGAAAGCGCAGGCCTGCCCACTTTAGCCACTCTTGGCCTTTTTTCTCTCGCCCACGTTGTGCTCCTGAGGGACACACACAGGGCAGGGACTTGGAAGTCTGGAGGCGTGGGCATCTCGTTCCCCTAGCGTTTCGACGCAGCTCGAGTTCCTGGAAGGGAATGTCTTAGGTTACGTATGTAACCCTGGTTCCCTGAAGGGAACAAGACGCTGCATCTCGAGGCCATTCTTCAAACATCCCTGTGAGCCGTTGCTTCATTCCTAGAAGCAAACGCCGGTTCCACCGCACGTGCTTTTATGCTTCCTGGTCGATTACGCCACCCGCCCGTGATGTCTCGCCCTTCCATTGGACAGATTACACACGTGATTCAGAGCGCGGTCACGCTGAAGGTGATCGACGCAGTGTCTCGTTCCCTTCAGGGACCCAGGGTTACATACGTAACCTGAGATGATTTTTTGGGTTATTCAAAATGTCATTCCATTTTATAATTTTGCAAAAAATATGGGAATGTTTCTTTTGAATGTTCTCTGAATGTTTTGAAAGAAGTAGCTTAATTTAAAAAAAAATGGAATTCAGAGAAAACGTTCCATGAACGATGTATAAAGCGTAAAGCATGAACGCTATTAAAAACCAAACTCTAAACGAACATTCTATTAATGTTACCGCAAGAATATTTGTTCATAACATTGAGACAACCTTGTCAGAACGTTCTGAGAATGTTCCCTGCTAGCTGGGTTTAATGCTTCGTCTTCTTTCACCACAGATCAAATATGGCATGTCAAGAAGTGTTTTTGTTCTTTTTGGAGCAAGTGAACAGATGATGACTAAATATTATTTTAGGTTAAATTGTACTGTACATTTAAAGAGACAGATGCTGAAATGAAAGCACAGGTATTTCACAGCACTGGCTCATGTTAAACACATTAAGCAGAATTATCCTCAAGCATGTTTTGATGTTAATTAAACTCTCTGAGTTTTCCACACGTTCAGGACAGAGACACTCACTCTGGGCCCAAACCATGTGTCTACCTGTGTCAGAGTCACAAAACGAACCGTCTAGCATCACAAATGCTCTGAGAGAGAGAGAGAGAGACAGTGCTGCCACCAGAGGCTGTAGTCTGAAGTGGTTTCCTTGGAAACGGAAGAAAAGATCCTAAGTTATTTGCTATCAGTATAATGTTATTTATGCAAAGAGTGAACCCAATAACACTCCAGTGTTACCGTGTTTTACCTGACAGGTGTTACTGCTGCTCTGTTATTGAAGAGTATCTCTAATAGAATAAACCATGTATTTAAAGGGGAATAAAAATCACTGCAATGAAAGAAAAATTTCAATGTATAATATAGATCCATCTATATATAATATGTGTGTATTCTCTATACATTCTAATATTCTTGTTTATTATATAAGGAGAAACAGAGAGAGAACAAAGTAAAATATATAAAGTAGTATAGAATTATCATTTTATATTCATTTTCATGTAATGGTTGAGCTGGAGAAAAAGCAAAACTAATATAGAATTATAATACTTCTTAATGAAGTATTATTCAAATTATAATTTACATTTAATAATCAGTTTTCATTTTACCAATCTGGATTTTTAAAAAATATTTTTATTTATTTATCATTAAAAACATATAGATATATAGATTTTATTTATTAATTTATTTATTTTTTATTCATTAATTTATATATATATATATTAGTGCTGTCAAATGATTAATCGCGATTAATCGCATCCAAAGTAAAAGTTTCTGTTTACATAATATATGTATGTGTACGGTGTTCATTTATGATGTATATAAAAACACACACATACAGTATATATTTTGAAAATATTTGCATTTATATATTTATATTCTTCTATTTTATATTCTATATAAATATATTTAATATATAAACAACATATTTTTCTTAAATATATACATGCATGTGTTTGTATTTATATGTAAATATATATATATATATATATATATATATATATATATATATAGTTTATAAAGTGCTTATTAAAATGGAGTTGCAATGGTTGCATTTTCCATCAAATTCATTTAGATTTTGCAGAATCAAATCTATTAGTATGGACTTTGCCAGGCTTGAAATAGTCAATTTAATTAATAATTTTCATATATTTATACAAATTTCATTATGGTTTCTGTGATGAAAGTGAGTGTAGGTAATTTTACAGGAGCCTTTTGTGTGCGTGTGTGTGTGTGTGTGTGTGTGTGTGTGTGAGAGAGAGAGAGAGAAAGAGTCTGCTGTCACAAGGAAACATGATGCTATAGTTTCCTAAAAATAACACGAATGCAAAAAGGGGAAAAAAGAGCGAGAAGGAAAAAGATACCTTACATAAGACCTGTCTGCTGCTCTACACCTCCTGCCTCAAGTGCTTTTCTCCTCTCTCTCTCTCTCTCTCTCCCTCACTCACACACACACACACACACACACACAGTCTCTCTTTGTTTGTTCTAATTCTTGATTTGGCCACAGGATGGCACCATGCAATAGGAATAAAAGCTTGATTTCTACAAACATGTTATCTTCATGGTCCTAAAGATTTTCTTCTAATACTGATGTGATCTTGTTTTTCAGGCTTGGAGGAACCATCTCAGCTTACAAAATCGTCCCTGATGAAATTGATGAGATCAAGGTACGATAACAGGAAAATAAAATGGTTTTATCAACAATTGATATAATAATGATATATAGCAGCCTAAAAAAACACACCACTGTTTAAAGGATTGCATGAGCAAGATTTTTTAAAAGAAATGAATAGTTTTATTATTTATTAAAAAATGACAGTAAAAACATTTAAAATGTAACAAAATATTTTTAAATGGTAATAATATTTCACAATTTTTACAGTTTTTACTGTATTTTTGATTAAATAAATGTGAGTGTTTGCTGACATTTATTTATTTTTGTCTGGTTCAGGAGACTCTGATCGACTGGTGTGATGAGAAAGAGTTGAACCTGATTTTGACCACCGGTGGCACCGGCTTCGCTCCTCGGGATGTCACGCCTGAGGTCGGCCGTGCACCACATACGTGTGTGTGGAGAGTGACGTGTGTTCCTGCCTAAAATATTATTTTACAGACCTCTAACACACTCTGAAACTCTGACCATAAGCCAAACTGAATCATCTGCCATCGCTAGAGCCCTTCCAGTGGTCACACCGGTCCAGATCAGATCTCAGCCTTCAACAGCTCTCAGATGCCTGATCTCGCCTCGTTTCGGATTTATTGACGTGCCATATTCTCATCCAAACGTCCTGAGATGAGCTCTGATATCACACCAGAGATAGATAGACAGACAGATAGATAGATCGATGGACGGACTAGATAGATAGATAGATAGATAGATAGATAGATAGATAGATAGATAGATAGATAGATAGATAGATAGATAGATAGATAGATAGATAGATAGATAGATAGATAGATAGATAGATAGATAGATAGATAGATAGATGAATGGATGGAGCTTCATGTGTGTTGTGGCCAATTGAGTTCAAATTTAGTTCAAGATGCGCTTTGAAACATCTTAAATTATTAGTTATTGTCTTCTCCAGTGCTGCCATCATTTATAAAATGAGAATCATGCAAAATAGAAGCTCTAGTGGTCTCAGATTTTGGACTCCGCTGTATTTCTCTGCAAAAGCAGACTCTGGGACTCTCTCACACATCCCATGAGTCTCATCAATACTCCTCTTTTGATGTTTTCCCTCGTTCTTCTCTCTAATGATGTTTGAAGTGTCACTCAAGGACAAAGAACACACACACAGATGATTATTTTGTGCAGTGAGTAATACAGTAGGATCATCCTGGGTTTTAATGTGACCAGCCTCTTTTGATCTGTGACATTCCTGTCAAGCTTCTCTCCCAGAGGAACATGGTATCGCTCAAAGGTTGCGCTTCAATAGCTCAGAAGACACAATGGAGTTCTTTGTAATATTTCATTTCACAAAATATAAGACACCTGTTGACATCCAATAAGTGAATAGTTCTGTAAAATGAAAGTGGATACCAGCTCCGATCATTCATGAAAATATTGAGATCTCTGACTTCTGATTGCAAACTTTGGTATCTTGGCACATTTGAACACAGTTTGAGACACCTTCATTTAAACTCAGCAGGTCTAGACAAATCTGAGACATTAAACAGACATAATTTCTTTCTCTCTCTCATTCTGTCTGTCTGTCAGGCCACTAAAGAGGTGATCGAGCGGGAAGCTCCAGGGATGTCTCTGGCCATGCTGGCGGGCTCTCTGAATGTCACTCCTCTGGGAATGCTCTCCAGGTCTCACTTCAACACATCCTCAACATGTTCATCTCAATATAGAAGAACTTTGACTTCATTCATAATTATACTCATCAGTATATTCAGAGAAAACTAATCCCAGATCAGCCTCTTAATCAAAGACACTGACTTCATTGAAACCAGACTTTCATTGGCTCGTACATAAGCTTCCAGTAGAGGAATAATACAACAGCTAGATACAAACTTATAGGAACATTTTCAGAATATAATAATGCAAATATCAGAATTTTATGGAAGCCTGTTTCTGCCATGGAATTTAAAAAATCAAAAAGGTAATTGCAACTTTTTAACTGCCAGATCTGACTTTTTTTCAGAATTGCATGAAAAAAAGTCAAAATTGTGAGATAAAAAGTTGCAGTTACCTTTTTGATGTTTTTTATCATGTGGCAGAAAACTATGTATGTACAGGTCAAGTATGTGCAAATTAGAAATGAGAAAATAAAAATAAAATAAGTGAGTGTGGTGAATGGATAATGTATTATAGTTGTGTGTTCCACATTTATTGTTGAGTGTTGATGAGATGGATTGCCTGAGGGAAGAAACTGTTCCTGTGTCTGGTCGTTCTGGTTCTCAGAGCTCTGTAACGTCGACCAGACGGTAACAGTTCAAAGAGGGAGTGTGCTGGATGTGAGGGGTCCAGAGTGATTTTACCAGCCTTTTTGCTCACTCTGGATAAGTACAGTTCTTGGAGAGTGGGGAGGGTTGTACCAATGATTCGCTCAGCAGTCCGGACTACTCTCTGTAGTCTTTTGAGGTCAGATTTGGTAGCTGAGCTGAACCAGACAGTTATTGAAGTGCAGAGGATGGATTCAATGATGGCAGAGTAGAACTGCTTCAGTAAGTCCTGTGGCAATATAATAATAATAATCAATATGTATTAATAGACTACTGTTAAAAGCTAAAAGTACTTTTAAAGTACTTCAGTTAAAATAAGTCTATTACACTCAAATACAATAAAATATACAAAAATACAATAAAAACTTTAAATATTGTGAAATATTATTGAAAATTCAAATAGATGATTTCCACTGTGATATGTTTTAAAATGTATTTTATTCCTGTGATCAAAGCTGTATTTTCAGTATCATTACTCCAGTCTTCAGTGTCACATGATCCTTCAGAAATCATTCTAATATACTGATTTACTGCTCAAGACACATTTCTGATTATTATCAATGTTGAAATCAGGCACTTTTGAATTGTCTTGATTTGTGTGTGTGTGCAGACCCGTGTGTGGTATCCGAGGGAAAACTCTCATCATAAATTTGCCAGGCAGTAAAAAGGGTTCACAGGTAAGAATTTATTTAATTTTTATTTTTTTTAATTAAGTGTGTGGTTAGTCGTATGTCTCAGTACTGGTCTGCCAGTATGTACTCCATTAGCCAAAACCTTTAATGTAGTACTTCTAGTAATCTAATTCATATATAATAAATGATAAATGGGAGTGTTTTACACATAATGTGCAAGTTTAATTCTGTTTGTGGACTTGCTTGTGGGCTCAATAATATATATATATATTAATGGGTGCTGGAAATAGAGATAAATATGAATAATTATAGAGCTCTTTTTGGATCAGTCCAGAATAGTTTACTTAAGGGTCATAATTTTTTTCATTGCTTGGCCAATTTATGAGAAACACCATGTACATTATATATCTTTTAAATAAAATTTGCACTATCAATTTCAGTAAATCACCTATAATAGTGGTTTATCCCAGTGTTATGTGTATGTGTTTAGTATTAATGAGATACTATTATAGTTTTTATTAATATTTTGAATTATATTTTATTTTTATGATTTCATTTACTTGAAGTTTTAGTAATTTTGTTGCATGTTTTTTACATTTTTAGAATATGTTTATATAAGTTTAATCCATTTTTTTATTTTAGTTGATCTATTTATATTAGTATATTGTAGTAAATGAAAATGAGAAAGGTTGCCTTGGCAACTTGCTGAATTCAGTTTAAAAAAAATAATAATTTCATTTTATCTCAGTTCAAATTTATTTAAATTTTATTTTACTAAAATTTAATAACAAAAATTAGTTTTTTAATGGTTTTAGTTTTAGTTAACTATCCAAAAACAGTACTTTTCTGTTGGATTGTAAATTGATCAACATTTGAATAAAATAATTGTGAAGCTCTCTTTTGTTTTTTTGTTATTGTACAAGGTTTTGTTTAAATTAATGTCATAATTGATACTTTTGGCTCATCCCTTCTCTTAAAAAGTTTAAAGGCTGAAATGTGAAATTGATCATTTTATAAAACTTTTTTGTTTTGTTTTTGTGAAAACCCATATCTGAACTGCAAATCATGCTTTTTACAGTCATTTTATGATTTAATATGTTAACATAGAGATTGCCTTACCCCGCTTACATGGTATTGATTTTATTTGTGCAGGTCTTAAAAAGGTTATAAAAAATTATTAAATTTGATTTTAAAAATTCCTGCAGATACCCTGTTGTAAAATGGATAGTTCTGGAGCTTGATGCTGATTGGTCAGTAATGGGTGCCCTAAATTGGATTGCATTGTTATGCCCCCTCCCTTAAACATTATGGAAGTAATAAAAAAAACCTATAGAGGTCAAAATATAACTTTAATAAAATATAAAAGTAATTAAATTGCATTATTTACAAATTACAATTGTAGCTCTAGATAGTTACCTATGGAAGTAATACAGTTGTCTGACTGATTTAATCTCAAGCATTCAGAAATCACGCAAAAGAAAATTAAGCAGTTTCACTACGATAAAACCGTAAGGGTTGTGCTGTCCACATGTTTTGTTGAAGAAATTATAGAGGTTGTGTCATCTATAGCAAAAAGGTGGCCAAAAATGAAAGATTAAGTGGATATTTGAATGAAATGTTTGGTCAATAGCTTATTAAACAAGAATATGATCGTCCTGTAAGTGTAGCAGCAGCAATGACCAGGCCTTTGGCTCCCTTTGAAGGCATTTGTAATAACATGTAATGTTGAAAAAAACAGACACCATCACAAAATTTGTAATGGTTTTACTGGTTATAATGGGACTTGTATTGGATTTAATGGAAACTGGACCCTGTTGGTCTCTACTGGTTATTGGTCACCTTCTATTGGTGGCTTGTTAAAACCAATCAATCCTAATGGAATACGTCCCAAAACACACTACATAAAACCATTTTTTTAATGGTTAAAAGTTGATGGTTTGTAAGGTTTGTAATGGTATTTGTGATTTATTTATGATTAGTTTGTGATGGTGTTAGATTTTCTGTGATTTTTCAGCAGGGGCCTCATTGTTTTTAAGCTATATAATGCATTTTAAGTCATTTTAAAGGCTGTTGTTGGCTTAGGTTTTTTTTTATAACAACAAAAAAATATTATCTTAATACTTCTTTGTAAATTATTATTTGAAGTAACAAAACCATGGTTAATTTGCGGTTACTATGACTACAAGAATCATTCGTTTTCATCTTTTTTTTTATTTTCTTGGCGGGCGATTGCTGATGTCTTTTCAAGGGCATAGTTGTCCATCAATTATGATCTTTTTTTTTTGGAGCAACTGGGATGGTGCCCCCCCTGAGAGTTGGTGCCCTACGCAAACTGCGTACAGGGAGCAGGGGTACTGGGTCAGTATCTGTGTTTTCACCGGCCAGGGGTGCGTTTCCTCAAAGCATCGCCTGTTTCACACATACTCCGTTTGCAGTGCGTATGCAGCGTTCATACTGCACACGGTTGCGGTCCGGTGTTGTGCCGAATTCTGACCCCCGCCAGATTATTGCCCCCCTAGTATCGGTAGATTTAGGGTTAGGTGTGGGGGAGGGGTTAGCATTAGGCAATCAGGTAGTGATTTCAACAAGGGAGGTAATAATTTGTCAAGGAGTCGAAAATGGGCACAATCAGTGCGTTCCAGGAGCGGTGCGTGATCAGTTCAGTGATCTTTACGCACCGAGTCTATTTTTGCTGTGCTGCACACGCTGAATTAAAGTGACAGAGTTTTGTTCGCGGTAAAATTGAACATGGATTGACACGAAAATGTAGAAATTTCACAATAAATAGATAGAATTAAGGTCTACTGTGTTGCACAGGCTTTTTGTCCAGGTTTAAAACAAAGAAAAGTGCACTTTTAGATAAACAAAACAACGCACTTGTATCTTGTGGAGGTAGAAAAACTTAACTTTAAATATTTGTGATAGCCTATAAGAAAAGTAGGCTATATGCTGTGTTTAAATGTGTTTCCACTTGCTTGAGCAACTTAATATGCAAATCTAAGTGCATTTAATACGTTGTTTATATTAATTGAGTTTAAACGTGAATATGTCTATGAAAAATTGTGTAGCTGCACTGTGATAAAAGAGGATCACAATGCTGAAAAAACAATTTCAGTATAGGCTAACAACGTTTGGATTTGAAATCAAAATAATGGATAAATATTGCATCATTCACCTTTGATTTTGAGCCCCCGCCCTGTCAAAGAAAACAAATGTTTTCTCATGCTGAGAGATAAACAACTGTACATGTGTGAGAAAATATCATATATTGCTGATGAGAACAGTTCTTACGCTATTTTGGATTTGAGCTCCATCAGATGAGGGTGTTACAATTGAACATTGTTGTGTAACTGTTACTGTAACAGGGACTATTTTTCCTATCGGAAGGATGGCATTTAATGATTTTACTTAAACAAAAAGTAACATTAAGGGGTGAGTTATTTTTTTCTAAATTCATGTCTCAAACTCTTGGATTTATTCTTCTTTGCATGTGTGTCCTGTAGGAATGCTTCCAGTTCATCCTGCCCGCTCTCCCGCACGCCATCGACCTGCTCCGAGAAGCTGTGGTCAAAGTGAAGGAGGTGCCAAACGAGCTGGAGGACCTGCCCTCGCCTCCGCCTCCTCCTTCCCCGCTGCCCGCCAGCAGCCCACACCGCCAGACCGAGGACAAGGGTGTGCAGTGTGAGGATGAGGAGGAGGAGAAGAAGGACAGCGGTGTGGCCTCCACAGAGGACAGCTCCTCCTCGCACATCACCGCCACCTCCATCGCTGGCAAGGTAAACCTGTAGCTATACATAAATCAGTTATGCTATACAAAAGTGTTTCTCACACAAGGATGTAGAATTTATAAGAGATGCAAGGGACATGTCCCTACCAATATCCAGCGACTACTAAATTATCCCTAGCAATAGTTTTGATCAGACAATTAAACATATGTATATGTAACCACCAGTGTTGGTTGTGACTAATTACTAAGTAATTAGTTACTGTAATTTAATTACTTTTCACAAATTACTTTTTACAATGCAATACAATAGTGGATTTAACATCAAGTCTAACCTTGAAATGCATGCTTTTTATGTAACCTTCTCACTTTAAATACTTTAGTGAGTTAATAAGAATATGAATAACACTTTAGTGTCCAATTCTCAATATTAATTGGTTATTAACATGGATATTACTGGGATATTGGCTGTTTATTATTACTTAAAATACACATATTAATGTCTTATTCTGCAAGACCTTATTCTAAATCCTTAATCCTACCCAATTCTTAAACTTAACAACAGTAATTAGGAGTATATTGAGGCAAAAGTCATTGTAACTGATGTAGTTACTTGAAAGAATTAAAAGAGCCGTTTCATGTCTATCCTTGTATTAATAACTTGTCGAGGTTGATATAGGATTTAGAAAGTAATTAGTAATTAGTAATTAAATACTTTTTGGAGAGAGTCATTTGTACAGTAATCTAATTACACTGTTGAAGATGTAATTAGTAACTAGTAATTAATTACTTTTTTAGAGTAACTTACCCAACACTGGTAACCACTGTTGTTGTAATTTCGGCCGCATCTGAAATTGGTCACACCATTGATATTTAATACGCTAGGAAAGTAGGTCCTTGAAATGGAGCTTTTCTAAGTTCAGAATTCAGTTAAACCATTGTGTCGCAAAATTATTCACTATTTCAAAGCGCTCCAATTGGATTGCGAATCATTTGATCGGGACTTCGGAGACACCTTCAACATTTCTCACATTATGTAATGAATTTGGTTGAATTGCTGTCAGCTGTTAAATTTAAGTACAAAATTAGCAATTTAGATCAACCAATTACCAAGCAATGCTTAATTTTGTTCAGTCTGTGGCATAAAAAGGTTGCATCACCAATTAAAGAAAAACTACGGTGGCAGAGAGAGAAAAAACACCAGCAAATCAAGAAAACATCTTCATCATTTTGACAGCACATGCGCTGCAAATCCTCACAACACATGCAAATTAAGAAACGCTGCAAATCCTCACAACACATGCAAATTAAGAAACGCTGCAAATCCTCACAACACATGCAAATTAAGAAACGCTGCAAATCCTCACAACACATGCAAATTAAGAAACGCTGCAAATGCTCACAACACATGCAAATTAAGAAACGCTGCAAATCCTCACAACACATGCAAATTAAGAAACGCTGCAAATGCTCACAACACATGCAAATTAAGAAACGCTGCAAATCCTCACAACACATGCAAATTAAGAAACGCTGCAAATCCTCACAACACATGCAAATTAAGAAACGCTGCAAATGCTCACAACACATGCAAATTAAGAAACGCTGCAAATCCTCACAACACATGCAAATTAAGAAACGCGCTGCATGGACCACAATGGAAATGTTTCAAGGGGACCCAAAAAAAAAAGTGATGGACCAGCTGGGATTTGCTTATTGTGCAGTGGCTATTGGTTGAGTTGTTGGTGAACTGAAAGGTGAGTGTTTTTGTTATTGTTTATTTTAACACCCTGATTGCATGATTTCTTTGTCTTTTGGATATTATTAGATTAACAATGACAAATTACACGATTAACGTTATTATATAAGTAACTTGATTCTTAATTAATATCCTCAACTAAATATAATTTCAAGGTTAATGAAAATAAATTCGCAATGCTTCAGTAATTGTTAAAACCAGGTCAGAATAAAAATGACAGTAAGAATATTTTAAAATTTATTCAGGCCCTTTTAGTAGGCTAATGAAAGAAAGGACATTTGCATGTGTTGTGAGGATTTGCAGCGTTTCTTAATTTGCATGTGTTGTGAGGATTTGCAGCGTTTCTTAATTTGCATGTGTTGTGAGGATTTGCAGCGCATGTACTGTCAAAATGATGAAGATGTTTTCTTGATTTGCTGGTGTTTTTTTCTATTTGCATGTGTTTTCTGAAGTTGCAGCGCGTTGAGCTCTCTCGGCCACCGTAAAAAACACTTAAGCAAAACATAATCAGGTCAAAGTGTCTGAATTATTTTTGGTCCCAAATTTTTATCAGTTTTACATGTAGTCCACTGTATGAAGAATTTTTGGGTATAATATGTCACAGTTTACTTTAGTTTGCTATCCTCACTTACATAAATTAACTATAGTGTCCTGCACCCACTAGTAAAAAAAAAATATCAAAACGTATATCTGGTGTCTGAATATTTTTTGGTTGGACTGTAGATCGGAATTTCAGAGCGGGTGTGCAAATCTTTTGATTCATTGTAGCAGGTTTGTTAATCATTTCACAAATCGAAAGATTTGTGATTCACACTCTGAAGTCTTAATCTGAACTGACGGTTCAAAATTCATCATTTAGACTGGAGCACGTATCACGAATCATTTGATTTAGATCGGAACTTCGGAGTGGGTTCGTGAATCATTATTCAGATCTTGACTTCGGAGCACATATCACGATTCATTTGATTTAGATTGGGATTTCGGAGCGGGTTCACAGATCATTTGATTTAGATCAGGACTTCGGAGTGCGGGTCACGAATCATTTGATTCAGATTGGGACTTCGGAGCGGGTTCATGAATCATTTGATTCAGATTGGGACTTCGGAGCGGGTTCATGAATCATTTGATTCAGATTGGGACTTCGGAGCGGATTCATGAATCATTTGATTCAGATTGGGACTTCGGAGCGGGTTCATGAATCTTTTGATTCAAAACGGAACATCAGAGCTTGTACTGGGAATCATTTGATTCAGAACGGTATTATTGCATATCGTGAATCTTTACAGTTTTACTACAAATACCATGGTTAAACTATGGTTAGTGTAGCATTTTCAGAAGGGATGTGTTGCCAGGTTAACAAAAAAAAGTGATATATTTACACCTTAAGAGGATACATAAATATAGGGATACAGTTTTGATTGCTTTAGGATGAACAGAGCTTTGAATAGTTTCCAAATACTGGTCTAGATCAACTCTGAATAAAGAAAAGAGAGGTTTAGAGCTTGATTTTTGTTCTGTTATACTTTGCTATATTCTCTCTTGAGTCAAACAATCAAAACATCTTTAAAACTGCTGCTGTAATGTTGTTGGTTTAATCAAAATTCTGTAATTATTGTCTGATGAATATGCTAACGAATTTTGAGTATTTTAGTTACCATAACTGTAAATAAAGACTTTAGATGATGTGAAACTGTGGTCAAAAGTCTATCATAAATGCAGAAATGTTGGTGTAGTTGGATGTGGAGGGGGATATTGTCTGCTGTAATGTCTTCTTTAATGTCAAAATCAGACCTTCGCCCTAGTTCTCACATGACTGTGTTGGATGTTTGCAGGTGTTCCATTTGTCTTCGTTCTCATCATGATATTGTGTGTCATCTTCATGTGTGCTGCAGCATCCGCTGGTGTGAGTGAATATCATGACATCTTCATCATTTGTGTGATTTGTTGTGTTTGTGTCGACCTTATTCATCATCTAAACTTTGTGTTTGGAAACAACTCTCTGAATTTCCTTTTAAGTAAGATCTGAATAAAATGTTTCAGACACTTAACTGCATGTTATTTGCAATTAAATGAAAATGTATTATAATGTAAATGCATTTAGTTGAACTTTTTTGTTTACCCACTTAAGTGGGACTTAAGTACATCTTATATAATTTCATAATTCTATTGTTTTGGAATATGATTAATGTGTACTGCCGAATGTAAACTAAAATTGAATGTCATTTGTATTCAAACTTCTATATTATGTATTTAAATATATTTGTAATGATGTGTCAATTTAAAATATATAAAAACATTAAATATATTAAGCATGTTTCTACATGCATTATCTCAAAATTCATTGTTATTTTTAATACAATAATGGCTCAACATTCCTCACCGTTTTCTGCTGAATACTGAAGAGGTTGATATTGAACTGCCACAGTCTTCTCCTTTATCACATAGCAAGAGTTTGTGGGTCATATTAGGCCAAAAAACATGAAATACTGTTCCATCCATGGACTTTTTAGCATATTATTTTCAGTGTACTACAACCTGGAACACACTAAATAGTACGCAGATTGGGACGTATGCGAAGAGTGTCATTAGAAAAATGACAAGAACATTTTTCACCACAAGCTCCGTGGAAATAAATGATTTCAAAACTTGCAAACTTTGACTTTTTACATGATATAATGCACAAATTATATGTTTGGAAGTTTTGATTTTAGTAAACATCCTTCTTTTATGTCTCAGATTCCCGACTCCATCATCTCACGGGGCGTCCAGGTCCTTCCCCGTGACACGGCGTCTCTGAGCACCACGCCATCCGAGTCGCCGCGCGCTCAGGCTACCTCCCGCCTCTCCACCGCTTCCTGTCCCACCCCCAAGGTGAGAGCGCCTCACTTCCTGTTTCCTGTCCCCGCACTGTTCGCTTCCTGTCTGCCGTTCCTCTGCCTCCCCACCTCGCTCACCCTGCTGCCGACCTCCACGCTCACCTCACCCCAAAACCCCTGTCAGAGTCCCATCCGCGTGTGGATTTCACAGGTTTCCGTTTCATATGTTGGATACTGAAGAATTCTGCAGTTTTGTCTTGTTTTCCACGTTTTCCAGTCAAAATGAGAAGCGAAAAATTGTTATATATATTGTTTTCTGAAAAGTTAATTTATGTGTTAAAAAAATGCCAATGGGGTCAGAAAAATAAACTTAATTCAAAGGGAAAACAAGATTAATTTTCTGACCCTATTTACAGATTATTTTTTCTTGTTTAAACAAAAACACACTTAATTTTAATTAAAAAAATTCAGAAAACAGTGCTTAATATCTTGAAGTTATTTTGCATTTCCAATAAATGTATTTTAATTTAAGAATGTTTAGATATTTTTATTGGAAAACAAGACAAAAGTATGCAAGGAATATATACCTTTTTATATATATATATATATATATTCGTAGATAATTTTCAGGGGGCAGTCTGTTGAAATTTCATCTAACACCGCAAAAACTGTCTTCTGGCATCTCTTCAGCAGTTTTATTTCAGTAAAAATGCTACATTTAAAGCAAAATAAGTACAATTGCACTGCTTTAAAGGTCTAAACTGTTCCTTTACAAACTGTAACAAACCAATGTGAAACGGCACCATCAAACTGCTAAGAGAGTATTTAGAAGTCATTTTTAAGCCATACTATATTTTGTGTGACTCACAGACAATATTTATGGATGACTTATATTAAATTATCATAATTTTAAACGCTATAGAGTGAAAACCTGTTCATTGGTTAACAGCAAAAACCCTTACTATATTTGGTGAATGGGATGCAATGGGATGTTTTCAATGTTTGTAAGTGAAAAAGATTTTATAATTTTCTAAACATTTTTAATTTGCAGTACATGTATACATATCCCAGAATTAACCATTTTTTCATGGAAATCGCTGTTTCTTAGGTTCTTGTCACTTATAAACATTAGGGTTTTATATTGCATCTCATGTTGCTACATGAATGATTATCATTTACCATGATGGTGTTTGTGTGAATGCCACCTTATATTGACCACAGCTTATAGTTGTGATAAAAACATGTTGCTTTTTTCATTGCCAACAGTGTTTTATGGTGGTTGTCAGTGTACTATAAAAGTACAAAACTAATTTTAGTCCTCCAGTAGGCTGGTATGTATATTAACGTTTACTGTAATTTTAAGTTCAATCCGTAAAACCAAAAATCTTGCCACCATATTTTTGTTATAGTTCTGGCAACCTCAGCTGCCAGTTTTTTACCATAAACTCCACAGATTTTTTTTTATTTTATTTTAACAGTATGGTGTATTTATAAAGTATTAAGCAAGTATGTAGCTTTATTTAGCAATGTTTTGGCCAATTGACCTTCCTCAGGTTTAGAATGTACGCAAATTATCAACAAATTTAAATTCATATTTTTTATATATAGTATTTATTTAATTCTAGTCATTATTAGCTGAAATTATTCACTTCCACCATTGCTTTCAGAACTTGTTTTTGCAATGCATTTTTAGATTCCACTGTTAAGTTTCGAGATGCTATTGTCATTTTTTTATTAATATTACAGTATGGTGATTTTTGTGCTCTTGCGATAAACGTGGGATAAATTCCGAAAAAGTTATAAATTAATTGCAAATAGAAAGTAAAAATTAATTGACATCTGTTTGTAAATATCTCTTCTGAACAGTTATTACATTTATGCATTTGGCATAATGACTTACATTGCATTCAAGCTATACATTCTTTGTGAAATTCATGCTTTCCCTGGGAATCGAACCCATGACCTTGGTGTTGCTGACGCGATGCTCTACTGTGTGAGCTGCAGGAATATGACTAACCTGTAACTTTGACCCGTGTGGATCCAGACTCTCACCCAAAGCGTCAGCTCATGTCACAGTCATTTCTCGCCCTGCTGTGTGGATGCGGATGGTTGTCATGGGAGCGGATGTTGCCGTGGAGACTGTGCTGCCCTCATATGAGTGAGAGAGATTGTACAGGTGTCAGTTTGACAGAGATGCAGAATTCTGTATGACCGGTATGACTTAGATTTCCAATGTTCACGCTGTTCTTTCCTATGCAATGAAAACATTTACTGACCAGGGGCTGTTGAGCTCCAAAAACTAAAAAATCTTCATAAAAACAGTCCATGTAACTTATGCGCTATATTTTAAGTCATTAAATAAATTAGTATCACAAACAGACCAATATGTTTAATCATTATTAGTTAATAAAAAGAATATGTCTTCCACACCTGAATTATTCATTGGTGTGTAGGATGGAAGTACATTATAAACTAAGAAATATATAAATCTGGAATATACTCCAACTTGCATCATCAAGTATTTTTTTCATTAGCAATGTTTCGATCTTTAAAACTTCCTCAGTCTTACAACGTATGTTCCAATTACCAACAACCTGAAATGAATATATATATATTTATTTTTATATATAGTTATTTATATTTCTAGTCATTATTAACTAAAATGATTCCCCTTAGCCCACACATTTTTGCATTGCATTTTTAATGTCTAGACTTTATTGTTATGTTAGTATAATTGAGCTATTTTATTAATATTTTAAATTATTTTTTTTATTTTTATACTTTCTGTTGACATCTTAATTTTAATGTGTGTGTGTGTTACGGTGCATACAGCAGGGAGGAACAAGGAACACACAGACAAGGAGGTAAACTCAAAATAACAGTCTTTAATGAAGACATCAGGGCAAGGCAGGGCAAGACATCGATTAGACCAGGCGACATCAAATTGAACAGACAGGACTATAAATACACAGGTTAATCATAGATAACGAGACAAACACAGCTGGACAAAAATTAACTAATGATCACACTAGACGAGGACAGGAAACAAACCAAATATGGAAACAAGAGGCGGGAACACATGACACACACGACAGAGGACTGACAGTGTGTGTGTGTGTGTGTGTGTGTTCTGCAAAAAGAAGGTCATGCAGATTTGAAACAACATGAGATTGAGTGAATGCTGATGAATTCAAATTTTCCTCTTTAAAAAATTTAACCAATTTCAATGATGTCATCATAAGATTTTGAATTGTTCATGTCTTTAACCATTTTAGATGTTTTCACTGCACAGTGACAGAAACCAAGATGTGCACTTAGTGTCACGATAACAACAAAGGAAAAACGCATCACAATTGTTTCACCAGAGACATCATTTGATTTACAGCTGTCCTGATCACTAGCATACTCAGACTCTCTCTCTGTCTGTCTCTCGATGTCACTTCCTGTCTTGTGTTCTCTCACAGTCGCACACACACAGATGATGATATGGCTGTGGCAGTCCTCCACACAGTTATGTAACACGCTTACATAACAGTGAGCCACTAACACACATACCAGTTCCTGTGATTATCTGCAAATGCAATCCTGCATCTCATTTTAATCTCATATTAATGCACAAGTAATTGGGCAGAATGGTGATGGCTCGTTCGTTAAGGATATATTGATTAAACCCCTCTGCATTCTGTCTTAAGATGGGCACTTAATGGAATATTTTGAGTTTGAGGTTTTATTAAAATTATTTTTGCATTTGCAACCTGCTATTGATTAATACAGAAAATAATTTGACTTGTACTTTACTTTAATCATGCAGCATGCATGTACTCTACAATTGAAAACTCTGTGGGTCAAGTAAGAGTTTTTTGGAAAGGAATTAATACTTTTATTCAGCAAGGAGGCATTAAATTGATCAAAAGTGTAGAATATCAGAGACTGAATCAGACAATTTTAAGATGCATCAGAACATTGAAACCTGAGGAGCTGGAATTCAGAGAGGCCTTAAGGAAACAGGACATCGTAAATCAGATCCCTAGCTCCAACTAGTCTGAAGCAAGCAAACTAACCAGTAAGCCTCTTTCACAGAACAGCTTACAACCTTGAGACAAAAGAACACATTGATAATTCCAATTCAGGAAGGAGACCGTCAAATTTGTTGCAAATAATCAAGACTGATGGTCAAAGAGATGGCCATTATGTGTTCCACGATTGAATTCACGAGCTTCCTTAGACTGACTTCTCCCCCACATAGAAGACAGACCAAACCAAAAATTCCTTTGTCTAAAGAACATGCCTTCATTCTCCATAGAACTATACAAACACTTATTTTTTTATATGCACATAAAATCATCATAAAAGGACATTTCTATGCAGAACCCCATATTATGTTTGTAACCCACATATTAGACTATCATGTTTTAATCAAATATTATGTATGTCTTTTTAATCATTATTGAATAGCTGAAGGATTTATATGCGTGTTTGGTATGTATGAGTTTCAAAAATCATGCTTTAAATGTTTCTTCCAATCAATTCTTTGTCAAATGCATCATAGTCTTGTTATAGAAATCATGTTCAAAAGTATACTTTGCAAGAGCCTGTAAAGTTCGGACCTCTGACTGAACAGATAACATGTTGATTTATTAGTGGGGGGGAGAAACAAAGCAATACCCCGAGCAAGGACAGTATCTAATTGGTCAAGACGTCCAGATGGGACGGTCTGAAAGCTGAGTTTAAAACTCAGGACACCATCAAACTCTCTCTTAGTCACCCTTTGCTCTTCTTCTTAAAAATGCTGTCTTGGTCCTCTCCCATCTCCTCTTCTTCTCTTTTGCCACCGCGTTTTGACGCTGCTCTTTGAGCGTGCTCTGGCCCACGTGCCAGCTGCTACCACAATGAGAAGAAAACCAACCTAGACTCGTTGCATCCTTTTATTCTTAATCTTTTACTTTAGTTTCTTTCCGTGGAGTTTCGTGTTCTAATGTAAGTTTGCTGCGAAGTTCAGCTCTGACTGCACTCGCTTCAAACTTCAACCAGACCAACTCCGCATCTTCAGCCAACGCCCAAGACTTCACTTCAAAGACTACTGAACTCTCAACCAATCAGACACTTCGGGGAACCCCGCTGTCTGCAATGATGATGACGACACAAAGGAAACCCCTTAGCAAGTAACACCTCCAGGTTCTAACTGAATCTGTGTATTTAATATAATTTTAGCCTCATTGAGAAACCCAAAGCGAGGGTTAAATAAGTGATTGATGGTTGTTCAGGTCTATGCAAGTGAACATATTGCTGTAAACTTGGGATTTCACATTTCCATTCTCTTAAACTCATCCTTTCCTCACTTTCTCTCTTTCTGCAACGTGTGAATGCTTGTGTTCATGTGTTAGATTAGTTTATGTCTTAGGTTTATATAAATAAAATCTGATTTATATTGAAAAGAGAAGTATCTTGTGCTTTGTGCTCACAAGTTAATGCCTTAAACTGCCGATCTTGTTACTGTGCTATTTAATAGTGTTTTCACTATATTTTGGATTTAAATATCCAGTGCAGAGTATTATTCCCTATAAAATCATAAATCATTCCCTTTGCTTTGAATTACATATTAATATTAAGTTTTTTATTACGTTACAAAAGTGACAGCAAAAAAAAAATGTATAATGTCAAAAAGATTTCAATCTCAAATAAAAGCTCAAAATTATGAAGCAGCACAACTGATTTCAACATTGATAATAATCAGAAATGTTTTCTGAGCAACAAATCAGTATATTATAATGATTTCTGAAGGATGATGTGACACTGAAGACTGGAGCAATGATGCTGGAAAATTCAGCTTTAATCACAACAATAAATTACATTTTACCAGATATTCACACAGAAAATATTTATCTTAATTTATACAGTTTTTACTGTATTTTTGACCAAATAAATGCTTTGTGAGTATAAAAGACTCAAAAACATTTGAAAAATCTTACTGACCCCCAACGTTTTAACAGTAGTGTAAATAACCTTTAAGATACGCAACAGTTGTGCTGTTTTAAAGTAATCACCCTAGAGCTGTTGATTTAATGCACTAATTTAGTGCAATTAATTATTTAAAAAGTGATAAAAAATGTTTTTAAAATTCAGAATCAAATATTCCATAATAACCGGAAATGCTACATTAATCCTGGTTTTCTCCATGTTGGACTATTTGTGTTTGGGATGTTTTGAATGTCAAAGCCTCAATGTGAAAAAGCAGCGACTTTACTGACAGCTGCAGATGTGTGTGTGTGTGTGTGTGTGAGAGAGAGAGAGAGAGAGAGAGAGAGAGAGAAACTCAGACATATCTCTGACAGTTTTATAGTGATTAATCTATGAATGTTTATCTGTCAAATCTTATTTACACCTCTTCCATCACATTTCCTTCCCACTCTCCTCCTTTCCTCCTCTCTCGCCTCTGTGTTTCTCTCTGTTGATTTTCTGTGTGTTTAGGATGATGTCTCAAACTACAGTCTAACAGCATCAGAATTATGTTGAAGTGCATATACATATATAACCACAGCAATAGGTGTGTGTGTGTGTGTGTGTGTGTGTGTGTGCTGATAATGTTCCTCCTCTGAACAGAGCAGCTTGTAAACCTGACTGGCTTCTTGCTGTCACAGAGGTGAGAACATTGAATTTAGTGTTCAGAGAAGATCAGATAGTGATGGCCAAGGAGAAATGAAAGAGAACACAATAAACAAGCACTCAGCAGTGCAGATTCCCAGCTCAACATCTCTGTGGCTGACTATCACTTCATCAGCATTATTTCCACACAGAATCATTTCTGTTTGTGATTTGTTTATCCAGGTTGTTGTGAAATGTTTGAAAGTGAAGCTCTTGATGCGGAGGGTCCGTTTTGCTCGGCATGGACTTGTGTGTTTGTGTAGCAGTAGTTTAGGAGCTTTACATGACTGTGTACCGTGGTAAAGCTGTTTTAGATGATGCCTGGTTTGTTGGTATCTGATCTAGTACGCAGAAATTGTTTTCTAGTTTCTGTACTGTACGTTAGTCTTGTAAGATTTGTTTAAAGTATTCTATAGTTGCTTTGAAAGAGGCTCAAGATCTGAATTGCATATACTGTAAAATTTCCTTCCTTTTGGATTAAAGTTTTGACACTAATAAACCTATTATTATGCATATGTAAGTCATTTTTTAAAGGCATAGTTTATTAATAACTTTTTGAGTATATTTGATTTTATTTAAATCACATTTTCAAAATGCATTTATTCAACTTGTTTAGAATCAGCATTAATCTGTTCATTGTAATAAAATGTATTTATTTAAAAAGTATGAACATGATTAATATTTCTAGCTGTGAAACAAGCAATATTTATGTAGTTAAAATGAATGAGATTTAAATACAGTATATAAATCTGGTTATTGTAAGTTTAAAATGCAGTCAGTTTATTAGTACTATTACAGAAATCTGATCTGTTTCATTTATGTATGACTGACAAAAATACATCACAATTATTAGTTTGTTAAAACTGTGTAATCCAAATGGATTACATTTATGTATGTAATTCAAATACGTTTATGAGTATGTTTCTGTTTTACCTTATCCTTATATAGACAGAATCTGATTACCTCTTTTTAGAGAAGTCCTCATAGAGAAACAATATTAAAAAATTACATTTTCTTAAGTCAGGTTAGCAACATTTAGATGTGTTTTCTGTACAGTTGTGAATGTACTTTATTTCATTACCAGTATATTACCCAATATTATATTCCATTTCAGTCTGACAGAAATGACACAGCACAAGACAAACTGGTTTGGTGGTTGGTTTATATGATCTCTTTCTGTCCCAATAAATACCATAAATTTCATAAGCATAAACTACATATTTGTACGTTATATTTGTGTGTGTGTTCATTGTCCATTTCTCTTTTTGTACAGTTTCTTTCTCCTGTTTCTCTCACTAATTTATTTATTTAATTTTTTTCGGATAATAATTCCTGCCTGCTCTTTCTCTGTGGGCTTCTCTCTCTCTCGCTCTCGCTCTCTCTCTCTACTCCTCCTCCTCTTCTCTCTCCATCCATATGTGTGTGTTCACTTCCTCTCTGTGTCAGTGTGTGTATGTGTGTGAGATCTCAGTCTTCATGTAGATGATGGTAAGTCTTCAGTCTTCCTCTAGCATTTGATGTTTCTTGAATCAGAAGACACTTGTGTTTTGTATTATAATCCATTTGTTAGTTTAATAATCAGACAAATTGTGCATAAATCTAGTGCTGGTATGTGTGAGTGATTTTGTGCCTTTTTTTCTTTCTTTTTTCATGGAGTGTGTGTCTTCGATTGTGTCGCGAGTGATATGTAGTGATTAAAAGAATACTGAACACATAAAACAAACTTGTTGCTGTGAGGTTTGCATTCATAAGTCTATCCATCTGTCTTCTTGTGTTGTGTTTTTTGGCTATTATATTGTATATAAAGTTTTTGCATAATAATTAGTCATGCATATTGGCTCTTGGCGATTTGTCCAATGTGATACTGTCCATTTGTGTTCATTGTATCGTACATTTGCGTTATTCATCACACAGGATGAGATGTAGAAGATCAGATCATGTGTTCTTTCAGATGTTTGGCTGAATTATGAGTATGTTAGATAACTCCCTAAAGCTGCTTTCCTGACTTTAGGGACGGTTTTAAATGCAGTCTGCCAAATATCTTGAGTAAAATAAGCTCTTGATGTTTTGAGACTTTTTTGACTAAAAGTTCAAGTAGTACATGCTTGCAGTGTGTTGCAGTTTTTATATAAAATGTATTTATTTATTTATTTATTGTTCAGAGTTATGGTAATTATGATTTTTGATTATAAAGTGTTTTTTTTATTTTAATAAAATAATATTAAATATTCAGGTTATAATTTTTTTTTATTTGTTTAGATTGATTTTATGATTTAATTTTTTTATATATATTTGATATTATGAAAATTAAAGGGGAAAAAATGGACATTTAAAAACATGTACCAGCACTGATATATTAGATTGTGGATTATTATCAGACATTAATGCTGCATTCCCAGATTATCAGATATCTGAGGTGTAGTTTCTCATCCTGATAGCTGCAGTACAGAAACACCTACTAAAGCATTATTAAACACAGCATGGCAGAAACCGCTTGGCTGTGCATTAGCAGTCTTGAGCAGATTGTGTGTGTCCTGTTTTCCGCCCTCGCTCCCTTCAGAGGGGTCAAATCTGAGGCGCGGGCCTGAGCCAGACATGATATGAGGGTTCAAAGAGAGAGCTCTTCCAAAATGAAAACGCTATTATCATTTACTCACTCTCATTTCAAACTTGTGGGACTTACTTTCTTCTGTGCAACACACTCAAAAATATTTATGCATTTTAATTGCATATAAAATTTCTATCTATTTGAATTACACAGTTTAGACATAAATAATGTAGTTAATTTAATGTGATGCATATTTTTCTGTAATAAACGTGTTGTTTTTTTTAAATGGAAAATAGTCAGGTTTTTATATTTATCATTAATAAATTCAGTCTGTTTCAATCTCATACATTAAGTCGAGCAAAATTAACTAATATAATATTTATTTTTTCTGCATATTTAAACCATGTTTGTACTTTTTAACTGATTAAACTGAATTATTTTCACAATTAACAGATTTATGCATTTGAAAGTATGAATTTAAATCTAATTTAGTTGCTATTCCATACTATGTCATGATTATTTATTTATTTAAATTTTTGTGTGCAAAAAACACATTATTTTAAGTTGTATTTGAGTTTATAACTACATGGTTTTATTTTTTATTCATATTTAAGTGAATCATTCCTTAAAGTAGCGCTCACAGCAGGAAGCAGCTCGTCTGCCATCACCGCCTACTTAAAAAATGTCTTAGGAAATAGATACACTATATTACATTCTCATAGAGAAGCTCAGTGTTTTCAGAATGTAGTTCAAGAGTCTTAGTTCATCTGTAAGATACTCCAGATCAAGAATACTGGATGCTGCAAATTTGGCTACATTCTTAAAAATGAAGATTCTAAAAGCAGGTTTTGGTAGTGATGTCATAGAAGAACCATTTTTGTTCCCCAAAGAACCTTTCAGTGATCAGTTTTTAAAAGAAACATTTTTTTTCTTATTGTGAAGAACATTTTTAATAACCAAATAACCTTTTTTCTTCTATGGAATGGTTCCATGGATGTTTAAGGCTCTTTATGGAACCATCCAAGAGGTGATAAAATGTAAAAACTGTAACTTGAATGCAATGTAAGTCGCTTTGGATAAAAGCGTCTGCTAAATGCATAAATGTAAATGTAAATGTAACCATCAATGCCAATACAAGAGTGTTAAGTTGATACAGAGCCTAATGCCAAATTTACCTTGCAAAGGTGTGCTTCTGAAATGGCATTTAGGTGTCACAGCCCTTGTCCAAAAATCCAAAAGGATTCCAATAAAACTGTTTTAATTCGATTTTCTATCGTAATTTGGAACCATTCCAAATAGATTCTTATAGGACTTGAGATTCCTATGAGTTTTTTTTTTCTTCTGGGATCCATTGGCATCCTATTTAAATCTCTTTTGTGTACACTCTTAAAAATAAAGGTGCTTAAAAGGTTCTTCACAGCGATGCCATAAAAGAACCATTTTTGGTTCAACAAAGAAGCATTCAGTCAAAGGTTCTTTAAAGAACCATCTCTTTCTTACCTTTTTATAATCTGAGGAAATTTCTTTCTGTGAAACAGACAGGTTCTTCAGATGTTAAAGGTTCTTTATGGAACCATTTAGACAAAAAAGGTTATTCTATGGCATCATGAAGCACCTTTATTTTTAAGAGTGTACATTGTCTCAGTAAACAAGCTGCTGCAAAGAAAATGAACAAGATAACAATCCACAGGAAGCATGAAGGTCCACCCATAAAACCAAACCATTACTGTGACATAAGCAGATTGTATGAAAACCTACAAATGAGATCAATGAATTAGCCACCAATTTAGCAAAACACAAACTAGTTAGGAATTGTCATGAGATTTTGTTGGAGTATCACATTGAAGTCTATTGGAATCAATGGGGTCAAGCACTTTTTGTGTTGAATCACCCTTGAGAAAAACACTTCTTTGAGGACATTGCACATGTGAAGCAGTACACTGCAGTAACAGCGCACTGTGTGTGTTTGTGTGTGCTGATAAATAACGCTTCTAAAGATTATATCTGTAGTGCTTGAGTTTCACTTGAGCTTTAAACTCGGGTGGGCTGCAGCCTGCAAGATTTATTACTCCACAAGGACACCTTGCATGCATTGAACGTGAGACGCAGCGCTGATTTTATGTGCAATAAATACCAAATGTTTCCTTTCATAGGCTGTGAGCATTTCAAATCGACACGAATTGGCTCTTTTTGCTTGTGATTCGTCAGGGAATGTTATACTAAAGAACAAATGTTTGCAACTTTCTTTTTTAGCTTAGATGTATTTTATGTAATGTTCAAAATTTGGAGTTGGTAAGATTTGGAATGTTTTTGAAAGAAGACACTTCTGCTCACAAGGCAGCATTTATTTGATCAAAAATACAATAAAAATGGTATATTGTTAAATATTTTCTATTTGAATATCAGTCTTCAGTGTCACATGATCCTTCAGAAATCATTCTAATATGATGATTTGGTGCTCAAGAAACATTTCTGATTATTAGCAATGTTGAAAACAGTTGTGCTGCCGAATATGTTTGTGGAAACTGTGATACATTTTATTTTTCAGGATTCTTTGATAAATATAAAAATCAAAAGAACAGCAGGTATTTGTAGAAATATTTTACAACATTGTATACAGCTTCACTGTCGCTCTTGACCAATTTAATGCAGCCTTACTGAATAAAAGTTTTAATTTCTTTAAAAAATGTGTATATTGAATATATGTTAAATAATTCCTGCATATTTTCATAAATATTTATATTGTTGCTTTGAGAAATATCATTTTGATAATGTAGTTACCTGGATTGTGGTAGCTCAAGGTTAAAGTTGGAGTGTTTTAGTAGCAATGTGTTAAACGCTTCATCCATCTTTTCATCTTTGCTGTGTTTGCGGCTGTATGTGTTGTAAATCCAATGTAAATTGGATTTAATGTGACCACAATTTTATCCCCAAGCAAAAATTAAACTGAGATATGGAAGGCTGTTTCTGCCATAAGAAACAAATCATGCTTTAGATGAAAAGTAGAAATATGACATAAAAGTCAAAATTATTACACTAAGTCATTATGACAGTCATTATTACCGTATTGACTCAAATATAAGACGACCCTGATTATAAGATGACCCCCCCTTTTTCTAGATGAACCTTTTGGAATAAGACTTTTTGAAAACCAATCTTGTGTTTTACTGAGAAAAGAAAAAAAATCATTATAATCATATCAATTATTTTTCCTATTTTGCATATTTTTCCTATTTTAACTTTTGTTTTGAAAGTATGGTAAATGCTGGTAAAATAAATTCAACTTTTAAAGTCATAATTTCTACTTTTTATGTCATATTTTTTTTACTTTTTGTCATAATTTCTACATTATCTCATAATTTCAATCTGTTATAATTTCAATTTAGCATGCCATAATTTAGATGTTTTGTCATAATTTCTACTTTATAATTTCAACTTTTTGTATCATAATTTCAATTTAGTGTCATAATTTTGACTTTTTTGCCATTATTTCTATAATGTCAACTTGTTCTGTCATAATTATGACTTTTTGTCCATTTCTACTTTATCTCATAATTTAACATTTTTGTCATAATTTCAGTTATCATAATTTTGACTTTTTGTCATAATTTCTACTTTATAATTTCAACATTTTGTCATAATGTTAATTTAGTAACATAATTTTGACTTTTTGTCATAACTTCTACTTTATCTCATAATTTCGAATTTTGTATGTCAATTTCAACTTTTAAAGTCATAATTTCACTTTGTCATAATTTCAGTTTAGCATGCCATAATTTAGATTTTTGTCATAATTTCTACTTTATAATTTAAACTTTTTGTGTCATAATTTCAATTTAGTGTCATAATTTTGACTTTTTGGTCATAATTTCTAGTATCTCATCATGTCAATTTTTTAAGTCATAATTTCTACTTTATCTCATAATTTCAACTTGTTCTGTCCTAATTTGGATTTTTGGTCATAATTTCTACTTTATCTCGTAATTTTGATTTTGTATGTCGATTTCAACTTTTAAAGTCATAATTTCTGACTTTTTTTTTTTTCTTACATGGCAGAAATAGTCTTCCAAAGGGATCAGAAATTATTGTCCACTAAGTAAAAGAACTCAGGTTGATATTCAGAAAAAAATATGAACTTGCACTGAAAATGTCAAGCACAAATCCCAGATCCAAAGCCCAGGAACATACTCTGTGCAAATACGTGAGTGTAAGCTCTGTATTTGCATAGTTTCTGCTCTTTTGAAATGTCCTCTGTTCCCAGCTGACTTGCAGTGCTCCAGCAGTCCTCCAGGCCAGCAGGAGGCGGCAGTGTGTGTGTCTCAGCTTGGCTTTGCTGGCTCTTATATTTAATTGTCTTCTCTTCTCCTCCCTTCTCGTGGCACCCAGGCGCGGCTCCCCTCCTCTTCATCCACCCTAAGCATTGCTGAGGTATTCCTGCATGCGTCTTGGGCCGCGTCACCATGGCAACAGCTCTCCTCCACCTCGACGTGTTGCCATGCGACATGTTTCTTCCTGCCTGCAATGAATGTTGCTTCCTGCTCTGCTTGAAACCCTTCCTGTCTTGTCATGCATGCTTTTCTCAAGTGCACAAATGACTGACAGTCATTTTTGTGACAAATTTAGATGTGTGTCTTGGATATTATTTCGTTTTTGAAGTGGTTTTGACTTCATTGGTTTATCCATCAGCATAATCATATCAGAGTTTTTCTTTTTAAAATGTTAGAACTTGCATTTCTATATGTTTTCTCATCCATAAAACACTTTAATGTATGATTGACCAGAGGGGTTGTTCTTACTAGTGGCCGACTCGTACAGTATATTGACCAGGCCAGTTGATTAATAATAATTGAAGATAATATTTGGCTATTTTGAGATTACCATAAATAAAACAAAGATTTGTCTATAGTAAGTTTTAAATGTTATTTATATATCTGCAATAAATCGGCCATCTTTGTCAGTCGACCACTAGTTATTACCTCACATGCAATGCAGTTATATGAGCTAAACTCTCTTTTAATCTCTCACTCAGCTGCATTTTACACATTTTAGGAACCACTTTTTCCTCTCTGCTTGATCTAAAGACTTTAAAATATGGGTCACACTTTATTTTAAGGCCCATTTCTCGCTATTAACAAACCATTAACTACGGCTTTTGCCTTACTGCTAATTTGCTTCTTATTAATAGTTAGTGTGGTATTTGTTAAGTTTAGGTATTGGGTAGGATTAGGGATGTAGAATATGGTAATGCAGAATATTTGCTTTATAATACTAATAAGCAGACAATATTTTAATAATAGGCATGCTAATAAGCAACTAGTTAATAGTGAGAATTAGTCCCTATACTAAAGTGTTTACATGTTTTAATAAAATATGTTTTAATCAATAATCCATCCATACATATACCATAAATTAGAAGCTTGTATACTGTATTGGGATGTGATCCAAAAAAAGTTAATTTATTTCTAGTAACACGTGGATTATATTTTTTATTAAAAACCAAAAAAATTTATTTTATTTTATTTATTTAGTTGTTTATTTAGCAGGGGCAATGCAGAATAACAGGCTTCTAGCCAACGGCTAATTTGCAGCCCCAGTCCCTGATTAGGCTTTTGAAATACTATTTATTTATTTTATTTTTTTTAATTACAAGTACAGTAAACGTAACAAAAATCTAAGACTGTGTACAACCATCAATGTTCACAAACCTGTTTTTGTTTGAACCCATTTTTAATATTCCTTAGAAAACATTTCAACTCTGTTTGCATTTTCAGATCAACTGGCAAACTGTTCCAGAGCAGTGTCCCTTTAACTGAAAACGTAGATTGAGCAAATTTACTTTTTCCTCTTAGGCACTATACAGTTCTGTGTTGTTCAATCCACCTCTTGGAGAGATCCCTCTACTCTGTTTTACTATTAATTGGCATATAATATCTGGAGCAAGCTTACTGACACATTTAAAAACCATTTTAATAAGAGACAAATTCATAAAATTTGCAAAAACCTAAGCAAACTGTATTTTTGTCATTTTAAAATGATGCCATCTGATTGATTTCTTGTCTAAATTTTTTAAGGTTTGTTTATATAGGGATCTAACAGGTTTAATAGACCTGACTCCAGACAATCATGCAATAAGACATACTGCATGTGAAAAGACCATTGCATGCAGATATAACTTAGCTTCTTTAAGTGATAAATACGGTCTGATTATATAAAAGCAATTCAGGTTTGTTCTGATGGTTTTACAAAGCCTATTTACATGCACATCGAATTTTAATTGAGAAATAACACCTAAATATTTAAAATCACTAACTCTTTCTATTGCCTTTTGGTCGGTCATGATTGTAAAACCACTAATTTCTTTCCTTCTGATTGAGAAACACATTGAAAATCATTGAGTTCTTTTGCAACCATTGAGAAACACCAGTCATTTCATTTGTTTATATATCTATATATATTATATTATATATTAGTGTGGAGTCTGATACATAAATAACTGTGTCATCTGCATATAACTGACATTTAGTTTCCTTACAACAATTTGGTAGATCATTAATGTATAAGGAAAACAACAGAGGACCTAAAATTGACCCTTGAGGAAGACCCATCTCACAGATTGTACTGCTCTGATGAAATATTGTTTTAGAGACAAATAAACACATTTATAATCATATTCATCTGTTTTATAGCTTCTATTCGGTCAGTTTGTGGTGTTTTTTTTAGTTGCTTGTAAGTAGCTTGACTGTAGCTGTATTAGGTTCAATAGCTTATACCTTGACAAACTACAGTTTCCTAAAACTTTAGTAGCCCTAATAAGTCAAATTGCTTCGAGAAGCTTGATTTGAGGGTTGTTCACTTTGAATGTGATTTCTCCAGCTCCATGATTTCTTTTCTCTTGGTTTGTTCCTGATCACTCATGATTTACAGCATTAGATCAGTTGAGTTGCTTTGAATGCGGGTGAGTTTTCATTTTGCTCAGCTGCTCATATTTTCCATTGTACACATCACAGCAGTGTGTTTCATTACTGTGTTTTGCTGGAGAGAGTTGTGTGTGTGTTTTCATGTAGCGCATGCTTATAAATGTGTTTGACTGAATGCGGATAGATTGTGGATCTGTGCCTGTTGGAGAGGTGTGTGTGGGTGTGTGTGTGTTCCGGGGGAGTGACTGTCCTGTGGCTTCCTCCAGGCGTCGCGGCGAGAGTTCAGAGCACACCTGGATGAGGTCATCACACTCAAGTCAAGGTACTCTACCTTGGACCAGGTAAAGAGCTCATCTTCAATCATAGTTTGAGACTAATTCAGCCTGTAAACATGACTCTAGTGCCGACAGCTACTGAAGCAGCTCAAATACAGGAAAAATCAGTTTAGCCAAACCACCATGTGGTTAGCATAATTTCTTTAAGCATATAAACTTACTAATTTCCACCCCAAAAAATTAAGTTTCTAATTATTAACCTATAAAAATTGGTGTAGAATTTAGAAATTGTGAGTATATTTCACAAACAGTTACAAAGAAATTACAAGTAACACGTTCAAATGTGAAATTTTAAAGTTTTTTAAATGTTTTTTTTTTTCTTGTAAAACATACTACAATAATGTTGATTAACAACTTCAAAAATATTTTTTTGACAGTGCTGGTATTAGAAACCGGTATGTACAAGCAAAAATTTTGTAAAAATAAAATATTTGGTTTGCTGTTTTACCACCCCATACAACAAAATAAAATATTTTTTAAAATATTTGGATCAACACCTTTCATCAAAGTTGTCCTAAAACCAAAACAATACCCGTTCTTGTCTTAGAACAACTCTGATTTGTCTTTCTACAATCAAAAGTTCACATTGAAATCAGTGTTGTTTAGTATGACAACCTCAACATTTTATGTTCTATTTGCTGACATTTTAATCCAAAGCGACTTACAACCAAAATGATTTTTCTCACCTTCACCTCCATTTTTTTGTTTTACTCGCGTGTGATGTTGTTTGTGTCGAGGATTTAACAGTGTGTTTGCATAAGTATGTTTGTTATATGTGTGCTGGAGTTATTTTAGTATCAATGATATAGTAGTTTTTGTAATATTTTGAATTAGATTTTATTTGTATATTTTCTGTTTTCACTTTCATTTTAGTTAAAGCTATAGTACATTTGTTGTGCTTTTGTCAGTTTTATTTTTTTAATATGTCTATATAATTTTAATAATTTTTTTTATTAGTTTTAATTTATTTTAGTTATTTTAGTGCTTCAAATTAGTGAGAAATGCTAATATTTTATTTCATAAGTAACAGTAATGTATTTTTTTAATGGTTTTAGTTTTAGATGACTATAATAATCCTGACTTCAATGAAAAACACATCCCTGTTCCAAAGTTCCAGCAGTATGTCCAGATTCTAGAACCATCACTAATACCACTAACCCACACACACTCCACTTTCAGTACATATACTCTGAAAAATAAAGGGTGTTTTCACAGTGATGCCATGAACCATTATTTGTTCCCCAAAGAACATTTCTTAAAAGAACCATTTTTTAAATCGGAACAACTGTTCTGTAAAGAACCTTTTGTGGAATGGTAAGATTGCTCGGATGTTCAAGATTCTTCATGGAACCATCAATGCCAATAGGGAACCTAGATTTTTAAGAGTGATTAATGGGCATTAAGGATTTATGTTTTTGTGAATATCTATATTCATTCCACTTCCATCCACCAAATAAGGATGTCAAGAACAGTGAATTCCATTAACTCCAATTAATTCCATTAACATTCAAATTAATTCCAACTTCTGAAGTTATGAAATTAATTTTCAAGAATAAGACCAAAAAGTTAAAGATTTTTAAACACCTGAAACCAAAATGCTCTTTTTTTTTCAATTACTGATCGCTCAAAAACACCATGAGCTGAAAGATGATTTATTAGCTATCATGTGACGTCACAAAAAGTATAAATCATCTTCTTGGCGAATTCTTGTAAACCCATTGCAAATTAGGTCAGTATTGTATTAATTAGCCCACATCTAGGATATTTAACGAGGGAATTGTTTGATGAACTGATATCCCAGTGCTTTTACGGTTGTTGTAATGAAAGTCTTATTTAGTGTGATTTAATTACTAGTTTCATTTTAAAATGATAGTTATGATAGAGATGTCATAATTGGTCTGTATGAAGGTGTGTGTGTGTGTGTGTGTGTGTGTGTGTGTGTGTGAGAGAGAGAGAGAGAGAGATAACATCCTTCTCTCTGCTTATAGTGTCCGTCAGTTGATCTCTGATGCATCAGTTTCTCTGTTGTATCTTCCTCTGAGTTCACTTTAAAGTCAACATGAAATCAAAATGGACTCTATTTACAACTTAAAACATGTTACTGCAATTGCAGTTATTAAAGTAGATGGTGCATGATGTTGACTTTAAACTGTTTTTGTCTGACTGGCTATATAGTTATCTATAAAGCATTACTTTAAAGGAATATTTCACCCAAAAATGAAGATTTGCTGACAATATATTTACTCTTAGGTTATTCAATTTGTAGATAAGTTAGTTTCTTCATCAGATTTGGAAAAGTTTAGCATTTGTTCACCAATGACTCCTCTGCAGTGAATGGGTGCCGTCAGAATGAGAGTCCAAACAGCTGATGAAAACATCACAATAATCCACACCACTCCAGTCCAGTGGTGAAGTCTACGTGATACGCAGGTATATGCCATATACCCACTAGGAAAGGTCAAGTATTTCCATATACCCACTTAAAAAAGCGTGAGGATACGTAACAACATCATTTTGTAACAGAACTTTCACACGTTTATTCATAAATTTACCTCATCGGTGTTGCGAAGCACCGATTTTCTGAAAATCACGCAGTGTTTCTTGACCAGTGCTGAACTGAATGTGAATCACTGAGGGAGATATGAAACGAAAGCAAACTCAAGCTACACTCGTTCTGTGTTTTCGTAAGCATGCCCCTGATGACACGAATCGCTTGAATGTTTTAATTGGCAAAACGTGCAAATGATTACGTTTCGTGAGGACGCACCAGTGGCCCCATCGGAGCAGTGACAGATCTGTCTTTCACCCTGGCCTCTGGACATCAGATAGTCTCTACCTGACCTGGTCATGATCAAATATGTTAGCTTTGCTTGGCAGCATAAAGGAAATGTATGCAATTATTTGTAAATTAAACTGACTGAAAACAAAAGTAAATGAGGGGAGTTGAAAGATTTCTTATTCTGTGGCTTCCTCTAGCCTTTCTAAAGCCAACATAACTAGCTAATAACTTAAGTTCTGTTATTTTGGTGGTGGATCAGTGAATGCGGGAGAATGGGAGAGATAACACAAATATGTGTGTCTTTGTACAGCAGTTAAACTAAATACAATGTTTACATCTCCTTGTTTCAGATGATGACAGAGATGTGAACTCCTGACCAGCCTTGTGGACTGAAAGTCAGGCTAGGGAATTGAAAAACAGGCACTCTTAAATTAAATGTGCATTGAAAATTGACAGCTGATAAAACCTGTGCTCCAGGGAGCATATTCTTAAGATAAATGTAACTGGCTGAGTTAAATGATACACTAAACCGTAGAAACAAACGTGTTGCTTATAATAAATTGACATGTTGATATCACATATGCAGTCTTTCAGAATGCTCTCAGTTACACACTGTAGATGCATATTGCATGAATTAGTGAGTGTGGTGGTGCTTATGGGGTGTCGCTTTGGGACTGTTTGAGTATGAGGCTGGGAGGGGAAAGTCAGAGTATACCCACACAACAAAAAACTAGACTACACCACTATCCAGTCCATCAGTTGACATCTTGTGAAGCAAAAAAAACAAATCCATCATGTAGACATTTTTACCCATTGCTTCCGGCTAAAATATTAATCCATAATAACGCTTCCTACTCAGATCTGCACAGATCAAGCACCGTTTACGAGCCAAAACAGTCCAAAACAGCTCTAAACAATTGTGTGGGTGGATTTTGAAGTGAGAGACAACAGGAGATGGACTTTTTTTTTACTGGAGAAAGCATTATTATGGACTCAGAAGCAAGGGTTTGAAAGTAAAAATGTCTTAATGATGGATTTGTTTCTTACAAACACGTAGCTTTTGGCTTCTCAAGATGTTATCTGATGGACTGGAGTGGTGTGGATTATTGTGATGTTTTTATCAGCTGTTTGGACTCTAATTCTGACGGCACCCATTCACTGCAGAGCATCCATTGGTGAGCAAGTGATGGAATGCTGCATTTATCCACATCTGATGAAGGAACAGTCTCCTCTGTATCTTGGATGGTGTGCGCATGAGGACATTTTCAGCTAATTTTCATTTTTGGGGGAACTATTCCTTAAAGGTGTCTGTGTGTGTGTTATTAATATTTTAACTTGTTATATTCTTGGTGATTTAAATGTAATTGCAAATTAAATGTTCTCTTACAACCTCTAGTTCTTATGACACCTGAAAGTTTTCTCTCTGTCTGACTGTCGCTGTATCTTTGAGTTGCCTGTCGTTCTGTTGGACTGTTTCTTCTGTTGCTTGTAACTGATGGACTGATGACTTTATCTCCGTAAGCTCCAGTGTAGGTTGGAGGTGCTTAAAGATGATCGCCGTGGCCATAGGACCTTCAGTTCTCGAGTAACTATCCCAGAACCATCAGCCCTTCACATGCCAAACTCTCTCTTTGTCTTCTTATTTGCTTTTATGTCTTTCTTTTAGCATCTTATTTTGCTTTTTGTATATTTTGAATATGATACATGATTTAATTATATGTATGAATATTTCATTTCAAGACTAGGATACTTAAATGTGTAAAGAACTGAACTGTATTTTAAAATGTTTTACCTTTTTAAGTAATTGTTGCTGCCAACTTTTGTCATTCTTTTGATATTGTGATTTCTAAAATTGACATTGTATGAGTGGAGTATAAAACTGTATTATTTCATTTTTTAAATCAATGCAAGTAATGCAATGCAAGGCTTTTTTGTAGAATTTGAACTATTAATCAAACTACATACAATACGCTCACAAATATTTTGACCTAAATTAAAGATTTGTGTATTTAAATTGCATGGAAATTTCCATCCTTTTATATTACACAGTTTTAAAACAAACTAACTAATAAGCTTGAAGGGATGCATAATAATTGTCAGTCATAGGTAAATGAAAATAGTTAGATTTCTGCACTCAAATAAATACATAAATGAGGTCTATATATTATTCACTATTTTATTTTATTTTATTTTACATAAATACAATTCAGTCATACATAAATGAAACTGTTAATATTGCTGGCATCAAATAAAATAGTAATAATAATAATAATTAATAATTTAAATAAATAAATAAATAAATAAAATAAGGAATCAGGTCACAGTTTTATTTTTAAATTTAAGTACATAAATACATTAAGTCATATACATAAATTAAACTGGTAAGATTTCTAAACTCAAAAAAGTCATAGTTTATTTCATTTATTATTTTATTTTAAGTAATCATATTTTCATACTATTAAATGTATTAAATTAAAAAGCATGAATGACTAGATGTGAAACAAGCAATATTCAATTAGTTAAAATTTATGAAACTAAATCAAACTGGATTTATCAATAAATAATGAATTAATAAAAAATATAAACCTGATTATTGTGTATTTAAAAAGCATTTAGTTAATTAGTACTATTACAGAAATCTCACCTGTTTGACTGACAAATACGTATTACATTTATTTTACTAAAACTGTCATCCAGATGGATGGAAAATTGTATATGCAATAATCAAATACATAAATCTCAGATCTTGATTTAAGCCTAAATATTTATTGAGTGTATTATCTGACATAAAAATGATTTTGGCATGAAAAGCCACCATGTTAGTAGCATAAAATGATGATTTTAGCCTAAAAAAGTGCTGGTTATTGAACCTGTGCAATGCAAAGAGTCTGATTAGAGAAATGAACCCCCTGTGTGTTTGTTTGTTCCTTGTTTCAGAAGGTTTTTGCTGACATCATCATCTCGTTTGATTTATTATTCCCTCGCTGCTCGCCGCGTTTTGCTCTTTCAGCTGTTCTGTGCGTCTCTATCTCATGTTTCATGAGCTCTGTGCTCTTCGGGGTCTCGCTCGTAATTGTCTTTCTCTCCTCCTTCACTTCTTCAGTTCTTCTCTCAGCTGTCTGCTGCTCCTCGGGCAGCAGTAGTTCCTCAGGAACATTTCGCTCCATCTCCCTCTCGCTGTAGTGCTCCAGAGAGTCTATTAGAGCTTTCCTGCCACTGATTATAGGGTGCTTTTCACAAGTACAGTCATCACAAACTACCACTCCAGTCCAGAAGGGTTGAGCACCACGCTGAGGTGACAGAGAGGACGACAGGAGAAGAGCAGCGTTATTAAGGACAGGATTTACAGATTTATATCATGGGAATAGAGTAGATTACCTTCAAATCAGATCAAGTTGAATGTTATGTTTTTGGTCTCTAATATTTCTTTCATTAGAGATTATGGAAAACAAACAGGTTTATCTATTTTTGGCCTGGTTTAGATCAGCTTGGACAGGTGAGAGGTCAATTAGATGGTATCACTGATACAATACTGTTTAAAAGTTTCAGATCGGTATGATTTTTTTTTTTTTTTTAAGAAATTAATCATTTTATTCAGCAAGGGTGCATTAGATTGATCAAAAGTGGCAGTAAATGTTTCAAAAGATGTCTATTTCAAATAAATGTCGTTCTTTTGAATTGACATAAGAAAAACAGTTTTTAACATTGATGATAATCAGAAATGTTTCTTGAGCAGCAAATCCGTATATTAGAATGATTTCTGAAGATCATATGACACTGAAGACTGGAGGAATGATGCTGGAAATACAGCTTTGATCACAGAAATAAATTAGATTTTAAATTACATTCAAATAGAAAATGGCTATTGTAATAATATTTCACAATTTTACTGATTTTACTGCATTTTTGATCAAATACATGCAGCCTTGGAGAGCAGAAGAGACTTTTTTCAAAAACATTAAATATCTTACCGACACCAAACTTTTGTACGAATCTCTGTCTGTTTCTCCTCATTACATCCCAGAATTCCCAGCTCCGTGTTTGTCTCTGCGTTTCATAATAATATGACAGCAGCATGACATTGCTTATTGTTTTCTGGGGTTTAGTAGCAAACATCTCATAAAAGCTCCATGAAAACACACACAAAATGAAATGGTAATAGTTTTTTTTTTCTTTCTTCCCTTGTTTTCTTTCATCAGGTGCAGTCACGATGCAGCAGCAAAGAAAACATCTTACGAGCAAGTGTGTTTCTTCATTAAATTACTTTTCTTGTGTTTGACCTGCGTATGATTATGAAACATTAATGTCTCTGTCTGAGTGCTTTTCCAGTCTCTGTCTGTATGACTTTTCAGTTTGGTCACTTGCATCACAAAACAGACTTTTAACAGAATAAAGTCTGGTGCATATTTTTTCTTCATGTGTGAACAAATTACTAGAATGTGTCTAAACCAATCAAGAGAAGCCAGCATCTAAACTCCACTAAATTCTTGTTTTGTACTGATTTATTTTTATTTTATTTTAGGTGATAAATATTCAGCACAGTGGAAACAAAGTAAAATAAAATAATTCTCTGCACTAAATGTTAATAGTAGTTAATAGAAATAGTATTTGCACCTCTGTGTATTTTAATACATTTTAAAACATATCATATTCAGTTAACTAAAACTATAAAAATGTTACTTGGAATACATAAAATTTTAACTGAAATAAAATAAAATAAATAGATACATTTTTATAATAATAAAAACTATATAGACATATTTGAAGAAAAAAAACACAACTAAAAACAAAAATGAATACAGAAAATATAAAAATAAAAACTAATTCAAAAGATTAATAAAATCTATTTTATCTCAATGATTCTAAAATTACATTAATTCACTGTATATAGTTATATTTATAAAAAATATTATGTAAAATAAACTTTTTGTATTTTATGTGATATTTATTATCATATAATTATATGACAAAAGCCTCTGTATATTGGCATCTCTAGATATCAGCATCAGACACAGAAAAAACCCACACCTATTGAACTTTACTTTTGTACTGTATTATCTGGATATATGAAGTGTTGAGGGTTGTGTGTGTGTGTGTGTGTGTGTGTGTGTGTGTGTGTGTGTGTGTGTGTGCACCTGGTATTCATCACGTCCTGGGGACCAAATGTCCCCACAAGGATAGTAATACCAGTAAATCTTAATCTTGTGGGGACATTTTTTGGTCCCCATGAGGAAACAAGCTTATAAATCATACAGCATAAAGTTTTTTGAAAATCTAAAAATGCAGCATGTTTCCTGTGAGGGCTAAGTTTAGGTGTAGGGTTGGTGTAGGGCAATAGCACATACAGATTGTACAGTATAAAAACCATTACGCCTATGGAGAGTCCCCATAAAACATGGAAACCCAACATGTGTGTGTGTGTGTGTGTGTGTGTGTGTGTGTGTAGGTCATAGTGCGGTGGACATCACCAAAGTGGCTCGGAGACACCGTATGTCTACATTCCCTCTCACCTCTATGGATAAAGCCTTCATCACTGTGCTGGAGATGACCGCAGTTCTGGGCACTGAGATCATTAACTACAGAGGTACAAACACATTCTGCATTGACTGTTTACCTTTCATGCTATCTTTCTTTTAATGATTTATTCCTTTTAAAGCATATTTTTGGATGCTGGAAGTGAACCCCAGTGTGTGAGATGTAGATCATGTCAGTGTGTGTTAATCTGCAGTGTTATTGATCCTTCTGTAATCTGATGAGAGCTTCTTATCTTCAAACCAAGTGTGTGTGTGTGTGTGTTTGTGTGTGTGTGTGTGTGCGTGCGTGCGTGTTTTTGTCACATATGAGGACACAAATTTGGATAATGACATGGGTATGACATACGTATTACAAGGAGAAGGTGTCCCCATAATTCAAAAGGCTTATAAGTAATACAGAATGAGTTTTTTTGAGAAAGTAAAAATGCACAAAGTTTCCTGTAAGGGGTAGGTTTAGGTGTAGAGCGATAGAAAATACGGTTTGTACTGTATAAAAACCATTACGCCTATGTCCCCATTTAGATAGCTAAGTAATCCTCTGTGTGTGTGTGTGTGTGTGTGTGTGCGCGCAGTTCCAGAGGAACATTTTATATCTCATTTATGTTTGTAGAATAGGAAGAATAAATGCAGATTATATATAAATGCAGATATAAATATGAAGTTTATTAACTTCATATTAGAGGTACCTGTTAAAATTCCACATGATAAATAAAAAAAATAAAATAAAACTAAAGCTTATTTCTGCCACGAAAAAAAAAAAAAAAAAACGTAATTGTTACTTTTTATCACATAAATCTGTTGTTGTTTTTTTCACAATTAATAAATTAATCAACTCTGTAACTGTGTAAGAAAAAAGACTGCATTGTAAAATGTCACAATTACCTTTTTTCCATAGAAGAAAAAAACAGAATTGAAAGAAGTTGTCATGATCGGCTGCAGAGATGAGGAAACAGTGTGCAAGTGAATAACAAAGTTTATTACTATAATGAAGTGAGACACCGACAGGGTTGAGGTAATGGAGTGACACAGGAACTGGATGGGCTATGCGGTGGAGTGGTGGTGAAGACAGGAACAGACGGTGACCGGGAAACTCCAGATACGAGACGAGGACACGATGACACCAACACGAACTCCGATCCACGACAGCAAACAGAACCACAGATGACGAGATGATGACGTGAAGACTGGAACACTGTAGCAGGAAGACATCAAGAACGATCTGACAGAGGAGAGGAAGGAGAGATGGGTATTTATGGCAGAGGAAATGGGCTACAGCTGGCGCAGATGACGAGGCACAGCTGAGGGAAGTGAGCTGATGATGGCTCGGCCACGCCCCCCACACTTACAGCACGCTCACACATGACAAACCACGGGACAAGGAGAGACCGTGGATGTGTGAACCGTGACAGTACCCCTCCCCTAAGAACGCCTCCTGGCGTTCCCAGGCTCCCCTACCTGTCGATTATAGTCATTAATCAGAGAGTGATCCAGTATGTCTCTCGCAGGTACCCAACTTCTCTCCTCCGGACCGTAACCCTCCCAGTCCACCAAGTACTGAAATCCGCGTCCCCTCCGTCTTGAGTCCAGTATGCGGTTTACCGAAAATGTGGGTTCCCCGTCTACGAGTCGCGGCGGGGGGGGAACCGGGGCTGGCGGATTAATGGGAGAATGAAACACGGGTTTAATTTTGGATACATGAAAGACGGGATGAATCCTCCTGTACACTGGAGGAAGGTTGAGGCGGACTGCCACCGGACTAATGATTTTGGTGACAGTGAACGGGCCAATGAATTTGGGAGCAAGTTTATTAGAAACGGAGCGGAGTGGAATGTTCCTAGTAGAAACATCGCAACACTCTCTCCAAATCTTGGTTGGCTCTCTCCGTTTGGCCATTGCTCTGGGGATGAAACCCGGAGGACAGACTAACAGTCGCTCCCAGTAATCTACAAAACTCTTGCCAAAATTTGGACACAAACTGGGGACCCCTGTCGGAAACCACGTCCATCGGGAGGCCATGTAAGCGAAAGACGTGGTCTACGACAGTTACCGCTGTCTCCTTGGCTGACGGTAATTTGGGCAAGGGAATGAAATGAGCTGCCTTCGAGAATCGGTCCACCACGGTCAAAACAACCGTGTTGCCCTGAGAGGGCGGGAGGGCGGTGACAAAATCTAGTGCGATGTGGGACCAGGGTCTCGAAGGCACCGGCAGCGGTTGGAGTAACCCATCTGGGGGTCGATTGGAAGTCTTACCAGTGGCACAAACCGAGCAAGCCAAAACAAAACTGTGAATGTCACGAGCCATGCGCGGCCACCAGAATCGTTGCTTGACCAGAAAGCCGGTGCGATTTACTCCTGGATGACAAGCCACGTTGGAACAATGCCCCCACTGGATAACGTCAGACCTTAATTCCTCCGGCACAAATAATCGATTCGGTGGGCAAGCGGGCGGAGGCATTACCCCTTCTAGGGCCGTCTTGACCCTCGATTCGACCTCCCATGTGAGTGAGGAGACGAAAAGCGTCTCGGGTAAAATGCACTCGGGAGTGGACGGGCGTTCGGAACTGTCAAAAATACGAGATAAGGAATCGGGTTTGATGTTTTTGGAACCCGGGCGGTACGAGAGAGAAAAATCAAAACGACCGAAAAAAAGTGCCCACCGAGCCTGCCTGGAGTTCAATCTTTTGGCAGTTCTGATATACTCAAGATTCTTATGGTCGGTCCAGACGATAAAGGGTACCCCTGACCCTTCCAACCAGTGACGCCATTCTTCCAACGCTAGCTTGACGGCCAACAACTCCCTGTTACCAATGTCGTAATTGCGTTCGGCTGGCGATAAACGATGGGATAAAAACGCGCAAGGATGCATCTTGTCGTCCGCGGAAGAGCGCTGGGAGAGAACTGCACCTACCCCCACCTCTGACGCATCGACCTCCACCACAAACTGACGTGAGGACTCAGGGGCTATGAGGATGGGAGCCGAAACAAAGCGGCCTTTGAGTTTGGTAAACGCAGCCTCAGCTGTGTTAGACCACCTGAACGTAGTTCTGGGGGAGGTCAAGGCGGTCAGAGACGCGGCTAGTTGGCTGAAATTGCGAATGAAACGCCGGTAGAAATTAGCGAAACCCAGAAACCTCTGTAGGGCCTTACGGGAATCTGGGCTTGGCCACTCCACCACAGCCTTGACTTTGTCAGGATCCATGCGCACTCCCTCGGACGACACAATGTACCCCAAAAATGGAACAGACTGTGTATGAAACGCGCATTTCTCCGCCTTGACAAAAAGCCCATTCTCTAGCAACCTCTGAAGCACTCGTCGGACGTGCTGCACATGTTCCTGGAGAGATGAAGAAAAAATCAATATGTCATCCAGGTAAACATATATGAACTGATCGACCATATCTCGCAGCACGTCGTTGACGAGTGCCTGGAAGACTGCTGGGGAGTTGGACAGCCCGAAGGGCATGACCAAGTATTCAAAGTGCCCCCTAGGGGTGTTAAAGGCAGTCTTCCACTCATCCCCCTTCCTGATGCGGACCAAATGATAGGCATTACGTAAGTCCAATTTCGTGAAGATGGCCGCTCCCTGCAACCTCTCGAAGGCTGAAGACATCAATGGCAACGGATAGGTATTCTTTACCGTGATGTTGTTCAGCCCTCGGTAATCAATGCAAGGCCGCAGGGATCCATCCTTCTTCCCCACAAAAAAGAACCCCGCCCCCGCTGGAGAGGAGGAAGGGCGAATGAACCCAGAAGCTAGAGAATCAGAAATATATTTCTCCATAGCCTCCCTTTCTGGGACAGAAAGCGAATATAATTTGCCCTTAGGCGGAGACATACCTGGTAGTAAATCTATTGCACAGTCGTAAGGACGATGCGGAGGAAGAGAAGCTGCCCGAGACTTACTGAACACCTCTCTCAGGTCCTGGTACTCCGCGGGCACGTTTGACAGATCCACTGCCTCCTCCTGAAACATAGAAACAGAGACTAACGGACAAGCAGACACAAGACAGGACTTATGACAACGATCGCTCCAGGCAGTGATGGTCCTATGATGCCAGTCAATCTTGGGGTTATGGGAAATGAGCCAGGGGTGGCCGAGCACGACGGGTGCCAGGGGAGAGTCCATGATAAAGAAGGGGATGGTTTCAGAATGGTTGCCTGATGTGATGAGTGTGACGGGTTCAGTGATCAAGGAAATAGTGGGTAGTTCTTGGCCGTTAAGGGCGTGAACAGAAATCATGTGAGTGAGGGGTCTTGTGGGAATGTTAAGTCTCTTGGCAAGTGAATAGTCCAGAAAATTCCCCTCAGCTCCTGAATCCAGTAAGGCCTGACAGTTGTGAGTGTGTGTAGCCCATCTCAGTCTCACCGGAAGGAGAGTAGATGATGTGGATGAGGTCTTCTTGGTGGAGATCCCACCCGACAGTAGCCTCATACTTACTGTCGGGCTTGGTCTTTTACTGGACACCCATCTCGTAGGTGTCCTGCCCCACCACAATACAGGCAAAGACCCAGGGATCTCCGTCTTTCCTTCTCCTCCCGGGAGAGCCGAGCCCGCCCTACCTGCATGGGTTCGGGATCGTAGTTGGGACTGACCGCGTCCCCGTCGTTGGTTCGGCGACTCTCAAACCCACCAGGGACTCGATTAGCCGTGGCGCGTAACTCCGCTCTAGTGAGCCGTGCGTCCACCCGGATGGCCAAGTCAATAAGTTTGTCGAGTGTGGTGGGGAGGTCCAGGATGTAGATCTCCCTGTGGACGCGGTCAGCCAACCCATGCAGGAACATGTCCCACTGCGCCTCCTCGTTCCAGCGACACTCCGCCGCCAGGGTGCGGAATTCGATGGAGTACTCAGAGACTGACCTCGCACCCTGACGGAGATCGGCGAGTATTCTGGCCGCCTCTCTTCCGGCGGCTGCGCGATCGAATACTCGCTTCATTTCCTCGGAGAGCACTTGGAACGAGGCACAGCATGGATCTTGATTCTCCCACACCGCCGTTCCCCAAAGTGCCGCTCTCCCAGTGAGCAGTGTTAGCACGAATGCCACCTTGCTCTGTTCGTTGCTGAAGGTCCGGGGCTGGAGCGCAAAATGCATAGAGCATCTAGTTAAGAAGGCTCTGCAGAAGTTTGACTCACCGGCGTATGACTCGGGAACAGGCAAGCGAGGTTCCACCTGGGTGAGGGACTCAGATGGCGTGGGAGGAGTTGGCGGCGTGGGTGGCGCAGTGGGAGCTCGTAGCTGTTGAAACTGTTGGGTGAGCTCGGACACCTGCGTCACTAGAGCCTGAATAATACGACCCGTGTTACTCAGGCTCGCCTCCTGACTGTTCATCCTGTCGATGCTCTGAGCAATGAAGTTCTCCAGAGATGTAGCTGAGACACTCGCTGCTTCCATTCCTTGGTCAGATCGTTCTGTCATGATCGGCTGCAGAGATGAGGAAACAGTGTGCAAGTGAATAACAAAGTTTATTACTATAATGAAGTGAGACACCGACAGGGTTGAGGTAATGGAGTGACACAGGAACTGGATGGGCTATGCGGTGGAGTGGTGGTGAAGACAGGAACAGACGGTGACCGGGAAACTCCAGATACGAGACGAGGACACGATGACACCAACACGAACTCCGATCCACGACAGCAAACAGAACCACAGATGACGAGATGATGACGTGAAGACTGGAACACTGTAGCAGGAAGACATCAAGAACGATCTGACAGAGGAGAGGAAGGAGAGATGGGTATTTATGGCAGAGGAAATGGGCTACAGCTGGCGCAGATGACGAGGCACAGCTGAGGGAAGTGAGCTGATGATGGCTCGGCCACGCCCCCCACACTTACAGCACGCTCACACATGACAAACCACGGGACAAGGAGAGACCGTGGATGTGTGAACCGTGACAGAAGTAAACTCTGAATTTCGAGAAAAAAAGACAGAATTGCTAAATGTAAACTTAGAATTATAACTCAACTATTATATTTATAACTCAGTTGTGAGATATAAACTTGCAATTATGTGAAAAAAGGCAGAATTGCAAGATGTTAGCTCAAAATAGTGAGAAAAAGTTGCAGTTACCTTTTTTTTTTAAATAATGATAATTCAGTGGTGAAAAATTCCTTGGCAGAAATAAGCTTCCATAGAAGCCAGCATCTAAAATGCACTAAATTCTTATTCTATAGATTCTTTATTTTTTATTATTAATCTATTTCTTTTTTTTGGTGGGGTGGGGGTGGGGGGGGGGTGGGGGGTAACATCATCCCTTATGTGATTTAAAAGGCCTATTATTTGGTAATAAACACATCTAATCTTTTTCTCTGGCATTGTTCTCGTAGACGGCATGGGTCGAGTTCTGGCTCAGGACGTTTATGCCAAAGACAACCTGCCTCCGTTCCCTGCCTCTGTTAAAGACGGCTACGCTGTAAGAGGTGAGAGCACGCATGACTCCACGATTACCCGGCATTCTGACAGACCTGGTTAACTCACGCTCTAGTGCTCGCGTCAGCGCTACATGTTGAAGCATTACTCACGTCTGCTAGAGAGCGACACTCCAAATGCCTCTCAGGGGATACATGCCAGATGCTTCATTCATTTCTTATGGACTTGGTGCTGGATGGGAGTTTCCTGCTTAAAAATGTCATAAGAACTTGCGCAGAGTAAACTTCAGCATTTGGGGATTTTGCATATTTGCATATTTATGAGCTCAGGAGTATTTACTGACAGTCTAACACATTTGTCTGATGTAGGCCACGTTTAAGGAAGATGTCCGGCTCTTCACAACATTAGGAAGATCCTAGCATTCAGTTGCTGTAAAATCAATACTGACCCTATTTTAGTTTCTTCATAAGCATTACAAACGTTCTTAGAACATATTTTGTTAGCTGGGAAACAGTAGTATGCTACAGTGTTGTCTCTGTGTCCTGACAGCGGCTGATGGCCCTGGTGACAGATATATTATGGGCGAGTCTCAGGCTGGAGAGCAGGTGAGAAAAGAAAAGATATCGTTTGAGAAATCCATCTTCAGATGTGAGGAAAGTGATCCATACGGACTGCTGTAACGTGTGTTTCCAGCCCACACACACCGTGATGCCGTGTCAGGTGATGCGGGTGACGACAGGCGCTCCTATTCCGTGCGGGGCCGACGCTGTGGTTCAAGTAGAAGACACCGAACTCCTGCGAGAGTCTGAAGACGTGAGTTACAGTTAGCTGATTCTTCAAAAAAACATAATCATACAATATTTCATCATTTTCATTTATCTATATATGCTATCGTTCTGGGGGCGGTAAGATTTTTTAAAATGTTTTTGAAAGTCACTTTTGTTGACCAAAGCTGCATTTATTTGATCCAAAATACAGTAAAAATTGTGAAATATTATTACATTTTAAAAAAGCTGTTTTCTATGTGAATATGTGTTCGAATATAATTTATTTCTGTGATCAAAGCTGAATTTTCAGCATCATTACTCCAGTCTTCAGTGTCACATGATCCTTCAGAAATCATTCTGATTTGCTGCTCAAGAAACATTTCTGATTATTATCAATGTTGAGTTGTGCTGGCCAATATTTTTGTGGAAACTGTGATCTGTTTTGTTTTTCAGGATTCTTTGATGAATATAAAGTTCAAAACAACAGCATTTATTTCAAATAGAAATCTCTTGTAACATTATAAATGTCTTTAGTGTCATTCAATTTAATGCACCCTTGATAGATAAAAGTATTAATTTCTTTCAGAAAAATCTAACTGCCCCACATTTCTGAGTAGTATGGAACTGTAACTGAGTGAAATAAATCTTTAATTGCTAAGGTTTATTGTGGTAATTTAAATGGGACCTATAATGCTCCTTTTTACAAGATGTAAAATAAATCTCTGATACCCCAGAGTCTGTATGTGAAGTTTTAGCTCAAAATGCTCAACAGATAATTTTTTATAGCCTCTTAAATTGCCACTTTTAGGGTTTGAGCCAAAACGCGCTGTATTTGAGTATGTTGCTTTAATGCAAATGAGCTGGTGCTCCCGGAGAAGAGGGCGGAGCTTCAAGAGCTCAAGACGATGGTAGCTTTAGCATCATTAGCCTTACAGAGTGCCAAGAAGCTCTTTCAGAAGGGCAATTTGGAAAACAAACGCGTGATACTTTGTCTGGAGCTGACGTTCGCGCACGAAGTGTTGGTATCGATCCCTACACGTATTGGGGACTTTACCGATTTTTTCCGGGACATTTCCTTAGACAATTAAACTTAACCACAGTGTCCTCAGCGGCTCAGATGGAGGGAGTCTATGGAGACTCCTATGTTCGTTAGTGCATCCCAAAACACAGCACTTGAAATGCCTCTTTGGCGCTGACATGTATATCTCCAGCAGCTACAGCAAGAAATCAGTAATGTCGGAGACGGACCACAGCTTCTCACTCAGGGCTGTGTCTATGCTTATAGGGCAGCGTCACAAATGAGCGGGACTTTTTCTCCTCGGTGACGTGAACAAAAAATCTGAAACTGCTTGTTTGGAGAGACTGTTTATGATTTTTTTAGATTATAAAAATTTAGACGGATTTTTTCCGTTATAGGCTGGTTGTTTTCACACAACTGTGTTCAGACACTTATAAAAATGATTTTTGTACAATAGGTCCTATAATAGGTCCCCTTTAAAGTTATGAATGCGTACTATATAATATTATAGCATTTATATTTTTAAATAGTATATAGGATTTTCATATAAAATAAATATTATATAATAAATAGATTTACTATATATTTTTTATTATTATTTATGTATATAAAATATTTATAATATAAGTATACAAATTTGCTGAAATGGAATACACTTATTTTATCAAATGTTTAGTCAAATTCTACCAACATTATTTGAAAAGTTTGAGGAAATGAATTGGTAGATACTGTTATTCACTGATGATGATAATCTGGAAATATTTCAGTCTGCCATGAATTACCAGCTCGGCTGTCAGTTATTATCTGTCTGTTCACTTCTCAGGGCACAGAAGAGCTTGAGGTGCGGATTCTGGTCCAGGCTCGTCCAGGTCAAGACATCAGGTGAGCGTCTGTGAGCAGTGTTGGGGGTAACGCATTACAAGTAACCGCGAGTTACGTAATAATATTACTTTTTTCAAGTAACTAGTAAAGTAACGCATTACTTTTTAATTTACTTTTGAGTTACTTTTTCAAAAAAGTATAACGCCAGTTACTTTTTTCCCATTTATTGACTGACAGCTCTCGTGTCCCATGTTGGGAGAAATCAGAAGTACAGAGGCGCTGTGAGAAAATGCTGTTACTGTAGCTCTAGACTAAACGTGAATGTGCATTAATTCATCTCACAAGCAAAAAAACAGATTTAGTATTCATCAAAATGAATTAAAACAGTGAAATGCAAACTCAGAATATGATGCAAAGCTGCAATAATTAAATATGTTAAATAACACAAATGTATCTAATCCCATTTTATCAACCAATGTCTTTGATCCATTTCAACCATACTAATAAGCAAAAATGACTAAGTAAAGTAACAATTGTGCTTCATTGTTTTTTTATTGCTGAAGAATGTTGAACTGGCTTCTGCTGAGTTATACTGTACAGACGTGAATTTCCTTTTCCTTCAGCCTGAGGTTCATTCATTACACTTTTTGGTGTGAAATGGCTTTTATATTTGCTATAAATAGAACTTATTGTATTAAAAACAATCAATCAAGCCCTGCTCATATTTAAAAAGTAACGCAAAAGTAACGTAACGCAAATTAGTTACTTTTTTAGGGAATAACGCAATATTGTAATGCATTACTTTTAAAAGTAGCTTTCTCCAACACTGTGTGTGAGCGTAAATCTCAGCATGACTGTGTGAGTCTGAAGGAGTCTGTCCTGTGTTCTGCTTCTGCAGGCCCATCGGTCATGACATTAAGCGTGGTGAATGCGTGCTGTCCAAAGGCACTCACATGGGCCCGTCTGAGATCGGCCTGCTGGCCACGGTGGGCGTCACAGAGGTGGAAGTGCAGAAGTTTCCAGTCGTGGCTGTGATGTCTACAGGCAACGAGGTGCCACTGCAACACACACTGCTCTTTAGATCTCCACTGTTTCTTCTACACAGCAATTAGATCTAATGTGGAGCCTCCAGCTTTCTCACACTGCAAAAAAATATTTTCTTACTCAGGATTTTTGTCTTGTTTCCAGTGCAAATATCTAAAAATTCTTAAATATAGATATATTTACCTGAGAAGGAAGTTTAAGTCTGAATTTTTTTTTTTTTTTGAGTTTATGATTAAAATAAGAACACTTTCAGTCCATAGGGTCTGAAAAATAATCTTGTTTTCCCTTTTAATTCAGCTTATTTTTCTTACCACACTGATAGATGTTTTCTTCTTTTTTAAGCAGAAACTCCCTAATTTTGGGATATTTTTTTAGAAAATAATATTTTAGTGAATTGGAAGTCATACCACCTCAAGAAAACAGTGGATCATTCAACTCATTTCTTTCTTTCTTTCTTTCTTTCTTTCTTTCTTTCTTTCTTTCTTTCTTTCTTTCCTTTTCTCTCTTCTGTTTTATGTTTCTAGTTTTGTAAAATAAAAATTATGTTTGTGATGTTATGTATACAGTATATATTTTGTTTCACACATTATATCTGAAAATAAGCCTATAAAAAGAAAACAATATCTAATAGATCTAATAGTCATAATACACTGCAAAAATCATTCTTAAATCAAGATACATTTGAGTAGCAAAATGGTTTAAAATATTAAGTCTTGATTTCTGAAAAATGTATCAAAGTTAACTGAGTTTTTGCTATAGAACAAGAAAAAAATGTCAGAAATAGGATCAGAAAAATAAAATTTAAAAAAAGCAAAAGAAAAAACAAGATTATTTTTCTGACCCCTTTGTCAGATTTTCTTTTATTTTCTTTTGTTTTGTTTTATTTTAAGCAAAAACTCAATTAATTTTGCTACATTTTTCAGAACACAAGACTTGTCACTTTGCTTCTCAAATAAATGTATCTTAATTTAAGAATATCTAGATATTTCTACTGGACAACAAGTCAAAATTACTAAGAAAATCGTTTGCAGATGATTTTCTTCTGTTCATTTCTCTCACATGTGTCTCCTTTAGAGTTTCAGAAGAGACCTCAAAAATGTCTCAAAATGAAGAAATCTCAACATCAACTCAAACATTTCTCATTAAATTTCCCCAAGATCAAATGAAGACGTTTATTGCTCTACACTCTCACTGACTCATTTGTGTCTGTTTTTAGTTGATGCATCAGTTAAACGTCTCTGAGAACTCCATTAAATGATAAATCACTGCTGGCAGGATGGGCTTTAAATAAAACATTTTTTGTTTAATCAGTGCTTTATGACTAGAGAAAACAGAGAAAGAGGCTTTCCCTTTTGCCAAAATGATGGGAAAGCTCCAACACCCATAATGCACTGATGGGTGACTGTTTGTGAGCAGGCATTAAAAAATATAAAAGTTCAATCTGTAGTTTTCACAAAAACCAGGAAGCTGTCAGAAGTTTGCTGGATCATCTGGTGGACTTTTGCTGACATGTTAGTGACATTGTAACAAAGCAGTGCTTAAAGTTATTCTTTAAGTCTTATACGTAATTCCTGAGCAGCAAGCTGTTGTGTTTTCAGCTGCTGAACCCAGAGGATGATTTACACCCCGGTAAGATCAGAGACTCGAACCGCTCGACGCTGCTGGCCACCATACAGGAGCACGGATACCCCACCATCAACCTGGGCATCGTGGGAGACAAGTGAGCAGCTTCCTGCCTTTAGACAGAAATATGAGGAATTGTGTGCAACATTTAGACTACATAAAAACGGAAAAAATCTCTCTTTTTTACCAATCAATTTCTGATTAATGAATGTTTTTGTCATATGTAGTTTTTTTGGGTTTTTTTTAAACCAAGCATATTGTATCAACAAGAGTACATATAACCAGGAAAATGGAAGAATTATACAGAAAAGCATTATACATGTCAAACAATTGCATAGTTAGTATTGTTTTTAGGTTTACATTTAAGGTCAATTTTAAATTGTTCAAGCAAAGGTTTTTTGGGTGTTTTTTCAACCCATTCGACTTGAATAATGAGCAAACATCAAACTTGCATCAAAGTTCAACTAGATTTTTATTATCATCAAATTAGAAACACCTTTACATCACATCAGCTTCAACAAAATTTTATTTTTGTAAACTTTTCAATTCTCTTTCCCCAAAAAGTGTGCATATTCCCAAAATAAATGACTAATGGAGACTCATTTCAGGGGCATTTTTACAAAAATCACAAGCATCTTCCACTCAAACTTAACTTAACTTGGTAAACTTGATGGAAATTCGGATATAAAACCTCCTTCTCTTTATTTATAATTTTACTCCAGCAAGCAAAATACATGTATCATTGCAACTAGGATTTAAAAAATATGTACCATGCAACCTAAATTCCTGAAGTGATTGTAAAGGAAAATCATTACAGTCTAACAGCCTCACAGAACTGCATGTAATATTGTTAAATGTTGCTTAACTTAAGTTCAGTTGACCAATTATAAACATGAATGAACGAATTCAATATAGTTGTATAAAACACCCTCCTTTTTATTAAGTTGCTTACAGTTATTGCATTTGATTTTGTTATCTTTAAGGCTATAAAGTATCATGTTTTTGTGCCATCGGTTGTCATGGTAACTGTTGCCCTGGTTTCCTGCAGCCCTGATGACCTGTTGAATGCTCTGAATGAGGGAATCAGCCGCGCTGATGTCATCATCACCTCAGGGGGCGTGTCCATGGGGGAGAAGGTACGAGAGCTCGTGCATGTGCTCTGTGTATTTAGTTTACAGCTTTTTAAAGACAAACATAACACTTCGAGTTTACTTAACTGCTTTATACTGATATCTAGTGGCTGGATGGCAGTAAGGCTGTCACATCAAAGAGATTTACTGCTAAAGAAACGAGGTGCCTAGTACTTTAAGAAGAGAATAGTGTGGGTTTTTTTGGTCCAAGTTTAGCAGATCATTAAGATCACTGTAAATGGATGTTTTAACAGGATTACCTGAAACAGGTGCTTGATATCGACCTTCATGCTCAGATACACTTTGGACGTGTCTTCATGAAACCAGGGTGAGTTTTTGAAGAAAAAACAGGTGACATCTGCGTGAAGACTGTACAAGTAATGCAGAATCAGGGTGTTTTCACGTCTGAAACCTCATTAAATGAACCAAACACTTGAATTTAAGGAAAGCTTTAAAAAAAAAAAAAACTCCAGAAAGCAGATTTGAATTTGAATCAGTTTAATCAATTTATTAAAATATATTTTATTAACATTATTTATTATTTATTCATATTTTAATATTTATTAAGCATTTATTTTACTATAATTTAAAATGTATATTTATTTTATTGAAATGAATAGAATAGAATAGAATAGAATAGAATAGAATAGAATAGAATACTGTTATCATATAATAGTCTTTATCCACTTTAATTGGAGCAAAATTGAATCTAAAAAACTTGAACCTTGGATATCAGTTCATTTAATCCATAGTATTAATTTTATTTTAAGCATGTATTTTATTAAAATGTTTTATTAATACTTATTTCATTTTAAATTAAATTTATTAAATTAAATCTATTTTAATACTATTCTATTTTTATCCACTTTAATTTGAATCGAATTTAAAAATGACAAAAAGCCAGCCTGGATGTCTGTCCATTTAATCCATACATTTTACTTTACTTTATTTTAAAATGTGTATTTATTTTATTTAAATGAATAGAATAATAGAATAGAATAGGTGTAATGCTAAAAATAAGCGTGTCCCACTTCAGATGACTTTAGAGTGTGAAAGCACCCTGATGTTGAGTGTCAGACGATGATGGGTTCACGCGGGTATTGAGCTCTGGTTTGTCTTCCGTTAGTCTCCCCACAACATTTGCCACTGTTGATATGGACGGGTCTCGAAAACTTATATTTGCTCTGCCAGGTAGGGACGGTGAGAGAGTTTATTGGTGTATTTTTTCAAAACACATACTAGTCTGTAATTTCAACACATAGATTGGGCTAGTTTTTCATGTATTAGTGAATGATCTGTGCGTTTGTGGCTCTCTGGTGATTCACAGGCAATCCTGTGTCAGCGGTCGTAACATGTAACCTCTTCGTCATTCCTGCCTTGAGGAAGATGCAGGGAATCTTAGATCCGCGACCCACCATAATAAAAGCCAGGGTAAGACCACCTTCAACCTTCAGCATTACATAGAATAAGGACCTTTATTTATAGAGCACTTCAAAAGTTTGGGGTCAGTAGGATTCTTTTCATTTATTTGATCAAAAATACAGTAAAATCACTAATATTGTGAAATATTATTACAATTTAAAATAACTGTATTCTATTTATAATATATAGTAATATGTAATTTATTCCCGTGATCAAAGCTGAATTTTCAGCATCATTACTTCAGTCTTCAGTGTCACATATTCCTTCAGATATCATTCTAATATACTGATTTGCTGCTCAAAAACAATATTTCTGTGTTGAAAACAGTCGTGCTGCCAAAATTGTCTGAGAAAACTGTGATACGTTTTATTTTCCAGGATTCTTTGTTGGATAGAAAGTTCAAAAGAGCAGCATTTGTGTGAAATATTATTTTTTTGTAACATTATAAATGTCTTTACTGTCACTTTTGTTCAATTTAATGCGTCCTTGCTGGATAAAAGTATTCATTTAAAAAATAAAAGAATATGTCAGTGCATAAACTTCAAAACATTAATTGCAAAATATTCAAATCTGTTGACAGCCTTAATAACAACATCTAAATTGTGCTTAATTGTTTCCAGTTGTCATGTGATGTGAAGCTGGATCCCCGTCCAGAGTATCACCGCTGTATTTTGACATGGCACCATCAGGAACCTCTGCCATGGGCACAGAGCACAGGTCACACATATATTATTGTTATTATTATATTATTATTAGAACTGACCTGCATTATTTTGCCTATACATTGCAAGTAAATCACATGCATATGAGACAAAATTGCATTTCACTTTTCAATTTTAGTACAGATATATTTTTTACTTTTTGTGTCCTATCACCACGTTTGTGCCTCTAAACTTTCTGAGTGAGCGTTTGACAGGAAACAATATATTAGCTCATTTATGAGTGTGTGAAAAGAGCCGTGTTGCATGCCATGTAGAATTGATGCGCTACATGTAAATTATATTCTTTCTTGATTTTTTCTTTTCAGAATGACAGTTTGTTTAGAATTATTCTTTGTTTTAGATTTATTGAACAATTGTGTAAGTGCCATCCCATAGCGTTTACCTTTGATTTCAGAAAATCAGCTTTAGTTTTTTATTATATTAATTTTATTAATATTTTGAATTTATTTTTATTTTTGTTTTTTATTTTAGTTAAAGTTTTGGTCATTTTGTTGTATAATTTTTTAGTTATTTTTGTTGTATAGTTTTTATTTTTATTTAAATTTTAGTTGTTTTTGTACATCAAGTTAAATTAAAAAGTAGAAATTATTATAATTTTAATATTTTCTTCAGTTAAAGTTTAAATTATTTCAAGTAACAAAAATGTTGTTTATGCTTTTAATTTAAACTATTTTCATGCATGGTTGCCGTGTTTTAATTGCTAACAACAAAATTTTACTAAACATGCTTGATTGCCTGTTGTTTCAAAAATATATATTATGTAAAGAAATGTGTCATTTCGTGAAGAGAAGCTGATTTGATTTGGGATGTATTTTTAAAAGAAATACATAAAATAATATTAAAATATATTATTGTTTAAATGTAGGCTATAATTTATTAGTGCTATGTATATAATGCCAATGTGTGCGTAGAGGATTGCTATACTCTGTTTTCTCTTCTTGTGGATATAGCAGGATGCACGTTGGTTCCTCTGACATTAGTGCTTTCTGGCTGAAGGCAGTATATGTGTCCCTGGAGCACAAAAGCAGTCATAAGTAGAACAGATATATTTGTAGCAATAGCCAACAATACATTGCATGGGTCGAAATTATCCATTTTTATTTTATGCCAAAAATCATTAGGATGTTAAGTAAAGATCATGTTCCATAAAGATATTTTTTAAATTTCCTACCATAAATATATCAAAACTTCATTTTTTATTAGTAATATTCATTGCTAAGCACTTCATTTGGACAACTTTAAATGTGATTTTCTCAATATTTAGATTTTTTTGCACCCTCAGATGCCAGATTTTCAAATAGTTGTATCTCAGCCAAATATTGTCCAAACCATACATCAATGGAAAGATTATTTATTCAGCCTCCGGATGATGTATTAATCTCAATTTTTAAAAAAATTACCCTTATGGCTGGTTTAGTGGTCCAGACTCCAGGGTCACATATTTTCAAGCTTTTCTCCGTCTCGTCTTCCTCCAGGGAACCAGGTTAGCAGCAGACTCATGAGCATGCGCAGCGCTAACGGACTCCTGATGCTACCTCCCAAAACCGAGCAATACGTGGAGCTGCACAAGGGCGAGGTGGTGGACGTCATGGTCATCGGCCGTCTATGATGCCACGGCCGCAGGACGATGGTTGGAGAGCGACGGGGTGGTTCACGGTGCATGTTCACATATCATTGACTGTAATATGCAACGGCACAGCTAGTTTTTATTGATTTGGATAACGCTGAAGTATAGTCAACATCTTGATCACAAAACTAGATACATATGAGAAAAAAATATTATTTCAAAGAAAGAAAAAATATACTTTTAAATGATAAAATCTAATTATAAAAAGAGATTAATTCTGTATTATTATTAATTATTATTATTGCATTTTTCTTCTCATTATTATTAATTATTATTATATTAAGGCAACTTTGTTCTTTTCATTGCAGTTGCTTTGTGTGTTCAATGCTAGATCTTATAGCTGTAGCATTTTAATAGAAACTGTAGGTGCCTGCCAGGAGAGAAAAAAAAAAAAAGAAGAACATTTTTTCCCCATTTTAACGCGAAAATAACTGAAAAATGAGCGCTTTTGTTTTCGGATGTGGGGAAGGGACTCGACAACTTGAAATCTGGACTCCGGAGGGTGGCACTTTTTGTCTTACGTGTCATTGATGTGACACTTTTACTTTTCCTCCCATTAGTACGCATCATTATGACATCACAAAGAGCTTTGCTTGTCGTTTATATCTCGTGAGTCTTGTTTGTGTGCGCAGTGCCAAACGCGTGGGTGCACAAAGGTCGTGCGCGGGGGGGGACACGGGCCTGGTCACCCAATCCCTGAAGCTTCCTTATAATCACATGACCTGGTGTAGCCCCGCCCCCGTCCCCCCAGGGGGCGGAGTCACATGTGAACGTTTTATTTGAATATACTTTAAAAAAGACGAGGAAAAAAAGAAACCACAGCTTATTTAAGTGCTGACTGCCTTTTTAATCAACTACACAAAAATGTACAGTAAAAAGCGAACAATTGAATTGTACAGAAAAATGTGACCAGCACTCCTGCGGAATATGACCAAGCAATGAGGAGACATTGAACAAATCTGTATAATAACATTTTCTGTAACGATAAGAACCTAATGAGAGAGAATACAATAATAAAATCCTTGATCATTATATAAAAATAGCATTGTGGAATTTTCTTGTAATAAAATGAATAAAAACATAATTCCTTAACGTGTGTGATTTTTTGTACACTTTATGACCATTCTCTGCAGTGTTTTGGACAGCTGATCTTTAATAGTTTATCTAGCAGTTTCATCATACATTTCAGATATTATTAGTCTGGAATCAAATCATTTTTCGAACAGTAACTTTGGTAATTGTGTTCAATGGCTGAGACTGATGGATATTGACAATTTGGGGGAAACAGTTGTTATAGAAATAAGATTTTTTAAATATTTACCTATTAAATAATATTAAATATAAAAATATATATTTAAACCACATATATATATATATATATACACACACAATACACACACTTTTTATTATTAACCTGATATGAATATATTTATCATTTTTTAATGTATATATTACAAACATATATATAAAAATTGTGTGTGTGTGTCTTAATTTTAATGTAAACTTTATAATTATATCATTATAGTATAACAAAATATTAATTTACAGTTTACAATAATAAATATGATTCATATATATCATATATATATATATATATATCATATTATTATAATATTACTAACATACTGTATATCATGCCATCTCAATTTGATGTTAGATAATTTATCTGAGATTTATTAACATATTTGGTTTATTTGCAAATTTATAGCCTGTATAGGCTATGAAATATAAATAAAAATGAAGATATGTTTAGTTGTAGAAACTATCAGACGGTCAGATGTTGGTCAGACTCGTGGTCTGTCGGGTTTAGAGCAGATTACTGAACTCATGAAGTCACCGCTCATCCACATTAGCCTCAGACACCTGAGCTGTGGACACTCACACGTCCACTGGACCTGAGTGAAAACACCACTGGAATCACTGTTTCTTCACCAGCAGTGGCTGAGAGAGACCTGCCACTCCATGCACACAGTGAGTAATGGCTTCAACAGGATAGACTCAGTAGTTTTGATTGTATTTATAATCATTGACTCTGATATGGTTGCTTTGCTTTTAGTTGATGTTGGCCTGCTGTATGTTAGTGTTTGGTCACAGAAAGGTCAAAGGTTCAAACCCCACAAGGGTTGATACATTAACTGTCCACACTGTGTTCATCTATCAGCTTTGCATTAAAAATGCATTGAAATTGAAGGGAAACTCAGCTGTGCAGCTCAGGAAGGACTAGAGGAAAACGTGCGAGAGCTTAGTAAGTTTATCTACATTAGTGGCTCTTAAGAGGTCGCAGGGGTCAATTACTGCTGTATTTATGGTCCAAACTATTACGGGGGGGTTAATAACCACATGCAATGAAGTGAAAAGCTAAAGTGAGCTGATCAGAATTCAATATTTCACTCAATCCCTCACAAAAATTAACAATAGTACCTTAAGTTTCTTTCAAAATACCATAGTTACTGACAGAAGCTGGCTTTCTGTCATTGTTATTATGACAGTTATTATCATGTTTGGACAGTTTTATAAACAATTTTCACAGAAATGGCTAGTAAAACATTTTTATTAAATATGAAATTTGAAAGTAGGAAAACTAAAATAGTAGCTACATACTCCAAAAATCATTGTTTTATTTATAAAACTGAAAAATAATTTTTCTCAGTGTGACAGTGGCGTTTTGTTCATATTTGTAAGGCATGTTCGGTAAGGTTGAAGTTATTTATAGGCTACTCTATTTGTAGATCAACTGTCCTTTAATTAGATGTGAAATAGTAAGAGATAATCTGTTAGTATTCATTTAGATATTGTGTTTTATGGGAGATATGAACAAAACAGATGTCCATGCAGCTTGTCTAAATCCTCTTGAATGTTTAAGGAATTAATTATCTTTCCCTGAAACCTGCTTGTAGCTCGATTTATGTGAGTCTGCAGGTCCTAGTGATTGTGTGTGTGTGTGTGTGTGTGTGTGTGTGTGTGTGTGAGTGATTCTGAAGTTACAGTTAACTAATCTCAGATAGACAGATGGTCGTCTTTCACTGCCACCTGTTACTAAACAGAGCTGAACGTCTGCGTGCGTGACTGCTGAAACCTGATTGGTTCCTTCAGAGGAAGTAGATTTAGCCATTAGATTTACACAAACGATTTATATATATAGATACAGTATATATATATATATATATATATATATATATAATTGCAATACAAATTACAGCATTTGTAGAAAGTGGCTTCTGTTTTGCTGGCATGTGTTTCAGGGAATCAGGAAATCATAACTGCATCAATGTCTCCTGCTCTCAACTCTTATGGTATATTGTAATTTACTGTATTGACCTTCACTTTAAAACAGCCATGTTAACGTTACACATGAACGGGGACATGATGGAGGACTCGGGTGAGAACGCTGAGATGGACATGGACAGTCCTGCCAAACTCATCGCTCAGTGCTGCAGTGACCAGACCAAGAAGATCCAAGATGATCCAGAAGAAGTGATGATGATGAAGGAGGAGGAAGAGGCTTGTGAACTGACTCAGGACATCGATCTGAACTTTTCCTCATGTCTCACATCGGCACAGAGCAGCACCGAGGTCATATTTGATGGGATGGATGTTGCAGAGGAAGCCAAGTCAACATCAGAGGAGAGGAATACAACAGGTGAGAGACAATTAAATGATGGATAAACTGAACAAGCATGATGTTTAGGGATGGGTTTTGATTAGTATAAAATAGCTGATACCACAATAATAAGCTGAAAGAAGAAAGAAATGAAAACTTTTACTAAGCAAGGATGCATTAAACTGATCAAAAGTGACCTTAAAGACATTTGTAATGTTATAAGATTTCAATTTCAAATAAATGCAAAGAATCCTGAAGAATGTTGGTTTCCACAAAAATATCCGGCAGCACAACTGTTTCAACATAATTTCTGAAGATCATGTGACACTGAATACTCCAGTAATGATGCTGAAAATACAGCTTTGATCACAGAAATAAATTGCATTTTAAAATATATTCAGATAGAAAACAGAATATATAACAGAATCTTTCAGAATATTACTGTTTTTAATGTATATTTAGCAAATAAATGGAGCTTTGATGAGCGTTTAGTATCAACATTTTCAAAAATGTGACTACGCCGCTTAAAATAAACAGCAGTGATGACTCGTGAAGAGAAGACTCTTAACCTCAGGTTCCTCAGGTTCCTCAGGAGGATTGTCCTTGTTAGAAGTGCACTTGTATCCCTTAACAAGATCATGTTTACTAGTGACAAATGTTGATATTTCACTTCACAAACTGGGCTGAAAGTGCAAATTGTGCAATGTTTGGGGCAAAAACAATGGTATAACATTATAAATACTGTGGTACAAAGCCTTGTAGGTGAATTGTGCACTTTTTGATATTAATAGAATAGTCTGCATAATTGTTTACAAATACTCATTCTTGTGTCATTCCAAATCCATAAATTGGTATTGTTTTAATAATCTAGTATTCCAGTAAAGTTGTCTTTACTCAGGTAGTTCAAGGAAGCTCAGAGAGCTGGTTGTTTTGTTGTTGTATTAGAGACTTTAAAGAAGCATTTGAGGTTTTACGAATCATTATTTAGTAATCAGACATGACTGGAAAAGTTATTTGTTAAAACGTGCATGGAAACCATTATCATAATTGTAAAAATTAAAAGATAATTTTTTTTTTGACTTGCATCTCCAATTTGATGTTACTTAAACATTTAAGGCAGCTTTTAAATCCGATGGAATTTTTCGAATGCAGCACTAATGTTTGTCTCTTGGTGTTGTCAGAGCTGGAGGACTTGCTGGACTCTCTGCAGCATCTGCAGCTGTGTCTGACGGATGCTGAGAGTCAGCAGGATGTCCAGCTGCTGCTGGAGCTGCTGCTGCAGTCAGACTTCCAGCAGGCGTTCATCACGCACCGCAGCGTGGCTCAGAGCATGAGACGCCTCTGTCCGCCATTCCCGCTCACCGCACACGCACTTCAGCTCAGAGACGAGGTACAGCTCTCAACACATTACCAGACCAACATTCAGATTCAGCTGCATAACTGACATGCTCAGAACAGAATAACACTTACAGAAGCCCAGCTAACAAAAATATATTCTAAAAACGTTTGCTAACGTTCTTATTTAGTTACCAAAACATTATTTCTGAAAGTTCTCTGAACATTCAAAACATTAATTTTTTTTAAACATTTTAAAAAATGTTTTGGCTTTTGTTTTGTTTTTTGTTATACAAAAGTTAAGGGAACATTTCGTGTTTTTTTGTTTGTTTGTTTGTTTGATTTTTGCAGATATTATAGGAACCTTACATTGGAATGTTCTGAAAAAAGTAACATTTTAAAAATGTTAGATGAACATCCAACTAAAACGTTACATTAAAAAATAAATTTCATGAATGATTTATACATAAAGCTGTTTTACTAACTAATTTTGAAAATATTTATTTAGGAAAATGTTATTTCTGAATGTTTTTTGGTTATGCAAACATTAAGAGAACATTTCTTTTATCAGATATTATGTAAACATTACTTTAGAATGTTCTCTGAATGTTCTGAAGCATGAAGTAACATTTAAAAAATATTAGACAAATGTTCAACTAAACATTTCATCAAATACATTAATGACTTATGAATAACCTTTTTTATGTCCAGGTTATATACAGTGGTGTGAAAAAGTGTTGGCCCCCTTCCTGATTTTTTATTTTTTTGCATATTTGTCACACTTTAATGTTTCAGATCATCAAACAAATTTAAATATTAATCAAAGATAACACAAGTAAACACAACATGCAGTTTTTAAATGAAGGGTTTTTTTATGAAGGGAAAACAAAAACCAAACCCACGTGGCCCTGTGTGAAAAAGTGTGAAAAAGTGTGAAAAAGTGCAATTTTCCGGGACCAACGTGCAGTGTGAAAGGGGCTAAAGTGAAGTAGACCAAAAGATCCTCAAAAGCTACACATCATGTTGAGATCCAAAGAAATTCAGGAACAAATGAGAAAGAAAGTAATTGAGATCTATCAGTCTGTAAAAGGTTATAAAGCCATTTCTAAAGCTTTGGGACTCCAGTGAACCACAGTGAGAGCCATTATCCACAAATGGAGAAAACATGGAACAGTGGTGAACCTTCCCAGGAGTGGCCGGACGACCAAAATTATCCCAAGAGCGCAGCGATGACTCATCCAAGAGGTCACAAAAGACCCCACAACAACATCTAAAGAACTGCAGGCCTCACTTGCCTCAGTTAAGGTCAGTGTTCATGACTCCACCATAAGAAAGAGACGGGGCAAAAATGGCCTGCATGGCAGAGTTCCAAGACGAAAACCGCTGCTGAGCAAAAAGAACATAAAGGCTCGTCTCAGTTTTGCCAGAAAACATCTTGATGATCCCCAAGACTTTTGGGAAAACACTCTGTGGACTGACGAGACAAAAGTTGAACTTTTTGGAAGGTGTGTGTCCCATTACATCTGGCGTAAAAGTAACACAGCATTTCAGAAAAAGAACATCATACCAACAGTAAAATATGGTGGTGGTAGTGTGATGGTCTGGGGCTGTTTTGCTGCTTCAGGACCTGGAAGACTTTAAAATATAATATTTATATATTATATTTTAAATATTATATATTGTTATTATATATTATATATTGATGAGGTTAGAGAACACCTGACAAGAGATCAGAGACCATTCCTTCAGCCAGAATCACTCCAGACCCTTCAGATTCCCAGCTCCACAACATCAAAAATACAGCAGTATATTTAATTGTACACATGGGGTACTTTTCATCCCTGTGTTCACCAAACCCATGAGTGTTTGCTGCTAAAAAAGCTAATTTTTTAGTTTCATCTGACCATAGAAGCCAGTCCCATTTGAAGTTCCAGTTGTGTCTGATAACTGAATATGCTGGAGATTGTTTTTGGATGAGCTAGGAGAATTTTTCTTGAAACCCTCCCAAACAATATGCGGTGATGTAGGTGCGGTTTGACAATTGTTTTTAAGGTTTTCTGACCCGAGACTGCAAACTTTTTTCCGCAATTCTCCAGCTGTGGTCCTTGGAGAGTCTTTAGCCACTCAAACTCTCCTTCTCTGAGTAACATTTTGTAATATTAAGTTATGCAAACATTATTTCTGAATGTTCTTATTTAAAAAAAAACATTCCATGAACAATATTTTTTATCAAATTGGAAATTGAAGGTCTAGTCAAACACATTTCTTTGTGTAGTATGATATTCCCTGCTCTGTTGCATACTGCACACTTGAAGGATGTCATTCAGCTATTCCATGCATGCTACAAACTTGCATACCATGCCCTGTATATTTCAGAAATAGTAAAATTAGCAAGTTATTATGCCATTTTTTACCTGCTTATTCAACTCTGAAGAATGCAATAGCATGCAACTCTGTATGCTTAAACGTAAATAATAAAATAAGCAATAATAAGCATACATATGTAAATCACTCACAAATATTAAGTAAAATAATCTTTTAATTAGTTATTGTTATCTCTGTATGCAAAGAATTATACACTATCATTGAAAAGTTTGGAATTGGTAGGATTTTTTTAAATGTTTTTGAAGAAAAGTCCCTTATGCTCACCAAAGCTGTATTTATTTGATCAAAAATACAGTAAAAACAGCAATATTGTGAAATATTACTCTTTAAATTATATATATATATATATATATATGTGAATCTGTTCTTTTTTGTGGTATTTGTAGTCATTGTACTTGAGCAAAGGCATCTGAAGTGCTTAATAAGGACGTGGTAATTGGTCGATCTGCCCTGCGCCAAAGCATGTAGCTGGATGAAGCTGGGTTTGTAATCCGTCATTGGCTTATGGACTGAGACAAGATACTAAAACAAGATCCTGGAGGCCAGAATGAGATTTGATGGATTATTACAGTCAATGTGTGTGTGTGTGTGTGTGTGTGCTGATTAGGTGTTTAATGCAATGCATTAAAGGTGTTAGCGAGCTGTTTCATTACATACTCAACGTGAAATAACATTCACAAGCCTTTTTATTTCTGTAATGTGATATTTCATTGGGAAACAGGATATTTCTCTAAAAAAAAAATTTATCCATTTGACTAGATGTTAGATACCAAATGGTTGTAGACGTTCCTTACACTAAGAAAATGTATTATGATTTATTAGTATGATTTGTTCACCCAAAAATGAAAATTTGCTGAAAATTTACTCACCCTCCAAGATGTAGATGAGTTTGTTTCTTCATTAGATTTGGAGAAATGTAGCATTACATCACTTGCTCAACAATGGATGCTCTGCAGTGAATGGGTGCCGTCAGAATGAGAGTCCAAACATCTGATAAAAACATCACAATAATCCACACCACTCCAGTCCACCAGTTAACATCTGGAGAAGTGAAAAGCTGCAAAACACATTCATCAAAATCCACCCACAGATGTGTTCAGAAAGGTTTTGGCTTGTAAACAGTGCTTGATCTGTGCAGATTTCTCTCCTGATTCAGACCAGAACACTTTTTTTTCACTGGAGGAAGCGTTATTATGGATTATGAACTCATATTTTAGCAAGAAGCAATGTTTTCAGTATAGAAGACATTATCTCAAGATATTAACTGATGGACTGGAGAGGTGTGGATTATGTTTTTATCAGCTGTTTGGACTCTCATTCTGATGGCACCCATTCACTGCAGATGATCCATTAGTGAACAGTTGATGCAATGCTACATTTTTCCAAATCTGCTTGGATGAAGAAAAAACTCATCTACGTCCTGGATGCCACATTTTCAGTAAATTCGCATTTTTGGGCATAAAATCTGTGTATAATATCCAAGGGAGAATTATTCGATTTTCATCAGGTTATTTTTAATGAGCAATAGTCATAGTGCTGATTGTCTAGATGTTGCTGTACAGGTCTAGATGAAGCTCTGCTCATCTGTGTTGTTGACTGCTGTTCTTGGTCTTCAGGTGGAGAGTGTTCTGCAGTCCAGCAAAGACACTGAAGCCACAGAACTCACAGGCCTGCTGACGTCACCACACCTGCAGGTAAATCACGAGGAATCAGTCTCACACAACATTGACTAAAGTTTGATTGGACAGACATCCTTTGACATCAGCAATAAGAAAATGGGAGTTTCTCCTCCCATTTAAAAGATAAGTGAAATGGCGTGAAAGTGAAAGTCAAAGCATCAAACCAGCTAACAGTGAACATACTAACAACTTTAACGTTTTTTAAAGGTTAAATAAATGTCAGGACAAAATGTTCTTAAAGTAATGTTTGTGGAATGTTCCTATTAATATTTGCTATACGTTGTCCTAATGTTGAGAGAAAATCTAAATTCCCATGATGTCCTTATTGTTATTTTTACTTGATGAACATTCTTATAATGTTGAGAAAACACGTTTTAAGAACAACATTCTCGGAGTGAACATTCTTTGATGAATGTTGTAAGATTTTTTTTGTAACATTTAAATAACATTATAATCTTGACAAGAAAACTGGGCATTTTAACATTCTTGGAATATTGAAAATAACTTTCAAAGTACATTATATTTTTGTATTAAAAAAAAATCAAGTTTGTAGAACATTGTACAAAACGTTTTGTAACCTTTAAATAATATTCAAATCATGAAAAGAAAACTGGACTTGCTTTAGAAACTTTTCAAAATAATGTTACCACAATGTTTTTATTACCTAAATTTACTACCTGGGAAATGATACTCTATAACTTTACATTTTCTGAATCTAAAAATTGATGCTGCCACCTAGAGTGCTAGGGTGTTGCTGTGCAGTTTCTAGAGTGTTCTTAGTGTTTTAAAATGTTGCTAGGCAGTTGCTAGGGTCTCCTGGGTGGTTGCAAACATTGCTAAGCTGCTGCAAGGGTGTTCTCTGTGTTTGATTGGGAGTTGCTTTGCAGTTTTTAAGGTGCAGTTTTTAAAGTGTTTTAAAATGTTGCTCTGTGGTTGCTATGGCATTCTGGGTGGTTGCAGTGGTGTTGGTAGTCTGTTGCTAGGTACTTGATAGGAGTTCTCTGTGTTTGACAGGGGGTTGATATGTGGTTGCTAGGGTGTTGCTATGCAGTTTCTAAAGTGTTCTCAGTGTTTTAAAATGTTGCTAGGCAGTTGCTAGAGTCTCCTGTGTGGTTGCAAGCATTGCTAGGCTGTTGCTAGGGTGCTCTCTGTGTTTTATAGGAAGTTGATAGGTGGTTGCTAGGGTGTTGTTATGCAGTTTCTAAAGTGTTCTAGGTGTTTTAGAATGTTGCTATGTGGTTGCTGTGGTGTTCTGCCTCATTGCAAGGGTGTTGCTAGGCTGTTGCCAGGTAGTTGCTATAGTGTGTTTTCTGTGTTCACTAAGGATTTTCTCCTCCCATTTAAAAGCTGCTAAGCCTTTTTTTTTTTTTAAGAAATATGCATGATGATATGGTTAGTTACAATTTATTGTTTGCATCGTTCTCTCTGCAACCACATCAGGCCACACCTGAACTAGTGAAGTAGATGCATAGCTGTTTGATCAAAGAATCGAGACCTGATTTGTTGTCTAACATATTCAGGCCCAAAACAAGGGCGTGAAAACAACCTCTCCGTGTGTCTATTTGTACACACCACAGGTTAGATCCAATTAACGGCCTTAGAAACAGATACCTGCCACAGAACGGGCCACGAGATGATAACCCTCCCCTCCTGCTGCATTCTGTCACCACACACAGCGGCTGTTAAAAACAGCACAGCTCTATTATTCTTCATACGGTATGAATGCATGAGGAGGTAAGAGGTGATATGATGACTGACAGCACTGTGGGAGATTATGGCGGATCAGGTTTATGTTCAGGTTACACTGTGCATCGCATTTGGCAAAAACTAGTGTTATTATTGCGAGGTACGAGATGCCTGTCACCTTCACTGAGATAAAGCGCCAATCCTGTGGCCGGGACAGAGTCTCGGGTTAAATGACATGGGCGGGAACTTGTTTGGGTGCTTCTGAGCTTAAAGATGTTTGACTGATTGCCTGTTTAAATGACATTTTCAAAGCATATGGTTATTTTTCGTAACTTGTTGCCAACATAATGCTAGGGCATTGTGAGTGGTTGCTAGGGTGTTGTTAAGTTGTTCTAAGTGTTTTAAAATGTTGCTAGGTCAAGTCAATAGTCAAGTCAATATTATTTGTATAGCGCTTTTAACAATGCAAATTGTGTCAACCTATAGTAGTTGCTGTGGTGTTCTGGGTTGTTAGGCAATTGCTAGGGTGTTCTCTGTGTTTGATATGGCGTTGATAGGTGGTGGCTAGGTTGTGGCTATGCAATGTCTTAGGTGTTCTAAGTGTTTTAAAATGTGGTGTAGTTGCTATGGTGTTCTAGGTGGTTGCAAGGGCATTGCTAGATTGTTGCTAGGTAGTTGTTAGGGTGATCTCTGTGTTTGATAGGGAGCTGATAGGTGGTTGCTAGGTTGTTGCGATGCATTGTCTAAGGCGTTCTAATTGTTTTAAAATGTTGTGGTGTTGTGGTGTAGTTGTTATGGTGTTCAGAATGAATGCAAGGGCATTACTAGTAGCTGCTATAGGGCATTTTCTGCATTTGCTAGGGAGTTGCTAGGGTGTTGCTATTTAGTCACTAAGGTGTTCTGAGTGGTATAGCATGTTGCAATGTGGTTGCTGTGGTGTTCAGGGTGGTTGTAAGGGTGTTGCTAGGTATTTGTTATAAGTTTTTGAAATTGTTGTTATGCAATTGCTATGGTGTTCAGGGTGGTTGGTTGCAAGGGTGTTGCTAGGTAGTTGCTATAGGGTGTTTCCTGTGTTTACTAAGGAGTTGCTGTGTGGTTCCAAGGATGTTGCTATGTAATTTGTTAAGGTGTCCTAAGTGTTTAAAAATGTTGCTATGCAATTGCTGTGGGGTTCTGGTCGATTATAAAATAGTTGCTAGGGTGTTTAGGGAGTTTGCTATGCAGTTGCTGAAGTGCTATGAGGGTTTTTGTTGCTGTGCAATTGCAGGGGTATTCTATTTGCTACGTGGTTTCTAGGGTATTGCTATGCGGATGCTAAAGTGTTCTGGCTGATTCCTTACTGGATCAAATCAAAAGAGTCGATGCTGACATCTCCATTCACCAGGATTGATGTTCATGGCTCTTCCTCAGGCCCTGATGGAAGTTCATGACTGTATTGCCGAGCAAGAATTGGATGTCGAAACTATTGAATCCGTGGACCAGGATGAAAAGACCACCAAACTGGTTTCCCTGGAGAAAACTCGTGACATGCCTCTGGTAAGTGTCTGTGTTATTCATCTACATAATACATAGTCTCTAAGGGCAGTACTGAATATGTCACTGCAGTTTCTGACAATGTGTTTGTTGTACCGCTACACCTTAACATTGTTTAGGGTGTGACCGTTCGGAACGAACATGACAGTGTAATAATCAGTCGGGTGGTGAGCGGCGGGACGGCTGAGAAAAGCAACCTGCTCAGTGAAGGAGATGAAATCCTGGAGATCAACGGCGTTCCAGTCCGTGGAAAAAGTGTTAATGATGTTCACAACATTCTGGTGAGATCCAGAAAGTCCTAAACTCTTTGAAACTTTCTTTACCAAAATCATTTGTTGACATAAGGTATACTAATGCTCAAAAAAAAAAAAAATTATCTCATGTTCATGAAGACTTTATTTATTGGATTTAAAATACAGTAAAAACAGTAATATTGTGAAATATTATTACAATGTAAAATAAATGTTTTCTATGTGAATATCTGTTAAAATGTAATTGATTGCTGTGATCAAAGCTGAATTTTCAGCGTCATTAGTCCAGTTTTCAGTGTGACATGTCCCTCCAGAAATCATTATAATATGCTGATTTGCTCAGGAAACATTTCTTGTTATTATCAATGTTGAAAACAGTTGTACTGCTTCATATCTTTTGTGTAAACCATGATGCATTTTATTTTTCAAGATGCTTTGATGATGATTTGCGTTGAATGTTCAGAAGAACAGCAGTTATTTGAAATCTTTTGTAACATCATAAATGTCTTTACTGTCACTTATGAACAATTTAATGCACCTTGGTAAATAAAAGTAGTATTTTTTTTCTTTCAAAAAAATAAAATTTGTTTAAATCTGTGTTCTTCTTGTTTGTCTCTAGTCCTGCATGCATGGGTCCCTCACGTTTCTCCTCATCCCAAACTCTCAAAACAGAATATCTCCTCACCGACCAACTGTGGTATGACTTCATCTGTAATTACTTCATTTTCATTCCTTCCTTTGAATGTGTGTTTCTAGGTTTGTCTTCAAACCCTAGTAGGCTTCTTACCACAATGCATTCTGGAATTGCCTTATGCATTAGTATACTTGTGAAAAATTTAAGATAGTTTATGAGGCTGACACCTTTGATAACTACTATTTTGAATAGATTACATGCTTGGTTGCAGCTCATTTTTGGCACAAAGCTTATACATGAGCTTTGTCCTCGTCTCATCGTTCTCTTTCTTTACAGATGCATGTGAAGGCAAACTTCAGCTATGACCCATCTGAGGACCTATATGTGCCATGCAGAGAGCTCGGCCTCGCATTTCATAAGGGAGACGTCCTACACGTCACCAGCCAGGATGACCCCAACTGGTGGCAGGCGTACCGGGACGGACATGAGGACCAGAAGCCCCTCGCTGGCCTTATACCTGGTTAGAGCAATAAGCAGAGTGCCTGCAGAGTTATAGGATAGAGACAGAAAAAAAATGCATGTAAATCCATTGAAAAAATTATTTAATGTTTCGCTGAATAGGGCGACATACAATGATATTCAACATGCATTTGCAAAGAATTTACACTTTTATTATATTTAAACCCTAATTCAATGATTATATTGTTATTTTATTATTATTTAAATATATTTTGTATGTTTTGAATTTGCTTTTTTTATATATAAGTTTTTCTAATTTTGTTGTGTGCTGTTCTTATTTTTATCTAATTAATAATTAATATTTATTTCAGTTTTGGTCAAAAGTCAGAAAAATATTGAGATATACTTTTGCCACTATTGCCCATGTCATTTTTTTTACACTGACTGTTTTGTGTTTTTCAGAGCAAATAATATAGTCTTTCCCTAGCTAGTAGTTGCATGTCTAGTACCATGGTAAGACAAGATCATCAGTGGTCATCATCTGTTGTGTTCTTTCAAGGGAAGAGCTTCCAACAGCACAGAGAAGCCATGAAGAAAACCATTACAGACAGAAATCAAGAGTATAAAGGTGAGCTGGACCACATCTGTCTGAAACTCACTCACTTCCTGCCAGAAAAAATACTTCTACACAAATACAAACTTTGAGCTTTCATCATCCTTAAAACACTTAAACGTTGCTGTTGATCTTACAAGTTTGGTGTCACTGATAATAGATCTTTCCTCAGGGAAACTTTGGTGTGCAAAGAAAAGCAAAAAGCAACGGAAAAAACTCTTTTTCAACCCTAGTAAGAATATCGGTGAGTATCTGCTGAATTCTCAAAAATGAAATCACCCTTGAACTAATTATTCCTGCTGTTATTGTGTTAGTCATCAGTTCTAGTGCAATGAAAATGCTGTGGGTGTTTGCCATGTTGTTGTTGTGCAGTTGCTAGGTGTTCTTTGTGGTGTGTTGCTATGCAGTTACTAGGGTGTTCTGAGTGGCTTTTTGTGTTGCTATGTGGTTGCTAAGGTGATCTGAGTGGCTACTAGTGTTGCTATGTGGTTGCTAGGTTGTTCTTAGTGGTTTCTAGTGTGTTGCTATGCAGTTGCTGGGGTGTTCTGGGTGGTTCTAGTGTCGCTTTGCAGTTGCTGGGGTGTTTTGATTTGCTCCTTGTGTTGCTATGGGGTTTCTAGGGTGTTCTGAGTGGCTCCTAACGTTGCTATGGAGTTGCTAGGGTGTTCTTAGTCATTTCTAGTGTGTTGCTATGCAGTTGCTGGGTGTTCTGAGGGGCTGCTAGTGATGCTATGTGGTTGCTAGGGTGTTCTTAGTGGCTTCTATGCAGTTGCTAGGGTGTTAGTAATTTCTAGTGTGTTGCTATATGGTTGCTGGGTGTTCTTCGTGGTTTCTAGTGTGTTACTGTGTGGTTGCTAGGGTGTTCTGAGTGGTAGTTTACTGGTGCAAATCCAAAAGATCCACTGTAATTCCCTGGCTATGGCTTGAGTGCAAGTATAGGGTTTTTTCAACTTGTGTTGATCAAACTTGAGTGAATTTGAATCAGCTAATGGGTTTGAGGTGTGAATAGTTTCAGGTGGGTGAAAGGCTGAAGATATAAGAGTCGTTAGCTAACTGACAGACGTTCATGGAGGGAGGTCTCTTCTCCTGCAAGATGGGCAATAACAAATAACAATGAAAGCGTTTCTCACACCCGAGTTGCAATTTGCATTTAAAAACAGAAAGCATGCTGAGAAGGAACACAGGTTTAGCTTTAGCTTTTGGGGTCCAGGGTTTACCTTTTGTCTCATGTTGTGAACATTGATTGTTTGGGAATTTCTCTGAAAACACATGTTGAGTTCAATAGCCCTGGTATAGACTAATGACATTTATATTTCGCAAAAACTCATCAGTAATGACTATATGTAATTGTTTAGAGCATTACACTGAGGATATCCTGACCTATGAGGAGGTGGCACTGTACCATCAGCCGCCTAACCGCAAGCGCCCCATCGCTCTGATTAGTCCACCCAACAGCGGACATGATGAACTGAGACAAAGACTGCTCTCTTTAGAGCCTGACCGATTCGCCGGTGCTGTTCCACGTAAGATTATGCTTTTTTACAACTTTGGCTTAAAGTTGCTTAACATGAAAGCCAAATTACAGGAGGAGGAACAATGGCTTGCTTCCAAAACCTAGTGAGCTGCATCGATATTAAAATTATGTCATAAGAGACTCATTATGTTGTAATGGTGTAAGATCATACTTATGTGGGCAGCTTTCCTAAGTTTTGGAACGGAACTAATAATTTAATTACTGAAGGAATAGTTTACCCAAAAATGAAAATTTGCTGAGTTTGTATCTTTATGGGAACAGATTTGGAGCAATTGCATCTCTTGCTCACCAATGGATCCTCTGCAGTGAATGGGTGCTGTCAGAATGAGAGTCTAAACAGTTGATAAAAACATTACAATAATCCACAAGTAATCCAAACAAACTCCTCTACATCTTGAATGGCCTGATTGTCAGCAAATTCTCATTTCTGGGTGAACAATTCCTTTAAGAAAAACTGGGTTGCATATACAGTCAGGAATTAAAGCATACAAACCGACATTTATTTATACACAACCTGCTGTTTTGTATTGCACTTAGATGTATTTCTGAACATGTTACAGACACCACACGAATCCCCCGTGCACATGAGGTCAACGGCAGGGAGTACAACTTTATATCACGACAGAGCTTTGAATCTGACCTGGCTGCAGGGAAGTTCCTCGAGTCGGGCGAGTTTGAACAGAACTTGTACGGCACAAACACTGATTCAGTCAGACAGGTTGTCAACTCAGGAAAAATCTGTTTGCTGTGTCTGCATCCCAGGGTAAGATACCCATAATGGAACATGCATGGAATTGGTTTGCAATATGTGAAATAAATAAAATAAAAAAAGCAAACTGAAAAGGTCAGTACAGTAATTAATAGGCAATGTGCAATTAAGAAATAACATGATCAGACATAACATGAAATAACAAAGGAAATTATATATTTGTTTATTAAAATGTTAAAATGCATAAAAAAAAAGCTGTGGAAATGTGATGAATACACAACTTCATTCTACAATTGTCACTTTTTTCTTATATGCAGCTGCAGCACTATAAAAAAAGAGCAGTTTTTTTTTTTTTTTTGCATTATCAAATCAAACAAAAAAGGCAAGGACCAAGAGTCAAAACAGCACTAAACAAGAGTGCACTGAAATAAATATTTTTACATTGAAAAAAATAGGTATTTTATATATTTGGTTCTTAAAATAAAAACAAATAAAAGGGTCTGCTTTTCACGTCGCATAACTGATGATCTCAGCCTGTCGTTCGCACGTCACTCAAGATTGTGTTCCAATCAGAGCCTGCGATAATCCCCACGTAGCGGTGATAGGCGGGGCTTGTGGAGACCGCTCTGAACCCTGTGAGCTTGCGCGCATGTTCTGCAGCGTTTAGTTTTCTTCATCTATTCTGCTCGAAATGGCATCGGCGGAGGATGTCGGAGCGAAGAGGCAAATGTTTTATGAAATCGAGTGCGTTATAGACGATTGCGATACTGAAGTTGGATACAAACCCCTGTCAGACAGCGACGAGCTCGACGATTCGGCGGAGGAGGAGGAACCACGGGAAGAAGAGTGAGTAATACGGCATGTGTAGCGTTTTTACCTGTTGTGGGGTAGAAAAATGATCCTTTTATTGCTTAATGCAGAATGCATTTCTTAAAACTAGATAGGAAAAACAGTGCATGCAAGACACCAAGCATAGTGTGGAAAATATTGTAAATAACTCCATATAATCAAAACTAATATATGAATCAGTTTAAAACATATCTATCTACAAAGAGAGAGAGAGACTGTTGCATTATTTATAAAACAAATTATCATCTGCGAAATGGGAAAAAATCCGAATGACGTCATCTTGCACTCAGGGGCGTATCCATATTTTTCTCCAATTAAATGTATAAGAATGTCCAGTCCTCTAAATATTGAACATTATTGTTAATGGCTGTGACATAAACTAAAGGCAATTAAATATTCTAAAAAAGGGACGTGCCTTGATGCACCCCATTCCAAACTGTTAAAAACTGCTATTCTTATACAGGCAACCATAAATAAATGGGAAAAGATGCAATGATCATCTGTGCCCAAGAAAGTCTATAATACATGGAGGAAGCAGTCAGATCCTCTAATAATTATAGAGTCTTCAAAAGGGTCTGACACTGGTAAAGCATCGTTGCTATGCAACAAAAACAGCAATCTGCAATGGGAACTGTGTGTATATGCTTTTAGCAAAAAAATAACCAGCTTTTAAAGGGGAAAGGTGCATCTTGCAGCCAAATGGTATGGTTATAGCATTAACCAGTCAAATTGTTTTCCAAAAAATAACCAAAAATTAGGAATGGTGCTATTGTGATATTTCACTGTAATATAAAAAAAATGGATGTTTAAGAAAAACAACTGTAAAATTACCGTCCTAATATTTATGGCTGTGTTAATTTTCAAATGTTTAGTTTGTCGGTACAACAGCAGGGAGCCTGTAAAGTTTCACTTTTGTATTCAACAGCCAGTTTATAAGCACTTCTCATTGAAAGTTTGGGAATATGGTTCTTAAATGCACATTATAAGCGTCCCAAACTCTGAGCAAATTTAGTGATGAGTTTATGTAGAGCAGCATTTACTGTGAACTGAGATGCTGAAAACCCTGTATCGTGAGCTAAATGAAAACAGTGCAGCGCTATGCAACATATTGAGCGGTTTGACCTGAATTAATATATATATTAATTAATAGACAGTAAAGAATAGCAGAGCAGTCTTGCAAGCACTGTAGTCAATGTATTGTTTGCATTTATGAAATAATTTTTTCCCCTGTGGTTTTTATGCTTTCCTTTGCAAGTGTAATAAATAACAATATTCTTTAATGTCTCTTTAATAAGTAGTTATTTTATGTACTCTTTAATGTGATTATAACAATTAAGTGTATTCATTATGTTACAGTATTGATTCTTCTGAAGAATGGGAGCCTCTCAGGCGCTCAAAACTAAAGAGGAACTCATCCTCCTCGCCTTCATCGTCTTTACCACGCCGGAGAGGACGGCCACCTAAAAATGCTTTGAAACCCTCCCCAACAGCACCAGCAATAGCCCGCACACCGAAAAGCACCCCAGCGATCTCCTCACCTCGGCGGAGAGGCAGACCGCCTAAAGACAAATCTAAAGCCAAGCTCTTTCCCAAACCCAGCCCGTATCCAACGATAGTGCCTAAACCCCCCCCTTATGCCACGCTGATCCCTAACTCCTCCATTAAATTCGGCCCTCATTCCACATCCACCTTTACACTTAGCTCTAATTTCACTCCTATAACCCTTACCAATGCCGCCTCCTCCATTAAACTGAACCCTAATTCTACACCCATACTCCTCTCTAATCCCGCTTCCACTTTTAAACTCAGCCCGAATTCCACAGCCGCGTCCCATCAAGCACCGATAGCCACGCTCATCTGTACACCAACATCAACAGGGCTTCTGTTAGACGGCGACACCAACGAGATCAGGGCAGTGAAGGAAGAGGAACCGTGGGAAGAGAAGTGAGTAAATGCATGAATAAAAGAATTTCCATTGATTTATTTATTTTTTTACATTTGGTTTACAGTGTAATGTATTGAAGCCTGTTTCTGCAAAAATATTGGAATTTATCTCAGAATTCTGACTTTTTTTCCTCATCATTTACATCTCGCAATTTCTTTTTTTCCCGCCTCAAAGTTTATATTTATACATTTGTGAGTTTGTTTCACAGTTTGTTCTTTTTTTCTCAGAACTGCGAGTTAAAAACTTGCAAATGTGAAATTGTGAGTTTATATGTTCTGAATATTATTCTGACAATTCTGAGAAAAAAAGTCATAGTTATGAGTTATAAACTCAGAATTGTAAGAAAATGTCTGAATTGTGAGATAAAAAGTTGCAGTTACCTGTCTTATTTAATTTTTGTGGCTTCCATAATAATGTGACCTGGACACATTTCAATCATTCGATTAATTTTCTGACTTTTTTTTTTTTTTTTTTTTTTTTTTTTTTTTTGAGAGATTCATATTTTATTAAGCAAGGACACAATTAATCAAAAGTGACTGTAAAAACATTTATAATGTTACAAAAGATTTAATTTTCAAATAAACATAAAATAATTGTATTACTTGAGTAGCATATCAGCATGATTTCTGAGGGATCATGTGACACTGAAGACTAGAGTTGCTGAAAAAGTCAGCTTTGATCAAAGCAATAATTCACCTTTTAAAATATATTTCAGTAGAAAACAGCTATTTTAAAATGTAATATTCACAATATCAATTTTTACTGAACAAATGCAACCTTTTTGATTGTTCTTTTAAAAACATTAAAAAACTCACCAACCCCAAACTTTTGAACTGTAGTGGAAATTGTGCAACATGCATGAATAATGAAGCATCTTTGGTTTGTGTTACAGTGTGGATGCTAGAGAAGAATGGCCTATTACACAAAAAGAGAGCCTAGAGCGTTCAGAATCACCAAATGCAAAGAGGCAACGACTCTCATCTCCGATCTCTCAATCCACAACACCTCCACGGACAGACAGACCCTCAAAAACTACCCTTAGTCCTCTGCCTGAACTTGCACTCATAGCCACTTCTGATCATGTGCCCACCTCTCAATGCACTCCCTCAACCATCGATGAACCATTGACCGCTATACACACATCTGATCCCAACCCTAATCCTGCACCCAGCAGGCCTCGGGCCGACATCAACAGTGACCTTGATGGTGACAGCGACGAGATCAGTGATTCGGGGAGGGAAGAGGAACTGTGGGAAGAAGAGTGAGTAAGGAAGTCTTGCATTTATTGTTCCTGTTTCTCTCTTATTTAAAAAAAAAAAAAAAACTTGACGATTTTTGAAAGGGTTATGTCAGTAATATTTCAAGATAGACACTTGGACTGAAGCTGCTTAGATTTACTTGATTATCCATACATCCTTTTTAGAAAAATCATGTTCAAATGTGAGTATCAAATATGATCATCAGGCTTTTGAGGAACATTTATTTGATTTTTTTTAAACACTCAGTCATCATTGTATTGGATTGTATTGTGTATATATTGTTCTCCACAATAAAAATGACAGAGCTTTGATCATAAAGCATTCCCATGAGTCATTAAAAAGTCTCAAAAATCTGAAATTTGATTAAAATGTCTTAAATATGTGTATTCTTTTCTGATAGGCATTACGTTTTAAGTTGAGTTTTAAGTATAGCAGTTTAGTGCAACTCAGTGTTGTTATTGTTTGTAGTTTTGTTTACACGCGTAACATTTTGAACGCTTCTGTTTAATTGAAATAATCTTAAAAAAATGATGTATTGTGATTTTGTGAGCTTGTTCTTTCATGTGCAAGAGTGCTTTTCCTAAATATTAGCACGACTGCAAATGTGATGTTGATTTAACAGTCCAATAAATACAATAAATTTAGTATATATTCAATGTATTTTTAATCAATTGTGAGAAAGGAAACTTTCCAAATGAAACCACAGCAGATAAGCAGAACAGTTGTGCATCTCTGAGCAACACAGCAGTGCTTTATTACTGAATTAATTGGTATTTTGAAGAAATCATTTTAATTATTAATTCACTCATAACGCAGTGACTTGCCACCATCTACTGCAGTTTTGCTTTTTATTTAAAGTGCTGGTACCTTTTAATTTCAATTAAATATTTAATAAAAACAGCCTCATAGCATTATATTTATGCAGTGAATGCCTTCAAAAACTTGCTCCGCAAAATGTCTGTAGTCCAATCAACAAAATCCTCGAACATATGGAAATATAATTTTTTGTCAGCATTGCACTGCTCTAACATACAGTATTAATTTTCATTTCTTTGTGTCCTAAAAAAAGGTCTTAAAAAGCCTTACATTTTACTTAAAAACGCGCAGCAACCCTGTCATAAAAACTAAGCATTCAATTATCATCTTACTAAGACATATTATTGGGAGATATGCAGTGACAACTGATATTTATCTTACCTTTTGGCCATATAAATATCAGAACCTGCACCAAAATGCATATTCTTGTTCCGTTTGGGCCTCTGAATAAATATGTGGTGTGTTTTTTCCCTCCTGGAGTACAAGTCCTATATATATTATCCTATATCATACTGTATGAGCAATAAAAGCCAGATGTATCAAATGTGATACTCAACTAAAACACATGCAAACTTATTTATTTTATCTAAAGGTTTAATAAATTGTTCTATTACAAAAAAAGTGTGAAATATATATATTTTTTTTTACTATTATTTCATGCAAGGCTTTATAGGGTTAACCCAGGTACTAGTTACTAGTTTTCAGTTGTTGTTATTGTGGCCACTGAGTTCATGCATATAAAGTGTGTTTGTTTTGTATTACAGTCTTGATTCTGGTGACGATTGGAACCCTCTTCTGGAAAGTCCGGATCGTTTAAAATCACCTGCATCAGCTCAATCTCCAAAAATAGGCAACCCGCCTACACCCACATCATCAGGGCCAGTAGACAAACTCTCTATATCCACGTCTAAACCTGCTTCTGAAGCCACACCCACTTTTGAAGCCACCACTTATCCCACCCCTGAAGCCACTCCCACAACCAACCATAATTCCACTCCCGCACACATCCCTAGTCCAGCACCCACATTACCAAGAAAGAGAGGCCGGCCCCGAAAGCATGCTTTAAAACCCAACCTCATACTTAAACCAACTCCTGATCCTGCTCCTATAACCTTCCCAAATTCATTACCAGCTGCTGATTCCACTCCCGTAACCATCTCTGATCCCTCCGCTGATCCCATTCCGGCATCAAGTTTGGATCCCGGTCCCAATCCCGCAATCTCTACCAATTCTGAACCCAATCCCGAACCTGCTTCCACATCTGAAGCTATGCCGCAACCCGCTTCAACTGAAGAGAAACCGAAGCTCTTCGAAACTTCTTATTCACAAAGACAAACCAGAGGCAGGTCATGTTCTGCCTTGGATTCACCTTGGACGAAAGTTGACGAAAAGTACGAAAGTAAGCCAGATAAGTGGCTTGACATCGCCAATGAGGATGAAGAACCAGTACTACCGAATTTCTCTCCCAAGCGACTTCCAGGTCCACAGCTCATGACAGATTCAACGTATACACCCTTACAGTTGTTCCAACTCTTTTTCACCAACTCTGCAGTCAAGACAATCGTCCGAAACACCAACAGCAATGCCGAAAAGAGAGTGAAAGCTGGAAAGAAGTTTGTTTGGGTACCTCTAACCGTAGCCGAGTTCTACTCGTATGTGGCGTTAGTTGTCTACATGGGACTGGTGAAGGCGAAGTCAATTGCAGACTACTGGGCGAGAAAACGAATGTACAATTTCTCGTACCCGCAATCCATTATGTCCCGAGCAAGGTTTCAGGCCATCTCCTGGAATCTTCAACTCTGTGATCCTCAGGAAGACGAGGAGAACAACAAAAAGAAAGGCACCGTGGGTTATGACCGGCTGCTCAAAATCAAGCCTCTGTACACAGACGTTCTTTCGGCGTGTAGGAAACACTTTCACCCCAACAGAGAGATTCTGGTAGACGAGAGAATGGTCGCTACCAAAGCTAGGATTGGACTCAAGAGATATATGAATGACAAACCAACTAAATGGGGCTACAAACTCTTCGTTCTTGCCGATTCGTCCTGCGGGTACACCTGGAATTTCTTTGTGTATGAAGGAAAGACTTCAACGTCGTCGGGGAAAGGCGCCGGGTACGATTCGGTAGTAAGACTACTGGATCACAAGGTCCTTGGCGAGGGTTATAGGTTATACATGGACAATTTCTACACCAGCCCGACTCTTTTATTGGATTTGTTGCAGAACGACATCCTCGCTTGTGGCACGTTGCGTCATACCTCCAGTTTACCGAAGGCCAATGATCTGAGCGGAAGATCTGAATTAGGATCCATCCGTTGGTGTCGACAAGGTCCTCTTCTGTTCGTCAAATGGATGGATGCGAGAGAAGTCCTCATGTGTTCCTCGATTCACAAGGCGTTCACGGGGGATACTGTCACCAGGAATGCCAAGGGTTCCGATGGGGTTTGGAGAACACGTCTAATTCCTGTTCCATCCGCTGTGAAGGACTACAGCAAATACATGGGAAGCGTTGATATCTCAGATTCCTTCATAGAATATTATAACGTCCTCCACAAAACCACAAAATGGTACAAGACCTTCTTCTTTCATTTTCTTGACATTGCAGTGGTCAACAGTTTCATCCTTCACCAAGAATTGGCGAAAGCTCTGAACAAAGTCCCTCTAAACCATAAATTGTTTAGGGAAACTCTTGTTTCTGAACTCGCACGTGCCGGCAGAGGTGCCAAAGATCCCTCAACATCCGCAACGCCAGTCTCCACAAGAAAGTTGGCTCACGTGCCTTCAACCCCTACTGAAATGAATGAAACTCTGTCCGACACGGAGTCGTCTCCCCCAGCCTCACCTGCCCAGACGGAGGGATGCTATCCGGAGTATTTCTGTTCTGATGCTACGAATGGGAGGCGAGTTTGTGTGATGTGTAAACTGCAAGGAAATAAAGTCAAGACTCCCATATACTGCACCCACTGCAAGGTGGCATTGTGCTTCGTGTCGTCACGTAACTGCTTCAAAAAATGGCACATGGATTATCACCTGGAAGATTTGTAGATGTTGCATGTTTGGGTTTTTTGAGGCCTTTTATGACCATTTTTCATTTTGTATGAACTTATTTGTATAGTTATGACTCTATTAAATCTCTACAACTGATATTGTCTCGTGTTTTCTGTTTGCATCTTGGTTTATATTTTTATCAGGTGCCTTTTCTATCAAATAAGGGCACTGCTGAAATTCAATATTCATCATAAAAATAAATGTTTACATAAAGATGAAGTGTGTCTTTTTTTGTGTGTGTTAAATACATACTTAGTCGTATCTTAGTTCAATGAGATGAGTATGTTGATTTCCCTAGAAGATGTAACATGGTAGAATTATCGAATAATTGATCAGTTTGAGGATCTCAGTGATCCCAACACAACAACACTGACTCATTGATGTCAGGAAACCTGTTTGATAAGTAGTTGTATCATTGAGCTAATTGTTTATTCATATTTTGCATCAGGTTTTGTTGTTGCATTTTCCATTTTTATTTTAATTTTGAAGTGTTTTTTTTAATTCTGTTTGTATCACCCCCCCCCCCCCCCCCATTTATTTAAAAAAAACAATTTTTCAAGTTAAAATAAAAATGAGAAATGTAGACTTGGCAACTAGATGAAAAAAAAGTTAAATTTTCTAAAATATTTTATTTCAATTAACATTTATATTTTAATTAACATTTATATTTACAGAGGAATTCTCAAATTTACATTTGTTTTTTTTTTTTTTGTTTTTTTTTTACATTTTTTGTTTTAGTTATAACAAAGTTGAAACAATCATTATTTTTGCATATATGTTAGTGGCACAAAAAATGATAGTAGTCTAGTTGAGTATTCTAGTGTTTTTTTGTTTGTACATTTTTTTGATCTGTCATATCATCAATCATGACCAGCATTTGTTTTGTACTTTTCTTGCTGTAGTTGTGTCGTAACTGTAGGCATATATAACTCGTGCATTTTTAAAGGTTGATATTTGTTGATTTAAATACAAATTGTGTGCTCGTTCCAAACTTTAAACAATTGCAGTTTGGTCTTATTTAGTTATTAGTAAAATAATTATATTCTGGAGATAATTTAGGAAAACCCATGCCAGGTAGGTATTTTCACAACATTTGATTGTAGGTATAGGTTAAGATTGCTATCTGTGATTTGAGATGTAATAACCTGCAAAAAATACCTAATGGTGCTATAAAAGATGACACTTTTGTTTTATGTAATGATGGATGTTTCATCTACAATAAGTTATATTGAGGCACGGGATGAGCTACAAAATCTTTGGGGAAAAAAATGTTAAAACGTGATCTAGAACAGAAAACTGAGAATCGGGTATTACGAAGTAAAAACAGTGAACCCCATTAATTTCTGACCCTGACTAATATAATGCAAAAAAAAAAAGTTGCACTCTTAATTCTAATTACAAAAAATACAAATAATCAGACAACCTAAAACAACAGGAGTGCAAATTTGTAGGGTAATGTTTTTAATTGCCAAGAAAATAATCTTTATTATGACCTTGACATGTTTTTGTGATATTAATTCACAGGATTTTGGTATTTGTTGCAGATTAGCTTTGATTTGAAAATCAGATCCGTCTTGTACTATTAGGCAGTGAACATTACTATATATTAAGTACATTTAGATTTGTTTGTATTGTATTTGTTTCTCAGGTTTGCATTTCATTTGGTTATTTGTGTTTTATTTCTCAGTCCCTGCGAGTGCTGTGTTCCTCAGATCTTAAACCATACATCATCTTCATCAGGCCTTCTCCTCCTCCTCCTCCTCCTCAGGAGCGATTCTCCAATCTTCTGAGCAGAGGAGTGAAGAAACACATGGTCTTCAAGATTTTCCTTTAGATCATTTACACTAGCAGTCAACTATATATATATATAGTCAAAATATTTAGTGAATAGTATATATATATTTATATATAAATAAATGCATATATTTTTTTAATTATGTATGAATTAGGTTTTTGAGAACACATGCAACATAGTATTTCACACCAGATTTCTCTTTTGAGTAATTGACAAGATAATAATTGTCATGTTGTTTCTGTTGCGCAGCCTGAGGATGTGAGAGAGACCTTGGAGAAAGTGCGTGAGATGGAGCACAGCTACGGTCACTTGTTCGATGCGGTCATCACAAACACTGAGCAGGAGAAGAGCGTCTCTGAGCTGCTGAGACTCATTGACAAACTGGACATCGAGCCGCAGTGGGTCCCTTCAGCCTGGGTCAGCTAAAAACACTTTCAGTGTTGAAGGCTAGAAATGTTCTGATGATGAGCTACAAGCGATATGTTTGAAATGGCCTGCCACCATACTAATACTATTATTGCAGTATGCATATTGTGCACAGTATGCTACATCTTTATGTGTGTGTGTCTGCTTGTTAAAGGAATAGTTCACCCCAAAAGGAAAATTTCCTCACCCTTAGTCAATCCAAGATGTAGATGAGTTTGTTTCTTCATCAGATTTGGAGAAATTTAGCATTGCATCACTTGCTCACCAATAGATGCTCTGCAGTGAATGGGTGCCGTCAGAATGAGAGTTGATAAAAACATCACAATAATCCACACCACTCCAGTCCATCAGTTAACATGGAGACAAAAGCTGCATGTTTGTAAGAAACGAATCCATCATCAAGACATTTTAACTTCAAAACATTGTTTCTGGCTAAAATATGAGTCCATAATCCATAATAACGCTTCCACCAGTGGGAAAAAGTCCATCTCCTGTTGTCTCTCACATCAAAATGAAAGGGAAGTGGTGTGTGGCCAAGTATGGTGACCCATACTCAGAATTTGTGCTCTGCATTTAACCCATCCAAGTGTACACTCAGTAGTGAACATACACCTGGAGCAGTCTATAATTATAGACAAATGTCTTAATTATAGAATTTGTTTCTTACAAACATGCAGCCTTTCACTTCACAATAATCTACAAGTAATCCACACCACTCCAGTCCATCAGTTAACATCTTGAGATGTTTATATCAGCTGTTTGGACTCTCATTCTGACGGCACCCATTCACTGCTGAGCAAGTGATGCAATGCTACATTTCTCCAAATCTGATGAAGAAACAACCTCATCTACATCTCGGATGGCCTGAGGGTGAGTACATTTTTGGGTGAAATATTCTTTTATACATTAATTCATGAAAATCCATTTGTTTTCACATAAATATAGTATGCTGTACATCATGCACAGTATGCAGTACACAATTTTTCCATTCCAAAGAAGCCTAAGATGCTGCAATATAGACTTCTATAAGATTTGTGGAGATTTCTGCAATATTGTTTTATTACAGTATTTTGTGTTTGTTGTGTTTGACCTCTAACATATACCATACCTGTATAAAAAAACAAAAACAGAAATTATTTTCTAAACATAGACATATCATCAAAATATGTCCTCAGCATGGAGGATATTTGTGAGCGGTTTCATATAGCTTTAAGTCTATTTCCATGTTCTTATAGCAGTAAGGTGATGTATTACACATTAATGACATTGCTGCATGTAAAACTTGCTGAATGTATAATTTGACAATATCTAATAATGTTAAAATAGTTTTTCATTAAAAAAGTTCTATTAAAAAGTAAAATGGTGTAATGGTATATATGCAACGCTTGATAGTTTGAGTGCAAAACCACTGAAGCAACACTTCAACATTTATTTTTGCATTGAAATGTAGTGAATATGTGAATTTGATTTTTTTTAATATAATATTGTTTGATATAGTGCAGCATTTACTTTATATGGAAGCCCTTTCCGCCACTGGATTAAAAAAAAAAAAAAAGTTTTTTGTTTCTGCCACACAAAAATTTTAATCACACAATTCTTACTTTTTTCTCGCAATTGCCGAGAGTTTATATATCACAATTCAAGAAAAATCTCAGAATTGTGATATTAGAAAGCTGCTATTACCTTTATTTTTTTATCCTGTGGCAGAAATCTTCAGCTGATTTTATAGTCAACATGCATTTGCAAGCCATTTTAAGCCTATAATGTGAAATACTGAAAGGCTAGAATAATCTCAGCACTTCAACAGTGTACATCACACAAACTAATCAACAGCAAATGTCCATTTACAACATTTATTGAAATTAAATTCACAGGAAGTGAAATCTGAGTACACATTTGCACTGAGAACAAACAACTAGACGTGGAGGAATCTGAGCTGATGTTCGGTAAGGATTGTGTCGACACTGAAGTCAAAGAGAAGCACGGTACGTCACAATATTCTCAGTTATCACACAAGCGAATGGAGAAGGTTGCACCGGTTTAACATGCATGCAATAAGACTGGAGCGTGGAATGATCATTTTAAGTCATTTGAACAGGTTTTCTTTTGATCTCTCTCTGAATTAATGCATGTGCTGTTATAATGCAGAGAGAGCGATTACTGTGCAATAAACGGGTCTTGGGTGCACAGATCTTGGGTTTTATTGTGTGATGATTTGGGGGAAAGCGGGGCCTAATGGTTAGAGAGTCGGACTCGTGATCCAAAGGTTGCGGGTTCGAGTCCCCGGCCGGCAGGAATTGTAGGTGGGGGGAGTGAATGTACAGCGCTCTCTCCACCCTCAATACCACGACTGAGGTGCCCTTGAGCAAGGCACCGAACCCCCAATTGCTGCAGCATGGCTGCCCACTGCTCCGGGTGTGTGTTCACGGTGTGTGTGTGTGTGTGTGTGTGCATTTGTTCACTACTCACTGCTGTGTGTGTGCACTTGGATGGGTTAAACGCAGAGCACCAATTTCGAGTATGGGTCACCATACTTGACAATACGTCACGACTTTACTTTTTTTTTTTTTCTGTTCAGACATAAAAAAACCCTTGCACTTTAAACAGTTTTTGAATTCAGATGATCGACCAACACATTTTTACAGCGTCTGTGATATATATTCTATTCATCCTAAACAAAAAAAACGTGACGTGGCACCAACATACACACAAAACAAGAGCTTCCTCTTTTCATGTAAAGCTTGGCCTTACAGGCACAAGAATAAATATGATGTGGTTTGCGGCTTCATTCAAACAGCATGTCCTCGTCGGCCTCTTCGTTCAGCATGTTCACGGGCTCTGCGATCGGCCCCAGTGCCGCCAAACGCTTGGCGATCTCCTTCTCCGTCCTCTCACGGAGCTGCTTCTTCTTCTCCTGGATCTTCTTGAGCCTGTGATGGGAAAACGGGAAGATGAAGGGTTGGTGGATATTCTGAATATCTTATTTTTGGACTATTAATATTATATATAATATTCATTTATATAACGTTAATATAAAAATTTGATTAATATTTCATTTGAACTGCCTATGTATCAGGGTCACCATGGGTGCTTAAAAAGCCTTGTGTTTTATTAAATTTAAGGTCGTAAAAATCGTGTAATGAAAGTATTTTAAGAGGTCTTAAATTTGGGGATGGAAAAACAGGAATCACAATGCTGCCTAACGTGACAAACTTCAAAAAAATATTATTAATTACACTTGAATGCTTTACCTTTCTAAGTCAAAACACAATCATTAACATGCATTTATGACAAGTGATTACTCATGATAAATTATGAATTTATTTAATGTTTCTATTGATATGTTGCAGATTGTTGTTACAGTAAATATTATCTCCCTCCTCATTCTGAAAGAGCAAAATAAAATTCTAAATTTCATTTTCAAAATAAGAGTCCTAGTGCATTTTTGGATTGTTTATCAAGGAACGAATAAGAACATTATTAGCATGTTCAATATATCGATTTTACTGGCATCAGCACAATAATCTGGTTATTCCCATTCTTTAAACAAATTATTATTGTATCAGCAAACTCCGATAACAGTCAACCTCTAATACATATAGATTTTTTGCTACATAAACCAATTTCATATATAGATCAGGGTTATTATATTTAACTAAAACTATAAAAATCATTCAGTTACTGGAAATAAAATAAACTTTAAATTAAACACAATAAATAAAACCTGAAACTTATTTCAACTAGTTGACAAGGCAATATTTTTTAAATAAACAATTATATATATTTAAAAAATACTATTAAAAAGTCAAAAACACACCAAAATTACTAAAACTTTGATTGCAATTAAAATGTAAACTCATTTTAAACTACAATAGTATCTCGATATTAAAATAACACTGATATAGCAAAAGCAAAAAATGTTTGAAACAGTAGTATGCTACATTGTCGTCACATGATGTTGCTATATGTGTCCCTGGAGCACAAAACCAGCCTTAAGTATCTGGAGTATATTTATAGCAATAGCCAAAAATACATTGCATGGGTCACAATTATCGATTTTTCTTTTATGCCAAAAATCATTAGGATATTAAGTAAAGATCATGTTCCATGAAGATATTTTGTAAATTTCCTACTGTAAATATATCAAAACTTCATTTTTGATTTGTAATATGCATTGCTAAGAACTTAATTTGGACAACTTTAAAGGCGATTTTCTCAATATTTAGATTTTTTCCAGATTTTTAATTAGTTGTATCTCAGCCAAATATTGTCTGATCATAACAAACCATACATCAATGGAAACTTTGAGATGATGTATAAACCTCAATGTCAAAAAATAGACACTTAAGAGTGGTTTTGTGGTCCAGGGTCACATATTGCACCGCGGTCTCACCTGTAGAATTCCTCTCGCTCCCGTTCATCCAGCTCAGTAATGATGTAGGTGAGCGTGCGCTCGATCCTGGGAATAATCACTGAGAGGAAACATAAGAGCGTCATGTTATAGTGCTTCTAAAAGAGGCCTTTTTTGAAGATGTCTGTGAGATCTCACCGTGCTCGATGGCGTTCACGCGGCGGTTTGTGACCTTGATGGCCTCGTCCAGCGTCACAAAAGAGGTCTGTGTGTGAATGAATCACATAAAACATTGATTAAAAATGTTCTACATCAAAACATTTGAATTTTGACATTTTCGTTTATGGATACAAATATTCATACCTGCAGTGAGGCCAGCTCTACAAGAAGCTCGACTGCTTTGGCGTAGTTCCTCTTGAGCCGAGACAGCTGCTCTCCACCTCTGGCCAGACCAGTGAGCTCATAACCTGCAGAGAAGAAAAAATACATCTGAAATGATGATGTGTTCAAATGATCTTCAGTATCATGCTTTTTCACAAGTATTTGCCATCACCCTCAGGTCATCCAAGATGTAGGTTTCATCACTTGCTCAGAAATGGGTGCTCTGAAGAGAATGGGTGCCGTCAGAATGATGTTGGGGGGGGCTAGCTCTCCTATTGCACCTTTAATGAAGGCAAACACGCAGTTATTCGCCTGAAAAGATGATGGATTATTGTGATGTTTTTATCAGCTGTTTGGACTCTCATTCTGACGGCACCCATTCACTGCTGAGACACTGATGTAATGCTACATTTCTCCAAATCTGATGAAGAAACAAACTCATCTACATCTTAGATGGATCTGAGGGTGAGCACATTTTCATTTTTGGCTGAACTATTCCATTAAAACATGAAGAGAACAGGATTCTTACTGTCTCCTCCCTCCTGGTAATGCTCAAACACCGGTAGAGTAACTCCTGAGAACAAACACAGGTGACACTCATGATGAAGTGAGCAGTTTCAGAAATCTGCCTGTTTTTTTGTTACTAAAAATGATTTAGCTAGCGAACCTGCAACATTGTCCCTTTTTGCTCTGACCTTCACCTGGGCCTTGTTCACGTTCTGAATGACTGTAGTACTGAAGGGACAGAATTCAAACACATTCAGTGAGATCTGGTATCAGATTCTTCCTATAACTATAAAAAAACATTGCTTTAATGAGATTAACTACCTGAAGTCACCAGCAGCAAACTTGGCCTCAGCTAATGAAAAGGCGGCTTCTCTCATCACCTCTCCCATCAGCGTCTTAGTCTGAAAGATTCAAATAGTCACATCATTGATAAAAGAAAAAATATTAAAAAAAAATTAAAACAAGCGACAAAAATAAAACATGTAAAATAAACAAAAATGTCTCAAATAAAAGCATAGTACTGATGTTATACCTCGATGATTTTCCTAAGAATTTGTCGAAATCGCATGGCCAGAGCATCAGCTTTCTTCTTCAGCAAACTCCGGCCAGTTTGAGCTCCTTTCAGTCGAGCTTTCATAATGGTCTGAGCCCTGATAATACATAATCAACAACAATATATACAATATATACATATTATTTAGTAATGCAATTCTCATATGGTTACATTTTTGGTCATACTTCCTGAATATGCATCTATTTTATTATTCTAATGTGATTATTTATTGTACATATTGCATTATTATAGGTTACAACCACTATATAGGCTATACTATGTATTTCTGTGTTCAGTTCTGGTCAGTAGAGGCTCACATGACTGTGAATAATATCACTTCCTCTTCTCAGTCCACTTAAAATACTGCCAGATTTGATTTATATGAATCCAAAATATTGTCATTCATCATATCGAGTTACTCTACAGACTAAATGTATCTGCGTAATAATATATTGACAATATTGGCAAATATGATATGCGTTTGTATATATTGTAAATACAAAATTCATATAAAATACATCATATATTTAAAATGTGTGAATCAACAATTCAACAACATCAAAATACAATATATACACATTTTAAAGATTTTTTTTAATTATTCCTATTTTGTAAACAATGCAGACGCTTTCTATAACTCTTTATCTCTGATCAATTTATCCTGCGCATTCAATATCATCTTAGTTCGTGCTTTGAGATTCTAACTGCTTTCTAAAACCATAAACTGCTCAAATATGTTTATATCAAATACTGTTTTCATGCACGATTGAAAATAATGCCTTTATGGGCCGCAATACTCACATTCTAGAGGGAAAAACGTCGATCCGATCTTTTCCGGACATCTTTGTTCTTTATTGAAACACTGTATTAAACGACTGAGACGCTTTGCTGCTGAAATCGTCAAATTATTTAATATCACGATGAGATTATTATAATACTATCGCCATGACCCTAGCTGCATGACGCAGGATATGATCAGCTGACTGGAGGTCATGTGATTCCTCCTGAACGCAGCGATTGGTTGCGTCACTTCCATGCGTGTCTTCGTACGTAGCGGTATTCACTTTTCAAAATAACACTCAACAGTAATGACGGTAAAGCAATTTCATTTGCTTCCCTAAAAATAATTAGCACATTTAATTTATTTTGCTTAATGTTGTATTTATTTATTTTATTTTAATTTACTATTTTTTTTTTGGCTTGAAGAACGTTTTGACGGTGTCTGGTCTGCTAACAGTACATCCGTGTTTTACCGGAGGATATAAGATGATTTTTGATATTTACTTTTAAAAAACGTAACGACCGTAAGAAACCATCAGTATTCTTTAAAGAATAAAGTAATCTTTATTCTTTATATATAATCTGTTTTATAGTTGAAATCTCCTCCTAAAAATATGCATAATTTTGCACAGGCTTTTATTTTGAAGTGTGATTAACAGCGGTCGTGTTGTATTCACCGGTCGCTGCTGGCTTCATTCTTTCTCGGATCGCAGGATCAATGGGCAACTAACGCTCGCAGAAAACGACCGTTTCTAGAGATTTAAAGGGTTTAAAGTGAGCCGATTGTGACACCTGTCAGGTGGGATTGAGTTACCTTTACTTCCGTTATAGTTTGACTCATGTTGAGCTCGTTTTTGGGATGATATGAGGGTTTTAGAGGCTCCTGTCAAACGGCATGTGCCGCATGCGCGCATTTAACGTTACTCTGCACTGATGGACAGATCATAGAGAAGATGCACAGATAGATAGATAGATTAATAGATGCCTGAACAGACAGACAGATAGATAGATTAATAGATGCCTGAACAGACAGATAGATTAATAGATGCCTGAACAGAGAGATGGATAGATTAATAGATGCCTGAACAGATAGATAGATAGATAGATAGATAGATAGATAGATAGATAGATAGATTAATAGATGCCTGAACAGAGAGATAGATGGATAGATTAATAGATGCCTGAACAGATAGATTAATAGATTCCTGAACAGAGAGATAGATAGATTAATAGATACCTGAACAGATAGATAGATAGATTAATAGATGCCTGAACAGATAGATAGATAGATTAATAGATGCCTGAACAGAGAGATAGATAGATAGATTAATAGATGCCTGAACAGAGAGATAGATCGATTAATAGATTCCTGAACAGAGAGATAGATAGATTAATAGATGCCTGAACAGAGAGATAGATAGATAGATAGATGCCTGAACAGAGAGATAGATGGATTAATAGATGCCTGAACAGAGAGATAGATAGATAGATAGATGCCTGAACAGAGAGATAGATCGATTAATAGATGCCTGAACAGAGAGATAGATAGATTAATAGATGCCGGAACAGAGAGATAGATAGATAGATTAATAGATGCCTGAACAGATAGATAGATAGATTAATAGATGCCTGAACAGATAGATGGATAGATTAATAGATGCCTGAACAGAGAGATAGATCGATTAATAGATTCCTGAACAGAGAGATAGATAGATAGATTAATAGATGCCTGAACAGAGAGATAGATAGATTAATAGATGCCTGAACAGAGAGATAGATAGATAGATTAATAGATGCCTGAACAGAGAGATAGATCGATTAATAGATTCCTGAACAGAGAGATAGATAGATAGATTAATAGATGCCTGAACAGAGAGATAGATAGATTAATAGATGCCTGAACAGAGAGATAGATAGATAGATTAATAGATGCCTGAACAGATAGATAGATAGATTAATAGATGCCTGAACAGAGAGATAGATAGATTAATAGATTCCTGAACAGAGAGATATAGATAGATAGATAGATAGATAGATAGATAGATAGATAGATAGATAGATAGATAGATAGATTGATAGATTCCTGAACAGAGAGATAGATAGATTAATAGATGTCTGAACAGATAGATAGATAGATAGATTAATAGATGCCTGAACAGATAGATAGATAGATTAATATATTCCTGAACAGAGAGATAGATAGATTAATATATTCCTGAACAGAGAGATAGATAGAGTAATAGATTCCTGAACAGAGAGATAGATAGAGTAATAGATACCTGAACAGAGAGATAGATAGATTAATAGATTCCTGAACAGATAGATAGATAGATAGATAGATTAATAGATGCCTGAACAGACAGATAGATAGATTAATAGATGCCTGAACAGAGAGATAGATAGATTAATAGACGTCTGAACAGAGAGATAGATAGATTAATAGATGCCTGAACAGAGAGATAGATAGATTAATAGATGCCTGAACAGAGAGATAGATTAATAGATGTCTGAACAGATAGATAGATAGATTAATAGATGCCTGAACAGAGAGATAGATAGATTAATATATGCCTGAACAGATAGATAGATAGATAGATTAATCGATTCCTGAACAGAGAGATAGATAGATAGATTAATAGATGTCTGAACAGAGAGATAGATAGATTAATAGATGCCTGAACAGATAGATAGATAGATTAATATATTCCTGAACAGAGAGATAGATAGATTAATATATTCCTGAACAGAGAGATAGATAGAGTAATAGATTCCTGAACAGAGAGATAGATAGATTAATAGATGCCTGAACAGAGAGATAGATAGAGTAATAGATTCCTGAACAGAGAGATAGATAGATAGATTAATAGATGCCTGAACAGACAGATAGATAGATTAATAGATGCCTGAACAGAGAGATAGATAGATAGATAGATTAATAGATGCCTGAACAGAGAGATAGATAGATTAATAGATGCCTGAACAGAGAGATAGATAGATTAATAGATGCCTGAACAGAGAGATAGATAGATTAATAGATGCCTGAACAGACAGATAGATAGATAGATTAATAGATGCCTGAACAGATAGATAGATAGATTAATAGATGCCTGAACAGATAGATAGATAGATTAATAGATGCCTGAACAGAGAGATAGATAGATTAATAGATTCCTGAACAGAGAGATAGATGGATTAATAGATGCCTGAACAGAGAGATAGATAGATTATTAGATTCCTGAACAGAGAGATAGATGGATTAATAGATTCCTGAACAGAGAGATATATGGATAGATTAATAGATGCCTGAACAGAGAGATAGATAGATAGATTAATAGATGCCTGAACAGAGAGATAGATAGATTAATAGATTCCTGAACAGAGAGATAGATAGATTAATAGATGCCTGAACAGATAGATAGATAGATGGATGGATAGATAGTAGATAGATAGATAGATAGATAGATAGATAGATAGATAGATAGATGCATGCAACAGTGCAACATTCATTAGAAAATTACACATGCAATATACACGATATCCAACAAATATAACAATATTATTTACAATATATACAGAAAACTGTAGACTGGGGTTTTCAAGTTAAGAGAAAAGGAGTGGGGAAAATAAATAAATAATATACATAAAATTAAAATAATTAATAAAATCACATTGACAAATAAAATTGAGATTAAATTAATAATCACATTTTAAAAATACAAATAACACATCTGATTAAAATAAACAAAAATGTATAAACGATAAATAAAAAAAAAGATTGAAATAAAATAATGCACAGTACTGTATTTTTGTTATAATGCACAGTATTATTTTTCTTTTTTTTTATTATTTTGAATCAGTCTATATTTTTGTAATTTTATTTTAGTTAAAGTGTTAGTATATTTGTTGTGCGTTTTGTTAATTTTAGTAGTTTGGTGTATATATATACATATGTATATTAGTTAATTTTTGTTTTAGTTATTTTAGTACATCAGGTTAAACTAAATAAAAACGAGTAATGTTGCCATGGCAACTAGCTAAAATGAAAAGTTTTTTTTTCAGCTAATGTTTATTTCAAGTTTTTTGATGGTTTTCATTTTTAGTTGTTAACTATACTGAAATACTTTGGTTGATAATGAGTAGCAAAGATATATATTTTTAAATTATTTAATTATTTTTTACAGTATAAATTGGTTCTTTATACATGAAAATATATAGCTGCCTTTTAAATTTCAGAATGGGTCCCTCACATCAGAATGATCGTACTTGGGTTTGTGTGGCATTTAAAAGATTGAAAAGCATTCGACTACATATCTAATAGGACTAATGGAAATAAATCCGACGTCAGATCTGGAAAAAAAGAAGAATGCAGTTAGTCTTGTGCTCAATAAAGAATTGCTAGTTATCACCTGCATAGTTTTGATATGGTCTCATTGTATATTTTGAACAAGCTTTTGTCTTCAAAGTCACATTAAAAAAAGGTATTTGCAATTCTTTTACAAAAATACATTCCAAAAACCTAAAATTTAAAAATAATAATAATAATTGTATTATTTTCAAAATAAAATGTTATTTTGAAAATAATTATAAAAAAAATAAATAAAATGCAATAAAACCACCTCAAAAGCGCAGGAATGATGTGCATTAATTGTGTTGCTCAGAGATGCCGGGCCTCAGCTGTAGGTTTTATCAGCACCGTTTCCCGGAGGTGGAGGATGTGGTGATGGTGAACGTTCGCTCCATCGCTGAGATGGGCGCGTATGTCAGTCTGCTGGAGTACAACAACATCGAGGGCATGATCCTGCTGAGCGAACTGTCCCGCAGACGCATCCGCTCCATCAACAAACTCATCCGCATCGGACGCAACGAATGCGTGGTGGTCATCAGAGTGGACAAAGAGAAGGGTGAGTCTGTCACAAACACGTGGCCTAATGGTTAGAGAGTCGGACTCATAATCCAAAGGTTTAGGTGGGGGGAGTGAATGTCCAGCGCTCTCTCCACCCTCAATACCACGACTGAGGTGCCCTTGAGCAAGGCACCGAACCCCCAACTGCTCCCCGGGCACTGTGATAGATAGACACTGTGTGTGTGTGTGTGTGTGTGTGTGTGTTCACTGCTGTGTGTGTGTGTGTGTTCACTGCTGTGTGTGTGTGTGTGTGTTCACTGCTGTGTGTGTGTGTGTGTTCACTGCTGTGTGTGTGTGTGTGTTCACTGCTGTGCGTGTGCACGTTGGATGGGTTAAATGCAGAGCACGAATTTTGAGTATGGGTCACTATACTTGGCCGTATGTCACGTCACTTCACAAGCATCAATGCAGAGAGAGAGTTTCAGTCAGGGGCAGACATGAACTTTTCCATTAAGAGACAATATTTGCCCCCTGGAATTGATTTCCAGGGGCAATTTTCATAATTACTTTATTAATTGTATCTGTCTTGGCTTTAATGTCAGATACTTACTTATTCACAAACGATTCATATATGCACGTCTACCATTCAAAAGTTTGAAATTAGATTTTTTTTATATATTTATTTTATTTATCTATTGGATTTATCTATCTAAATGGATCAAAAGTGACAGTAAAGACATTTATAATGTTACAAAATATTTATATTTCAAATAAATGCTGTTCTTTTGAACTTACTATTCTGTGAATCCTGAAAAATAAAATGCATCACAGTTTCCACAAAAATATTGTGCAGCACAACTGTTTTTAACATTGATAATAATCAGAAATGTTTCATGAGCACCAAATCAGTATATTAGAATGATTTCTGAAGATCATGTGACACTGAAGACTGGAGTAATGATGCTGAAAATACAGCTGCAGATCACAGGAATAAATTACATTTTACAATATATTCATATAGAAAATAGTTATTATAAATTGTAATAATATTGCACAGCATTACTTTAAAATACTCCAAACTTTTGAACAGTAATGTTTATATATTATATATATATATTTTTTTTTTTATTTACTTTGTGAAAAAAAAAATTAAATCTCAGATCTATTCAGCACTCTTATGAAGCAAAGCTTCTCATTCATTTTTGAAAATATTTTCTTTTTCCTTTTGATTTTTCCTTATACTGTATCCTTTTTTAAATGTATTCAGAGAAGAAAAACTATAATTACACCAATCAGCTGTTTACAAGTTCTGTTTAAAATTGTATATCAGTCATACTTTTAAAAAACAGCAACTCATAGGGCTGCAATATTATGATAAAAATCATTATTGGTGATTATGATGAGAATTTGTGAGCACAGAATTCAGTCAGTGAACGCACACACTCGACAAAACATTTAAGCACTGAACACTTTAAACACATCTGATTGGCTCGTTTTCAATCTTAACAGTGCAGTGTCATCGCTGACTAATCGGAACGCCTCTTGATTGGTCATTGCATTCAGAAGCTCAGCAGAAACACGTGTGATTGGTTGACAGTCTCAACGCTGCAAAAAAACAACACGTCCAGATCTAAATGTAATTCCGCAAATTGACCATTTTCATTCATTTTCGTATTTCGTTTTAACTGTGACAAACTTGAAAAAACTAAAACTAAACAAAAACAACCTTGCTATGTGTGCTTCGACTCGTCATAGTGCCTGCATATTGCTCTTTTGTTGATTTTGATTGCTTCTGTTGTCCTCCTTTGTAAATCGCTTTGGATAAAAGCGTCTACTAAATGACTAAATCTAAAACTAAAACAGGGTCAGTTTTTACTCCTTAATCTTGAATTCGAAGGGCATTTTTGTCACAAGCCACCATTCATTTCCAACATTTGACCGTTTTGGCGTGTTTTTCTTCTTTAGGATACATTGATTTGTCCAAGAGAAGAGTGTCTCCGGAAGAAGCCATCAAGTGTGAGGATAAATTCACCAAATCTAAAACAGTGAGTATGCATTTTGAAAATGGAAGTAAAATGTAATGTTTTTGTGGTTTGAAGATATTGTTGTTGTGCTGCAGGTGTACAGTATTTTACGGCATGTGGCTGAAGTGTTGGAGTACACTAAAGACGAACAGCTGGAGAGTTTGTTCCAGCGAACCGCTTGGGTGTTTGACGAGAAATACAAGAAACCCGGATACGGCGCCTATGACGCCTTCAAACAGGCCGTGTCGTGAGTGTCCAACATAGATGAAAACTCCTCAACTTTCACTGACAACTCACTTTTTTGAGATCAAAATACAGTAGGTCACCTATGAGATTTGCTTAGATCCAATGAAAAATAGTTTTTATGAGGGGAAGGGTTTACAAGGGTACTTGTGATCTTACAAGGCTAAATAAAGAACTGGGGCCAGTTGCAGACTGGTCATAACATTCAGTTATGAAAAGGTAGATTGGTCGTCTTTGTATAGGAAAAAGAACCACTTGGCAATTGCTAGTAAGTTTTGTATAGTATTTTCTTTACCCTTTGTTTCAAAAACTGTCTAAAAAGTCTGAGATGTGGGAACGGTGAAGAGAGAGGACAAACATTTTGTATTTTAGGTCAGCAGCCAATATTGTCTTAAAGCAGCACTATGTTACACTTTCTGTGTTCAAAATTTGCAAAATGTATATAATGAGCGAGTACATCGTGAAACTGCGTTTTTGTCTTATCCCGAACCTGAATCACTACGGTACACTTATAATACGTGCTTATATTTGGCCTATTGTAGCCTGGTCGGGTCACCACCGCTGTAACAGTCAATCACCATAGACATAAACTTAGAGAAGTAGATCCGGTTAGAATGTTCTTCCGCGGGATGCGTGCAGTTCTGTTTATTTACCGCTAAAGCGCCAAAAGTTACATAGTGCTGCTTTAAATAGCCTCATCATTCAATATCATTGATAGCACTTCAAGTATTCAATCGTAGTTATAAGATTTTTGTCAAATGTTGCTACAAGATGTTTGTTTTTTGGTGAAAAATTACAGTTTTGGACATTAATTAATTAATTAAAAAATATCTTAACTACAAATGAGCATGTAAAACAAATATCTTTAAAAGAAATTCTGCGTGGAGCATGCACTGAAAACAAAGCAAGAGTTTTAAGTGAAGGAGAAAATGTTTTGCTTATTTGCTGTGGTTTTATTTCCAGCGATCCGTCCATCCTGGACGGTTTGGATCTGACCGAGGAGGAGAGGGACGTGCTCATCGACAACATCAACAGACGCCTCACCCCACAGGCTGTCAAAATCAGAGCAGGTACTTATCATCAACATGTGCGGCATTTTTCAGCATGCAGAAAATTACAGTAATTAAGTATTTTAATTAGTTTAAAACTTCTTTTTATTTTGTGGAGTAAAATTATAATAATATATTAGTACTTTCATGATTTATATAAAAGCAAATTAATAACAAATTATTTAAATTTGATCATTTTTGTTTCCAGTCTGTAATCCCCAACCATAGCAAGTGCATACTTATCTTTTCAAATATTCTCTGGAATTTTTTTTTTTTATGTTTTCAAATGCAAATTCAATGAGTTTGAACAATTCATACGTATACTGCTGCTCAAACTTTTGAAGTCAATATTTTTTTTTTTTTATAATTTTATTCAGCAAGGAATTGATCAAAAGGGACAATACAATATTTATAGTGTTAGAAAAGATTCTATTTCAGATACATTTTTAGAACTTTCTATTCATCAAAGAATCCTGAAAAAAAACTGTTTTCAACTGATAACATTTTTTAAAACTGCCATGTTAAAGTGTAATAATATTTCACAATATTATTATTGAATGCCAAAATGTTCAACTTAGTGTTTGTATATAAACATATATTTAGAAGAAACAATTCTCGCAGATCCATCGAACACTCTTTTAAGCAAAGCTTTGCATTGTTTTTCTTTTTAATGTATTTAAATTTAAGAAAAAACTAATTAAATGCACAATAAAAAAGCAGATTGAAATAAATAAAAATCGGATTAAAATCATAATAAAACTAAAAAATAAACAATAAAAACATTTGATTCATAAGTATAAAGTTAAAAAAGCTAATATTTTGTTCTCCCTTTATATATGCCATGCATTATGTTCATGTGTGTTCAGCGTGATGTTTGCTTTGTCCCGTGGACAGATATTGAGGTGGCGTGTTATGGATATGAAGGCATTGATGCTGTCAAAGACGCGCTGAGGGCGGGGCTTAACTGCTCCACAGAGGCCATGCCAATCAAGGTGAGATCCACTTCCTTTATATCCGGTTCTAGCAGCTTCATGAGCTGCAGTTCTGTGGTTCAAAGTGTGCATTGATTTCCTTTCAGATCAACCTGATAGCTCCGCCGCGGTACGTCATGACCACCACCACTCTGGAGCGCACCGAGGGTCTGTCAGTGCTCAACCAGGCCATGACGGCCATCAAGGAGCGCATCGAGGAGAAGCGAGGGGTCTTCAATGTCCAGATGGAGGTCAGACACTTTAGAGCTTCATACATTTACTAAATATCACAGAATAAGCTTGATCTTTAAATAACAAACACACACTGACAGTCATTATTTTGCATGGTTTTGAGTTTAGACAAAAGAAAACAAAATATATATTAAAATATACATGCACATTTTATAAAAGCATATACATGCAGTATACATGATATTATTTACATTATACAGTAGATCAGGGGTTTTCAAACTGGTATCTGGACCAAGTAATTAAAATTAATAAATAATAATCAAATGGATACACAAAATACATCATAAAAACAGATTGGAGAAAAAAACTGGATAAATGTTAATGTTAGAAAATTAATAGAAAGTCATACAAATTTTTCAGTAAGTGCTATAGTTAGTAGAAAAAATAACTATAATAACACTGTAATAATAATATATTGCACTGTATTTGATGTATAATCATTTTCTACTCTTTACGGTTTTAAATTCATTTTTAATCAAGTTTTATACCACATATATATATATATATATATATATATATATATATATATATATATATATATATATATATATATATAGGCACTTACAAATAAATACTAATAAAATTGGTACATAAAATACATAAGATTCAAATAAATTAAAATGAATTAAAATAATAGTAATAATAATAAATCAATAAATAATTAAAATAAACAAATGAATGCACAGTACCAAGCATAAATAATTTTATATATATATATATATATATATATATATTTTTTTTTTTTTTTTTCAGATCCATTGAATGCTCTGTGAAGCAATGCTTAAACTATATATTTTGTCCTTTTTAAAAAAAATGTTAAAATAAGATTAAAGTAAATAAAGGCATAGTACAGGCATAGCATACTACAGTGAGTATGAAAAAACACAAAAATCCCATGAAGTATGGATTAAAAGTATTAGCTCTGATTGCGTGTTTGTCTTCAGCCTAAAGTGGTGACGGACACAGACGAGACAGAACTGCAGCGGCAGCTGGAGCGTCTGGAGAGAGAGAACGCAGAGGTGGACGGCGATGACGACGCTGAGGAGATGGAGGCCAAGACAGACGAGTAGATCAACAACTGCTCCAGCGCAGAAACCGTTCAGATGAACTCTTACCAAACACTGATGCTGCAGCAAGCTCACTTTTACACAAACATTATAAAGCTGATTTCTGAACCGGTGGCCTTGTGACCCTTCCCAACTCTGATCAATGTTAACATTTACGCTGATTCAACGATGCAGAGTGAAGACGGTGATTTTCTGTGAAGTAAAACCTGTTTCTCGCTCTGCTTCAATCTCATTAAAATTCTGGAACGTTGTTGGAAGTTTTGTATTCTTTAGCATCTGTCTTTATTTAGATATTGACATGCTGCAAAGCTACTGTTAAATAATATTTGAAAGTACGTATTGTGGGTGAAATATTTTCTAAAACTAACCAAAAACGTGAAAGTACAACTTTACGTTGTAATTAAGCATTAAAAAAAACTAACCTTTTTATATATATTATAGTAAAATAATATATATAAATTAAAAACAAATTTCATATAAAGTATTTAAGTAATTATATTATTTGTATTAATTATTAAATGCCAAATTAATAAATTAAAATGTTTTGTCAGACAGACACAAGCAAGGTTTAGTTGAGGAGAAAAAAAAAAAGTCATTGGTTTGTTTCTCCCAGCATGTGAATATAGAATAGAATTTAAATAATTTAATACTGTTTAACAGCCCAATTATTATAAATTCATTAGTACATAAACTCATTTTACTTCTAACCAATTTAGGCACTGCAACCTTTCCAAGGCTTCTGTGTTATTATAGTTTACTAAAACTAAGAAAAAACATTACGTGGAGTAAATATTAACAAATAAAATTGTATAAACACACACATATATACACTAGCTGAAATAGCTGTATACACATATATATACACACACATTTCAGCTAGTTGCCAAGGAAACATTTCCCCATTTAATATGAACTTAACTAAAACTGATATAAAATGTAATACAAATAATAAAATGTTAAAAATACTATGAATTAGTTTTTTTATATTTCCTTTTGTCAAATGAAAAACCCTAGCAAATATTGATTTTAAAGTACTATAAATGTTTCCAGTGCTTTTCAGGATTATTATAGCTTAATAAAACCATAATATTTTATCATTGATGAACTTGAACATAAAACTGACAAACATTAATAAAAACTATAGAGACATTAAAAATATTTCTAAATGCTAAAACTTTAAAATCAAAATGGGAAATATAAAAAACTATACCAAACTATAAGTGTCCCAATGATTTCAGGTCCAAATAAGTCATTTTCTTTGACAAAAACGGCATATAAATGAATTATCTTGCGTAACGTACAAATCATTCCACAGTAATTAAGCACTTTACAACCTGAAAGTTAATAATAGTAAATATTAATTTTACTGTTGGAAGTAGACGTATAGACTGACGCACAGCTTCAAAGTTGAAATCAGAACACATTAAAAAGCAAAGAAATTGATTTTACTAAAAAAAGAATCACTTTTATTCAAAACACATCCACTGATAAGTACAAAAACAAAGACGATCAATCGTTGTGATGTCAATCAGTTTAGCGAGGGCTTCTGAACAGTGTCGGGGTCAATCAACTGCTTTAGTTTTAGCGAAACAACTGGGAAAACCTCTGGTTCGGGTGGTGAGTGCGAACAAAAGACAAACGGTAAAATCACAACCCAGACAAGATTGGCAATCATTACAGTAACAATTTACAACAGCTTCCTCAGAAAGAAGCGCTAAGCGGCCGAGATGAAGCTACGCTGAAGACGGATTCAACAGGAAGGCCCTGAGAAATCGAGCCTCTCGGCACTCGTCGCTGGCGGTCTGAAGGAGGCGTCTGGGACGTGAGAAATCAAACGGCTCAGTGTGTATTAACTCCAAAGGTGGGAAATGGTTGAGTTTCCCAAGTTGTTTTGAAACCTAGATGAGCTGTCCGGCCCAAATGGGAAGTAAAAAGTAAAGTTCATCGACGTTCGGTGCTTGTTCATTTCCCGAGGCCGATCTTCTTGGCTTCGGTTTCGTAAATCAATAACCTCCACATTTTAACTATGAAGACCTCGGCCTCTTCATCCAGCACCTGAGGAGACGAAGTGAAGAGTTCAGATTGTGAAGCTGTGGAAATACTACTTCAAAAATGGTGCAAAAGACCAAACTTACCATCGCAACGTCATCCAAGATGCCTTGAGGTGTGCTGTGGGCCATTACCTGAGAACAAACAACGAGATTTAAATTATTATAGGATTTAAGGTCATTTCGCGTGCGTTTTTCCGTTTCCGTCATCCTTTCCTATCAAAATGCTTGCTATGGATGCGAAAACGCAGAAAATCGAACCTGATCCGAATTTTTTTAAAGACGGACGAAAGTTTCGGAGGCAGTGTGTAAACGTGACTGAAAAATAATTACGACCATGTTGTGTCAATGACCTTTAAGACTCATAATGAGTGAAGAGTGTTTCAAGGAACACCCTGAACTACAATTATTTTGTTATTAATAAAAAAAATAAAAAAAGTGAATATATTCAAAGTAGTATTTAAATCAATTATTTCATTATAAATTGATAAGCAATTTCAAACACAGTATTTAAATAAATTTGTTATTAATTATATTGCTATTTTATTAATAAAACAAATAGATAAATGTGAACACATTTTAAAGTTATTTTATCATTATTAATTACAAATAAAATATAGTATTTAAATTATTTGGGTTTAATTTTGTAATCATTTTATTTAAAAAATAAAGTGACAATGTAAAAAATTATTTAAAAAATAATTTAAATACTATTTGAATGTCAATTTATTTGTTAAAATTATTTATAAAATGTATTTAAATACTATTTTATAAATAATTACTACTATTTTTAAATACTATACCCGATTTTTAAATACTATTATTTTTAACTAATAATAATAATATTAAAAAATATATTATTTAGATGTCAAATTCTTTTTTATTAATAAAAACGTTTTTTTTAAATCATTGAAATACAATTTTTTTAGATGATTTTTTATAATAGTAAAAAAAAAAGGGCACACTGCTGGTAAATCCAGAAACAAATTAAACATATACATATACACACACACACATTTATTTTTTTACATAAAAAAATAAAAATGCATTTAAATCAGCGCTCAGCCTCTAATGAAGAAATCTGATAAAACATCTTACCTTGGTGCAAACAAAGTCAACTAATGTGGCTTCTTCTTCACCAATGTACTCTACAATCTTCTTATTGATCCACGGTCGAATACGCTTCTCCATAAGGGCCTGTGAATATTCAAAAAGCATTTTACAGTTATACATTAAACACACATTAAAACACAGCTCAAGAATTAAGAAGAAAAACACTCCACTTTGCTTACCAAAACAAATAAAATAAAAAAGGAAGTTCAATTTTCATTTGATTACACAGAAAAAAAAATTATTTAAAAAAAATTGTTTTATGCTTTTATTTGATTACCAGTTTTTGGTGCAGAAAAACTACAAGACAACATAGAATTTCTGAAAAAATAAAAGATTTCATAGAGCCCTATTACATATATAAAATAAGTAAACTATTAAGCTGTTAAAGTTTCATAAAATCATTTGATTAGACACGGCTAATGATAATTAAAAAAATAATTAAAGCATTAAAATGGAATCCTGAAAAATTCAAACAAAACACGGAAAAGGTTTTTAAATGAATTTGTGGAATAAAAAAATAAAAAAATTAATGGCACACTGCTGGTAAATTGTAAACTTTACTAACATTAATTATTAAAACAAAATCCAGAAAAAATTAAACAGAATATGGAAAAATATAAAACAGATTGTACAAGTTTCATGATTTATGAATCAGACATGGTTTTGGATTAATAAAGTGGATTTGCTGTCACCCTCACCGTGTCGACGACGGACCAGTCGAGAGGGTAGTTGAAGAGCTCTGGTTTGGCAGTGGGTATCTTCTCGATCAGACTCTTGATGTGTTTGCGCTTCTCTTCAGTATTGGCTCCTTTGTCGCCGGCCGCCGCGCTCATGTCTGCTCCCTTCTCCTCATCCTCGTAGTCTAAAGGCACCAGCTTTCTCTTCCGAGGTGCCTCGTCCACTTCGTCGTCATCAAAGCGATTGAAGACGCTCTCCACCGCCAGCTTCTTCCGCTTGGCTACACTGGGCTGTCCTGGACTACCGGTTGAACCTTGCGACGGGATAAAGAAAGGTTTCCTAGTGAAAACTGAGCCAAATATCACTAGTTTTGTTTATTTTATTTGTTATATGATATATTGTTATAAAATATTTATCTATTTATTTTCATTAATAATTAGTTTAGATGGTATATTTGCATACATCTATCACTTTATTGTTACAGGGTTCCTACACCACCTTCCATTTCAAAATTCCATACTTTTCCAGACTCAAATTTCCAGTAAATTTTCGGACCATATTTAACATAAATGGTTCATATAGCACTATTTATAGCTTTATATTTGGTATATATTACAGTCATCTATAAATATTTTTATTTTTTCTTACATTGATTTTCTCTAAGTGACTTTGGCATGCACACAAGAAACTTTTTTGTGCCCTCGAAAAACTATTCAAGTGCATGGGAACTTTTTGCATGCTTACACATTACAATTTCTGTTCCCACTTTATATTAGGTGGCCTTAACTACGATGTACTTACATTACAATTAAAAATGTGATATAATGAACTTGTGTTACATGCATATAAAAATATAATTACAATGGAAAAACATGCATGTAATTAATTTCTGTAATTATATTCATAGTTTCACTGTTGACCCATCCCTTACACTTTAACCCAACCTTAAACCTACCCATACCACTAAACCTGTCCCTAACCTTACCCGTATCCCACCTCAATAGAAGAAGTGTTTTGCAATGAAATATGAACACAATAAGTACTTTGTAGTTATTTTCTGATGTAAGTACAGAGCAGTTAAGGCCATCTAATATAAAGTGAGACCTAATTTCTAGTTTTATATAACCGATTTCATTTGTGCATCACTGCCATCTACTATGAATAAAAGGAGAGCATGGATGCACATGAATTAATAGAGATCTACTTGCTCAAAATTTGGCTTTCCTTATGGTAGTACCTCTAATATCAAGGCCTAATGTCCAATTTAGCACATCCTCTGCAGCAGCAGAAAAACCATGACACAAAATGGGCTGATGGAATAATACAGATATGTGCATTGACTTTCCAAGTACAAGGGTCTATAAAAAAAGACTGGTATTATAAAAAAAGAAAAAAGTAAGTGTTCAAAATGTGGCTTTCGTAAGGACAGTATGTCATATTTCAAGGCCTCAGGTCTCTTTGACACACATTCTGTGTTGCCCAAGACACCACACCGCCAAATAGGCTCATAGGTTCAGTGTGCATTGTCCAATATGCTCATTTTAATGGTTTCTCGTGCACAAAATATGTATACATTTTATTTTTGCAAAGGTCCTCGAGGCTCTGTCATACGGTGCTAAGAGTACTGAGAAAAACAACCCCCAAAACAAAACATTTTGCATAATTAAAAAGTACACCTTGAATTCATTTAGTCGTGTTTGACAATCACTAAACGGCTGCCATGAAAACATTTCTTGTATGATGAACTTATTTTCATTAAATTCTTACTTTTCTATTATAAAAAAATAAATGGGGGCAAAAGTCTGGAAATGCTAATATTTTTCCATACTCTGCTTTCTTTTTTCCATACTTTTCCAAACCACATAGGCACCCTGTTTTTCATTAAAGATTTTTTATTTTTTTTCCTATACTTGGATGTATTTATCTTTTAAATTTTCACTAGAAAAAATACATTTAAATAATTGATTTAAATACTATATTTGAACATATTTATCAAATTATTTCTCATTCATAGGAATTATTTTAAGATGTCTTAAGATGCATTTTTTTCAGATGTCTCATCCGGTTTTAGATCTAAACTTTGTCATTATTGGAAAGTTGACAGACTCGTAGAGGAGGGAATTTGGAACGTAAACTCTTGCAGAAGGAATGCAGGTGGATTTTTTATCTTATAAATCTACATCCTCTTGGTATGAATGAAGACTTGTCTTTGAATTGTTTTTTTATAATTATTTAAGGATATACGGTGGGACTCTAAAAAGTATGATGTTTACTTATTATATATAAAATCTGATGCTAAGAATTTGTATATACACAGGTACATCTCAAAATTTGAATATCGTGAAAAAGTTCTTTTTTTATTGTAACTTATTTCCAAAAGTGAAACTTTCATATATTTTAGATTCATTACATGTAAAGTAAAACATTTCAAAAGTTTTTTTTTTTAATTTTGATGATTAGAGCTTACAGCTCATGAAAGTCAAAAATCAGTCTCTCAAAATATTAGAATATTTCCTAAGATCAATCAAAAAAAGAATTTGCCAAACAAAAAAAATTCAAGTTCTTTAAAGTATGTTCATTTCTGCACTCAATACCGGCTCCTTTAGCACAAACTCCAGCATCAGTGAGGAATGGCATGGAAGCGATCAGCCTGTGGCTCTGCTGAGGCACTCTTGAGTCTTCAGCTCGTCTGGATTGTTGGATCGACTGTTTCTCATCTTTCTCTTGAAAATATCCCATAGATTCCACATGGGGTTCAGGTCAGGTATGTTGGCCACTTGGAAGTGTTTTTGGCACTGTGGGCAGGTGCTAAAGTCCTGCTGGAAAAGGAAATCAGCTTCTCCATAAAGCATTGACTCTGGACTTGATAAAACACAGTGGACCAACACCAGCAGACGTCACGGCACCCCAAATCATCACTGACTGTGGAAACTTCACACTGGACTTCAAGCAGCTTGGATTCTGTGCCTCTCCACTCTTTCTCCAGACTCCAGACATTGATTTCCAAATGAAAAGCAAAATTTACTTTTATCTGAAAAGAGGACTTTGGACCACTGAGCAACAGTCCAGTTCTTTTCTCCACAGCTCAGGTAAGACGCTTCTGATGTTGTCTCTGGTTCAGAAGTGGCTTGGTAGCCCTTTTCCTGAAGACGTCTGAGCGTGGTGACTCTTGATGCACCGACTCCAGCTTCAGTCCACTCCTTGTGAAGCTCTTCCAAGTGTTTGAATCAGCTTTGCTTGACAGTATTCTCAAGCTTGCGGTCATCCCTGTTGCTTGTGCACCTTTCTCTACCCAATTTCTTCCTTCCAGTCAACTTTGCATTTAATATGCTTTGATACAGCACTCTGTAAACAGCCACCCCTTTCAGTAATGACCCTCTGTGACTTACTCTCTTTGTGGAGGGCGTCACTGTTCATCTTCTGGATCATTGCCAAGTCAGCAGTCTTCTCCATTATTGTGGTTTCAAAGAACAAGAGATACCCGGAATTTATACTGTAGAGATGGTCGTTTAATGAAACTCAAATGTAAATATTCTAATATTTTGAGATACTGATTTTTGACTTTCATGAGCTGTAAGCTCTAATCATCAAAATTAAAAAAAAAAAAACTTTTGAAGTGTTTTACTTTACATGTAATGAATCTAAAATATGAAAGTTTCACTTTTTGAAATGTTACAATAAAAAAAAAAAAAAAAATCTTTCACCATATTCTAATTTTCTGAGATGTACCTGTATATGTATTTTTTGTATCCTTGTGATATTAAGTGTATTAAGGTAATACATGGTTTAATGAGCGCAGGTGTGCGTCTGGTAGCACATGGCACTGAGGAAGGGTTAATACCCGAAAACGTTTTGCACTATTTAGTGACCTGAGTAATAAATGATATAAGCCTTTTTAGACTGTTTGGATGAGTGCGGATCTCTTTGTCTATAAACCTTTGTATTTTTTGGATCTACGCACCGTATATTATTGGTCTACTGGACTTTCAGACGAGTGTTTGGCGCTACGACTTTTTCCATGTGTTGATTAGGAATTATTTTAAAAAATGAAAATAAAATAATTCATTTAAATACTATACTTGAATATATTTGTTTTTGTTTATTTCAATTGTGCAATTTGTGTTTGTTATTGGCCATACCATCCTGATTGGAAACCTTTCCTATCTCAAACTCACCTAGTTTGAGGCTAAGGCCGATCTTGGGCCGATTCTCCTCCTGAAGCGGGATCTCGAGCGGCGAGTTCTCGTGAGGGATGATGATCCCGCAGGGCGACTCTTCTCGGGGCGTGTTGGGTGTGGCGTTTCCACTGGCTGAGGACACTGAGGGGGCGGCCACGATGGGCCGCATGGTGGGTTTGAGGCAGGGTTTCACCTCCTCTTCGTCCTCTAGCTCCTCCCCTTCCTCTACATCATCGTCAGAGGGAACGTGAGCCTTACGCCGCTCTCTCTCCCGGCCTCGGTCGCGCTCTTCTCGAGAGGGCTTGTGCTCTCTCTCTTCCTCGGGCTCAGGCTTCACGGGCGGCTGCCGCAAACGCTCTGCCTCTTCCTCCATCTGACCAACACAAAAGCATAAGATGTGAAACAGAAGAGAGCAAAACATGGAGCACTTTGGTTTTAAGCCACGAAACACTGGTCAACACTGAGATGAATCACAATACACACTTTGATTTGAAAAGCAGAAGACAACAAATAGTCCCATTACACACTGCAAATGAGATTATTAAAAAACAAACAAAAACCATAATATTAGAACACTGGCTCAGTTATTATGAACAAAATAAATAAATAAATATATATAACATTAATATTAGATTTATCAGTTTATTTTTCATTAATTAAAAAATAAAGATTCATTCAGATACTATACTTGATTAGATAAAAAAGATCATTAGTAACAAATTAATAATTTAAATCAAATAATATTACTCATTTAAGTACTATACATGAATATTTAGCAATTTATTATTTTATAATTTACAAAGCAATTAATAAAATTGAAACATGAAATAAAATTTCATTTCAACAATACTTGGAACATTAAATTTCTCATTAATAACAAACGATTAACAAAATAATTTAAAAGAAAATAGTGTAACATTTAAATACTACACTTGAATATATTTAAAGTATTCAATCAATAATTCAACATTTTAAAGAATAACAGGGGGAAAAATCTATTTTAATAAAATAATTTAAATAAAATTAAATACTGCACTTGAATATATTTATCAATTTATATTCAATAGAAAATTAAAAATAATGAAAAACTATTTAAAGATTGTATCTGAATATATTTATAATTTCATCAATTAACAAAAAAGTATTAATGAAATTGAAACAATAAAATAATTCATTTAAATATTACATCTCAATGTATCCATTTATTTCATTCATTAAAAAATAAGACATCTAAAATAATTCATTTAAATACTACAATTGAAAATATGCATCAATTTCTATTTTTCATTTGATTGATATTTAAAGTGCATTTCACTAAATAAATATGAATATTTGAATTATATCAGTGGACTCACTCTGCGCAGCTCAGCTTCTGGATCAGGATGTCCTTCTGCTAGCAGCCTCTGCCTGATCTCCTCCAGCTCTTCCTTCTCCCGCTTCCTGTCACGTTCATCCAGCTCTATCTCCTTCTCTCTGTCCCGCAGTCGCTTCTGAAGAGCGCTGCCCCTGCAGGCAAAGCAGAGAAACAAACCATTTAGGTCACGTCCACATTTTTCAGACAGAGTTTTGAGGACTTTAGTAGCAAGATAACTAGATTTGTTTGTTCTCAAGGTAATATGCCATTTCAGGTCTATCGGCCTCTAAATGTATTTTATTTAAAAAAACAAAGAATCATAGATTCGATGGTGCACAGAACTCACCTGTAGTATTTTGGGTCGTCTCTGTCGTCGTCATAGTCTTCCAGAAACTCCTTCAGCCGCTTGCCTTCTTTAGCCTGAGAAAACAATACGAGACAATCATTCAGTAATTCAAACAGATATATTCTATAAATTAATTTTCCCATTTATAAAAATTAGTAATATTAAAAAATAATGAAATAAAAATATATATTTGTACTATATCCAATTATTTTTCATTAATAAAATCAGTAAACTATAAAAGACAATTCAATAAAATAATTAAATTATTATTTTTTATTTATTTTTTCATTGATAAAAATAATTAAAAAAGTAATGAAAAATATTAGCATTTGAATTTATCAATTTATTTTTCATTAACTAATAAAAAAAATTCAAATAAAATATTGAAATTAAAATTCATTTAAATACTATACTTGAAAATATTTATCCATTTGTTTTTCATACTAAAATAATAAAATTTAATTAATAAATTAATAATAAACTAATGAAATAAATATTCACTTAAATATTATATTTCAATCTATTTATCAATTTACTTTTCATAAGCAAAAAGTAATTAAGAAAATAATTAATTTAAATTAGTGCTGTCAAATCGTTTAATCAGGATTATACATGTATGTGTATACACAGCACACACTTATATATCATGTAAACAAACTTTTATCTTGGATGCAATTAATCGTGATTAATCGATTTGACGGCACTCATTTAAAATACTATATTTCTATAGTTATCAGTTTACTTTGGAAACATTCCCCATATTATCCATATATATTTTAGGCTGAAATGCTTATGTAAATAGATTAGGAAAATAGTTGTTTACCATTTCACGCCGGCGTTCCTCCTCTCTCTCAGTCTCCTTGCTGTAGTCTCTGGCTTTCTTCCTCTCCCTGAGCTCCCAGTTCTTCAGACGCTGTTGTAATTAAAGAAGGTAAATAGTGGATCAAGACAGCTAATCATTCAGTAATGTGATCAGAGAGACTGAAAACAGTCGTTCACCTCCTGATACGCTGCCTCTTTCTCTCGCAGCTTCCTCTCCAGTTTGCGCCGTTCATACGCCTCTTCCTCATCTTCCTCACGATCACGCTTCTTCTCCTTATCTCGGTCTCTATCGTGACTCTGTTCTCTGAAAACGGACAGCACCCATCATGATATATGAAGTCTGTACTTTATTGTAGACACAAAACTTCAGATTTTGACTAAATCTGAATATGTTGGCATAGACATTTTGTAGCTCTACAAAAAAATAAAATAATAATAAAATTGTTGTAAATAAATGATTATAAATACCTTAACATTTTGTGTATTTCTGTATTTCTGTAAATGTTGCAAAAATTTATAAATATGAATTTTATATATAAATATTTAATCATTTTGCATAAATGAGACGCATAAATGTTGGTAAATATAAATACAAATTTGTTATAAATATTTATAAATAAATTATAAATACAACTGTTGACAATTAGATACTTTACATATACATATATACACACACACACATATACATATATATGTGTGTGTGTGTGTGTACACATATATACATACATACATATACACACATATACATATACATATATATATATATATATATATATATATATATATATATATATATATATATATATATATATATATATATATATATATATATTTATTAGGGGTGTAACGTTCACAAAATTCACGGTTATGTTCGATACGACACAGTGGTGTCACGGTTCGGTACGTTTTTGATAGAGGGGGAGGGGCAATTGGTTATGTTGCAATGTTGGAAATATTTCTGTTTTAAACCATGAAGGAGAGCCAATGGATATCACACAACCATGTGTTTGCACCAGGGTTTGCACACGTGCAAGATTTATGCCGGTGAACGTCTTAATCTCATTCAATTCACTATAAGCAGAAAGTGAAAGTAAAAATGTAATGACGGCGTAATGACGAAGCTTTCGGCATCTGACACCGCATATTCTCTCAGAGACAAAGAGAGACGAAGCTACTTCAACATATGCTGATAACGATACAGCCTATAGCAGTTTTCATTTATCTCCTTAATATTCCTCTTGTGGCCCATACATACTGAAAAATAAATAAATAAACGTATTTCGTGTTAAAAAGGTTGTTTTTGAAAGTCGGTGCTTGAAATAAAAGCTTTATTTCATTGATTTTTATTGATGACTGCAGTGTTAAAATTTTAATTATAGGATAATTCATTGTACGTAGCCTATAGCCTAACAGATCGGTTTAAAAACATTTTTTTTTAAAAGCATTTTAATTGAGGAGTAAATATAGCCTAATCTGATCCTCGCAGTGTGTCAGTTATGTGTTATTGCGGGGCAAATTTAATTTTAATTTAATAAAAAAAAAGGAACTTCATAATAATAATAGGCCTAAATAAATAATGCAACAGGCCTACATTAATTGGAAATGCCAAATCCTCTTAAGATTGCCAATAATTAATGTTTTTGACGATATCTCTGGCTATCGTCGATACAAGATCATCTCTGTCGATGATCTGTCGATCAAATACCTTTTAACAATTTGCATATTTATATTCATATATAATATATCAGTAGGGATGTAACGATTAACCACGAGCCGGTTGAAAATCAACTCAAATGCGTGACAATTCAAATCGGTTGAGATGCTAAACAAATCGTGGTAGGAGTCTATATGAATGTATATCTGAGGGGAAGTTACTGTCGTTAGAAAAGATTAGATGGTATTTTTGTTTATATGAAGAGATTTCTTTTATTTGTGTTATCTGATTTAGGGTTTGTTTTAAAATTTCAATTTAGTTTTGTTATTTACATTATATTTACATTTTGTTATTTAACAGATGCTTTTATCCAAAGCAACTTACAAGGAGAATAGAAGCAATCAAAACCAACAAAAGAGCAATAATGCAAGTGCTATATTAATATATTATAGCGTTATATTTCAATTTCACAAAGAAACGTACAGCATTTTGTCCAAGCAATAATAAAAGGACACAATTTATCATTTGTCTTAAATCTAATTTTGTAAACAAAATAAATAAATAAAAACCCTTACATCCCTAATATTCAGAAATATAAATGTATTAGTAGACATATACCTGTTTTTGCTGTCACTAAAACAAATTCCTCGTATGTGCAAACATACTTGGCAATAAAGCTAATTCTGATAAATGAGAAAATGTTAATATAAATATTGATAAATAAATACCTTGTTAAAAGGTATCAAACAGTTCAACACTTTTCATACAGAAAAATAAATAGATGTATACATATATAAAAATATGTTGATAAAGAAAATGACAAAATGTTAAATATACAAATATATATTTATGAATAAATACCTTGTTAAAAGGGATCAAATACTGTTTTAAAATATGTATATTAGTATTGATAAATATTCATAAATGTATATAGAAATATAAACGTAGATAAAAAAGAAATATATAAGTGAGAAAATGTTAATACAAATATGTATAAATAAACACCTTGTTAAAAGCTATCAAATACATGTCTACTTATATATTTATACATAATATTTCTGAAAATGTATAAGATAAAATAACTGATAAATAAAATGAAGTGAATATAAATGAGAAAAAAAGTTAAATTATATATACCGTGTGTGTGTGTGAGAGGGTTGCACGATATACCAGTACTACGGTAGTATCGCGATACTAAAACTTAAAAATACCCACGGTGGCATTGCATTTTAAACTGTAGTATAGTCCATACGGTAGTACTATAAGATATGTTGTATGCACGACAGGAACACTGTTTGAAACATTCATTTGAACATGCATGCCAGCAGAAATATTACAAGCCGATTGCCAAATGTCTTTTTGCTGTGCTCTGTGTAGTACAGGCTGTGTATACGCTTCATATGGTATTGAGTGTTTCCCGACGCTTCAGTTCAGTTTGCAATGAGAAATACTTGCACGATCGTTGTTCATGCTGCAGTTTATCAGAAGAAAGGGTCTGAATCAGACCGCCTGATATTATTTTTAAAAATAGCAGCTCAAGCATCACCTATTAAACTTTATAATATCTTACAAGAAAGTATTCTCGCAGTTTTATTCATTGTACCACTTCTAGAACAGGTGCAATAGTTCGTTTCTTGAAGCATCTTAGCGATCACGAATTCATCAACATAGCGGCTTCACACTTGGTTCTTATCAATCATCATAATAAGTCATAAAAGGAGTTTTATTTGTATAATATATAAATAAATAAATATATATTTATTAATGTTTTTATACATTTTAAATTAATGTGTTTTAATATACATGCTGCTAACTGGGAAATTCAAAGATATACAGTTCGGCAAAACGACACGAGCAAAAGTGCTGTTTTTGTTTCGTTTCTGTGTTCGAATCCAAATCTGCGTTGGCTTGGGAGAATCACTGATTCACTAAGCCATTCATAAAGATTCAACTGTTTCGAAAGAACCGTTTGAATGACTCAGTGATTCAATCATGAACACTTGCTGCCACCTGCTGGCGGTTTTAAGTTTCCCACCTAAAAGGCATATTGCATTCTTTTCCAGCATATTTCTACATTTAGAATTTAAAACATTAATCTCATAACATTATTTCTGCAATTATAAACAGCTTCTGTGCAGTGCTAAGTGAGAGTTTCATGGATAACAATACTAGTCATTCATTCACATTAACCCCTTAATTGTCACTCACATTTTTGAACAGACATTAAATTGCACTATTCAAACTTAAATTTTTATAATTCATGAACGAAACCATTTTGTAACGATTTTGATGTACAATTTTCATGGTAATGCAATGTCTGATGGGTTTCAAAAGGATGAATTTTGAGATTTTGTGTTTTCAATTGATATATAGTTTCTTATGATTTCTAAAGCGTGATGGGGAAAAAGGAAACTAAGAAAACTTTCTGTGACAAAGTTCAGAACTCCTGTTATGATGTAGATTTTTCAGGTGCACTCGTCATAAATTAATCTATTACTTTTCCTACATAATTTAACAAATAAAGTGGTAAAATATCTATTTAGGAGTCTTAGACCTTTCCATAGATATAGAGTTTGTCATGATTAGATTAGGATTTAATTTTAATATAGTGAAGTAAACCTAGGTGTCCCAGAGAGGGGACGGGTGACTGTTTTCATTTACATCTATTTATTATCACAATACTGCATGGTATCGTGATACTTCAGCTGGTATAGTATCGTAAGACATTTTTTTGGTATTGTGACAATCCTACTGTGTGTGTGTGTGTGTGTGGTTTATGAGGACACAAATTTGTATAATGACATGGGCATGACAGAGGTATTACAATATGAAGGTGGTTTATGAGGACACTGCCTATGTCCCCGTAATTCAAAAGGCTTAAAAAAACGTACTAAATGGTGTTTTTTTGAAAATCTAAAAATGCACAAAGTCTCCTGTGAGGGCTAAGTTTAGGTGTAGGGTTGGTGTAGGGCAATAGCACACACAGTTTGTTCAGTATAAAAACCATTACGCCTATGGAGAGTCCCCATAAACCACAAAAACCAACATGTGTGTGAGTGTGAGAGAGAATTTTTAAACATTTCCGATATTTCGATACATTACCAGTGTTTCTCATACATTGATTTATTTGTGGCGTTTGACTTTGTTGAATAAACATGAGCACTACATTACACGTTGCGGGTGTTTTATATGAATGCATCTCTGAAGGGAACTGACTGTCTTCAGAAAAGTTTCAATGACATTTTAATTTTATCTGATAAAGACGCGTTCATGAGCAGAACTGCTTTGATTACAGCCATTACCGGGAACACCGCTAGTTCTACCGCTCTTCACAGAGCCTCCTGCTAGCAGAGATTCAGATTGCAGTTTCAAGAATAAGCCCGGCTCAAGCAACATGCTTTTGTTGTTGCTCAACTTTCTTTTTTTTCTTTCTGCAGCAACTCAGAGCACTATTCATACTCTTTATCCTGGCTGAAGCACATTTGTTTCAGTCTATAAGAACAATCAGCCTACACTAGCAATCAAAAGTTTTTGAACAGTAAGGTCAAGGTGTTTTTTTTAAGCCTGCATTTTTTTTTGATCCACAGTACAGCAAAAAGTTACATTTTGAAATATTTTTACTATTTAAAATAACTGTTTTCTGTTTGAATATATACTAAAATGTAATTTATTTCTGTGATCTGCAGCTGTATTTCCAGCATCATTACTCCAGTCTTCAGTGTCACATGATCTTCAGAAATCATTCTAATATACTGATTTACTGATGATCAATATTTAAAACAGTCGAGTACATATTTTTCAGAATTCTTTAAATAGAAAGACTCAAAGATCAGCATTTATCTGAAATAAAAAGCTTTTGTTACATTTATACACTATTCCATTCAAAACCTTGGAGTCAGTATAATTTATTTATTTTTTGGAAAGAAATTATAGAAATTAATACTTTTATTTAGCAAGGATGCTTTAAATTGATCAAAAGTGATTGAAAAAAGACATTTATAATATTAAAAAAAGATTTGTTTTTCAGATAAATTCTTTCTATTCATCAAAGAAATCTGGAAAAAAATTCTACTTGGCTGTTTTCAACATTATAATAAATGTTTTTTGAGGAGTATATCAGAATATTAGAATGATTTCTCATGTGACTGGAGTAATGATGATTCTGCTGGTATAAGGAAGCGGTTAAAGTGATCGCGTTGGAGCGCACGCACACGCAAACAATAACAAACTAAAAAAAAACACGTCCGTTCCAGCATGGCTAACTTGACAGCGCAGTTGGTACTTTATCAAAATAAAATACAGTGAGCCAAACATCAGCGCACCCGCCTCTGTGTCACCGTTGGAACACGACTGAAGTACAAAGCCTATAATTTACATAAATAATAATAGTTTAGCATTCAGATACACATTGCAAATATGGAAATTTGTGCCGAATGAGAGAGGTAGGATACACGAGCACAAAGCCCCATTTCGCAAACAGTTGAGTGCGCAAGCCTTTAAAGTATACTCTTTTGTCAGTCTATGTGAGAGACGCATTCAGAATCAGCACATGGTTATAGTCTAGTGGGCTTTGTTGCGCAACTCATGGTTAAGGCTAGAAGGGATACGTATGGCGTTACATGGCATTCGCGGTTCTTCTACTGGCGGTTATCAAACAGCGTTGCATTGAATTGCGTGTATTCGTCGCAAGGTCTCATGCACCGAACCAAGATGTCCGTACCGTGACTGTTCAGTACGAATACATGTACCGTGCCACCCCTAATATATATGTATATGCACACACACAAATACATACATGTAAAAAATTGTTAAAAGGTAAGGTAGTGATGACTGATGAGAAAACTGGTGGATAAAGTGAAGGCTATGTATACATTCTGAGATCAAGACAAGCACTTGATGACACAACGTCTTGTGTACCTGGATTGACTGCGGTCTTCACTGCGGTCGCGGCTTCTGTCTCTCTCCCACTCTCTCCCCCTCTCGCGCTCTTTCGTGCGCTCGCGATCTCTTTCTCTCTCCCTCTCGCGCTCCCGCTCTCTCTCGCGCTCCCTCTCTCGGTCCTTCTCTCGCTCGCGGTCCCGCCGTTCACGTTCCCTCTCACGCTCCTTGTCTCTCTCCTTGCGCTCCCGCTCCAGCTCCTGCCTCTCCTTCTCTCTCTTCCCCTTTTCCTCCTCCAATTTCTGTAGGAAAACGGGGAGGGAAGTTTTCGGATTAGCAACTGCTCACGCACAAGACAGAAGTACATGATACTACATCACTCTATGAGGAAGTGGTTTACAGTCCCTGACCATTCACATATGCACTCATATACAGGCACCAAAAGTCTGAGACCAATAAAGTATTTAAGCAATAAATGTTGAACTATAAATTACATTATCAGCATAAAGGGTCAAAATTTGATTTAAGAAATTATATTTTTATGACCATATCACTGGAGCTACATGAACAAAACCTGACGATCATGTTCTCCAGAATAATCTGAGGTCAAGCAAAGGTATCTTTAGCTTCAATGGAGGTAAAAGCATCTACAAAGAGTCACATGATCAGATGCATATTTGATTAGTGACAAAGAAATAATGCAGAACTTTAAAAGTGAAGTTGGTCATTTGAAATTTTTTATTGAGTTTGCAAATCTGTTTGGTGGCGCTAGTGAAACAGAAATTACGCGTTTCACTTTTAAAATGTTCTTCAAGCTTATGTCAGCTTGTTTCTGCCACTAAATAAATACATAAAGGTAATTGCGGCTTTCTTACAATTCTGACTTTTTTTTGCAATTTTAAGGAAAATAAATTCACATTACGAGATATGAACTCACTATTGAGGAAAAAATCTGAACTGTGACAAAGTCGCAATTATCTTAATTACCAAAAAAAAAAAATTGCGAGATTAACCCAATAAAAAAAAAAAATGGAATCGTGAGAAAATGTCTTATGAATATCCTAATATCCTAAAGTCTGAATTGTGAGGAATATATATATACAGAGAGAGAGAGAGAATTTTAAGGAAAAAAAAAAAAAAATCTCCTGAATTAATTTTAAATATATTTTAAAAGTCTAATTTTATATTTTAATTGATATTATTTTTATTTAATATGTTTATTTCATAGGTTTGTGAGTTTATCGGAGATTAAAAAAAAGTCGCAATTACTTTTATTACGTGGCAGAAACGGGTTTCCAACATGCATGTCTGATCTCAGTTTTAAATATTTTCATAAAACGTAATTTGAACTTTTTTTGTGAACTCTTCGTTTCTTGAACGTCTTGCATGATGACAGGACAGTATCAAGACAGAACAGCATGTAAATCAAGAAATTCAAGCAATTAATAAAAGGAAACCTGTAAACCACTTTCGAGATATAAATTTGACGTTGCAAACAACTGAATAAGATCAGAAACAGTTGACGGCACTGTAATTTCCGTCTCATCACATGATCAACAGAAAGAGGCTTTAATCCTTGATAAACTAGTTGTTTGTGCACTTACAGGTGTTGACTAGCGACTCACAGTGCTTCCGTGGCCCTACAAGCCTTTATTGTTAGGCCTGGGAGGAAAAGCAGGTCAAAGGATTCACAAGGAAAAATAAAAAACTATTCTCTTTGCTTGCAACAATCTCACAAACAACTTCCAGACATTTTGAAAACATTGCGAAAGGAGCATTGCATACTGTATTTGTTAGATTTGCTTCTTTTTCTTTGCAGTTTCTTTGTGGTTTTGATAGAAAAGGCAACAAATGAAGGTGTAGAGACTGCTTACCCCACTGCAGACGACACGGGCCCTCAGAGGATCAGACTGAGTGATTATGAAATGCACTGAAGAGCAGCATGACACCCACAGCTTTAGTCTCAATTCAACAGCTCTCGCATCGCAGTTTGACAAAATATCTGACTTCTATCGACAGCTTCTACTTCTCGGAAGACCAAAGCCTCCTGAAATTATTATAAATATATAAGTCTAATTTTAATATGAAACTATTCGTAACGGCTGAACCATGAGTGTTACGCAACTGTGAGCAGCAGCAAATAAACAGTTAAAACAGGAGGTGAAGATGAGACAGGATCATAAAACAAACTGTAGATACAGGCATTTAGCTGAAAATAATTATATAAAGGCATGACATTTACAAGTGACGCTGCTTTTAAGAAACTTCTACTGGTGAATTTGACAAGACAGTTAGGCAGGATAGTCTAAAGGAAGTCTTTATATTATTAACATTTTACATAAAGTCTTCATTCTAGTAATAACTACAGCACATTTAAAAGTATTGGCAGAAAGTAGATGGACAAAAAAAAAAAAAAAACTTCAGAAAATTTAAAATGTCTCTTGGAAACTGAGAAAGTTGAAGGAAAATGACTAAAGTACTATAAATGATAAAAGCACATTGAAAAAACTACTAATACTGCAATTAAGATAACTCCAAATACATACAAATAAAATCTATTTCAAATTATTTTTACATTAATGTAAATGTAACATTTCCAAACATTAATTTTGCCACTAATTGTAATAATCCAGTAGGGCTGAGCGATTAATTGCATTTGCGATAATATCGCGATATGAAAAAAAACGTGATTTTTCAACCGCAGAGGCTGCGATTACACTCCGTCACGTGACACGCGAGAGTAAAGAGGTGTGTTCGGCTTGAAGATCGATCGGTGTGTGACAAAGTACGGTGACAGAAAGCCTAAGGAGACGCCCGCTCTCTTATAGCTCTCGCAGTATTTGATGACACACAGCGATCGGTCTAGCAGCGCTGCTTCAAGTCCAACACATCTAAGCAGTCTTCAGAGGAAGCATCAAGTTGGCACGCTATGTTGCCAAGTCCACAGTTTGCGGTCTTAAATATCATGCAGAATTGACGCGCTACATGTAAATTATATCCTTTGTTGTATTTTCCTGTCAAAATAACGGAGTTCCTTTGGAATTGTTCAGAACTGCTGGGTTTTCTGGTAGTGGGCGGGACTAATGCGCAAACGGCAATCTCATTGGCTGGCGCTCACCTATTATCCTCCCTGTTTTCATTTCAGCGAATCAGTTCGAGCGAACGCAGACAACCTGATTAATATTCATGAAATCAGCAGCTCAATCCTTAGAGCGTTTTATAGTGTTCTTAGTAGTAGAATTCATAGTAGTTTTATCTTATCAGTATTATTTGTAGTTTCTATCATCATTTAATGCCAAATTATCATATCATATAATGTTTGACTGACTGATGCTAAGTGAGATATTTAAAGAAAAACTGTGCCATTTTCCAAACATGAGCTTTTTATATATACACATATAAGTATATTAGTATATCAGATCATTAATATTAGTCTGGTGAGTAAACAAAAAAATTACAAGCCAATGGAGATTCTATTGCCAAGGTGTCTATAGAAGGTTGATAATATTTACAATAGTCAATTGAATTTGATAGGTGTCTCTCACATTGTCCCACAGAAACATTAAAATAGTGTAGATTAGTGTACAATGTTTTATAATAATAATTTATTCTATTTAGTGACCATTTCATTCATTTAACATTTAATATTGGGGGCATCCAAGTTATTTGACATATTTGAACATTAAAAAAAAAAAAAGGAACAACAGTTATTTCCCTGGTAATTAGTTTCTTTGATAACGATCTAAGTCAGTTACTGTTTGTGAGAAGTAACTAGTAATATAACTACTTTTTTAAAGTAACGTGCCGAACACTGCATACTATACAATGATTTATTACTTTGTTGAATAATACAGAATATAAAAAGCTTTAAAAAAAATAATCACAATCGCAATTGGTAAAAAAAATTAAATAATCGCAATTAGATTATTTTCCAAAATCGTTCAGCCCTATAATCCAGTGAGATTTTTGTCTGACAACAGCCAGTGCTCCACACAGAGATCTGATCTTCATCTTCAAACAGAACAAACTGAGACAGACTAAATCCAGAAGAACTGTGTCAACATCTCCAAGATGCTTCAAGAGATTCTGTGTAATAGAATTGAGTGTAAAAAAAAAAATTTTTTACATTTATTTAATTTATATGTTCGCTGCGCATAAGGGACTTTTTGCCAAAAGTAATCTCTCCTCAAGATGAATGATTTGAGAAATGATTTGTGTCTGTGATGCATCAAAGTTTAATATTTAGTGTTATGAGGCTGAGTTTATGAATGAAACATTAGGCACCAATTTATAAGATTTGAAATAATTCTGTGTGACTTTAGCGATAAAAAAATGTTAAACCCACTCACACACAAAGAGGACACTTAAAATGAAAAGAAAAGAGTGCAAGCAAGCAGGAATGAAGAGAGGTGATTGCAGACTCAATCACAAAGTGAATTCATACCTGTAAAATCTTCAGAAAGTCCGCGTGCTGTGGAAGGGCGCCCCCTACTTTCACAAGAGCCGAATGGGCCAATTCACTGTTATTCAAGTGAGCAGTATTTATTATAACATCACTTTTACTAGCAGACCCACACAGCTTCACTGGCCGCCCATGTCTCAGAGAACCAAGAAAATGAATCGTCTGGCAGTTTATCCCTTTTCTAAACACTGTAGACATGATCTAACACCCTCATGTGTATTTTGATATTAAAACCACCCGAATGAGCTGAATTTCAGAGCGAGTCGGTGCAGTTGCCCCTGTGCGAGTCCTCCAGAAGGGGGCGCCCACTACAAGTAGAGAAAAATGGAAAGCTCATACTTACATCCTATTCTTGCAACTTTTTCCAAAGCTGAGAGATTCATCTTGGTTTAGTCACCATATGATCTCTATCATAATGGTGGGGTTTAATGAATAGATTAGCTTTTAGGGAAGTGCACAGAACGTCCATGCATTGTATGTGTGACTACATTTCCCACCCATAACATGAAGGCCACGTTAGTTTACACAAGCCACTGCTATAAACGCTCTGGACCCAAATGATGCCCAGTCTTAAACTGATTTCTGACCTATATCATCAAATTTAAAGCTCAAATGTAATAAAAGTTTTGCTGAGCTAAATGGAATTGACAGGCTAAATAGCATCTACTCATGCTGGTGTGTTGTCAAACTAAACTAGGTGTAAGAGGCTGTTGTGCTCTACCTGTGATGGAGTAAATTAGCAAATATTTTACCTTGTGTGTATCACGGAATTTGTTGATCTCTCTGGAAATCAGATCTCTTTTGTCATCTTCCATTTCCATGGCATTGATATCATCCTAAAGAAATGGAAACCATGGTAAAATACATAATATACCATATAAATATAATTTTATATTAGGGATGTGAATTTTCAATCATTTCCACAATCGATTGTCGTTTAAATTAACGATCAATTAATCAATTATTCGTTAGCCTTAATACTGCAAAATGCATCTATTGCAGTAGCATATAGTCACCGGCATGACAGGATGTGCAAATGCCACTCAAAACGCCAGTGTCCTCACCCGAATGAAAGGTTTTTTTTGTAAAAAAAAAAGTAAAAGGCTAGTAGCAGGATCATAAAATGAAAGGATGTGATTATGATCATTTCATAAAATGAAGAGAGCGCGCCGTAATTATGCACGGGATCATTACACTTTGAGGGCTGTTTCATATTCTGTCATGGAGACCGCTGAATGCGCCTTTTTAAATGGTTTCATGATGCTCGTTGTTTTATTTCAAATTGCAATTGACATTATCGGGATTTAAAATAAAATGATCCCAAAGGCAAGTACGGCACGTGGGGCTGTGACGTGCGGTCAGTGATCCGTTTCCAAAACCACAGGCATTGCAGCGGCAAAATACCTATTTGAAACATTTTAATGCGAGTATTATGACACAAGAGAGGTACAAAGCTTTGTTAAAAAGTGAAATAATTGGTTAGCAGGCAAATGTTACATCGCGACCATGCTTTTGGACTCATGCCGTTCGAGCGCATACATTTAAATCAAGCCATTTAATATTTATTGTTTCTTTTCCCAAATCCTCACTGTCTCACCCTCTAGATTCGCAGGTTTATTTTGTTGTTGCTTTAATCACTGTTTTCGCATCTCTTACTGTGGTAAACACGTGGGGGAAATATAAGATTATGTGGCCATGAATTAAGAATTTGTTACTATGACTTAAATTGCTCCCTAACATGTCATAGGAACGAATTAACAAGTTGTATGAATGAAATAATGAATAGCCTATAGTAGCCTATCTGTCCTGCTCGCGTGCGTGCAGCCCTGTCAAAGCGAAGTGCCCGATATGCAACAACTATCTAGGGAAATTATAATTGAACATGACTTATTACTACATTTCAATACAAAATAACTTTGTATTGTATCTGTTTTAATGTACTTTTAAAGTTTGGATCATATTAAAAGCGTAGTTTGTGCATTAGTAAATTATTTTAGTGTAAGATCCAGCCCCTTCACCGTCACTCACAGACGTTTGCAGGTGTTTTGCGCACGAGCCGCACGCACCCCAAAATGAAACTGCTTGATTACGTCGCTTATCGACAATTAACCAATCGTCGATTAATCGTTGACATCCCTAATATATATATTTTTTCAAAATTATGTACTTACAATATTGTGTACATACAATTGTGTGTGTGTGTACACATCACACACGAGAGAAAAAAAAATTAAAAACAAATATTTAAACACGCGTCTAGGTTGGCACTTATATTTGGACTTTTGAAATCTTCTGCTCTCACCCTCCCAGTCAACTCTCCTTAATGAGAAATGGAGACAAAGCTAATTTTGCCAAGATTGGACTAAGTTTAGGGTGTGCTCAACAAAGTTGAAATTCTTCATATAGTCTTAATGACAATAACAGCACGTTATTAATAATTATACAAAACCATTAGTAAACTGTGAATTGTTAAAAACGAGAACACATAACAGTGTTGTTAGTAGAGGTCTTCACGGGTCCACTTGGATCCGAAAACCTGAGACCCGACCCGAGAGGGTTCGAGTCCAAAACTTCTACGAGTGCCTCAGACACGGGTCGGGTTTGGTATTAGCAGCCTCGGGTCTCGGGTAATTAAAATAAATGTGCTTTTCCCAAATGGACCCGATTAGACCCGAATTCTTTTCAACTTTCCCAGATGCGTAGCCTACTTGTGCGTTCATGTTAAGTTGGCATAACGCACGTAAAAAAGGAGCATGTTTGTAACCTCAAAAATCCATCAGATATGAGATCCATCAGGACATCCACTCACTTCATTACGCTGCGTGTCAATGCAAGGCTTTTCTTTTTTTTGTGTGCAGAAGCCCTTCACCGGAGATGAGGTAGCTAACGTTGCAGACAAAACTAGCAAATCCATGATTTATTTACCTATCGATTTAATTTTTTATAAAACTATCACGTTTATATTTCAAATCCACTGGTTACAACTGAAAACTCAGAAATAACATGTATCCATCAGGCAGGCAAAAATATAAAGTAATAGGCTAACAAGTAAATAAACTGAATGAAAGTAATGGAGCAGCGGCCAAATCAGTCAGCAGGACCCTGGGATTTTTCCGGACCGATGCGGGGCTGCAGGCTGTGCACACGTCAACGCCGTTTACGTTCGGGTTCGAAAATAAACGCAGTCGGGTCGGGCTCAGCCTAATTTTATCGGGTCTGTCTCGATGAAACCCGACCTGTCTCGGGTCAGGTTTATCTTTAAAAAAAAAAAAAATGTATTTATGCACGTCGGGTTCGGGCAAGAAGTGATTGATTTTAGGACCCGAGAAGACCTCTAGTTGTTAGTCTTAAAATGTTCCATTACATTAGCACCGATATCCTTGTGGGCAGTGCGCTGACATGTAGCGCTGTTGCGCTTCAATTGTCCTGAGTTTGAGTCTCAGCTTGTGGACCTAGGAACGAACACTCGCAATGAAGAAGTTAAGAGTGTTCTGCCATTGTCGTGACATATTGCCAAGTATAGTAACTAGGGGTGTAACGGTTCACAAAATTCACGGTTCGGATCGATACGACACAGTGGTGTCACGGTTTGGAACGTTTTCGATACGGGGGGGCGGGGCAATCGGTTATGTTGCAATGTTAGAAATATTTATTTTCCTTTATATTTCTCTTGTGGCCCATACATACTGATAAAGAAGCTTTTTATTTCATTGATTTTTATTGACGACTGCAGTATTAATATTTTAATTATAGGATAACTCATTGTAGGTAGCCTATATAGCCTAATAGACCCGCTTAAAAAAACATTTTTAAAAACATTTTTATTGAGGAGTAAATATAATCTTATGCTCGCAGCGCATCAGTTATGGGTTAATTATTGCAGGGCAAATTAATTGTACTTTTAATTTAATAAAAAAGTAACTTAATAATAGGCCTAATAAAATAAGAATGTAACAGGCCTACATTAATTGGAAATGCCAAATCCTCTTAATATTGCCAATAATTGATGTTTTTGACAATATCTCTGGCTATCGTCGATACAAGATCATCTCTGTCGACGCACCCCAGCAAGGGGAGGTTATCGCGGGGCAGACAGCACGTTGCCTGTTACGTTGATTGGGCTGTGTTGTTGAGCGCAGTGGCACTGAGAACATTATATTTCACACACTTTAAGCTTTAATTTTCCAAACGTAATAGGATTAGTCCAATGAATCGTTCTGTTTGTAATGCGTACCGAACCGAAAGCCTCGTACCGAACGGTTCAATACAGTTAGACCCCTAATAGTAACCCATACTCAGAATTTGTGCTCTGCATTTAACCCATCCAAGTGCACACACATACAGCAGTGAGTAGTAAACAACTCGCACATAAACTGTGAACACATACCCGGAGTAGTGGGCAGCCATTTGCTCCAGCACCAACTGGAGTTGGGGGTTCAGTGCCTTGCTCAAGGGCACCTCAGTCGTGTTATTGAATGTGGAAGACAGTGCTAGTCATTCACTCCCCAATTCAATGAGGGGGTGAGAGGTTAACATTTCCCGAAAAAAATAAAAAATGACCCCCCCAATAAGGGCCACCCTAACGTGTACATCAAACAACCGGCAAAACATTAAAGAACAAAAGGCCAAGATAAACTAAAACCTACCTCGTCCTTCTTTTCCCTCCTCTTTTTGCGGCGACTCGACTCATCGTCCTGAGATTGAGCGTTCAGCTCACTCGAATACTCCCGGATCAGGCCGTCAATCGCACCTTTGACAATTTGGTCCCGCTTCTTAGTTTCTTCATCCAGAACCTCCTCTTCCTCTTCACCAGCACCATCCTCTGCCTTGCCATTCTGCCAGACACACAGATTAAAACTCAGCATCTTTGTGGCAAAACGCATCTGAGATTATCTCAAAATACCACTGAAATGGTCATTTTTTTTAATATTATTCATATTTATTTAATATTTTTCTCAACAAGTGACCACTACGTTCTTATATTAGTATCAACCTAATATCAAACTGTTACACTTACTCCATTTTCACTGGTGCTCTTCTTTGCTTTCCACTCATCCAGTTGTGATTTGGTTTTGGCATCGACTTTGACCAGAAGTTTCTTTTCTCCGATCTGCAGCTCATGTAGCAGCCGTAGAGCTCGTAGAGTCGATTCAGGCTCTTTGTACTCACAGAAACCAAACGCTGAAAGCAAAGAACAAAAAAGATGTCTGAGGAGCCAGTCTAGCATATTTACAACATTCACAGGAAATGCAAATAGGCTTATGATTTTCTAAATAAAAAAATAAAAAAAAAAAAAAAAAAAAATGACATTGCGATATTTTCTTCTTCTGCAATATATTTAGCAATTTCAAAAAATGCAGCAATTTTCACCCGATCATTTGAATAGCTAGCTATATTCAGATCAGATTTTGGTGGGGAGTGTATCTGCATAGAAAAAATAAAAACATTTGAGTAAAAGCTTTACTTAATTTTTATTGTTTTTACCTTTTCGGGCTGCAAGATTTGGGAAGAATTTAGTAAATGGTTATACTACTTTGATTTACCTTTTTACAAGAACCAATTCGAGCCTCTTTCAGTAACCATTTCAAAAGAGTTTTAAAAAAATATTTCCACTTAAGTTTTCATAGGCTTTATTCTCAGTTTTTCACTCACGTTTTTCTAAAATAATACTAATTGTCATGATTTTATTTTAATTATTGATAACAACATTGAGTGTGATTTTACAAAAATATTAAAATAAATATATTGTAATACCGTATAATAAACACTGTAAAAAAAATCAAGTAATTAAATTAATATTTACTGTAAAATTACAACACATACATTTGTCTTATTCATTTTCAAACATTAAACCATCGAGCTGCTATTTAAATGAGTTGCAGGCAAAAAAAATTAAATATGCGCTGCTGATTTCAGCACAGAACGTAAATCAATGAAGCCGTTCTCGGACACTGAAACATAGAATCATGAACTACTGCACGCGTGTAAATACTAGGGATGTGCGGGTCTAGTCGACAGTGAAAACAGTAGTCGATTACACGAGAGAGAGAGAAAAAAACGTGATGATTTTAACGTAACATTTAACATTTTAAATAAGTTAAAATAAAACTTTTGAAAGAATTTAATCAAAATATTTAAATATATAAATTTTTTAAAAGCGTATCTGGGTGGAAACTACATTTTTACCTCAGACCTCGCATGCGTTTTCTTCATGTCAGTAAGCTCAAAATGAACACGCGAAAGACCAGCAAGGTGTAGGATAATTTTTTTGAATTAGAAGGAAATGGAAAAGTTGTGTAATCTGTGTAATGTCAGATTGGCTTACATTAACTTTACTCTAGCGATGAGTAATCATATTCAATACTGGCACGTATGTGTTAGCTTGGAGGCTAGCCAAAGCCAGCAAATGCCAATCATGTCATACACTACAACCCGTCGCTGCGGTCCACGATCCCATCCGCGCCGTCTATTCCTCTAAACAAAGACCCACTTCGGTGGTTGTGCGGGATTTCCAGGCTCTTTTTGAAACTGTCTACTTGCTTGTAGTTATCTCTCTGCGTGCCTGTGACTTCAGTTCCTGCATTTTTTTCTTTCTTCAAGTGCTGAATCGCCTCTAGTCCCGTCTTTCGCCAGACCACGTTAACATGTTAGGGTGCTTTCACACTAGCACTTTTGGTGCGCACCCGGGTGCGATTGACGTCAGAGTTCAGTTCGTTTGGATGATGTGAACACTGTCTTCTGACCTCAGGTCCGCACCTGCGAACCGTACCCAAGTCCGCTTAAAAAGGGTGGTCTGGGGTTCGGTTCAAGTTAACTCTGGTACGGTTCGCTGCTGATGTGAACGCAATCGTACCAAATCACGGAAGTGAACCGCTATTAATGCATTATTTGATAAAAATGTGTTTGTGTTTCACTCACTTTCCTGACGAGCGTGACTGACGCGCTGCAAGCAAAAAGCTGTATGTCTCATTTCTGTTCGCTTTCAGCGTTCTTTAGAGCATTTGCAGTACATTCGTAAGACAGACGTAAATGCTTTATGCACTGAAGCTTTGTTAGCTAAACGAACGGTTCAAAAACAGAAATATATAAAAGTGCAGAGAGCAATCGTATGCATTTTGCCGCCTTCTCCCGCGCCTTCATTACTAAGCAACGGGGTAAACAGCTGCTGGCTTGATGACGCAAACGAACCACGGTTCGGACCCAAATAAAATAATATGAACCCAGTCCAGCGGGGGCAGGGGGAGCAATCGAACTCTGGTTCAGACCAGGCAATCGAACCATGTGTGAAAGCACCCTTAAATTCACTGAACAAATGGTCCAAGTAAAACGAGCATGGTTTTGTTTTTAGACAATATAGCCAACATGAAGTACATTTTTAAAAGCCATTTTAATGCTATTCCTTGATAAACTTTCCCATTGTTTTTGAGTTGTGTTTTAATATGTTGGCTAACGTTATATGAAAATGAAGAATTCTGTCAGTCTATTGATTGATTTTCCATTTCTGCATTGCTCCAGCCGATCTGAATAAATAAGCTATGCACTGGTTTGTGTTGAGTGTATGCTCTTCCTTTTTTTTTTCTGTTTAATGACCACCTAAAATTAAATAACCCGAGGCACGCATACGGCATAATTGTGATTATTTAATATATAATAATATATAATAGATATTTTTTTTTGCCATTTTTGGGGGTTTCTAGCTTTTAGACTAGTCGGATACAAAACTTCCGTTTAAACCAGAATCAGAATTATCTTTATTGCCAGGTATGTTTGCACATACGAGGAATTTGTTTTAGTGACAGTAGCTCCACAGTGCAACAGAATGGCAGCACACTGTGGAGCTACTGTCACTACAACAAATTCAGTCACTAAAACGACAGTCAAATTAGTCGTAGCGTACATCCCTAGTAAATACTAGGGATGGGACGATACACCTACCTCCCGATTCGATACTATCACGATACAATATGTATTGCGATTTTTTTAAAGAATTTTTGATTCTACAAGTATTGCGATTCGATATTGGTGTGTTTGATTTGATTTTTTCATTTTTAACTCTAGACCATAGGAAAAAGTTGAATGATACACTTAATATAGACTGTCACAATAAAAAAACACATCTTAGCAGTCACTATTGCAATTTGATATTAGAATTTATTGTGATTTTTGTTTGCTTATTAAAAACTAGACAATGGAAAATAGTTGATTATACCCTTAAAAGAGACTGTATATGATGAGTCATTAACAAAAGCAATGCATCACATCTTTCTGAACTTTTATTTCTGGAGCATACACGGTGTATATTTAAAGTACTTTGAACCATGAAACTTAAAAGTACCAAAACTCTGAACTTGCGCATGAATATAATAGTCAAATGTTCAACAAAATGAGCAGAAAAAATACTTTCTGAATTAAAAAAAAAGTGCTATGTTACTCTGTATACCGTTTTAGTCATGTTTAGTCATGTTTTCCCGGCAGAATTGGGATTCAAAACGTGAAGGTGCAAGAAGAATTCTGGAAGAGGTTTGATCCTCTGCCTCCGTCATGGTGTTGCTTTCTCGCACCGGCTTTAAAAGCATATGATGTCATCTAATGCAGCGGCACTGCAAACGCAGAACGATCGTGACAAAGCACCGCGAGAGCTACAGAGAACAGACGGCTCCCACTGATCTATATATAATGACGGCTCTGTGTGCTTTCGAATCGCTCTCGAGGTACTTTAATGTCATGCGCTGATCATCCAAGTTGAACACGCCTATACATTTCACCCTCTGTTGGAATTACAGAGCGCTAACTTCTCCCCCTCCACCTCTTAGGAAAAAATAAAATAATCAAAAAAATCGATTCTGAGGTAAACCAATAGATTTTTAAATAATTTTAAAAAGTATCGAGATAGTTAGGTGAATCGATTTTTTCTCCCACCCCTAGTAAATACCATGCTTGAGACCGGTGAAGCGTTTATTTAATTCAATCGCAGCCTGCATGATTTGATACTCGCACTAAGCCTTATCACGAGATTGATTTTTAGTGAAACTTCTTTACACTTTAATCAGTTTAGGGATAAAAAATATTTACCTTGGAGTTTCCCTGAGGCACCTTGAACTCGTTTCCAGCTCAATACCAAACCACATTTCTGAAAAACAAGTGGTTATTATTAATATCAATCCAACTAACACTTAACATGAAATGTTACCAAGAGCTATTTCACTTTAGAGTAAAACTCAAACTATTATCAAGTGAAACTTTTTTTCATCTCTGATCTCCACATTGCAGAATGTATAAAGAATGCATAAGTGATTAATTGTGATTATTATTGGTTGAGCTTTGATCTGATGTGATACTCACAGCCAGCAGTTGTCTGATGAGCATGTCAGACGCCTTCTCAGAGATGTTGCCCACAAACACGGTGGTCGTTGGCCCGCTGCTGTCATTTGCCAGAGTAGCGCTATCCTTCCTGGGAGCAGCAACTTTACTAACCACAGTCATCGTCGTGGGCACGAGAACCTGATACATTACATCACAATTACAGGATTAGCTCACAAGAGAATAAGCATTTCCTGATACTTTACTCACCCGCGTCATCCAAAATGTTCATGTCTGTCTTTCTTCAGTCGAAAAGAAATTTGAGGAAAACATTCCAGGATTTTTCTCCATATAGTGGACTTCAATCTGGACCAATGTGTTGAAGGTCCAAATTGCAGTTTCAGTGCAACTTCAAAGGGCTCTACATGAACCCAGCAAGGAATAAGGGTCGTATCTAGCCAAACGATCGATCATTTTCAAAAAATAAAAAATATAAATTTATATAATTTTAGAATATAATTTAGTCCACTAAATGGAGAAAAGTCCTGGAATGCTTTCCTTAAAAAAACCTTAAAGGGGACCCATTATGGAAAAATCATTTTTATAAGTGTCTGAACACAGTTGTGTGAAAACAACCAGCCTATACGGGAAAAAAAATCCACTCATTTTTTTATAATCTAAAAAAAAAATCATAAACGGTCTCTCCAAACGAGCAGTTTCAGATTTTTTGTTCACGTCACCGAGGGGAAAAAGTCCCGCCCATTTGTGACGCTGCCCTATAAGCATAGACACAGCCCTGAGTGAGAAGCTGTGGTCTGTCTCCGACATTACTGATTACTTGCTGTAGCTGCTGGAGATATACATGTCAGCGCCAAAGAGGCATTTCAAGTGCTGTGTTTTGGGATGCACTAACGAACATAGGAGTCTCCATAGACTCCCTCCATCTGAGCCGCTGAGGACACTGTGGTTAAGTTTAATTGTCTAAGGAAATGTCCTGGAAAAAATTGGTCAAGTCCCCAATACGTGTAGGGATCGATACCAACACTTCGTGCGCGAACGTCAGCTCCAGACAAAGTATCACGCATTTGTTTTCCAAATTGCCCTTCTGAAAGAGCTTCTTGGCACTCTGTAAGGCTAATGATGCTAAAGCTACCATCGTCTCTGTCTGTTTTCACTGGTGCTGCCCATGAATGATCGTGAATAGGAAAGTGGTAGTTAAAAGTTGCATATGAAAGCAATGCGAGTTGATTTCTTGAGTTTGTTGAGCTCATAATCACGAGTGGGACTTAAGTTTGTGATAGCATGCCATGCACCATGAGACCAGCTATGTTGTTATTTTTCTCCCGCCGTGCTCCCCGTCTGTGTAATTCATAAACGCCAATTTATTATGCACAGTACAATCAGATGACTGACTTTTAAGTCAACTTTTAGACTGACTTAAGACAGTATGTTTTCTGTAAAGATAATAGGCTTGTACTAGGGCTGGGCGATATTGCCTGAACAAACAATTCTCACAAAAAATCCGATTTACGATTTAAATTGATTTTTTTCCCCGCTACTTAAAATCAATCTGCAGATGACAAAGAAATTGTTCAAAACAAGTTCTAACTTTACGGAGTGTCTATTTACACTAAGTGCAAATAGCACGCCTTGTTGGCAAAAGCTATTTACACTAACTCCGCCCACCAACATGCAATTGAGTTAGTCAACAAAAAGACGCCCATATAGCATCAATTTCAGTGGTGTAGATGGTAAAGCGTAGGCCTATGCTTTTTGATGCGATCGACCCGAGTTCGAGCCCGTCTTATACCAAACGTTTTTTCTCCCTTTTCAAATCTCATATCGCATCGGAAAGGCATAGCCAAAGGACATAATCAAAAAGTTGAAAATAAAAGTATCGGGTAGGGAGGGCTTTATTGTTCCAATAAGGTGGCATCCATTTCATAATTTGAATTAAGTAAATAAAATGTATTTATATAGCACCTTTCACAGACAAGGAGTCACAAAGTGCTTTACAACACTATCAGTAAAACAAATATTCAGTATTCAGAAAGACACAGGAAATGAATAACGATTGCTAATGGTTGCCTGTTACATTACCAGTGTTTCCCACAGACTAGGACTTTATTTGCGGCTGCATATATGCAAATTCATACGCTTTTAGAGCAGGAGAAATAGCGCTTTCCCCGGTAACGCTGCACACAAATTAGCTCTGCTCACAAACGCTGCTTTATCAGACATTATACAAGATGAAATGAAAATGACATCCAAACTTTTCTGAAGACAGTCTGTTTCCTTCAGAAACACAGTGATATAAAGACACCCGCACCGTGATTCGATTCCGAAACGTGAAGTGCTTGCTTATTCAACAAAGTCAAAGCTTTTTGAAAAAAAAAATCTATTTGTGGCAGTCAGTTTTGATATTGTGGCAGTCAGTTTTGATATTGTGGCAGGTCGCCACAAATAAATCAATGTATGGGAAATACTGCATTACAGAACATAAAATTTCACTTAGCCTACCACATTGAGTAAGGAGAGATGACCGAGGACGAATGATTTGCAGATCATGAGCACCATGACAAATATCTGATCTTGTAAAATGTGTGGCGAGTAGGCTACTGCCGCTCCATAGTAAAAACAGAGTACGTGCGATCGCCAATCTCGAAAGTGAAACTAAAAAGCCACCGTGCATTCAAAAGCAGTTTCAATGCTTTGCATAATAGCGGCTCCCTGATGCCTGCAATTATGATATTATGATTACCTAATGATATAACGTGAGAGAAAGTATTGATATTTATCTCCTATCTCGTATTTATTGGAGTTCTGTAGTACGTCTTTTTTTTTTTTAAGAAAAAACGATTTTCATTCAAACAAGTCGATATAAACAACACATTCGAGTTAATAGATAAAATCGATTTATCGCCCAGCCCTAGCTTGTACTAACCATGGAATGTTTATTTGCAAATGCTAGCACTGCTATTGCCAGAGCTTGAGCTCTTGAAGCTCCACTCTCTTCTCCGGGAGCAACAGCTCATTTGCATTAAAGCAACATACTCAAATACAGCGCGTTTTGGCTCATACCCTAAAAGTGGCTATTCTAACAAGCTATAAAAAAAATTATCCATTCGGTATTTTGAGCTAAAACTTCACATACACACTCTGGGGTATCAGAGACTTATTTTACATCTTGTAAAAGGGAGCATAATAGGTCCCCTTTAAGTTATTTTCGACTGATGAAAGACATGAACATCTTGGATGACATGGGGGTGAGTAAATTATCAGGAAACTTTAAATAGCGAGTGAACTAATCCTTTAATATGTAGCCATGTGACAAAAAAACTAATGTGATGGTGACTGATATAAAAATGAGATATGGCTTCTCTATGAAAATCTGATTCAACAGGATGCATCTCCATAGCATATTTAGATATTTTGGTACAAACATATGCAAGTAAATATTGCTGTTTATTAGTGTGCATTGCATTTCATATAGTCCATGTAAATTAATTGTTAAATATCTTTATTCCTTGTGTTCATTTATTGAAAAACAAAGTTGAAAACATGCCTTATTTAAGAGATTGTAACTTAATTCTACAGTTATAAACACTCTGAATTTACTTCAAAGCAACAGAATCGGAGCAAACACAAAGAGATGGATACTTCAGAACAAAGTAAAACACTAGGGCTGGGTATTGAGCCAGATTTCACAAACTGATTCGATTTTGATTCAGTTCAATAGGACATATATCAGGTACATGTCAATTTTTCTTAAGGAAAATAATCTCTTTAAAATATATGGAGATCCCTGACAGGTTAAAATTAACAACAGAGTACCAATTTAAATATCTGTTTATATTAGATACAATAAAACATTCAAAAAATTGCTGAATACAGACATTTTATATTTACATTGTTTTATATCAACTTTGTAACAATATAATTAAGTTCCTAATGTATAATGTAATGATAACTATTTTTCTAATTGTAGTGCATCTATTTAGCAAACGGCTCCTCTCTAAAGTTATTTTTTCTAGCTAACTATGGACATTGAATGAATTTCCTAAAATAAGTATGATGTTATGTGACATTGCTCACAAGCTGTTTTAGTGACATCTCTCTGTGGTTGAAACACTGAGCAATTACATAAGACAGGATACATTTCAATAAGTTGTACTGTTTCTTTCAATACCTTCCGATGTTCATTCATGTTTATTTGTGCTGTAACTAGTACTAAACTGTCACACCATATTAAAGTGTCATGAAACCTCCCTGTTTTAGCACTGGTCTTTCACACCTTAGATTTGAAAAAGACTCCAGAAACGGGCATGTAAAGCTGTGGAAAAGTGGGAGTGAAGAGGGGAGAAAACAACCAATAAAACACAGACCTACAACACACTCATTATACAGACAAATGAATATTAAAAAACTGAGCAGAGAAAAAAAATAAACAACGGAGGTAGGGGCTACCATGATGTTTTAAAAATATAATAATAAATGATAATGAACTCCCAAGAAGTCTTATTAGATACTACTAACAACTTGAACAGATCAAATATGTTTTGATAAATTGTTATTTGAAAATTGACATCAGCAGAGATATTGGACTATATGAAAAATGAAGAACAACATTTAAAAGTTCTAATAATATTTACACGTTTACCAGCACTACATTCTCAAGACAAATGACACAGTTTAAAACAAAAAATAAAGGCGTAGTTCATTTTGTTGACTTTTCAGTCTATATCATTGTTCGTTGTGCATCACAATAATCCATCGTGTCATTGCGTTCATGATCAGACGTGCCGCTGTATCAGTGCCCTTATTTGCGCATATTTCCTTTGAAGACATGATGTGTGCGCATATACGGTGCTGGTTCATGTTTGGAGCACGAGAGAATATGCAATGTGTTCACAAAAACATGCTTGCTCCAGTCTGGATATGAACTATGATCCGCACAACAAGCATCGTTAAACTCATTGCGGTGTTCAACGCAGAAACTGGTCTTCTCATGCGCGCTCCAGGCGTTGCTACATATGAAATATTGTTACATCATATTTACAGAGGTGAACTGACATCTCTTTCATGAGATTTAAAATTCTCTGCTGTAATACGACCTCATGCATAATACAGCACATTCTCATGAATACTGAGAAAAGCTCAGAAAACTGTGTGACACAGACGTGAACTCTCCAGCCACTCACCACTCCAAATTAACAAATATACATCAGTTTTCATGATGTTGGCTCAACTTTGCTTTTTGAACTGGAAGAACGAAATGAAAAGACTTTTATTTTCCTTAATAATAGACACAAGTGCCACTGTTGTTTTCACTGATGTGCAACCTGTACATACAAGTTAATATCTCAAAAAATGTTTTCGGGTTTCATGACCCTTTAAGGCAGTGGTTCTCAACCTTTTTTTCCACCGGGCCGCACTATGGTCCAAGTGCAAGTCTCACGGGCCGCACGCATGTCATTTACATATTACGTCATCAATACAAAAACCAACCAGATTTATAATATTATTTATAGCCTAAATTTATTGAAATAAATAAATAATTCTACTCACCATTAATAAAACACCTGATGCTGTCGGGAGCGGAACAATTTTGAGAAATTCTGCTCGAAAGGAGTAACAGCACAATGAAGTTGCGATTGTAAGTTGCAGTCTGTGAGACGCGTACAGAAGTGTGACTTGACATGCGACATTGCAGAAAGTGTGCGTTCACAAATGTAGCCTGTGTTGACCCAAATATGGAAAGCATTTTCATATTTAATAATCTGAGGTTCTCTCCAGAGATGTTTTGCCACATTTCTGTAATTAAGGCTGATTGCTGCATAGTAGCTTATGGGTGTTTCCTTTTTCCTGAACATCTTCAAGTGAGTGGTGGGGCAAACTGAAAGTTGATGCTGAAAGTCCAGCACTCGCTTCACTGCTGATGCTGCGACTTCTTGTTTGAATGCGTTCCTTCGCTGGCATTTTCCACATTTAGTTTTCTCCCTTAACAAAGTTGTCCGTTCTGATGCTCAATTTCACAGAACTAATGGCTGCTGATGACTATTTGAATTGAATTCTGCCAAAGTGCACGCTTGTAAGTGTTTGTTAAATGCGTAACATTAATTACGTGAGTAGCCTAAATAGGTCTGCTCATGTCTGAAAATAATATATGAAAAACTAAATTTTACATAAATACATTATAGCTTATATTTGGTTAGTACATTTTTAAATTGATGTAAAAACTAAAATTAATTGTAAGACTGAAAGTTATTTTTTAATTGTGTTCAGCACATAGACTGTAACATTAAGCATGGTGGGCTGCATTTGGATTTGTGATGGGCCACATGCGGCCCGTGGGTTGGGAACCACTGCTTTAAAGCTTGCCAAAAATGTTTTTTTAATTCTGTGATAAAACTGACAGAATTTGAAAGCGGAGACTTTTTCTTATCAAAAGTAACAAAGCTTATTGTGATATTATATGGGATGTGTGCACAATTAATATTTAGTGACGTTTTATTCACACATCAACTGAAAAAAAAAACTGACTAAAAGATCAATTCTTGGGATTTAAGGATCGATATTGGTTCATCAGATTGAAAATCAAATAAAATTGATATCAATATTTTTTATCCAGCTTTATAATACATTTTTCTATAATTAAATAACATTACCGCAGGGGCTGGAGTCATAATGCCCATGTGGACAGGAATCATTGGGGTTCCTAGAAAGGAGAAAAATCAACAACATCTGAAAATAATGTTCACCCTAATTTGAATTTGTCAAAGTTACATTTTATAATCATTTAGGCTCATTTAACATAGAAACTGTTCACCTAGCAATGTATAACATATCTAATGCTCTCAAAAAGAAAAACACTGAACAGACCATAACCTTCCTTGAAAATATTACATTAAAGGAACACTCCACTTTTTTTGGAAATAGGCTCATTTTATTTGATGACCAAATGCTAATGGTCTAATCCGATTCAATGATCCAAGCTAAAAGTGGTACCGCCAGACCCGGAGATCAGCTGAAAACTGTAAAACTCAACTGTTTAACTCTAGGGGAATTGTAAAATGCCTATTTCCAAAAACAAAAAGTGGCGTGTTCCTTTAAGCATGACTACAAATCTGTTCTTGAATACTCAAAGCAAGCAACACCATGCTGTTATAATCAAGTTGTAACAGTTGACACTTTCATAAAAGCTCACTGAATGCTCCGGATTTCCATGAAAGCTTCCATTATAATCAACATGTATGCATTTGGGCTGACGCTTTTATCCAAAGCAACATAGAGGTATATATTTTGCCAGAATGTGTTCCATGTAATTCAAACCCATGATCTCGCTGTTGCTAACTCTGAGCCACATGAACACTTATACGCCTACACAAGGTCTGATAAATCTAGTTTATCTTGATTACCAGGAGGCATCGATGGTGGAAACCCAGCAAACTGTGGTGGAGGGATTCCTGGCGGCAACGTTGGGATGCCTATTTGTGGCCGGTTAAGATGAGGAGGGAAAGACATCTTGGGCAGAACACCCACCTTAAATAGAAGACAAACACATCATTAACTGGGATATATACAATGTTTAGGCTGCTATAATACACACACTGCTCCACAATCAAGATCTTCTCTTAAGTTAGTTCTGCAATTCCCCTCATAGTTTACAGTTAGTGTATATAGTACTATCACTTGAGTCTACATCTAAAGCTGTTAAATGTTATGTTGAATGCACTTAATTTATAGAACAGAACCACCAAAAATAAACACCAAATCAGACCGATTTCAGGATGATGTGAAATCAACGAACAGCTCTGAATTCGACCTGAAACCAGCTGAAAGTTCTCAAATCAGTTTAAAGGTTTAAAATAAAGCTTAATCTGCTCTAAAAGACATGAAATTCACTATATTGTAATAAACTGTCCTCTAAAAAAGCAACAATGAACTGAGTTAAAACTGAAAGTACTGAAATCAGCTTGAAATATTGTAAGGATTGAAAATCAACCTGAACTGATCTTAAAGGACTGAAATCGATCAGAGATTAACTGAATGTGCTGAAATCAGATGAAAGGTCTTAAAACTATTTAAAGGCCGATTTCACGTTGGAGTAACGTCTCCCAATGTGACTAACCATTGACGTTAGCTAACCAAATAAACAGGTGTATGATAGCTACAATTGTGTATAGCGCGGAAATTGTGTTGCTTGTATTAAATGTAGTGATTTTAAACCCATAAATCAGACCGGTTTGTCAGAAAATGCCAGCGGGAATCATTTCAGTCAGACCGGGCAACTGCTAGCCGCGAGCTAACGGTCACAAAATACCTTTATTCTGACCTCTCTCAACAGATTAACACGTTTTATCAAAGTCCTGTACGAAACAATGAAAATATGAACTCAAAACGATAACTAATACTTCCATAAATCATACTCACTCAAACCAAATCGATATCAACTCGCGTCTCACACGGAAAGTTCACCGGATCCGTAGTAAAAGCAACGAGCAATCGAACCTGCAGTTTCCGGTGAAATGGAATTCTGGGAAAATAACGGGCAAGTTAAAAGACCTCTGATTTATATAAAATAAATAAATAAATAAAATAAACAAATAACAAATTAAATGCAAATATACAATAGGCTTGGTCCAAGAATTTCTTGGCGTGGGATATGATACCATGATCTTGTTTGTTGATTTTCAGATTCACAGTTATTTTTAACATATAGAATTACATTCAGCATGTACTTCATAAAAGTCTGCAAAACATTTGCACATTTATCGCAGTTAAAAAATAGATTTTCCTAGTATTGTGTTAGCTTTTTTTTTTTGTATTCAATTCATTGCGCATGAAATATGAATAAAGCCAAAAATATTTAATATTAAAATTAAATGTATCTCTGGTTAAATCTAAAGGGCAATAAATTTTCCAGGGCAAATTTACCCCGAAAATCGAAATAAATCAAACGTATTTTTATGGACATTAAGAAATAATATCTTGTTGATTTTAGTGTGGAATTAAACCAGAAGTTTCTTCAGATTGGTCCTTCTAGGGCCGCAAACTGCATTTGAGTGACAGGTGACGTAGGCGAAGGCGGGATTTTCATGGAAAGTGCTGGAAAGAGACAAAGCACCGCTAGTTCCACCGCCTGATGTTCTTCCGATGCAAAACATAGTGCAGTCGATTATGCTTCGTAATGGCCATTTCTTTCACTGCGTTCTCTGACCATTTGACTATTTCATGTTTTAATGACACAAAATATTTTGACAAGGTGAAAATTATATAAAGAGTCACCTATCAGGCGAAGCGCATCTTTCCAAACGTTACCTGTTTTTATAACAATTCCATGTTCTCTGTCTAACAATCAAACATTTATTAAATATCACAGATATTATTATAGTTACCAAGAGTAAAATAAGCATGTTTATGGTTTATTTACAATTTTGTGCAAGGAAATCGTTGGGTTTTAATACAAAACGGAATTGTTTTTAATAAAAAAGGCTCATTCCGGGTCCTTTTCTGCAGGGGGAAAATAATACGAATCTCAAATAGCAAACTCCAGACGTGTTTTAAGTTCTTAAACTTGTTTTTATTGTATTTTATTAAGCGAATCTTAAATAAATACTATTTCAGCCATTTAGATGTTATTTACATCTGATGCAGCTTGTAAAATACTGCATTTGTAGCTGGGAATAAATGTTTTGCACACAAATAAATCTGTAGTTTGTGTTTGTTGCTGATCAGAGTGAGTCAGCGCGGAGGGATACAGAGGCGGAGTATAAAGAAAAGCGGCGCGCACGCGGGGTTCTGTCCTCTCTGCTTCCCTGAGTATCAGTGTAGGGGAGATCAGCTGTTTCTGTGGCGATTAAACCAGCAAAAACCAACGAAACTAATCAAGGTAAGCCGTCGATCTGCATCGATTCTGTATCATTTCAGGAATTAATCTAGATTACAAGAACAGCGTTTAATTTCGGAATTCATTATTTTATTCGCTCTTTGACCGGTGTGGTAATAATGCTGATGCCGGTTAACGGTCATTTGTCTCCGATCTACAGACTCGGTCATCTTTCATAGGACGACTTTCTTTTATATTTTGAAATAATCGTACGTTAATGTAGTATGTTTATGTTTTATGTCTATATAATGAGTTGATGAGCAGGTGCGGTGGTTTACGACGCTGTGTAACTGATGCTTGTGTAGTTACTGGTTACTAAGCATCGCTTTCTATATTTCTTGCTATAATTTATGTTAATATAACGTTATATTAGAGTCGTGACTGGAATGGGTGGTTCGTGTGTTAAAAGCAATCGTATCTTTTTAATGTAAATTCTTGTATTAGCGTTTAACGTTATGTAACAAGCGTCATGAAAATGGTATTCATTCCGTTGAGTTTAAAAAACGCAATACACGTTTAAATCTGTTTAATTTTAAGGATTGCATCAGTAAAACACGTGTTGAACTCATTGTCCTTCTGCGCCATGTTCTTCCGCATCCGGGTCTCTTATGCGCCGGTTTGTCTTGTGTAACTACTACAAGTGATAGATGCTTTAATTTTCATTTAACCCTTTCTTTGTTCAATTTAGACATTTACAAACAAATCAGTAATGTGCAGTTATGTTAAAGTATATAGTTTGTTGACATGTTAAAGCATGTCCACGGATATAATAATAATAATCTGAATTTATCTTCTCAGATGCCTGAAGAAATGCGCCAAGAGGAGGAGGCCGAGACCTTTGCCTTCCAGGCAGAGATCGCCCAGCTGATGTCTCTCATCATCAACACCTTCTACTCCAATAAAGAGATCTTCCTCAGGGAGCTTATCTCCAACGCCTCTGATGTAAGACCAATGATAGACTGCTTAATAATAAAGTGTCATATGGCTAGCTCTAACAATAAGACTGTATAGTTCCCGCGATCAACCTGTTTTTCCCCATTCGACAGGCTCTTGACAAAATCAGATATGAGAGCTTGACAGATCCCACTAAACTGGACAGCGGCAAGGACCTGAAGATCGACATTACCCCCAATGTTCATGAACGCACTCTTACTATTGTTGACACCGGTATTGGAATGACCAAAGCCGATCTCATCAACAACTTGGGGACCATCGCCAAGTCCGGGACGAAGGCCTTCATGGAGGCTCTACAGGTGATGTGTCTGCCAGTTTTGGCATTTATCAACATTTCTCCATTGAATTTAGTCTCAAATGTTTCCTGTTCATCTCTCCAGGCTGGTGCAGATATCTCCATGATCGGGCAGTTTGGTGTGGGCTTCTACTCTGCCTACCTGGTGGCTGAAAAGGTCACGGTCATCACTAAACACAACGATGACGAGCAGTACGCCTGGGAGTCATCCGCTGGCGGCTCTTTCACAGTCAAGGTGGATCATGGTACGTTACAAACTCATTTTTGATGTAAGGGTGTGTGATTGTAAATTGTCTGCGATTATTATCGTAATTGTTATTTTAACGATGTGCGATTGAGTATTTTGCAAAAACCATTCAAAACAGGGTGCATGCATACATTATGAGAAGTCTAGACTAGCACCCGTATGCATTTAAAGTGTGTTCTTTCACTGCATTATTCAGTCTATTAAAATGCATTTAGAATGATCAAATTCAAGACATGGGGGCAGAAAATGTATATATTTATACCACATCATATAGTTAATTTTTTTTTCTCTCTCCAAATATTACCATGATTACACATTTATTTATTTTTGTACAATTCAATAAACAAGTTAATTAAGAGACTTGCATTTTATACACCATATTTCCTGTTTTTGCGGTTTTTCGACAATATAAATAATTCCAAACACAGCCACAGCACTGTTTTGCGTCTCTGAGCAACATGGTGTTTTGTTCCTGAATGAATCAATCGTTTGAATGATTTGGTTTAATTGCAGTGACCCACATATTAAGTGACTTGCTGTCACCTACTTTTTTTTAATGTCACATTCAAGTTAACTTATTTAAATTTCAAATATCAAGAGTTCAACGTTTAATATCAATACATTATTTATGCATTTGTAATTGCAGGTTAAATGCATTCATGTCTTGCAGTAAGCAGTGCGTAAATGCATCTAAATGCCACTTCAGATGCAGCTTCTGGTTGATTTAATTTGCTTGGTAACAGCCCAAATGTCTTATTCTAATACACTGATTAAATGTAAGAATTTGACTCCAAAGATAATGGACACTTTTAGAAAAACTCTAGGAGCCTGCTGTCCACGGCAGTCCTTAAGGTACCAGCACAATATCACACTCGGCAAAATATCGTCTAATTAGCGATTAAAATTCCAGAAAATATCGGGATTTTTGTGTCTATATCGCACCCCCCTACTTTGATGACATAAGTGCAATATTAAAGGTGATTGTGATGTTCACACACCTGCCGATCTCCAGGTGAGCCCATTGGCCGTGGAACCAGAGTCATTCTTCATCTGAAAGAAGATCAGACAGAGTACATCGAGGAGAAGAGAGTGAAGGAAGTGGTCAAGAAACACTCCCAGTTCATCGGATACCCAATCACTCTCTTCGTAAGTGGGGTTCGGTTAAACTAGTGGAGTTGAATTACTCTGATAAAATTGCTCTGGTAGTTGAGTTGGCAAAATACCCATTTCCACGCAGGTGGAGAAGGAACGCGACAAGGAGATCAGCGACGACGAGGCAGAGGAGGAGAAGCCTGAGAAAGAGGAGAAAGAGGAAGGTGAAGACAAACCTAAGATTGAGGACGTCGGCTCAGATGATGAAGAGGACTCCAAAGACAAGGACAAGAAGAAAACGAAGAAGATCAAGGAAAAGTACATCGACCAGGAGGAGCTGAACAAAACCAAACCCATCTGGACCCGCAACCCTGACGACATCTCCAACGAAGAGTACGGAGAGTTTTACAAGAGCCTGACCAACGATTGGGAAGATCACCTGGCTGTCAAGGTAACAAAATGGGTTCTGCAGAACAAGATTCGCACTTAAATGTTTGAGAGTTGATGAAATACTCACTTATGCATGGTCCTTCAGCATTTCTCTGTGGAGGGTCAGCTGGAGTTCCGCGCTCTTCTCTTCATCCCTCGCCGTGCCCCTTTCGACCTCTTCGAGAACAAGAAAAAGAAGAATAACATCAAGCTGTACGTCAGAAGGGTCTTCATCATGGACAGCTGTGAGGAGCTCATCCCAGAGTATCTGAGTAAGTAGTCTTGCGCTAAGAGAGTTCACCCAAAAATAAAAATTGCCGTTTGCTCACCCTCATTTCGTTCCAAACCCATAAGATTTTGTGGTTCATATTTGAAACAAATTATGATATTTTTAATGAAACTTGAAGTTTTGCCATTGACTGCCCAGGTAAACAAAAGTCTAAAATCTGTTAACTTGTATAAAGAGATTCTATTTATAGATGAGACTTAAATAAAACCGCTCTATTCATATTAATGTTTTATGGTGCCTTTTTGGTTACCTGGAATTTCATAAATGTTTTAATTTGGGTTTCAAAGATAAACCAAAATCTTATGAATTTGGAAAGACATGAGGATAAATAAGTGGCATAAATTATGTTTGGGTGAACAATCCCTTAAATTCAACATGAAATTGCCTATTTGCTTCTTGATTTCTGCTGATGTAATCAAGCCTGAGAAAAACTGTCAAGTAATTGCCTTTCCATGGTCCAATTCTGATGGATTTTATAAAGTCCTGCTCCACATTATTTCCAGCTTATAATACTTTTTGCATGATTACAAAAGTTGAATGCATTGCAAGTTAAGTTTTGCTGCTAAACATCTTGGGTTTTGATGACTGAAGGTTTCAAATGGTGCAGTTTCACTAACAGCCATTCATTGTCCCTCCAGACTTCATCCGGGGTGTTGTGGACTCTGAAGATCTGCCCCTCAACATCTCCAGAGAGATGCTGCAACAGAGCAAGATTCTCAAGGTCATCCGCAAGAACATGGTCAAGAAGTGCCTGGAGCTGTTTGCCGAGCTGGCTGAGGACAAGGAGAACTACAAGAAGTTCTACGACGCCTTCTCCAAGAATCTGAAAGTAAGAATCCAAGACTTTGATCCATTACTTCTGATATAAATGTAATTAAAAGTGGTATTAACATGTTTGTGAATTCCAGCTGGGCATCCACGAGGACTCTCAGAACCGCAAGAAGCTGTCAGAACTGTTGCGTTATCAGAGCTCACAATCTGGCGACGAGATGACCTCCCTCACAGAATACGTCAGCCGTATGAAGGAAAACCAGAAGTCCATCTACTACATCACTGGTAAGACTTCAGCATCAACCTGCTTTTAAAGTAGGGCTGCACAATTAATAGAAAAATCAAAACCACAATATGGCTTAGTGTGACATTAACATGCATTTGGGAACGCAACGTGTCAACCATCTCCCCATATTTGTAAAGAGAAGCAATCAATAAAAACTTTAAAGGGCTCCCTGGGGGTTTGTCTAAAGTTTAATGGGTTAACATTTGGAAATAAAGAACATGAGACCGCCATAAATATTAGTATTTCTCAGTTGTGGTGTTTTTTTGTTTTTGTACATTAAGTGAATTTACAGTAATTTGTAGTAGGTTTTTTTTTTTTTTTTGCTAATAGCAGTTATCTTAATTACCAAATAACATGTTTAAGTATTTGTTTTTAAACTTTTAATAGCCCCTAAATCCTATTTTAAAGAATCCAATATACAATGAAGTCTTATCGGTGTTGTCGATCTTCCCCAGGCGAGAGCAAAGACCAGGTCGCCCACTCTGCTTTTGTGGAGCGTGTGTGCAAGAGAGGTTTCGAGGTGCTGTACATGACCGAGCCCATCGACGAGTACTGCGTCCAGCAGCTGAAGGACTTCGACGGCAAGTCTCTGGTGTCCGTCACCAAGGAGGGACTGGAGCTGCCCGAGGATGAAGATGAGAAGAAAAAGATGGAGGAAGACAAGGCCAAGTTTGAGAACCTCTGCAAGCTCATGAAGGAGATTCTGGACAAGAAAGTAGAGAAGGTGTGTTTGCGTAATGCAGCTGTTCATAACCAAACTTGTACCAATATGTGAAAACCTAGTTTATTTTGGTCTTAATCCACCCCATTAGGCATTAATTCTTCCAAACTGTGTTATAAACAGGATTCCTAGTGAGAGTTGCACAGATGGTGAGTTTATGTAATGGACATTTGCACTGTTTTGTGAGTTTGCGTTTCGCTTGCGGACTCAAATGTGTGAAAACATGTTAATTCCAGTGTGTACCTTGAGTCCTAGTAGCCGTTTTTCCTTCAAATGACATGCATTTGTATTGAATTACTAACAAGTATTCTGTATGATCTAACAGCGAGCAAATGTGAGTGATCAACCAGAACTTGTCTTCCCAGTTTAATTCGCATTCCTCAAGCTGATCTGATTCTTTCCCAGGTCACCGTATCAAACAGGCTGGTTTCTTCTCCCTGCTGTATCGTGACCAGCACCTACGGCTGGACGGCCAACATGGAGAGGATCATGAAGGCCCAGGCCTTAAGGGACAACTCCACCATGGGCTACATGATGGCCAAGAAACACTTGGAGATCAACCCCGATCATCCCATCATGGAGACCCTGAGGCAGAAGGCCGATGCGGATAAAAACGACAAAGCCGTGAAGGATCTGGTCATCCTCCTGTTTGAGACCGCGCTGCTTTCCTCTGGTTTCTCATTGGACGATCCTCAGACACACTCAAACCGCATCTACAGAATGATCAAACTGGGATTGGGTAAGACTAACTTCCTCTCTTTTTCGTGTTTTAGTCCTGATGAAGTTGGGTCAGTTACTAATTCTCATTTTTGTCTTCAGGTATTGATGAAGATGAAGACGTACCTGTGGAAGAGCCAAGCTCTGCTCCAGTTCCCGAAGACATGCCACCTCTGGAAGGAGACGATGACGCTTCTCGCATGGAGGAAGTCGATTAAACCCCTTTGTCTAAAATTCCCAAGTCACTTTTCCGTCATCATTCCTTAACATCCTGTCGTTCTCTTTGACCTGTAGAAGGCTGACCTGATCTCAGTAATGATTCCTGAAAGAATCATAATGTAACTAAAGCATACTGTCTACTTTTGCTCTGTTTTGAGCCATAATGTACCTTTTTGTTTTTTTTACGTGATGTTCATGGATTGCAGTATTGTCTGAGCACAATAAGCACTGTGTTTCACTGATACTGGCTGTGCTGGATTGAATCGAGCATGATTTCTTTCTGCATGGAAGAGGAAAGACCTTTGCCTGACTGCAGGCATGTGTTGTCTTGATTTTCAGAAATTAAAACACATGGTGAAACCTGAATTTTGGTGTTGTCTTTGCTTATTCACTTGTGTGGACTCGTAAAAATGTTTCTATGAAATGCATTAGAATAATTAAAGTGGAAGTCTTTTAAACTGGATTTAAAGTGTTTTATTTGAAGTCAAGTTAGACGCCATATTGTATAATAGCATAAGATCCGTTGGATCTTACATTTAGATCGCTTTTAAAAACTAATTGTGTCTACTGGATGTCGTTTTCTGGAAGACGTTTTGGGATGTGGTTATCATTTGCTAACATGAACGGAGAAGTATATATATTTTTATAGCATTAAAAATGCAGTGCATTGACTAATGATAACAAATACAACTTTACTTGATGTATTAGTTTTGCCTTTTTCTAGATCACATTCATCATTCCTGACATTTCTAAAGCTATTTTCAGATTCAAATTTATGGAAAATAATTTTGCCAATTTCCATAAATCTCAATCTTTCTGACTCGATATACACCTTATAACAAAAATAAACCTATATAAATACCTACTGTTGTAGACTTATTATCTTTAGTGTTATATTGCATTTTAATGAGGGTTTTATTAACTTGCACATTTTAAGGTTTATTGGGGGTCCACTGCTTCACATGGGCTTTTTTCAAGACCAATTCCAGTGCAACTTTCTGTCCAATCAATTCTCTTCACGTTATTAAGTCCCAACATACAAACAGATGCATTAGGGTTTCATGAAGATAAATTTAGGATTTTTAAGACCAAGCAAATGAAATTTAAGACCAACTGAATGGAGCACAATATAGTTCTGAATGTCTTGTATTAGTAAAGCTTCAAAGTTTGAAATTACAACTTCCAACATAAGATTTTCTGCTCCGATTTAAGGCCTTCATTTGTGCAAGAATCAAGGAACTAAAGTTTAAGACGTGCAAAGAAAATGATTTCCTCTATTGATCCAGTAGATCATTGTCTGAAATCTTAATTTATGCAAATCTCTTAATTGCCTTTTCTGTAAGATTCTCCATATCATTTTCTCACCTTTATGTGAACTTGTTTGATTTTCCCCAGTAGAACACAAAGAATGGATTTTCCCATACAATGTGAGCTGCCAAAAATATCAGAAACAATATTTCGGCTAAACACAATAAACAATGACTTTTTATGAAGACATGTCGTTATCCTTATTCCTCTTCATATGGCGACAAATTCACCTTGTTTAGTTGTTTTGACATTCAGCAAAATCAGATTTGTGTGTGTTCCACTGTATAAAACAATAAATAAAAACCATAAAGGGATGACTATATGAGTGCAGTTCCGCGTCTCTCCGCCAGGTGTCTCTGTTTGACAGCGGCGCTGTAGAGTTAAATCTGTTTCTGTGCTCGGACTGCATTTCACCGCAAAGTCAAACAAAAGGAAGTACTTTGCATAAAGTAAAGGCAGCGGTTTTAACAGACAAATAGGATTAATTTTTTTTCATTTTGCCATTATTTTCGTGAATTAAACACGTACTCGTTACTCTATGCAGATTTAAATAAAAGTGTGTTGAAATCGTGTGTTAAAGTCATAAAAACAAATAGCCTGCTGTGATGTGTATTTATTTTAATTTAAAAAAATTAACGTGTTTGCATTTAGGGGGCGGGGGATGAAAATAATTATTTTTATGTATAAGAAAGAAAACGAGAGAGAAAAAAACAAGGTTCAGAAGCAACTGTGATAAGAAATGTGGACATTACAGTAAACACTGTCAGTAAACATTTCCCTCTCGACCTGTAGAAATTGTTAATCTGCAGCATTTATTGGAAGTGGTCTGACCTGCTTTATTAAAGACAACAGTCAGAGATGAGTCTTCAAGACCATCAGTGTGTCTTCCTCTCTCAAGGAAACATTTAACCTTTTCAGTTCTTCTGCTGAATGATCCAAACACTCAGTCATTGCATCTCGGTTTCTTCTAAGTCACATGTGTTGCAGTAAAGTTTAACATTCATTTCAGCCCAGGTGACTGTAGAGGATGTCTGATAAAGGCTGCTGTGTGTGGGAACGACCGCAGAGATACTGATCGACCTGGAAACTTGACTTCATGTTATACACACAGACACACGTCAGTCTAATGCAGGTACGGCCTGCTCTGGAGGAGTTTAGCACAGTCACTTACTTTGATAAACAACATGCTACTAATACTGACTGATTCATGTACCATGGTATTTACAAGACCTTTATAAGGTAAATTGTGGTATAACAATAACGTTTGTCCAACAAAGCACCTTTGGTTCTTTCATTGCGCATCACTGTTCTTCTACAGTTCTTGATTTTAAAACTTTTTTTTTAGATAGACAGACACATAGAGAGACATAGATGCAGTGCCCTCCATAAGTATTGGACTTTTGGAGGGCAACTTCTGGGTTACAAGTCTGACTCTAACCAGATTAGGCCATGTCTGCCCAGGTAAATGAACTGAAGCTCGAGAGCAAATCAGTACAAATCTTGTTCTACCAAACACTATGAACTGAATCGCTCTGTAAAACTGAATTGTTGCTGTGTCTTTTTATCTGACAGTTCAATTTTTAGGTTTTTCCTCCAAATTCTGTGTTTATATCTTGGAATTAAAAATTATTTAAAAAAATAATAGAAAAGAATAATTCAGACTTCTTGCGATTTCAAGTTTGTCTCTCACAATTCTGACATTTTTGCTCACAATTGTAAGAAATATAGTCTGAATTGTGAGATTAAAAACTAGCAACTAATACTTTTATTCAGTGGTGACAAAAAATTAAATTCCATAGTCTTGCTTTGTTACCATGAAATAAAAAAATGGATTTTTTTTTTTCTCTTTTTGTCAGAATTGTAAGAAAAATAGTCAGAATAGTGAGATAAAAACTTGCAAATTTTATCCTTTTATTCAGTAAAAAAAAAAAACATTCTGTAGTTTGTGTTTCTACCAAAATAAATAAACAAATCAATCAATAAAGTAAGTTCTCACAACTTTTGTTTTTTCAGAGTTTGGACTTTTTTCTTACAATTGCAAGTTGATATCTCACAAGTTTATATTTTTTTAAAATATTTTTATTCTGTGGTGGAAACAATCATCCATACTAGACAGACAGACTGATAGTCTCATTATAGGAGCTGTTATTTCATGCAGGAAAGAGCTGTCAAACCTGGCCGATGGCATCAGTTCAGCGACAGACGCTCAGGACAGGCGTTCTGATGGAGCGTCACTAACGGAGAAAAGGATACTATACTATATTCATTTATTAATGCACTCCATGCTTTCAATTTTGCTGATTTAAATAAACTTTTCTGTTACACATTTATGAAAATCACATTTAATAATGAGGGGAAACAAAATAAAGCATATCCAGACATATTAAGGTAATCGTCATGAAATTTCACAATGCAATACTATTAATAATAATAGTTTTATTTTCTGCTGATGTAATTGCCATGAAAATATCCCAATGCAAAAAAAAAAAAAGGAGGGGGGGTAAATTAATTAAAATAAAACATGGAAAAAAACTTGTAATAGGCCTAAAATAAGCATAATATTTTTTTAAGGCAATTTAATAGTAACTGTCTTAATCTGGTGATGCTTCACTAATCATATAAATGACCAACACTGATGATTTGTATTGATAATTAAAAAATACAAATACAGCCTGTAGTGAACGTACACATTAGCACTGATTAGTGTTTAAAAATAAATCTGCAACCTGCAAAACGACGTAAATGCTGGACGAGAGAGAGATTTCACCTAAATATTTTGGTAAACAAGCACGTCTACCTCAAAGAGGTCCAACCGTAAAACTCCCAATATTCAGTCCCACGTTTAATTGTGCCGTATGAATGAGCCTATGAACACAAGACATCGATCCTGCTGCTTTTAACACCATAAAAACTGACCCAAAAAATCAAATCTATGCTCAAAACGGTAAGAGAAGGCCGATTATTATTGCACATGCAAATCAAAAAGAGAATAAAGACAAGAGTTTGACCTACTAAAAAGACAAAATGATTATCAGCAACATAAAGGTTATTTCAGTTTCCCTAAGAGCCTTCAATATAAACTATATTTGTTCTAATAATATACATCAAAAATAGATGTCATTAGTACTGTATAAATGAACTGAAGCTCGAGAGCAAATCAGTACAAATCTTGTTCTACCAAACTGGATCGTCCGCATGTCTGTCTCATCACTTCTGCACATATTTTAATGGTAGATCTTTTATAGAAATATAAATAGACTCATAGTGTGGAACTTCCCTTTCAGGCTCTTACAAAACCGGTGATGTTTTTCAGTGCCTCCCTCGTCTGACCCGGACCAAATACAAACCCAAGCCACAACGGCTCACTAAAATACCCTCCAGTCATTCCAAACTCGTATGACTTGAGATCCCACATATTTCTTCTGTGGAATACAAAAAAAAGGGAGAATTAGACTAAATATTCATGCTTTATTTCAATACAGTAAAAGCACGTTACGAGGAGGAAAAACACCATAAAAATGTCCATAAATGATGGTATGATGCATAAATATTCTGCGCTCTTTTTAAGAAAGTAATGCAGGTTTGGAATGACATCTTTCATTTGCCTTTAACATGTCTGATTATGATGTCATAATAAGGGTTATGTGTTATGAAAGTGCACAAGAAACACACCTGACACGGTCTGTCCTGATGCTTGGAGGTAAAAACACTATCTGAAAAAGGTCAGGGTTTTCTTTCGAATCTCGCAAAACCGGTCAAAAACAGATCATGTTTTACCCCAAAGCCAAACGGAAAAACACAAAAAACTATGTTTGCAGAAAAGACAATAAAGCCTTTAAGACTGCAGTGCAAAGAATAAATATATTATTGAAAATGTTAATTACAACTATTGTAATTGTAAGAGAAACTGAGGATGAAAAACAGGCCTTATTTCTTCATTTTTCTTTGACCGAGGTATTTCTTTATGAGATTCACTTACATGAGGTCTGAGGTGAACTCAGTATTTTAAACGAAGTAATCAGTTGGTTTGTCATATATAAAACACTAGTAATGCTCGTACAAGTTTCTACGGGAAGCCGATTCCTCAGTTTATGGTTTGATATGGCAGATACACAACCGCACACATGTGAGAGAACAGGCTTCAAAACAAGACCTTCATTTACCTGCCAAATACATTACTGGCATCAATAAGGATGTTCATGACTGTGTGTGTGATCTCCGTTTATGACACGGGAATCTCACAAAACCAAGTCAAGAAGTCTAGGTCATATTTCATACAAAATCTAAAATATTGTGGTAGTGTGTTTCTATTAACGGTAATAATGAATAAAGCTGTATTACTGTATTGTACTACTACTACAAAAAAAAATAATAATAATAATAATAAATATATATATATATATATATAATAATAATAATAATGGGTGTTATTTGAGCTCAAAATGTGCTTATTTTTCAGGGGAAAAAAAATGTCTTTATACAAAAAATCTCAATGATTCCCAAAAAAAAAAAAAAGGTTTCATCGTCTTATTTCTCATGGTTTATTATTAATATTTAATTATTATACTGTAATATGTTGTATGTAATAAAATGTTTTTAGTTTTCATTAAAATAATGAAAATGTAATGCTCTTAAAGCTTACATTGTCTTATTTTTATTATTACTTTAATATTTTATTATTGTATTGTAATAACTATAAGAAAATATTAAAAACTAATAACAATAATTATTATTATTAGGGATGAAAATTTGCTTAGATTTCATGAAAGTAATATCATTATTTATTAAATTTTATTATTAATTAATATCTTACTACTGTATAGTAATAAAATATAAAAAAAAATATTCTTGGGCAGAAAACATGCTTTACCATTATGCTTTATTTATTATATATAGTATTGTAGTAATAAAAAAGTCTTACATTTTGAAGAAAAAAAATAAAATAAAAAAAATAAAAGTAATTTTCAAAAAAATTAATGGTTCTTAAAAAAAAGGCCATATGGTCTTTTCTATTTCTTATTGTGTTTTATTATTCATTAAATCTTTTCCTTTGTATTTTGGAGTGAAATATGACCCAGATATGATGCTAACAGAACGATGGGTAAACCAACACTCCTGAGGCTTCTCCAATTTTTCGTTTTCCTCTCAAACAACTTCTTAAAGCAAACTTTAAATAGAAAAACTGAACGTATTTCAGTACCAAACTGCAAAGATATCAAAGGCCATCAAAGTCTGTGTTCACTCAATGGCTCGTCAAATCATTTCTCACAAGCACAAAAGAATTTAAAATCACAGTCCCTTTAAAGTGTTAGTTCACCCCAAGGTGAAAATTCTGTCATTAATTACTCGCCCTCATGTCGTTCCCAACCCGTAAGACCTCCGTTCATCTTCGGAACACAAATTAAGGTATTTTGATGAAATCCGAGAGCTGTCAGACCCTGCCACAGACAGCAACACAACTGAACTGATCCCAGTTTGGAGCGACACGAGGGTGAGTAATTAAAGACAGTATTTTCATTTTTGGGTGATCTATACCTTTAAGATAAAGAATAATCCCTTTCTGTATCATCCGACCTTACGGAATACAAACCCAGAGTTTTGTAGCAAACAAAAAAAGACGAACAAACCACGAAAATGTGGCTTCTGTACACATCCGAACGAGCGCTCGATTAAACCTTCTGAACGGGCGTCTGCACGGGCCGCTTGCTGCTCTTCTTCACGCGGCTGCGGGCGTAGATGCGCAGGAAGAGGGCGAAGAAGACCACGGCTACGCCCAAGCCACCCACCAGGGTGACGGCGTGACCATAGAGGAAGCAAGACAAGAGGATGGCGATGGCCTGCCGCAGAGTCATGATGATCGTGAAGACAGCCGCGCCGAACTGCGAGATGGTGTAGAAGATGAAGAGCTGACCGAAGGCAGAGCAAACCGACAGCAGCATGGCGTGCATCGTGAACTCCGAGTGCCGCATCATGAAGGCCAGCGAGTCGAAGAAGGCGCCCTGTTCCAGCAGAGAGCCCACCGTGAAGAGACACGAGAAGAGATTGACACCGAACATCATCTGCACTGACGACATCTTGTACTTGAACAGGTTATCTTGCCAGTTGGAGGTGAAGCTGTCGAAGACTATGTATCCGCCGAGGATGATGACGCCGGAGAAGGTGGTGACCGTGGACGGGTGTTTGCTGGTGGAGCTGGACAGCAGGAACATGCTGACGCCCAGCGAGATCAGGATGGCCGTCAAGTACTCCCAGTACTCGTAGCTCTTGTGTGACACGATCTTGCCCATCAGCATCACGGGGATCACCTTAGAGGCCTTGGCCAAAACCTGCAACGGAAACACATTGGGTGTCGGATCTTGTGCAGCGATGTGACAAAAACCCATGTCTCAAAGAAGATGTGACCCTGGAATCTTATTGAGATTTATACATCAGCTGAATAAATAATCTTTCCATTGATGTATGGTTTGTTATGATAGTACAATATGAAAATCTGGAATCTGAGGGTGCAAAAAAATCTAAATATTGAGAAAATCACCTTTAAAATAGTTCAAATTAAGTTTTTAGCAATGCATATTACTAATCAAAAATATATTTACGGTATGAAATTTACAAAATATCTTCATGAAACATGATCTTTACTTAATACCCTAATGATTTTTGTCATAAAAGAAAAAACAATCATTTTGACCCATGCAATGTACTTTTGGCTATTGCTACAGATATACCTGTGCTACTTATGACTGCTTTTGTGCTCCAGGGTCACAAATGTCAAGATTTGATCAAATGTGCAGTGACCGAGAGAGCTCAACATGCGGCAAATGAAAAACACCAGCACATTAAGAAAACATCTTCATCAATTTGACAACACACACGCTGCAAATGCTCACAACACAACCAAATAAAGAAACTCGCTGCAAATAGGCACAGACCACCTCGGAAATGTTTAAGGGAAATACAAAGTGACAAACATGGCTGGGACACATTTATCAATGTTTGCTCTGAAAGGGGAGATTTTTGTTTAACATCCTGATCATACAATTCCTTAGCGCTTATATATATATATATTTTTTTTTTTAGGGATGCACAATATTTATCGGGCAATATTAATATTTATTATTCCTTCAGTTTTAAATAGCTTGTAAAAGCACCGTGCGTATTTTATTTTCACTTTTAAATTAACGGCAATTCGGCAACAATTGCTTGAATTCAATTCAAGCAACAACAAAATACAACATAGAACATATAGCTAACTTTTATTAACAAAACGAATAAAAGTGCACCATGCTATATGCCTAATATAAAATAACAGATAACTTACAAATTTTAAATATGCATGGTAGGCCTAAACAAAACTGAACATCAGTAAAGACTGAGGAACAAATAACTATAAAACGTAGAGCGTTTATATTAGTGAGATGGAACGTTTTGAGGCACGGACTGCATACACCTTGATGTAAAATAATGGGAAAAATATCACAGTTTAAATAAAATAAAAATCAGCAAATACTGTGGAAACGAATGTTTAAAAAATAAATAAATAAATAGACCTTCCAATATCACCTTAGATAAACGGCAGGTCAACAGGCTTTAAATATTTTTAAAACAGGCGCTTTTACATTTGGTTTTGAAACTCTTCTGCCATCGTCTTGTGTTTTTCACCTCACTCTTGTCATATTACTCTCCTGATAAATGAAATCTGATCTGTGATGCGCGACTGTCGTTCGTTTGGTGCGCTGCATTGAGCAGCCGTGTTCAGTTTTAATTGTAGTGTCTGTTCTCTAACTGAACTAAATGAGTTTTATTACTATTAAAAAAATCTAAATGACAGTGAGGGACGGTGCTGCGGTGATAACCGGTGTTGCGACTTAACCTTGGTATGAGGATGCACTTTATTTTTGTTGAGCATGCACTTTTGATTTCATTTTTTTCGAGGCTGACAAATGTCAATGCATTTTTTTTTATAATGTATTTGAAAACACGTGACTCTCATCCTCGTGCACTAAAAACGTTGAATAGATGCATTTCTCTATGCATGAAATATTTTAATATAATTTTGTTGTTAATTGCAGATAAACCATAGTTAAAGTCAGTAAAGTAAAGTAAGTAAAAAAAAAATTCTGTCTTAATTCTGTTAAACCATTTCTGTTACAAAGTATTGTGGTGCCTTACACAAAAAATAAAAAACATTTGAAGAGTCAGGACTGATGTTTGCTATAGTTAGGCCAGAGCTACTAAAATATCAGTTTAATCAGTGAATCTTAGATTTTGTATTCTCCTGAGTGCACAAACTGCAGATTATATGAAAATTATAATATAAAAATATTAATTTATCGGTATCAGTATCGGCCACGAGAAGGACGTAATTATCGGTAAAAAAAATTCATATCGTACATCGTATATATTTACATACACATATATTATTGGTCTAAATAAGCTGATGATATACACAATTACTGTAACTGTGAAAGGGTATGTAAGCTGCCTAACAACTACAACTTTCCTTACAAAACTAACCATAGCCTATGGTTTTACTATTAAAGTTAATAAATACATTGACTATATAAAAAAAATAAATTAAAAAAAAATGGTTACTATAGTTAAACCATGGTAACCATGCACAAATTAATCATGGATTTACAACACTAACGATAGTTTAACCGTGGTATTTGTACAACTGTGGTTATGCAAATGGTGATCAATACAGCAAAAAAAAAAAAAAAAAACATGGTTAATTTTTGTATTGTTGGGGTGGTCTGTGCTACTTGCACATTTCTTTATTTGTTTGTGTTGTGAGCATTTGCAGTTAAACTGATGAAGATGTTTTCTTGATTTGCTGGTGCTTTTTCTATTTGCATGTGTTTTCTGAAGTTGCAGCACGTTGAGCTCTCTCGGCCACCGTACAAATATCCAGAAACTAGACACCACAGACTGATATACGGGATGCACATTACCAATAATCGTCATGATGGAAATTAGAGATTTATAAGGCTTAATTTGAAAGATATTTTTAATATTTATTAATTTTTATTTATTAAAATTAATTACATTTTTATATTTTGTAAAATATATCATACTGCCATGGTGATGATGATTTTAAATAATAAAATCATTAAAAAAAAACTATGAATAAATACATGAAATATGCTGTACTGACTTCACTGTGATTTTAATTAAATAATTAAAAAATTTTAAAACTAATGAATAAATAAAATATGCTGTACTTCCTTCGTGGTGATTTTAATTAAATAAAATAAGTTAAAGCATTAAAATGTAGATAATTGTAAAATATCTAAAATAATAGAATTTTAAAAATTTATATTGTGAAAACATGAAGGCTATTAACTTGTGCACACAGTTTAAATGATAAACAAACGAAAAGATTAATATTATTGATTTTATTTTAATTTTATGTTTTTCATTAAATAAATTCACACTAAAATTCCAATGCAGAATTTTTATGTTTGGTACAAGTGAAACCAGGAATAAAAATTATAATATATTCAACATACAAACCATGGATAACCTGGATTTCAAAGAAATGCTAATATTGTCTATCACCGATACGATCACAGATATATCGTGCAACCCATGATTTGATTTATACACAGGGATATACACTATATTGCCAAAAGTATTGGCACCCCCTTCTAATGAACAGGTTTGACTACTTTAGTAGTTTCTATGAGTACAAATCTTAATGTTTAAGCATATAATGATATTCTAGGGAATTGTGTGCTTCTAATTTTATAGCAACAGTTTGGACAGGACCCTTTTCTATTCTAACATGACAGTGTCTCTGTGTATAAGACACGGTTCAGAAAGACATGATTGTTTGAGTCAGTGTGGAAGAACTTGACTGGACTGCAGAAAGACAAGTCCTGATCTCAACTGAACACCTCTGCTGTGACTTTAAATGCAGACCTTGAGTCGAAAACTCCTCACCAAACACCACTTTGAATTACCATTGTCTATGATGATGACAGTGTGTGCTATATAAAATAAACCTGCTTTACCATACAGCTGATTTACCCAGAATGCAGCGCTGTACCTGTGTGGGAAAGCTGATGTATTTGAGCGCTTCATACTGGCACCAGCTGCTAAGGACGTTGGACAGTGAAGCGAAGGAGTATTTGTACATGGGCGCACCGTGACGGGGCTGTTTGAACAGGACGCACCACAGACCGGACACCGTCAGCGCCAGGATCCGGTTCATGAACACCAGAAACTGAGAGTCTTTGAAGCGCTCGCCGCTGCCTTCCACCTCGGTCGCACCGTACGAGCGCGTCATCACCCGCTCCTGAAGAACACCCCACGTCAGGTACGACGCCTGCACGAGAGCAAAAAGATATATGTAGATATTATTGAGAACACATGACTATTAAAAGACTATTCATTTGTGCAAAGAGTTCAATGAAGAAAACAATGAAAAATTCTTAACTTGTGCACACCGTATTAAAAATAATATAACTTCTTAATATTATTTACATTTTAAAAAAAACTACAATTATAGTAGTGGGAATATAATGAGAATTAACACTGAGAAAAATGGGAATTACAAAAACAACTACACACAAAAAAAAAAAGTAACTTAAAAAAAACAAAACTTTCCTGCAAAAAAGATATATTACTTAAACTGTATTTTTCAAAAAGTATTTTTTATCATCATTGGTTAAATATGCTGTATTGGCTTCATGGTGATTTTAATTAAATAAAATAATTTTAAAAGTGAAGAAAAATAATAGATAGAATGTCATACTGCCTTCATTGTGATTTTAATGAAACTACAAAATAATTTTAAAAATAGATATTGTAGATATTGAGAACACGTGAAGACTGTTAACTTGTGTAAATAGTTAGATGAAAAACTAAATCTAAATATATATATATATATATATATATATATATATATATATATATATATATATATATATATATATATATATATATATATATATATATATATATATATATATATATATATATATATAGTAGATATTATTGAACACATGAAGAATATTAACTTGTGCACACATTAAAAATAATAAAATGACAATCAAAAAATACTATTTAAATAAAAAAACTCAAAAAATATTGTAATGCATACCGTAAAAATTTATTTTCATTACTGAAAAGCAAAAAATAAATTAAAAATAAATTAAATGAATTAAAAACCTTTGAATTAAAATAAAAAAATTATATAATCATAATTTTTATTAATTGATTATTTGGAAGCCATTTTATCAATAATCATATAGTGTCATATTAGAAAAAAATTAATGTAACAAAAATATGTATAAGTATCAAATATATTTATACATTTTTGATAAAAATATTACATTTTTTATTCTAAAATAGGCATTTATTTATATATTTAGTCACCATATACAATTGCAATCATACAGTATAGTAATATTTTAATGAATATACAGGTACATGTCAAAATATTTGTGAAAAACTGCATTTTTTATAACTTTTCAAAAAGTTAAACTTTCATATATATTTTAGATTCATTACATGTAAAGTAAGACATTTCAAAAGTTTGTTTGTTTTAATTTTGATGATTTGACCTTACAGCTCATGAAAGTCAAAAATCAGTATCTCAAAATATTAGAATATTTACATTTGAGTTTCAATAAATGACCATCTCTACAGTATAAATTCGGGGTATCTCTTGTTCTTTGAAACCATAATGATCCGGTGTGGTGTGAAATGAATGTATAACCTGAAGTCCAGCAGCACAGAAGATGAGTTTGACGGCCTGTCGAGCAGATGAACTGGATTCAGACTCGTTCCTGGCCGCAGGTGAAGCATCATCCAGCAGTCCAGTCTTAGATTCATTCCCAAACACACACGTCTTTATGACAGGAAAACAAAGCCCACGACCTACAGAAACATCAGCAGTGTGTCAAGGATCAGGTTTGACAAATACTTTCTGTAATCTGTCAGTTTCTGAACACAGGAGCTGCTGCTACGATAATGCATACATTAAATATTGTGTTGATGACTTTAAACCATGTTCAGGTCGAAATACTAACTTATTGCTTAACGGAGAGAGAATGGAAAATGGTGGTGAAAGTATAAATTATGACCGTTTTGATGCAAGCAGCCTTGTATAAAATTATAGTGGACATAAGTAAGAAAAAATAAGTGGAAATAATAAATATGTATATATAGTGGACATAACTTGGAAAACAAGAAGAGGTAAAAAAAAAAATATTATAGTGTACATAAATTGGAAAAATACAAATATTTAAAAAATGTAGGAAAAATTACAGGGGACATACATGGGGGAAAAAAATTAATTATGGCAGACAAATTACAAAAAAAACAGGTAATTTCTGACATAAGTAGGAAAAATAAGCAGCAAAAAATAAAAAATATAGTAGACATAGCTAGGAAAAAAATATTTAAGTGGTAAAAAAATTATAGTGGTAGAAAGAAATATAGTAGGACAAAAAATAAGTGGGGAAAAAATTGTAGTGGACAAAACTAGGAAAACAATAACAAATATGAAAAAACAAAATCACAACGGACATAAGAGAGAAAAATAAACTTTTGACTGGAAACGACTCAAGTAAGTGTGCTCAGGGTGGGTTACTTCAACAAACCTGTTTCAAGATAGTTGATCCGTTTGAAGTAGCTGATAAGAAAATATCCGGGGATGATGATGGTGGAGTAGCCCAAAACATTGAGGAACAAGCGGAAGAGCCACACGTCCTGCCAGCCGCCCAGCAGCGAAGCGTCTTCAGCATCAGCAAACACAGACGGCAGAACACACAGCACCACACACCAACACAAACTGAGGAGAAAATATCATACATTACTCTCACTACATGTCCACTTAGCTTTACTGAACCAAAACATAAACTGACACGCATCTGCAAACCTGCTCGAAATGCAACACAGGAGTCTTTAGAGAAGAAATCAGGTGTAACTGCATAATTCAGCACTCATTCCTGTGTGTCGTGTGAATCCAGCAGGTCTGATCCCATTCCAACAGAACGGCTTTGTGTTCAGAGCTCAGGACGCCACAAACTAACCCTTATTCCACCTGTGTTACCTGACACCTCTCATTAGACCACTACTATCAGGACCAGCTATGTCAATTCAAAGCTTTGCAATTAATAGACTTCATAAAGGTGTTTGCCAAGCGTCTCTGAAAGACTTCATTCAGAGTTTCCACACCTTCTGACCACTGAATTTCCACGACTCTCCCAGCTTACCGAATACTGATTTTTTTCTCTCTTAACATTTCTAGCAGATTAAATCACTTAAAACTGGAGCTCAACTATATATGTGGTGGTAAATAAATACATAGTAAAAATAATAATACATTGGACATAAAAACAGGAAGATTAATATATATATATATATATATATATATATATATATATATCTCTAATGTGCTGAAAGAAGTCTCTTCTGCTCACAAAGGCTGCATTTATTTGATCAAAAATACTGTAAAAACATGAAATATTTTTTACAATTTAAAACAGCTGTTTTCTATATGAATATATTGTGAAATGTAATTTATTCCTGTGATCAAAGCTGAATTTTCAGCATCATTACTGCAGTCTTCAGTGTCACGTGATCTTCAGAAATCATTCTAATATTCTGATTTGCAGCAAAATTATTATTAATGGTTATTTTTTTCAAGATTCTTTGATGAACAGGAATATAAAAATATACAAAAGCATGCAGAAGATATGAATTATTTAAACTCAAACGATTCTAACTGTGAAATGCTTCATGAAATGTCTGAAATGTTGCATTAAAGGCGACTTTGTCGTCAGAGATGTTATATTTAAGTGCTATCGTGATGTTTCTGTACCTCCATGGAAACAGAGGCATTTTCCAGCAGCAGCAGCTTCAAAACTCCCTAAAACAGCCGCTGAGAGACTTCTCCAGACGGGCTCCTGCACCGAACATGTATCGCTGAAGCCTTCGGACAGGAATTAAACCATCAACAACCAGGATCCGGACAAATCCCGAGTGTTTCTGAGCTAAAACTTCTCGGCCTGCTCCATTCATGAGTTCATCTGGACTGACGTGTTAACACACACTGCAGCGCTTCCGGTTTCGAAAAGAAGACACGCCTTCACATATCCGTATAGTTTCCTCTTGGATTTAGTGTTACGAGGCCTCGGTAAATATTTGAAGGTTTTATTGTCTAACAGTCATGTTGACACAGTGCAGAGAGTAAAATGTCCTTGGGTTAATTGTGGGCGGGGGATTCATTATGCTTCGTGAGGGACTTTTAATTTGTAATTTACTCGGCGCAGATTCTCAATGCGCTGGAATGTGTAGCGCCCCTCTGTTGTCTGGCGACACTGCAAACGGTTAGCGAATATATTTTTGGAAATACATATATTATAATAATATCTGCTTCTCTGTGATTTTTAAAAGTATATATAAACTTTTGCACGTTTTAATGTAAAACTAAAACATTTTAATAGTATGTATTTTGTCCCCAAATATTAAAAATAAAATTTTGAAACATTAGAAGATTGTAAATTTACTACGATACACAATTACATTTTGCATTTAGTTGTTTCTATATTTTGTGTTTTAATTTTAATTGTTATATTCATAATATTGTATGAAAGTTGCAATATTGCATATTTTATTGTAACACTTGAATGCATAAATTCATGTTAAAAATATTAGAGGACTGTAAATTTACAAGGATATACATTTAGTCTTAACTACTGCTTTTTTTAATAATTTTTATTAATTGATTATTTGTAAGCCATTTTCTCATTCATATAGTGTCATATTAGAAACAAATTAATTAACAAAAATATTTAGAAGTATCAAATATTGTAAAAAAAATATATGTATACATTTTTGATAATTACATTTTTATTCTAAAATATGCATTTATTTATATATTTAGTCACCATATACAATTGCAATCATACAGTATAGTCATATTTTAATGAATATACAGGTACATGTCAAAAAATGCATTTCTTGTAACATTTCAAAAAGTGAAACTTTCATGCATTTTAGATTCATTACATGTAAAGTAAGACATTTCAAACGTTTTTTTGTTTTAATTTTGATGATTAGAGCTTACAGCTCATGAAAGTCAAAAATCAGTATCTCAAAATATTAGAATTTCCAACATTTTTGAGTTTCATTAAACGACCATCTCTACAGTATAAATACAGGGTATCTCTTATTCTTTGAAACCACAAAAATGGAGAAGACTGCTGACTTGACAATGATCCAGAAGATGAACATTGACGCCCTCCACAAAGAGGGTAAGTCACAGAGGGTCATTACTGAAAGGTGTGGCTGGAAAAGGAGCGCAAGCAACAGGGATGACCGCAAGCTTGAGAATACTGTCAAGCAAAGCTGATTCAAACACTTGGGAGAGCTTCACAAGGAGTGGACTGAAGCTGGAGTCAGTGCATCAAGAGTCACCACGCTCAGACGTCTTCAGGAAAAGGGCTACCAAGCCACTTCTGAACCAGAGACAACGTCAGAAGCGTCTTACCTGGGCTGTGGAGAAAAAGAACTGGACTGTTGCTCAGTGGTCCAAAGTCCTCTTTTCAGATAAATTTAAATTTTGCATTTCATTTGGAAATCAAGGTCTGGAGTCTGGAGGAAGAGTGGAGAGGCACAGAATCCAAGCTGCTTGAAGTCCAGTGTGAAGTTTCAGTGTCGGTGATGATTTGGGGTGCCGTGACGTCTGCTGGTGTTGGTCCACTGTGTTTTATCAAGTCCAGAGTCAATGCAGCCCTCCACCAGGAGATTCTGGAGCACTTTATGCTTCCATCTGCTGACAAGCTTTATGGAGATGCTGATTTCCTTTTCCAGCATGAGTTTAACACCTGCCCACACTGCCAAAAACACTTCCAAGTGCTTTGCTGACCATGATATTACTGTGCTTGATTGGCCAGAGGACAAGCCTGACCTGAACCTCATATGGTATCTATGGGATATTTTCAAGAGAAAGATGAGAAACAGTCGATCCAACAATACAGACGAGCTGAAGACTCAATAGTGCCTCAGCAGAGCCACAGGATCACTTCCATCCAACCTGACAATTCACTTAATTTAATTATTATTTACTTGATCATTTTAAGTCAAGGGCTTTCCTCATATTTTTATGTTAAGTCAACTTATCACTTTTTACAGTGTAGGGTTTAACATTGAAAACCAAAATGTGAATGATATGGTTGTGAAGTAAACATCATAGTTGCTGGCAGGTGTTCATGGGACCCAAATAATTTAAAAAAAGGTCTCGTAAAGCACTTGCATTCTTAGTAGAAAGAATACTCTGCACGTAAATATAAAAACTACTTTTATTGGCACTATGACCTGTTTTTTTGGAAAACACGTTTGCAAAGCAGTGTTTCATTTGCTCATCTCATTTACACCAGCACTGTATTGCTACAAAACATCAAATAACGCTAATTATAAACCAGAATGCATTTGTGTTGTTTGACCTGAAGGTTTTTCAACAGACTACATACAATATGAGTTAGGTCCGCATGTCCCGACCACATGACTCCAAGCTGTTACTGCGGCACAAATCAACCGGTCTGATCTCCACTGGACATAAATAGATGAGGTTACATGCAGACATTTCCAAAAGCTGTACATCATTAAGACCAGAGTCCTGCAACTTCAGATCAGTTTTTTAAAAAAATGAAGAACATGCCGCTGACATGTTCAGGAGAAGTTCATGACAGTCCTGCCCATGATCTGAATGTCGTCGAAGGGGAACAAGGCCAAAATCTGCAAGAGCAAAAGGAGAAACAGTGACCACAGCTTAGCAAGCAAATGCAATTACTGTATGCTGCTTTACAGTCATCATGACATGCACAGTAAAACAATGACAGTGCACAGGGTCAGTTAGACTTGATAAAAGCCTGAATTCAATCAAATCGGTTGGGATGTATTGGTTGCACATCATGCACACTAATAATCAACAATATATCGCTCATTATGCAAGACATTATAAACAACATTAGTATTATTTATACACTTCACTTATTTTTATATTTTCAGTTTTAATTTTAGTAATTTTGTTTTGTGCTTTCTCATTTTATTTAGCTTTAATTTTATTTCAGTTGTTTTAGTATTTCAACTTATTTCAATTAGTTTCTAGAGTCTTTTTGAACATGTTATGCAGTATTTTGAGATGCGTTATGTGCTTTTGTCATCTTTATTAGTTTTTGTTGTTGTTAAACATTTCTCTTTAGCTTTATCAAATATGAAGTACTATTTAGTCATTTTAGTTATGAGTACTTTGGCACTTCAACTTTAATTTGGCTAGGTTAATTTTTAAAATATTTATAAAACAGTATGAAATGCTACGGTATTGCACATAATACTACGATATAATTAATAATCATTTATATTAATAATAACACGTGTGTGTATGTATATATATATATAAGAATCAAACATACCAAATGTTAAAAATAAAAGCTTAAACATTAGAAAACTAAGTTTACTCGGATCCAAATTTAGTTTTAGAAGCTTCTTTTTGTCATAATTTTTTCAAAGCAACATTTCAAAGTTTTTCATCTAATATTTAGATTTAATTTCAGCGAAAAAAGAGTTTTTAACAGTTTTAGTTTTAATTAACAACAGCACTGATATAGAGTTGGTTGAGACTGAAAGAGGCACAATCTCCTGTCTGATTTTGAAGATTTTGTTAAACTTAAGCTTTCTTGTTAGATAATAATGTAATTTCGGTCTCCTTACATCATCGTTGCCGTCGGCTAGATCCAGGGCCGTCTCGTCCTCCATGTTTCTGATCATCTTGTCGGCTCCAGCCTGGCACAGGAGGTTGGCGATGGCGGCGTCCTGCCGGCCCACGGCCAGATGCAGCGCGGTGCAGCCATTGAACATGGCGGCGTCTACATCGGCCCCTTTGTTGAGCAGCAGGTTCACCGCCGGCAGATCGTGCAGCTCCACCGCCACATGTAACGCCGTCTTCCCGCTTGTACCCTCCTGAGGAGAAACCAGGCAGACGTTTGGTCACGAGACCGAAGGCTTTCACTTCATACAACAGACCGGCTGCAGCAGCTCACCTGGATGTTCAGATCCACACCGCTCTTCATCAGCAGCCGCAGGAGACGGTGATGCTTGTGCAGCGTGGCCACGTGGAGACACGTCAGACCTGCACAATAACATCAGAGGGAATATTATACACCTCCATTAATATGTGTCTCTGGACCCAGTCATAAGTAACATGGGTATATTTGTAGCAATAGCCAATGAGACATTGTATGGGTCAATTTTTCTTTTATGCCAAAAATCATTAGGATATTAAGTCAAGATCATGTTCCATGAAGATATTTTGTACATTTCCTACCGTAAATAAAACTTAATTTGATTAGTAATATGCATTGCTAAGAACTTCATTTGGACAACTTTAAAAGGTGATTTTCTCAATATTTTGATTTTTTTCCACCCTCAGATTCCAGATTTTCAAAAAGGTGCATCTCAGCCAAATATTGTCCGATCATAACCATACATCAAAGGAAAGCTTATTTATTCAGCTTCAGATGATGTATAAACCTCTATTTCAAAAAATTTGACCCTTATGACTGCTTTTGTGGTCCAGGGGTCATAGATAAGATAGATAGAGAGTCTGATGTCAGAAACATATACGCTACATAAATATTCAAATGCTGGGGAGTAACGGATTACATTTTTTCTCTTTTAAGTTTCCTTCCTTTCCTTTCTTTTTTTCCAGCCAAACCCTTTAAAATAAAATATTTACTTGAAATATTTCTGAGGAACTTAATATTTTGCAAATATTTATATTTGTAGTGTTCAAGTGCGTAAATCATTCATATTTTACATTATGATTTTTAATAAACTCTCAAACCCACTGCAGCTCTTTTTAAGCCCAGTTTGGGAAACCCTGGTGTAATGTTTAATGCACATTATGACGTTGATACCCAAAACTGTAATATATTTCTTCTCTTTGCTTTTTTATCAATAGAGTAAGTTTAATAAAAGTAGTAATCTAAAAAGTAGTCAGAACACACTTCCTAAAATGAAACCGCAGTTGACATGAAGAGAAAACTGAATGATGAAGTTATAAAACGCTGATACTGGAAGTTCATGACAACAGGGAAAAACTCCAGGGCACTTTTTGCTGCCAACTTCCTTGTTCTGACACGACTGTTTCTGTTCACTAAAAAACCCTCGTGATCCAGTCAGAATCAACACAAGCGAAGGAACCGACGTCACAGAAGTGTGACTGCTTTTCTCAAGATGACTCTTCCCAATATACACGTCAGAAAAACACAAAAATAGATGTTAGGCTACAGTGCACTTGCTAGGGTGCTTTGAGCATGTTGCTATGCTATGCAGTTGCTACAACAAAACATAGGATTTGAGGAATCAGTCATGTCTGGAGCACAAAGGCTGCAGGACCATTTACACCCTCAGCTTTAATACTCTGAGACACCCAGTAGAGGTTTGTTCAGTTCACTGATGACTATGATGACTCTCACCTCTCCAGTTCTGGGCTTCCAGCACGTTGGCGAGTTTGCTGGGCGAGGCTTTGAGGATCATCTCATTGGCACAATCCCAGAATCCGTGCTCACACGCCACATGGAGAGGGGTGTTTCCCTCCTGGTCCTGGAGCTCCAGCGAGACCCTCTTCTCTACAAGGCCCTTCACTACGGTGGGCTGGTTCAAGTACGTGGCCAGATGCAACGGCGTCTACAGACAGCAGAATTAAGTTAGCAAGTTATGTAGGAGCATCCTGGCTAATGACAAAAACATTGCACGGCCACATGAAAACAGATCTGATCCTGGACATATAGTGTTTTTCTGGAATGACAAAATAGTAATAACTATTGATATATTTTAGAAAAGATATTCAATTGTATAATTTAAATAAATAAATTGTGTGTGTCTGTGTGTGTGTTTTAAAATACATTTTAAATTTATATTAAATAATTACAGTTACACAATGTGTGAATTATTTTTATTAAATCATACTATTTTGGGATTAAAATTATCCATTTATCATTAAGCTATATGCATATTAAAATAATTACCGTAATTTAATTATATAATTACTTGCAATTATTTTAATGTGTATATTACAATGTATAAATTAGTATAAGTGCTGTCAAATGATTAATTGCATTAAAAAAAGTTTTTGTTTGCGTGTGTTCGGTGTGTATTTATTATGTATATATAAATACACACACACACACACACACAGTATATATTTTGAAAATATTTACATGTCTATATTTATTCATATAATTTATATTATAAATAAATAGATATATAATATATACATGCATGTGTGTTTATATATACAAAATAAATATACAGTACACACACATTAAGCAAATAAAAACCTTTATTTTGTATTAATCATTTGACAGCACTAATTAGTAGAATATATTTATGTTTTAATAATCGTAAAATATAATTTTAATCATTATTTTATTATTTAAATAATATGTGTGTGCGCGTGTATGTGTGCATATACACACACACTTTTATTTATTATTACATTTTTATTCTATTTTTTTTTTTTTTATGTAAAAAAATGTATATAAACCCAATGTGCCAAAAGGGTACATGTGAACCGAAGTATGGTTTCATTTTTTAATGCAACCGGATATGTTGGGTTTTGTGCAGTCTGGGGACGGTCCCCGTGTCTCAAAGGCAAAGATTACAACCCCAATGCTTCAGGCCATCATGCTCGATCTGACAGTTAGCCCGTGAAAGAGTGCACAGTATGCAAGAGCATGGTAAAATGCCATTAATCCACAGACCCTTTTGATTTAATCACATCCAAGAAGGACAATAACAACTGGGGTTCACTTGTTCCTAAGAAGAGGGACCATGCACAGGTTTACTCAATCTGGGAGTAACACACTGACTGTGTCAAAAGGAAACATGTGAGTAATGTGTCCAATGGCCTGGTCTTAGTTGATTACGTGGCTTTTGGTAAAAGCGCAGCAACACCAGTATTACTCACAGCTTTAAGTGCTGACTGTCAGATTTGTGCTGCGTTTCCTTTAGACTCACACCCTGATGTGCTTTAAGACCGTCTGACCCGAATCTGACATCCTCTTCTCTAATAAACCCAACTAACATCAATGTTTGCAACCCATATTACTTCAATAATGTGACATTTTGGGCCTAAACAGGATATTTAATGAGGGAAAAGATGGTGGGATTTTTATCCGTCGGGAATCGATTGGATGCGGGGGGTTTCCCTTTCCAGAAAAGGGAAGTTGTTTCTTTAGGCGGAGCAAGTTATTACATTTGATGAAGGATTACGACATTTTCTTTTTCTGAATAACACATACTGGTGAATCATTGACGATAAGCAGGGCTGATTTTGATTTCAAATTGACTGTAATCTAAAACTAGACAAATTAATCAATGTTAATATTAACTAATAGAATATTTTTAGCAAAAAAAGGGTCACATTTTTAGATAAGATCCACAATGTCTAGTGATGATTCATGATTTCTGAGAAAATATATTGGAACAGAGCACAAGAAACATTTGTAATCCTATTCCAGTGAGATTTTAATCATTTCCAAGGCTGAAAATCACAGTTTGAACTCTCTGATGCATGCATTTTTAATAAAGAAAACCCCTTAATGTTTCTTTTTTCTTCAAAGCAAGAACATAATCATGTTCTTTCCCCAAAAATGATGTATTATAATGTGAAAGTTACGTCCATGCGTCCAACTACAGATATTCCAGAGGTGCATCACCACTTTCCATGGTGAATTTGTGAGTAATCACAATAATCACCTATGGTTATTTTAGATGTTACATCACACCTTGAATGGTTAACACAGCTTTAGAGGGTAATTCATTGATATTTCCAGGTTTCCATGACTGTGAATATTAATCAGTCTGACTTGGCCACAGCTTCCTTCTACCAAAATGCTACCAAAAAGTCAATAAATGGTTAATTTCGCTCTTCTAACTATATAGTCTGCGTAGGGGGTTTCTTCAGAAAACCCCTCGTCTGTTGTCACCGGATAAACCCCAAATTTCAAAATAACAATTGAAACAGAGGCTGAATGCAGCTAAATGTGTTATGCAATAGATTCTTAACATGATACCTGATACAAGTTGTTCTGAATATCCATCAGATCTGCAGGAAACAGTTCTATCAATTGGCGTGCAAAATATTCGTCTTCGTGGATTATGGCCAAATGGAGAATCCTAGAAAACACAAACAATCAAACAAAAAAAAGTTGCTGGTTAAATGCCAGTTAAACGCTGGTTAAAAGCTGAAGCAGAGCCAAAAGTTAGGGGAAGGAACTATCAAGCAAACCGCAGTCTAAAAGCAGCACATTTCACAATGTGATGGAAAAAAAATAGGGCGAACGATACTGAGAAATACGCCACACAAAAGTGTATGTCACTGCCAGACGCATTCAGCCATTGCGCAACACTGGAACTTTTGTGCATTATAAGATAGTCTTGCTATCGAATGATAAAAACCCTTCAGAGGGAGCTGCTTTGGTTACTAAAACCCTACAAAAATGACAGTGCAGCTGATTTAAAACACAGATGAGATGTGAAGACATAAAAATCGAAATGTTGCAAATGAAGTGAGGGATCTGCAGTTGAGTGAATCTCAAGAAAACAGGTCCAGGTCACATTTCATCCGAAAAAAAGATTTCATTTTGCATAAGGACGGACAGCTTTTCATTAACATGATCAAGTGTCCTAAAAACAGACTTTATTTTCTTTATGCAAAATATCCTCTCTCTCTTTTAGATTAAAATATGACCTAGGCATGTTTTTGGCTGGTTGCATGAAACAAATCCATTCGCTCTCAGATGAGTCACAAACAGAACCAGTAAATGATGTATGCAGGAACATAAATTAATGCACACTCATTATCTCTTTTTCCCATCCTCTGGTTGCCGTATTTCCTCGCAGGTGTGTGATTTCTCGGCTACTTTCCCACATGCGATAACCTAGTCTTCACTATTACAGTAAGCCAGAAGGAAGCAGGTAGAAGCGAGTGGTTTCAGCATGTAAATAATGTGAGCACAACTTCAGTGTGTCATCAGTCAGATTGTGGTAAATCGATCATGAATCATATCGTTTTGCTGCATATGAAATTAACAGGCTCAGTTCACCTAAAAAGAAAATTCGGACATCATTTATTCCACCTAGTAGTGACCTTGTTCTGTGAAACACCAAAGGAGAGATTTTGAAGAGTGTTCACGCTGCTCTTTTCCCACATAGTGAAAGTGGACGAGGACTGGGGCTGTACTGTATAGTGCATATGACTTGTGCACAATATCTCAAGCCTTCTGATAGCCAAGCAAAATGTAATCACCAAACTGCTGTAGCAAATTCCCAATTAATTTCCCAACAAAATAAATGTGCGTTTAAAATTAAGCTTGCACTTGTACTGTGCTGGGTAGTAACGGTTTACATGGAATCTGGATTATGTAATCAGATTCCTAAAAAAAAAGGATGTACTCAATTAGATTATTTTACATTTTAAAATGCTGATAATCAGATTACGGTTACTTTTTATGGATTACATATTATGCACAATGGCAGTAAATTACTTCTAATTTATTGATGCACCTCAGTTTTTTTTCTTCTAAATTAACCTACCAATTAAATACATGACTAATAATTACTAAACACTGCCATTGCATAGCTGTGTAATGCCATGTCTTCAACATATCCAGTGACCTTCACTAATTATTAATATTGGAAGTCTTCATGTAATACAGGGATTTTTAAGATTTTTCATAAACCCGAGTTTGGGAAACCCTGCTATAATGTAACATGTAATGCATTTCATGATATCGATAACAAAGGATGAAACATTTTCTGTCTTTTCCTTTTAAATCAAAAGTAAACAATCATATTCAAGTCTATGCAATAAATGCGTTAGTAACCTAAAAGTAATCAAAAAGTAGTCAGACTACATTACCTAATGTGTAATTCATCGTGTAATCTACCCAGCACTGCAACAGCAATGAAGAGATGTGTTAATTATTATTCAGATTGTTCAGATATTACTCAAAGACATCATTTTAGTTCCATTTATATGGGCCTTATTTAAGAGAGCCCACCGTGACAGCGTGCACTAAGGAGAACTTAAGTTATTTTGATAAAAACTCTTGGAAATGTTTGTAAATGGTTGTCCTGGGGATTTCATACAGCCATTGGCATTTCTTTAGAAGCATCTCCTTTACTCTGATGACATTCAGGGAAAAGACAAAGGAGGTTTTTTTCTTGCAACAGCAACAAAAGCAGGCCAAAGGTAAACCTTAGCAGGCCACTATGATTCAAGATGCAAGATGTTCTCAAAATAACAACTGTATTTACATCCTGGTTTGTCACTGTGAAAACCAATGCAGAAATGAAAACAGGCTATTAGCCAGACTGTGTGTACGTGCCCACTTGTGCGGTGAATGTTTGCGTATGTTTTTGAACATGTACGTTACAGGTTGAACCACGATCTGGTCTAAAGGTCACTGCTTGCATGAACATGTTTGACGTGCTTTTGGGGTAAATAAGTATTAAAAGCACGTTCAACAAAAGCTTTGCACTTTCCAAAAAGCTGCCATCACAACGTGCTTTCTGACCCAACGAGGGGAATTCCACTGCTTGTCTGCATACTTCTGCTTTCTTCTTCTCATGCGCCATAAACAGCAGATCCAGTTTCTAGACGTCTGTTAACTGACTGTAGTGTTTAAACCGAAAAGCCTGCTACTTAATCAAAACTTCATGAGAATGTGTCACTGCGCAAACTAAAACAGGCTGTAAAATTCATCAACTTTAGTTTCTTGTCTACCAATAGCTTTGACCATTTTTTAAAAGAATAATCCATTTTAATATAGTCCCCAATTCAAATAAATGCATTTATTTGCTAAAATTAATGTGCATTTCAAATTGAGCTCCTTCATTTGTTTGCACTTGCACTTCAAAATGAATGAAGTGCATTGTAGGTTATTATTCAAATATTATTCAAAGCCATCTTTGTTACCAGTTATATGGGCCTTATTTATGAAGTCCTCCATGAAAACTCATACTACAGACTTCATCGTTTCTCTCATCCACTTTTTACACAGTGCCAGATTCCCAAAGACTTCCTGTCCTCTCTGTTTGACAACCTAACATGTGGTGAATGAACATTTAATGCCTTGCAAAACTAAATCTAGGCCATTACATGCGAGTAAAGGGTTGAAGCAACATCCTGCACACTTTCTGAACACCATTCATCTCCATGCCATCAGCCTAGCATTATAAACTGCAAAGAGTCCATTTTGTTTTGAATATGAATTGAAATCACATTAAGAATGAGTTCCTGGATTAAATGACACTAAAGAAGCCTGTTAGCTGAAAAACAAAACGGTTAACTTATTTTATCCCGTTATGACTTAACATGCATCAAATTTAGACATTTTTTTAGAATGCACACCTTCCTTCTTTGTCTGCTTCTAGACATTTTGGCTATGGCACCAAAATCATTGCATTGTTTTGGAGTAAAATTAAGCAACAAGATAGGCCTACGTGTGTATCTGCAACCCCTTTGAGCTTGATTATGTTCACAAAACACGTGTTAAAGCGCATTATTGGTTTTATAAAATGAATGCATTTTTTAAATACTAAAAATACGCAATTTTTCAGTTCAAAGTTCCATTCTTCCGCTAGAAAATATAGTCCCTGGCATAACAGAATGTTGCAATGCAGTCAAAATATTGATCTAATGGGGGCAACAGTAAAATGATGAACATGTATTTAGCTTAACTATTTCAATTAATAAATATTTTAGGACTAATTAACGAAACACCTGTTAGCGAATCACTGTGCAGCGCCTACACACACCACAGGGAAAGGTGCTGTATAATATTAGTCCGCGGCGCGCGCGTCTATGAAGGGTTCCTTATTGCTTAAAGCGCGTTAATTAAACTCACAAAAAGCCCATATTTATACATCAAAAGACATTTGAACCGCAATCAGGCGATGCATGGGAACTTATCAATGAAGGGGAGTTTTATAAACGTACGTGTCTCCATCTTCTGTAACAGTGGTTAAGAAAGTGACTTCCTCTTCATTGTATTCACAGTCCGTCGCGCGTTCACATTCAGAAATGCTGCATTTCTCGATTAAATCCCCCAAACTGTCCACGGTCAGCGATGAAGAGACGTAAGCAGAGTCCAGTCTCTCGTCTGTAGCGCAGCTTTTATCTTTATCCTCAGAGCTGTCTGAACTCCCGTCCTGTTCTCTGGATATGGATTTGTACGAGTCGATTCCGGAGTCAATCCGACTTTCGTCGAAATCGAGTTTGCCTTGTTTCTCGCCGCCGCTTCGTGCCATTTCGAAGCTTTGATGCGGATCGTCAATATAGAAATGTAGCGATGTAAAAACGCAAAATCACCGTGACATTATGACACCAGACACATTCGCTTTTGTTTCTCATCCCACCACCGCCTCAGATACTCCAGACGCAAATGGCTTTTTAACATCAGGTTGAGCTAAACTCTACACGGTAATGAAACTACTGTGAACTGTGCTGGCGGTAATGTGAACCGCACCGTAGGCGGAGTCAGAGCGCTTTCAATCCGGCTACAGTGGGAATTCCCCACAGGGAGTGGCAAACCCATATCATTACAGTCCAATCCAAACACAGCCTGGAATCTCCTGAAAGACCTCAACTACAGACCTGTTCCTTATTTGGACTCCCAACACCTGTGACTTGATCCGACACGCTTTATAAAATCCTTCATTTAAACCCCTAATTGCAACAACTTCAATCTGGACATGCATGGGTTTCCCAGGATTGCACATGTCCACAGAATCACATGAAATTCATCAAATGTTTAGAATGGTCATGGAAAAATAAAAATATAGCCTAAATATCCGGACACATTTCTTCATATATATATAGAGAGAGAAAGAGTCTCATGATGCATTTTTAGATAGGCTAATTGAGTTTTATCAAATAAAAATGCAGAATTTTGGTTCATATATTGATGCATTGCCTGATTGTTTTTTCTGTCTGAGAAAAATAAAACAATAGCAGGCTGTGAAACTATAGGCTTTCTTATTGTTGGTGTTTCTTATACCACCATGTTTTGCATATTAGATACTACTAATAACTTGTTCTGAATGTCTAAACGAAGTACAAGCATTCATTACACATGCACATAAGATTTAATATTTTATCTGCAATGCTGTCATTACCAACAATAACAAAAGGTGGCGCTGTAGCCTATCTTTAAATTGTGTATCATGCCTGTATGATTGAATAGTTCATCACAAATGATCTGACAGATATCGACAAAATGATATAATACTGGAGAAAACTTCTGCTGAAGGTTGAAGTACATCTTTTCACATTTGAAAGGTCAAATAACGTTTATCACAAGTCTTTTCATTAATCAATGACGTTTTGAAAATAAAATCGTATGTGATGAACAGTAAAGATAAGACTGTAAGAGATACAGTTTAAACCAGTTGATTATGACGTCAGACCCTTGATTATGACGTCAGAAAGAGGAAATCAACAGGGGCATGATGACAAGACTGTTGAGCAGAAGAAAAGAAAATATATTAAGCATTTCGAACAAACTACATGACTGAAAAGCATGCTAATAATTTTATTGTTATTTGTGAATGGACTAATACATGCAGTGTGGGGAAAAAGAAAATGCAAAGAGGCTATTATTAATAGCCTAGGTTAATATTCTGCTGAAAAATACAAATCAAATAGTTTTTGATCAAATATAAAATATTATAAAATACATTAATTATATTAATATAAGTTGATGAAAGGGAACATACAAATCGGCTATTATTAAGAGGATAAAATACATGTTTTTGTTAATAAAATTATATAAATATAAAATTAAATCTTCAGAATGAGATTTTTTTATTCTATTTATGAGATGAATGGGAACATGTAAACTGGGTATTATTAATAGGCTGATATTCTGCTGACAATACAAATAAATGTCATTTTATTTTGATAAAATAAATAGAATAAAATCAATTATAAAATGTATAACAAAAATACATTTTAAAATAAGCATTATTCTGTATAATGATTATGGTGATAAACAGGAGCATGCAAAATATTGTGCTGAAAAATACAAACAAAATGTATGCTTTAAAAAATGATTTAATAATTATAGAACCCATAGTATATAAATAAATAACAGAAATGTAACAGTTAATTAAATTGAGTATCATAGTGGGAGAACTAAAACACGTTTATATGAGAAATATGAAACCTCATGAAGTCAAGGTTAGGTACAGGATCCTCAGCAGAGAAGACTGGGGTAGATAAACAACACCTCCCTCTCTCTCTCTCTCCTTGATCTGAGCTGTGGGTTCGTCTCGCGTCGATCACGTGCGCTTCGCATTTCCACGCGGTTTCTGCGTCTCTCCGTGGCTCAGATTAGCTCTTTTATTTCCAAAACACAGATCCCGAGGGAATCGGACAGCGAGCAATCCCTCCAGCATCTGTCTCTCCGGGAGTCGGACTCGTAGGGATGCTGCCTCGCTGAGGATGCGTGATGGACCGTGATGATGGGTGACACATGGCTGTGATGCTCCGGGATCATCTTCTTCATCATGTCTCCAGCGGCTCCGGTAACGGATGTCCGGGAAGCGGTGAGAGAAAACCTTTGTTACAAACCGGGGCAGAAGCGAGCAGATAGTCGCTGTGTTTCAGAAAGGCTAATTAATGCAGTGTGATTTATGTTTAATTGACTCAAACATGCGGAAGATTGCATGTGCGTGAGTGAAAGGACATAAACACGAGTAGACATCTGTAATAATAGACTGTATAAACCAATTACACGTTCAATCAGTGAGAGACAGACAGTAATAAAGTGAAACTTCATGTCATGGTCATATTTCACCAACAAAAAAAATAAGTACATAAGTAAAATTATATAAAATACCACTATAAAACATTGCTCCCATTATTGTAATAAAATATTATTCACATTTCTGTTATTTCATATATACATAACACAGTATCCCTGAATGTTATGAAAATAATGTAAATTTTTTATTTTTTTTTGCCATTTATTTAAAACTTTTATTATTTATTTTTGAAATTATATGTAGTTACCTTTATAATTTTTTATGAATATACTTAGCATTTTTGACTGTAGCCCCATTCTCATTATTGTAATTAAATAATTTAGAGTATAATTCAAATTTAAGAGTATGCTTGATTGTTATGAAAATGCCCTTTTTTTAAGAATACGTCATTAAAATAATTATTGAATTATTGTATTAATAATTTATTATATACAAGTTTATTATTATATAATTTATAGTATCATTTAAATGTAACAGTATGCTTTATTGTTATTAAAATAATGAAAACAATTGTAAAATATTTTATTAAAATAATTTTTGAATTGCTGTATAATTTATTTACAAGAATTAAATTATTATTATTAATATATTTGTATTATTTTTCCTTTGAGTCTACTTGATTGTTATGAAATTAATGTACAAAAATGTGCAAGAAAATTTATTATTTTAAAATAATTCTATTAAAATGATTCAATTTAATTACTTAAATTATTTTATGATTTATTTACAAATCAAAACGTAATTTTATGTCTTTATTATTATTTATTTAATACAGTTTGTAATTATGATATATATTTTATTTTTTTATTTTTAATATTTATTTCGAACAAAACACAATATATATAATAAAAAATATATATATATACACATTGTATATACACACACATACATGCACATATATCCATATAACAACAAATTATTACCAAAAAAAAACACGTCCCACAGACGTTGTACATAACGTGTCCGAAAAGGAGTGGGATGAAGCAAAAGCTTATTTGAAATACTTTATGAATTTGCTTATACTTTGAAAATTCATAAAACTTTGTTTGCTTATGAAATTCTAACTTACGTGTTGCCAACAGTTTAGTGCCTCCCTGATGATCTAAACCTCATGAATTGGCAGTGAGGTCAGCCTCTCTTATGTCACGTTACTAAACACCAGAGCGCTAAAATAGTCCGAATGAAAGTGAGACACCTTGCACCTCCCAAAATATACAGAGCGACAGCAGCAAAGAGTCCTCACTATATCACAGCACGAGTTTTCACTGGGACCGTCTGACAGAGCCTCAGGCCTCGGCCTTTAGCACAATACAGAGGCTTTGTTTCTGATGAAGTGCTTTAGAGAACAGATTCGTCCCTAGTGCTTCAGCTTCAACTTACACAGTTAACCTAAGAGTTTGAGGAAATGTGTTTCTCGTCTCATGCTCTACACTTCATTTGGCTGCTGAAAGATGGTGATTAACTGGCTTGATCATTAATTCCTCAGAAGTGTTAAAATGCCCCTCTGCTCATGCACTGAAAGCTCTCTGTTCAATAATTAGTGCCTAGAAATAATGTGCATGAACACAGTCAAGGAAAAGTGATTTAACTGTAATCGGTTTACAAAATTAGCAGCATTTTATTCATATATTCAAGATGAAAGATTAAATTAGCTCAATTTATGAAGGTCATTCAGAAAATGAGTTTGCTGATGTGATAGTTATAGTTTTTGGCATTACCCACAAACACACTTAGGTCTATCAGCTGTGGATTAACCTCATTTTGTTTAGGGTCAGTTTTAGTTTGAATTAGATGTTATTTTTATATTTTAATTTTAGTAAAACATTTCTGTTGTTTTTGTCATTTTTATTAGTCTTTTTTATTATTATTAAATATATCTGTAGTTTTTAAGTCTAGTTTAAATTTATTTAGATTGAGTTATTTAAGTGTTTCAAGTTAAATTAAACAAAAATGTGAAATGTTTTGGCAGCCAGAGTTCTTATAGTTTAATAAAAATTTGTTAATCTATAAAATAACCTTTAATTCTTGAAAAAAAAAATATCTGAGATATTTTAAAATATATTAAAAAAGTTATTTTGGGCAACATTTCACATTTTCATTTTAACTTGATGTACTAAAATGATAAATAAATATTAGTAAAAACTATGTAGACACACACAAAGACCCACCCACACAAAATTACTAAAAATGTAACTAAAATTCAAATGTAAACAGAAAAATGCAACCTAATTCAAAATATTAATAAAAACTATCATTAGTTTTAAACTATAAATAGTTTTAGTTAAATAACCCTGGTTAGGGTGTATTTTGGTTTATTCTAACCATGCACAAAAAAAATATATATTATTTTAAGAAAGACATGCTTTAATGGTCTCTTTCAACTTTTAAACACTTCAGCGACTCTCTGATGCTTGTTCAGTCATTCCTTGATGTTTGGTCAATATCATCATGTTTCATGAACCATTTTTCTGTAAAACCTCAAACTCACTGGTCCCCTAATGACTCCAGGTTATTGATTACATTTCTATATTTTTTGGCAAAACCTGAGAAGGCCATTTTGTTTTTGAAGAAAGTCAAGTCCTTTTGAAATCTTTTATATTGCACTGAATTTATAGGATCCCACTCAGAAGCATGCAGCCCCTTACTGCAGAACAAAGAGGGTTGGATGCGGGGTTGGATCCACATCTAGAGGGTGGAGATGAGTAGGTTTAGGGGTGGAGATGGATGGGTTTAGGGGTCAGGGGGTGGAGATGGGTAGGTTCAGGTATATGTAAGGTGGGAGGAGTTGGATCTAGATCCAACCACACCCCCTGGATCTTGTGTTCTGCAGTGAGCAATTCCCTCAAATAGCAAAGAACGTAAGAGAGGAGACTCAAATACTAAAAAAAACAAACTAATGAGAGTATAATGCATTGTATATTAATGGCTGAGAAATACTTCATAAGGGCTACTTGTCATAAGTGCTGCGGCTCCCGCTGAGAGCTCCGGTCGTGAGCGGCTCCAAGGGCCACGGTAAAAGGTAGAGCGGATAATTATGGAGGAACAACATCAATTATTTAATGCCAGCTGCCACGTTAAGGGCATAAGACAGCCATGCAATCACATACTCCAGAAACAGCTAAATAAAAGCTTGAGAAGTGTGTTCAGCATGAATATGATATTTGTATTTTGTCCATTTTTTCCTCAAACAAAGGCATTTCCAGCACATTTCCAACAAAATACTCTTAAAGCAGAATCACTGAGGTCAATAAGAACTATATATCTACAATATTATAAACTTTCTCATTTGTACTCTTTAAAAAATATTTTCAGAATATTAAACAAAGATTATTGGAGTATGTTTTAAGAAAATATTATTTCAGTCTTTTTACCTTTTTACTTTTAATGTTCAATTCAAGTGAATTTTATAAAAAAAAATATATTTTAAAATGTCATTAAAATTATTAAAAAATTGTTTAATTATTAACATAAAAATTTTGTTTAACTATTTAAACATTTGTAAAACTATATACATTTTAATATAATAGTTGGATAGTTGATTTTTGGCCCTTCATATTGAAAAGTCATAAAATAACCATTTTTGTCTCTCCAAGAAACCAAGGAGCTGAGTGATCGGTTTAAAAAAATGAAAATAAAACCATGTTAACTTTCTTAAGAGATTTGTATTTGTGTATACTTTATTTCTTTTTTCTTTGTTTTTAATAACTGTACTGCCTTATTGATTTGATGTTTTCTACTGTTTAGTTAAAAAAAGAAATCCGGAAAAAGATTTGCGATACACGGCCCGAAGTCCCGAGAATCAAATGATTCGTGAATCCGCTCCGAAGTTCTGATCTGAATCAAATCATTCGTGAACCCGTTCCGAAGTCTTGATCTGAATCAAATGATTCATGAACCCGTTCCGAAGTCTTGATCTGAATCAAATGATTCGTGAACCCGTTCCGAAGTTCTGATCTAAATCAAATAATTTGTGATGCACGATTTTACGTCCCGATCTGAATCAAATGATTCGTGAACCCGTTCCGAAGTCTTGATCTGAATCAAATGATTCGTGAACCCGTTCCGAAGTCTTGATCTGAATCAAATGATTCGTGAACCCGTTCCGAAGTCTTGATCTGAATCAAATGATTCGTGAACCCGTTCCGAAGTCTTGATCTAAATCAAATGATTCGTGAACCCGTTCCGAAGTCTGGATCTGAATCAAATGATTCATGAACCCGTTCCGAAGTTCTGATCTGAATCAAATGATTCGTGAACCCGTTCCGAAGTCTTGATCTGAATCAAATGATTCGTGAACCCATTCCGAAGTCTTGATCTAAATCAAATGATTCGTGAACCCGTTCCGAAGTTCTGATCTGAATCAAATGATTCGTGAACCCGTTCCGAAGTCTTGATCTAAATCAAATGATTCGTGAACCCGTTCCGAAGTTCTGATCTGAATCAAATGATTCGTGAACCCGTTCCGAAGTCTTGATCTGAATCAAATGATTCGTGAACCCGTTCCGAAGTCTTGATCTGAATCAAATGATTCGTGAACCCGTTCCGAAGTCTTGATCTGAATCAAATGATTCGTTCCGAAGTCTTGATCTGAATCAAATGATTCGTGAACCCGTTCCAAAGTCTTGATCTGAATCAAATGATTCGTGAACCCGTTCTGAAGTCTTGATCTGAATCAAATGATTCGTGAACCCGTTCTGAAGTCTTGATCTGAATCAAATGATTCGTGAACCCGTTCCGAAGTCTTGATCTGAATCAAATGATTCGTGAACCCGTTCCGAAGTCTTGATCTGAATCAAATGATTTGCGAATCCACTCCGAAGTTCTGATCTAAATCAAATAATTTGTGATGCACGATTTTACGTCCCGATCTGAATCAAATGATTTGCGATATGCGATCCGATAGGAGAGCTTTGAAAGTGAATTATTTTGTGACGCAATGGTTTAACTGATTTGGAGTTTCGAAAAGCTCCGTTTCACCCATCACTACATGTTTTGAAACTCCAGTCCGTAAGTTTTGCCCCTTTGTCGCCATCTCTGTTTGAAAACCTGCAATTGTAGTTATTTGCGTAATTATCTTTATTACGTGGGTCATGCACCGGCACAGCTCCAGCGCGGATTCATCTAATGTTTTGAGGAGTATGTGTGGCTGTCAGTCATCGCACCGGTGTGGATACTGTACTTAGGAATCACAGATTCTATGTCTTGGATTATATGACCAAAATTCACCAGAGATTGTCAACTGAACAAATAACAAGTCTGCCACATTTGTTCTGACCAACTGAGGAAAAAATCATTACCATAAATCGCGCTACCAATGGTGATTAAATCTAACGATCGGTTAGCTCATATCACAACAACATCAGCATTGCGTGACTATGACTATAGTGTGTATTAGCGTGTAGATTTCAATTTCTGTAAAGCCTAATATCTAATTGTCATACCATTCGAATTTCATATAAAGAAATTCTTTTAAACCAAAAAAGCTAATTATTCTTCCTTCAAACTGGTTCTCTTTAAAATACAAATCTTGTGTAATCCCATGTAGTAATCAGATGCACATTTAAAACTGGAATATATTTTCAGTCACGTGTTTCATAAACACAATACTTTCTGGATTACAGATTTGAATTAATTATTACAGCTGCGGTGAGAAAAGGCTATAACGATCCGCCACTTGCAGGATCCTCATATTTGATAGCCTATTAGCTGGGACAACTTCTTTATGTCTTTATGTGCCACTCAAATTAGAAAACATTATTATAAGCTAACCGTTGTGAATCGGTCTAAAGTAAGGCGACAGTTTTGAGCACTGGCTGGTTAAGTACTTGCTCAAATATTGATTTGGGATCATTTTTAACCAAAAAAAGTTACAGACTGCAGCTTTAAAATCATTACAAGTGAAAATCGAAAATGACTTGCTCTTTTGATCTAGTTGTTGCTACTGAATCACTTGGACTAAATGATTGGAGCGGTTCTAGCGTAAATGACTCAACTCAATTGATACGGTTTGTCCGTTCCTCCGCTTTTTGCGTCTTCAGCCATGTTTACACGACACTGTGAGCACTACTACTGGCTTTGCTAGCTAGTTTTATGAGATTAACTGAAATTTTATAAATAAAATATCCATATTTCCAAAGAAAACATCAACACAAATCTACAAACATATTCAGGTGAGATAACCGGTTTACTGCTAACTAGTAAAACACTCCATTAATATGACGAGCTGCAGCTCAAAATACAAGTTAGATGGAAATATTGTACATTATGATCGAGTTTGCTTAATTCACTATATTTGAAATAGTTTGACCAATGCAGTTCAGTTCAATAGGAAATCAGCTGAAAGCATTCAGTCATCACATACCATTGAAGTGCATGTTCAATTTATCAGTATATATGGTAATAAATATTTGAGAAATTATTGTTGTTTCTGAGTAGTCTATAGAGTAATAGTCAATGTAAAAAGAGCAAATGAACACAAAACAGCATAACAACAGAGTTAAAGAGAGTAAACTTTATCATTCAACTGAACTGTGCTCGTATGTTTTAAACACTTTGGCTACCTTATATGTTCTTACTACAATGTTTTTAAGTCTTGAGGAAAAAAAGAAAAGAACATTATAAAAAATATTCTGTATTCCCAAGAACATTTCTTCACTCTTAAATTAGAAGATAAGAAAAAAGCGTGTTGGGTTATATTTAAATGTTTGGAAAAATATGGCCTTATCAGATCCTTCCAATCAATCAAATGCTTTTTCTTCCAATGTTTAAAGTCCTGAGGCTGGATTCACAGAAATCATCTTAAGAAAGAAGTGAAGAAATTTAATTAGATTAATTCAAGAAGTTTGGAAGAATGTTAAAAATCTGCAGTGATGCCATAGAAGAACCATTTTTAGTTCCCCAAAGCCCCTCTCAGTGAATAGATATTAAAAGAACTATGTAAATTGCATTTTTATAATCTAAAGAACTATTGTCCACTCTAAAGAACCTTCTGTCAAATTGAAAGTTTCCATGGATTATAAAGGTTCTTCGTAGAATCATCAAAGCCAATACAGAACCTTTATTTTTAAGAGTGTAGAAGAATTACACTCATGTTTCACCTCAAATAATATGAGTGTAGAACAGGGGTGTCAAACTCAGTTCCTGGAGAGCCGGAGCCCTGCAGAGTTTAGATGCAACCCTAATTAAACACATCTGATCCAGCTAATCATGTCATTTAGGCTTATTTGAAAACTACATGGTATGTGTTTTGGAGCAGGGTTGGAACTAAACTCTGCAGGGCTGCGGCCCTCCAGGAACTGAGTTTGACACCCCTGGTTTAGAAGAACCATTTTGGTTTCACAAACAACCTTCCAATCAACAGTTCTTGAGAGAACCATTTTCTCTTAGTGTGAAGAACATTTAAAGAACCTTTCTCCACTAGAGAACCATTTATGAAATGGAAAGATTAAGTTCTTCATGGAACCAATGGCGTTTTTTCTCTTTATTGTTCATATCTTACAGCAACGACCCGTAAAGCAGTCTTTGAGCAAGTCCCTGTGCCGTGACTCACACTGGAAATGCCTCTTACTCTCACTGCTGATGTACAGCTGCGTGATCGCAATGACCTGGTGCCAGGTCACGAAGGTCACGCGCCTCACCTTCGACAGCGCTTTCAAGGGCAAGTCCATGCTGTACCATGACAGTCCCTGTTCCAACGGTTACATCTACATCCCGGTGGCCTTCCTCGTCATGCTCTACGTGGTTTACCTGGTGGAGTGTTGGTACTGCTACTCGCGCAACGAACTCCAGTTTAAAGCAGACCTGGAGAGCGTCGCCGAGCGCGTGCAAGGCATGCAACAGGCCACGCCGTGCATCTGGTGGAAGGCTATAAGTTACCATTACGTACGCCGGACGAGACAGGTGACGCGTTATCGCAACGGCGACGCCTACACGACCACGCAGGTTTACTACGAGCGCGTCAACACGCACGTCGCGGAGGCCGAGTTCGATTACGGGAACTGTGGGGTTAAAGACATTTCGAAACATCTCACAGGACTGGAAGGCTTTCCGGTGACCAAGCTGCGCTTCACTAAGTGCTTTAGTTTCGCCAATGTCGAGTCCGAGAACTCCTATTTGACGCAAAGAGCACGGTTCTTCACCGAGAACGAAGGATTGGACGATTATATGGAAGCGCGTGAAGGGATGCATCTAAAAAACGTAGAGTTTAAGGAATACGTGCTTGCTTTTGCGGATCCGGATCGCTTGCCTTGGTATGCATCGCAGTGCAGCTTCTGGTTGGCGGCGGCGTTGACTTTATCCTGGCCTTTGCGGGTCTTGACGGAGTACCGCACGGCATATGTTCACTATCACGTGGAGAAGCTTTTCGGGTTCGACTACATCGCTGTTACACCTCTGGATGAGCGTCCGTTTTGCCGCCACATCCCGCGGGTCAACACCATCGACAGCACAGAGCTCGAGTGGCACATTCGCTCCAACCAACAGCTCGTTCCCAGTTACTCCGAAGCCGTGCTTATGGATCTGGCGCAGCAGTCCAGTTGCAATACGTTCTCGCCGCGTGGCATAGGCGCGGCCGGAGGAAACGGCTTCGGCGGATATCGGCAGAATTGCGAACGCTGCCATCGGTCCATAAGCAGCTCGTCGATTTTCTCGCGCAGCGCGTTGAGCATCTGCAACAGCAGCAGTCCGCGTTTGCCTTTCAGTGGAAGCCGGTTCTCGCTAGGCCGTTTGTATGGCTCACGACGCAGCTGTCTCTGGCGAAGCCACAGCGGTAGCCTGAACGATCCCAGCTGTCCGACGGAAAGCACGCGATGCCTGGCTGATCAGTCGGCCAATGAGGAGAGCCCACCTTCTCCGCCGGCCTATCAGGATGCACTGTATTTTCCCGTACTGATTATTCACCGCAACGAGGGCTGTGCCAGTCACGACCACCATTCGCTGCACCGTAATGGATCCTGCGTGGAGACTTCGTTATAGCGTTAGCATAAGGACGAGAACACAAACATGGTGTTGCATTTGTAAAATGAACAGACTGGTAAAGAAATGTTTGTATGAATACCTTTCTCTCTAAATGTGCATTAGCACAAAACTTTGAATGGCACATGATTGCATTTGTTCATAACAAATGCAGTCTGGCTTTTATTGATATATTTATACACTTGTGGCGCACCATATTCAGCTTCTTCAACATTCTTCAACTCTCACTTTGCATTTGTAATCAATATGAAATGGCATTTCAAACCCATTTTACTTGCATAATATTATTTATTTTAGGTAAAACAACATATTCCAAGAAAATAAATGAGAAATGTAAAATGATCTATAAAAATAACTATAAAGATAACGATAAAGATATAGTTCTAAAAATCGTACTCAATATTAAAGAATAGCAGAGTCCACACCACAGCTATAACGATAAAGGCATAGAGAAACGATATTGTTGTAATAACTTTCATAATTTTTTCCAGCTGATGAACGATAAAAACATTGACAGCCAATCAGAATCAATCCTGCTGTAATGAGCTGGAGAATTTAAAGTGGCAGATGAACATGTGCTTAGAATAAACAGACGATATTGTCCACCGGTGTGTATGCTATAGTTATCTTTATAGCTATCGTTCTTGGTGAACAGGCCTTAAAGGTTGAAAAATAAGGTAAAATCCAAAACGTCAGCAAGACAGGAATATTTTATATAGTTTTTCCTTTGCAATAACATGCATTTACAAATCGTTCAAATTAAAACCTATTAACACAAAAAGTAAATAGGGTTCATCTGAGTTCATGTTGAATTCAAATTCAAATTGCACATTTCAAATATCATTTTTATTAAATAGAAAACAGGTCCCAATTATCTTTTTTGTTTCAGTATGCCAAATGTAAGATTGTTTATTTTTTCCACCTAAATGTGCAATAGAAAAAAAACAATTTACAAAAACAACTTTAGACAAAGTTGAATGGCTCATAATTACATTTGTTCATAACAGCTGCAGGCTGGCGTTTATTAATATATCAACACTTTTTCAGCTTCTTCAAGTATGGCAAAATCTGGCAAACTACTTCTCACTTTGCATGTGAAGTCAACAAGAAATGGCATTCACAAACCAATTTACTTTCATAAGGTGTCATATTTGTTTTAATTATAACACCATATTAAAAAGAAAAAAGACCAATGTAAAATGATCCTTGTAAAAATGTCAAACTTGACCCATTGATATTAGATCATGTAAGGTGATTAGAGGATAAAGGGTTGAAAAATAACCCAAAACATCATCCAAAAACAAAAGTCATTTCAGAGGTGGAGCAAGTCGTGCCATTATTACTTTGCAATAGCATGCATTGAAAAATCGTTCACATGAAAACATATTAACTTCAAATGAAAACAGCAAATGTGAAATGGACATTTCTATCATTTCCTCTTTGATGATTCAATTGGAATGTTACAAAACACTTTCAGTTCTACTTGCAATGTATATATAAATACACACAAGCTTCAACAAAGACAAAGCAACATACTTCCTTAATGTTAAACACGAAAAATAACACTATGTTGGATCCCGGGATACTGACTGTTTACCAGAAATAGACATCAACAGCTCAGACATGAAATAATTATAATTTATAGAGCTGTCCTGTTAAAGACATAAACATAAATAATAAAACCATTATGAGCATAAAATCACTTATTAAAATAAGGCATGATACAGAACAGAAATGATTCAGTTAAACACCTTTTTCTTCGGATCTATTTATGGCAACGGTGTCAGGGCTATGAATAATTTCATACATGCGCTTAAAGGACATGAGAACCTAAAAAAAACATTCTTTGAAAATCCTGCTGGATATTTAATAAACATCATCTAATCTATGTAAGATCATATTTAATATATGAAGCTAGGATCAACTAAAGCATTTTAATTTTCTGCAACTACCTCTTCTTTTTATAGGAATGTAAGTGCCTCAGACTGTTATTTTAGTGTTCATGTTTAATTGGTGTTGACATCGCATTTATATGTTTCCCAAGTTGCTGTGAAAAGAAGAGTCATAAACATTTTGTGCATTAAGATCAGTCCTTGCCAAAAACAGAGAAAAGCAGGACTAAGAGTAACAGCTGACACTCAAATGATGTTCAAAATGAATCTTAAAAATAGAAATATAGATGTTCCTGTTCCTTCAAATACACAAATTACCATTATAATCTACCAAGAGAAGGGGAAATATTTTCTGCAGTATATTGATATCTTTGTCACTTACATCAGCACCAAAACGTTGATACTTTGTTTGAACAGAATCTGAACTCATCTGTATAAAGCATTGGTAAAATAATCTATAAAAGAGCAAACTGACGGCATAATATATGACAGTACAGTGATCCTCTGCATGAGCTCGACATATGAACATACTGTAAATATCAGCGTTAATTAAAGACCAGCGACTGAAGCACAGAACAGACTCAAACACAAACTCCTTCACAATCTTTACGTTTCCAAATCACTTCATCCTGTAGTTTAAAATCATTTCATAAAGTCATTAAAATCATAAGCTTCACCATTTGTTTCTCATTTTCTTAAACTTATTTTAATAATAAAAATGTCCTCTTATTAGAGATTTAATTTGGTAAACCTTTCAGATTTTCAGTTATGATATTCAAGTATGTCTGGGTCACATTTCAGCCGAAGTCAAAAATAAAAAAACAGGAAATTATATTTTACATTTAGAAAATGAAATCATCAGGGGGTTTTTTTGTGACACATTTTGTGACATATTTTTACTGTTATATTGTCATGACTAATCAGCACATTTCCCATTCAAATATTGAAAATATGAAGTAATATTAATAATATTTACCATTTGTTTCTCATTTAAACTTTTTAAAAATATTTTTTTTTATAATTTCCTCTTATTAAGGATTTAATTTGTTAAACCTTTTAGATTCAGTTATGACATTCTATCACATCTGGGTCAGGAAATTATATTTTGCATATATAAAATATAACCATTAGGGTTTTTTGCATTGACATTATTTCATGACCGTTAAGGACATATCCCCCACATTCTCCATAATGTGAAATTATAATAATAATAACAATTATTAATAGTATTATTATAAAAATATTAAAATAATACAATATATAAAAAAAATACGCTAAATACATTTAAATAATATATAATTTAAATTTTAGGGTAAAATATGACCAGGACATATTTCAAGAGGTTCATCCTATTATGCAAAATACTTTTTTTTTTTTTTTTTTTTTTTGCAGGTGACCACATCTTGCGATTATGGAAAGAAAATATGTTTTATGTCTTGACAAAATGTAATACAAAACATTTTGCATATATAAAAAAATGAATGTTTATGTGCACAGAAACTGTTATGATTGATTGTTTATTTGACCATTACATGTGTGCATCAGTATGGCTACTGATATAACGGTTTTGTGTTGAATAACATTGTGTGAGTGTCAATAATCACATCCGATGTGATGTACAGTATCACAATGCAGAAACAAATTCTAAAAATGAATGTTTCATAGCATTTAATGTAGAGTCTGTCATTCATACAATATCCCACTGACCAAATGATACTTTATAAGCATGGATGATAATTGTAGTTCCCTGCCCTTTTGATGCTATGCACGATGTTTTTACGCTGCTAAAGGCCATTTCAGTGCAAACAGCGCTTACACAATAATCAATGTCACATCACACAGAGTCTGTAAACACTATGTTGCCAATACAGTTTGTGACATATCTCAGGTTGGAGGCCAAATATGTGTGTCCAAGTTGAATATGTGTTTTAATGTGAATCAGGATGACATTAAAGTCAGCATGAAATCAAAAATCACTCTGTTTACTTTCTTTACACACACTGCTGGTCTTATAGTGAATAATATGCACCAGTGCACATTGTATTTGATCAAAACTTTTATAAGTTACTTCTCTCTAAAATCAGTTCTTTTCAGATAACGTCTGAGGCTGTGTAGACTATTAAAAATGTTAACCAATTGGCAATAAGTTATGTAGGCATTGTTTTAGCTCTCGTGATTCAGGTCTTGTTCCAGTAGCATTCAATAGTTTGGGGTTGATGTGTTTTTGTAATGTTTTTGAAAGAAATCTTTTCTGCTCACTAAGACTGCATTTATTAGATCAAAAATAAAACAGCTGTTTTCTGTGTGAATATATGTTAAAATGTAATTTATTTCTGTGATCAAATCTGAATTTTCAGCATCATTACTCCAGTCTTCAGTGTCACATGATCTTCAGAAATCATTCTAATATACTGATTTACTCAAGAAACATTTCTGATTATTATCAATTTTGAAAACAGTTGTGCTGATGAATTTATTTTTTGGAAACCGCGATACATTATTTATAACAGGATTCTTTAATGAGTAGAAAGCTCAAAAGAACAGCATATACAGTCATGGCCAAAAATATCGGCACCCTTGGCTTTAAATATGATCAAAGGCGGCTGTGAAAATTAATCTGCATTATTAACCCTTTTGATCTTTTATTTCAAACATTCACAAAAATCTAACCTTTCATTGGATAATAAGAATTTAAAATGGGGGAAAATATCATTATGAAATGTTTTTTCTCAAATACACATTGGACACAATTATTGGCACCCCTAGAAATTCTAATGAGTAAAATATCTATATATAATATATAGTATATTCCCATTAATATTCACAATTTTGAGCACTCCAGGGTGATTATGAACATTAAATTATCCAGCCGGCTTCCTGTTTCACAGAAATATAAATATGAAGGAAAACAAAGCCCAAATTCCCTTAATCATCCATCACAATGAGAAAAACCAAAGAATATATTTCTGATGTGCAGCAAAAGATAATTGAGCTTCACAAATTAGTGAAGTGGCTTTAAGAAAAGAGCTAGAGCAGTGAAAATTCCCATTTCCACCATCAGGGCAATAATTAAGAATTTCCAATCAACAGAAAATGTTATGAATCTGCCTGGAAGAGGACGTGTGTCTATATCGTCCTAATGCACGGTGAGAAGGAGAGTTTGAGTGGCTAAAGACTGTAACTTGAATGCATGTAAGTCGCTTTGGATAAAAGCGTCTGCTAAATGCATAAATGTAAATGTAAATGTAAAGACTCTCCAAGGACCACAGCTGGAGAATTACAGAAAATAGTTGAGACTCGGGGTCAGAAAACCTTTAAAAAAAAAAAAAAATTGTCAAACAGCACCTACATCATGTTGTTGTTTGGGAGGGTTTCAAGAAAAATTATCCTAGCTCATCCAAAAACAAACTCTAGTATATTCAGTTATCAGACACGACGGTGCCGATATTTTTGGCCATGACTGTATTTCAAATAGAAATGTTTTGTAACAATATACATGTCTTTGCTGCCACTTTCATAAATTTTATGCATCCTTGCTGAACAAAAATTCTAATAAAAAACAAAAAACTAAATTGACGACTTTTGAAGTTTGAACGTTTTGAAACGTTTGAACAATAGTGTATGTAACGTCCACTTTTCACCATCCAAACAGTGTCTAAAGGATAAAATAATTAATTCTGGGATAAAACCTCTTTTTTTCTTGTTGCATAAGTAAAATAAGTTTAAAATGAGATACTTTAATGCATACGTGCTCAATGAAATGAACAATGTCTTCAAAATACTATACTGTAGCTGTTCTGCTGGCTCTGATTCTCCAGCTTCAACACATGTCAGTGACCTTTGCCACCTAATAAACCCTCACTAATTATGAGCTAATTCTCCCTGTGGGAGTAAAACGCTCTTTCAGCACCAACAAACCCACAATCTCCATCAGTCTGTCACACAGAGCCCACATACACGTCAACATTTGAGCCAAACATGCTGCTCTTAACATCTGTTCATGTGTGGTTGTGAATGATAGCATATTTCTATTGACATGTAGTGAAAATTTTCAGTATTCGTTTCATTAAGGCAAGACACTACAAGTAAAACCATTGTTTTTATGATTGTTTTTGTGTTATTTTGCTTCCATAACATGATTTCTATAAAACTAGAGAAAATGAAAAAAATCCTTAAAAAATTAAAGTGTTTATTTTTTTAAACTTTAACTATTTGAGTTTGTATATTTCAAATACATTTCTTTTAAAAGGTATTTTTTGCAAAATGAGTTTGTTTCTCCAGCAGCACTTACGTGCACCAAATTTGACAGTTTTACATAAATTTATGCAAATTAGTGCGTATTTAATTAGATAATGTGTGTAATTTGCATATTTAAATATAACACTCCTAATTTGTAATACAAAACAATTGTCTTAATGTACTGTGATTAATCAACTTACTAAAATATGAAGTAATAAAATATTTACCATTTGTTTCTCATTTAAACTAAATTCATTTTTAATAATTTCCTCTTATTTAGGATTTAATTTGGTACACCTTTTAGATTTCTATCACATCTCGGTCATATTTCACACAAAATCAAAAGGTAAAAAATAGGAAATTATATTCTGCACATATAAAATAAAGCCATCGGGGTTTTTGCACTGACATTATATATGACAGTTAAGGACATTCCCCTTTCAAATGAAGATGACTATAATGTGAAATAATAATAATAATAATTATTATTATTATTTTTTACAATAATAATTTAAATATTCTAATGAAAATAAAACACAAAAATTGCTAGGATTAATTTTATGCTAAATAAATTTTAATAATTATTTTAATTATAAGGTGAAATATGAACTATGCAAAGTATATTGATATCTGTTAGTTCAATTTCAATTTCAAGTTAAAAAGTTTTATTTTTACTTGTAATGTCTTTGCTTCAAGAATAATAGATATAGTAAGAAAAATTTGTCATTTTTTATTTGTTCACCATGTTTTTCATTGGCTAGTAATTATTCTCTGACAGGCACAGCATGTCCGGCTCAGTCTTTGGCTCTGGGATCATATGTGTGCTTGATTTTTGCTTGCAGCCTGGCTCTGATTGGCGCGTAGAGCCTGAGTGATGCAGTACTCACTGTCCTGAGCCACATCGGTCAGCCGAATGTCACACTCCACCAGACTGCTGTTGTGGGACATCCCTTCCTCCAGAACCTTACCGCCGTCCTGCAGGAGACACACAGGAGATGTGACGTCTCATTTGGATCAAAATGCTGTATTCCACACAAATCAGAGAAATAACTGTGTGTGAGGTTCATTAAAGAAGTCCTTGGGTCCATTTATTTAATTCAAGGCTTCTTATTTTAAATCAAAGTCAACATGAAATGGCATTTACGACCCACTTTACTTCTGTAACGTGACATATTTCCAGTAAATCATATTTAATAAGTAAATTAGAGGGCGAGACTTGATTTTATCTATTACGAATGAATGTGAGCTGTGGTACAGTAGCCTAAAACAATGACTACATATTTTAACAGTAACTAATAGCCCATATTTACGTGGCTTGAAATGAAAAAGCAATTTCAGAAAAAAAAATTATGAAAGATGCGCTGATGAATAATTCACAGTAAGAGCAGAAACAGAAATAGTCAAATTTGTTTCCTGTTTACACTGAAAGTGCAATGTTTTTGATAGAATAGCATAATTCAGTATGTGACTTACACTCTTAAAAATAAAGGTGCTTAAAAGGTTCTTCACAGCGATGCCATAGAAGAACCAATTTTGGTTCCACAAAGAAGCATTCAGTCAAAGAACCATCTCTTTCTTACCTTTTATAATCTTCATTACAATTACAATTCTTCACATGTTAAAGGTTCTTTATGGAACCATTTAGACAAAAAGGTTACTCTATGGCATCGTGAAGCACCTTTATTTTTAAGAGTGTAGTGTCAGATTTTATGGTTCGCACCGAATCTCACTTCTGTAAATGACATTGCACTTTATGCATCTCAAGGTCGAAGTACTCTGATGACAAATATATCACATTTTGCAGCCCGGCTGCACTGAGACGCTTTCATTCTGAGTGTGCAGACTAATGTTTCTGGTGAGGAGCGTCAGAGCTCTTTCCTGAATGAGAGGTGATTGTTTGAAATATGATTTGCCTTGAAATGGAAATGGGAGGAGCGTAGATGCAGGATGTAGATGTAGATGCTGTAAATGCAGGAATCATTTGGATCAACCGTCCCAGGAGAGAGGTAATCCCCATCCCACATGTCTGTTAGCACGCATCTATCCGGCAGCCATGAATAATTCAACATGATCCACAGGGCTGCATCATTTCATATTCATCTCTTTACACACAATTAAATGCTTTATAAAGTCCTTTTTTTCTCATCGAAAACATGTTAACCAGAAATAGTAAAAATAAAGCCAAATTGCAATATGATGTTAGGGTGTTGTTGGTGGTTGCCAGAATGTTATTAATGCAGTTGCTAAAGTGTTTTGGCACTATATGCGATTTATTTCCACTGATTTTAACATCCAAAAGTCTTAAAAAATGTTCATAATTCACTGCAAAAAGTGATTTTTTTACTTAGCATTTTTGTGTCATTTCCCAGTACAAATATCTGCACATTCTTAAATCAAGCTACATTTACTTGAGATGCAAAAAATGACATTTTTAGCATAAACCTCACTTAATTTTGATAATTTTTTGGAAAACAGGATTTAATATCTTGCAAAATAATGCAAAATAACATACAAAATTCATTCTTTTATGTAAAAAAAAAAAAAAAAAAAAAAATGTATATATATATATATATAAATAGAGAGAGAGAGAGAGTTTATGCTAAAATCCCAAGTTTATGCTAAAACTGAGGAAAAATTTAATAAATACAAAGAGAAAACAAGCTTATTTTTCCTACCTCATCTGCAGATGTTTTTCTCAATTTTTTCAGAAAACAAGACTTAATATTTTGTTATTTTGTATCTCAGGTAAAAGATATTATTTTCCAAAAAAAAAATCAAAATGAATTGAAGTTTACAAAAAAAAAAAAAAGAAACATTTGCCAATGGGGTAACAAAAATAAAATTACTACAAAGGGTAAACATGTTTTAATTTTCCTGTCCAATTGGCAAATATTTTTCTCATTTCAACATAAACGTTACTTAATTTTTTTTTTTTTTACAGAAAACAAGACTCACTAAGTGATTTTGCATTTCAGGTGAAAGATGTTAAATCCTGTTTTCAGTAAAATTATCAAAATGAAGTGAAGTTTATGCTGAAAATGAGAAACATATCTGCCAAAAAAAAAAAGTTAAAATTTTTGCTTTATTTTCGCTTGTTCTCGTTTAATATTGATAAATTTTTTATAAAATATTTGATTTATTTTATATTTATATTGCAACAGACGTTGAAACTTTTATGCACATGAACCAAAACCAAGTTTACTCACAACTCCCAGTCTGTTGTTGGACAGGTTTAGGTTCTTGAGGGTACAGTTCTCCACCAGGGCCTGAGACAGTGCCACGGCCGTGGGTTCGCTCATGTTATTTCCCCCCAGATGAAGGTTCACCAAGGTCTTGTTCTTCGCCAGAGCCTGAGCCAGAGCTTGACCCCCTTCATCGCCGATGCGGTTGAGCCTCAGGTTGAGGGACACCAGGGTGGTGTTTTTGGACACAGCATGAGCCAGTGCCTGAGCTCCTGGACCTCTGATCTGGTTGTTGCAGATGACCAGCCTCTTCAGCTGACTGTGGTTCAGGAGTTTTCCGATGGCTCGGCCTCCACGGTCACCGATGTGATTATGTGAAAAGTCGAGCTCCTGTAGGGACGGGTGATCCAGCAGTTGGCTCACGAGCAGACAACACTTCTCATCGTCCACTTTACTGCGATGGATCCTGAAGACCTGGTGCAAAAAGTGGGAATTTAACAACTTAATGAAATAAATGAAAACAATTCAAATACTGAATTGAAATAAAACTGTAAATAAAATAATTTTAAATAATTAAATTAAGACAAAGCAAATCCTGCACACTACAAATCTTCGCAAAAAGTTTTATTAACAACGTTTCGGTCTCATGATCTTCATCAGGTGTATTATAGGAGAATATACCTGATGAAGGTCATGAGACCGAAATGTTGTTTTGCGGTAATCTGAGAAACTTTACAGAGTGACTCTTGAAGGACCAGCATCACATCCTGTTGTACCACTCTTTCAAGAATTTATCTTCTGGAATCTGGCAGTAAGTTTTGGGAGTTCATTATTAGTCCATCTCTGCAAAACAGACTTTTCAGGATAGGAGACAAACTAATTAAATTAAAATGTTTTTTAAATCATTATCTGATTCCTAATAATAAAGCGCACTCAATAAAATGCCAATTATGCATCACTTCCAGCCTTCATGGATAATAACATATCACTTATAAATAATTAATAGCAGTTATTAAGATTGATGTGGTTTGGAATTGGTAAAATGCGCTTGGAAAAACAAAATATGATCAGAATATCAACGTTTGTAATAATTATGCACACACTATATGCTTTCTTTGTACAAAGAAAACATCTTTTGTGTTTCAGAGAAAAACTGACAATGTAATAGTATATTTATTAAATGTTTCTGAACACTGAAAATACTGAATACTTCCACTACTAATAATAACAGTAACTGAACCTGTAAAGTCTTGCAGGAATGTAGGGCTTTTGCCAGGGATTCGCAGTCTCTGAAGGTGAACTCAAACAAATTCCACTCAAAGTTCATGCCGCATCCTTTCACTCCATACATCACGTCGAGCTCTTCCAGGTGTGGCAGTTTGTCGAGCAGAATACAGAAATCAAAGTGATCCATGGAGGGTCCTTCGCTGCCTGCATCGCTGGCACAATCCGAACGGTCGTCCTCGTCAAACCTGTGTGACTCTTTGATGGGTGGCAGCAGCTGAGAGACTTTGAGACGCTTTACATAGTTTCGACACAGAGGCACTGCATCCAGGACTGTCTTGGAGTCGGTTGCATCCGGGATGAAGAATTCAAGGATGTTCTCTAGGTAACGCTCGAAGAACATGCGTTTCCAGCTGTTACTGTATGTGGAGACGTCACTGACAGCCCAGCGACCTTCATAGCAGCGTTTCCAGTAGCTCTCATCGCTGATGAGGTTTGCAGTGACCGTCAAGGGAAGAGACGTTGGTAGTCGCTGGAGGACATATGTTTTGTAGTTGGGCTTAAGTTCATCCAGAATGGGTTTCTCTGCAAAATAGTATAGTACAGGCTTTTCATTATAGTACAACATCTTTTCATTAAAGCAAGACACTACAGGCAAAAACATCGTTTTTTTTCATGCACTGGCCAATTTTTACATTTTATGCTATTTGGATTTTCATAATATGTTTCAGACTAGTGGAAAGAAAACATCCAAAATACATCTACAAGTCTTTATTTTATTCCACTTTATCTGTCAACATCTTTTAAAGCCATTTTCTCAAAATTTTTCCTCGACTTCAGCAATACTTATAAACACCAAAATTTACTTTTATTCCTATCTATTTTCTTAAGGTTTTTACTGAGGGCTTTGTTCATATATCTTTCTCTTGATTTTATTATTGCACTTTATCTACTTGCATCTGGAGATTTCAATTTCAATATCGTTAAAGGCCTAAGTGAGTTTTTTTCTCCGCATCAGCAGCACTTACAAACAACAAATTTTACCGTTTTATTCCTATCTATATTCTGAAGGTTTTTACAGAAGGGTTTGTTCATATAACATTCACCTGATTTTATTATTGCAGTTTATCTATTTGTTAATGTGGTGGTGGTGGTGTAATGGTGTGGGGGGTATTTTCTTGGCACACTTTGGGCCCCTTAGTGCCAATTGAGCATCGTTTAAATGCCACAGCCTACCTGAGTATTGTTGCTGACCATGTCCATCCCTTTATGACTACAGTGTACCCATCTTCTGATGGCTACTTCCAGCAGGATAATGCACCAAAGCTCAAATCATCTCAGACTGGTTTCTTGAACATGACGATGAGTTCACTTTACTCAAATGACCTCCACAGTCACCAGATCTCAATCCAATAGAGCACCTTTGGGATGTGGTGGAACGGGAGATTCGCATCATGGATGTGCACCCGACAACTGCGTGATGCTATCATGTCAATATGGACCAAAATCTCTGAGGAATGTTTCCAACACCTTGTTGAATCTGTGCCACGAAGAATTAAGGCAGTTCTGAAGGCAAAAGGGGGTCCAACCCGGTACTAGCAAGGTGTACCTAATAAAGTGGCCACTGAGTGTAGATTTTTTTACAAATTCTGCCTCTTATTTGTCACCCCAATTGAAGAATGACCCGTAGGGAAGTATGCTGATACATATGAATTTTTTACCCTATCCATCTGTGCTGTCTAGCCTAAATAACATCTGCATAATCTCCATATGAAGCTGCCTGTGGTGGTTATGAATGAATAAACTATATGACATACTTAAATGGCATTGTTTACCTCTAAAATGTTTTATAATATGTTGTAGACAGAGTGTTGTTAGCAGAGGAACCAGCTCCAGCGACCACTCGGGGTCCTCCGCGATGATGCTGCGCATCCTCCGCCCGTCAGCGGCGGCGTTTACCGGCCTCATGCTCCCGGTTCTCCGTGAAGACCGACTCCGAGACATGCAGCTAAAACTGGCACAAAACAAGAAGCAGGAACAATAAATATCACACATTACTGCTACAGGACGCCAATAACTTTTCTTGACGGACGTAATCGTGTATTTCCGTTAAAAAGAATCAGCATATTAAAAGTTTTAAATAATGAATTTGTGTGAAAACACATTAGCTAGTAAAATAGATTCAAGACGTTAGCTACTCACTTTCAGTTTCTCCGTAGTTTGTTGTTGTCATGGTAACAGAGACGTGCCGTGCGTCACTCGCTGCTGATCACGCGCCTATACTGAATGTGTGAAACAGCCTTGATTCAAATAAACCATAATTAACACCATCACACTATGCAAATGCACAGAAGAAAAAATGAAGAACGAGGAACGTCAGGCTGAAAACTGATATAAAATAAAGGTGAAAGTTTGGGATATGCAAGGCTATCTTTACTTATATTTCATTAAATATGATTGAGGTTTTTTATTTTGACATGAAAAAAAATAAAAAATTAGTTTAAAATGTCATTAATGTGACGATTCATTTCTGCATCACGTCTCACACGTGTTTTGCATACAACACAAGCCCATGTATTCACTTCAAACACATGCAAATCACTTTGATATTCACATATCTTTATGGGAATGTTACTTTTCAATGTTCTCTTAACATTCTGAAACAAGTAACATTCAAAAACATTCCATGAACTTTGTATAATTAATGAATAATTAATAATTGTGAGAATATTCCCTGCTAGCTGTGTATATATTCAGAGTGATACACAAGGCCTATAGCTTATCTTATGACTGTCTAGACAAGCAAATGCATAATCAGCATTAACCTCCAAACACTCACTATGCTCACGCCAACCTCAGCACGAACAACTAGACACAGCCTGAAGCATCTCCAGACCTCAGCAGCAGTTCTGAGACGTGCTGCAGGACGCCGAGTGTTGGACTGACACCACAAACTGATGAGATTTCAGGCCTCTTCAATACTCGTCCATTTTGCCCTAAAAGCTAATGTCACGCTTCATCAGAGACCTTGTTTCGAGAGCGGCATCAGCCAGAGAAACACGTCAGCCTTTATATACCATACAAATAAAGCCAAGAAAGGTCCATATTTTAGATTATGATTCAAACAAACACATAACTATGTATAGCCACCAAAATATCCAAGCATGGCTGCAAACTCACAGAACAAAAATCCAGTTAAAGTGCAACAAAACCTAGGTTTAAAGGATCACTGATCCAGCAGAAGTAATTGAAACGATAAACACCTTAATATGGAAGCTTGTTACTGCCACAAGATAAACCAATTAAAAAGGAAATTGTGTCTTTTTATCTCAAAATTTGGACTGTTTTGCCTTGTAGTTTCTAGTGACTTTTTTTTTCCAAATCAGAATTGCTAAATATAAACTCGCAATTGCAAAGAAAATTTGTTAATATAAGATATAAACTCACAATTGCGAAATCAGAATTGCAAGACAAGCACGAAATGTGATATACACTTACTTGCAAGATATAAACTCACAATCCTGAGAAAAAAGTCCATTTTAAGATATAAACTTGGAATTGCAAGATATAAACTCAATTTTGAGATATAAACTCGCAATTGTGAGAAAAAAATCAAATTGCAAGATATAAACTCTGAATTATTGAATTTGCAATTCTGAGAAAAGTTCTTATGAGAGAAAAAGTCGCAATTACCTTTTTTTATTCCATGGCAGAAGCAAAAACCCAGAATCAGATAAAAAATTTTTAAAAAATTAAATCGTAACTGAGATGTAAATTTGTTGCAAGAAAAATACTCATTTTATACCATGGCTTCCAGTAACTTCACAGAGGTCACGACCTCAACATTACTCCCTGAGCCACAGTCAATCACTTCTCATGGTTTGTTCATTTCATCAAAATCTTCCTAAAAAGAGATCAAGTCACTCATATTGCGACACTCGCCGCCTAAACCACCAATGCAACATGACAAGCAAGAGAGAGAAAGAAAAAGCTGCGGGCGAGAGCGCTGCTGCCATGCTTCACGACACATCAATGATGAGAACGCAACAGCCGAGGCCCGTGTGCAGCCCGTCACTGTCGTGCCAGTGTAATCCCACCTGACAAGACACACACTTTCCCAGTACTGCTGCGCTAATAGACTGGAATAACACAGAAGGGCTGTAGATGTTGGCGGTGAAGTGCGCTCTCCATGCGGCCCAGCTGGGTGACTCACAGCGCTGGCATTCGACAGCTGCTTCAGACTCACGGATCACGAGACTCAATCAGACACGTAAACAATGCTTAAGTTGGAAGAACATTTTTCGGGATGTTTGCACATGAAAAAGTTGCTGACACAATGGTAAGAAGTCGCAAAAATGGTGCATCTTTTAACAAAATACACCTTTTTTTCACCAACAAAAAGTTTACCACAAAGTTAGGGGTTTATTCAAATCACTAACCTTATGTATTAGCTATAGAAATAGTGATGCTTGCCTTAAACACCACTAATAGTGAAGTGCTTTTAGTTAACTTGATTCTTTTTAAAGCAAAGACACAAGAGGCAAAACCATAGTTTTTTTCTTCCATGCACTTGTCAACTTCGCTTCCATAACTTGTCTTCTTTCAGACTAGAGGAAAGAAGACATCTAAAATACACATTTTATTCACTTTATCTATTTGTGTCAGTAGATCTTGATTGTAATACATATCCTTAAGAAATGTTGCCATCACATTTGAGTTTTATTCCTAGTGTAATCTGAAGGTTTTTACAGAGATTTGTTTATATATCATTCACACTTTATCCCTTAAACGCCAATGTCAACAAAATAAAACCTGGCTTTTCAGAAAACAACTGCATTAATTACTGTGATTAATCATTTTGGGATCATGGTGATATGATATCTATTAGTTATAGGCAGTGTTGAGGGTAACACAAGTTACGTAATCAGATTACTTTTTCATGTAACGTATTACTTTTTATTTTACAAAAAAGTAATTTTAAAAAAAGTAGTAGTTCATTTTTTAGGGAGTAATACAATATTGTAACTCATCACTTTTAAAAGCAACTTACCCTAACACTGTCTTGCCTTAAAGCATGCAGGAATTAAAAACTTACAGAAACAATCTGGAGATTAAATGCAACCAACTATATTCATGCTGTTGCATTTCAAACTGAAGAAAAGTAAAGGTAAAACAAACAAATGTCCAGATTATGATTCAACAGAGACATACAGGACCATACTGATCAACATTTAATAACACACTGCTGCCCTCGTGTGTCAGATACTGGACATGACCAATTGTTCTCATTACAATCAACACAGCATCATTGATTATAATGGGAGCGACAGTTTTGTCACATCATTTGCTTTCAGTGTCTGTTTCACACAAGCTTTTCATATTTTCTGAGCTGATTTTAGGGAGAAATTCTGTGGGATTTAAATGAGATCAAATGTGCTATATTCTTATAGGTAGATGAAAGCATTTTTAAATTGGCTACAAAAACATCTTTCTGTACAGTTCTGCATATGCAAATGTGAAGTTCTTTACAAATTTAATTAAAACAACATCCAAATGGCTGAGTGCAAAATAATTATAAAGTTTATTTTAACAAGAAAAGCCCAAACAAATCATACAGTGAGCTACAAACATAAAAAAATAACATAGCTAAACGTAACCAAACAAATGAGCTGTGCCTGTGTTCTTCAATGTGCATGTGTTTCTCAAAGATAATCATCCTCATCCGTCCAGGACGAGTCGTCATCGATGGGATAATGAACCAGAGAGTCGTTAGACTCGGAGGAGTCCAGGAACACAGAACTGTCGCTCTGAAAGAACGTGTCGCTGCTGCTGCTGCTGTCGTCATTTATTACCACGATTGCTGGAGAGACGCTCACTTTCTGACCTGAGAACAGTTTAGATTGTGTTTCAGACAGGACTTTATACTGTTAAAGCACCATTTGTACGTTGAGGACTTGTTTTTATCCACACACCTGATCTTAACAGTTTGAGTGGCACAGCTGTTGGTTATATTGTTGATTTAAAGCAAGACACGACAGGCAAAAACTGTTCTTATGCACTGCTCAATTTTGACAATTTGGCTTTTCATAGCATTCTGTTTCTGATTAGTCTTAAAAAAAAAAAAAAAAAAATCTAAAATACACATTTAATTTGGAGAAATGTAGCATTGCATCAGTGTCTCAGCAATGGATACTCTGCAGTGAATGAGAGCTGATAAAAACATCACAATAATCCACACCACTCCAGTCCATCAGTTAACATCTGGAGAAGACAAAAGTTGCGTGTTTGTAAGAAACAAATCCATCATTAAGGTGCTTTTAGCTTCAAACAGTTGCTTCCAGCCAAAATACCAGTCCATAATCCATTATAACGTGTTCTGGTCTGAATCAGGAGATAAATCTGCACAGATCAAGCACTGCAAAACAGCTCTAAACAAATATGTGGCTGGATTTTGATGTGAGACAACAGATGTATTTTTTTTTTTTTTAACTGGAGGAAGCGTTATTTTGGATTATGGGCTCATATTTTGGCTGGAAGCAATAGTTTGAAGTAAAAAAAACAATCCTTAACTATGGATGTGTTTCTTACAGACAGCTTTTTACTTCACAAAACATTAACTGATGGACTGGAGTGGTGTGGATTATTGTGATGTTTTTATCAGCTGTTTGGACTCTCATTCTGACGGCACCCATTCACTGCAGAGCATCCATTGCTGAGCAAGTGATGCAATGCTACATTTCTCCAAACCTGATGAAGAAAAACTCATCTACATTTTGGACAACCTGAGGGGGAGTAAATTTACAAGAAACATTCATTTTCGGGTGACCTACTCCTTTAATGCTGAAAAATCCATAACTTCTCAAAGACTCACATCAGACAGTAGACGCAGTGATGTCACGCACCTCTCACCTTTCCGCTCATTGATCAGCACCAGGCGTCTCTCTCTCATGTCGGCACTCAGGTTCTCCACCATGCGGTCGATGCAGTTGTCCAGGACCAGAGAGCGCGTCTGAGACGTGATGGTCTGCCAACACATGGGACACTTGTCCTTGCGTTTACGCCACTCTCGGATACAGTGCTGACAGAAGCTGTGGGCGCAGTTCAGCGTCACGGCCTGAGGGGTCACAGAGGTCAAAGGTCGGGAGGAATAAGCGGCTGTTTCGTTTGTAGTCACTTAACATCTGATGTAGACTGCAAGCAAAACTGGAAAAGGATTGCAAAACGCTCTAAAATTGTGAGTCTAATCTATTTTTGTCAATAGATTACACAAATCCATTCTGAAATGTCATATAAAACCAAAACAAACCATGATTGGTAATTTTACAAATCACAGTAAGTTGTAAAATAAACCAGTTTAAACCATCACTAAAATCTGATAATCTAAAGATTAATGATGCTGAAAACTCAAACAGAAATTACATTTGACAGTATATTACAACCAAAAATATTTATTTAAAATTGTAATAATATTTCACAATATTACAGTTAACTATATTTTTATTCAAATAAATGCAGCCTTGGTGAGCATAAAAGATTTCTTTCATAAACAAAAAAACTCTTACCTCAAACTTTTGAAAGGTAGTATTAGGACATGAGCCACAGTTAAAACTATACTTACTTGCCACTTGTTTTGATATTTCGTTATATAACGCATTTATTTTAAGGAAACTCGGCATGAGGACATTCTTCCATTCATAAAATGAGGTTTGTTAGGTTTCAAAAACTATTTCTCAAAATAAATAAACTAAACATCTTGGATTCTTTCTGATGTTCAGAGTTTGTGAAAGTTCATTTGTTAATGTAATTAACTACACTGCTGGTTATTCTAACTCACAAACAACTACATGGACTAAAAATGATTAAAAATAAAAGTAAAAATGGCTCTGAGGAAAAGCTCAAGCCTTGTTTGTTTGCATTACCACTTTGTTTTAGATTTAGATCTATTGCAGTTAAATGCAAACATATTTAAGAGTGATTTCAGTGTATCTTTTGGGGCCTTTGCATACTTCCACTGGAGTTTTTGCACAAAACACTACATCAACCTACACTCTGTATTTGACACTAGCAAACTTTTATAGAAAAGAACATTTTGATCTTTTAAAAAGTCAGTGTTCTTCCCCTCTCATTCCTACATATGATCACATGACCTTTCACATCATGTGTTGTTTTTTACCTCAATGAAGAGCTCAGAGCAAATGCTGCATTGCAGTTCACTCTCTAACACTTCAGTCATCTGTGTGACCACTTCTTCTTTCTGAGCTTTGGCCTTTTCTTTCTCTTCCTATGGGAGAAGGTTACAAATTATCACACAAAACGGGTTATTTTTTTTATTATTTTTAGGCATTATGTCATTACACTTCCACAAAATGCTATTTGAATCTGGTGACCCGTGAAGAGTTTGATGCACAGCTCATTTTAGTCTATTAAAACATTAATGTGCATGACGGTATAAACGTTTGAAGCCTGACAGACCACGTTTCACTTTAATTATACAGGAAAGAACAGCTAGGAAATTCAACACAAATTCACCTCTTGGATTTCACAGAAAAACAATGCATTTTCATGTTTTAGCAAAAACTTTAAACTTCTCATCTCTTTCATTTAGTGCTCGTTTATCCACATTTATTTGACTGTATATTTGTTTTCATGCTCAACTTTTCCATAACTACCTTTGTAACTTCCAGCTCCTTATCTTTGGCTTGAAGAACTTCCTTGAATCCTTCTCGAGCGTGTTTGAGCTCCTCAATAACTTTCCGCTGCTGGCAAAGCAAAAGAAAACATTATGCAATACTTGTGCATAAGCTCATAAAATATTGAAGACGTGCAGTTTATTTATCTTACCTCTTTCAATGCCTCCTCAAGTTGTTTTTTCAAGCCTTCCTCATTCTGTTGTGCTTTTTCAGTCTTGGGAAAACAACATTTGTGTAAACACAAAAAATGTTATAGCTTTATTATATTATGACCCGCAGCCAGTCATGTTATGCCAGAAATAAGTTGTAAAATGATGTTCAATTTATTAATATATCATCCAAAATTAACCTGGAAATTATTGGACAGAACCAAAAGAAATGCATTTAGATGAAGCAGAAGCTTTTAAATCTTTTAGAAAACCAAGCAAAGTTTGCAGCATACAACTTTGATAAGCAAGGCATTTCAGCTACAGCTTATGCTTTATTAATTCATCTAAATGTGTGATGAGATGAAATGAGATGATCGTGGACTCTTAACGGGAAAGAGCAACATGAACATTCTGAAAAAAATATAAATATTAATATAGTCAATTTGCTCATCCAAACCTTTCCATGATGATGCTCTAGATACGGCTCTGAAATTCATGTGGTGTATGGGGTTTAGATTTTGTATTATTTATATACTGTAATATTTATTCATATTTTTGAATTAGCTTTTATTTGTATATATTGTTTCATTTTAGTTTGTTTTAACAATTTTGTTATGTGTTTATAATTTTGTATTTTATTTTAATTACTATTTAGCTTGAATTTATTTTATCGTTTTATTAATTTTAGTACATCAATTTAAACTCATTTCAGCTAAAAGTTTTTCATTTAAATTAAATTATTTATCTTTTTTAACTTTTCAAATAAACTTTTCAAATAACAAAAATATTCTTTGATGATCATGGACTCCAATGTGATCTAGATATAGTCTTATAAAAAAAAATAATAATAATAATTAAATTAAAAAAATATATATTAAATATCTTCATCCAAACCTCACTGAGTTTAAGCTCTAGATGAAGTTATAATGGCATTTAAATTTAGTATTATTTATAGTAATATATTTACAGCATTATTATTTTATTCTACAATTAATTTATTATTTTAATTCTTTTTATTTATTTTTTTTTATAAATATTCTAGAAAATATAATTATATATGCTTTCATTTATTTTTTTTTATTTTAATTTTATTAATTTTAGAACTTGACATTTTTATTTCTGATTCAGTTGCCAAGGCAACATTTCTAATTGAAATTTTTCTATAATATTCATATTTTATTTCAGCTTAATTGCAAATAATGAAAATTATTTTTGATAACACCATCACTGCACTTTGTCTGTAACCAAAATTGCATACTTCCATGCTACATATAAATTCATAGTATTCATAAAACAACAGCTGAACATCTTCTGGCGAGATTGGAAGTGAGTATACGATGGATATGGACACTTTACTACATGATGAAGCCATGGGAGAGGATTTGTGAACAAATACAGCCGCTCACTACAAATCCGCCCCAAAAACCCATGACTCATTGGCCGCTCACCTCCAGGCGCCGCTCCTCCTCACAGAAGGATTTCTCCAGGGTTTCCATGCGTTTGAGCGCCTGCTCCTGCTGCGACCTCAGCTGACCCCTCAGCAGCTCCAGCTGCGCCTGCAGATCCTGCATCTCCCGCTCTCGCTCCGGCGTCTGGTGCTGCTGCCGCTCCAGCTCCACCGCGCGCTTCTGCGTGTGGCCCACGCGGCCCTTCAGGACCATCAGGGTTCTGTTGTAGCGGTGTACACTAGCCAGCTGCTGACTTCTGTCACTGCCAACGCTCGAGCTGCTTCCCGCTTTATCGCCACTTCTGTCCTCCTCCAGGGGTTTAGAGAACTGCTCCGTTTCCCAGCGTTCCCCGGACGGACAGGCCTGCGCACGCGACTTATCCGGGCCGGAGCTGCGGTACAGCTTGGATTTGGAGTTCTGTGTGGGACAGGGCTCCGACTCGTTTCCATCGAACTTACGCTTTGAGTTTTTCAGTTTTTGGCCTATGGAAGCAGGGTCGGATTCTTTGCTAAGATTCCCAGAGAGGAAGGCTTTGACTTCACTGAAATTCTTCTGGACGAGGATGTAGTCAAACTCCACGGGATTGCCGTCGAGAGGCACGCCGAGCCGCACAGAGTCACCCTGCTTGAGTAAAAAGGGGTTTCCAGCTGGTATCCGGCTCCCGTTTATCCACACGCCATTCAGACTCTGGGTAGAAAAACAGGAAAAACAAGTTGGACGCATTAAATTAAATGCAATGTACAAAACACTGTTTTACATTTACATGACAGTTATTTTAATATTATTTGCATATAAATTTTTTATTATTCTGAATAGCTTTTATTTTTGTTTTCCATTTTAATCTTAGTAATAATGGGTTTTGTCATTGTTATTAGTTTATTTCTCTCTCTCTCTCTCTCTCTATACATATATATATACACACACACACACATTTATTTATATTAGTGCTGTCAAACGATTAATCGCGATCAATTGGATACAAAATAAAAGTTTTTGTTTGCATAATATATGTGTTCTGTGAATAATAATTATGTATATATAAATACACACATACAGTATATATTTTGAAGATATTTACGTGTCTAAATTTATATTCATATAATTTATATTATAAATAAATATATTTAATATATAAACAAAACTTTTCTGAATATATACATGCATGTGTGTGTATTTATACAAAATAAATATTCACAGCACACATATATTATGTAAACAAAAACTTATTTTTGGATGCGATTAATCGTTTGACTAATTTATATATTTTTTTTATTTCTGTATATTTATCAATATTTTGAATTAGCTTTTTATTTTCGGTTTTCTTTTTAATTTTAGTTTAAGTTTCAGTAATTTTATTTGCTTTTGTAATTTGTATTAAGTTTTTAAAAAATATTTCTATAGATTCAATTTATTCTGTTTATTATTATTTTTCAAGTGTTATTTATTAATATTTAATTGGGTCATTCCATGTCAAATCAACCCAATTTCAAAAACTTCCCCGGCTAAAATGTAGATTTTGCTCATATTTATTCTGAAGAAAGACAGACATGTATAGTGATGAAAGCCAAAATGTTAAATGTTGTGGATGAATATTTACTGAGTAATCCACTATTTTGTAGAGGGGGGTCAAAATGGCAGTTTTCACCTGAGATTCAGAGCCAAATTACAGGGGGTAAAAATGACTTCAGAAAGATGGCAGCATCATAATGTTATTTTTACACAGAAATTGGTAGCTCTATTAGTAAAATCTGCTGACTTTAACAATTTTTGTTGCATTATGTACCAATGGTGACCATTCAAAAAATGTGGAAAGGGCACTTTTCAAGTTTTCTCTCCAAAGTTTGCATGCCTGTAACTCAAGAAGTATTGAAGATATCTTAATGCCCTTTTAGATATCGGGTCTTAACAAACTTTCCTTTTGACATCTTCATTTTTAAGGCCCTATATGGTTCGGTTCTAGAGATATTGGAATTTCAATATGGCTCCAGGAGTAAATTGTTAATGTACACATTTTTAGTGGTCAAAAAGCAAATGTGGGTCATTTTGCAAAAATTATACTTTTCTTTTAAAGAGGAATGTCTGAAGAATAAATAAACTAGAGATGCATCTCATTTACTTCTATCAAAGCAACTGCAACATACCTGTCTGAGTGCCATACATTTTATTTTTCCAAAGTTTGCCTATAACCCAAGAAGTTAAAGATATCGCAACTCCTTCAAAAACAGCCAGAAACCTTGGAGTTATGATTCTCAGACCACTTTGCTAAAACCGCCCGGTCCTGCAGATTTGCTTTATTCAACATCAAGAAGATCAGGTCCTTTCTTTCAGAACATGCTTCACAACTCCTTGTTCAAGCTCTTGTTCTGTCCAGACTGGATTATTGCAATGCTCTCTTGGCAGGTCTTCCATTCAGTTCGATCAAACCATTACAATTAATCGAGAACGCGGCAGCAAGATTCATTTTTAATGAGCCGAAAAGAATGCACGTCACACTTCTGTTCATCAATTTGCACTGGCTACCAATAGCTGCTCGCATCAAATTCAAGGCATTAATGTTTACCTACAAAACCACCTCTGGCTCTGCACCCCCCTTTACTTATGTGCCTTTAGACTTATGTGCCTCTAGAAACTTGCATTCTGCAAGTGAACGATGCATTATTGTGCCATCCCATAATCACTTTCACATACTTTTAAATTAAATGTTACCTCCTGGTGGAATAATTAAAAAAAAAAACACTTGACCTCTAACACATGCACTCTATTTGTTTTCTAACTACTTAAAACAAAAAGCAAAAACTGAGACTTGCATTTTATTGATTTTGATTGCTTCTTTTTTCCTCATTTGTAAGTCGTTTGGATAAAAGCATCTGCTAAATGACAATGTAAATGTACTATCTTTTATTATTTATATTCAGCTTTAATGCATTTTTATTTCAGGTCTGTTTCAGAGCCTGTCAGACAGAATGATAGAATGATAAAAACACAGAAATACATAGATAGAAAGACTGAGGGACAGCTTAATAGACCAACAGACAGATACTACACCTTATTATCCGTCACCATCCACTCTCCATCATCATTTCTCTTGAACAAACAATGAATTCTGGATATCATCAGTGGACAGCTGGTCGACAGAATCTGATGGGTCACATTTAGACCACGACCAACAGAAACCTGAATAAAAAGAGACAGAAGAGCAAGAAGCAATCATATATTTAGATCAGGAAATCAATCAAATAAAAATATATACATATTTGAAGCCATTAACCAATGGCAAACACCTTTGTTTCTTATATTGTAGTCCCCAAATGTTCACATTTAATTCAGTATTAGTTCAAATGCACAATGCTGACACAGAATCTGGCATATTTACATAATAGACTTGAGTGCTTATGCTAATGAATGTGCATTGCCCCTTTTAAAATACTAATAAAAAGAAAAATATAACTCAGAAAAGCAATGATAATAAGAATATAGTGTTGCTTTGACTCCATCATTAATGCAGGCCAATGTTGTTTTGATTTGGAATAAATCCGTCTCAACTTACAGTTAAACAACCCCACATAACACTTAATTCTGCCTCAGAAAGCTGCGTGTCAAACTGAGTGTCTGAATATAATAAACACATATAAATAGATGAGGTTTCTTCAGCAAACATGCACCTCTGAGCCCTCGAACAGATGCAGCCAGTCACGGTCCTTCCCCACACGCTGTAAACACCAGATTTTGTCTTTTTCAGAGCCCTCTTCCTCGGTGTTTAAGAAAGGAGGCTCTTCAGTCTTTTCCATCATTCCTGCGCCATTAATTAGTGTGAAGTTATATTGTTTTTATTGTGTGTTGTCCGCCATGAAGGCGCGCAAGAACACAGCGCTTCGACTCTACGCTCCTGCGCGCGTCACGTGGCGCCCAGCTGAGTCTCTGATTGGCTGCGGAGGTTTAGGAACAGAAGAGCGCTTTGACTCTGACGGTTGGGTTTCTCCGCCAGAGGGCAGTTGGAGGCTCATTGAGCGGCATTTAAATGCAAAGACGTTTTTTGTCTTAATGAAAACATTTGTAAACTTAAAAACAGTATGTTTTGAAAATTGTGTAAACGAGGGCAGCAATTTCAATAAAATAATTTTTTAAACCCCCATCGAATTAAGCAGAAACGCCTGTGATTGCGTCATCCTGATCAACGCTGAGAAAAGTAACACGTGTCACGTGATAACTCATGCGCGCGTTCTTTACAGTAATTAATAACAACAATAATAAATATCAGTAAATAGCTATTTAATTTAAAATATTCAATAAAAAATATAACGTAATCTGACGAATTAGCGACACTAATTACGTTTTAATAACTGCTTCATGCTCATTGCTAATCAACATCAGTATTTGTGCTTTGCTTTATTGTATTTACTTTGTGTCTCAATTACCATTTCATATGTACCAAAAATATATTTCTATAGTGAGTGCTTTAGTAGCCTATATAGAGACCCATAGTGACCGCGATACCATTATTTCCTTACGTTTATGATCTTGATGCAAATATAAAGTAAAATTCTTCCTTTCAAAATCAGTGTGGCTCTTTAAACCTCTCTGAAAGTAAACAAATGAAGGTTATCTTATCTGAACAGAGCTTACAGAGCCTGCTTATTATGAAATAAACTATAAATCTTTCAACTCAAATGAAAAAATCATGGATCTAGTCACTAAACACAAGTCAGGCACTAGATGTTTATACCTTATTAAAGAGACACAAACACAGAATATGATATTATTCACGCAATGTATTATATACAAAACTGACAGACACTCAAAAACAACAGAAAATAATCAAAAGCAGTACCCCTTATTCAGAAATGGATGAAATCATAATTACACAGATGTGGTTCAGTAGGCTATATATACTCCTGAACATCAACGCGTCTTCGGCTGAAAGCGTAAAGAACAAATATGAATATGGCTTTTAGAGCTAGCATTGTCATTTGTTTTTGGAAAACAAATATATCTGTTTCATTCTCTTACCCGTATAAAAGAAAATCTCTCACACACACAGTTTTCACACAGAACACAATAAAAGAATGCATTTCAGATCCATTTCCACAAAAACATTTGGCAACTCTTTTGAGCATGTCAGCTTTTCCTCCCTAAAGGTATAACGGAAATCACAGAAAGGAAACCGAGAGGAAACACGAAGAGAAGGTCAGCTGGAAAACAATCTTCCAAATTCTCCAAACCAAGCACAAAGGTGAGTTTCTTTGGCTTCATGTCAAGGCTGTAATGATAACATTTCACAACGTATATAATTCTTCCATCCCAGGAACGTTTACGCTGCTGTGACCACAAACGTCTAAGTGTCTCAGTTGGGAAAATAAATAGACTCTTGCCTGCAGTTCACAGTGATTGCATCTGGAGCCAAACCTGTTTAACAAACTGATCAAATGAACAGAGTAAGTTGCATACAAAATACTGTGCAGTCATTCCTGTCTTCCACGTGCATTTACGCAAGATATTAAACACAATGTTAGGCAACAAAATAGCTACATGTCAAAAAAAGAAATGATCAAATGATTGCCTGTGAAGAAACCCAGATTAGAAAGCATGGAAAGCACAGCCATATGCAAATATAAGAATGTAAATTCACACTAAATCTAAACATAACCACCAAAATATATCCCTATGTTAAAAAAAAACAACCCAAAAGAAACGTCAGTAACAGAAGACAGAAGGAACGTTACATTCAAACTATTCTCATTTACAACAGACACCCATCTGAATGTTGTTTGCTGGAAGGTTTACGATGAAGAAATTGTTAAAATGCAAGTTTTTGCACCTTGAACAATTTCCCTGTGTTCAAGACTCAGTGATATTTCAAATGATGTAAATCTGCTAAAGTCACGGTCTCAGGAATCTCAGGAAACAAATTCAGGTCACATTTCACCACAAAATCAAATAAGTGGTTTTTTACTTATATTATTGTGCTGTATGCATAAAAATTAAGCCAGTTTTATCAAGACCGTTAATGTTTATTGCTGTGAAATTTTGAACACAATTAAGCACATTTCCAACTACAAATTCTCATTATCGTAATGCCAAGAGCTAGTGATCATTTAAACTGTAAAGCATTCATTTATCGTGGTATTATCACTCAAAATATTGGCGTAGAAACAATTCTCATTCATAAATTGCTTTTAAATTTCACATTTGATTACAAAGAAACTACACATTGAATTAAACGTGAAATTTTGAAATACTAAATTAGTATTTTCTTATAAAATGTACTCCAATAATATTTGTTTTATTACAACTAAATGTTTTTAACAGTGTACTGATTTTAATGCATGCTCAATTGAAAAAAATATATATTATAGTGAATTTTTACTATAAAATGCATTGCCAAAAATGTTATTTGAAGTTGTAAGATTACTTTTGTTTTACAAGAAAACTATTTCAGTCTTACCTCAAAATTTCACATTTAAATTTTGATTCTTTGTAATTATTTGTGAACTGTACAAGCAATCTCCTGCGTGAAAACTGGAAAGCATACACTGAAACAAGAAATTTCTAGTAAGTTTCACAAATAATTGGCAGCTGACACTAAATTAAACAGAACATTTTCAAGACTGAAAAAGTATTTTCTTGCAACACAAAAATATTTATATTTTCTATTTTTTGTTTCAATGTTGTAATTATAAAAAAAAATCACTAGGGGAAAAATTCAGAAGCATTACACTGTAATGAGAATATTTAGTTTTTTTTCATGTGACTCATCTGCATTTTGCACAACATACACACCGTTATAGCTCACATTTTCCTATTTTTGGTGAAAGCAAAACCTTTAACCTGCATCATTTAACCCTGATATTCTGAATGGCACTTAAACGGTCATAAGTGAAAGCGTCCAGCTCAGAGTCGAGCTGCGTAGTTGATGCACAGCGTGTGGTCACGAATATCCCCCCATCCTCCGTTCTTCATGTGAGGCTGATGCTCCACCGGCCCGTGGTCCGTCAAGGTCAAAGTGGGAGGGAAAAGAGCCGTTTGTGCTTCTTTAAGCGCCTCATCCACCCTCTCCAGAGACTTTTCCGGCCGGCAATCCTCCTTCTGATGCAGGCCGCAATCTCCAGTGTGAAGAACCCGACTTCCAAGAGCCACCAAAGCCTTGAGAGGTTTGGAGATGCACGTACCAGACAAGTTCTGCAGGGTCCAGTCCCAGTTATAATCATCATAGGTGCAGAATGCATTATTGCATCCCATCAGTTTGTAGTAGAGCTCTCTGGAGATGCCCATTCCTATGTTATGCTTGGTGGACAGCCATCCTGCCGTCTCTGTTTTGCTGGAAAGCTCGTGGAAGCCTGATAAACCGTTATGATTGCCTACGACGAGGACGTCGCAATCCCCGCATTTGCTTTTCTTGAGCTCGGTCATGGATTTGAAGTATTCATGGAAATCTGGGAGAAGGTAGTTGTCTTCCTCGATGACGACGACATATCCGTTGTATCCCCGAAGAACCCTCACTCGCTCGAACACGAAATGCAGCTTCCACCACCAATGGTGTTTGGTTTGGGTGATGGATGCTTCCCTGTAGTGTCCGTACGAATCCGGGTGCTCTGCATTCAAACAGCCCTTTTTTATGGCATCCTCCTTCGATATGTCTCTCGGACAATCTTTAGGATCCTGTCCTGGGAATTCGTTGGGATACAGCTGCATGCTGTAGGGGAAATAGATCTGGAGGACCTTGCAAAAGGCGATTCCTTTGACCATATCGGAAATTTCCTCCGAGAAATAGTCGTGGCTGAATATCACAAGCGTGTTTTGTATTCCAGTGACTTTTTCCAAGGACTGTATGAGCATTTTGAGGTACGCCGGACGATTGTGGACTTGCACGATGACAACCACCTCAGGATCCAATGGAAACTTGTCTCCATTCTGAATGAACTGCCTGTAGTTGCTGTCATAGACAGACTTCCTCATATTCTCAATGGTCCCGTACTCAAATTTAACCATTATAGCAGTCTGTGAGATCTCTTTTTCAGTCACCGCCACGCTTGTTTCATCTTTAGTCCATCGTATGGTGTAAAACAACATTATAAACACAATTAAAATAACGAGGAACGCAATAAAGTTCTTCTTCAACAACCGGAATCTCATTTTCACAGCTAAAGCACATAGAAATCAAAAGCTCTGGATCATATGCTGCTGTTATGCGTCTGTTGTAGACATAATCCGGGCATTTTCCCAGCGAGCGTTCAGGTGAAACACTGACATGGTGTCAAGAGAAGTTCATGAGTGAGTTTTGTCCTCTGAAAGCGTGGCATAAACATGCGACGCGTAAAGCTGCGCGTGAGATGATGATGATGATGAAGATGATGATATTTTGTCGCAAGTGTAGTTGTTTGTAAAGCAACAGCTACTCACCCTGATAAAGTGTCATGTGCAGCAAAGTTGGAAGCAGGAAGAGAAAGTGCTGTGAGAATGAGGAGGTCTTTACTGCTGACGTGTTCTTACAGTCGACAGGAACTCACGAGCACGCTCCTCCTCACTCCGACAACACACTACTACACTTACGACAGACTTCAGATATGATTTAAGATATTATTTTTAATAAGTAATGTCAGTAATATCTGCTAAAATATAACGCACTCATAAATAAATATACATTTTTATTTATTATGGCTACTATAATTTAGATAAAAAAATAATAATATAATTAAATGCAAGTGTTTTAGAATTCATTTTTTTATATTATATTTCTTTATATTACGCACACAGCGTACGTTATTTATATATTAATTATGTTATGTTAGTATACATGTATATATGTATGCATATATATATATATATATATTTATACATACATAAATACCTACATATACACACACACACACGTGTGTGTGTGTGTGTATATATATATATATATATATATATTATTTTTCAATTAATATATTAATATGCAATATATCATTGAATGGGATATGTGTGTGTGTGTGTGTGTGAGTAAAACATTAATTATGTGAATTTTGTTATATATATGTATTAATAATCATATAATTCACATTAATTATGTTTTACTTGTATTCATATATTTTATATATAATGTTGCATTATATTTAGATTTTTATAAAATGTATTAGGAATATTAAATGGTACACACAATACTGAATATATAATTGAAATGATAACTTTAAGTGCATATGTACAATATACAAAATTAATAAAAAAAAAGTGTAGAGAAATGTTTAGGTTTACAGTTCAATTTAATATACACTGAAAAAAAATGATTAATTGAATTTACTAATTTTTTTAAGGTAAGTGGTTGCAATCAATTTGTTTTAGCTACATTTAAATAAATTTAGTTGACTAACTTTCAGCAAAATGTGTTTATTTAAATGCAGCTAAAATAAATTGATTGCAATCACTTACCTTAAAAAATTCAGTATCATTTTTTCAGTGTAGTTTAATAAATGGAAATTCACTTCAGTATCATAATCTTCAACATCATGGCTATTCAAATAGTTTCTTGTATGAATTTTATATTAAATGTGGTTTCAAATTCAATTCAAAAACTGAACAGAAAATTCAGAAAAGCCTTTTGGACAATAACGTCTGGATAAATTACATGTAAATTAGGCCTACTGGACAAATATATGTGATATGTGTGTGTCTATAGGACTCTGTGGGATGTTCTGCAAGCTTTACATAACAAAAGAGATAAAAACAGAGATACAAAAAAAAGGAAAAACCTGTTTTGTTCAGCATTCACGAAAGACTCATGTGAAACCGCTTTGCAGCTCTTTTGTTGATTATTCAGGTGACCTCTAGAAGGCAAAAGAAGAGCATCAAATTATATGTTAAACCCACTGCTTACGTCATTTATCTTTCATAAAAACCAGAACTGCTTGTAACCCTATAGCTTTACTCGACTTAAATGACTCTGGGTGTTACGTGTGAGTTAATCATGTTGTCACCTAGATAAACACCAATCAGAAAAATAACATTCATAGTGATAACAGTTAAATGCTGGATGCAATTGAATGATGGATCATATTTTACTTAGAGATTAATTTCGCAGCTACTTGAGAAGCAAAATGTTTGATTAAAATCCTATAGATGTCCATTTAATACTCTGACTGATTCCCCCTATTGGCAAAGCACTCAACCTACACAAGGTCCACAGTAAAAAAAACTAAAAAACTTAAAATCATGACGTTAATCCAAAATTCAAACTTGTTTTTTTAGTTACTTTTGCCACATTTGTTCGGTGCCACTATTAATGCAGGAATTATACACTTCCCCATCAATTCATGTTTACTGCATGCATGTGCTTGACAATAGGCTGTAACTGTTTGAATGGTCGTTATCAGGTCACAGATATGGACCAGAAGGGATCTGCTGAGTCTACTGGTAAGCTGAGAAGGCTGTTATCATCGATCCACATCCTTAATCACCGCACACATGTATGAAGGTGAAGTTACCACTGGAGTACCAGCAGAGGAGATCATTTCCCCAACAACTGCACACGGACCAAACACCAGTGAAATAGAGCATTAAACATGGATTTAGATGACTTCATGACACATATACAGGTACCTCTCATAAAATACTCCATTGTTCCGTGTTTATGAATGAAGTTATTACTTTAAAATTTGCCTATGGTGGGAAAGGGGTCGTGTAAAAAGTCCACACATTTACCATATGTTTACCATAGTAACTGTCGCTCGACCATGTCATGTGTAGTCAATGCACAGTAACCACAAAATATACCATGCTTCTCCTACCGTAACCATAGATTTACTGTAGTAAAGCACAATAACCTTGATATTTACTCTGAGTTTACCTCAGTAACCGTATTTTACTGTGGTATTTGTAGTTAAAGCACAGGAACAACAATACTTACCATGTTTTTACCACGGTAACTGTTTTTACTGTATACTATTTTTAAAGCACAGTAACCACAATGCTTTCTACGTCTTTAATATGTTTTTGTGAAGTAATTGTAATTCAATATTTTTTAAAGGTTCTCTCTCAGCTTTTCTTTTCCTATTTTTCCAAACTGTAATCCGTAATTCATTTACACATATTTTGCTCTCTTTCTGTGGTTCATCATGGCATATTATTATAACTCAGAATCTAATCTGGACCAGTTCTTTCAGAAAACTGCAGGAATTAACAGGGACTTGAACTCGAATCTCCCAATGCTGATCTTGAAGAAGCTGCCAAGGAGGCTGAGCAAGTCCTTCAAAGGTTCAACCCTTCACAGGTTTTGTTGAACACTTTTAGTAATAACTGATTTGCTTTAATGAACACATCCTTATATTATGTGTTGATCATATCTTTCCTTATAGCCCTTCCTCTCAAATATTTTGTTCACTTTGGTCATTTTTAACACACTGTCTCAATATTTCTCTTCGTTTCAGTTGAAAGGGAAGACCAAAGGAAGGCCTGTCATGGGATGTGAATTTGGCCATACTGTGCGTTTACGGAGAACACCAAAAGCTGCAAAGGAAAACACTTCCAATGGTACCTCTGTGTTGGACTGAGCACCTTGACTATTTGCACAGCATTTGATGTTACTTTAGCATTGGTTTACATACCCCACGGCCCCGTCACGAAGAACCCTCAACAAAGTGTCATGTTGAAGTAGTAATAATTCATACAATTGATCAAATCAGCAAATTTATATGATATTGTGCCAGCTTACTCATACAAAATACTGCGACTTTTACTCCTCCTGCTGTCATTGGCCTTTGCCTTAACTCTCATGCAGACTGTGCCCATTGTAAGTAGTCAGAGTGTTTATATCATAAAGTTTATTAAGTCCATTGTATTCTTTATTAATCTTTACAAATTGGAGCTGTCTCTTCCCGTTCTATAACACATAGTCTGCCTTTGTTTCCGTGTTGATTTTTATTGAACACATCTAAGCAGCCAGAGTCTGGAAATGCTAGTTTAATTTCTCATGTGACAAATCAGATCTTCAATTAATTTGGCCAAATCAGATCACTTAAAGCTGTTCACAGCAAGAACAAGAAAGACGGTACCTGTATATGTGTCCTGAAGTCATCTAAATCCATGTTTAATGCTCTATTTCACTGGTGTTTGGTCCGCGTGCAGTTGTTGGGGAAATGATCTCCTCTGCTGGTACTCCAGTGGTAACTTCACCTTCATACATGTGTGCGGTGATTAAGGATGTGGATCGATGATAACAGCCTTCTCAGTTTACCAGTAGGCTCAGCAGATCCCTTCTGGTCCATATCTGTGACCTGATAACCACTGATTACGGCCATTCAATCGACTGATATCATTCGAAGCGGGAACTGGTTTCGTCCATTAAACCAATAAACTGAGGTCTTATTGAGGTTTTTTAATTATCGAGTGGAACTGCGGTTCTTAAAAACACTCATTATCAGTTTAAATTAATAAGCCACACTGTAAAAAAAAATCCGTAAAATTTACGGAAAAAAACTGGTAGGTGTGGTTACCAGAATTCTACCGTAAAAAATACGGTAGCAACGTTTTAGGTTTTACGGTTTTAATTAAATACCGTAATTTCTTTAACTGATAAAATCTTAATATACCAAAGTAAAATACTGAAATCTGTTTTGTTCCTTTGAAATACACTGATAACCACCAAATGCAGGTGATGATGAGAAAGTCACATGATGAGCCAAAGCCCATCACAAGCAGCTTTTAAACAATAAAATATACAGAAGGTGCACAGTGTCATTCACACAAGCACTAAACACCATCATGGTGAGACTCATTAAACTGAAATATGCTATAAACATTAATTTAACAACATTAGATGTAACATACAACCCTAATAAACATAACCGATAAGAAAAAACTAAGAAGAAACAGTTATTTCAAAGAAAAAAACGTCAAATTCAAACAGATTTTGAAATGGAATGCAGGGAATTCTGGGAACGTCAGTTTACGGTTTTTCCCTGTAAATTTTACAGGAACTTTCCGTTAACCATGTAACAGGTTTTTACCATAGCATTTTCACAGTTTTTTACCGTTAAAATCATGAGCATTTTTTACAGTGCAGGCTTCCCTGGATTTGCATGGCCTTAAAACAAAGGTCATGCTTTAACAGTGTAACAGGCCTCAGATTAATTTGGTCGTGAGGGTTTAGGCAGGTCAACAGTCTCTGGACATGTGATGATAATGGAGCCGTCTGAGACAGGCGCACACACACTTGTTTGCAAATTCTTCTTTCATTTTATTAGTTTTAAGGGAACTCTGTGAGATGCGATCTTTAGCAATGTCTTCAGTAGTTCTTCTTTTAAATAGTTTAGAAAAGGTCAGAATGACATTAAAACCTTTCAGAGTTGTACAAAAGGGGGAATTTTGTTCATTCTGTAGTAATTTTCTACTTGCTTGCTTTCTGAGGAAACAAGCTGAACTAATCAATTGTAAAGCATTTTGTACAATAAAGCCACATGCACATTTCATGATGTTTTTTTACTGTTTGTGATTGAATATTATGCATCTTTCTGCTAAACTATAGAAATGTCTGCTTGGGTAACATCGTGCATTTATGTGGCTTTTAATTGAATCCTTGATACTTATTTGATCACTGGCGAGTGCTGAAATCCACTTTAATTTTAATAAGATGGATTTATGTTGATTGGATTGTGTATGAGGCCTAATATCCAAATACATGATCTGCTAAAGATCCTTTTTGCTACTGCAGTCTTCCCACGGCATGTTTATGTAAGGAACTAGAAAAAAAAAAAACTGCAGCTCGGTGCAAGTCTTCCCCTAAATGATTTGTTTTTCTCAAACTGAGTGCGATCTTATCTTAGTGCTCACCTTTTTTATGTTTTTCTCATTCTGACTCTCTAGTCTATAGAGTTAGTTCAATATTTTCATAATGATTAGCATTCTGTTCAAAGTAAAGTGTCACAATGGTCTCGATGGCTCTAAAACTGATAAGGTCTTTTATCGTTTCCTGACACCAGATTAAAAACAAAAAGTCTTTCCAAAACAGGTCTTTGGAGGAAGTCAGGCACTTTAAATGAGTGGGGTATGAAGTAAACAAGTTAATATGAAGTAATCCTGATTGGCCTAAAGGCGAGTAAACTTTAAGCACATTCTAATTTTTTTTAGTGAACCATTCCTTTAACATTTCATCACATTGCTGCTGTCAGCATTTTATAAAAGCATGCAAGATTACATGAGACGCACCTCTAAAAACTCATGCAAACAAACTTTGGCTGGACATTTTCAGAGCATATCAGACAGGAGAGTATTCTTTACAGATCTGTGGGTGGACTTGATTAAAAACATCACTATACAAATTCATTTGCCTCGTCGCAATTACATTTTTCTTTAGTTTTGACATCCAATGTTGCTCGTTTAGAGCTTTTAAATGTTTTACAGCCAGCATTTTGAACATACTAACTTTATCCAGTTTCTCATTCAAAGATGCCAGCACCAAAGACTACCAAATATTAGTCATTCAAATAATTTATTGCAGTTGTGTCCTGAGAAGCCAAGAGCATTTATAGCCAACTCTGGCATTAATCTCACGGTTTCAGAGTGATGTGTTCAGAGTTTATTGTTACTAATCATCAAAAACAGAAGCAATAATGGAAAGAAAAGCAATGCAACCTTCGAAGACATGTCCAGACATAAAATTAGATATGTGACTGGACATGTGCATGCATTTATTAATGTTTAAGCATATTCAGGTTTTGCAATAGCAGTGGGGTTTTTTGGAGCACAATAATCTCAGTGTTTTGCCACGAGAGGCCAAAACATCTGTTCTCAATCACAGCTCAGAAACATCGGTATGCATCAGCGAGGAGAACTGTGGGATGTGAAAACAAAAGGAAACACGGTTAAATCAGCGTGTATTCCCCGGGGTTGGGACATAACGTAATAAAGCATGAATGACAGTGGATGACCGTTGTCCGTTTGATTACGAAACAGGCCGATTACGCTCAAAAGCCACAATAACGACAGCAGCGACTAACATCCGAGAGCGTCAGAGTCTGCGATGCGGTGTTAGGGCGGAGAATCACACTTGGTTGCTATGTTACTACAAAAACAATTCCAAAAATAATAATACGAGGATGACGATGTCTCCACATTTTACGAAATCACCGTACACTCATTAGCGATGCACTAGTGAAATCATTTCATTACATCATTTGACATCAAAACAAAAAAGGCTCTGAAATTAGTTTCCATTACAATGGAGACCGGGGCTAGTTGTCACACATTTTACTACACTATTTTAAAGTAGCTAAAAAATGCCAGTCAATTCATTAAAAACAACACTTACATGATGTAAAGTATTTTCAGTAATTAAATCAGTATGAAACCCAATTGAAGCAGTTAAAAGCAAGCAAACACGAAAACCTCAAAATCATGGTTTTGGCTAACAGTATATAGGCCATATTTGTGATTCTGTAATATTAAAAATATGATAGAAATTTATATGATAAAACTGCCTATATTCTGAAAAATTATCTATAAAATATTACAGTATTCTGAAATAAAATTACAACACAAAATACCCTCGTCCCAACCTGACATTTATGAAAGCACTTATAGCTAAACATAGGTCTCATTTGTTAACATAAGTTTGCGATATCTTGAAAATGTTATATTGTTTGCAATATCATTAAAATTTCACTTTAACAAGTCATGCAGGGGTTCCTAAACTTTTTTTTTAACCTAAACAATGAAAATAATTTATTTTCTTTGTGTCTATTTTTTATATCTGTATGGTACAATATTATATTTTCTGAATCGATCTGATAAACGAGTTAGGTCACAAGTAATCTAAAATGAATAAAAAATTACTCCTTTAAATGTGTAACATAATACATTAGTTTACCAACTACAATTTTTTGTCATATAATTTGGAATCAGTAATGATTTGTAAGTAATCTACCCAGCATTTAATGAATAAATGTATAGAATTTACATGCATATATAAATTAGATTTTTGCATTAATCTAACAAGCAATTTAATTATTGTATAGTATTTATTAATGTTTGCCAATATTAGTTGTTTATTTATATTACTTAGTGCATTAACTGATGTTAACAGATACAATTTGGTTTTTTAAATGTATTAGTAAACATTGAAATTATCTAACAATGAACAACACTTCTACATGCAGCATTCGTTCATATGTCAATAAATGAATCCTTATTGTAAAGTGCTTACAGTTTTCTTGTGTTCACATGATTTTTTTTTCTAATTCAAGAAAGTTTTGATCTGTGAGAGAAAACAAGAACTAGACTGAGATAAAGCACAACTTCTATTCTAAAGAATTGCATGTGCAAAAAATATTTTCTTCTGTTATGCTCAAATTAATCAGTAGTCGGGGAAGAATAACAGTCTGTCTGGCATCTCCTTGACTCTCTCAGCCCATAAAAACACGCTGTGTTTATATCTGAACACTGAGAACATCATGTGATTGAACTTGGCTTGAGTGAAAAGCACTGCATGCGGCTGCTGCTCTTCTATCTCGGGTCTGGGTCGGGTGGGAGTGTTCGGTGGTCTTTGACGGATTGAAACCGATGGGAGGAAATGACTCGTGCATGGTCTAAATACCACGCAGTACATGTCAGTGTGTGGCCAGCCTTCTGGATGGGTTTCTGTAATACATTACAAACATATTAAAGTTATTGAAAAAATACTGACTGTAACATTTAACTCTTTCATGCAATGTAATTGTCATTTTTAACCTTAAATATTAACATCTGGCACATAACCAGTCCCACATCTCTTGTGCTAAACGATTTTTTTGGGGAGCGTGAATATGGAAGAGCCATAAATCCACATTCCAATCTTTTCAGCGACCCGGGGCTTTGGAGGCCCATCAGCCTCTAACTTTACTCGTTTCTGAGGATTCATGTGTAGCTGCTGTCATAAACTTTCTTCTTTAAAGTAATCAACCGTTTAAAGAAATTAATACTTTTATTCAGCAAGGATGCATTAAATTGATCAAAAGTGACAGTATAACGGCATTTATAACAAAATATTTCAATTTCAAATAACAGCTGTTCTTTTGAACTTTCTATTCACCCCAAAAAAAATCCTGAAAAATAACAATTCCACAAAAATATTGGGCAGCACAACTGTTTGTCAACATTGATAATAATCAGAAATGTTTCTTGAGTAAATCAGTATATTAGAATGATTTCTGAAGATCATGTGTCACTGAAGACTGGAGTAATGATGCTGAAAATACAGCTTTGATCACAGAAATAAATTACATTTTAGTATATGTGACCCCGGACAGTCATAAGGGCCAATTTGTCGAATTTGAGATTTATACACCATGAATAAATAAGCTTTCCATTGATGTATGGTTTGTTAGGACAGGACAATATTTGGCTGAGATAAAATAATTTTAAAATCTGAGGATGCAAAAAAATTTAAATAGTGAAAATAGCCTTTAAAACTGTCTAAATTAAGTCCTTAGCAATGCATATTACTAATCAAAAATTAGTTTTGATATATTTACGGTAGAAAATTGTATTGCATTGGTTTTGTGGTCCAGGGTCACATAGCTATAGTCACATGAAAACAATTTGAATTGTAATAATATTTCACAATATTACAGTTATTACTGTATTTTTGACCAACTTAATGCAGCCATAGTGAGTCCAAAGTCATTTCAAGGTATACATTTCATAAACTGAATCAAACCCAAGATTTGGCATTGATTATTCCAGTTGAGCTACAGGAAAAAGGACAACAAATCCACATAAATCCTGGACAAACCATCTTCAATTCCAGATAGAGACTAACAGATGGTTTTCTTCATGTTTTCTTTGGAGAAGCCGTCCCGTCTCAGAGCAGATTGTCACATTACACAAATCCAGATGAGTGTCATCAGACATGACATGTTTGAGTTTCTCTGATTTACTGGTGAAGTATGTGAGTTCTGCTCCATTAGAATAACGTGCAGTAAACAATCAAATGTTTTGCACTACAAACCAGTGTTTTCATCATTAAGATAATGCATTAAAACGATATGGTAACACACACAAGGCCTAAGCTAATAATTTAATATTGCCTAAATCATACACCTTTAAATGGAATTCAAAGTTGAAATCTCTGAAAAAGACCTTGTGTGTGACAGCTGGAAGATGGATTGAGGAAGCAGCTATCATTGAGGAAATGCCAGCTTCTTGTCCAAAAACAGAGATGGCACGGCACAAAACCAATCCTGCCGATTACAACCATCCTCAACATGCAAGCACGGGCTTTAGAAATGCATTTGAGCATGAAATCTGCTCTCAGTTTAAATTAGAAATTTAACATTCATTATGTTGAGATTACAACAAATTATTTTAAAAATCAATTAATGAAATTTAAGTTTAAATTACACAATATATAATTGATGCAATGGTAAATATTATCAAGTGAAGATAATGCATTAAAATAATTTTTGAATGTTTTAAATCAGTAGAGGCTATTGACTCCTAAGTTGCCAATATTAATATACATTTTATAAAATTTAATTTCATGCCATTGATATTACCTTCAGCACTATTATGTTATTTGTAAAACTTCAATGTTAAACATTTCGCTATGTAAACCTGCTCTGTGCACTAACTGTGCATCTCCCATTAGTAAATGTTAAAGTCTTTACAGGGTTTTGCATCTCCAAATTGCTGGAACTGCACTACTTAAGTTTTATAAGCTACTTTTTCATTTTGTAACAATTATAAAGTCTTGAAGGGTTGCTTTCGTTTTATTAGATGAATTCGTTTCTTAAATGTTCAGCATTTATTTCAGATTGCAGCATTTTAAAGAGTCAACAAACAAAACCTCCATCTGCTTTTCTTTTTTTGTGTGTGTGTTCCACTTTCCAGATTGATCTGCAGATGAAATATTCAAAGCATGCAAGTAAATGCCATACATATCTCTTACAGAAACATACCTAATTTTATACCTCTACCTAATTTATAACTTTATAAAAATTAAATAGGTTGCAAATGGCATACATATTTCAATAATGAATTTCAGTAAGTGATTTGGTGTTTCTATTCTACCAAAAAAAAAAAATGTAGGCAAACATTTAAACCAAAATCACTGAGAAGTGCAAAATCTCTTATTAAACGTGAATACAAAACAAATCCCAGAGCATCAGTGCTTTTGTGCTAACATTGTGTTTAGCTCTCATCAGCACCTGTCACCAGCTTCCATGAATACATCCATGTTTTTTACAGCACCGTTGAGAAATGATGTTGATTATGAAAAGATCTCAGAGGAGACATCATTAAAAACAATGGCTTGTTGGCCACATGGAGTATGCAGATGCTGTACAGTTATGTAAAACAATCAAAACTAGCTCTTAAATCATCATTAGATCAGAAAACATGAGCTTCCGTAGGTTAAGAGCCATTTCCTAACCTCAAGTACAACAACTAAAGGAGACCAGGTGACTAAAAATACTTTTCAGTTGAAGTGCCTCAACTTTCCAATGGCAACAAGAGCGGCAAACAAGAAACAGGAAAACCCTGCTTGAGAACTTATAGTTCTATTGTACATGTTCAGGACTGCGAACACATCTATAGGGAAAAGCATTGTTTGCCTTGTGTTGAGCTGTTCCTGTAGCTCAGCTGGTAGAGTCAAGGTCACTGGTTTGATTTCCCCAGAACGCACATACTTATAAAAAGTGTAATTATTTTAAGTTGCTGTAATGGAAATGTGTACCAAATGCATCAAAGTAAACAGACCACTAGTTACCCAAAAATAAAAATTTGCCGAAAATTCACTCACCCTCAGGGCATCCAAGATGCATATGAGTTTGTTTCTTCATCAGATTTGGAGAAATTTTCATCAGTGTCTCAGCAATGGATGCTCTGCAGTGAATGGGTGCCGTCAGAATGAGAGCTGATAAAAACATCACAATAATCCACACCATTCCAGTCCATCAGTTAATATCTGGAGAAGCAAAAAGAAACAAATCTATGTTTTTAACTTGTGGATTATTGTGATGTTTTTATCAGCTGTTTGGACTCTCATTCTGACGGCACCCATTCACTGCAGAGCATCCATTGGTGAGCAAGTGATGCAATGCTACATTTCTCAATTTTTATATTTGGGTGAACTTCCTTTAAGCAGGGTCCAAGATATATATATTTTTAAATTGAAACAAAACTATATTATTGAAAAGTAAAGTAGTGACAGGAAGAACACAGGCAGGTGTGATCAGAGATTACCAGAGCTTGATTTGAACCATATCAGAGCACATTCATGACCCATCAGACTGCAAATCCTCAAAAAGTCAGCTTTTTTTATACTTAAAATATATATTTTGTCCCAATCACAATGTCCATTTTTACACATTTGGCTCTTGGCAAGATACATTTCTGTCATAATTTACTCACCATCATGTTGTTTAAACCCTGTATGAGTTTCTTTTCCTTCTGCAAAAAAATAATAATAATTGTCCACACAATAGTTTGCACATATAAACATCACATAAATCAAAACACAAACTGGAAAACAAAGCAGATTTGCATCGCTTGTGGGCTAAAATCAGTCTTTTTTGGTCTTATTGGAAGTTTCATACTATTGATCTGGAAAGCACTGATCCTGGAATAGTACCATCTGCTTCCAGAATAAAACTGGATGTTCTCACTATTCAATGAACTATATCTGTTTGAGATCATTCTTCCCAAGACTGTTTTCCTATTCAGCGATAAATGTTGTCTTTTGACCTTCAGTCATAGTAAATTATGTCAAGCAGGAAAAAAGTCAGTGCTGTGAAACACGGAATAGAAAAGGTTATAAATTCTGACTTGGAATCAGTTATGGGAACGTGACCTATCATTTATCATTTCTCTTTTCATTTTCGAAAATAGTGGATTATATATTTTCTTTTCCATTTGAGAGGCCAAAAAATTTGTGGATTTAGATTTGCAAATATAAATATATTTAATGCCATATAGGTATATTTTTAAAAATGAAACAAAAAGTGACAGGACTGAAATTTAAAGTAATGTTTAATATAACCGTATCAGTGTTGTTATTGTAACTAAATCTATTTAAAAACTTGTAATAACCAATCAATTTATAATTAACTAGCTATTAACGGTTTTATAAATATTATTACAAATTTGGTTTTAGACAAAAATAATCAAATAAAGCTTAAATAAAATATAAATACCTAAACATAAAAATGACAATATCTTGGTAACTACCTAAAATTATTAAAACAGGAAATAAAAATTATTTAAAGATATCTAAAAATGTAAAAATAATAATAATAAAAACTAACTCAAATATGAACTTTAAATTTGTTGAGATAACAAAGATCCAACTTAAACTAAAGTTAACTAAACTACATTTTTATATAATGTTAAGTTGAAACAACATTATTACTTATTCTAATGTTGAATTTTAAGTTAAGTGATCATAGCCATACACATTTTTTACAGTGTATATACTGAAATAACACTGTTTGATTACCGAGAACGGTTCTTTTTAGACTAACTTTTACATTAACATCCTTAGAAGGAAAGTTCATTGAGCAGGGAATTCTGTAGAAATGGTGTGGCTAGATGAGTCACACCCTGCACACAGACTCTCTTGAACAGACTATTAAATGCTCATATTATAGTGATTCCAGCTCTCTTGTAGTTTTGTCACAAGAAGGCCGTCCCGTCAGCGGTGAGGTCAGTGTGTGTTACTCACTGTGCAGCTGCACGAGTACAGAAACCAGCGCTGCTACTCACTGCAGACCAGCGTCACTCATCCACTGCTGTTCACGCCGACGTTGTTATAGCAAGACTTTCACCAGTATAGTTGCGAATCATGTCTTTCTCGATGTCATAGCAATTAATAAATGTTTGCTGTCTGATACATTTCCAGTAGAGTCACTTTATCATATTATAATGACCAATAAGATGTCCTTTATGCTTCAAAAAATATGAAGATCTTTCAAAAAGTCTCCTTTTGAATTCCAAGAGAGAAGGAAAGCCATAGAAAGAACATGATGCCATTATCATCTGTTTAAGAGAGTCAAATGCCATCAATTCTGTTTGATTTACAGTATGTGAATGAAAACAAAGGTCTGGACGACCTCACTGTGCAATGTCTATTATTGTGCTGTAGGTTGCTCTGGGTACCATGTACATGCTTTTGAATGATTTCTGAAGGATCGAGTGATACTGAAGACTGGAGTAATGATGCTGAACTGCATCACAGGAATAAAATACACTTTAAAATACAGTATATTATAATAGAAAATAGTTCAGTTGTAATAATAGTTAAATAATACTGTTTTACTGTATTTTTCATCCAGTAAATGTAGTCTTGGTGAGCATTCTTTCAAAAACATTATTAAATTTTTATTTTTTTTTAATTCTAACTTTATAATTGTCATTTTTGGAGCAGTATGGAGGTGGATGCCTTTTTTTAATATCCATATTTTCTCCTTGGTTAGAAAGGGAGTAAGGTAAGACTTCTGTTGTTTGGTTTCAACTTTAAGTTTGTTGTTTTGGTCTGGTCCCCTCCCGAAGCTTTATTTGCTCCTCTCTTTGTACCTTTTTTTCTTTTTCCTTGTTACCCCCCTTCCTGACCCTAGACTAGGAAAGCACGTAACACTCCAAAACATACAATGACATACCATAACAGCAGTGCATATGACTTCTATTTAATATATACTCTATATTTCAAGTGTTCCTAAGTCGTATACGTGCCTTGTTTGAGGATCTGAAACTATTTCTTTAATATGCAAATTATTATTCTCTAAGGCGCACTGCCAATGTAAAACACTCATGCAAAAGTATATCACATGCTAAATTACTGCCATCTGATCCTGAATGCCATTCAGCTGAATCACAACATGTGAATAAGGTGGACGGCTCAGGCCGGGATGTTTTGCAGAGCTCCAGTGCAAAGACTGGATTGTCCTCCAAAACCTCCCCGGCTCATGCATTTTTCCCTTTATCCCGGTCAAGGCCTCACTGTTTACTGTGAATGGAACGGTAAAATAATGTGGTCAGTTACAGTCATATTTAATAGCAGAAGAGTGTTAGAGTGCCAGTTGTATACAGCTGTATATGCTTTTACTAAAGCAATCGTATTGCTCACTGTTAGTGTTAGTGATCTAAACAAACGTCGAAGTGTTTTAAGTGCAATGTGCATCATCCTGCAGTGTTTTTGAATGATTCCTCAAATCAAGAGGTGTCTAGAAACCAGAAAATAATAGACTTGTGTAAGCCTTTAAAAATAACGCTTCCAAAAATGGGTTTTCACAGTAATGTCATAGAAGAACCATTTTAGTTTCTCCAAAGAACCTTTTAGAGATCATTTTTCTTAGCGTGAAGAACATTTTAATCATCTAAAGATCCTTTTTTTCCTCTATAAAAAAACCTTTTGTGGAATGGAAAGGTTCCATGGATGTTAAAGGTCCTTCATGGAACCATTGATGCCAATAAATAGATGCTTTTTTTTTTTCAACCAATCAAAACACCTACTTTCAGAAAAAAGGTAAACCTGTCACTGGGACAGTATAGCTTTGAAAAATGTACACTTTTGCACCTTATTTACCCCTGAAGAGTGCATATTAGTACCATAAAAATACATATAGCACCTATTACATTTTAGTACCTTTTAAAAAAGGTGCCATCCAAGTGACAACTTTTGTACCTTTTTTTCTGAGAGTGACAGCATACTGTAGGAAAACAGTTTTCATCAGAAAATGTAAAACTAGAAATTCTTGTATGTTTCTGACCATCTTCTCACTCCCTTCTGCAGGATTATATCACCTTATGAATTAAATTTAGCAATCACTGCAAGATACAGACTGTATGTAGAAAAAGTGACGGCATAGTTACCAAACACTGAGCTTGAAACTGGCACATTATCAAGAGATGTTCATGAAAACATCCCCACTGTTAAGAAACTACAGCGTAAAACAAATGATAGCAATAAATCAGCTTAGAGAGATTCATTTTGTGTTATCTTATGCTGTCAGTTACACTGAGATTCAACTGAAGAATTAAAATCCCTCCAATCCATCATTTAACGCAAAAAACATGATCACAGAAGAATGTGTTACACGTCAGAGTGAGCAACAACCTGCTTAAGTTTGGCATTCAGAGTGAATTACGCAGTCTTCATTGTGTAGGATGCTTGTTTTTACCTCACAGACCTAATACAGCAGAACAAAAAGTCACAGAGAAATAGCCGTCCAACCCATCGAAACCTGCTTCAACATACTATTGTGAATTTTCATCTCATAATGTCTCACATGTTTGAATTTTCACGCATGTGCAATTAATTTACTCTTCTCTACTGTCCGCTAACAATAACAAGGATTAGAGTAAGTGCTTGTACCAGTTTTGCGCACAAATTCCTTCCTTTACAACCTTGCAAAGTAATTAAAATAACCTAGAAATATAAACAGAAACAGGTTTTAATAAAAAGTAACATTTCAAGCATCCATCATAACTCCATCATTCCAAAAATATTGTATAGGCAAAGACCCATAAAAAATAAAAGAAAATAAAACTTGGTCTGCATTTGGTGATGTGAGAGGAATGCTGGGGTATCCTAATATGCATAACACTAAATGAATCGCAGCAAATAAATGTTTTATCAATGCATATCAACATTAGATGATTTATAGGTGTATTTATGATTTTTTTTTTTTTGCTCTGAATTTTCAGTGCATTTGAAGCTACCCTACATGCAAATTCATTAAAAAGAGGTATTTTAAGAGTTGCCTACCTTTCAGAACAGCATTTGCTTCGGGAATGAATGTTGCTTACGTAGGCAGCGCACTAGGTTTTGAAACAGTCAGATTTTCGTCTCTGTGAACGGCAAAGCAATAAAACTCATGTCAGACATCAACGGGTTCCAAAAACAAGATGAGGAAAGGAAAGGCAAGGGAGGATGTGTTTTACTGCTTTATCTGCAGGGTGAGAGCTTTTGTCTCAAGAGTAGTCAAAAGCAGTCCTTGCTTTGGATAAAAGCATCTGCTGAATCCATGAAAATGTTAATTAGCTTCAACCACCAAATTGCAGTTAATTTTTTTCACATTAAAAAATGTACAAGGATGTGCATATTGGCTGTTTGTTTAAAAAGAACACAATGTTAAGTTAACTGGTGAAGCTGGGTGTTTGGTTACTTGTGATTTAGTAGATGCTTTTTGTTAAGGGATTGTTGTTGTAACTCTTACAGAAAGTATTGAACGGTCACTGAAGAGAGAGACTGGAGTTAAGTGAATGTCCCAAACATGTCCAGGTCAAATTTAAGCCAAAAGAAAAAAAATGCTTTTTACAGTAGCATTTGGATGACAATTAAGCACATTTTCTTTCATTTTACTTCCATTCTTTAAAAAAAGAAAAATCTTTAATTATGATTATATTAGATGGTTTTACTTTTTTTTTCTGTATTTAATTTAGAAAATATTTACATTTAAAATTTAAGCAGTATAAGGTATGCATGCATATTATGTATTATATATATATATATAAATAATAGATAATTGTGATTATATGAAAAAACTGAAATGACTGACAGACACAAGCCTATACAACACTTTTGATAGTTAAAGTGATCATTTTTGTGATAATTAAAACCTATCCTTTCCTGGCACATCAAATAACCTGTGGAGCTAAAATGAACATTATCAAATAATTGTCATATATTGTTTTATCCGGATGTTGTATAATACATTCCTGGAGCCCTTCAAATGCTTCTTTCTAGGTACAAAAAGCTTCACTAGTCCCTGAAAAGAAAAGAAGAACATCCTTTCATTCTTCCTGAGGATATGACTGGAAATAAAGCAACAAAGCATGCTGTGACAGTACCTGAGCAGGAAGGATTTGACTGCGCCCTACTTGAGGATTAATATTACTTACTAATGCACGTTTGGGAACCATTTCTAAATTAGACGAGATGATTACATTTTGATGATGCGAGTGGTGTTTAAATGCGCATAACTCACTGATTAAATATAGAAAAGACGGAACGACGATCTCTGGCAATTCTCTCCGATTTCCTGCCATGAGAAGGTCGCCAAAATAAGAACAGGAGCATCTCGTGAAAATCACTGAATTGGGAAATCAAATGGTTAACGGTCACACAAAATACAGAAATGTCTTTAATCAAAATCATAGTTATTGCATGGAATTTAATAATGAGGCTCCAGGGCCTCTTCATTTTGCCATTTTCTGCCTGATTTAAATGGTGTTTTCATTCTTTGTCACTAATAAAACAATCCCAGTCTTCTTACGATTTCCTTTCATGGACTGCTCTGGAGGGGAAAATGTAGACTGACATCTATGAAAACTTCCTATGTGATGAAAGTACAGCTTGTTTGAGGTGTGACAGACTATGAAAGGAAATGATGAGAAAGTCTTGTTCAGGGTGGGCTGCATTTTTTCTTTGACTAACGCCAGTCCAGAGGTTATTATTCATCATGCACACACCTACAAACCTTATCAAAATCTAGCACTATCAAAATCTAAATAAACTCCTTTTGTTGAGGGCACCCCAATCCACCCATGTTTCACTGAAGTCATGGAAACAGTGATATTGGAGAACAATTAAACAGCCCTGTAGGATACTGAGAAATTAAGCGGCCGTTTCCACCCTTTGCCCACTTGGAAAAAGGTGAAAAGAGTCTAAATCTATACATACGTGTACTGAATTCATCATGCTGGTGTTTTCCTTATACTGTTACATTCACGCCCAATACAAACCCCAAATTACACAACTGTAATGACGACTCTTATATTACAAAACATGCAAGTAAATCTGATTGTACTTCAAAAAGAAAAAAAACATTATTAGCATTATTAGAGTTCAAAAATTTAAATAAATAAAATCAAAATCAAAGCAAGTGCCATTTAAGTTAAGCATGACTCTGGTATCCAAACACATCCACCAAAAATCCAAACGACATAGAGCCTAATTTAATACAAAACTTCTCATGGCAAATCATCAGGACAAACATTTGAGTGTATATTTAGGCAAAGTTATTTATTTCACACCCAATTTAAGTGCTTCACATAATATAATTATGTAACAGTATATATATTTATAGAATGTACAGTATTATTAAAAAGTAAAACTAATAAATACAAAATATCAAATAAAATTGCACTGTAAAAAAAACTCTAAGTTATAAATAAAGATTACTGGAGTAGTAGCCTATATTTTATAAGAAAGTAGTATTTCAAAATTGCACATTTAGCCTAATTATACATGTTAGCTACTTGCCGTTTCATTGTATCATTTGTGAAATTAAGCAATTTTGAGTGAAAATTGTTACCACATTTTTTTAAATAAAATTTAATGGGGGAAAATATGTATTGATTGATCTATCTATCTATTTTAGGAGGGGCAGGCCTATAGTTACGCGAAAAAGTTACATCTATAGTTACATCTATTCGCGAAAACTCATTTGGAAATTAAATCCTCAAGACCATGTGCGCCAGCAGAGAGAGAGAGAGAGGGAGAGGGAGGAAAAGAGAGAGAGAGAGAGAGAGAGAGAGAGAGAGGGAGGAAAAGAGAGAGAGAGAGAGAGGGAGAGAGGGAGGAAAAGAGAGAGAGGAAAAGAGAGAGAGAGGGAGGAAAAGAGAGAGGGAGAGAGGGAGGAAAAGAGAGAGGGAGAGAGAGAGGGAGAGAGGGAGGAAAAGAGAGAGAGAGAGAGGGGGAGAGAGGGAGGAAAAGAGAGAGAGAGAGAGAGGGAGGAAAAGAGAGAAGCACAGTGAGTGGCGCTGCGGGATCTCTGCCAGATAACACGAACTTCCTTTAATTTTTGGAGACATGGATGTCATTATAAATGCTGCACGGCACACCTCGAACTCATTAACGTTCAGGCTGGTCACTTCTCCATAACTTGAAGACCGTTACATAACGCTCCAGCAGAGATGAGAGACATCATAGGAATGGCGCTGGCGCTCGTTGTTCTGGGGGTTCGAGGGGACAGTGACGGCTATTGTGTGGATGGAAAATGCTTCGTCGTCCACGTAGACAGTGCGAGTTTTGACGCTGCCCAGCTCTTCTGTGAACAGAAAGGAGGACATCTGATGACCGTACGCACCGAAAAAGCAGCAGATGTTCTCGGTGGGTTGTTAAACGGCGCTTCTGGAGACTTTTGGCTTGGGCTGAAATACGCCGGCGATCAGTGTTCAAACTCAAATGATGGGTTAAAGGGATACAGATGGGTCACTGGAGACAACAAAACCCAATACGTCAACTGGAAAATCTTGAGGGTTTGTTCTCCACTATGCGTTTCGGTAACACAAAAAGTTCTCAAATGGACCGAAAGACCATGCAATGACAGAATCGAGGGTTATTTGTGCGAATACGACAACCACGGTTACTGTCCGCCACTTAGCACCGATGCACCAGTCTCATATCAAACTTTTTTCGGATTTCCAGCAAAGGAAGAACTCAAAGAAATTCCTCAATACACCAACGGGACATTGCTGCCGCTGAGAACGAGACACATTTGCTTGGAAGGCGAGTGGCGTAAAGCACCTTGGAACTGTGAAGTTTTGGGTGGTGGATGCGATTATAAGTGCGATCAGAAAGGGCAAATCTATGCCTGCAGCTGTCAGCCTGGATTCGAACTCGACAACAACGGAGTCACTTGCAACAAACAGGACAATGACTCTTGCGCTAAATGTGAACACGAATGCACGCGAGTCGGCGATGCATTCAAGTGCACGTGCCGCACGGGATTTCAATTAGGTGCAGATGGCAAGTCTTGCAAAGAATGTAAACCCGGCTTTCACATTGAAGATGGTGTTTGCGTTGATGACAACGAATGCGAGTCTGCACCGTGCGAGCACGTCTGCATCAACACTGAAGGTGGCTATCACTGTCAATGCTTTGAGGGGTTTATTCAGTTGAAGGAGGACATGGACAAATGTAAAATGCACTGCGAGAAAAACAAATGCCCAGCTGAATGTGATCCCAACAACAACGACCAGTGCAACTGCCCCGATGGGTTCCTACTTGAAGATCAGTTTTGTCATGACATAGATGAATGCGACAGCGATTACTGTGACCAAGCATGTGAAAATACACCTGGTGGATATAAATGTTCTTGCGGTGAAGGATACGTGCTTAAAGACAGCACCACATGTATTAGAGAAGACTTTGAGGGTTCAGGCAGCTCGACGCCTTTTGATATTTTTACTCCTACGAGCAGATCTCCAACTGACAAGCCAGTGTCCATCTCAGCTGGCAGTCTTTTGGGAATAATGGTTTGCATTGTTGTTTGTATTCTTTTACTGGTCTGCCTCGCTCACTGCATAATGAGACGGCTTAGTAAAATGCACCATTACGATGTGGATAAAGGCCACGATGAAATCTTCGATTTTCAACAGGTGATCATTGAAAAACACTGTGCACAACAGACATTGCCAAGCAGATATATAAAGAGAGACACTTAGAGTCGGACGCCACGCGAACTGAAATGTAAAGTAGCCTACACTCTTAAAAATAAAGGTGCTTCATGATGCCATAGAAGTTCCATAAAGAACCTTTAACATCCGAAGAACCTTTCTGTTTCACAAAAGCTTCTTTGTGGTGAAAGAAGGTTCTTCAGATTATAAAAAGGTAAGAAAAAGATGGTTCTTTAAAGAGCCTTTGACTGAATGGTTCTTTGTGGAACCAAAAATGGTTCTTCTATGAAGAACCTTTTGAAGCACGTTTATTTTTAAGAGGGTACATAATAGTAAATATATTTGATTTTGTATGCAAACATAAATATATTAGGTTTAGACAATGTCAGAAAAACTGACACTTACCTTGCACAAGTTTGAAGTCATGAATGTCAGTATTGCTGAATGTTGTTTTTTTTTTTGAAGAAAATAAAAGTTATATTTTAATATAACGTGTAGCAAATTTTATTTACAGTAACCTATCTGGTTTCGTCCTCTCTCTCTTTCTACAATCTGTGTCCAAATATGAAGATAGACTGGAAAATAGACAGTGCAACATTAATGAACATGATTTCTAAATGTTTTATGTCATTGCCTTCCTACAGAAGTTTCTGCTGGTCTTCTGAGTAATGTTAGTAAATGACCCCCTCTAGTGGGCAGTAAGGAACTACTTCAAGTGCATTTATATTAGTTGCTTCACACTCATACATTGCTCAAGTTAAATAAATATGTTGTTTTATCTTCAAGAGTTCATGTCTAGTCATTGCAGTTGGTATATCAGTTAACTAATCCTTCATCATTCCTGTTTTGCACAATTGTATACAATTTATACGCTGTTTATATCTTAGTAAATAGGCTAAATAAACGATTAAAAGATTCTAAAACTTTTCTAAGACGACGTTCGAAATTCAAATATTGCTACTATTGATAAAATATTGTTACTAAACTTCCGACTTTATTCAATAAACTGAAATGGTTGTAGTTTTCCAGAGTTACAGCCTTGAACCTGAAGAACTCCTTACCGGAAAATGAATCATTGTGTCAGAAAGTTATTTCCTATTTCAGAAATGTTGGGAAACACAAATGAAATGAAGAGAGAGAGAGGACGGAGGAAGAACTCATTATCGCCGGAAGGACCTCGAGAGAGTTGTTTATTTGACGCTCTATGAGTCTTAATATTGCGTTATTGAAACTCTCTCATTATTTCATGGATTAGCCTACTAAACGAACCAGGTGAGACGCTAAATTATTGCTCTGTTATTATTCATGACTTCCAGTACATCTTTCAGATTGCTGCATGTATCCGATCTTTTCACGTCTCTGTTTGCAGTAAATGCTTTTTCTTTTAAGTCAGTGAACTTTGAACTAGTTAACCAAATAATGAGTAAGATATACTCATTAACGTCTCAAAAAACGAAACCATTTTAATACTAAAATGCATGTGTTTTTTCCACAGAGCTCTCAGAATGGAATATATATTTATACTTTTTGTATTGTGCATCAACACCGAAGTTGTGAAGTGCACGGTGTGTTCAGTTAATGGCTATGCCGTCTTCTGCATAGATAGAGGTCTTCATCATGTGCCAGAGCTGCCCACGCATGTCAATTATGTGGATCTGAGTTTAAACAGCATTGCTGAACTCAACGAAACATCCTTTTCTCATCTCGAAGATCTACAAGTCCTTAAAGTGGAGCAACAAACACCAGGTCTTGTGATCAGAAACAACACATTTAGAAGACTCTCCAAACTAATATTACTTAAGCTAGACTACAACCGCTTCCTGCAAATACAAACAGGGGCTTTTAACGGATTATCCAACCTTGAGATTCTCACTCTCACTCAGTGCAGTTTAGATGGTTCTGTTTTGTCTGGTGATGTCCTTAAACCTCTGGTGTCTCTAGAGATGCTTGTCTTACGAGATAACAACATTCACAGAATCCAGCCGGCATCGTTCTTTTTAAGTATGAGGAGATTCCATGTGCTGGATCTCTCTTACAACAAAGTGAAGAGCATCTGTGAAGAAGACCTCCTCAGCTTTCAGGGTAAACATTTCACGCTTCTGACCCTTGCCTCTGTGACACTGCAAGACATGAATGAGAACTGGTTAGGATGGGACAAGTGCGGAAACCCATTTAAGAACATGACCATAACTGTATTGGACCTATCTGGAAATGGCTTTGAGGTCCCCATGGCAAAGCGTTTTTTTGATGCAATCACAAGCACTAAAATCCAAGGTCTCATTCTCAGTAGGAGTTACAGCATGGGCAGTTCTTTCGGTCATAACAATTTCCGAGATCCAGACAAATTCACATTCAAGGGTCTTGAGGTTAGTGGTGTTAAGATTTTTGATTTGTCCCAATCACATATTTTCGCTTTGTCCAATTCAGTATTTAGTCATTTTTCAGATCTAGAGCAAATTACGTTGGCACAAAACGAGATCAACATTATTGAAAACAATGCATTTTTGGGTATGACTAATCTACAAAAGCTAAACCTGTCCAACAACTTCCTGGGTAGAATTGATTCTAAAACATTTCAGAATCTAGAGAAACTTGAGGTGCTTGATTTGTCTTACAACCATATAAGGGTGCTTGGAGATCAATCATTTCAGGGACTCCCGAGTTTACTCAATTTAAATCTAACAGGAAATGCTCTGGAATCAGTTCATGAATTTGCAACCTTACCAAACCTGAAGAAACTCTACTTGGGTGAGAACAGAATTTCATCTTTGTCTAGTTTACCCAACATTGCTGAAAATCTCACGACCCTTGACCTGGAATTCAACAGATTAAAGGACTTGTCAGATTTGTACACTATACTACGGGAATTTCCTCAAATAGAAAAAATCTTTCTTCGAGGTAACACGTTTTCGATGTGTCATAATCAGAGACAAATAGTGGTTTCAGACAAACTACAACTCCTTAATCTCGAGCTTTCAACAATGCAGCTGATCTGGTCAGAAGGAAAATGTTTCAATGTGTTTCACAATCTTCAGCAGTTAGAACAGCTTTCTCTGGCTTCCAACGGGCTGCAGTCACTTCCCAAAGACATTTTCAAAGACCTCACTTCTTTGTTCTTTTTGGATTTGTCCTTCAACTCTTTGAAGTACCTTCCTAATGGTATATTCCCTAAAAGTCTTCAGATACTTAATCTTGAATACAACTCTATTTATTCAGTGGATCCAAATCTCTTTAGCACCCTCAGCTACCTCAGCCTGATAAAAAACCAGTTCCGTTGTGATTGCAACCTTAGGGATTTCCAAACATGGCTTAATCAAACCAATGTAATCTTTTCTCACTCCATTGAGGATGTGACATGTGCCAGTCCTGAGGACCAGTACATGGTTTCGGTTGTGAGATCCAGCATACAATGTGAGGATGAAGAGGATGAGAGGAGCGTTGAAAAACTGAGGCTTGTGCTTTTCATTGTCTGTTCTGCACTGATCACATCTCTCACTGCCAGCGCCATCATTTATGTCCGTCGACGGGGCTACATCTTCAAGCTTTACAAAAAACTTATTGATAAACTTGTGGATGGAAAGCAACAGGAGCCCGATCCTGATCGATTTTTGTACGACGTGTATCTTTGTTTCAGTTCCAGTGATATTAAGTGGGTAGAAAGAGCGCTGTTGAAGAGGCTCGACTCTCAGTTCTCAGAGCAGAATACACTCCGCTGCTGCTTTGAGGAGCGAGACTTCATACCCGGGGAGGACCATCTTACCAACATGCGAAATGCTATCCAGAACAGTCAAAAAACCCTTTGTGTGGTGTCTGAACGTTTCCTGAAGGATGGCTGGTGCTTAGAAACCTTCAGTCTGGCACAAAAAAGGATGCTCGTGGAACTTAAAGACATTCTGTTGGTGCTGGTTGTAGGGAACATACCGCAGTACAGGTTACTAAAGTACAAGCAAGTGAGATCCTACATTGAGAACAGAACATACCTTCTGTGGCCCGACGACAGCCAGGACTTAGATTGGTTTTATGACCAACTTCTGCATAAAATCAAAAAAGACTCCAAGGTTAAGCAAACCGAACAAACAAAGGACGACGCAACAATTGTCCATGCAAACACAGCTGTATAATTGTGGTATATGTGTTGATTATGTATTTTGTTTGTTTTTTATTATTACATAAGATGCTTGTTATCATTACCTATTAATGTATAATGCAGATCTTGATTAGGTATAATTTTCTCATGATTTCTGTTTATCAATATAATTAATGAATTATTATAAATAAAAATATTTGTTTGTGAACCTGCTAATAATTTAAATAAATGCCTGAAAACGTAATCTGTATATAAATGTCACAACCTAAAAATGTTAACAAACCACTCCGATATTCACCTTAATTTCTAAATACAAGCAAAAGGCAAAAACAAGGAAGCCATTATGATGAGTGCACTGTGATGCAATCTGACCTCATGCTTTTGGGTAATAACGGTTTTCACATTGTTAATGAAATTGGCAAAGAATCCTCAGAATTGATTAATTTTGTGTACTTTGAACAGTTTGGAAATAGTAGCAATCACATGCCTGATATATTAAATTGAAATCATACCTTGTCAGAGAACTCTTAATTGCACAGTCTTCATTGAGTAACTGATCATATTATAATCATGGTTGATCTCACAATGCCATCTGGCATAATTTCCTGTTATGATCCCTTCATTTTAATAAGGCACACTGGGGAAAAAAAGAAAAGGACCACACTGCAAAGGTAATATTAACATTGTGATTTATGCACAGAAAGCAATCTTTCAGTGACACCTTGAGCAAACATAGCTGACCAAAGAATAGCCTTCAAATTTCCCTTTGAAAGAAAGGATTAAACCATTTTGAAGTTGAGAGCTAAGGCCAGAAATTGAGACGTTTGCTACTGAATGCATGACACTTGACTTAGTACCCAGAGGCTCTGCTGGAAATCTTAACAGTGTCAGTGTGTAATTTATATATATATATATATATATATATATATATATATAGAGAGAGATATAGATATAGAGAGAGAGAGAGAGAGAGTGCGAGCGCGAGATCCACCACCATAAAATGAAATTGCCATGTACGACTAGTTGTATATTGTATTCTATTTATTGCACACAATCCGATGGCCTCATTTAACAGCAGGTTCTTCTTTATAGGAACATGTAGGAAGTTGCTTAAAATATCCTCAGATTGAGAAGTCAGGTTGATTATGCAATCAAAAACCCTTGTTTTCTTTTTGTTGGCTTTGATAGGCCTAACTCTCATCTTACTCCATGGTGTTGAATTTGTATGTTTTAAATAACTAAACATGGGAAAGATGAGGGGGAAAAGAAAACAAACACAATATATAAAAACTTATAGGTTTCAGAGATATATTGTTCTTTTTGAACAGATTCAGTCGGTCATTAAACAAAAAACAGTGTTATGTTTCAGGGTCCATGATTCTTATGTTCATCTAAATTCAATTATTTATATGCTCACTTAACTATTTTTCCTCTAGTTATTGTGAGAAAACAGGAAGATATATTAAAACAGTTAAGTATGCTAAAATATCCAATATGACTGCGATAGATTTTATAGATATAATAGCTCCTTTAATGAATTAAACAAAGTTATATAATAACACGGGCTGCCCCTATATAGTAAATGAAGGCTTGTTCAGTACTCACACTTGAAGAATCCCTTACCGGAAAATGAGTCACTGGGTCAGAAAGTTATTTCCTGTTTCACAAATGTTGAGAAGCACACATGAAACGAAGAAGGGGGAGAGAACAGAGGAAGAACTCCACATTATCTGCGCGTGGAACTCTTGAAACTTGACAATCAATAACTGAAGAAACTTCTGAACAGGGTAACACTATGGATTAATGACCGAAGAGGTGAGACGCTAAACTATAGATCAGTTATTATTAGTATTAATGAGCTTTGCAGTAAAGCTTTCATATGTATCAGATCATTGATAGTAAAATCTCGTAAGAATGTAATGAACTCCACATCAAAAACTTATGTTTTTCCCCTAAAGTCACTGGACTTTGAACTATAAGCAAACAATTCTTAAGATAAACTTGTGATATAGAAGTAGCTGCATACTGTGCTATTTTTAGATATATATTTAGATATATACAGTAGTTAACATTTGAAGTGGATCAAAAATGTACGTCCTAAGATAAGAACGTATTTTGGTTTTAGGACAACTTCGATGAAAGGCTTTGATCCACTTCAAATGTTGACTGGTGTGTGTGTGTGTGAGTGTGTGTGTGTGTGTGTGTGTGTGTGTGTGTGTGTGTGCACCTGGTATTCATCACGTCCTGGGGACCAAATGTCCCCACAAGGATAGTAATACCAGTAAATCTTAATCTTGTGGGGACATTTTTTGGTCCCCATGAGGAAACAAGCTTATAAATCATACAGCATAAAGTTTTTTGAAAATCTAAAAATGCAGCATGTTTCCTGTGAGGGCTAAGTTTAGGTGTAGGGTTGGTGTAGGGCAATAGCACATACAGATTGTACAGTATAAAAACCATTACGCCTATGGGATGTCCCCATAAAACATGGAAACCCAACATGCGTGTGTGTGTGTGTGTGTGTATATATATATATATATAGTTCTGTGGTTTTAGTCTTAAATATATTATGCTTGGATTGCATTTCATAACTATGACCTCCTTTTATTGTCCACAATTGCAAATTTAAATTGCACATTTTAAAGGAATACTTTACCCACGAAAGCAAATTTTGCCATCATATACTCACCCTTGTGTTTCTGACTTTCTTCTACTGCATGAAGTAGGCTACAAAAGGAAAACATTTTTGGGTAACTGATAACAGAATTGTCTTTTATGGGTGAACTATTTTAACCTTCATTTGCATAACATGTTTTTTTCTACAGTGATATCAGAATGGCAGCAAGACAAACACTATCTCTGATCCTTCTTGTATTATGCATGGGCACTCGAATTGTGAAATGCACCTCGATGTGTTCAATTGATGGCTGTTGTCCTTTGCACAGATAGAGGCCTTCAAGAGGTGCCAGAGCTGCCCACTCATGTAAATAACGTGGATCTGAGTAACAGAACAATGCAAAGCAATTTTTTAATGCAATCACTGGTGCCAAAATCCAAATCTAATTTTCAGTAACATTTGCAGCCTGGGCAAATCGTCCTGTAATAATTCAAAAGATCCAGACAAATTCACATTCAAGGGTCTTGAGACGAGTGGTATTAAAACTTTTGATCTGTCCAATTCAAGTATTTTTTCTCTGTCATATTCAGTATTTAGTTATTTGCCAGATCTAGAACAAATGACATTAGCACAAAGTCAGATCAACAAGATTGAAAGCAATGCATTTTTGGGGATGACAAATTTACGGAAGCTAAACCTGTCTGTAAACTTCCTGGGTAATATTAATTCAGAAACTTTTAGAAATCTAGAGAAACTTGAGGTGCTTGATTTGTCATATAATCATATATGGATACTTGGATTTGAGTCATTTCAAGGACTTCCAAATCTACTCATCCTAAATTTAACAGGAAATTCTATCCTTCATGCACACAGATTTGCAACCCTGCCAAGCCTAGAAAAACTCTACTTGGGTGACAACAAAATTATACATGCGTCCAATTTACTCAACATTGCCACAAACCTCAAAACTCAAATCGAGGAAATCGTTTTTCGAGGTAACGAACTTGTTTATTGCCCTGACGACAAAGTGCTTTCGCAAAAAATTTAAATCCTTGATCTTGCAATTGCAGGTTTGGAAGTTATCTGGTTAGAAGGAAAATGTTTAAATGTATTTAATGACTTTCACCAGTTGGAAGTGCTTTATCTGAGTTACAACAGACTGCAGTCGCTTCCCAAAGATGTTTTCAAAGACCTCACCTCTTTGGTCTTTTTGGATTTGTCCTCCAATTCTTTGAAGTACCTTCCTAATGGTATTTTCCCTAAAAGTCTACAATACCTTAATCTAGAATATAACTTGATTTATTCAGTAGATCCACACCTCTTTAACACCCTCAGCTACCTCAGCCTGCTGCAATGATTTTCATTGTGATTGCAACCTAAGGGATTTCCAAAAATGGCTAAATCAAACCAACGTAACCCTTTTTCACCCCATTGAGGATGTGACATGTGCCAGTCCTGAGGATCAGTACATGGTTTCAGTTGTGAGATCCAGCATACAATGTGAGGATGAAGAGGATGAGAGGAGCATTGAAGTACAGGTTACTGAAATACAAACAAATGATATCCTACATTGAGAACAGAAGGTACCTTATGTGGCCTGATGACAGCCAGGACTTGGGAGTGGTTTTATGACCAACTTCTGCATAAAATAAGAAAAAAAACACCAAGGTTAAACAAACAAATGACAAGGAGGTCGAAAACAATCCTGAAGCAGCACGTGTTCATGCAGACACAGCAGTGTAACTGAAGAACTTCATATGGACATACCTTTCTTTGCTCTTGGTAAGGTTCTCATCCATCCTACTGTGTTTGACCTGCTTTCTTTTGGACAATAATGAAGTGTATTAAGCTTGACACCATACTGAACTCTATAGAAGTTTATTTTGTATAATCCAAAATGTTCAGTAGCATGAACTTCTTGGTCAGTTGGTGTAAAAGTCAATGGAATTGTGGCATTACAGATACCTGCATCAACACTGTAATTGCTTTAAATAATGTTTTACATATGTAAATAGTACACCTTTTTCATTTTTATTTTCATTCTGTTTCAGGATTTGGCACATTAAGTTGAATAAATCATATTGTGTGTTACAATTCACATGTCTCCAAATATCTGTGGGACAATACTTGGTTTTTAAATAAAAATGTGACTTTTAAAGATAATGTACTAAAATTATTGCTGTTTTTTATTCAGTTATGGAGCATTGAGCAAAATTCACCAATTTTGTGTTATATATTTAAATGATGATTACACCAGATAGCAGCCTTTATTGGTACACCCAATATTACCAAAAATGTTAAAATGTGTAATTATTTTTATATTAAAAAACAACATAACAGATCCTAATTTCTCAGATGAGAGATACACCGTACATGTCAAGGACACGTGACACTTAGAAGACTTAATTCTGCATGTAGTATATTTGACAAAAACTATTTTCTTTTGTGTGAAGTCACATAAACTGACTCAATTTCCCTGAAGTCCTGAGGCTAATGTAAATGTTTGCACACTGCAGGAGGAAGTGTTTTATCTGAGAAACTGGAAAAAAGCAGACGACTTTAAAACAAAGCACAATGAGTCTTTCAATTCACCATCACAGAAACTACTGAAGTTTGCACGCGAAGTATTAAAAAACTTTATAGGCAAAACATTCCAATCAGCATCAACGAAAAAGTGCATGATTCAAATACATACACAACACATATAATATATACAAGTTCATATGAAATGTGCAGGAAAATAATTCTGATTATGTTTTTCTGTTCCCATGAAAAAGTGATGGCCTGTGGCCAGACATTAAAAAAATAATCTAAAACAGATGTCACAAATAATACAAGCCACCGGGTAAAAATAGTGTCCTCTTAAATCAGACAAAAGTTTTCTTTGACATCATGTCACAATTCCCATGCACATAATGTCAAGAAACTCTTTCCTGTCAGGAAACAACTCAGTTGCTTTCTGTGCTAAATCTTAATATGGCAATACGTTCTGATATCTCGATCTAATGCTCTAATTTTAAATGTTAGCATAAACTCTCAGATGAGGCTTTTGAATGAATGGCAATAGTAGGCACGGTGGGTTTTGGCTTGTGAAACTCTACAGAATTGCACTTCGCTTTTACAGTCTTTTTAAAACAGTTAAATTTTTTGGGAGATACAGGCTCTGCCCTTTCATTATTGTCTTTGTTACTCAGATTGCATTTGACACTTTCTTCCGGTACCACTGGAATCGGTTCGCGAATCTCACGACTGTCCTGCAGCAAAACACAAGTGCCATTTGCCTTTGTTTTTATATAGTTCCATGGTACTTTTTGAGGGGTCGGGGAATTTAATGCTAGGTCCCCTGTCTTCTGTGTATCGTGATTAACAGTACAGACTAGAGTTGTGTCAGGTAAAGCGCAGCACTGAACATCTGGAAACTGAATGTGAGCTGGAAAGTTCTGGCTCTCTGGTAGAGGTGAATTGGAGCCACATGCATTTATCGAATTGGACTCGTCATGCACTGCAGTATCGGACAACATTGCCTGATGCAAAAGTTGCACTGCTTGCATGCTGTAGCCCCCGGGGAAACATCTGTGAGGGGTTGGCCTTGATGTTTGGTTCTGTGAGCAGTGTTGGAAGTGGCCACAGTTTACGAAGCAGTCAGTGGGAGTGTGCGTTGTATCCCGTGAGGACTGAAGGTTCCGACCCACAGGTAAGTGATTGGCCTGTTTAGCAGGGCATTGGTTGCTGCAAGGATGGTATGGAGTCCTTTGTCGCTCCCTCATATACTGATGCATGGAGTTCTCACAGGTGCACCTCGTGTACGCGTATTGATGAAGATGTGAAAGTTCAGTTCCTGGTAAGCCATGTTCAATCTCAGGACTGGGTTCTATTGGGTCGCTGCAGCTTTTCAAGGTTGAATGATGAGAAGTGACGCCATTATGCAACGGTGTACATGCTTCATGTTCCTCATCAGAATCCTTTTCCTCATTCCTGACATTCAACGCCAAGGGCTCAAGCTCATAGCATTCGTGTCGACCCTCACTTCTTGTATTATCTATCTGGTACTTGCTTGTGTAGCAAGCACCGAGTTTACCTTGACTCAGATTAGATTGGTTTTCAGATGTGCTCTCTGAAAAAGTATAGCACTGGAGTTTCTTTGGCAAAGGAATCTGTCCACAGGTACCCTGAGGTCCCAAACAGCGACACATGCATTGAAAGAAAAATGTAGCAAATGCCCAACTAATGCACATGATTAGCATCAAAAACGTGCCCAGTTGAGTGTAGGCCAAAACTGTGGATGGCATCATCATCGCACCGGCTACAAAGGTTGTGAGAGCTGCCATCGCTATAGCCGAGCCCATTCTGCTCAAGGAGAATACCACCTTCCCTTCCCTGTCCGGTTCTGGTGCAAGGCGGTACGCCACTCCGTAATGGACAGCAAAGTCCACAGAGAGGCCTACAGCAACTGAGATGGTCACTGATTCAAGCACATTTAGTTCCCAACCCAAGAGCACAAGCGACCCAACTGTGACAAATATGGTTCCGGCGATGGATATGATGGCATAGAGGCTGATGATGACATTCCAGGTGGTCAGAAGCATAACACTGAAGGCCACTACCACCGACAATGCCATAGCGATAAGAGTCCCATCTGATAAGCTGTCTTGCAGGTCGTAGAACTCGAGGTTGCTTACAAACCATCCATAGCTTAGTCCTTCAGGAGCATCCCTCAGCTCCTCCTGAATCCAAACATCGACTTCTCTGTAGAACTGATGCATCTTCTCGTATGCCAGAGTGAAATGGTAGGTACTTTGAAACTCGAGCACAATTGCTCTTATTGTATCATTGATGTCAAACCTTGGCCCTGGAGTCTTGCTGTCAAGGTGGTAGATGGTGCTTCGGTCAAGCTCCATAATTGCCCGTTTGATGCACAACTCAAAGACGTCCTGTCGGTAAGGGAACGTGGATTGACTACAACAGGGATAGACGGATGCTTCTTCACAGTCTTGGTTTTCCATCCATTGCTTGAAAGTCTCCATGAAGCAGCTGGTGAAGTCTTGCTCCTCAGACTGGAACACGAAGCTCTGGTTCCTAAGCTTCTGGCAGAAGTTGAGAATCCATACCTGACTTGCAGGACTCGCAATGTTGAAGGTTGTGTCGAGTGTTAGTTTACCTTTGTTTTTGGGGTTCAGCGGATCTCCACTGTCAACTGGAGTAACTCCCCAAATGATGGTTATTGGCATGTGGAGGTCTTCCCCATGGTTGACCCGTTCGAACATGAAGAGTTTTTTGTACTCCGCATCGTAGCGTTCAAAGGGATGGGAAGAGCGGAAAACCTGAAACTCTGACAACTCCAGAGAGGGCAATTTCATTTTGGGATTCACGCAAACAACGTAGGCACCACCCACCGTCATTGCCAGGAACCACAAGAGCCACAAGTAGCGCAACTTGATCACGATGCAAGGCAAAACTTTCTCAAAGAATATCCGAGAGGCCTCTGAGATGCTAAAAAGACACTTGTTGACCATCTGGCACAGGCTTGTCCAAAATGGCATAGCGCCCTGCGTCTGGTGGTGTTGTGACGGAGAACATGTAAAGAGGTTGACAAGGTACCGTTCATGTAGGACCACCACAGCTGGCAACCAGGTGACCATCAGTATGTAGTTAACCAGGATAGCAGTACTGGTGTACACACCAAAGCATCGGATGGCAGTGATGTTGCTCACGTAGTTTGCATAGAAGGCCGCAGCCGTGGTGAAACTGGTGACAAACATTGAAAGCGCCGCGTGCTGAAGCGTCACGCTTACTGTTTCAGAAAGTTCAGAATTGGGTTTGTCAAACTTTGTGTAGTTCCAGACGTCACAGAGCACAAAGGCATCGTCGGCGCCAATTCCAACAAGTATGATGAGCGCGGTGAGGTTCATAAAGGGGAAGAAATCAAAGTTGAAGACCACACGGTAAAGGAAGTATGAGACGATGAGCGAACTGATAATGGCAAACATGGTCATAAGGGTGATGAACATTGATCTCGTGTAGATGCACATGACTACCAGCACGATCACAATTGCTATTGCGGGATACATGGTATCGGTCAGAAGGTAGTCCTGAAATAAGTTGTGTTTGATGCCAAATTCTATTCCTGTGATGGTCGTGATCCCATCCGAGGAGTTCCAGTTCTCAAAGTTGTCCAAGTAAATGTTCATCATTGTTTCTCCTTTCTCGGTCGGGGAGAAGAGCATGCTGTACTTGAGGTTAGGTGGAAGGTAGTCCGTGTTCTTTGGATTCAGAAAGTCTTTGTCCACCAAAAAGTGAAAAATCTGATATACGGCGTTGTACTTTGTACACTTCCGTGGCACGTTGCCACACTTGAGGTCCTTCTTACGGGTCGTCATATCCCAACACTCAGGACCAAGAGTGCCGTTGTGGTAATACTTTGCACAGGAGCGCAGGATTTTTAGGGTGTGGGAAACATCTTGCTCTGTGATCTTTTGGCAGGAGGACTTGTTAGTAAGGACGGCTATGTAGTTCCCAAGCGTCCAGCTGGGACAGCATGAAGCAGCAGTGGTGCGCTGACACAGATCCAAGTACTGGGGATGGGAGCGAACCTAAAGGACCAGACATGAAAAACAGTAGTAAAACACCCATTTCCGACATCCCATTAAGCATCTGCAAATAGTATAATCAATATATGCAATGCAATGATACATACCCGTGTATTGTCAAAATTGCACATGGATTTTATTGCGTGTATATTCCACAAGTTATTTCCCCCTGCAGATGCAAATACGATTCGGGAATAGCTGTCACCTGTAGAAAGACAACATTTGGTGGTTAAACACTCACAGAAAAAAAAGGTACAAAAGATGTCACTTGGGTGGTAACTTTTCAAAAGGTAAACTATGATACTTTAAAGTTACTAATACACTAATAGTACACTTAAGGTACTAAAATATGTACCTTTAAGGTACTTCTATGCACCCTTTAGGGGTAAATAAGGAACAAATGTATATCCCTTCTGAAAGGGTACTGCCCCAGGGAAAGCTTTTGTACCTTTTTTTCTGAGAGTGAACCAAAAGCCAGCAGCCTTTCTCCATGAGCCACTAGGTGGCAGATTTGATTAATGTCAGCTCGTCTCACTTGAGAGGATGTAGTACTATGTATTTAATAAATGTGCGCTTAATTTTGTCATCAAACGATTGACTCCAGAAGTAATACATTTGTTAAAGCACACAAAATCAATTTGTAGCAGTTAATTAGTTAAATGCAAACAAATAGATAAAAATTGTGAAATAGTCCTAGAATTTAAGTGCAGAACATGCATAGCAATCAAAATGTCTATGTATATATGTATATAAATCTTGGTTCATATTCATTTTTACATATAAATTTCCACCATTAAAAGTTGTATAGGTAAAGATTGACATTATAAACAACCAGCAATAGTTTATAAATCTGCATTAACAAAGATTAATAAATGCTCTAAAATGTTTGTTTTTTAAATAAAAATTTATACAAGGACACACCAAATTTAGCTTTGCCATCACAGGAATAAATTACATAATAAAATAAAATAGAAAAACAGTTCTATTAAAAATTTTCAGAATACAGAACTCACCTGGTACATCACAGAAGAAACTGTCTTTACTAAAATCCCACTCCGCTTGTCTTTTCTTTCTATCATTACGATCCTTGGACCACCTGTCATCTTGGTGACTGAAACGCAGGATAAGGAAAGTTTTTATAAATTAAATCATTGCATTTAACCGCTCTGCATGAAAAGCAAAAGCATTAAACAAAAAAAAAAGTTTAAAATAAAATATGCTATCTGCTCTGACTGTGGTCTATATACAATTGATCTTTATGTTGAAAGTTATCAAGATAAAGCCTCAAATCCCTGTCACCCAAAACCACAATCTAGTGGTTCACGACTTGCAGTCTGATTCTTGTTGGATTTAGACAGCTTTAATGAAACAAAAAACCTCACTAATTATTAATTCCAGAGCACACTGCAGCATACAATTTCAGCCTCCTCACATTGTTGCCATTAGAGATCTGCGATTGAAATGACCGTTATCATTATTACTGACAGAGGGCAGGACTGCTGCTGACAGCACATCCTGTTCCACAGACCGGAAGTCTCTTTAATCAGAGGGAAGATGCCTATGCACATGCTGAGACGGAGCCGTGCCTCATTCTCTCTCAGACTGCTTCTGTCATGATCCGCAATCCAGTTCACAATGATCCCGATCAGATGAGTCATGATACAGCCAACACAGATTGCATTACCAAGCACTGCTGTTCAGGAGCAAAAAATGCATATAAGGTGGCCCCAAAAAGAATCTGATTGTCATTGCATTCAATAACAAAATGTCAAGACAATATATTGACTTTATAATGCACGTCAAAGCAAAAAATGCAACCTAAATCAGTCTGGTTTCTCATGAGCTGTCCATTTAGCAATGTGCATTTAAAGATGCATATTTGCAAATAAAATACAAATAGGTCATGTTCCCTATTGCAAAACCAAAATCCCACAAATGCACCAATTTGGACCAATCCTGGCCTGACTCCTAATCTTCGCTTGGCTCACGTCACTCATCTACTGTTGTTCTGGATGAAAACGAACAGGAAAATATGGTTATCAGATAAGAAGTGGACTCTGTTACCTTTTGGCCTGCTCATCTGCGTATTTGAAGGGGTAGTTGGCCAGCGTTGCCTTGTAGCCTGTGTTTTTCACCATGTTGTTCCATGTTACAAGGCGCTGGCCTATTGCAGTGCCTCTCGGTTCAAATCCCTAATAAGAGAAATGACAACAAATCTTCACTCAAACTGCACACAAAATCAACATGAAAGTCTGAAAATGTCAATATTCTATAAAGACGACCAAAAAAGCTCCTTGTGCGCACCTGCAGTGGATTTGAGAAGTCAGGCAGGTCGGGCACAAGGATACCGACCAGCGCACAAACCACGATGAGAACGGTACACACCCCCAACACCACCACCGGCCAATCAGCAATGAGCTCCGCATAACTGCAATTGAGGGAGATTCATACATCATATGCATATATATCACTGTATACTACATACTGTCCAGCCTCTTTATTGTACAAGCGCAAATCATGAAGACAACATTGCACATACATTATATTTATACATTTTTATTTTTACATATTTTAATTTATTTAAAAAAATCTTAATTTAAAATTTACTAACATTCTAATTTTTAAAAAAAAACATTAGTTAAACATTTTCCATTGTAATGTAATATACTGTAATATTGCGATATAATTCAAAAATATATAATAACATACAAAAGTAAAAATGTAAAAAATAAAAATAGAATTTAATATTTTTTTTTTATTGTATATAATGCTTAATGTCATTTAAAATGAACATTTAAAAAATATTTTAGTCTTAATTTTAATGCAATATACTATAATATTGCAATAATTTTAAAACGTAATATAATTACATACAAAAGTAAAAATGCAAATAAAAACATTTAAAAATAATTTAATATTTTTATTGTATATAATGCTCAATGTCATTTAAAATTAACATTTTTAAAACATTTTTATTTTATCAGTTAATCATTTTTCCATGAATTAAAATTGTAAAATAATATATTGCAATATAATTAAAAAAAATAATTTAAACTGATATTGTAAACATTTTTATAGAATAAAAAATTGAATATTTTTATTGTATGATACTTACACTGTCAAATGAACATTTTTGAAAAATATTTTAGTCTTAATTTTTAGTCTTGAGAGAGAGAGAGATTTCAAGTTTCATGAAAAACAATAAAAATCAAACAATCAAATCGACATTTTTATTTTATTATTACATTATTATAAAAATAATTAAATAAATGTAATACATTTAAAAAAAAAAAAAAAAAAAAAGTAAACTTACCTTTTGGGAAACCGGAAAGGCCTTGGAGGGCTGAAAGGTAGAGGTAACAAATCAGGATTAGATTTAAGTGCCATACAGTGGATTAAAACTACCTGTGTGGAGAGACATGTTTTTTCATGAAAGTGTATTTTTAACCACACGCCGTATGTGGTCTAGATCTCTCCGTTCAAACACACATTCCTGTGGGGAAATCGCAGCTGTCTCCACGTTTCTTCTTGCGGCTTTTCCAAATCAAAACCATCATGGATGTTCATATTAGAGGCTCAAAATGGCATCACCATGCACACAATGCACAGCTGTTCACAATCAGCCGCCTTCATGCATTTGTGTAATATAAAGACGCATTTATGGCCTGTGCATGCAGGTGCATTGAGAGAAAAGCACAAATGGTGCAAGATGCTAAATACTCTAAATATAAGCAACAGCAATAATGGCGCCACCACCAATCCTTGAAGAACCACAACGACAACCAATATTGCTCCCTTCGAGGATGAGAGCAGAAGGGTCACAGGGCCAAGAGGTGGCTGTAATTTTCTTCCTCGCCGTCTTAAAAGGGAATCCATGGAATGCTATAATTAGTGGTTGCTATGGCACTGAGAGGCACAGATGAACAAAAGCCACTGGCAAGAATTTTTTTACCACAGGGCGACTTCTAGAGAGGCTATAAATCCCTTTGAAAGTTCAACGGACACGTTAATACAACAAGCAGATGTTGCAAGCACACAGGCTTTAAGCATCTGCATATTTGGCTCAAGGTGAGTCCCATTAGGCTTTAAAAACAGAGGTGCACCTCCTTCTCCGTGCAATCAGAGAAAAGTACATGCAGACAGCCGATAATCAAATAACCAAACCAAAAGTAAATAACGAGGAGCAGATTTCCTCCGCTTCCTGTGCGAGGACGGGGGGGAAACCAATGCAATGATTTATAAAGTGTGCTATCAGCAAACACTCCATGTTTGGGCCACAGACTGTGGAATTCAGGGGCGTGAATGAGAGAAGGTCCAAAATTTAATAACATTTATGAGATATCACAATGGATTATTCCACTGGAGTGCAACAGTTTGGGAGTTTCCCCCTGTGTGATTTGGAGATTATTTCTTCATATTTGGATGTGTGCAACTTTTGTTCTCTGGTTAGCCTGAAAAGAAAGAAATTAGTTCAGTATTTTAGTGTACACTCTTAAAAATCAAGGTTTCTTATTGGCATTGATGGCTCTATGAAGAACCTTTAACATCCATGGAATCTTTACATTCCACAAAATATTATTTATAGTGGAAAAAATATCTTTAGATTATTAAAATGTTCTTCACAGTAAGAGAAATTGTTCTCTTGCATCACTGCAAAAACTATGGAGGCTGGTTTCCACTATGGAATTAAGAAATAATAAAGGTAATTGCCACTTTTTCCTCACAATTTAGCCTTTTTTTTTTTTTTACTCAGAACTGAGCTTATTTCTCGTGAGATTAGAAATTGCAATGACCTTTTTTATTTCATATAAACGGAACTGTGAGATGTAAACTCAGAATTCAAGAAAAAAAGTAAATTGTTGTGAGTTAAAAAGCTAACTGAAATCATGATAAATAAACTCGCAGTTCTGACTTTTTTCCTGAGAATATTTGAATATTGAGATAAAAAGTAGCAATTACATTTTTTATTTAATATCAAATGGAATTGAGATGTCAACTCAGAACTGAGATACACACACTCGCAATTCTGTGAACAATTGTGATATATAAACTCACAATTACCTTTTTATGTTATATAAACAGAACTGAGATGTAAATCAAAATTCTCAGGAAACAAAGTCAGAATTGCAAGACAAACTTACTATACTGTGATATATAAACTCACAATTGTGAGAAAAAAAAATAGTTTGATTAGAAGTTGCATTTTCATTTTTTTACTTTATATAAACAATTGTGAGATATAAACTCAGTAAATGCATCAGAATTGAGAGAGAAATAAAAATAATAATTTTAAGTTTATATTTCAATATTCTGACTTTTTTCTTGAGAATTCTAAGAGCATATTTAGTTCCGTTCAGTTCCTTTACTGTTAAATTGTTTTTGGTATGCTTCAATCTTCTCAAGTCATGTTTTTAGGATAGTGCATCCAAAATAACAATTCTAAAACACCACAGTCATGTCAATGCCATATTCTGCATGGCTCATTTTGTAGAGAAATGTTATTGTTGTAAGAACTATCAAATGTTTATGGATGAAGAGGTTAATTAATAAAGACAATACAAGGAAGTGAGGTCAAGCAACAGTGTGGTCACGGGGTGAAACGGTAGTTGAAGGGCAGAGGTCAAAGAGGGGAGCAGGAAAAAAAGAGGCTTAAAATAGAAAACAATAAACATCAATCTAATACATTCACAACTGATAAACTATGTGATAATCAACTGCCTGACTTTCTCAGCTGTTTCAGAGAAATCCAAGACAACAAAAAATACTGTGAAATATTTAGATATGTACTGAATATAATCAAAGATTAAATGCAATTGATCAAAAGTGCCATTTATAATGTTACAAAAGATTTCTATTGCAATTAAATGCTGCTCTTTTGAACTTTCAATTAATCAAAGAATCCTGAAAAATAAAATGCATCAATTTCCACAAAAATATGAAGCAGCACAATGTTTTCAACATTGCTAATAATCAGAAATGTTTCTTGAGCAGCAAATATAGCACTAATTAATCTAATATAGCAGCATATTAGACTGATTTCTGAAGGATCATGTGACCCTGAAGAGTAATGATGCTGAAAATTCAGCTGAAAAATAAATTACATATACATATACATATACATATATATATATATATATATATATATATATATATACACACATAAAATAGCTTGAATGATAAAAATATTTCACAATTTTCCTGTTTTTACTGATAAAAAATGCAGCCTGATTTTTTTTTTTTTTTTTTTTTTTTCAAAAACAGAACGTTCCTCATTAAGTATATAAATCTTTTAACAAATTAGAATGATGTAGAATCTTCAGGCTGAAACGTAAAATGTTTTCATTTGGCATTACTGTAATAATCATAGCAACAGCAGAGAACAAACCCAAATGCACAAATGTGAATGACGTGCACACGTGCATCTGCTCAGAAACGGAGAATGCTGAATCCGCGAGTGCTGCGAGGTCTAGAGGTCGATTCCTGATATCTCCGCATTCTTTGCTTTGACATACGTAGATATATGGACTCCAGACAGGGAGGCTGGATTTCAACACTGTGGCCAACAGTTACAAGCTGTCCAAGAAACATCTTCATTATCTGTTGGCTCCTACTGCAAGAATTCGACAGCTTAAACTACAAACTACGGAATGCAGAACGCAACACGCTTTGAATAATGTGATACACAATGATTCCAGCGAGAGGTCGGAGGCCTTTCACCTGATTTCTCAACACTCAAATTTAACTTAAAGTGGCCAAAACACACGTGCTGTGGCATAAATGACCAAATGAAGCACCAAAATCAAGTGCAAAGTGCTAATGCAAAAGGATATTTGGTGAAGCTTGTTAAGGCAAGAATCACTATTACTATTGCTCAAACTTTCTGATACACAATTACACTCACAATTCTCATTGCCGGAGATCAATATAGTTCTTGTATATTCAAACATGAATATATAAATATGAATACATAAACATGAGATTGCACTTTTGATTCCTATTAATGGCTTTTGAGGAAGAAAATTGGAAAAAGTTGGAAAAAAGAAATGTTAGGTTAGATTCCTAGGGAATGTACTCTATGAACCAATTAAAATTATACATGGGTTTTCGTTTAAAATCAATGCAATAAAAATGTTGCTTTACGTATTCAATAAAGAGAAACTGGAAAAAAGTCAAACCTTCTCTACAGCTGGTTGAGCGTCTAAATTTACATTTTTAAACTCTAGAAAAAAAGGGTAACACTGACTCTACAAACATAAACTTAACATTATTTCTTTAAAACAATGACGTTTCAGCCAACTAAAAGTCTTGGGACAAGGGATGTCCGATGAAGGCCTTGAAAATGACCAAAACATCCTTGATTTGCACATTAATTTAGAGTTTATGAAGTCAATAATACAAAAAACACTATACCACTAACAAAATTCATTGTCTTTAACTACACTGATTAAAGTCTCACAATACAATACCGCTACTTAAATTCAACATAACATGTTTTTGGTTCACTAAAAAGAAAGGACACATTTGTTCAAGATTTCACAAGTCACTGTATGCTTTGATTCACTAAAAAGATTCATTCTAAAAAATAAGGGTAAATGAACAGGGTAAAAAACGTAATATTTCACCCTACTTATCCAGTAACTGATTACATAAAAAATTGGATTTTTGTTTTGTATTACAAGTTTAAAATCTTATATTTAAATATGAAAATAGAGCATTATCTAATTAATATGCACTAATTTGCATAACTTTCCAGAATAGAATGAAGCCAGGTTTACAATGTTTTGATTTTGCTGACATTTTAAATGTTTTTACAAATTAAATTTTGGATTTCTCTTTTTATCACTCTATAAATCAGACAATACTGCCAGAAAAAAAATCAATCATGTTTTTAACATATAATATTTTAAAAACATCTGCCAAGTATATGAACAAAACCTTCAGAGAAAAGAAGGGAAAAATTGTGGATTTTCTTTTTCTTTTTGAGAAAACAGCCTTTAAAAATACATTATTAGATCTTTTTTTATCTATTTGCATCTCTAGATTTTAGTGTATTTTGGATGTTCATTCCACTACTCTGAAAACCACTTTAAGAAATGCCTAATAGCCCATAATCTCAAGAAAAAAACATTTTTGCCTGTAGTGTAAACAATTTAGCCAGAAATGGATAATACACAGAGCAAGTAAAAACATTTTGCTCAGTAATAAATCTGTTTCGACTAAAAGAGGATCACATGATCAGCTCCAATACTGAAACGAAACCATGCACGAGTCAAATTACCTGCAGAAATCTGAAGTCTCAAGAATCATTTCATTCAACTCAAGAGTGTGTGAATAGCAACAGAGGCTCGGCTTTGATATCAAGCATGTCTAGACATGGGCCAAACTCATTTAGCGAGCAGCACACCGCAGGCACAGCTCTTTGTTTGTGTGCAACATTCAGATGCAGCTCTCTACAATCCTGTGAAACATCTCTTTTACCAAAGCTTGAGTGAGAATTCAAAGCTTGGGATTGATTCTCTCACTAAACTGAGGTTCTGTTTTAAACGAGAAGTTCATGACCCTAGACAGTATTTCCCATGAGTCTCAGCAACACAATGCTGAAAAAACAACAATGTCACAAGCTCTACCTTCAGAGGAGGGTGTGTGATTCAAGAGGTGGAGGTAGAAAGAAGGTTTTGAGTGTGAATGAGACTGGAAAACAGAACCAGGAAGAGAGGAAATGAAAGGAGAAGGCAGGAAATGAGCAGAGACAGGTAAGAGCTGAGACTTTGAGCGATGCCAAGACAGATAGACAAGAGTTCTATGGAAAATCTTCACTGGAGCTAAGAGCTGCATGTTTAATCAACATAAAACTGAAATCATGATATGATTTAGTACAATTATCAACTGGCAAAGGCTGCGATTTAATTAGAGAAAAAGATGCTCTGTGTGTCACAGAGTGAATTTATTTACACGCAGGCAGCTCATGCTTCAGCTCTACACAAAATCATCTGCTCAGAACTGAAAAACCCCCAAACACTGTTTTAAAGAGGAGCTTCCAGTGCAGAAGAAAGTACAGACATACTGCAAACATACAGAGGTGTGATATGACAAGTCGACCAATAACAAATGCTTTCTTTTCCACTAATGATTCTGTAAATGTCACATACATGTACATTCAAATATTAGACACGGATGTGAAGACCCTGGTCCAACTGTACTGTGATGGTCCCTGATGAAGCATTTTTGAATAAAGCCACAATTTATTAGAAGCGGACAAAAAAACCTTCAAGTGCAATTGCTGCAAGGACCGTCTCTTTGATGGGGATCATAATAAGTGCACCTGTAGTGCTTGCATCAAAAACAAGACGGTCCCAGATCGACTTAATACATTCCAGCTGTTCCCTCACCCTTCTACAGGCTTCAATCTGTTTAGTAAACGAGAATAAGCGAGCTAGACATCGGACTAATTTGAGGTTATGACTGGGTCCTGCTTGCTCGCCGTCTTTGATCATGGTTTATGGGATCAGGTGTGCTTTGATCTTCACTGGGCATCTTCACTGGCTCCACGGGTTCCTCACGCACCGTGGACCAGGGTATACAGGAAGAGACTCGGGATGCGTCAACATGCAAACCTCTTATTCATGTTATTCTGACCTCGCATTACATGCAAAACAACATCCCAAAAGTTCAAATGTGCTGTTAATTTACTTAGCCTCAGGCCATACAAAATATAGGCAACTTTTTCTTGAGTAGAACAGTAAAGAAGATTTTTAGCTGAAACTATGGTCTCTGGAGACTCATAACATGCATGTCAATGGCTACCAGTTTTTGAGAATAAATGAAAGCATATCAGGCAAAACAAAATGAATGGCTCCTGATGATATATTGAGGTCTTATGAAGCGAAACGATCCGCCTGTGCAAGAAACTGAACATTATTTACAACATTTATTAACTGTAATGAAGAACTGGTTCTTTCAGACAGTTCGTTTCGACAAATTGGTTCAATTAACTAGTTTATTTACATAATCATGCAATTATGTCACTATTCGTAATTATATGATTAAAGCACGCAATAATGATGTCTAAAGCATATAAAGTGAATAAACTAGCCTTCATCAACTCAATTTTTTTTTACATAAACAATGAGAAACCATAAAAACTTTTATTTTGCCCTTCATTCGCCACAAACTGTTTCAGTCAGTTTTGTGAACTTCATATAGTTCACCAAAAAGAATCGGTTCAAAATAATGATTCATTTGTGAACCGGACACTGCTCCGGACCGTTTGCCTCAAGCTCTAGATTACAGGTAATGATGTTGTAAATAATGTTCAGTTTCTTTCACAGACGGATCGTTTCACTTCATAAGATCTCAATATATCCTCAGATGCCACAGGTATTAATTTAGTCTTGCCTGTATGTGCTTTTTTGAATCTCAAAGTGACGGTAGCCATTGACTTGCATTTTATCAAATCACAGAGGATCACGGTTTCTGATCTTCTTTACTGCTCTACTGAAGAAAAAAAAGAAAAGAAAAAAAAAAAAAAAACTCACCTACACCTTGGATGGCCTGACTGTGAATAAACTAACAGAAAATTTCATTTTTGGGTGAACGATCCCTATAACATTGTACAGAACCTGACAGGACCTCTTCAAACTAGTCTTAATAGCTCAAGACTGCGTCCAAAAGCAGACCCAAAACCTTGACTTAGGCACGCACTGAATAAAATAGCTTATGGCACCATTTAGTTAAAAAAAACATCCTTTGGCCAGTGTTAAAAAGCAATAGAGCTGCCAAAAGTAGTGTTGAAGTAAGTGGACTGGCGGTATGGTAGATCACGAGCACCGAGGGGGTTTGGAAAGCAAGCGGTTCCGCTCGACTACGTGTCTCTGTTCGGAGCTAAAGCAAAACACGGTCAGGGATTAAACGCTCCTAGTGTTTGTGTATCAATCTTTCCAGGGCTGTGACACATTCAGAAAACAAATGACAGCATTTATTACGCATTTAAGCGAAAGACAACTTCCAAAAACACCAAATGAAAATGTGTAGCTTAGGGCTGGACCAAAAAAAACAACTAATACTTGCAATAATATATTCATGAGTTTTTCCAAGATGGCGCCTCTGTGTTTGGCACGCCGTCTGCTGTTCTCCCCGTCTCTGCTGCTTTGTTTTCATTTGTTTTGTTTGCTATTTATGTTTTCATTTATGTCTATTTTTTATCACTGATCGCCAATCACTTATGGACATTCGAGTGGCTTTTGAAACAGCCAGGACTGACACCTGTGTGTTTCATCCCTCTCCGCCGCCTACCCATTCCTACTTCCCTTCACATCAGTACCGGCATGTTACAGACTTGCTGTGGAAAAATAAGCGTCGGAGAAAAAGAGGAAAGCGTGCTGGAGTTGCACGCTTTCAAATTTGCCTTTTTTTTATCAAAATTATTTCAGAAAATTGTCTCAAATCAACCTCAATCGTATTTGTCTCACAATTCTATTTATGAAAAATTTCAGTCTGGTTTTAAATCCTGCCACAGCATTGAGTCTGCCCTCTTAAGAGTTCTAAATGACATCATGTTGACTACGGATTCTGGCCAGTTTACAGCTCTGGTTTTGTTAGACCTTAGCTCTGCCTTTGATCTGGTCAACCATGATATTCTTATATCTCGTCTTGAGGCATGTGTTGGTTTACGGGGCACAGTATTACAGTGGTTTTGGTCATATCTTACCAATAGGAGATATGTCGTCAACATTGGGCATCATTTCTCCTCTGAGATGCATTTAAGATCTGGTGTACCTCAAGGATCGATTCTTGGTCCAGTATTGTTCTCACTTTATATGCTTCCTTTAGGGCTTATTCTTAACAAGCATAGGGTCTCCTTCCATCTATATGCAGATGACACCCAAATTGATATCCCTTTAAAGCGTGGCAATAAACATGCCATTAAGCCCATTTTGGATTGCCTGGAGGAACTGAAACTCTGTCACCATACAGTACCACTTATGTCAGAAACTTGGGTGTTTGGTTCGACAATAACCTCAAATTTGATAAGCAGATAAGTTCAGTTGTTAAGTCCTGTTTCTATTATATCCGGCTTCTCTCCAAAGTGAAATCGTTTCTATCATTAAAGAAGCTTGAAATCGCAATACACGCATTTGTTACATCTAGGCTTGTAAAGATTTGACAGCAAAAAGACACATGAAGCACAAGCTGATGATTCTTTTGTTCTAACACTCAAAAATATTCATAGTATTTCCAAGTTTAAAAAAATGCCAAGCAATAAAAGTAGTAGTAAACCTATATATAAAAATATTGAATAAATGACAAAAAAAAAGTATTAGATTATTTGTTATATATCATATTATAAATAATGATATATTTTAAAATGTAAATATTTGCACTCTCATTTAATGTTCATAGAAATTCTAAGCACTACAAAAATGTGGCTTAAAAATAGCTAAATATTTATTTAGCTAAATAAACGGTTATAAAAAAAATAGAAATACAAATAGGACTACAAATGTATATTTCTATTCTATACATATTGCTGGCTAGTATTTATTTAGCAATATGATATCAAATACACTTATTTTTGTTTAGTGAAATTATTGTTGAGCATCTGCTTGAATTCTCTCCGTCTGACATCTCCATTTTTACTCTAATCATTGAATGTAAGTTGAGAGACACGAGCTACACAGTTGTTGTTTCTGATCACGCGTAAAGGCTTCTCAAAATGACACCCTGAAATTGAGAACACAAAGATCATTTTAAGGCTTGTTGGCTGGTCGGGGCTTGCAGCTGTCACACACACACAGCGCTGTACGTTTCGGGAATATCTTCCAGGCTTGTCCTACAACAAAGAACTGGAAGCTTCGTGTGATTCTTTAAACACCGGGACAAATTTATCAAAGTTTCTGTTTGACGTTGATCAAACATCTTCCTGAAAAGGAACTGAACTAGCTGACTGAAGCATCTGTTGACTTACGCAGGCACGACAAGACAAGTTTCCACCATTAAGCATCGTTTCTGTCCCAAGTGAAAGTGAATCACTTCAAAATCAGAATGCATTTGTTTAATTAACAGCTGAGAGGTGCAGAAATTAAAATGGCAAAAACGTTTGCACATCCAAAATCGCTCTGCGCGTTGCACCTGGTTAGAACAGGATGGGAAATACAGAAGACCAGTTCTGGTCAGGTAAATGAAGCGTGTCGGGAAGGGTTAAACATGTGACATGACCCCAGATGGCTACATGTCAGCTCCCTCTTTTTCAGTCAACAAAAGCTATTCATCATTCCTCAGTTGGAAGATCAGCCACCATCTGTCTCAGCCGCTTCATTCCTGAATCTTTATGTGGACAGCGAATCGATTCACTGGGTTTGAATTCGATTCAGGAACTATTTTTAAATTCAAAATGACTTAATCCATTCCGATTCACAATGAGATTCAATTTCGATTCTGTATTTTAAGGGCATTCACAGGATTACGTCAATGCTTCTCCTAATGCGTCTTAGCTAAGAAAAAGACAAAGGCAAACTACTTGAGATATTATTAGGAAGTCACAACATATCAGCAACCATATACGGCCAATTTAACAGCAAAAGATGATTTTACAGATCTCAAAATAATAGGGGCGTAACAGTTGACTTGTTTTCTCGAAGCATCGATTACAAATGTGCATATGTAGCATCTTGAAACATTGATTTTTGAATCATAAATCGTTTGTTTTGGTCCATAATTAATTTGAAATGCTAAAAACTGAATGAATCGAAATTTGGTAGTTTAATATTTTAAAATATACAAATATTAAAATACATATTAATTGCTAATATTTTTATTTGCATATGAGACCTTGAAGAAACGGAGTTCAAATAAAATTAAATTGTATAAAAATTCATTAAAAAAAATATAAACGTAAAAATTAATTGCATGATTAACCAAAATGCCAAAATAAATAAACAAACATACAATAATAATAATAATAATAACATTTTTTTTAAATATTATATAAATTAATATTAGGATTAATTTACTAACAAAGGGTAATGGAAAACCTAAAAACTTATGTGAAATATTAAATGTGTTATATCCGGATAAAGAAACCCTGTGTAAATAAAAACAAATAAATAAATAAAAACTTTAAAAATTAAATGTGGAATATTTCGCTAGGCATGATCAGCTCTAAAATATTTGATCTACATGTCACAGTTTTTTTTATATTCCAATTAGACTGTAAGTATATATTTAATGTATTTACTTGGTGTAATAACCATCTTAATTAGTTTGTCTTTTTCTTGCCACAATACATAATCCTGAAAATGCACTTAATATGTGAATCATAAATCGAACATCCCTGTGAGTCAGATCAGACTGTTCCAAATTTGAAAATAGTTTTTTCTGAATTGCACTGAAAGCCTATGAATCATGAATCAAATCGATTTGATTCACTGTCCACCCAAAGATTCACACCACTGCAAATAATGATTATTAATTGGTCTGTATGATGTCACTAGTATTGCTCCTATTTATGAATGCATGGCATAACTACAAATCTGTTTCAGAGAGCCAGAGCGTTTCCATCCTGAGTTTAAATGATGCCGCCAACCTCCACTAATCTTTCACATGTGCTTCCAGATGACGGTGAAGAAAAGTCAAACATGATGACAGCACAACCACCTGCTGCTCGAAGAGGAACACAGCAGATTCACCAAATCTCACAGAGACAATATTTCAGATCAGGGGAGTTCAAAAGGCTGATGGAGAATCATGGAGGCGTCACTGTCAATTACCGTCAACTTAATCCAGCAGAAACAGATCAAACAGATACTCGATATGATCCTGTCTGCATAAAAGATGCTGATTTACAGAGCAGAAGAACTCATATGGTTCTCCTCTTCATCTCTGACTTTATCTAAAGTAACCTGCCTCATCTGTAAAAGTCCAGACCAATACAGCTGTCTGACACGGCAATTTCTTTTTGTTTTAGTTAATAATAACATACAATAACTCTGTTTTTAACAGTTTTTTCATTGTGCATTCCAATTAATCTCAAACTACAGTTGGGTTATTTTGATTAGGTAAAAAATAACAAAACAAATACAGCTAACTAACACTATAAAACACAAAATCATGATAACAGACAATACAGTTATCCGTTTTTGCAAATAAACTCATTTCTAATTTTTCTAAATAGATTTCGATTGCAAATAAATGCTGTTCTTTTGAAATTCAGCTTTGTTCATTTAACATATACACACACATAGAAAACAGCTATTTTAAATTGTAATAATATTTCTCAATTTTACCATATTTTTTATCAAATAAATACAGCCATAATGAGCATATGAGATTTTTGGGAAACAAAATCTTAATACCCCAAATTTTGAACAGTAGTATTCACTAATGTTTACATAATTTTTTTAATATCAAATGTTGCCTGGAGTGCTTTCTTAGTTCTTCACTGTTTTGCAAAGGAATATAAATATGAACTATGCTTGAACTGTAGCAATGACATTTTGTCTGTGGATACATTGGGACGTTATGAATGTTGCCGTAGAAACAAATAATTGTCTGACAGCATGAACATCAACAAACAATACTTACAGTCAAACCAAAAATTATTCAGACACCAGATATAATTAGATTTTTTTTTTAACTAGTGGGTGCAGGACACTATAGTTCATTTATGCAAGTGAGGATAGCAAACTAAAGTAAAATGTGACATACTATACCCAAAAATTCTTCATACTGTGGACTACCAGTAAAACTACTAAAAATTTGGGACCAAAAATTATTCAGACACTTTGACCTGATTGTGTTTTTTCTTTAATTGCTGATGTGATCTTTTTACACCACAGACTGAACTAAATTAAGCATTGTGGTATCTAATTGTGTACTTAAATTTAACAGCTGATAGCTATTCAACCGAATTCATTCCATACCTTTCTATCAACGGTACATTATCAAGATGCATTTGTCCATGTCATATTTTATTAACATTTTCTAAACTATCGCAAATAAACTGATAACGTGAGAAATGCTGAAGGTGTCGGAATACATTTTGGTTTGACTGTAATCTAGTTTTTATGCAACAACACGCAGTGGAGAACAGACTCTCACCTCAGTGTGGCCATGTTGGGCTGGTTCTGGAGATGCTCAGGCCAGTGATGCTGCATGCAGAAACCGCGCACGCCTTGAACGCAGCACGAGCCCATGTGAAGCGCTGCGTTCGACATGGCGCTCTGGAAGAGAGCACAATCCTGCTGGTTCCCGTTGCAGCAGACGGGCTGCCGGGGAGAGCAGTAAACGCAGCAGGCCGGCGGCAGAGCGTTGGGCAGAAGCACAGCCAGTCTCTGAGAGTCTGTGACATGTGACAAGGAAGAGGACGAGGAGCCTGGTGAAGATAGACACACAGTTCCGTTGGGTTTGAGTCCGCCGTTCTGACCAGAGTGCATCGGCTGGGTCTGTTCGTTGGGCTGCGTGAACGCCGACACTCTCTGCTCGTCCTCCGGCTCTTCAATGGCATTTGCAGAAGTTGAGGATCTGCCATTGCTGGTGGTGAAGCCCTCGCTCAGGGCCATGATCCTTCTTGGATCAGCTGATCAGGACCTTAATCTGCAAATAAACACACAGTCATGGTCACTCATGCACAGAGATCCAACTCAAGCTATTTCCGATCACAGTTAAATGTACCGATAACTAACTAACCCTTGAGATAAAAATTATGTGGGGAAACTAGGGCTATCCTCGACTAAAGATTTTTCTGAGATTTAATTGCCAACATTGCCTAATAAGCGCTCAAGTGCACGCATAAAGCTTGCCACAGTACACCGGCAGAAGTAACAATTATGAATGTGTCATGAAAAAAACAGTACGGAGGCTGCATTAACATTTTAATAATGTATTGATACAGTAGTGCTTTCTTTGATTTCGGTTTAAGAAATGAAGTTAGCGACACTGACTCGTCATCTCCGCAGTAAACGATACGCCTGTATGCACATTTCATACAGATTACATAATCTGAGAATATTTGTTTTCCATTTGAATTGTCTTATTTGAAAGACATTTTGCTTTCTATATGTTTTCATGTCTGTAAGGCAAGTATACACGGAGTTTTGCGCTCAAGTTCACAGAGACCAAGATGGCAGAAAGCCTGTTTGCTTTCATTATTTTACAAAAGTGCAATGTTTTGTTGTTATTGTGAGTGCACACAAATACAGGTAGTCTTCACAGATTTTAGAGATGTATTACTCTTATCTGTATGAGCAAAAAGGAGGGAGTATTTTAAGAGCAGTGAGCGTATCGGCGCCTCCATCTGTCCTGCAGTGAGCTACTGTTCAGCTTGCACACTCCGCACAGACATTAGATTGAGCAGCCATTTAAAGTTGAACATATTTCCGATGATAAGCCATATTTGAGGTCGATGAATGTTAGGCGAGCGTTTGGATGTCCTGCCCGATGTACTGTATCGCCACTTGCTGTGGATTTTTTTTTCTACAACTAAGCGATTAATAAAATCTTGGTCGACCAAGCCTCTGATATGGCCACAGCCATATCACCCTGCAGCCCAAGACCGGTTGCCCACTGAAGCTAAGCAGGGTTGAGCCTGGTCAGTCCCTGGATGGGAGACCTCCGGTGAAAACTAGGTTGCTGTTGGAAGAGATGTTAGTGAGGCCAGCAGGGGGTGCTCACCCTGTGGTCTGTGTGGGTCCTAACGGGGACACTATACTGTCAAAAAAAGCACTGTGTTTCAGATGAGACGTTAAACCGAGGTCCTGACTCTCTGTGGTCATTAAAAATCCCATGGCACTTCATTGAAAGGGCAGGGGTGTAACCCCGGTGTCCTGGCCAAATTCCCTCTACTGGCCCTTGTCAATCATGGCCTCCTAATAATCCCCATACAGTTGACTCCCTCTCCTCTCCACCTGTAGCTGGTGTGTGGTGAGCGCACTGGCGCCGTTGTGCTGTGGCTGCCGTTGCATCATCCAAGTGGATGCTGCACACTGGCGGTGGTTGAGGAGAGACCCCCCCACATGATTGTAAAGCGCTTTGGGTGTACAGCAATACACAAAGCGCTATATAAATGCATCATTCATTCTTCTGGTCGACTAACGGTTAGTCGACTATCAGGGGACTGCGCTAGTGGAAACCAGTGTTAATTTGTTAATATTACACCCTATTAGGGGCCATTCACAGGACGCATTTGCCATCAAATGAAACAGTCGCTATGCCAACTTACTACTGTAAACAAAAACATGCAATGCTTGCCCCGCCTCCGGGGTCTTCTGATTGGTCCACTATTTTGGAACCGACATAGATGGGCGGCGCTGTGTGCAAAAGAACGGCCCCTTATAGATTTTATTAATATTTTAATTTTAGAGATTGTTTTAGTAATTTTGCTGTGGTTTTCTCATTTGTATTTATTTTTTAGTGATTTTATTACAGTTACTTATTCAGTTTAAGTAAATGAAAAATAAATAAAATGTTGACTCGACAATTAGCTGAAATAAAATAATATTTTCAATGAACAAGTTTATTTTAGTTTATTCAAGTAACAGAATTTATGGTTTTAGATTTAGTTGATGAAAATAACGGTGGAAATATAAGAATTGTGACAATTTTGATTCCAATTTTTAAAAAAAAGATTCCGTCATTAACTCTTCAACATTCCCGTTTGAATCATTTTAATTCAAATTCAAAATTAATTCAAACAAATGAGCTGAAGATTGACTTTTGTCATTTGTTCACAAATCTTTTTGACAGCCTTGATTCTAAAAGTATTTTTTTTTATTTTCTCCATTGATTTTTTTTAAGCCATGAACTATCCTAACTTGACAAAATTGGATTTAAAGCAAAAAAGTAACAGAAAATCAGAAATTAGACTAAATATTTATAGTATTATGTTATTTTACACTTTTTTTTAAAGGACAAAAAAAAACTAATCACTTAGATGTGGCTCCTCCAGGAGCATTTATTAAATGTTTGTATGTTACTGCTACAAATAATTTTCTCTATGGAGAAAATATACGGGATTCTTAGTTTCAGGACAAGTTCAAGAACTGCTATCGTACCTGAACCTCAGGGAAATCATTTGGTTGCAGTATTTAAAAAAACCCCACTTCAGACTGAGAACCGGTTCTCGATTACTAAGCCTACAGTGTAATTTCAGGAAGAATGGCTTTGTGAACAAAGCAAATTTCAAAGGCGCTGTCTGATTGAAAAGAACAGGTTCAAACACATTGGACAGACAGTCGTCGATGTTTCATGGTATGCTTGAATTTCAGCCCCTATGGCCAGGAAATTGTTGCAGAGGAATGACATGGGCCGCCTCTGCGATATTAAATATTTCATTGCATGTTTTAAAGAGCACGCCATGCATATCACAGTAAAATAAGATCCAACCGTATTACTCAGGTAAATGCACGCTTGTAATACTGGAAGTTTGCCCAGAAACACACATACTGACACCATGGTCAGCTCTTTCTGTCGAGTAAATCACCCATGTTCTTAAGTGACAGGTGGAGACCTGCACGACTCGGATGGAAACCGAAGATAGTCTCCAACCCCAGACCAAAAAACGAGCATCCAAAATAAGTGCCCGGGATCATGAAAGATCTCATTTGATACAGAGGTGAGCAGGTTTCCCCTCTGACTGTCCTGTAAACACAGCGTCCAAAATACCTTCTTGCACCAACAAATCCGGTTGTGTTCGCAGTTGAACCGCATCCATTTAAAAAGCAGGCAGATAGAGAGAGCTTTCTGAAAGGAGAAACCCAAGGGAGGGAAAACATGTGCAGCGCTATGAATGCTCAGTGTAATGTTGGACGTCTCGTGCATCCGTTCTGAACGCTGTGCACTGGAGGAAGATCATGACAAGAACTGTAAACAATTATAAATAGCCTTCAAGAAATAAATACACATTCTGTTGGGGAGATGAATAAATTAATGCACTGGTCTTTGAAAAGCGCTGATTATTTCTCAAAACGTTCTCTAAATAAATAGTGTCCTCTAAGTATTTGGACACTTCAGTCACTTATGCATGACTGTGCATTAGATAACACATCAAATGAAGTGTCTGTCTCTGCGTGTTTTAATTGACTTCAGCATGTTTGAAGTCACTGCCTGGTGTTTTAGTGGATGTATGAAGTCGGTTCTCCTCAAGTTCACCTAGCAGAGGAACCACAGGTGCAATTCATCATTTTAACTATCAACATTTTCACTCATGTTTCACAGTACGGTTTAGCTTCTTTTTCAACCCTAGATGTGTTATTTTATCATTTCAAACCATATAAAATTGTCAAATATTTTGCTTAAAGTGTGCTTGTGCTATTATTCTTCAAAATATTTTTGTTGATATTTTGTCATCTAATGCAAAGGCATTCATACTAGCCATATTTCAAACTAAACATATTCCTTACTTTCATATACTGTGTGTGTGTGTATATATACACACACACATATATACATACACATATATACATACATATACTTTTTTTTAAATAATGAATAGAAAAGTATTACCAACAAGCCAGTGTATATCATTTCCTTTTTAACAATTATAATTACAGACAGATAGACAGACAGACAGACAGACAGATAGACAGATAGACAGATAGATAGATAGATAGATAGATAGTAAATCATAAACAAAAGACAAACTTACAGAGTTTAGGACAGATCCCAGGTTGCCATTACATGAGCCCAAGACACAAAACTGATTTAAACGAGTCTTTTGGTGAGTCAGGTTCAGATGTGAAGTTAATCATATATTATGTTCAGATGTCTTCATCAGTCGCATTATTATTTCAGTCTAACCTGACAGTCTCTACAAACCGCGTTATTTACTTCTCCTGGACTCGACCAGCTTTTGCTCCACAAACATCCAAACAAACTCCGGAAACAAACTCAAAGTCTGCTATAAAAGTGCAGTTCCGTATCCGGAGACAGAATAATATTCCTCGATCACAATAAAACTCTGTAATCCTTTCGAAAGGAGCGAGTTATGTCGCGCATTTGTTGAGAACAACGGAGCGCGTTCAAACAGTCCATCAACAAACACTACAGCGCTTCACCGCAAGCGACGTCAGCGGTCCGTCGACCAATCAGAGCGCTCTCATTATAATACCCGGAGCTGCATTGATTTAATGTAGCGTCTGCGCACGCAGCAGAGATGAAGCCTTAAATGTAAACATGTGAAGCAAAATCTAGCGGATCTGCTATATGCATCAATTTCAACCATTGCCTTTGGTTTTAACTCAGGTTTCAACAGTGTATGAGATTATACTGATAGCAAGTCATAATGCAGCATACAAATGATTTCACATTATGACAAATAATTTGGATTTGTTCCAGACATAACTTGAGAAAAAGCAAGATGTTCTTCTTGTACAAATTTATTATATGGAGTTTGTGATTAGACTAGATGTGTGTGATTTCTAGAGTAGTTTTACATTCTAATAAATAACGTCTTTAAGTAATGTTAAAACTGATGTTTCCAGCAAAAGAGTTAATGTTCACAAAAGATGAATAGCCTATGATTTCATATTTTACCTTTTCATTTTTACTTTTACATTAAATAATGAAAGACGGATGGATGGAACGAAAGACGGATGGATGGATGGATTGAATGAAAGACGGATGCATGGAACGAAAGATGGATGGATGGAATGAAAGATGGATGGATGGATGGATGGATGGATTGAACGAAAGACGGATCATCATGGATGGATTGAACGAAAGACGGATGGATGGATGGATGGATGGATGGATGGATGGAACGAAAGACGGATCATCATGGATGGATGGAACGAAAGACGGATGGATGGATGGATGGATGGATTGAACGAAAGACGGATCATCATGGATGGATTGAACGAAAGACGGATGAATGGATGGATGGAACGAAAGACAGATAGATGGATGGATGGATGGATGGAACGAAAGACAGATAGATGGATGGATGGATGGATTGAACGAAAGACGGATCATCATGGATGGATTGAACGAAAGACGGATGGATGGATGGATGGAACGAAAGACAGATAGATGGATGGATGGAACGAAAGACGGATGGATGGATGGAACGAAAGACGGATGGATGGATGGATGGAACGAAAGACAGATAGATGGATGGATGGAACGAAAGACGGATGAATGGATGGATGGAACGAAAGACGGATGGATGGATGGAACGAAAGACAGATGGATGGATGGATGGAACGAAAGACAGATTGAAGGATGGATGGAACGAAAGACAAATGGATGGATGGATGGAAAGACTGATATTCAGACAGACAGACCCATCCCAACTCCACATGTTCATGCTCAGCTGCAGGACTATGAGGGTCTGAGTAAAGATGCCCGTCTGAAATAACAACAGGCAGCTGAACTTCAAAGAGAAGAGGCTTCAGAGAGAGAGGGGGGGGGGGGGGCACTGGAACTGGATAAAGCCGTAATCAAAACGCTCCAGGCGAACTCTGTATCGATCGCCAGCACTTCATCAAAGCTGACAAGGTCAGCCAACAACACAGCGGGAGAGAAGAAAAAAAAGAAGGGAAGAGAAAAGAAAAAGAATATCACAGAAGGATGAGGGTCACAGAGGAAGGGTGGGTTATGATGTTGTCTGAGCCCTGGATAGTACCTTTCTACTCCAAAATGCCATAAGGTAACAGTTTCTAATCAATTTATATCGCCTGTTAATGCCACCTATTAAGTGAACATGCAAATATGTTGTTAAATTATCGACTAATTAACTTAAAATCCCAGCAGGCATTTCAAGTAAATATTTTGTCTAAGTGGTTCGACTGACAAAGAAAGTTTGTGAATCTCTGCTCTCCCTAATATGCAACCCTCAAAGAGAATTTGAGCCCAGAATCGCCCGGGTTTCTTCTGTGTCTTTTTTTCTGAAACTCTAGGGGACCAAATCTCTCCGACGCCTCTCTGAAATGAGGACGAACAACTCCTGGCTGCTTCCTCGGGCCCTCTTGAGTCCCACATGTGTTTTACTGCGCTGGAGACAGATCAATACAAGCTAAACAAATTATGGAGCGGATCAAAGAGAAACAATTGGGAACTCTTAAGAACTCAAGTAAATGTTTAGACATCTAATAAGAAAAGTATATTGACAGAAGCGTTTAATTTAGTCAAAGCATTCGGATTAATCGTTGTTGTTGTTTATCAAACATTAGTGCATGCAGCTGCAGATGTAAGCAATGCATGCGGCAGGTGCAAGTACATTCATATGCAGCTTTTTATTCGATGCTACAAAAATGTTGATCCATAAAAGTAGGGAGGGATGGGACGTTTGGCTGGAAATGAAATATGGGAGTGTGTTCCTGATTTACATTCCTCATACAAGTGTTGCCTAATGGCTCTCATGTGCGAGCGAGAGCACAAACCCTGTTCTGTATGTGACAACGATCATTTAGTTTGCGTTTTGTGCAGGTAGGATTGTTATATATGACTGGCTTGTCGTTTGATCTAAAGTCTGATTGGTTGGGGGGGGAAATGGCGGGAAACGTTGGATGTAATTGAGTTTGTTTCTTCATCAGATTTGGAGAAATGTAGCAGTCCATCACTTGCTCACCAATGGATCCTCTGTAGTGAATGGGTGCCGTCAGAATGAGAGTCCAAACATCTGATAAAAACATCACAATAATCCACAAGTAACCACTCCAGTCCATCAGTTAATGTCTTGTTAGGCAAATAGCTGCTTGTTTTGAGGAAAAAATAATTTTAAAATAAAATGTCCAGTCAAAAAGTCATCTGGTCTGAATCAGGAGAGAAATCTGCACAGATCAAGCACCGTTTACAAGACAAAACAGCTCAAAACAAATATGTGGCTGGATTTTGATGTGAGAGAACAACAGGAGATGGACTTTTTCACTGGACTCGTATTTTAGCCGGAATCAACAGTTTGAAGTTAAAAATGTCTTGATGTATTTGTTTCTTACAAACATGCAGCTTTTGTCTTCACAAGATGTTAACTGATGGACTGGAGTGGTGTGGATTATTGTGATGTTTTTATCAGCTGTTTGGACTCTCATTCTGACGGCACCCATTCACTGCAGAGCATCCATTGCTGAGCAAGTGATGCAATGCTACATTTCTCCAAACCTGATGAAGAAACGAACTCATCTACATCTTGGATGGCCTGAGGGGGAGTACATTTTCAGCAAATTCTCATTTTTGGGTGAACTATTCCTTTAATGTCAATGAAACATTTCCATTGTAAGTTCTTTATAGTGAAAATAGGATCTATAGACTTTTGAAATCTTCTGTTCCCTCCTTCCAATACATCCTGTTGCCTACAAAAGTTGATGTATAGACAGAAAGAGCTGATAGAAGGACAAGAGATCAGAGTGACTGTGTATTTCAGCGTTTGTTCGGCTCATCCTTTGAGGAACGGCCCAAAACTCTGCGCCAGCCATCCAGAGTCAATCTGAGATCTGGCCGCGGCTCAGCAAACAGCAAGCGGCTCTGGAATTCCTCCGGCGGACGAGGGGGTGTAGAGGGACAGAGCGGCTGGAGAAGGGAGGACGTCTGTCAGACACAGTCTTCTGGACTTCCACACACTTTTTGGAGTGTGGATGTCAAATTTCTCTAGGGGCCTCAGATTCCAAAGCGAGGGAGGTTCAGGGGCCAGAGGAATTCTGACATGATGTCTCAAGGCCAAAATGAAAAGAAACAGCAGTCTGACGGTATTATAGCAGGAATAAGCAAAAAAAGTTTAAACATTTATTTTTGGGGGGTGAAATAGGCTTTGGGTTTGCTTAAACTACATGCACCTCAATATCTAATTCTGACAAAATTAAATAGTTTACTCTCTAAACTAGAAACTGCTAACCATGTAAAAAGACAAGAGAGGAACTTTTTGCATGAAAAAAATCTCTAATTTCTCATCTAGAAATGTAGTTCCTAAAAGGACAAACTAGAACAAGAAGCTAAACAACAAACCTTATCAAACCTTCCCATACAACTTACAGTCTTACATGGTAAGAGCATTACTGTGTAATGCATCTAGAAACTCACAATCTGGCATTAACACCAATATCAGACAGTTTGATTAAAGATGATTCCACACAGCAGAATTAAATCATAAATCCTTAACTGTTGAAAATTTAACACAAACATTTGCGCAAGCCAACCACAAAAAAATTGAGTGCATTTGTGATAAATGACCACAAAAACCACAAAAATATCATAAGTGCGTAATAAATTTCAGCTGTTGCCACGCGGTTACACCCGCAACGCGGCAGCCTGGTCTGCGTCTCGTTCCGCTTTCATGCCAACACAAACCAAATCACCTCACCCTGCATGATTTCACTCAACGGCCCCAGGAAAGACGGACGTGTGTGTGTGTGTGTGTGTGTGTGTGTTGGGTCTGATTTTAATGAACAGGCCCATACTAACAGCGCTCTGCTGGGGGAAGACTGCTGGCATCCTGCCTGTGTCATGTTTCCAGTGAGCGCTGTGAACCAACAGCTGCTGGCCACATTAAAAATGTGAAAATAACACAACAGCATTAAACAATCTGTTCATATTGCATTAGAAATGTGTGCGTTTATGCATTATGTATTAGGAGTTTCATGCATTATATATTTATTCACCTCCAGATTAGCTAGTTGTACTGAAGCTTATTCCATTTTAACCTATATTTGTGTGTCAGATCTCCTGCTTTATGCACAAACACACACATACGCGGTGCATTCAGAGCTGCACTATGACTCTGGATGCAAACCAGAAATGCTTTTCAACTTAAACGCAAACAGTATAGAGCAATAGCAGTAAATTTCCCCCCAAAGGGCCGTTTTCTGGCTTTTTCACAGCATCTGGCCACGTTTTGTGCCAAATATGACATTATCAGATTATGTTATCAATTATCTAAAGCCTACTGTATCATACTTGATATGCAAAGCCCTCTAAAAGTTCAACATGATCAAAACTTTGAAGAAAAAAACTGTTGCACTACTCCATGCCTTCTGTCTTCTGATAGTTTATACGTTTTTAATCGTTTAGTATAATTGTACAAATGTCCATCTTCAGCTCGTGCTTCATTTTTATAAAGTAACCATAAGAATGAAATAGAATAAAATTATGCAACTTAGGGTTACTTGATTATCCAGACATCCTTTTTTTTAGAAAAATCATCTTCAAATGCGAGTATTAAATATGATCATCTAGGAACGTTTATTTGTTCATCTCTCAATCATCATTGAATCGCATTGCATATGTTTTGATCATTTAAATATCATCTAACTAACACATATGATTGGAGATATAGAGCGATGACTAATATTGATATCATTTTATGTGAGTATCTGCTATAAATATCTAATTGGTTTGCATTGCAAGCATCAGAATTTCATAACGTTTTGGCCAAATAAATATCAGCATCTACATCAAACTGCATAATTTTGCTCAGTTCGAGTCTCTGAATAAAATTCAGCTGTTTTTCCTCCTTATTCTCACTATACCAGAATATATGAGCCATAAAAGCCAAATCAAATATGATACTCAACAAAAACACGTGCAAACTTTTTTTAATATATATTTTGTCTAAAGGCTCAATAAAATGTTCCATTTCAAAAAAAGTACATTTTCTGACTATTATTTCATATGTCAGGCTTTATAGGTTTAAATAACAGTGTATTTGTGATTCTATAGTGTTTTGTAATACCCACCTTCTTGCTTCAAGTCACCTTAAAAAACCTCATAAGTCCTTCTGGGAAAACTGAGAGCATGAAAACTAAAGACAAACATGCAATTTTTACATATTTGTTATCTTAAAAATGCTTGCATGCCAACAATGCAAAACACAAGTACCAGTGGGCGGCTGGTTATTTATCTCCAGCACACTGTTCCTCAGCACACTGTCCATGTCTGGTTTAAACACATTAAAAGTCTGTACAATGTCAACGTGAGGTCAAAATCAACTCTATTAACGTTCCTGGTCTTATTTTGGACAATGAATCAGTGTCTCAGCAATGGATGCTCTGCAGTGAATGGGTGCCGTCCAAACAGCTGATAAAAACATCACAATAATCTACAAGTAATCCACACAACTCCAGTCCATCCGTTTGTGAAGAGAAATGCTGCGTGTTTGGAATTATTATTATTTTTTTTTTAAATCCATCAAGGCGTTTTTAATTTCAGACCATTGCTTCTGAACATAATCCATAATAATGCTTTCTCAAGTGAAAAAAAAAAAAAAACTATCTCCTGTTGTTCTCTCACATCAAAATCCAGCCACATATTTGTTTAGAGCTGGAGTGGTGTGGATTACTTATGGATTTTTGTGATGTTTTTATCAGTTGTTTATTCTGACGGCACCCATTCACTGCAGAGCATCCAATGCTGAGACAGTGAAGCAATGCTACATTTCTCCAAATCTGATGAAGAAACAAACTCATCCTAATCTCAGATGGCCTGAGGGTAAGCACACTTTCAGGAAATTTGAACTATCCTTAAAATTCCAACTAATTAACAGGGCATTTTCCATTAGATTACAGTGGTGGTAAACTAAAATGCAATCTTGACAATTGTCAAGTGTGCAAAACAGTCCCATTTTTGTTGAAAAGTGCATCTGAAACATTAGCGTCAGGGTACCAGCAGATGGACCGAATGATGAATGTGTGCTTTGACAAATGTGTCCTATAAATACAAACATGTGTGCGCTCTCGTCCGCCACACTAACAGATGCTTCTACGACTGTTAGGCAGAATGCGTGTCATTTTTTTATATTTAAAATGACACAAGTCTGTTTTTCTGATGTGATTTGGAGGGACTTCTGTGTAAAACCTGATGCTCGGATGTTATGGGTGATTCTAGGCGGATGAACTCGCTTCCTCCTCTATTTAACGACAAATAATGTAAGAAAAGTGATACTGTGGCAGGAAAATGACAGCGATAGTGGCTCGGAAAGGAGAAATGCGGGCGCTTTTGTATGTTTGTATGTTATAACCCCGAGTATTTTAAAAGAACAGATCGGGTGTCAGGATCGTGGTGCTTTTATGCATGACACAAATACAGCATATCACACAAAAAGAAAGAAAGAATATTTGTCATCGATATACAATCTACACTGGTGTAGAAACTATTTCCACTCACACAAAAACGGCAAGCAACACATTGAATCAGAAGTATTGAAGCATAAAGAATGAAACTGTATTTTCTTATTTTCTTGTAATTAAAACATACGTTTTATTTACAATTAAAAAAAAATCATATTTACAGTGTGTATTTCTAAGAAATCTATATTTATTATATTAAGATTTTTTTTTATGTTTTTTAAAAAGGTTTCTTCTGCTCATCAAGGCTGATTTTTTTATAAAAACAGTACAATTGTGAAATATTATTGCAATTTAAAATACGTTTTCTATTTTAATATACTTTAAAATGTAATTTATTTCTGTGATCAAAGCTGTATTTTCAGCATCATTACTCCAGTCTTCAGTGTCACATGATCCTTCAGAAATCATAATAATATACTGATTTATGATTAATGTTGGAAACTGTTGTGCGACTTAATATTTTTTTTGGACCCCTTCATTGTTTGATAGAAAAAGAAAGAAAGAAAGACAGACTTTTATTCAGCAAGGATATGTTAAATTGATAAAAAGTGATAGTAGTGACTTATTTTGTTATAAAAGATTTATATTTTGAATAAATGCTATTATTGTATTCAAACTAGAAATGGCAGTGTATATAATACATGTTGAGATATGCATAACATTCATGTAAAATACTCTTCTACTTTCTTTCTCTCGTTTATATGAACAGACGTGGGTCGTTCCAAAACACTCACAAATCCAAGAGCGCACATTTTCACAATAAATGGGGTGTGCGTAGCACTTTTGGCAGCCAAATATTGATATCTAAGACCCTAAAACCGAGAAACACATAAGCTCTTGCCATGCTTGGATTTATTAGATGATTATACGAGTGTGTGTGAGAAGATTTCTTAACTAAACTCGCTGTAAAATGACTAGCTGACTACAACACGTTCTCCACCCAGAACCTGCTGGGGCCTGCGATTAATCCTTCATCCGCTAAATGAGGTCAAAACATATTAACATCAATGACATCAGGAGCGGCTCTGACAGGAGCAGATCTCAGTGGACGTTACACTGCAAATTTCCCAGGACCGAGTAAAGGGACGAGAAATGGGGAAAAATACAGAGCACTTCTAAAACGCCCTGCACAAACTCATTTTCCAGAAGTCAGCAGCTAAGCTTATATCATCGGGCAAACGCTCTGTTTTCTCAGTGTGGTGTCATAAAAATATGCAAAAACTCTTAGGACACTGCAGCTCTGTTCCAAACGCCAGCGATCTGCCGACGGAAACAGTATTTCAATGCATCTTATAACTGTATTTTTGATCAAATACAGCAGGTAAAGTAAGTATTGAACGCGTCACCATTTTTCCCAGTAAATATATTTCTAAAAGTGCTGTTGACATGAAATTTTCACCAGATGTGGGTAACAACCCAAGTAATGCATACATACAAAGAAAACAAAACAAATAGGTTCAGAAATTAAATTATGTGTAATAAAATGGAATGACAGAGGGAAAAAGTATTGAACTACTGAAATGTATTTAATACTTTTTACAACAGCGTTTGTTGGACGCCTCCTGTGGGAGAAACTCGTCGCATGCATTGCTCAGGTGTGATTTTGGCCCATTCTTCCACAGAATCTGTGGCCTCTTCTATGAACTCTGATCTTTAGTTCTTATTTTCTATTGGATTCAAGTCAGGTGATTGGCTGGCCGTTCTAGCAGCTTGAAACCAACTGAGAATTTCCTTGGCTGTGTTTGGGATCATTGTCACCCTTGTTTCATCTTCATCATCCTGGTACTGTAGTTGTTGGGATTGAACCAGCTAATATTAATTTCCACTGATGAGGGACAGGATTGCTTTCTAATTACTGATAGATTTCTGCTGGAGTCTTGGCTTTCTATGCCTTTTTGCAGCTCCCTTTCTTCTTGCGTTCAATACTTTTTCCCTGTGTCATTCCATTTTATTACACATAACTTAATTTCTGAACTTGTTTCGTTTTCCTTGTATGAATTACTTGGGTTGTTACGGACATCTGGTGAAAATTTCAAGTCAACAGCACCTTTACAAATATATTTACTGAGAAAAATGGTGGCGTGTTCAATACTTATTTTACCTGTAAATGCAGCCTCGGTGAGCAGAGGAGCCTTTTATAAACACAAAAACATTTTACCAACCCCAAACTTTTGAACGATTGTGTGTACAAAAAAACCTTGAAGAGTATTTGCATCCAGAGCCTGACTACTGTATTGTCAAACAAACATTTGGTTCATCCTGTTGCACCTGTTCAGTTCCTGCAGTAACTTTCCAAGATTTACAAGTTTCAATAAATCACTTGCTCTGCACATTCTTAAGACTTCCTGTTGTTGTAAAACGACCATTATTTTGATGCACAATTGTATATTTGTATAGAACGGGCAATTAATGTGGCATAAGAGTGGTGGACGACGTGAAAAGAGACGTTTCAAAGCAAAACCAGAGCCATAAAAATGGTAACAGCGTGTCAGACAATCAAGTCAGTGTTAACGTCCGAGACAGAGGGGGGAACAGTGAATATATTGTGGCATAATGGGCTTTAAGTAGTTTTCCAAACAGCACTGAGCGAATATCCACCTCAAAGATTTATAGGAGGAACCCTAACACACTTTTATACTAAAGAAAAAAATCCAGCGCCATAATGCCACCGGCTATTAGAGCAAATCCAGCCCAGAGGAAACCTCCATAATTACTCTTAGTACTTGTTTTTTGTATTTTTTCAGCCCATTCTGAAGAGATTAGAGGTCTTGGAGAATGAAACACACTTAGCGATCCATTTTTCCAGTCAGTCATTGTTGTGAGGCTGCTAAATATTTGCTCTTCCCAGCTTAGGATGTAAGGATGAGAAGAGCCTCTTTGTAGCGAGAGGTCAGAGGCCTCCGATCTTCTTCCTGAGACCCAACCGGAGATCTCGGCATCTTCAACCATCACTTACACTCTTTCAATTAGTGGAAAGCTTTGACTGCTTTCAGGAAGAAACTCTTTGAAAGCGGCTTGTGCAAAAACCACCGCTGAGTTGAGCAAGACTGGACAGAAATGAAACAGAATGGCCTTCACTCACAAAAAAACACTCAAAGTCTCCATGCTGCATGTATGTTTTCATAAAAATATGCACTACTGTTCAACAATTTTTTTTAAATAAATGAGCACTTTTATTCAGCAAAGACATGAAATTGATCAAAAGCAACGGTAATGACATTTATAAGGTTATAAAAGATTTCTATTAAAAAATGCTCTTCTTTTGAACTTTCTATATGATTTAAGAACTTTACAGCTGCTCAAGTGTTTTCAACATTAAAAATGATCAATGGATGATGTTTGAGTAAAACAAAATAAAATAAAATAAAATGTTTCTATTGGGAATTAGTCAGAATTCTGAGTTTATATCTCGCAATTCTGACTTTGTTTTCAACATTGAAAATGATCAATGAATAATATTTATTGAGAAAATTAAATAAATGTTTTCAGAGGACAAAAGTCATAACTTTTTTCTCAGGATTCAGAATCCACATTGTGAGTCACAATTACCATTATATTTTTTCATTCCTTGGCAGAAATGGGCTTCCATAGTTTTCAACATTGATAATAATCAGAAATGTTTGTTGAGCAGTAAATCAGTATATTAGAATAATTTCTGAAGAATCATGTGACACTGAAGACTGGCGTAATGATGCTGAAAATTCAGCGCCGATCACAGAAATAAATTACATTTTACAATATATTCATATAGAAAACAGCTATTTTAAATTGTAATATATTTAATAATTTGTACTGTATTTTTGTTCAAATAAATGCAGCCTTGGTGAGCAGAAAGAGACTTCTTTCAAAAACATCAAAACAAATTTACCAACCCCAAACTTTGGAACAGTAGTGTAATATTAGTGCATATAAATTAAAATAATTATCATTCTTCCTCATGTTCATGTAGTAAAAACTAGTGTGGAAAAATATGAAACAATGGCTGTGATCAAAATGATGATTTCTTGGATTGAAACACTCATGCAACACATCTCAACTAAATCATTTATACTAGCAGCAAACTTTAAGCCACTCGAGTTATTAATATTGGCATAAACAACAAACAGTCTGAAAGCCGAGCATCATGGGATCAGTACCGCACTTCAACCCTGTCATTAAGACAATAATCAGGAGTTTTATCTGACGCCAGGGCAATCGTCAAGTTTAACAACAGCAGATGATCAAAGGACGTCCTGGTGGAGAAACGCAGGCACGCCTGAATGTCGCTGTTTGTAATCAACTCCCTACGACTACACCGTCAACACAGCTGTTCACTCGCCTCGCAGCAAAACTCAGGACTCCTCTCATCTTGTCTTCAGCGTCTGCATGGGTCCAATTAAATGAGGTTCTGCAGCTGAAAGCCTCACCTTTAATGAAACCGATCCGTGAGTCAGAAACGAGGAGTTCATGTTAATACTTGTACATAAAGATAATAAACCTAGTTTTTAAGAGCACTGTGACATTGGTTGTCTTTTTAGAGCTGTATTACAACTGAAATTGTATTTGTTTCATAATTGAAATACTTTGCAATATTAACGCTGTTATTTTCATGTTTATTAATATGAATCTGTTTTGAAATAATCTGCATGAAAAATAAGGTGACTTGACATTATTTTAATGATGTTTAAAAATATTTTTAATTGTTATTATCAATGATGGTTTTTATTAGATTCTCATTACTGTAGGATTTCTTAGTTTTTTTATTAAATCAGCAATATGTAATAAATTGGGGGCTCGTCCGGGATCGAAACAAATTCTAAAAAACAAATATAAGCTAAATAAATAAAATGAAACAAATTCTACCATGTCGTAGAAGTAATTTGCAATTTAAATGAAATATCTTCATATTATTACTATAATGCGAATGAAATTTTTCTGCATTGTGGTAAAATAAGGTTAATTTTCTCATTTCTTACTGTAAATTTGTCCTTTTTTCCAGAATAAGATATGACCTGGACATTTTCTCGATTTAAAAAGGCCAAGGAAGAAAAACAAACCTTAAAATGTTGGTTTGAATAAGCTCTTTTTACATAAAGTAATATAGAAAAGGTCATCTGAACATTATCTGTCTTCTGGTTTATATCCATTTCAAATGTAATTTATTCCTAAAATGCTGTATTTTCAGCATCATTACTCCAGTCTTCAGTGTCACATGATCTTCAGAAATCATTCTAATATGCTGATTTACTGCTCAAGAAACATTCCTGATTATTATCAATGTAAGAAACATTTCTAATTATTATCAATGTTGAAAATAGTTGTGCTGCCCAATATTATGTGGAGACTGTGCTACATTTTATTTTTCATTATTCTTTGATGAATAGAAAGTTCAAAACAAATGTTGTGTAGCATTATAAATGTCTTTACTCTCACTTTGATCTATTTAATGCATCTTTACGGAATAAAAATTATAAAAACACCTTAATGACCCGGCTGAAACTTTTGAACCTTAGTGTTTTCTTTTATATTTTTTTAAGCATTTGTTTAGAACTAGAGTTCTTTACTGGCTATAATTCACAGTGGCAAATTTAAGTTAACACCACTTTTCTGAAAAGACAACTGTGCAAATAAAGTCTTAACTAATACAGGTCACTTGTGGGGACCAAAAATGAGTTTAATTGAGAGAAAAAGGGGGGAAGAAAGTGTTACACACCTCCCGGGGTTTTCAAATGCCACTTCAAGACTCTTGCAGCATAATGGCGGCTCCCGCATGGGCCGCGTGGCCCCAGAGAACCGGGGTCAGGGCCCCTCTGCCCACGCCTGAGCCGTTAATAAGGCTTCAAAGGGTCAAAGTAAAGATTACAGGAACTTAAAGGATTCTGACAAGTTTCTCCACATGCATTATAAATAAAAACAGAATAATTTAGAAGGTTATAGACAAATATGTTCAAGAGGGGAAATATAAAGATGAAAAGTTGTTGCAAGTTTGATGTTTAAAGGAATAGTTCAACCAAACATGAAAATCTTCATTGGAACAGATGCATTCCATCACTTGCTCACCAATGGATGCTCTGCAGTGAATGGGTGCCGTCAGAATGAGAGTCCAAACAGCTGATAAAAACATCACAATAATCCACACCACTCCAGTCCATCAGTTAACATCTTGAGAAGACAATCGGGAAGAACGAGTCGTCTCGTTCTTCCCGATTGACCCAGGCGAACAATGAATTCATCTTTTCTGTTTCTTATAGCATTATAGTTTTGTCTTGTTTGTAGTGTGATCAACATTTGCATAAGTAGTAGATGTGTTAGGGAAGTAACACGTAATATTTGAATTATATTTTGCTGAAATGAACAAAATGACTCGAAAAAAGATTTGTTCATTTTGCTGAACAAGACTCAAAGGTCCGAGTCGGTAAAATGATCTGAACTTCCCATCACTAAAATCTGATGAAGAAACAAACTAATCCTAATCTTGGATGGGCTAAGGGTGAGGAAATGTTCTTTTTTGGGTGAAATATTCCTTTATGTAAAGTAATGCAATACATGTGATACTCAACAAGCAGCACAAACATAGTGATGCCTGACTTAACACTAACTGCATTCATGTCACATTTGGTCATCCAGTCTAAACTATAAGACTACATTAATGCATTTTTTCCTACATAGGTACCTACTTCCTTCTTTACAACTGCATCCAAGATTCAATTGCAGATGTTTACGGCATGAAGCATGTGGTCCACATTATAGAGCCAAGTCACATCATTAGCATTTTACAGGAAAAAAAAAACATATGGCATTAAAAAGATGAGTTTTCCATAATAATCATGACCAATAAGAGTTTAGGCCACATTTCTATTGTTTTTGGTCATAGATATTAAACACCAGCTGTCAAATCTGCAGAGAAGTGGATCTCTGCTAACAAGCTTAACTGCCTCGAAGAACAAAAGCACAGAAACTATTTAACTTGCTTCTTTTGACGTTAAATAAGATCTGGCAGTCTAAATCACATATATCCCGCTAAGAAAATATTTCAAACTCGCTTCCCCCGCAGTCACAGCGCATAGCCGGCCAATTACTGCAATGAAGTCTGACGCGCTGATAGTCAGCAGACGTTTCTAGAGGAGCCACATGTTTCTAGAGAAGGAAAACGCATGAAAATCACATATCTGATGCTGGTTTGAGTATAGACTAATTCTGTTAATATATCGCAAAATATATACAGTAGATGTCCAAGCAGTAGGGCAGAACAATATTCCTAAAACACTTTATTTTTCATGTTTTTAAATCTCTTCTGCTCACCAAGACTGCATTTATTTGATCAGAAATACAGTACAATTGTGAAATATTATTACTATTCAAATCAGCTGTTTCCTATGTGAATATATATTAAACTGTAATTTATTTCTGTGATCTGCAGCTGTATTTTCAGCATCATTACTCCAGTCTTCAGTGTCACATGATCTTCAGAAATTATTCTAATATACTGATTTACTGCTCAACAAACATTCCTGATTATCATCAATGTTGAAAACAGTTGTGCTGCACAATATTTTTGTGAAAATTGTGATATATTTTATTTTTCAGGATTCACAGATGAATAGAAAGTTCAAAAGAACAGCATTTATCTGAAATAGAAATCTTTTGTAACATTATAAATGTCTTTACTGACCCTTTTGATCTATTTAATGCACCTTTGCTGAATAAAAGTATTAATTTACTATTATATTATTAGTATTAATATACAAAACAGTGTATATTTTTATATTTTCCAGCCTTTAACAATATATATCTATATATACACGTATTTATGTAAGTATATGCCAAGTAGACTTTCAAAATGTTTCATGCAAAAATTAAAATACAGTACAAAAAAGGATGATATTTAATCATGTTCACTGATATGATCCAATATAACAAAACAGCAATATTTATCTACATATATAATTTACTAAAAAAGTTTAACATATGGAAAACTGAGATTCTCTAAATATTTTTGTGATAATTCAAACGAATCAGATTCAGAGCATCAGAAACTGACAGCATTTTTGCAGCTACAGTTTAAATAAGTGACGCTGTTGAAACAAGTCAGCCTCAACTCTCTCACACTAGGAAACTGAATGGGCAAATACAAAACACAGTAAAATAATTATGGTTTTCACAATGTAGCTTAATATTATTTAGCCCAGCTGGGCCTGTGATTGATGTCTGCATTGCTCCCATTCCTGAGAGAATCCGTCTCTCTGGATTGACAGGAACGTTTGCCTAGTAAACAGAGACATTCCACTGACACGGAGCTCTGAGAAACACACACACACACACACACACACACACAGAAACACACACACACACACACACACACACACACACAGACACACACACACCTCGTCAGCTCAGAACCACATACCGTAACTATTTTGTTGTCCAGGCAACAAAGGAAAAGAGAGTGAAAGTATAATAAAGTTATTATATTATATAGGCTATTAGTTACATTATCTGTGTGTGTGTCTATGTATGTGTGTGTGTTATATATAATAGTAGAACCATCATTTTAAATAAATAAATAACATACATTTTCTTATAGAAATGCAGCCTATTGTAGGACCATTAATCATTTTCAATAATTAAATGAATCAATCAAATCAATAGGCCTACATTTCTACAAAACAAAGCCTGTTTTAGAATCATTAGTCATTTAAATAAATTAAAATAATAAATAATTAAATAAATTCTCTTACAGATAATGAAGCCTATTTGAAGACCAACATACTTTTAATAAACAAATTAAATTGTTTTCTTACAGAAAAAATAGCCTATGTTAGGAACAATCATTTTATTAAACAAAATTAATTCATTAACTAATTATCTTCTAGAAAATTAAGACCATTAATGAAATAAATTAATTTCTTGTACAAAATGAAGCGTAGTTTAGTATCATTAATAATTTACAACAATCAAACAAAATATATATATAAATATAAATAAGTATATGAGTGTTGATTACCTATTCAAAGATACCCACAATGCAGTCGTTGCCAGGGCGTTATTATGTGGTTGCTAAGGTGTTTAACATGTTGCTATATGGTTTCTACACAGATTCAACACTGCATTTTTTGTACATTCATGCTCAATTAAATCTGTGACCAAAAGCCATGATATAAAAGTTCATCAAGTCATTAGAAGCATAAAGTATTTTAAGGAAAAAAAACATGACGTGTACCGAAAAAACATGAGACAGATGCTACTAAAAGACCATAAACACTTATATGTTGAGCAAATATTTTGTGTTTCTGCAAAAGCCATCCATCACATGAAGAACACTGCTGCAAACTACAGATGACAATGGGAATAAAAGAGGGAAAAATGGACGTGGAACACCTGGATGTGAAAGAACAAGGCTTTTTTCACATCGGAGCGGATTCACTTCAAATTCTCTTCATTAGGAACAGCTGCTTGGCTAATTGGATTTTTAGGGGAAGTGAAAGAGGAAGTGGTTTGAATCTCTTTCTAGAATTCAAGGTGAAGCTCAAAGTCAAAATGAGGTTGAAAAAACAAAAATACACAGAGGTTTTCAGCATTAAAAGGAAAAATGAACATTTACTGAAAATGTCTTCACTCTCATTCAAAGTAGACGAGTTTGTTTCTTCAACAGGTTTGGAGAAATGCATCAGTGTCTCAGCAATGGATGCTCTGCAGTGAATGGGTGCCGTCAGAATGAGAGTCCAAACAGCTGATAAAAACATCACAATAATCCACACCACTCCAGTCCATCAGTTAATGTCTTTCCCACATCCCACACTTGGATCGATCCTGATCTCTGCCCTCTAATCGTTCAGTCTAGCTTGAACTTCATAAAGCCGGGATCTGTTAGCAAGCAGCAGAAGAGTGATTCAGCATTCGCTCTGGTATCACGGGACGATCGACAAGTGTCAAGAGAAAGTGAGATCAGTCCCGTCTCCGCTGCCAAACATGAGCACATCTGAGTGTTTGCTGAATACATAAAGAGTTCGCTGGATTCAAAGGCGGCTTTTGAAGCCTTTAAGACACTCAAGGAAATGTTGCGTTGCGTCTTTGGGGAAAATAAACAGGCACTGTCACCAGTGATATGTGAGATGGAATATTTAGCCCACTGTCGGTATGGGTTGCATTTGACAGAAAGTAAATAAATGCACAAATTGTAAAAAAAAAAAAAAAAAAAAAAAAAAAAAAAAACTATGTTAGGGCCAGTAAAAAATTTTAAAATAAAATAATAATAATAATAATAAAAATAATAAAAAAATAACAGTCCTACAGAAAATTAAGCCTATATTAGGACCATTAAAACTTTTAAATGAACAAACATTTCTTACAGAAAATGATGCCTATTTCAGGATCATTTATAATTGAAAACTTCTTGTAGAAAATGTTATTAAAAATTTTAATTAATAAAATAAATTAATATTTCTTATAAAAAGCATGTTTTAGGACCATTAACAATCTAAATAAATAAATAAATAAATTTCCTACAGAACCTGAAGACTATTTAAGGGCCATTAATCTTTTTAAATAAATAAATAAATAAATATATTTCTAAAAGAAAATTAAGTGTATTTTAGGATCATTAAACATTTTTAATAAAGAAATACATATTTTTAATAGACCACTAAGCTTATTTAAGATCAGTAATATATTTAAATATATACATATTTTTTATATAAAATTAAGCATATAGAATAAGAGTTAAAAATAAATAAAAACAAGCAAACAAGTAAATAATTAAATATTTTTATTATAGAAAATTAAACCTCTTTTAGAACTCAAACAGTAATTTTGATTAAATAAATAAATATTTCTCATATAAAAAGCATGTTTTAGGACCATTAGCAATCTAAATAAATACATTTCATACAGAACATGAAGCCTATTGTAATCCTTTTTTAAACAAATAAATACATACATGCATTTCTAAATGAAAATGTAGCGCATTTTAGGATATTTTTTAATAAATAAGCTAAATAATTATTTCTTATAGACAATTAAGCTTATTTAGTATCAGTAATCATTTTAAATAAATATTTTTTTAAAGAAAATTAAGTATATATTAGCATTGAGATTAAAAATAAACAATAACAAATAAACATACTAACAAATAATTACATATTTTTCTTACAGAAAATCAAGCCTATTTTAGGACCATTATTAATTTTAATTAAATAAACATAAATACTGGATTATATTTTTGGGACAGTGACATTTCTCTAAAATAAATCTCATTGTAAATAAAAAAGGCCCTATAAACTGCAAGCTGTGAAGTATTAATACCTACATTATCATGGCAGTATTTCTTGTACTTTAACACAGTTGCGTTGAAGTATGTGTCTGCTGCCACCAGAGGAGCTAAAGTGAACGTCTTCTTCTAGTGTTTTCTCTTTCAGCTCTACTGATAAACGCGTAAGCGGGCATTCACATCTGCCTTATATACTACCACTAATTATCTTTCTAGCCTTAAGAAATGAGTGCTGAGTTAGCTTCTAATCAAGACAGAGGGCCAGGAAAAGGGCTTACTAAAGTCTGGAAAAACTAAGGAATATCAGGTCATGAAGGAGCGCTCAAGAACACAAAGCTCTGGAAACAAACCACACTGGTTAATTGAAATGGTTGAACTTCCAAGGAATAATGCATTAGTCTAAAACTCCTTTTAGTTCCTGAAGTTTGCAGACGACACCAGACTGATCGGCCTCATCCGGGACGGTGACGAGTCTGCTTACAGACAGGAGGTTAAGGAGCTGGCTGTCTGGTGCAGTCTGGAGCTTAACGCGCTCAAAACTGTGGAGATGATCATGGACTTCAGGAGAAACCCCCCTGCTCTCCCCCCACTCACCATCATGAACAGCACCATGACTGCAGTGGAGTCATTCAGATTCCTGGGCACCACCATCTCCCAGGACCTGAAGTGGGACAATCACATTGAGTCCATTGTGAAAAAGGCCCAGCAGAGGCTGTACTTTCTACGCCAGCTGAGGAAGTTCAACCTGCCACAGGAGCTTCACCACAGGAGGTGAAGCTCCACAACGGCTCTGCTCAATCTCAACTGCTTGCGAGCAGAAGCACATTCGTCTTTCACAAATCCTTTACTTTTTCCACAATCAAAAGCCAGACTGTACCTAATGGATATTTCTGTAGTTAAACTAAACAACTGAAGCAGAGAGAACTTCCCAGAAACTACTGAACAGATTCACTTTGACAGAAAATACAAGCCTCTGCTAACATGGTCTTTAATTATTTTCCACATCGCCCCAAATTTGCTGGATGGGGTTGAGGTCTGGACTATGAGGGGCCAGTCGAACATTGAAAATGATGGACTGGCCCCTCATAGTTCCGGCAACAGTTGGTTTTATGGGTATTGTGATTGCAAAAACAACTGAAACCTCTTAAGACCCAGAAAGAAAAAATAATTAGGAAAAATTTAGTATTTTTTGATGTCATTAAACTGTTTAGAGATGTTTTTGATGAAAATGATATTTAATTCATGTTATGCTATGTCTTTGGTAGAGGACACCGGGACTCAATTAAAAAAATAAATAAAAAGACATGAATAAACATAGGCAAAAATAATTAGGTTTCAGGATTTTTTATACAAGACTTTGTATAAAGATGATTCTCAACAGTTATAACAGAATGATTTGATATACCATTTTTCTTTTTGCAAAATGTGTGTAAACTGGCTATAAAGGGGTTTTCCCATTATATACGATGTATAAACTCATTTGCATATTAATGTGTTTTTGGGGCAACATGTAATGAAAAAAGAAGTGTAATAATGAGAGTAATAATTGACAAGATTTTCATAATAATATATAATATTTCATAGGAATATTGAAATATATTTTCTTTCCCTATTCATTTGTTGTGTCTCCCAAAATGTGTAATAAACAAGCTTTTATTCCCGGTGTCCTCTGTGGACGTGTATGAAATCAACGTCCTGTTTCATAATTTGAAACCCCATAACATTTTTATGAGATGTTGATTTATGACAAACAGTTAAAAAATTTGTCAGATTTAAATAATTACAAAATATTATTTTATTTCCATGATACGTCAACTACCCATATATATACATAAACAAATAAATAAAAACAAACATTATATATTGAAAAAGCTTTATAAAATACTTATAAAGCTTTAAAATACTTTATGCTTCTAATGACTTGATGAACTTTTATATCATGGCTTTTGGTCACAGATTTATTTGAGCATGAATGTACAAAAAATGCAGTGTTTACATTAATAAATAAATAATATATTTTCTTATAAGAACATTAAGCCTATTTTAGGATGAATAAAATTTTTAAATAAATAAAAAATGTTCTTAAAGAAAATTAAGCCTATTTTAGAACTGTTAATACTTAAATATAATATTTTTTATATGACATTTTAGGACTCTTATGTTTAAATTACTCAGTAATATATTTTCTTATAAGAACATGAAGCCTATTTTAGGATGAATAATATTTTTAAATAAATAAATAAAAAAATTCTTATAGAAAATGAAGCCTATTTTAGGACTGTTAGTAATTTTAAATGTATAACTAAGTATTTACTTACATGGCATAAATCCTATTTTAGGACCAATAATATTTTAAAATAAATACAATTTTTATAAAGAATAAGAAGCTTATTTTAAGACGTTTAAATGACTAAAACAATAAATCACAGGACAATTAATTTGCACATTTTAGGGGATTTTTTTTTAATTCTCATTATGTCCTCTTCCATAAATTGCTTTGGATAGAAGCATCTGCTAAATGCATAAAGGTAATTGTGAAAGAACCCACTTCCATAAATCTCATACACTGAGGTCTGAGCAGGAAGATTTACTGAAGGAGTTTAAAAAGTTAAACTAGTACAGTTTATGAAGCTATTAACATGTATCAGCATTCATACATGCATATAAGAGTATATTTCTGAAGCCTCATTTCAGGCCACAGACTGAGAAACCCGGGCTCCGGAGTCTGTTGTTCAGGAGCAGGACGTTTGGTCCGTGTCCAGCGTCTTTCCAGATCTTTCCTCTGCTTAGTGTCAGGCTAATGATCTCTCTAAGCCCGTCTGCAGCCCAGCGCACCAAACTCTGGCAAGATTATGACTGGCTAGCAAATATGACTTGCATTTGCACATTTTTCCAATTTATCTCATTGAATTAAGGGCGCAGACTTTTGGACGCTGCAGCGAGACCTTGAGTAGAGCCATCCGTCTTCAAGGCATCAGCTGAAAACATGATAAATGCGAACAGGTTGTGCAAGGAAGCGGAGTTTTGAGGCAGGAGGTCACAGCGGTTGCTCTCTTTCCAAAGGATCAGAGAGTCCTGAAGAGATCCTGAGCTGAATTCAATCAGGAGAACGGCTCGGAAATAATGTTTTTGCATTTTCATCTCATGCTAAATTTTGTTTGCTGCAGGTATATATTCTGACCGATAAAATGCACTTCAAAAGGCCTTTTGAATTGATCAAATAATAATTAACAAAAGCAGAATATTTATTTATAATTTCTCTGTTTTGAAAAATATTTTGGAACAGGGATATTATTGTTAACTAAAAATAAAACCATTTAAAAAAATTTTTGGTCATTTTGAGTTATTACAGTAAATTAAAACAAACTAAAACAAATAGTGTTACTTGAAATAAATGTTAACTGAAATAAAACTAAATATATAAGTTTTATCTTATTTTATCTTTATTTAACCTGATGTACCAAAATGACTAAAACTGAAATTAAAATTAATAAAAAATACAGTAATGTATTTTTAAAAACTTAATGACAAAAACACAACAAAATTATTAAAACTTTAAATGAAAATTAAATTTAAATATGAATACAAACTATAACATTATCTCCATTACATTAACAAAAAACACAGAATTGAGATAAAGCTGAAATAAAATATAAATATTAGATGAAAAACGTAAACAAAAAAAGTTTGGGGGGAAAAATACTAAAATTACTAAAAAAAAAAAAAAAAAAAAAAAAAGACTAAAATGAAAATAAAATCAAGCTAAACAGTATAATTATCTCTCTCTCTCTCCCTCTCTCTCTCTCTCTCTCTATATATATATATATATATATTCAATAAACTATAAACTGGAATTTATGCATGATCAAAGGAGGCTGTGAAAATTAACCTGCTTTGTTAATCCTTTTGATCTTTTATTTAAACAAATTCACAAAAATCGAACCTTTCATTGGATAATAAGAATTTAAAATGGGGAGAAACATCATTATGAAATAAATGTTTTTTTCTCAAAAACACGTTGGACACAATTATTGGCACCCCTAGAAATTCTTATGAGTAAAATATCTCTGAAGTATACTCCCATTCATAATCACATATTCATTTTGAGCACTCCAGGGTGACTATGAACATTAAATTATCCAGCCATGGCTTCCTGTTTCACAGAAATATAAATATGAGGGAAAATAAAGCCCAAATTCCCTTAATCATCCATCACAATGAGAAAAAACAAAGAATATATTTCTGATGTGCAGCAAAAGATAATTGAGCTTCACAAATTAGTGAAGTGGCTTTAAGAAAAGAGCTAGAGCAGTGAAAATCCCCATTTCCCATTTTCATGAATCTGCCTGGAAGAGGACGTGTGTCTATATCGTCCTAATGCACGGTGAGAAGGAGAGTTTGAGTGGCTAAAGACTCTTCAAGGACCACAGATGGAGAATTACAGAAAATAGTTGAGACTCTGGGTCAAAAACCTCAACAAAAAAAATTGTCAAACAGCCCCTATATCACCACATGTTGTTCAGGAGGGTTTCAAGAAAAATTCTCCTAGCTCATCCAAAAACAAACTCCAGCATATTCAGTTATCAGACAGGACTGGAACTTCAAATGGGACTGGCTTCTATGGTCAGATGAAACTAAAAAAGATGGGTTTGGTGAACACAGGGATAAAAAGTACCCCATGTGTACAATGAAATATACTGCTGTATTTTTGATGTTGTGGGCCTATATTTCTGCTGGAGGTCCTGGACATCTTGTTCAGACACATGGCATCATGGATTCTATCAAATACCAACAGATAAAAAATCAATAAGTGACTGATTCTATCAGAAATATTATAATGGGCCATGTTTGGATCTTCCAACCGTACAATAATCCAAACACAAACCTCAAAAACAACACAAAAATGGGTCACTGAGCACAAAACCAAGATTCTGCTGGCCATTCCAGTCCTCTGACCTGAACCCTGTAGAAAATGAGTGAGGTGAACTGAAGAGAAGAAGCACCGTCATGGAGCTGTGAATCTGAAGGATCTGGAGTGATTCTGGATGAAGGAATGGTCTCTGATCTCTTGTCAGGTGTTCTCTAACCTCATCAGGCATTATAGGAGAACATTTAGAGCTGTTAAACTGACAAATGGAGGTTTCAAAAAGTATTGAATGAAAGGGTGCCGTTAATTGTGGCCAGTGTGTATTAGAGAAAAACATTTATTTCATAATGATATTTCCCCCCCATTTTAAATTCTTATTATCCAATGAAAGGTTAGATTTTTGTGATTTTTTTTAATAAAAGATCAAAAGGATTAATAATGCAGATTAATTTTCACAGCCTTCTTTGATCATATTTACTAAGGGTGCCGATATTTTTGGCCATGACTGCATGTATGATTAATTTTTATTTTTTAACAAGAAAATGTTTATGTAAAATTCTTAATTATAAATTAAAATGAAAAACGAAAATATAAAAGCTAATTCAAAATATGAATAAAAGCTATAACTGTAAAAAGTATTTTAGTACTAAATAACGTTTAGTGTGTTAATATCTTTATTAACATATATAATACCAAAACAACATTTAAAAAAAAAAAAAGTGTTTTGAAAGAAATTCAATGGTATTTGGGACCCATTATACTTCAATAATGTGAGAAGCACTGACCAACCAGCAAAACCTGAGCTAAACTAAGCGAGTTTAACCAGTTAAAAACCAGCAGGAATCTTTCACCAATTCAAAGCCTTTGTCTCGCTCAGCTTTCATTTCTGAGGTCAGTCCACCTGGATGACATTTTTTCACATTTTTCTTCCCTCAGGGAAAGAAAATGTTTTGTAGCAATAGTCAAACAAAAACCTCCAGCCGTATTTCACAATAATGTTCTCTGACAACTCAATCCAGTCCGGTGACATTTTGGGGGGAAATAAAAAAAAAAGTGGAACTAATACACAACACCTGTTTCTGCTCAACGCCTCCGTTCTATCAAACCCAGCAGCAGTGACAGCTGTGCGACTGACGGACGGAGACAGCGAGAGGACAGCGCTCCATCTCTAATATTTCACATATGACTTCTGAACACCGTCACACGCTATCCATTTCTCCCGTTCGGATCAAGCACTGGTTCCAATTACCTCGAGAGTAAAGTCTGTGACACTGACCACGTGATATATATATATATATCCATACGATGATATGATGATGAGTCAAAGGAAATCAGACCTGGATAAAACCTACAAAAACCCCAATAGCTGATTGCCTACCTATATAGATTAGGGCTTTATATATATATTATTTACCATTCAAAAGTTTGGAATCAGCAAGGATGCATTAAAATGATCAAATGTATACAGGAAATTTAAATATTAGATTAAAAACTTAAACTAAATGAAAATTACTAAAATGTAGGAGCACTAAAATTACAAAACAAAACCTGAAATATATATATATATATAGTTACTAAAACTGAAACTGTTGTTAAGTAAATAGACATTTATTTATTTATAATTCTCATAAGCTTCATTTTATATAAGAGCTTTATTTGATATTTATTTATTCATTTAAAATTACTAAATGTCCTGAAATAAGCTTCATTTCCTATATTTATTTTCATTTTATTTTTTTATTATTAAAAATACCTAAAATAGGCTTCATTTTCAATAAGAAAAAAAATTAATGTATTTAAAATGATTAATGGTATTAAAATATCAAAATATTAATAAAAGCTAATCTTATATAAAGAAGTATAGAGAGCGAGAGGTGTCACTTTATTATATTACATATGTATTTAAAATTTCATATATTAATATGTACACTGCCATTCAAAATTTTGACATGAGTAAGATTTTTTATGTTTTTAATGGAGTCTCTTATGCTCATCAAGACTATTTACTTGATCAAAAATACAGAAAATAACAATAATATTGCAAAATATAGCAATTTCTAATATTGGTCTCCTATTTTAATATATTTTAAAATATAGTTTATTTCTGTGATGCGCAGCTTTATTTTCAGCATCATTACTCCAGTCTTCAGAGTCACATGATCTTCAGAAATCATTCTAATATACTGATTTATTATCAATGTTGAAGCTGTTGTGCTGCTTAATATTTTTTGGAGCCTGTGATAATTTTCTTTGATGAAAGAAAAGTTAAAAAGAACAGAATTTATTCAAAATAGAAATCTTTTCTAACAATTCTTCACTATCACTTTTTATCCATTTAACACATCCTTGCTGAAAAAAGTATTAATTTCTTTAAAAACAAATTACTAACCATAAACTTTTGAACAGTAGTGTAAAATGTACCAAAAATTATATTTTGTATAAACACTTATTTTTAAAGTTTTTTCAAAGAATCCTGGAAAAAGTATCACGTCCCAAAAAATATTAAGCAGCACAACAGTTTCCACACTGATAATAAATCAGTATATTATTATGATTTCTGAAGATCATGTGACACTGAAGACTGGAGTAATGATGCTGAAAATACAGCTGCGCATCACAGAAATAAATTACATTTTAAAGCATATTAAAATAGAAAAATGCTATTTTAAATAATTCAACAATTCCAGTGAATCTGAGTGAATTTCTGCAGTGTCGTTAATCGGGATATCATATCTAACCCTGAAATTGAACCCTCACTCACGGTCTCCAAAAGAAAACTGTGGCTAATGAATAATTTCCTCTTGCTCTTTTGCCATTTAATTGCCAGTGTTTGGGTTGCATTTGTAACTCAATCCGGTGCTACGAGCAGCTACTACAAGCAAAGGTCAAAGCAACATCAGCCAGGGTCAAACCTGCTTCCAGCGACCCGAGTCTGGCCCGATTTCACCCATGAACTCAGAGATTATCTCAAAGTCAGAACAGAGTTACAGCATCAAACTGACATATTTTGTGGCTGATTCAATCAATTCAGTCATTCATTATCCAAACATGTATGTAAAGTGACCCACATTTGGTTTTTGACTGCAGAAAATGTGTACAATTTAACTATTCACTCTTGGGATCCCAATATCTCTAACCAGAATACAAAAGGAAAGCTTTAATGCATCTTGAGTAACAGGCATGAATTTGGTTTTTAACCAAATTTACTCATGGAGCCACACTGAGATGCCCATTTCTCTCAACTAAAGCATACAGGGCCTTAAAAATGGAGATACCAAAAGAATATTTTCTCAGGAAGCAACATCTAAAAAGCTATTATGATAACTTCAAAACTTCTTGAGTTACAGGCATGCAAACTTTGGAAAATGCATGGTTTTGTCAATCAATCGGGTTTGTTCTACGCAGTTGTTGTGATAGAGAGAAACAAGACACATTTCAAGTTGAAAATCGATTGTTCTTCAGTAATTCCTCTTTAAAACAAAAAGTATCGGCTGTATGCATAGGGACTGACATTCGATTTTTGACCACTGAAAAAGTGGAAAATGTACTCGTGGAGCCACATTAAGATCCCCATATCTCTGGAGCTGAATCATACAGAGCCTTAAAAATTGGTATATCAAAAGAAATGTTTGTTAAGAACAAGAATCTAAAAGAAAATTAAGATGTCTTTAATGCATCTCGAGTAACAGGCATGCAAACCTTGGGCAAACCTTTGTTTTTTCCAATTTTTGAAACTGCCACTATTGGCATAATGAAACAAAGAAAGCTAAAGTCAACAGATTTTGAGCTACCAATCTCTGAGTAAAAACAACACAATGATGCTGCCATCTTTCTAAAGTCATTTTCCGACTCCTGGAATTTGCCTCCAAATCTCATGTTACAATCTTAATTGTGACCCTCCTCTACAAAACAGTGGATTACTCAATAGTCTCTAAATATTCATCCATGACATTTAATATTTTGGGTTTCATCACCATTTATGTCATTCTTCATAAATGAACAAAATCAAAAAATTGAACCGAGGAAGTTTCCGAAATCTGGTTGATTTGACACACAGTGACCCAGAAGCCAGGAACTGATGACACGACACACAGAATGAGCACTGATGACTCCTGACAACACAACACTAATGTGATTTCACACACGTTCAGGTCCAAGCTGTAAAACAGCTGGCAGTCCTTACGACCAGCTGTCAAGTGCACTCGCAGAAGTGTCTCGAAATGGTCGTGATGATGAGACAAGAAACGTCCTTAGCTCTGCTAATCACTCAAGTGAACATGAGACACTTGCAGAGTGTTAAATTAAACCGTTTGTGTGTAGGTTCTTAATTATAGCATTTTAAGGAAATGCCCAACAAACTGTGCAGCAGAAGAGTAGAATGTACGTTTGGACTTATTTCTGTCCCCGATCACTTTTACAGACTTTTATCATGAAAGCCCGGAGTTAACAGGACAACATCTGTTTTCCTTATTGATTTTTATTCCTTATGGAACACATACTGTGCAAGCGGAAAGAGAAATCCAGCCAGTCATCGCCAGAATCAGCGCTCTGGCCAACGAGAAGGGACACGAGTGACAAATCACCAGGGCTGAATCTGGATATTGCATTACAAGGTCTCTGTGTTGGATGCCAGTGTTTACGGTCATCCAGGGTAAAGAGCAAATAAAAGCAAAAACACATTTGAGGCTCATATAATCGGCCCGTCTGGCAATATTTCACATTCAAACTCAGTGGTGACCAACTTTACACTTCACTTCAGTTCAGCTCCATCGACTCCTAATGGACGTGATAGCACCCTCTTGTGGATGAGCTCATGTGTGAATCTGACCCAAAACATGTCCAGGTCACAATACACAAAGAAAAGAAGAAAAAATTTGATTTAATACTTTTTCAAAGAAGCCTTTTGTAGAACCATTAGGAGCTATTTCATTACTATACTGCCAAGTTAATTAAGCACATTTTACCCCCAAACTGTAATGCTTACATATGTTTCTGTCAATTGTACATAAATATATTATGGTGTTTATATATAAAATGTTAATATTTATGTTAATATTGCAATTTAAGCTTATATTAATACACATTCTAATATATGAATATAATATTATATATATATATATATATATATATATATACATATACACTGCTGCTCAAAAGTTTAGGATCAGTAAGATTTTTTAATGTTTTTTAAAGAGGTTTCTTCTGCTCATCAAGGCTGCATCTATTTGATCAAAAATACCGAAAAAAACTTATTTTGTGAAATATTATTGCAATTTAAAATAACAGTTTTCAATTTTAATATACTTTAAAATATAATTTATTTCTGTGATCAAAGCTAAATTTTCAGCATCATTTCTTCAGTGATTCAGAAATCATTCTAATATGCTGATTCATAATCAATGTTAGAAACCATTGTGCGGCTATTTTTTTGGGACCTTTTTTTTTTATATTTGTTACAATTTCCAATGCAATTCAAACGTTTGGGGTCAGTATATATATATATATATATATATATATATATATATATATATATTATATTTTAAGAAATTAATACTTTTATTCAGGAGGGATGTGTTAAATGAATAAAAAGTTATAGTAAAGACTTATATTGTTAGAAAAGTATCAGAGGCTCCAAAAAACAATATGAAGCAGCACAACAGTTTCAACATTCACAATAAATCAGCATATTAGAATGATTTCTGAAGGATCATGTGACACTGAAGATGCTGAAAATTCAGCACTGCGTCACAGAAATAAATTCTATTTTAAAGTATATTAAAATAGGAAACCAATATTAGAACTTGCAATAAGATTTCACAATATTACTGTTTTTTCTGTATTTTTGATCGAATAAATACAGTCTTAATGAGCAGAAGAGACTCCCTTAAAAAAAAACATAAAAAATCTTACTGGTCCCAAACTTTTGAGCGGCAGTGTATATTTACATATATACTTATTACATATACACACTTTACATTTATTCATAGAACATAATTCATTATAGACAGTATGTGTGTGTGTGTGTGTGTGTGTGTGTGTGTGTGTGTGTGTGTGTGTGTGTAATATCATTTGTGCTATAATCTTGCAATATTAAAGAGAAAATAAAATAAAAATCAATGCTCTGTACCATTACAGTCCATGATTTATTCTTAACTGGGCTTGTACTGTAACCAAAAAGTGTTTTCTATATAAAAAGGCTACAGTATTTTGCAAAAAAAAGATTTTTTTTCTCTCTTTCTGTCACTCTTGCTTTCGGTTTTGGCTGCTTTTAGGCTTGAGGGAAAATATAATTTTGTCAACTTCAATTAAATGTCCATTTCATTGCGAGAGCCTGGCAGTCTATGGCCAACTCTATAACGGCATGTACAGGGAGATAAACATTTCCATGTTTTGAGTGGAAAAGCCCTGGGAAACGATCCTCTCGGACACATATTCTCATTTTTATATGTCCTGGAACGGCTGATGAAATATTACAGCAAACAATGGGGGAAAATTAATCAGTGAGCCAGGTGCACGGATCCAGCCGGCAGAGATGAACTGAACTGAAGTCATTCCCAGACACAATATATCAGCCGGAGAGGACGCTTCAACATCAAGGGAGGAGATGAGGGCATTTCAGTGAAACATTTACAGTCCGGGTCAGCAGCTAGTCAAACAGCAACATATCAGAGGACAGATGAGGAGACGGCCTGCAGCAGAGCTCTGAGACACAACACATCTACACATAGTAGACCAAAACATTCTTTTTGATGATTTTTCCATTGCTTTTCTAGTTAGAACAGAAGGGTTTTAACAAATCATTTTAGAGTTTGCATTTACATTTACATGTCTTTGGCAGACACTTTCATTCAAAGTGATATACAAAAGAGGAACAAAAGCTCTTAATGAGTTTGGACTCATAAACAGCTATTTCTGATTAAATATTTTTGAAATTAGCATAACTAAAACAACAATCCATATAGAAAGGTCCATGAGTTTTCAAGGCCTGGACATTACAATGTTAAACTTCCTTGTTTTTCCCAAGAGAGGTTACATTTCATATAAGAGATTCTATTGATAAATGATCATGATTATACTTGTATGTTTATAAAGTAAAATGAGTCTGATAAATTATACAATGATTTATAACATTTTATAATATTTTTATATATACACAATATAAATTTGGTGGGAAATGTACTTAATTGTCATGAAAATAGTGTTATAAAAATGCTAAATCTTAATTTAATCATTTAATTTCATAGAGTGTAAAATAGTTTCTAATTTATTTATTTTGAGCTTGGGATAAAATATTCCACACGTTTTTCACTCTTTGATGACAAATTCATCTAAATAATATTTTGCATAAAGAAAAATAAAAAGTACAAAAAAAAGACAATGATTTTAAAATATTTTATAATTTACACGTTTTATAATTTTGATTCTATATACAATATATAAATACACATTACAGTACAGTACAATAATATGAATTTGGTTTATTGTTGTGACAATGTCATAAAAATGCTAAATAATACTGGTTTTTATTTTTGATACTTAATTTAATTTTATATAAGGATAATTCAAAATATACTCTTGAGTTTGGGTGAAATATGATAAAATATTAAATTATTGAACAATTACATATTTTAGAACTGAGCATAACTATAAAACAATACAATCACTTTACAAATGTCCATGATGATTTGCAAAAGATAGTTTCTCGTTTCTTCTTTTTGGGTTTGAATTTGCATATTATGAATATGAATATAATCTGCACATGTTTTTGACAAGTTTTTCACTCTTTGATTACATTGATTACATTACATGTATTATTATCATCATCATGAAGCTACCTGAATGTCGGGACACTTACGTTAAAGCATGGGGGGGGGTCACTGCAACAGTTTTCTCTGGTGGGAAGAGTACACACACACACACACACACACACACACACACACACACACACACACGGTCCCACATAACAATACTGCATCCCTCCTCTACAATACAACTCAACACAAGCATCTCATCCATTCACACCACTAACACACACACCAGTACACATCCAGCTGCAGTCACACAACACACAGCCTCAGAGTTCCGCGTCAAAACCAGCGAGAAACGCAGCAAAACGTGCCGACGACACTGAAAAGTTGTGTCCTAAACAGTTGCACCACATTTTCCGCCACAATAAGCTGAACACAACACCGGACAGAGAGAAAGAAACGCGGCGTTCGCACTGATTTCCAGACGCGCCTGCGTCATAATGGACAGACAGCACGTCATAATGGATCAAAGATACAAAGTAACAGCGGCGGCGCGCCAAAAGCATCTTACCTCAATGCGAGCTCGAGCGTGTCTGGCAGCCGTCTGGCGTCTAAACTCGCGGATAATGTGAGACGGGGCAGGTTGGTTGGTTGGTTGGTCGCTGGCTGCTTGGGTGGGAAGGAACTACAGGAAGTGAGGGGCAGATCCAGAGAACATTCACTCAGGACCTGCGCAGATCAGCCGGACACAACACAACACTCGGGCCGTGTCGCAAATAACACACTACCGTACTACAGTAGCAGAGGCGTCAGGCCCATTCAAAGTGCCCCCTTAGATTTTGAATGCAGCTTCCAAAAGACAAAAAATAGCCGAATAATATTTTCTATGTTTGATGCAATCAATTAAATCCAGTTAAACAGCGCTGACAAACACTGTGTGCAACGATGCAGTCAGAAGGCTTTTTAATCTACAAATCGCCATCGTTTACCATGGTTTTACTGTAGTAACACTAACTGCACCATGGTATTGTGGCAGAAATGTGGGGTATTTATATCAAATTTATTAATGTAGACGTGTATTAAATGAGTAATGGAATGTAATTATTACAGTATATTTGTGAATAAGCTATAGGCTAGCGTTTGTGCATTTATAATAAATGTATTTAGACTACTGTTTTTCATATAAATAGGCTGCCTAGAAACCATATAGTTGCATTTTTACCACAGTATCAAGGTGCTAAATGTGTGCTTTTAACTCTGGTTATCATGATGTAAATGTATGCTACTATGGAAGAACAATGGTTCATTTGAATAAAACTCAAACAGTCAGAAACATTTTATTTCACCATATAAAAAGGAGGTTGTTGCCATTTTTAACAGATGTTACTGATTTTGATAAAGAACAAATTTACACACACACATACATATATATATATATATATATATATATATATGGGCATGTATAAATATAATACAGGGGGGTTGAAAACGGATAGAATAGAAAAGGAATAGAGCAAGCTAGTGTTAGAGGCCTTTTTTGCTTTTGTTAATTGTATAATAAAAAGAAAACAAATAGAATACAAAAAAAGATTAGAAAAGCTAGAGTTAGTTTTTTTTTTTAAAGAATAGAATTAGAATAGAGAGTGCTAGAAATCAAATAAAGATGGAAGAGATGTGTTTTTAGCCGATTCTTGAAGATGGCTAAGCACTCAGCTGCTCAGATTGAGTTGGGCAGGACATTCCACCAGGAGCGAACATTTCATTTAAATGATCCCATCTCTTTGGGATGGCACAATAAAGCGACATTCACTTGCAGAACGCAAGTTTCTAGAGGAATATAAGTCTGAAGTAATGAGTTTAGGTAAAGGGGTGCAGAGCCAGAGGTGGTAAATATTAATGCCTTGAATTTGATGCGAGCAGCTATTGGTAGCCAGTGCAAATTGATGAACAGATGTGTGACGTGCGTTCTTTTCGGCTCATTAAAAAAAAATTAATCTTGCCACCGCATTCTGGATAAATTGTAATGATTTGATCGAACTGAATGGAAGACCTGCCAAGAGAGCATTGCAATAATCCAGTCTGGACAGAACAAGAGCTTGAACAAGGAGCTGTGAAGCATGTTCTGAAAGAAAGGACCTGATCTTCTTGATGTTGAATAAAGCAAATCTGCAGGACCAGGCGGTTTTAGCAAAGTGGTCAGCTGATCATCAATCATAACTCCAAGATTTCTGGCTGTTTTTGAAGGAGTTATGGTTGATGTGCCTAACTGGATGGTGAAATTGTGATGAAGTGATGGGTTTGATGGAACCACAAGCAGTTCTGTCTTGGCAAGGTTGAGTTGAAGTTGATAGTCCTTCATCCAGTAAGAAATGTCTGTTAGACAAACTGAGATGCGAGCAGCTATCGTCGGATCATCAGGAAGGAATGAGAGGTAGAGTTGAGTGTCAACAGCATAGCAGTGATACGAAAAGCCATGTTTCTGATTTACAAAACCCAGTGATGCCATGTAGACAGAGAAGACAACTGGTCCAAGAAGAGGTACCCCAGTAGTTAGATGTTGTGACTTGGACACTTCACCTCTCCAAGATACCTTGAAGGACCTACAGTATCTGAGAGGTAAGACTCAAACCACTGGAGTGCGGTTCCTGAGATGCCCTTTGCCAATAGGGTTGACAGGAGGATCTGGTGGTTAACCGTGTCAAAAGCAGTGGACAGATCCATCAAGATAAGTATTGAAGATTTGGAATCCGCTCTTGCCAGTCTTATGGTTTCATCAACTGAGAGCAAGGCAGTCTCGGTTGAATGTCCACTTCTGAAACCAGACTGGTCGCTGTCGAGGAGGTTGCTCTGTGTGAGAAAAGCAGAGACTTAGTTGAACACACTTCGTTCAAGTGTTTTAGCAATGAAAGGAAAAAGGGAAACCGGTCTGTAGTTCTCTAAAAGAGATGGGTTAAGAGTGGGTTTTCTTAAGTAGTGGGGTTATACGAGCATGTCTAAATCCTGAGGGAAAAACACCAGTGTGAAAGGATGTGTTAACGATGTGAGTGAGTGCAGGTACAACTGCAGGAAAAATAGCTTGAAGGAGATTAGATGGAATAGGATCAAGCGGACAAGTAGGATGATTAGAAAGGATGAGTTTAGAGACTTCTGCCTCAGAGAGTAAAGAGAAGGATGTGAACGAGTGTATGTTTGCTGGTAAGATGCGCTTGACCGATTGTGGTGTGGAAAATTGTGCACTGACTGATGGTTTTAATTTTATTAACAAAGAACGTGGCAAAGTCATCAGCTGTTAGAGTTGATGAAGGAGGGGGAAGGGGAGGACAAAGGAGGGAGCAAAATGTTTTAAAGAGCATGCGAGAGTTAGACAAACTGTTAATTTTGTTAGGATTTTTTGAATTGGGCCATACCCTTTCAGCAGCTCTGAGCTTAGAACCATGTTCGAGGAGAACATCAGACAGCAAACGGGCAGAAGGGGTGGTACGGGCTGACCTAGAAGACAAGTGTCTAAACAAGATGTAAGAGTGGAGCAGAAAGTATCAATAGCACTGTAAGCATCAAGAGATGCTAACTGTTTAGGTGGGGAGGAAGCGAAGATGAAACCATAGCAGATAGGCGGGAGGGTGAGAGTGAGCGTAGGTTACGTCAAAAGATGACATGTGGAGGGGTGCATATTGTGTCAGGAATCATGTTGAGGTTAAGAGTGAGGAGGAAGTGATCTGAAGTGTGCAGTGGAGTAACCAGCACATGATCAGTGGAGCAGTGTCGTGTGTAAATATAAGGTCCAGTTGGTTGCCTGATTTGTGAGTAACTGTTATTAACATTCTCTTGAGATCAAAAGAGGCAAGCAGAGCGTGGAAGTCTGCAGCCTGAGGTTTATAGGTGGATGTTGAAGTCTGCAAGTATAACTAGGGGACTACCATCCTCAGGAAAGGTTGAGAGCAACACATCTAATTCATCCAAGAAGTTACCTTGTGGTCCTGGGGGTCGATAAACAACTACAAAATGGATTTTAAAAGGGTGGGTAATAGTGACTGAATGTGATTCAAAGGAGCTGTTAATACCCAGAGAAGGTAAAGGAATACATTTCCAATCATTAGGGATTAGCAGACCAGTACTACCACCTCTTCCAGTCAGACGCAGAGTGTGGGAAAATTAGAAATTATTGGAGAGTGCTACAGGAGTAACTGTGTCCTCTGGTTTGATCCACATCTCTGTCAGGGCCATGAGGTTTAGTCTTGAATGACTAGTAAAAGATGTAATGAAATCTGCCAGAGACCAACAGAAAAAGAATGTAATGTATTAGCAGCCATAGGCAAAGTGCGCAGGTTGTTAGGATTGCGCTGCCTACAGAGTGTGATGCGTGGCTTGCGAGTGGTAGTAATAGTAGAGATATGGAAACACATAGTAAGAGTTGGGCATAAAAACTGAAACAGAAATGAAGCTAGGTGCAGAAAATAGGATGAATCAAGAGATACTTGTGTCCCTGTGTGGTAGAGTCAATGGTCTTTACACTCTTCGATCTTCACACGACGGCTGCCGTGGTATAACCTTTTTTATACCCGTTTGACAAAATGGAAAATTTAAATCACAACAAAAGGCTAAGCAAGTGCACGACCCTGACAAGGTATGCGATACAGTACAAGACCAAACGCAACTTCAGCACGTCCCGCAGTAAACAAAACAAGCGACCATACTTTATTGGACCATAAATATTATTAGTTTTAGTTAAAAATGTTACGAAAAAATCTTGATTAGTTTTAAAACTTAATTTTTGTATATTTTTTGAAAACCCTGATGGCTCACTATAGACTAGAGTTATTACATTTAATTAAAATAATAATTTAAAAAATATTTAAATAAATGCTAATTGAAAATAAAGTTCTCTATTTAAACATTTTTTATTTTAAAATTAGTTGATGTACTGAAATAAAAAAAATTAAAAAATTAATAACTATGTAGACATTAAAAAAGAAAAACCTACTAAAAGTCGAAAACAACAAAATTGCTAAAATTAAAACGTTAAATCTAAAAACTAATCGAAAATTAATAAAAACTACAAAAGTATCTTAATCATTAAAATAACACTACCTGGTGAAATAATAGACCCAAACTGAATGCCTTAGCACTCATCTTTTTGAGACGCAGCTGCATAGGAGAGTAATTAGGATATTTCCAGACACAAACATCACTCTCGTAGTGCACATGTCTGTTTAATCATTGATCTCCGATGAAACAAACATCTACCAGCATCGATACAATATGTTATGAATGTTAAAAAACGCAGTGGATAGAATTTCAATAAAAGATAGAAAAATATGAAGAAACTATAGAACATCACTTAAACTCTGCCTCATACAACAGCTGGTGAATTTTTAATTTGACGGCGCTCTTCTTGGCGTAAGGCAGCCGTCTGAGATACGGCAGTAAACTAAACAAGAACATTTCGTCCTCCAAGTCCTCGTTGGCCTCCATCTGCCACTTCCTCTTGCGTCCCGAACCCTGCGATCCCGACGCCGAGTAGTGCGAGGATCCATCCAGCATCCCGTGATCGCCCTCAAAGTCCTGCACTGCATACGCCGAGTTCCCGTCCGCCGTCCTCTCCTCCTCCTTGTCCTCTTCGTCTCGGTCCTCCTCAGGCTCGTCGGTGGCTAGCGATCGGGACTGGATGAACGGCGTCAGGAACGACATCTGCCAACTGTACTTCCAGCTGCGGTGGGACGTTCCTGAGGCTCGCCGGCGCTGCTCCGCACGCTTGTCTTTGATGAACATGTCCCGCAAGCTCTTCCATCTCCTGCGACAGTCTTCTTCTGCACACAGACACAACAAACACCACTGAAGACATGCATATGATGCACACTCAACTCGTGCAGAAAAATGCCATGAAATTGCAATTTACTGTTTTCAAGCACTTAATAATAATCGATAAACAGTGATTTTAGCATGTGCACACTTATTAATTACCTAAGAGCATTTTACAATAGCCAGTAAATAATCATTTAAAAAAACTATTTAATTAACAATGCATTGTACAATAATCAATTGAAAGATTTAAGGATGTGTGTTTAAATAATAATAAAATAAACAATAAATTAAGATATATAAAATTATCAATATCAATTAATAGTGATTTAAGCACATTATATATTTGTGTGTTTAATTAACAAATAATACATAAGCAAAGGAAATTGTGATTTAACTGTATGTGTGTGTGTTTATATATATATATATTTACATTTACATTTAGTCATTTGGCAGACGCTTTTATCCAAAGCGACTTACAATTGGGGAATACAAAAAGCGATTCATCTTGAAGAGGCAGTCAGACAGAGGAAGTGCTCGTAACACCAAGTCTCAGTCATTGTTCAAATAAGTACAAACTAGTAGGTGGAGAGAAAGATAGAGGGAAAGTTGTTTTTTTTTTTTTAAGTTTAGGATGAAGTCAAGTACTGCCGAAAGAGATGAGTTTTCAGTTGTTGCTTGAAGGTTGCCAGAGATCCGGCGTTCCGGATAGGGGTGGGAAGATTATTCCACCAGCCAGGAATGGTGAACGAGAATATATATATATATATATCTTAAATATTAAATACTAATATTAATATAAATACATGATATAATAAGAAAACATTATGCGATTTAAGCACACGTATATTTAACTAATAATATAATTAAATTTTACAATAATCAATAAATAGTGATTTAAGCAATTTTAATTAATATAATTAACAATGAATGTTTCAATTATTAATATGTAGAAATTTAAGCATATCTACAGTGCCCTCCATAAGTATTGGAACAGTAAAGATATTGCTCTGTTGGCTGTGGAGTCAAGACATTTGCAAATATGATTAAAAGATGAATATGAGACACAACTACAGAATGTCACATTTTATTATTAGCCGTTTCAATACATAGATATTTTACCAAATAAAAAGAACAGCACTTTTAGAGTTTCATTTGATGTGAGCATAAGTATTGGAGCAGTTGCCTCTCAGGTCTTTCTAAGTGATCAGCTGTGTCCTGCTGCATTAATTCTTCAGATATTAAAAGCAGAGAATGTATCGTATCAGTTATATCCATTACTTCTGTATTCTGAATCTTGCATTCGATGATGACACACAAACCAGGATGAAGATGAGGGAGCTGACTTTGAGAAAAATTTGGATGCTAAAAGAAAAGAGGAAGTCAGTTAGAGCTCTAGCAAAAACAAAGGACATGGAGAAATCAAGAGTTTGGAAACCACCAGCGACACCAGCAACCAACAATGACCTGATCGGCTGAGAAAACAACAGTAGTTGATGACAGACAAATCATAAAAGCTGTGAAAATGAATCCTAAAAGACATGTCTGTAAAATCACCAACAACTTCCAGAAAGCTGGGATGATGCTCTGACAATCTACTGTCCTCAGGAGACTTTGACACAGAATTACAGATGCTACACAGCAAGATGCAAACCTCTGACCAGCACCAAACATAGAAAGGCAAGAGTAGAGTTTGCAAAAAAGCACAAAGATGAACCTTTATCTAAGTGATGGGAAAGCAAAAAATATGGAGAAAAAAAGCGAACTGCAATGATCCCAAGCATACAGCCTCATCTGTAAAGCATGGTGGAGGTGGTGTCATGGCATGGGGATGCATGGCTGCCTCTGGAACAGACCCTCTCAACTTTACTGATGACTTAATGTATGATGACAGTAGCAGAATGAATTTGGAAGGGTACAAAACCATCTTGCCTACCAATATTCAAGAAAATGCCACCAGATTCATTGGGAAGTGCTTCATATTGCATCAGGACAATGACCCAAAACACCCTGCCAGTTCAGTCAAGGAGTTTATAAGAGCAAAGAAATGGAAAGTGTTAGATTTCCCAAGTCAATCTCCAGATTTAAATCTGATTGAACATGAATTTCAGCATCTGAAGAGGAGAGTAAAGGCAGAAACTCCCCAAAACAAGCAACAATTGGGATTGGCTGCATTAAAGGCTGGGAAAAGTATTTCAAAGGATGAGAGCAAGAGTCTGGTGATGTCTATGGGTCACAGACTCACTGCTGTGATTGTGTGCAAGGGATCTGCAACTAAATAATAGCTTTTAATCTTTTATATCTGCCTTATGTTCAACTGTCCCAATACTTATGCTCACATCAATGAGTGGGATGAACTCTAAAAGTGCTGTTCTTTTTATTTGGCAAAACATGTATGTGTTGAAACGGCTAATAATAAAATGTGACATTCTGTAGTTTTGTCTCATATTCATCTTTTAATCATATTTGTAAATGTCTTGACTCCACAGCCAACAGAGCAATTTTGTCTTTACTGTCCCAATACTTATGGAGGGCACTGTATATTTAATTCATAATATAATTAATACATTTTACAATACTCAATAAATAGTGATTTATGCATATTGATTAATAACATCAAAAAAATCTTACAATTAGTAATTTAAGCATATATTTAATAAAAATAATTTTACAATAATCAATAAATAGTGATTTAAACAATTATATTCATATGCATCTATTTTGAATATATTTATATTTTATAGTTAATTATATTAATTAAACATGCATGCATTTTACAATTATAAATTGGTTATAAACCATATTTAGTGACATAATAAATCTTGCAATTTCAATAAGTAGCAATTTAAGCACGAGTATATTTAATTTTAATTACACAAAAATTAAATAATTGAACAATACTACTAATTTCTTGCATGGAAAAAATGTGTATGTCTAAAGCCAGTTTAGATTATAATTAACAACATGTAACAATGAATATGTCAAACTTTCCCAGCAGCATATTAAAAACATATTCAGTAATGTATTCTGCAAATGATGTCTAAATTGGCCCAAGGCATGCATTCATTCATGCATACAGAATAAAAAAAATATGCATACTTTGCAAAAAAAAGACTAAATGTGCTCATTATTTTTACTAAACAAAACCAAATCTGATGCATCTCTGGTTAAAATGATGGCTTTGTGCATCAAAATCAAATTCAGCAGTAAACTCTGTAAACTTTCAATGAAATCAGATCCCACTTACTGTGCAGATCACCAAACTCAAAACAACTCATGCTAGCGTTCAGTAAAGTGTCATATCTAGCCGATTAACCATCCAATGCCTTTTCAACTCAAACACACGCTCTGCTAGTTCTATGATGAAACGGAAACAGCATTCATTAGATATTAATTAAATCTTCAAATCTGGATTCCTGTTAGCCTACTCTGTAACAAGCTAACAGCACACAGCTAGCACTTTAGTGAGCAACAAACAACTTGAGAAAGCGCAACTCTTACCAGGAATTTCAACTTGCAGACTCACGGCTCTCCATGCTTTGGCTTTTCTAGCAGCGTCTTTATATGAATTTATTGTAGAATTGTATAACTCTGGATAGTCGGACACCGCTGCTATTAACCTCTCCTCCATTGTTGTTAGCATTGGGCGGCAAGTGTTTCTAGCTAATAGCGCTGAGTGAAGAGACATGAGCGGGGCTTCCGGTAGGGGGCGCTCGGGGGCGCAGAAATCATCATTCTCATTGGCTTCTATTCAAATTTCAGCATGATTTTTGTCTTATTGAGGGGGTTGTTTTAAAACAACGTATAATCTTTTAAATGTATTATTAATAAGAATTACTATGGGCTTGACTATTAGAAATCTACCAAAGCGGATTCGCTATATTCTGATGTTAGAAATTAATCTCTACTAATCAAAAACGGCTGTGATTGGTTCATTTTGAAAAGCGCTGAGAAACGTAACACGTGACAAATCCGCACGCCTCTAGCGGTCATTAGGGTAAATTACACTTTAATAACGGCACTGAGACAGTTTAATATCTATTTAACTTAAAAGTTATTTAAAATTGTAGAAATGGAACCATGGCACCTGAGCAGTCAGAAATTACAGCCCCCGCCCGTTTTAGATAAATACTTCATAATGCCATTGTAGCCGCTTGATCTATTTCAAAAATAGAAGAATCTTAGAAGTAGCGAGATATCTGCGCATGCGCACTGTTCAGTCAAGTTGCATTACCGAGGTGCAAGCCGGGATTTGTAGTATGTGTAAGCGGCTTAAAATTGAACTGCTCAACTTTAAATCTAAAAGAATAATAATGATAATTTTGGACGTAGAGAAACCAATTTTTTTTATTTGCGTATTAGAAATACCTTCAATGCTTAGTGTGATGGCCATAAATTATAGAAGGGAAGAAATAAAAAAATTCACAATTCACATTTTATTTTAGATCTTCTAGATCCATTATTCATTAGAGTTGTATCCTTCGTTCTGGTCCCCTTTATATCGTGGCGTTTCAATTGTGGCTCCATACGGTTTGCTCACAATTTTTGACAGATCAATTCTCTCCTCATCATTCACACCGGTCCAAACTTCTTCCGTTTCATTCTGCACAAACAAAACACTCACAGTTATACATTTAACCATTTATAAACAATGCAACAATCTTTCACATCAATTACAGTATTTATATTTTCTATGACAGGCCTCTTCAAAATAAAAGTCATCTTCAGTAAACAACCCTCAACAAAATTCTTTGAGGTTTCATTACAAGTTCTTCAGATGTGTTTTGGTTTTGGTGGAATTTAAAAAGTCTCTCCAAAAAAAAAATCAAGCAAAAAATACCCCATTTTTAACTTAAGAGTACTTAAACTTGTTACCTGATGCTCTCTTTGATACTGATCAACAGCATACTGATATTTGACAGCATTCAGACCCAGCAAACCAGCCATTTTCTCTCCAAGAAAATCACAAACTACAGAGAAATTAAGTTATGGCGAGTTATAATGATTAAATACAATATTTCTGATATAAATGACAGAGTTTAACACAAGCATTTCTGTATTATTATACTTATACAAGTATGAAGCGCATGTGTAATTCATTAGAATGTGTATTTAGATACAAAAACTGTATACCATCCACACTTAAATCTTCAGTAAAGACATTATATAACATGTACATGCACTAAATTTGCTTATCTATTCAAAACGAAGCGCATGCGCAGTGCTCAATCAGAACGGAGAAAGCCACTGCGATGTCATAAAAGCTTTTTAGCAAGCATTTACAAATAGTCAGTGTCCCCCACATTCGTAAATAAAAATATGCATGCATCAGTGTACTGCGTATACGCAAGGTATTTTCGAAGCGTTTAATTTTTTCATGTTGATCTGATTATTTTAGGTCTACGCCACCATTTAATTCGAATCGAGCTAATTCAGATTGTTTGATGTGTTCACATGAAGGCTTACCATCCGATTAATAACGGAATATTTGAGTGCATGTAAATGTATCTTGACCTCTGACATGAAAGTTCGTTCAGTCATTAAAATAGCATTTTAATATTAAAGAAACCGCAAAAACAATATTCTTTTATGAATATGAAATAAAATACACCTGTGAATGACCATCAATAAATAGGTTTCCAGGTTTTTCTTACATAGCAAGGACTTTCTCAAAATCTGTGTTCCCCAAAACCGAGAATAATCCTTCCATGTCCAGGTTCCCTAAAAAGTGAAATATAAAACAACCTTTGGTTGTTTTTATACCGGACAGAGATTAAATGAATATGATTCTATTATTGAGTGCATCATCGATACTGACCGGGTCAGAAGCAGTGGGTGCTTGATGAAGCTGATGTTGTGCCTCCTCTTCCTCGCTGTCATCCTCTGTCAGAGTCTCTCCACTAGAGAAATGAATCACCTTCACCTGTCGGGCTTTGACGTCTCTCAGCGGCTCCTGTACATCAGTCATTATGATCAAAACTAGACTTTTCTTCTTACAAGCTACATTTTTTCTTCATCTTTTCTTTTTCGGACACATCACAAGAGCATTTAAGCTTAGTTTTGTTCTCTCCATTACGCTCCAAAAATATTTAGGCCTAAATTTATGTATTTTAATTGCATATAAAATTCCATCTAACATAAGAAACTTAATGTGATACATATTTTTGTCAGTCATACATACACTCAAAAAAATCTTTTTGCGCTTATTTGGTTAAATAATCACATTTTCAAAATGCATTTATATAAATAGCTTAGAATCAGCATAAATCTAAATTTCACCGCCAAACAATTTAATTTATTCAGTTAAAAAGTATGAATGGTTTAAATATGACTGGCATTCAGTTTATTAGCAGTATTACAGAAATCTGAGCGGTTTCATTTATATGATGACTGCCAAATGTGCATCGCATTGTTCATTAGTTTACGATAAAACTGCAATCTGGATAGATTTTATATGCAATTCAAATACATAAATCTTGAATTTAGGCCTGAATATTTAGTGAGGAAGTGTGAAGGTGTATTTACCAAGGGCAGGTGCTGCAATAAGTCTATGTACATTAAATAAAGGCTTGGTTAAAAAAGCTAAAAGCTGAATAACAAGAGATCAATACTGACCTGCTGCTGTTGAGATACAGACAGCTGATCGAACGCATATAAAACACTTACGTCTGTGTGCATGCTGTGCCTTTTCCAGCAGAATCCCCTGTGTTCATATCTTCAAAGAACTCCTCAAATAGTGATTTTTCTCACAGTTGGCTGAAAGTTTCCTTCACCATCACAGGAGGAAGTAAGTCTCATGCACACTGGTGTTGTGTGTCTTACGTCGTTCCAGGACAGATGAACTACATATTTGCTGACGTAGACGTCAGAGCATATAATCTTGATATACTTGTATTGCTAGTATTGCAAAAAGATCACGCCAGTATGAACCACATGATTTGAACATTCTGGAGAACAAATGCTGCACAAAACAAATAGTTGACACACATTTTAATGGGAAAAACCATTAAATGCATGACTGTGAGTTACAGGTTGACATTGTAATCTGTAAGTATATAAGATGATGAATACATATCCATACAACTGCATAGATAACGAATAATTACAAAAACTAAAAGTGATCATGGCGTGTCATCTTACAATGCCAGAGAAAGTCTTGTTCTCTGCAGAATTGTGTTAAATAAACATACAGCAAAATATCTGACAATAATTTACCCTTAAGTATACAAACTCTTCGTTTTCAGTATGCTGTTGCGTATGAATTAAAGCAGGGGCCAAAATGACAAGCGATAACATTTAGTGATCATTTCTGTACCTGTAGCCGAAGTGAAAGTGCATATAGTTTTGAAGTTTTTACAACTCATAAAGCACCAGTGTCACATTTACCAACTCAAACATGGTTGAACATATTCAGATAAATGTCAGTGTTGAGTTTACAGAAAAAAAAAACCTAACACATCAAACCAGCAAAAGCAACTGGGAGTTTGAGTTTCCTACGTCATGTACAGCACAGCAATCCATGTTTGGATTATTTGGACAGGTTTCAAATCAGAAGCAAATCATTTTTTCAAAAGTGACTGTAAATATATACACGCATGGAAAATAAGTCCAGTAAAAGTTGATATTTGAAGTTATAATCAGGCCGAAGCTTATGGCACGTCACATCTTCACCCTGTTTAATTCTGACGAGGATGGTTTTAATTAACTGCTGAGATAGTCAAATATAACTGGGTATCATTCTGTTCTTTTCATACCAAAGCCCAACTAAAAAAATAATAATAATAATAATGTGCTTTTCCGCTCCTCCCGCTAAGAAATACTAATCATACAGCTGATATTTCAAGTGCAATAAGTGAGCGATAAGTAATAATCTTTTATCTTAAACTAATGTACTCGAAATAATGTACTTGTATTTCGATAGAAACTGCTTTTGTTTAGTAAATCACAACAGTCCAGATATTATATTTTGCATGTAGCCAATTTTTCAGACAACTATTTATTGCATTATGACACTGTATTCATTATATAATATACACTGTATTCACGGCAATTACGCAGATTCTCATTAATGCAATACCAAAGAAAATTATATTATGCGTGTGCTTAGAAAATGTGTTTAATTGTCATGAAAATAATGTTATAATGCAATTATAAGTTTTTTTCTCTTTACACTTTTTTCTTTAGATGTTGGGGTGAAATCTGAAATTCACATAGTTTAAATGCTGTTTAACATTTGCATTAATCAATGGATAATTTTAATAGAGTCCATTTCTAAACATTATTTTATTATTATTTCATTATTTATATTTAGAGACCTATAGAAGTTATTCTCCTATCAATGGACCCAATAAACCTTCTAGGATCATCTATATTCTGCTACAGAGAGATAATCAAATGGTTCAGTCTGGGTTATTAGTATTAACTGTTCGTCAGATTAGTCACGCAATCCTTCATTAGAACATCTGTCGTTTGTAGACGAAACACCTTAAACAGAATCCGAGCACGAGACAGACGCCACTGTTATATCACTATGTTATATTGGTATATATTTGAGCAGGGAGAGAATTAGACGAGATAAGACTACAGACTCCTCCAGATCTCCTGGACATCATGCTTCACCTGTCTGCCGCTGCTTCAGAAGGAGTTTAAGAGACGACGCAGCCCGTGTCCTTCTGCGGCTTCAGATCCAGCTCCTTCACCGGCTTTATCTCCTCATCGTGCTTCGCTTTTGCCTGGAGGGGGGAAAATCATCATTTAAAAATGTTAATACTTTAATTGCTAAAGTCAATATATAAATGGTTTCTGTTGCTGATGAGACATCATGACAGTCAGTAAATAGATGTCCACTAAGAGCAGATACAGTATGCTGTCTAATGTAAAAATACTACTTAGAACCAAAATCACATTTATTTGCATATAAATGTCTAGCATTTATATTTAATATACTATTAATTATAAATATATGTGGGTCAAAGACAAAAAGGTTTTCAAGCATTAGAATGTGTCTTGTTTAATTTTACTTTATGAGCAAAAAATAATGATTTACAGAAGACACCTACTAAAATGTCATTCAGTGTAACAATAGTTCAAATACCCAAAAGTCTTGTCAGGCATATTTACAAGCAGAATCATTAGATGCCATCATAAGACTCAAGTGCAGCTTCAAGGAAATCAGCTTCTCAGTTGTATTTTTTATCCTTTATTCTTTTAGTTTGTATAGGGTAAATACTTATAGTATACTTATAGTTAAATCTGTTAGTAGTGTATAGGTTTATAGTGTTTTTTTACTTCATTGTTGTATGTCTGTATTTATGTAGCACCGTGGTGCTGCGAGACACAACATTTCGTTCCACTGTATGTCCCCACATGTAGCGGAATGACAATAAAGCTCAACTTGAACTTGAACTTCTCCATGAAGCTTGTCAGCAGATGAAAGCACAGAGTGCTCTAAAATTTCCCGGTGAACGGCTGCATTGACTCTGGACTTGATAAAACACAATGGACCAACACCAGCAGACGTCACGGCACCCCAAATCATCACTGACTGTGGAAACTTCACACTGGACTTCATGCAGCTTGGATTCTGTGCCTCTCCAGTCTTCCTCCAGACTCCAGACCTTGATTTCCAAATGAAATGCAAAATTTACTTTTATCTGAAGAGAGGACTTTGGACCACTGAGCAACAGTCCAGTTATTTTCTCCACAGCCTAGGTATGATACTTATGATGATGTTTCTGGTTCAGAAGTGGCTTGGTAGCCCTTTTCCTGAAGACGTCTGAGCGTGGAGACTCTTGATGCACTGCCTCCAGCTTCAGTCCACTCCTTGTGAAGCTCTCACAAGTGTTTGAATCAGCTTTGCTTGACAGTATTCTCAAGCTTGCAATCATCCCTGTTGCTTGTGCACCTTTTCCTACCCAATTTCTTCCTTCCAGTCAACTTTGCATTTAATATGCTTTGATACAGCACTCTGTGAACAGCCACCCCTTTCAGTAATGACCCTCTGTGACTTACCCTCTTTGTGGAGGGCGTCAATGTTTGTCTTCTGGATCATTGCCAAGTCAGCAATGTCTCTTTTTCTTGACAAGAAGTGCATTTATTCAGTCGCAGAACGTCTTTACGACCACATCAAACGGGAGAGGTTTCTGACGCGCGCTCCACTTCTCTCCAGCGCCAGTCAAACGAGCGTGGAAACGGTCCTGTGCTCAGAGCGCACGCTCTTCAATTACACGCATAAAGGCACCGGCGTATCCTGTAGCCTGTATCCTTTCATATCAAAGCGCGAAATAAACTACATGCATGCGATGTCGTGGTCAGTTCAGTCATGAAGTTACCAAAAAGACGATTAAAGCTGCCTTAAAAAGGTGCATGCATGTAATATATTTTGAGTCACATTTAAGAACATGTCTCTGAAATGGTTTTCAAAACTGTCCTGGAGCAGCCCAGCACTGTCTCCCTCATCTATCACACCCGATTCAACTCGTCAGCTCATTAATAGAGACTTTAAGACCTGAAGTGGGTCAGAAAAGGTAAAAAGAATAGAGAGAAAATATGATGCGTGTCATATACGTTCAGCAGCGGCAGTTCTTAAAGAAATAACAGCCAAAATAACCTAATAACCAGCAGCTGTGATGTCTATTAATCAAAGAACAAAAAAAACAAAAAAAGAGAAAAAATAACTTTTATAGCTTTAAGGATTCATTTAGAATTTAATGTTTGATAGTTTCAATTTCTGTATATTTCTGTTGAAGGGCACAGGTAAATATGACATTATAATAGGTTTATGTGAAGATTGTTTGAAGTTCACTTAAATTAGAAGTAATTTTTTTGAAGTCTAATAAATGTTAAAATTATAACTCAATTATACTGTAATGTTGAATGGCTATAGTCAATGGTTAAATATTGGTGGGGGGGACTTTTATAGAGAAATAAGTATTGGTATCAGTGATACTGGCCTTCAGTCATAAAAAAAGATGCCATTAAACAAATATTTAAAAATATACTGTCTTTATGTTGTTTGTACATTAATTTGAAGATTGAATGTGAAATTATTGCAATATAAAAGTATATTTAAAAACTTTAATGTTAGGTGGGATTTATCGCGAAAAATGTGTGATTAATAATAATATATATATATATATATATATATATAATAATATATATAAAAAAAATTATATATATATATATATATATATATATATATATATATATATATATATATAAAATGTTTGGGAAAGAAAAGTTGTCCTCATCACCTTGTCTTCTTTGGGTCCTTTGGTCAGGTCAAAGCTGGCGTAGACTTCAGGTGTGCACTGAGCGCTGAGAGGCGGGAGCTCGAATGCAGTCGGTTCAGCCAAACCGTAACTGGCCTTCAGTTCCAGCGCTGGAGCTTCAGCAGGAACCTTATGAAAGTAACTGACACAGAAATCCAGCCATCAACACAGAGTTCTCCAGGAATCGTTTGATCAATAAACGTCTTTATCCGGACCCGTGTTTGACTCACATGAAGCCGTTCTCTCTCTGGCATTTCTCCAGGGTGTTTTTGATGAACGTGCCCAGCTTCTTAAAGAAGAGCTGTTCCGAGGGTTTGGCTGTGCTGCCGGGACCCTTCATCTGACGGTACTCTTTACACAAGGCTTCAGCGCGGGAATAAACTGCGACACACAGATTCAATACAAGCATTAATAGAAAGGATTTCACCCAGAAAACATGGGAGAACTCTAAATAATCACAGACTAAAAACCATTACAGCATCATTCCACTAGAAAACACTGTATTTTTATACTTCAAAATTTCATGTTTGTGTAACTTGCGTTTTCTTTGTAATTGTGAGATTTACTAGCAATTTCTGAGTGAAAAGTGTATAAAGAGCTCATTAGGATAAATTGCATATTTGTACCACTACACTTTTCTTTCTTTAATATCAGTACTAAATGTGACCCTGGAGCACAAAACCAGTCTTAAATCGCTGGGGTATATTTGTAGCAATAGCCAAAAATACATTGCATGGGTCAAAATTATTGACTTTTCTTTCATGCCAAAAATCATTAGGATATTAAGTAAAGATCATGTTCCATGAAGATATTTTGTAAATTTCCTACTGTAAATATATCAAAACTTATTTTTTGATTAGTAATATGCATTGGTAAGAAATTAATTTGTACAACTTTAAAGGCGATTTTCTTAATATTTAGATTTTGTTGCACCCTCAGATTCCAGATTTTCAAATAGTTGTATCTCGGCCAAATATTGTCCTATCATAACAAACCATACATCAATGGAAAGCTTATTTATTCAGCTCTCGGATGATGTAGAAATCTCAATTTCGAAAAATTGACACTTATGACTGGTTTTGTGGTGAAGGGTCACAAATAACAAAATATGTCTTTGAATTATTTTATTTGTTTGTTTGTTTATTTAACAGGGACAATACTCCAGGCATTATTATTATACAAAGACAACCAATGCCATGCATACAGGGCATATAGCATAAAGCTACTTTGCAGCCTTCCTCAGAATATAAAACATGTCCATCAAAATACCCAATAGCACATCATATATGGCTGAAATGTGATCATTTGTTGATGGATTCATCATTTGCTTACATTTCTCAGCCTCCTGCAGGGATCTTATGGCCTCTCCGCATTTATCACCTGCGAGAAGAGTCTGTCCATGATAGCAGTGTGCCTGGAAATAACAAATATATCATACAGCAAAACATTTATTGCATTAGTGTGACCAAATAACAAAATTAGTGATTGTACCCAAACACTCCACTCGTCTGCCATTGTTCAAAGGAACAGAAAGTCCTGCCCCAGACTGAGTCAATTATTGCATGTTAAATTATTTCATTTAAACTGATCTAGTAACATCGGGCATTTAATCCCAAATCTACAGCTTCAGTTCAGACAGACTCACATAAGCCATGTAGAAGTGCTGCTTCAGCTGCAGGTATTTCTTCCATTTACTGCTGCATTCTGGATCCAAAGTGTTCAGAGTGTGATCTGAGCAAATATAAGAAACATAGGTAGCATTTTTATTATACAGAACTCAAATGCTTTATGAATGCTTGAATATTTCGGTAAAATGACCAAACTGCATATTAATTATTTCAATGTCTGACGTGTCTCTTCGCACTCTGAGTCTCAACATGATACAATTATTTTAATTCAAATCAATATTCATGTCCATGCATGATTTCATGATTTATATTGAGGTCCATTCAGGCCCTTTACATATACATGTTATTTAAATGTAACATATAAATATATATATATTCTTGTTAGATTAAGACATCACAAGATCCCATTTGTTAACATTAATTAAGGCATTAGCTAACATGAACTTAAAATAAATCATACTAATATGCCGATTTGCTGCACAAGAAACATTTCTGTTGAAAACATTTGTGCTGGTTCATATTTTTGTGAAAACTGTGATGCATTGTATTTTTCAGGATTCACAGATGAACAGTAAGTTCAAAAGAACAGCATTTATTTGACATAGAAATCTTTTGTTACATTATAAATGACTTTACGGTCACTTTAGATCAATTTAATGCATCCTTGCGGAATAAAAGTATTAATTTCTTTAAAAAAAAAAATCTTATGGGCGCCTAACTTTTGAATGGTAGTATGTAACATATAGTAATATATACACACACACACAAACATATACAAATGTGTGTAAAATATTAAATACATTATTTCAATTACTCAGAAATCTTTAAGCGATAGTTCACCCCAAAACCTTTAATGCACAATATCAGAGCATGTGTCTCTAAACTTACCGGCCTTCTGGTAGAAGTTGGCGGTCTCAAACGACAGCGCTGCGATGAGGGAGGCGTTGTGCTTCAGCTCGATGGCTCTGGCAATGGTGACTAAAAACAGAGACACATGAACCATCACTCACACACACACACACACACACAGAGCAGTTCTCCAGCGATCATGACTGTCGGTGTGTTTTACCCTCCTGAGCCTCGGCCTGACTCTGCACAATGTAGGTGTCAATGACTCGCGGCTCCAGGTCTCGACCCTTCTCTGCTGGAGTGATGAGCCGAGGAATATGAGTCTCCTGACAGGAAACACACCACAGGAGCACATTCAGAAAGAAAAACAGGTAACCGAGTCAAATATTACCATGGATCGAGCAGGAAGACAATCATGACCATGCATTACAGTGATTTACAGCGTTTAAGGGGTTTTAGACGCTATGTGGTAAAATCAGTGTAATGCATGCACCCTAATGTCTTTTTGCTTTAATTTTCCACAAAATAAGCACATTTTACCTTAAGGGTTTTAAAAATTCCAGCCGCGATTTTCAAACTCTTGTGAACATCTTTGGCCTCATCCTCTGTGATGCTACAGTTTAAAACAAAAGCAACCTGTCTTTAATCAAATGCTAAAAATATCTAGCCTAAAATTCAACTTCCTGTTGAATCCTGTCACTGACCAACCAATCATTCCAGAGAGAAGTGACACATGTAACTTACTTCTCCTTTCCGGACAGTCGTGAGGCAAACTTTGTGTACCAGATGGCAACATTAAAGGCCATAGACACCAGCTCAAAAACAGCATCCTGCTGGGCACTGAAAAACACAAATCATAATTTATTCCTTGTTATTCTAGTTCAAATACAACTGTCACTTTCATAAAAGCTCATCAAATTAGATCAATGTCAACATGGACATGTAGCATAATATGCATTCACCTTGAAAATAAATGAACTAAATTACACAAGATTTACAGAAAATACACGTGCATTTGAAGTGAGGATGAATGTAGTTTGTTCAGAGCACAATTAATTATTAGCTTGATAAATATAATAATGAATTTCAGTGTTTTCGTCTAAGAAATGTTAGCCTTTATGTATAATGCATTATAAAGTAATTCAGAATGTACATTGTGATGCATTATAATTTGTGTAAAAAATGAAATTATTTGCAGATTATATTTGAAATTAGTTGTCATGTGTTTTGATGGCTTATAGTTTCTAAAAGTATAGCAATGAATAAATAATTATTATAATGTACTGTAACTGTGGTTACAATTTGTGGTTTCATTATGAGGTTCATTACACGGCATAATTAATGCATTAAAATACTTCTATGATCCATTAATAAATGCTTCACGTATTACTCATTTTTGTTTACTTTTGCACAAATTCTTTTCACCAGTCGATGAAATGTAAAATATGGGTCCAAACCAGTTGAAAACCACTGTGCTAAACCACATTGTGTATTAGTTCAGCTCTTTCTGAATTACCTTGCAATATTTCCCTGTAAAGTGTCACTCCACTTGAAGTTCTGGATGAACCGGAGCTTGCTCTCTTGTGTGGTTCCATCCAGTGGCAAAATGAATCCTATAACAACAACAACATGCCTCTGAGCAGAATAAATGCAAATGAATTAAATAAAAAACAGCCTGAGCAAATGCCTGATCAGAGAGGGAAAATAACAGTGCACAAACCCTGTAAAAGAGCAAAATATTCATCACTGGATTTCTTCATGATCTCTGGGGTACATGTGGCATCTGTGAACATGTCCAGCAGTCGGGCCCGGGTCGTTCTCATGTCACTGAGACAGATTTAACATTTCTATCAGAAACAATCATCCTGTGACCATACATCCTCTTTTTCCCAGACGGGATTTCCAAATTGGTTAAATATCTGTGTTTTGGCTTTGTTTTCCTACAGTCCTCATATACAGAGATTTCATGTAATCTGGATTATGTCCTTGTCATTTTCTATTGATTACATATATTCACACAATAGCAATAAATTATTCATAATTTACTGATTCTCCCTAATTATTATTTTTATGCCTACATGACATGCAGGTAAACTAAATATTTTGTGTTTTAGTAAGTGTTTTATTTTGATATTAAAATATTATATATATAAATATTGATATTAAAATATTTTTATGATTTAATCATTAAATTCACAAAAGTTCCTTCACGAACCCCAGTTGATATAATGCTGTAATATCATGCTTAAATCAGTTTGTTTTGTTAATAACAACAAATGGAATTTATTTTCTTTGCATTTTAATATCAGTATGGTACAATATTATCCTATTTAAATCAATGTGATAATCGTTACGTTAAAAAGTAATCTAAACATAATCAAAAAGTACTCTGATTATATTACCTAAAATGTGTAATGTAATGGATTAGCCTATGTTACTAAATACAATTTTTGTCATGTAATTTGGAATCAGTAACAGACTACAATTTGTAAGTAATCTACCCAGCTCTGATTATATGTACAGTTGTACATGTATCTGCATTGATCTCTGTAGATCCCGCCTTCTCGCATGCCATAATTGGTTGATTACGCACAATGCCTGCTACTTTTCACTCATTACCACCAGCAAGTATAAAAAAAATAGAAAAACAAACCCAAAACTTGGACATATTAGACAATTTAGAAATCCCAGCCAGGAAAGAGGACGCAGGGGCATCCTAAAATACAATGAATATATAATAGCAGCATGAAATCCTCACTTGCAGATCTTATTGGCAGCGGGACTGGATGCCACACCATACAGGTTAAAGGACACAGGTGCTGTGGCTTTCAGAGGGTTTCGATGGAACCAGTGAGTCATGATGAGAGGATACCTGAACGAGAAGAAAGATGCTATTATCAGCTTCAGTTCATTTCAATATTTGATCTATTTGCTGTTGTATGATCACCACCATATATCCAGTGTTAAATCTGCATCCTGACCATCTTGAGAAACACACCCAGTTTACTAAAACAACTTGACTAGACATTATATGATGTCACAGATGTTATTAACACTGATATTTTCAATGCTTGTGAGAGATATACACAAGTTATGATTCCACATCTATTAATACGCAGTGAATTTTCCTATTAAGAAGAAATATTATTTACAAAAGATCAGATGAAAAGATCTCTAAAGTACAGTTTATCGGTTCTGTGTGAATTATGAGCGAGATATTTGATAAGGCAGGTCCATTTCTAACATCTTGGCCTTGTTTATTAACACATCGACATGAATAAAAACTGACATAGATCCAACACACTGGCTAAAACATGCTACAAATGAAAACACACTTAATGTTGCTCACAATATGATTAAAACCTGAGAGAAATCTCTATTCAGCAGCAGCAACACCCTCAAATCTCACAACAGACTCTTGTTTTAAATCAGATAAATACCAGAAATGTGTCGACTGTCAGATGTTTGTTGTTTTAATCGGAGAGACTCCAAACATGTAGATCAGGAAACGCCAAAACAATGAATGCACTTCCTGTATGACGTGTTTCGGGCGGTGACGTCATGTGCACGCCCATTGGTTTAAACCCCCCGCTTACGTCTTTATTTTGATGCGTGTTTTGGTAGCGTTTTATCACTTGTTGTGGTTGTATATTATCATTTTTGTTTCTTTATGTAAAACATATATATAATAAAAATTTGAATATGCAATCAACCAATTAACCAACTCACTTATCTTACAGTAGAGCTTTCATTCAAATTTTATATACCAGTAGTTTTTTGTGTTTTTGTCGTTTTTATTCGTTTTTCTATTTAAATATGTCCATATAGTTGTATGTTTTAGTTTAATTTGTTTCAGTTTATTACTTCTACTTCAAACTAAATAACCATGAGAAACGTTGCCTTGGAAACTAGCTGAAATAAAATATTTTACTTCAGTTACTATATATTTAAGATACTAAAAAGCTTATTACATTACAATATTTATTTTGTGTCATAAAAGTTAACATTTATGTTTTATTAAAGCATTGTATGTGCTATGCAGTGTTGGGGAAAGTTACTTTTAAAAGTAATCCATTACAATATTGCGTTACTCCCTAAAAACGCAACTAATTACGTTACTTCGTTACTTTTTATGGAAAGTAATGTGTTACGTTACTTTTGCGTTACTTTCAGGTTAATTTTTAAATATGAGCAGGCTTGATTTTGCGAATCATTTGATTTAGTTCGGAACTTCGGAGTGCGAATCATTTGATTCAGATCGGAACTTCGGAGTGCGAATCATTTGATTCAGATCGGAACTTCGGAGTGCGAATCATTTGACTCAGATCGGAACTTCGGAGTGCGAATCATTTGATTCAGATCGGAACTTCGGAGTGCGAATCATTTGATTCAGATCGGAACTTCGGAGTGCGAATCGTTTGATTCAGTTCGGAACTTCGGAGTGCGAATCATTTGATTCAGATCGGAACTTCGGAGTGCGAATCATTTGATTCAGTTCGGAACTTCGGAGTGCGAATCATTTGATTTAGTTCGGAACTTTGGAGTGCGAATCATTTGATTTAGTTCGGAACTTCGGAGTGCGAATCATTTGATTTAGTTCGGAACTTCGGAGTGCGAATCATTTGATTTGATTCATTTGACCATGCAATTTGTGTACCATGGTGGTGTTTTTTTTTTAGTAAGACCATGGTTAATTTTTGGAAGGGATGTGTTGACAGGTTAACAAAAAATGTAATAAATTTATTAAGAGGACACTTTATATGTATAGTTACTGAGAAAAAATAAGTGTAATAAAATTACAGTTAGGCTACTTGTGAAAATTTTAACGACTACAAAGGGGGTTACATCTGAATTTTTTTTCACACACATTCAGATTTAATATTGATTTCTTTCTTAAATTGCTGTGAAATAGTTGCTCTAAAATATGAAATACAAATGTTTCAGGAGATTAGGACACAGAATAGGACACATCATTATTGGATATATGTTTTATTTCCTATTTGGGTTTATGTGTATGCTTTTTTTTTTTTTTTTAAGATTAACTGTTTTCCAAGCCATTGTTAGATGGCAGAGTTTCCTAGTCATAACTATGCAAAGATTTGATTTCAAAGCTACTAAACTATTTCCTGTTATGATTTTAAATCTGTATTTAACCTCAGAATGATCTCAAAGTAAGTCTGATTTTGTGGTGGTTGCGTTTTAAAACTAAATTATTATATATTATAAATGAAAGTTTGACAGTAATCCGTGTTGAGTGATGCTGTAAGGTTAACCCTGCCTGGTTTACATGTTGAAAATGATTAACAGTTGAAAACATTACAAAAGTAGAAAAGTAATCAAGTGTAATTGATAAAGTAGTTGAAATCAGAATCAGAATGAGCTTTATTGGCCAGGTATGTTTACATATACAAGGAATTTGTAGCTCCACAGTGCAACAGAAAAACAGCAACAGGACAGGACACAGATAATAAAAGAATAACATACAAATAGGCAATGTACAAAACAGCAAAAACACAATATGTAATATAGACAATTATGTATGTACAGGTCTGATATGTGCAAATTAGAAATGAGAAAAAAAATAAAAAAATAAGTGTGGTGGATAAATAATGTATAATATAGTTACACTACTTGTAACATTTATATAGTTTAATTTGTAATTTGTAACCTATTACATTACCAAAGTAACCTTCCTAACACTGATTTTAAGGTTCATATCTCTCTCTCAAATCTTTTTTCTTGAACTGGTATTCGGACTTTTAATGTGAAAGACTTCCGGCGCAGTCGCAGGTAGTTCGGTTGCACTCGCATCAGGCTTGTGTCGGTGTGTGGCGATGCCACCGGAGCATCCGGAGCCCAGTGCGTTTCCCCGGCGGTGCCCAACAATGCGGCGCTGGAGATAAAACTTCACCAGAGATGTCAGAGCCCCGAGCTTTCGCCCAACTTTAACCCGAGATGTCGTCAGATGTCACCAAAACCGTGCAGAAATGGCACGCGAGTTTTAAAAAGGGCACGGACTTTGATTCGTGGGGGCAGCTGGTGGAAGCCATCGATGAATATCAAATGTAAGTTGCGCATTTTTGATCAAAATAAATATATATATATATATATATATATATATATTTGGCGATCTCTGGATCAGAATTGGTTACATGACAAGTGATGCATTTATAATTGCACAAAGTTACAATTTATTTCCCGTCACAGAGTAATTTGTACTTTATTTGGCTTGTTCTTGCATTGTTCGATTTGATGCATGGAATGCATGTGCATGAGTAAATAAATAAGCGTTGCGTGCATTATGTCGCGCGCCACACCCTCCAGCACTGGGTGGAGTTTCACCGTCTCAGTCTGAACTCATGCCATTTAGCTCAATGACAACAGACTCACTGTTCCTGTGCTTCACGCGCTACTTGTGCATTTTATTCATGGATTTAATGTGCATTTCTTGTCAATAACTGCATTAATGTCTGTAAAGAAAAGGACTTTTATTATGTATTCTCTTACTCTTAGCTGGACTGCGACTGTGTCTATAAACAAAGTTATCATATTAGACATTCAGTCATTTGTAACCAGTTATTGTGATGTTTTCAGACTCGCAAGGCAACTTCAGAAAGAAGTGCAGGCGTCAAACTCGCACGATTTCACAGAGGAACAGAAGGTGAGTATGATGATTGACAGCTGTCAATCACTTTTTAATGCTTAACATGACAGCAAATGCAATTCCAAATTTGGAATTGATGTTCAGATATTGTCAATTAGATAAGATTTTGTTCTTTTTGCTGTTGTCTACAATCCGGTTCTCTTATCTCACAAAATTAATTTGGTTTTATTTGTTTTCCAGAAAACCCTGGGAAAGTTTGCAACATGCCTTGAAATGAGAAGTGCAGCCTTACAGGTTAGTGCTGTTATGAAAGGAGTCTTAATGATCATCGGACAAGATGACAGTTAATTAATGACAGATGCTTCAGAAAATTTAAAAAATCCAGTTAAAGATATTGTTGAAAGCAATATATTTATCGTCTCATATTGTCAATATAATGACTGGGAATAATGCACAGATTATCAGTGCTCTTTAAACTGATTCTGGTGTCTATCCTTGTCAGTGCACACAATCTCAAGAGGAGTTCAAGTTAGAAGACCTGAAAAAACTGGAGCCCAGTATGTATATTAATATGAGAATATGAATGATTTGAACCCTAAGCCTTCTGTATCATATTTGATAGATGAATTGAAATGCATCCTCTAATGATCTACTCCAAGCCTTCTGTTGTCAGATTTTTTATTTTTTTTTGACTTTATTATAAAGTAAACATGAGAATAACTTTTATATTTCAAGATGACTTCCTGGACTGAGTTTATATATCACTGCTATTCTTCTGTTTCTCCTCAGTTATTAAGAACATTCTGACTTACAACAAAGATTTCCCTTTTGATGTCCAACCAGTGCCTTTGAGGTAGTTCTTTAATGTTTATTTATAGAACGGATCGTTTTGGTCCTGGATGCTGATTGGTCGGTCCAGTATTCCAATTAGAACACTGTGCTATAAAGAGTGTTGTTAGGCATGATTATATGTACAATATACCATACTAATACTATTTACTATACTAATATACTGTTTCTATAGAATCCCTTGTTGTTTAGCAAATGTGTTTTTTTCTGCTGTTGATTCTGGGTGTTTTTAGGAAGATTCTTGCCCCAGGTGAGGAGGAGAACCTGGAGCTTGAGGAGGAGCTGGACGCTGGGACTGGAGCAGGTTTAACACCATCATTCCCTTCCAGGGTTCCAGGTGATTCACTTCATAGTGCACGACGTTCAGTATTTATGCACTTCTTATAATCATTATGCTAAGGCCTTAAATTTGATTTTTCAACCTTTAAAAAAAAAATAAAAAAATCAGGCAGATAACACTCAAATTTTCTTCAGAAATTGGTCTAGTGTCATTGATATACTATTTTAGTTTTTGTTAATATTTTGAATAATATTTTCTATTTTCATTTTAGTTATAGTTTTGTAAAAAGTGCCTGTTGATCTATTTTCTTTATCAACAAGCAAACAAATTTTGATTTGTGCCAGTTTTATAGTTTGAGGTGTTTGACAGGTACGCTGTTGCCACGGCTACCCTCCGAGCCTGGAATGACTTTGCTCACGCTGGCGATAGAGAAGATCGGTCTGAAAGACGCAGGACAGTGCATTGACCCGTACATTACAGTCAGTGTTAAAGGTAGAGCTCAGCAGCGCTTGTTAACCGCATATCAGACATGTTTAACATTCTTCTTACATATTTATCTTTCCTTTTCACTATCCAGATCTGAACGGTATAGACTTGAACCCGGTTCAGGAAACGCCAGTGGCCACGCGGAAGGAGGACACATATATTCATTTTAGCGTGGATGTAGAAATCCAGAAACATCTAGAAAAACTACCAAAAGGTCTCACTTTGCTCTTATAGGAATAGTTCACCCAAAAATGACAATTTGCTCCATCCAAGATGTTGATGAGTTTGTTTCTTCATCAGGTTTGTAGAAATGTGTCTCTGCATCAGTGTCTCAATGGATGCTCTGCAGTGAATGGGTGCCGTCAGACCAAACAGCTGATAAAAACACAACAATAATCCACAAGTAATCCACACCACTCCAGTCCATCAGTTAATGTCTGGAGAAGACAAAAGATGACACAAATCCATCAAAACATTTTAACTTCAAACTGTTGCTTCCAGCTAAAATAGGAGTCCTCCATACATAATATTTCTTTCTCCATTGAAAAAGTCCATCTCCTGTTGTCCTCGCACATCAAATCCACCCACATATTTGTTTAGAGCTGTTTTGGCGCTTGATCTGTGCAGATTTCTCTCCTGATTCAGGCAAGTCAACTTTTTCACTGGACTCATATTTTGACCAAAAGCAGGAGTTTGAAATGGTTTAAAACGTCTTAATGCTGGATATGTTTCATCTTTTGTCTTCTCCAGATGTTAACTGATGGACTGGAGTGGTGTGGATTATTGTGATGTTTTTATCAGCTCTCATTCTGACGGCACCCATTCACTGCAGAGCATCCATTGCAGAGACACATTTCTACAAACCTGATGAAGAAACAAACTCATCTGTATCTTGCATTAAGACTCAAGAGACGCAGTATGAAATATTTCAGTATATTTCTGTTCTTGATCATTATTGCCTCTTTTGTAGGTGCAGCTATTTTCTTTGAATTCAAACACTACAAACCCAAGAAAAGATTCACTAGCACCAAGTGTTTCGCTTTCATGGAAATGGATGAAATCAAGCCAGGTCCCATCGTTATAGAACTGTGAGTATCAGGCGAGTTGGTTGCATCCTATGTTATATCTTTAATATGCAATACATAAATACAATCTGATATTAGGTACAAGAAACCAACTGACTTCAAGAGGAAGAAACTCAACCTCCTGACGAAGAAACCACTTTACCTGCACCTTAACCAGACTTTGCACAAGGACTAAACCAAGATCCGACAGCCAAACACTTGACGGACAGTGAAGGTTATGTTTGGTGCATCACCTCTCACATTCCTTGCAATATCAGACACTTTTCTTCATATCTCCAGTCTGAAGGTTGGGATTTCTCCACGGTGCTTCATCTGTTAGAAATGGAAATGATTTTAAAAACGGAATTGTGTACAAATGATGTTGATTTCTGATGGATATAACACAACTTCCCATTGGTTTTTCAATTTTTATTGCATTAAAGAAACAGCTCGCCCTCATCTTCCAAACCTGTATGCTGTTATTATTCGCAAGTCTCTTTTTCATGAAATATAAACATAGAAAAAAAGACAAAGCACCATTAACATCATAAAAATAATCGATTTTATCTTTTACACTTTCTGAACCCATACAAGCGTCGTAGACTTAATATTAAACTGTTATTCAGTGAAAATCTCCAATATAATATAATATGTGATTCATGAATCTGAACTTATAACTTTGGTTTGGTTATAAGCATATGTGCTTTGGGGAAAAAACAGCATACAAATTGTGAATTATATGAGGGCGAGTAAACAATGACAGAAAATCCACTTTTGAATGAACTATTCCTTTATAAATGTTGTTTAACAGACAAATCTATTGCTTGCTAATGTTATATGGAGTACATGAAAACCCTAAAAAGATATATATTGTTTGTTTTTTTAATTTCTTTACACTTTCTGAACAGTTTTATATTTGGTAACTGCTTATTAAACTGGTTAATATTAATTTAGCATTACAAGGCATTCATGCTTTTCTTTAAAATAATGGTGTTTGGCTCAGTAACATCATTGAAAATCTATCACAATGACCTTGTAGTAGTCTTTAATAGACATTTCAGAAGTATAATTGAGTATGTATCAGAAAAGCCAGTGAATATGATCTTGATCATGTGAAAGGAGAAACATGGAGCAGTTGAAGCTTTGAGCTGCACACTTTGCTCTGATGAATAGTTTGAGGAGATTACTTCAGGATTAGTTTCTCCTTTCAGTTTTAACCGAGTTTACTAAAGGATTTCAGTACGCTTTTATCACAGGAATTTTCCAGATTATCATTTGAAAAAACTAATGGAGATCCCACATCGGGCTGTTTAATTTTATGCCGGCGCTGGAGTCTCGGAATCAACTAAATGTTTAAATATTGCATTTCTGTGAAGACTTTATTCATCATGTTGTTTAATGGCATGTGTATCATTACACAGCTTTTTCGAATGTCTCATTTCTAATAAACGATAATGCTGCTTGATTCATGAAAGTTTTATAAATATACTTAAGCCTGAAATATCAGACTTGCATTGAGGAAACACGAAAGGTTCAGCTTCTTTCTGTACTGCATATATATATATATATGAAATAATGAGAACATGTAGGCAAATCTTGGCATGATTAATCGATGCAAATGACCTGGATTTAAGGCAAAGTGCATAATTTGTGAAATCCCATGTGGTTCAGTTTGCTTTATAATTTTGTCCTAAAAGTATGGTAGCTGGTGTTTGAATGATTTTAGTGGATGTATGAAGACAGACCTCTTCACACAGGTCAAATCAAATAAACTATCAGCATGATATACGAATCAAAAAATCATATTGCTTCACACTACTACACGGCTATTATTTCAACATTTTAAACCATGCAAACTTCATTTTAAATTCTGCATCTTTATTAAGATAGGATCACCTATTTTGTAAATGCTAGTTAATGTTAGACTAAAATTTGCTTACTTTGCTCACACAGGGTATCATAATTTACCAAAAAAAAAAAAAAAAAACCTGATAATTTTTGTATCTTCATGGGGATTTCCCCCCACCTTTTAACACTAGTGATTTTGCATTATTATTATTTTGGTAAGCCTCATTAATCGGAGCTTATGCACCTCATTTGTGTAAACTGCCAACATTATACACAAATGCTTTTTCACTCAAAAACTGCATAATCTCAGATCAGCGAGGCCTATAATCAATCAGTTCTAAAAAAGCAATACAAAACCTGTGCTAAAACAAGTTGACAAAAACATCGAATCCAAGATTGGGTGATAATACAGCATAATAATGAGGCTTTTTACAAGCAGTTTTTAAAAGGCTTGTCTTTTTTTTGATGGGGAAATCCAAATTAGGAAAGCACAGATTTTCAGCACAGCAAAAGTGTCCAAATGCTCTTTGAGGCAAATGCTGACATGATTAATTACTTCATGCAAATGTCCTGGATTAATTAGTAATTAAATGGCTGACTCCTCATAGAGTTCTTGTTGAAATATAAAGTCGCCAGTAAACATTCACCAAAACTACAGGAAAAAAAAGCAGCTTTATTAAACTCATTCATTCTTGTGAAATCAATGCCACATTTATTAAAACGGTTTCTTTTCCAGGATTTCAACACATGATGCTAACACTCTTACTGCACACAAGATACATCCTCTCAACACACTTCCTAAAATAATGTACTCGATCAAACAAAACAATATATGCCAAGAAAATAAGACAAAAAAGGTAGATGGATTTTGAGTATTTTTCAATTTTGATTACAAAAGCATTGCATCAGAAACCCAGAGAACATCATTCATGGGCCTCGTTCATAAAACACGAGCAGATTTTCTGTGCGCAAAACCATTCTGGGAATGAAAAGGCTTTTTAATATATATAAATTATTGCAATTCAATGAATCATCATGTGCGGCTCTTGCTCGTTGTAAAATCATTCCTGCGTGAATCGAATGACACTAATTCATTTTCATGAATGTTTCTACCGTACGTAGCGGTCACAATCAATTCAAACAGTTTGTCAAATTCAATCTGCTTGTGTTTCATCATCATGCAACATTCAATTATACATTTAAATCACCTGTTGACTATGAATGCACAAACATACAACGTTCATCTGTTTCTACTGTGCCTGATTTGTGAGAATATTTTATTGTATATGTATGCAGCTGAAAGAAATGTACAAATACTTTGTCAATATGACATCATGTGTGTCTTTCCGCTAGGAAAAGGAATCATAAGAGCAGACGCACGACGAATCAAATGTTAAAACATACACAGGCGAGAAGGCAAATAATCACGTGGGCTGGCGAATCAGACTAAAAGCGGTAATATGGGCGTTCAAAAATGGTGAAAAGGCATAAAAATATGTATTCTCTTCAGAGTCCTCTCACATTAAAGGCATGAGGAAATGGCTTCACGACTTACCTAAATATCGGTTTGACATCCCAGAATGCATCAGCATGTGGTAGAGAGTGGTAGAGATTATAATTCAACCACCAGAAAAACAATTGTAATGCATATTAAATCAAACTATTTCCATAGGAAAGGTTTGCTAATGTATAAAATCAAAACCCTCATTATTTCGGTCACAAATGTGTTATCCAAACAAAATTAAGTGTTTTCTTCCACCCAAACCAGATTTTGATGGTTAAATATTGAGAAGATCAAGCTGGTGAATCAAGGCTCCCTGTGCTGATGGGATGCATCCGTTGGCGGGTCGTTGGCTGGTGTGGTACTCCCCTCGCCGTCTCTGGAGCTCTGAGGGATTAGCGGAGGGGGTCCTGGGAAACCACGCCCGCCGTATGGAGGCGGGATCATGGCTCCGGGGGGCGGCAGAGGTCCGGGAGGGAAGGGGCGTGGGGGGAGTCCACGAGGGCCGAAAAATTCAGGCGGGACGTCCCGTGGTCCAAGCGGCGGAGGAGGAAGTGGTCCCAATGGCGGGCCTCGTCCTGATCAAACAAAACGTAACAAGGTTTAGTGATGCACTGAAAATTAATATCCAAAATCACAGAACAAAACTGATGTTTGATTAACTTTGATTAAGTTTTTTGAATCCTTTAAATGAAAATTGCGTCATTAATTTGTGTCATTCCAAACCCGTAAGACCTTCGTTCATCTTTGGAACACAAATTAAGATATTTATGATGAGATCTGAAAGCTCTCTGACCCTCCATAGACAGTAGGGATGGGAGAAAAAATAAATAAAATTGATTCATCTATCGCGATTCTTTTTAAAACCATTTAAAAATCGATTGGTTTACCTCGATTTTTATTTGATTATTTTATTTTTCCTAAGAGGTGGAGGGGGAGAAGTTAGCGCTCTGTAATTCCAACAGAGGGCGAAATGTATAGGCGTGTTCAACTTGGACGATCAGCGCATGACATTAAAGTACCTCGAGAGCGATTCGAAAGCACACAGAGCCGTCATTATATATAGATCAGTGGGAGCCGTCTGTTCTCTGTAGCTCTCGCGGTGCTTTGTCACGATCGTTCTGCGTTTGCAGTGCCGCTGCATTAGATGACATCATACTTTTAAAGCCGGTGCGAGAAAGCAAAGCCATGACGGAGGCAGAGGATCAAACCTCTTCCAGAATTCTTTTTGCACCTTCACGTTTTGAATCCCAATTCTGCCGGGAAAACATGACTAAACATGACTAAAACGGTATGCAGAGTAACATAGCACTTCTTTTTTAATTCAGAAAGTATTTTTTCTGCTCATTTGGTTGAACATTTGACTATTATATTCATGCGCAAGTTCAGAGTTTTGGTACTTTTAAGTTTCATGGTTCAAAGTACTTTAAATATACACTGTGTATGCTCCAGAAATAAAAGTTCAGAAAGATGTGATGCATTGTTTTTGTTAATGACTCCTCATATACAGTCTCTTTTAAGGGTATAATCAACTATTTTCCATTGTCTAGTCTTTTAATAAGCAAACAAAAATCACAATAAATTCTAATATCAAATTGCAATAGTGACTGCTAAGATGTGTTTTTTTATTGCGACAGTCTATATTAAGTGCATCATTCAACTTTTTCCCATGGTCTAGAGTTAAAAATGAAAAACTCAAATCAGAACACAGCAATATCGAATCGCAATACTTGTAGAATCAAAAATGTTCCACTGCATAGCGCTGGGCGGTATATCGAGTTTGTACGATAGATATATTTTTTTATAAGCGATACGGTATGAAGCAATGCCGTTAATATCGATATTTGATACGGGCGCATCTGAAAAAAGATCTAGCGGAGGACACAGACTGAACTGCTACGGAAAAAGTGCATAATGCAATTTGTTCTTAACATGTGACAAGCTTTATATGAAGGGCTTTTAAAAAACTCGTAAGATAGCCTGTGGTTTGAGTTTAAAGCGGCTGATAGAAAGGATGCGTGTTCCGGTGACAAAGACTCGCGCCGTTTAATGTGTTTGAGATGTGCTGTTTTCCTAAATGCACAACTTACATTTCACAGGTATATTCTCCATCTGTAAATGTTAGAAAAGCCATGGAAATATTTCCATTTTGCTGTCAGAAGTGCATAAGCTTTTGCTTTGCGATTCTCCACTAAACATCATAGACTTCATTCACAACTTCATATAATTATGACTCAAATATATATTTTGCTAAAATATTTGTAGTTGGACAATAAATGTGACGTAGAATTTTAAACCTACTAGTAAGTATTTGTATGATAGCACTAACTGTAAAGTGGTAAACTTTTTTTGCACATAATATGCATGGTACAGCACTGTACCCTACCACTGCATGGTACAGCAAGACTCACTTTTGGGGGTTTTTCCACTGGCTACAGTACCTGGTACTTTTTTTAGTACCACCTCGGCCGAGGTTCCAAGCGAACCATATCGTTAGCAAAACATGACGTGTAAACTCTGCTGATCACTGCTTGCGTCATTGAACTTGCGGCACGAGACACAACAGACCCGCTAGATTTAAATCAGCACAGCCAGCGAAGGATCGAACGCAACCGTTTTGAATGAGCGCACCTTTCTTTTAACAACCAAAAAAATGGCTGTTTCGTTGTCTGTTGAGGAAGTACAGACTGTACTCTCGTTGACAGCCGAGGAGTGGATCCTGCAAGAGCTTGATGGAGCGACGCGGAATTAAAATGTTTTTCAGGAGTCACAGCAGTAGAGGCAGCGCAACTATAAAGACACGTGAATAATCCCGCCCACTCTAAAGCGGTACTAAACTGCAGTGGAAACGCAAACCGAGCTGAACTGAGCCGTGCCGAGTCGTACCACGCAGTGGAAAAGCGCCACAACAGAACTGCAATGTTCCCAGGTCCAGAAACATAGCAAGGACATCAGTAAAACAGTCACATCAGTGGCTCAAGTCCTTGGCCCAAGTCCTCCAAAGCTACGAGAATACTTTGTGCGCAAAGGAAACAAAATTTAACAATTCTTCTCCCCAAGTTACCGTCCATCATCATTTTGGAGAGTACCACAACGCATGCGCACGCTTTCCCCAGAATGTAATCAGCGTTGTTTACGTTCAGCATGCGTGCGTTTTCTCTTGAGACACTGATGTCCCATGGGCTATTTTACCGATGTAACATTGCAGTTGCATTGCTGTCAATGGAGGGTCAGAAAGCTCTCAGATTTGATCAAAAACACCTTAATTTGTGTTCCAAAGATTAACAAAGGTCTTACAGGTTTGGAACGACATGAGGGTGAGTTATTAATGTCAGAATTCTAATTTTTGGGTGAACTAACCCTTTAACATGGCGTGACAGATTGCTGTAACCATGTAAAGGAATGGTCTTAAACTCAATTCCTGGAGAGTCACAGCTCTGCTCCAATCCTAATCAAACACTGATCCAGATAATCAAGGTCTTCAGTATCACTACAAACTTCCAAGCAGGTGTGATTTGGGGCTGGTTGGAGCTTGGATTTTATATGCAATTTAAATATTTTATATACAACTGTTTTATTTGAGTGTTCATTAGTAAATAAATCTGATTAACTGATTATTAAATAAACTTCTGGCTAATTAAAATCTTTGATTTTGGCATTTTAATAAGTTCATGTTGGTGCATCACTAGTTTCAGGATGTGAAGCAAAAAAAAGCAGTGTTGAATCTTACCAAACAGTGGCGGTACAGGTCCAAACGGGCCGATCGGAGGAGGGCCGTATGGGTCCATGGGTGGCGGTCTGAAGCGTGGCTCTGGCAGCATCATGGGCGGGTGGCCATTGGGCGGTCGGATCATCATAGGTGGCGGCGGTCCGTAAGATTTCGGTGGTGGAACCGGAGAATCCCGGATGGGAGACGACAGGAAGGATCCATGACTCTGAGACTTGGAGAGCTGGAGGAGAAGATAGAGAACTACAGGTTAAAGAAAAATACTCTCTAGAGCTCTGAGGAGGTTTAACACCAGATTCCTGTTAACCAACCCAAGCAGACATCAGTGAACCACTGCAAGGCCAGAAACACACTTTATACAAGAACAACAGCAGACACAAGCGCATCCCTAACCCTAACCCTTTTGTTACCCTAACATCTTAAACTATTTTAATATTCAAATACTTGTAGTCGCCCTGAGATTTTAAATTATTTTCATAATTTAATTTAAAATTAGTTCAATAATTTAACATCCACATGCATGCGCATGGTTCTCTAATGTGGTTTAATGGTTACACTGGTGTTTTAGGAACCCAATACAATTTTATATAACAACAATAATAGTAATAGTCCTAATAATAGCAGTAATAATGATGAGTTCTATTGATCATTAATTATTAATATAATAAATTATTATAATGGTTGATTACTAATCTAACTCCAATTATAAAAAAGAAAAATATTATTGTTGTAAATTATAAATGTACTGTAATATAAACTGAATATTTGATAATTATTTTACACAAGTTCCAATACTAGTTTGTCTTAAATTCAAACACTAAAGGTCACTCAAGCTTTATTAATAATACTTAAAATAAATGTTGTCTATTAACCAATTATAAAAATGAATAAAGAATTATCTTACGGTTGTAAAATAAATGTAAAAAAATATTTGATAATTTTGTATTTTATATAACAAGTTGCAATATTAATAATGTCTTAAATTCTAACTCTAAAGCTTTACCATGCATCAAGCTTGATTATCATAACTGTTGATAATTAATCTAGCTCCACTTATAAAAACAATTATTCTATAGTGTTGTAAATTAAAATTGTACTGTAAAAAAATATTATTTTATATTACAAATTACAATAATGATATTTAAAGTCATAAATGGGTACTCAAGCGTTTATAACTTGTCAAATATTTATTTTTAAACCTTTCAAGCTTTTGACATTTCAAAGCCTCAAGCTTTTATTTTGGCAGAATACTTCATTTTTGTGGACAGTTTGAAATTATCAAAATGTGTAAAAGCATAAGTGGCAGTTGTTGCATTAGCCCTATTGATTTATTTTAATTTTATATTTGATTAAATTTGACATACTTTACACGCACTTGTGTCACTGTGGTGGTAATGTTCCTTACTACTCATTAGGGCCGATAAAGTTTTGCGTTGCATTATGAAATCACAACAAATCAGTCTTGCATTGCTATTTTGCATTCATGTACTTGTGTAGAGTATGTTTCAGGCCTGTACATGCTGGAACTCACTCACCAACATGAGTTTTGTTAAACATCCGCCCACACAAGACCCACACAGTGATTAGAAAGTGAACAGAAAGACATGTTTAATCAGGCTCTGAAGACCCAAAAACAGCTCACAAAGCAACCTGGCACTGTGCACAAAACAGTCCCATCCATCCCAGCACCCAGCCGCTGTACTCACAGGCTGTACGGGCTCAGACGAGACCTGCTCTGAGGCCTTGGCCGTCTCACTGACCGGTGCCGTCTGCTTTAAAGCAAACACACCCACCGCCGTTTAATGGACAACAACATCTGGATATGCATGAGTGTTTCTTAGACGTTTACTGAAGATCTCCTCGCTCACATCGGAACACACTGTACATCAAATATCAAACAGAGAAAAACATGACAGCTGTGATCCTTACCATCGGTCCATCATGTGCACAAGGAGATGAAGTCATCGGAGGAAACATTTCTGAAAAACAGACAAAATGACATTTAGACATCTGTGAATGCAGATATAATGTAGATCTTAAACTGTGCAATTCAAACCACATCTGATACAGTCCACATTTATTAAAAAACTAAGAAAAAAATAAATGAAAATTCATATTTAAATATTTATTTTCTTTACAATATTAGATTTAGGATTCAATGAACTCTTTACATGGAGTATTTAAATGTTCATGTAATAAACAGATAATGACTGTAAAAACTGTACTAGTTTAAAGGTTGGGGTCAGTAAGTTTTAAAAAAGAAAATAAATTAATACTTATTCAGCAAGCAAGCATTAAATTTATGAAAAGTGACAGTAAAGGCTTGTTACAAACAATTTCCATTTCAAATGAATGCTGTTCTTTTGAACTTTCTATTAATCAAAGAATCACAAAAAATTCTATTTAGCTTTATTTCAGTTTAAGTACTTATTTTAGATAGTTCACAAGTCAACATTTATAATTTATTTAATTATTTTCATTTCAAATCACACAAAAAAGTATTTTTTAAATATAATCAGTGTCATTTTTATATAATTGTTCTATTTAGCTTTGATTTATTTATTTCAGTTTTAGTTATTTTAGAAATTACTTTAGTTCTAAAGGTAACATTCCTTTTATTCAGAAAGGATGCATTAAATTTATCAAAAGTGACAGTAAAGACATTTATAATGTTACAAAAGATTTCTATTTAAAATAAATGCTGCTCTTTTGAACTTTCAATTCAAAGAATCTTGAAAAAATCAGTTTCCACAAAAATATTGGGCAGCACAGCTGTTTTCAACATTAATATTAATAATCAGAAATGTTTGTTGAGCAGCAAATCAGTATATTATTATGATTTCTGAAGATCATGTGACACTGAAGACTGGAGTAATGATGCTGAAAATACAGCTTTGATCACAGAAATAAATTACAGTTTAAAATGTATTACAATAGAAAACCGTTCTTTTAAATAACAACATTTTATAAATTTACTGTATATTTATATATTAAATGCATCTCTCGTTGCTGCTTTATAACGGGTCGTATCATAAGCACCTGGTCTGGATGGCAGCGGGTGTCCGAGGTCTGAGAAGCGTCCGTGAGGGTCAGACGGGGGTCGTGGACCTGGAACAGATCACAAGTCATTAGGAACCGTTATCAATCATTTTATACTGACATACATTAAATGCTGGAGTTCAGGAGCGAACGCATCAGGAGCGCTTTCAATGACAAAGACAGAAGGAAATGCTCTGAGGAGAGAAACTGAGGGGGAAATGACAGGCGATCTAAAAACAGAGCGACTCAAAAACAGGAAAGCTGGAAAAATAAGAGGAGGAGGATAAGGTTGATGTCAAGGGGAGGAGGACGACACAGCGGCGACTCACCGAACGGTTCGCCCCGTCGCCCTACAGGTGCAGAGGGGGGGCGTCCAGGACCCTCCATCATTAGAGGAGGAGAGGGAGCGCCCCCGCTCACAGGAGATGGCCCGTACGAATCACCTGCTTAGACCAAACCACCACAATCAGAAACAATACCAGACACATGAGAGGAATCAACCCTGCGCTAAGCTCCGCCCCTCAGTTACTGTTGCTCGGAAAGACAAGCTTACAAAGGTAGCTTATCATTAATGAGTATTTATATTCTTACTTTACTATTCTTTATCTGGAGTTTTTGTAAAATGTCTCTACTTGAATGAAAGAGAAAAATACTGCTTGCATCCTCTCTGGAATTACATTATACCAAAGTTATCTTAGTGTCGGACTGAATGTGTTTGTAATTTAAAATAAATATATTTTGCATTAATGATTTTTATTTCTGTTTTATTCATTTTAGTTTTTATTTTATTTAAGCTTTTGTCATTGTCAGTTTGTTTTAAAAATATTTTTGGTATTTTCATTCATTTTTGAATATTTTTTTTTTCTATTTTATGTTTTTCATCTAATATTTCTGTTTTATTTCAATTAACAAATGACTTCTAATATTTTTGTTAACAGCACTGCATTATGCAAAAGCCTGTCAGACTAACTGTGGACAGCAACAGCAGCCGTTCTGTGGGTCGTTTGTGTTGTAAAGACCTTGTGAAGTGTGAATTATAGGACAGAAACTGCTCACCTCTTCTCTGTGGCGGCATGTGGCGATCTGGAGGTCCAGAGTTGAGTTTGAACAGACTTTGCTCCAGGTCTGATATTTTATCTCTGTACTCCACAAGCCTTTATAAATGCACAAACATCAGAGATCAGAATCAACACTGACAATAACAGCAATATGATGGAGAATACCGCAACTGAACAGTGCGATTTGATAAACACTCACTTCTGACGAAGGGTGCCCGACTCTCGTCTTTCCTCCACCAGAGTTCGTTCAGAGGCGCGGGCTTTCAACTATAGAAAATAAGTAGGTTTGATTATATATCAGTATTAGCCAATATTATTTTTATTAATAATATATTATTAGTATTTACATTAGCCAAGTTTTAGTAATTTTGTTATCTGCCATTTAATTGTACTGATTTTAAATTATAAATAAGATATCAGTATCAGTCTGCGCATCCCTGAAGAAAAAAAAGCTTCTAGATTGTCTAATTACATTATTATAAATAATATTACCATAAGTAGGGCATTCCACTGTTCAACAGCAATATTTCTGTATTTAAAACATTTTGAAATGTGTACCATCATATCAGTCACAGCCAGTGGATTCCTAATACAAAAGACAAAAAGTTGAAGCGTGGTAATTACTCACCCAGTTCTCATGGGCTTTCTTCTCCTGGATTGCCACCTGTTAGAAAGTGAAGGCAAGGAGTTGAGATTGAGTTTTGTGTGCCGGATTGAGAATACAGTGACTCTGTGCAGTAAATGTTTCTCACCTCAGATTTCAGAGAGCGTTCGTTCTGTTGCATCTCCTCCTCGATGTCCTTGATCTTCTGTTTGAGGGCTCTCACCTCCTCCTCTGAGCGCAGAGCTTTACTGTCCACCTCCGACAGCTTCGACTCCTTCTCGTGTCTCTCCAGCTCCTCCTGAGTCAGTTTCCTACATACAACAGGTGAGTTTATTTTAGCAATCCAGAATCATGAAATACAAGCTGTATTTGTGCTTTGAAACTCAATTTTATGAAATCTGGGTAATCCTAAACAGCCAGATCAGTCATCTATTTCTTCTGTTTTATAGTTTGCTTCCTCATGTAGTTGTCTAATAAACCTGGCATTGCACATTACAAATGGCTCTTTAACAAATGGCTGTTGTTCCTCTTTTGTAAGTCACCTTGGATGAAAGTGTGTGTTCAATGCATAAATGTAAGTGTATTGTGCATCATTTAGGATGCAACATCACACAACAGCTGTGTGAAATACAGTCGCTTGTAACATAACATGCACTTCATGAGTTTAGCATGATTTCTAGTTTCCATCTGCACTTCCACAGCTGATGCTCTCTGAAGTGCATAGAAAAAGAAAAAATCTAATTTTTATTTTGGGATATTCATCATATTTTAGAACACAGTAACTAAAAATATGGAAAAAAAATAAATAAAAAAATACTGCCAAGACTCCCTGAACTAACGGATCTGATATGAGCACTCAATTTTCTATTTTACAGTGAACTATTACAATATTAACATATCTTGTTTTTTGATTGCATTTTAAATCGAAAACATTAAATTTCCACATTGTACAGCCCCAATTTTATGTATACATTTTATTTTAATCTTTTTTTATTGTATTTTAAATGAAAATAATAATTTAAAAAAGCATTTAAATAATTCATGCAGCCCAAACTGAATGTATCGATAATAGATCACAATTGGCTTTTTATGGTTGGTCCTTTTGCAGAGAGAAAAACTTAAATGTTATTTCAATTGAAATAATGAAATACTACAGGTGTTCTACTAGTAGAATAATTATACACACACTAACTAAAAACATGGAAATAAAATATATATTGCAACGCTCTCTGAACTAATGTATCAGATCTGTGCCCTTCTAAAGGGTTTGATGATGCAAAGATGTGATGTAAAGTGTGAGCTCTCACTGCTGCAGTGCGTTCTCTTTCTGCTGGTAGAGTTCAGTGGTGATTTCCAGCCTCTGCTGCAGGTGCTTGAACTGGTTCTCCAGATGAGTTCTCTCATTGCTCAGATTCATCTGGTCACGCATGACCTTCTGATATTGCTCTACATTAAAGAAAAAATAAATTAAAGTCAGTACACAATTAGATGAAGATGTGGAAAGCCAATCAGAAAGTGTTCAAATGAACATTCACAGTCTTCATACCCTCCAGCTCCTGTCTGGCTTTCTGTTCGGTGAGGAGACTTTCCATGTAGCGATTCCTCTCGTCTTCAACAACACCGAGAGTCGCTTTAATCTGCGAAACAGAAACATTGCATTAGAAATAAGAAGAGGGTTGAATTATCCTCAAATTTAAATCAGATGTATGTACCCTGGAGACATCCATCATCTGTTTGATTCGCAGTCTCATGGTGTCCATCATCTTCTCTGAAAGAAAACAGAGGCCTGTTGTTCAGAACAGAGGAGAAAGTTTCATCTAACCATCTTCAGGCCTCAAGCAACCTATTGCTTGAATAAAATGGCAAGACACCAATGTTAATAAATTAAAAGCACACAAGCGATTTATTAAATTTAACGCTAAAATAAAGCCTCAATGGTTTAACATTTGAAACTGAAGAAATTAAGACAACCATTAGTAATTTTACAATTCTACCATAAAATACAACACTTTTTGCAAATACTCTAATACATTACAACATTACAAAATAACATTACAACAGTAATGTTATTTTGTTTAATATTTTTATTTTAAATTGTTTTATTTGTTAATAAATATTTTATTTTAATTAAGTGACATTAATATCTAATAGTTTTAAATATTTAAATAATTAATATTAAATATATTAAATTAATTAAAATATTACTACTATTATCCTATTTTGTTAAATGTTTTTTAGAATTTTGCGTAATATCGTTATAATAATAATAATAATTATTATTATAATAATATGATTCTGGCCAAACTGTGCATACAAGCAAACAGCTTTTTTACTGCAGCAGAAATGATCAGAAAAACTGCAATAATATTTTTCCCAAATCATGCAGACCTAATTAAATGCATCAACAACAGATCACAATAACTGGGTTTAATGGTTGCCAAGCAACAAAACAATAAAAGCTCATTCTATAAACATTGGGCCTTTGGATCATGAAGAACGGAATTGTTATTCAAATTCTGAATAAAAAAATATTTAAATCTATACTGAAATCTGGCAAATCCAAAATAATTCCATAGAAGAGTGGTTTTTACTTTTAGTTCCAAAGCTTTTTATGAGTGTCTGACATTTCCTCAGCACTAACTTGTTAGGAGTGGAAGCATTTAAATGCCACAGATCATGATTGCATTCTTGGTTACGTTGCTCAACTGATACAAAAAAAAGAATCAATAGAACAATCTGATATTTAGAGTTCTTAAATGGAATGTTGTGATTGACAGTTCAAACATAATCAGTATCTTGATTATTTCTTCATTTCTCAGTAGATAACTCTGAATTTCCCACGTTTCATTCGTGGATCACGGCAGACTCCGAGAAATAAAGCTTTGAGTCACTCAAGATGAGAGCATCTGCTGAATGCATATGAATACAAGTCCCCTGACAAAAGACAAAAAAGGACAGCGAAAACTAAATTTAAATCAAACAATTGGAGTTATAAATAGAGACTGACCAGCATCTTCCCCATTGGACATTTTAGCATCATCTTTCTGTAGTTCTGCAGGATCACCGGCTCCCAGACGGTTGAGCTCTGCAATACAGCTGGACAAAACCTAGATACCAGAGAATCATGGGATGCCATGCATTTAGGATGTGATATTATGGAGAACACACTATAATTTGTAATAAAATTTAAACAAAGCTCCTCCGGACCACCTGTTTTATAATACGCAATAAGTTTCACTCACATCAATCTCATTCTCCTTGTGCACCAGAGAGTCCTCCAGCTCTTTCTGGGATTTGTGATAAACTCGGATCTCCTCGCTCAGTTTCTTGTGCTTCTCCTGCCAGTCTTTAGCATCACGGAGGATCTGTCAGAACATAAATATCATTAGATTCAAGCTGACATTGATGGATGAATGAGATTTACAGCTCTGACAGCAGAACTTACAGATTTCTTCTGTTCTTTTAAAGTGCCATTTTCTTTCTCAAAGGACAGAACCTGAGCCTTTAGAGCATCTTCTCTGAGTTTGGCTTCATCCATGAGGACATGAACCTGTTATCAAATCAAAACAAACCCAAAACATTTAATACCTTCGTCTTTAGGACATGAGGGAACTAAATGTTTAGTGAAACTATTTAACAATGGTCTCATTTTATCTGTCCAGCCCTTATTCAGGGAGCTAAAATATTCTCAAAATGTAGTTGATTATCAATATATATAAAATGAAAGAATGTGAAATTTACTGGAAAACAAATCTTCAACTTAAAAGTAGTATTTAAATTATATGGAAATTATAAACAGCAATAAATCTAATTTATTTTTGAATTTATAATCTAATTCACAACTTTACACTGGACCTCAAGCAACGTGGATTATGTGCCTCTCCTCTCTTCCTCCAGACTCTGGGACCTTGATTTCCAAAGGAAATGCAAAATTTACTTTCATCAGAGAACATAACTTTGGACCACTCAGCAGCAGTCCAGTCAAGACGCTTCTGATGCTGTCTCTTGTTCAAGAGTGGCTTGACACAAGGAATGCGACAGCTGAAACCCATGTCTTGCATACGTCTGTGCGTGGTGGTTCTTGAAGCACTGACTCCAGCTGCAGTCCACTCTTTGTGAATCTCCCCACATTTTTGAATGGGTTTTGTTTCACAATCCTCTCCAGGGTGCGGTTATCCCTATTGCTTGTACACTTTTTTCTACCACATCTTGTCCTTCCCTTCGCCTCTCTATTAATGTGCTTGGGCACAGCTCTGTGAACAGCCAGCCTCTTTAGCAATGACCTTTTGTGTCTTGCCCTCCTTGTGCAAGGTGTCAATGGTCATCTTTTGGACAACTGTCAAGTCAGCAGTCTTCCCCATGATTGTGTAGCCTACAGAACTAGACTGAGAGACCATTTAAAGGCTTTTGCAGGTGTTTTGAGTTAATTAGCTGATTAGAGCGTGGCACCAGGGGTCTTCAATATTGAACATTTTCACAATATTCTAATTTTCTGAGATACTGAATTTGGGACTTTCATTAGTTGTCAGTTATAATCATCAAAATTAAAGGAAATAAACATTTGAAATATTATTAATTAATCTAATATACAAGTTTCACTTTTTGAATGGTATTACTGAAATAAATAAACTTTTTCATGATATTCTAATTTTATGACCAGCACCTGTATAATGGCTGACAAATTGATGCCAAAAACCGCCAATTCAAGATCAATTCATCCAGCACAAATTACCTTTGCACGCTCCTCATCATAGCTCTTCAGTGTTTTCTGGTATTTCTCGATTCTCTGGTGCATTTTGGCTATCTTTGGTTGAGAGAAAAACATGAAAAAGTCATGAAAAATCTGAGAGATAAAATTCACAATTAAAAGAGATCAAAGCTTACCTTCTCATTAAGATTTGAATTTTCTTCCTGCGTGTCCATTATTTTCTGGTTGAGCTGTGAAACGCTCCCAGACATCTGCTCCCATTGGCTCTGAAGCTTCTGATGACGATTCTAGTCAGCAAAAACAACAAACCACATTATACAGATGTGCACAGAGATGACACTGAGATTGTGATGGATGATGATTCACCTTCAGCCCTTTCACTTCTTGTTGGCTGGAACTCAGTGATTTCTCAGAGTTTTTCAGCTGTTGTTCGCGCTCTTTTATCTGCAAGGAGACAAATGATCAGGTTCATCAGCCTTTACTGAAAACAATAAGCTGTAAAATACAAGCAAATTAAATTTACCATGTGGTTTAGTTCTGTGATCTTGCTAGCAGCATCGGATTTCTCGTTGAGAAGCTGCTGGATCTTGTCTCTAAGCTGCTTTTCAGTTACTGTGGAAAAAAGATGTTGCAAAATATATTTAAAAAATAAAGAAAATATTTTAAGAGACTTTAAGAACACTTCAAATTACTACAAAATAATTTAGATCATTTTACAGAAAAATATCCTACATATATAAGGTGAAAATACATAATTTTGAATTATTCCATTTTGTTATTGATAACAAATATTACAATATTCAATGACGATATAAATATTTTTGGGAGAGTGATTCAAAAACTACTGAGAACATTTTACTTAAAACTTCATATTTGAATTATTTGGAAAGTAAACTATAAACTACATTGAAACTAATTTATCAAAATATAAAATATTTTTCTATTCATTTATTTGAGCAAGTGCAATCTGATAAAATTAGATTATAAAATATATATTAAAAATATTTAATATTTTTTCACCATTAGACAAATTATAAAAGGAAGTAATGTAAATTTTATTTTGCTAATAACTTGCTTGTTTTCCTATTTAATCATGCACTAATGCTTTTTACCTAACCAGAACATTAAATATATTATAAAAGTTCTCCAGCATGAGATTATCAGATGGACAAACCAAAAGATCAGCTAATTTTTAAATTTTAAAAAAATCTGACAACAGTGCAAAAATAAATTCCCGTGATGACGACTAAAAACAGTAAAAACCAACATAAATTATTAAAGTACGATATATAACAGTACCATTGCATGTATATGCCCTCAACCAACCCTAAGAAAACAATGCGATAAAATGCATATTTAGCTGATCTCAATCATGATGAGCTTGAGAAGTGACTTACATTGATATGTTCTGCCTTTGATCTAGAGCAGAAAAGAAGAGTTGAATGACACCGATTAGATTGAATCATTTATAAAAGAATGAAAACATTAATCACGAGGTGATTCTTACAGCAAGAACGGTCCTCCAGAAGAACATCAGTACTGTGAGGGCCCCGACAACCGCCGTAGCAGCCACCGGCTCCCAGGGGACTCCGTGGAAATTGGGACCCGGTCGCCATTCCTCCGGAAGAGCAGTGATCAGCTAATCGAAACAAAAACACACAAAATATCATCAGGTTTTATGATAATTACTGAAACAACTCCTAAATTTGACTACTTGGTTTCTATGGGAGAATGTTTTCATCAAGGGATATAAAAATAAACTAATTGTGATTTTTTCATCTTACAATTGTGACTTTTCTCACAATTGAGTTGCATTTAAAAATTCAGAGAAATCAAGTCACAATTGAGAGACATGAGATCAGAATTGAGAAACTCAGAATTGAGAAACTCAGAATTGAGAGACAAACTTGAAATTGAGAAACTCAGAATTGAGAGACAAACTTGAAATTGAGAAACTCAGAATTGAGAAACTCAGAAATGAGAGATATAAACTCAGAATTCTGACTTTTTTCCACAGTTTACATTCCGCAATTATTTAATTTCCACCAGAGAATAAAAATATCACTGCGATTTTCTTCTTTTTTCCCTTACAACTCTGACTTTTATTTTGCAATTCTGAGTTATCAAATTATTCTGACTTTTCACAATTCTAAGAATATAAAAATTTTTCTTGCACATTTATATTTATAGAAATTTTATATTTCAACTTTTATTTTATTTTATTTTTACGCAGAACTGCGAGTTTACGTTTTTTGTGTGCGTTTCTAACATGGAATTATTATTATTAAAGGAAATTGTTACTTTCTCTCAATTTGCAAATTTATCTCACAATTCTGACTTTATATTCTACAAATCTGACTAGATCTCACAGAATTGAGAGTTAAAGTCACAAATACTTATTTACTGTTTTATCCTGTGGTGGAAACAAACTTTAATAGGTTTCACTGCCTGACAGGTTAATCTGTTTGTGATTAGCAGGCCCCGATGTCAAATCTGGGACTGTTTCAGATCAATTTATGCCCTTTTTTAAGACTCACATTGACAAATCTGAAGCAACAAAGTCTATTTAAGCACTGACCCTTATCACCAGCCACATGCAACAGAATCACAACACTAGGGGTTTACTGGACTTTCACCTCTGATGAAACCCAGTCACCTAATGCCTACAATAAGCACTTACAATTTACACAATTTAGTTGCCTTGGGACTTTATACGATCTTTATGGACTTAACTCACTGGGATTGCTATGAGAGCTGGATGAGAAGGGCTCAAAATACAGCACTGACATTATTACACAACTACTGAATGGATATTATACTGATCTACTGTATGAATGATGGATTTGAAGCAGTTTAGGTCGTTATAAATCATTGAGTTTAATCCTGAAGGCAGTGATCGAGTCTAGAGAGTGGAAACACTTAACTTACTTCCTGAAGTCTGGACAGGATGAAGACAAAAAAGGCTGTGTTTTCTATCTCAGCTGGTGGAGAGGTAAGACTAGGCTGTGAATCCATTCTCTTACAGCGTTTGAACTTATTTACCAGAGTAAGTTACCCGAGCGCTCAGAGACGATAAACAGTATAAATGGCGGACCGCTGCTTCATGTCGGGAAGCCGGTGTTTCTGATATAAAACCGCTCTGACACGCTTTGCTTTCAAAGCGAATATATATTTAAGCTGTATATAGAAGGATAGCTGATATATACAATTAATATGTTTTGAAATCGCGGCTGGAGGAAGATCAGCGTTGATCTCTCTCAACACGTCAACATTTCGAAACGCTGAGGTAAGAGTCTCTCGCTCAGAGTAGAGTGCGCGCGCGGTCATGTGACGCTAGCGGCGGCCTCTGATTGGTTACGCCTGGTGAGCGCAGGAGATCCTATTTAGCTGTGATGCTAGCGGATTTGAAAGATTAGCAACTTGAATGAACGACGCTTCGGTGGATATGTCGTATATAAGGCAGCGATATTTAGTTGAAATGATTTGGAGTTTAATCTACTTAAGGTTTCATGTCTCGAATAGAGCTTTATCGACGCCAGCAGAAGTGACCCGGTCACCCGTCATGACGAAATATTTATTGTCCATCTTATAAAACACTAAAGAAATATTATTAGGTCTACTTAAGGAACATGCATTCCTTTATGAAAATATTTCGACAGAAAAACCCTCTAAATTCAGTCAGTATTTGAGAAAAAAAACTAGGGGAAAAATATATTTGTCTCTTTGTTGTTTTTTTATACTTTGCATTTTTTTTTTATTATTTATTATATATATATATATATATATATATATATATATATATATATATATATATATATATATATATATATATATATATATATATATATATATATATATATATATATATATATATATATATACACATACACACACACACTAGATAGATAGATAGTGTAACCCAGACATTCATGATGGCTTTGTCACATTCATCATTCGCTGTAGGAGGAATAATGGGTCTCTGCTATATTAAATGATCTGAATTTTTAATTAAGAGGTGGCTTAAAATGATGGAACAGCTAAAAATGAACAGTTTGAGCCAAAACACCAGCAATATCACTAACAAACAACCACAAATTACTCCAGAAACCATTACAGAAACATTTCAAATTGCTAGCTTGCTTCTCAGAATCCCAGAACCATGTAAAGTCCAACAGAAAACAATCCTGTTATTAACGTCACAGCAATTACTCATGCAAGCTGAGTTCAGTGTGCCAGCGGTTAACAAGACTTATAACAGAACACATTACAGCATGTTAAAGATCCCAAACATTTCTTTAAAGTCAGTAAAAATATCTCTGAAAAGGAATGTAGTGATTTGGAATAAAGAAAGTTCTTTTAATCAATTCTAAACTCACCTCTTTAACTGCACTGACTGTAGTTTACACTAATATCTGCTATAGCATCTCTTGCATGACATGTTTTCAGAATCAACAACACAAACATTGTGTAGCTAGAAAGCTTTTGCATTAAAGGTGCCATAGAATGGAAAACTGTATTTACCTTGGTATAGTTTAATAATAAGAGTTCTGTGCATGGAAATGACATACCGTGAGCCTCAAACACCATGGTTTCCTCCTTCTTATGTAAATCTCGTGAATAATAAAAGACCACTGAAAAATAGGCGAATCAGAACATAACACCGACTGTGACATTACAGTCAGGATCACTAATAGTTACGCCCCCAACATTTGCAAATACCCGCCCATGTTCTAGGCCAGCCGCCAGCCGAATCATCAGAAGTTCTGCAGGTATTGCGAAGAAACAAGCGAGGACAACAGCAAAAATGGCAGATCATGGAAATAAATGTTATATTCCAGGCTGTGCAGGGGATGTGAAGTTCAGGGATGGGTTGGTGTCTGTATTCAGAAAGGCATGGAAAGCAAATAACACGTTCTAATAAAATAACGCGAGCCACTAAAGGGATATGGTTAGCTCCTTGCTAGCAGTAGCCTGTTACCTTACAGTAAATAAGGTTTCACTTACCACATAAACAGAGTAAGGAGAGATGGCTGAGGATGATGGTGAATGATTTACAGATCCTGAGCACCACTGACAAGCATCTAATCTTGTAAAATGTGTGTTAAGTACCGCCGCTCCATGATATAAACAGAGTACATGCGATCGCGAATCTCGAAAGCGAAAGTAAAAAGTGATTGTGCATTTGAAAGCAGTTTCAATACCCCGCCTATTAATAGTGGCTCCCTGATTCCCGCATTTTATATAAAGTATAATTACCTGACAATATAACTGTGAGAGAAAGTATTGAAATATATATTTTCCCTGTGTTTCCTTCCTGCTGCATGAGCTTCTGAAATGAGCCGCACTGTGAAACAGCCAATCAGAGCAGAGCTCAACATTATTATTCATAACCCTTCCAAATAAGCCAATAACAGACCATTTCATTCTAGGGACAAATCCTAGGGTTGTAAATGCACATGTAAAACAGAGATTTTTTGCCCTTCCCTAAGCCACATACCATTTAAAATATTGTATCAATGCATTCTATGACACCTTTAATGTGTTTCTCTTGAGCCTTAATGTCTTAAAATAGTCTTACTCACAATTTCTCCATACACTCCAAGATATTCTTTGACGAGAGGCACAAAACCCCAAAGCTCATCTGAAGTTGACGAGCTGGAGGAATCACTGCTTGCTTCAGTGTCATGGAAATCAGAGACACTCGGAGACTCCAGTGAACCTGGTGATAGAAAACAACGGTTTTAGATAAATATATGCAACAACAGTTATTAAAATTGAAGGAAAACTCTGACACACCTGAAGATGGATCCACCTCAAAGTGAAAGCTTGTGTCCACTGGGTTCTCCAAAATAGCATGAGGCCCTTTTTGAATCTCCTCAGGGTCTTCAAACCCTATCTGGGCATCTTTATTTCTGTTGAAATGGCCCCCGTCCTCCTCCAGACCCACGTCTTTAGTGTGAGACAAATCTTCGTTAATATTCAATTCAGAATTCAGAATCACTTCAGATTCATTCTGCTCCTCGTGCATTTCAGGACTCTTGGGTGGTTCAGTCATTTCGATGTCACTGCCCAAAGCCTTCACCTCTTCAGAGTCAATTTTTTTATCTGGAAAAAAAGTGCATAAAGATATTTAATAAACCATTAACCCTGAAAGGCCTGACATTTGAAACGATATGACATTTTTGAACTGGAACAGTTTATTGAACCTTTGGAAAGAAATGCTTGCATTTACGTTTTTTGTTGAGTATCATAGGCTTTTATGGCTCATATAGAGCGAGAATATGGAGAAAAAAAATTAAATCTAAATTTAAAAAAAGTTGCCCAGTGTATCATCAGCCTTAGTAAGATTAGATTTAAATGATCAAAACATATAATGCAATGCAATACAATGATGATTGAGAGATGAACAAATAAAGGTTCATTAAAAGCCTTATGATGATTTGATACTCACTGATTTAAAAAAAAAAGTAAACTCAAGTTTATTCAGTCCAGTAAGTGTTCATCTTGAAATGGAAGTTATTCTTATGTTTACTTAATTAAATCAGTAAAGATCTGACAGCAAAAAGACACGTGAAGCACGAGCTGAAAGTGGATGTTTGTACAATTATACTAAAATGCCTTTTTTTACTTGCTACCAAATCTAAACTATCAATCTGGCGACAAGGCATGTGGTAGATTGTGTGCAACAGGTTTAACAGCAAAGATTTGATCATTTAGAGGCATTTAAAATATGATGCAGTAGATTTTATAGGGTTAAAACAAAGCAATCAGCATTTGATTTTAGGTGACACTTGAAATGAATCATAGAAACAACCACGAACTATGATTTGGAAAGACAAGCATTGCTGTTAGTGCTGCTAAAATTACCTGTTTCAGATGCAAGTAGTTCTTCCTCGACCAACGGTGCGCTGTCACTGGCCGCTGAATATTTCTGTCGTAAAGCGAAAACGATCTCCTGGAAACCGTCTAAGACGGCAGCCTCAAAATCATACGCTTCCGGCTCCTTCTGCTGGCCGTGTTTCTGAGATTTCTGCTCTCTTTCGTTCATCATGTCCTCCGTCGCGTCGAGAATCAAGTTCTCCGAGGCCTCCATGATCTGGTCCAGCATTCGCTCAATTTCCTCCATGTCCGTCTGCAGCTCTTTGGTAGACTTCATCTCCAGATCTAGATCAGAAAACATGGCCTCGATTTTGAACAGGTTCTTCAGTCCAAAATACTTCTGCATGCGCTCCATGTCCTCGTCCTTCAGGTGATCCCGTAAGATTGTGAGCCTCAGCACGTTATCGCTGTATTCAGGCTCCTCGGGAGGAAGAGGAAGCGTGCCGTTTTCTTCGCTTTTTGTGGAGTTTTTGCTTTGTTGGGATTCGATCAACTGATCGCCTTCAGGTTGTTGGTTTTCTTTAAGTTCGTGTATGTCTTCTGTGAGCTGAGGCTTAGAAGAAGGAAGAGCGTTTTCATCCTCTAAAAGCTCTTCAGAGTCTTCATCCACGTCCTCTTCATCTTCAGGACTCTGTTGTTCCGATTCCAGTGTGTTTTTCAGTAGATTCACGAGTTCATTCTTCACTTTATCGATTTGGCCCTCCATTTGGTCAAATAGAGGTGTAGTTTCTGGGCTTTCTGTAACAAGTTCCTCCTTTAACTTCTCATCTACGCCAATCAATTCACTCACTTCTTCGCCGTTGTTCGTAAGTGCATCCTGAGGGTCGTCTGCAATGTTTATGTTTGCTTTTTCATTCTTGTTCATGCTGGCCTTCTGAAGAAGGTCTTCAACGTTTTCCATCTCTAACTTCTTTGGATCATGTTCTCCAGTGATTTCACTAACATTTAATACTGGCGGTGCTTTTTTGGACTCGGTGTGCGTTTCTGATGCTGCCGAAGGAGTTTTAGCGTCTTGTGGAAGATGAGAAGATTCTGGGACTTTAATGTGTAGTTCTTCAACATCACTTTGTGTATGCATGACCTCAAGACCAGCTTGTTCTTCAACATCAGCAGCTGAAAGAGATTCTTTGGCGAGTTCCTCAAGAGAGTCGGTCTCTTGCGCTTCACCTTCATGGTCTGTTTTGATAGCATCTTTAAAGCTTGACCTGTCCTCATCCTCGAGTGTTTTCTCTAGTGTTTGTAGTGGTATATCTTTATCGTTTAGCTCTAGTTTAGCAGGTTCTTCATGTACTACATCTAAACCTGCTGCTTGTGTTTCAAGTGGCTCAAAATCAGAGTCACTTTGGTTGTGCAAAAGTTCAGAATAAATTATATCCTGCGCATCAGAATCTGACGGTTCTTTTTCCACATCCTCAGAAATGGCCTTAGCATCTTGGCTTATTGAAATATCTTCTGTCTCTTCTGTTAGTGAATCTTTAGATTCAGATATCGATTCTGATGAAACATCAGTCTTTGGATGAAAGCTATCAGAGTCCTCTTCAGTAGATTTCAGTAATGTCTCTGTTTCAGGAGCTTTTACAGATTCTGAATCAACTGCCTTAGGGTCAGTAGGTTCAGAATCGATTCTTGAATCAGATTCAAGATGCGATGACGATTCTGAACCAACTGACACTGATTCATGAACCGATTGTGATTCTGAACCAACTGACACTGATTCATGAACCGATTGTGATTCTGAATCTACTGACACTGATTCATGAACCGATTGTGATTCTGAACCAACTGACACTGATTCATGAACCGATTGTGATTCTGAATCTACTGACACTGATTCATGAACCGATTGTGATTCTGAATCTACTGACACTGATTCATGAACCGATTGTGATTCTGAATCTACTGACACTGATTCATGAACCGATTGTGATTCTGAATCTACTGACACTGATTCATGAACCGATTGTGATTCTGAATCTACTGACACTGATTCATGAACCGATTGCGATTCTGAACCTACTGTCACTGATTCATGAACCGATTGCGATTCTGAACCTACTGTCACTGATTCATGAACCGATTGCGATTCTGAACCAACTGACACTGATTCATGAACCGATTGCGATTCTGAATCTACTGACACTGATTCATGAACCGATTGCGATTCTGAACCTACTGTCACTGATTCATGAACCGATTGCGATTCTGAACCAACTGACACTGATTCATGAACCGATTGCGATTCTGAACCTACTGACACTGATTCATGAACCGATTGCGATTCTGAACCTACTGACACTGATTCATGAACCGATTGCGATTCTGAATCTACTGACACTGATTCAAGATGCGATGACGATTCTGAACCAACTGACACTGATTCATGAAACGATTGTGATTCTGAACCAACTGACACTGATTCATGAACCGATTGCGATTCTGAATCTACTGACGCTGATTCAAGATATGATGATGATTCTGAATCAACTGCCTTTGATTCAAGAAGAGATGCCGATTCTGAATCAACTGACTCTGATTCAAGAAGAAATGCTGATTCTGAATCAACTGACTCTGATTCAAGAAGAAATGCTGATTCTGAATCAACTGACTCTGATTCAATAATCGATGTTGATTCTGAATCTAATGACTCAGATTCAAGAGGCTCCTCTGATTCTGTTGTTGTCATTTGAGATGCATCTTCATTGTGAGCTGGTTCTTTTGATTCTTCTGTTGAATTCTCATTTTCTAGCAACAATGTGCTGCTTAATAACACATCTATGTCATAACTTTCAAATTTATCGAGCCCAGTCTCAAAGCAAACAAAATCTGTTTCCTGAAATGGGAAAGAAAGATTCATGTTAACCAAATGTCACATCAAAAATGACCATACATGAGTCAATATTAACCACACCGACTTACCTCTGTAGGTACCTCCCATTCTTTTTCAGTATATATATGATTTATATTAAGATAGTCCTTTGGGAAATAACCAAAGTGGTTTCCAACCTATGCAAATAGAGGAAGAGGGGAAAAAATTATCAGTTTTTGTGCTGCAGTATAAGTGTTTTTTTTTTTTTTAAACAGTGTTTACAGAAACCATAAAATCATAAAAACAGTAAAAGCAACAATAAAATGGAACCAAAAAGAAAAAAAATGTATAATATGCATAAAATAAGGCAGTCTGCACTTATATTTTACAACTTTGTACATGTATCTATTTTTTATATATATATATATATATATATATATATATATATATATATATATATATATATTTCCTCTCTCATTCCAAAGAAACGTATTAAAACAATTAAAGAAAAAAAAGACAGTTGAATAAACTGTAGCACAAAGCACACCGAAACACTGGGTAAAATATCAATTTTTAATTAGATTAACTATTTATTGTATACTTCAACTTCAGCTATTTAAATGAATTTGTTTCATTAAGCTTGCGGTAAGGCATTGATTTGTTGATGGTGGTGTGGATGTTAGTAGTTGCTTAAAGGAATAGTTCACCCAAAAAGGAAAATTTCTTTATGGGAACAGATTTGGAGAAATGTAGCATTGCATCACTTGCTCAGCAATGGATGCTCTGCAGTGAATGGGTGCCGTCAGAATGATAGTCTAAACAGCTGATAAAACATCACAATAATCCACACCACTCCAGTCCATCAGTTAACATCTTGAGAAGACAAAAGCTGATTGTTTGTAAGAAACAAATGTTTTAACTTGAAATCATTGCTTCTGGCCAAAATGTGAGTCCATAATCCAAAATAATGCTTCCTTCTGTTGACAAAGATCATCCTCTGTTGTCTCTCACATCAAAATCCACACATGTAATTGTTTAAAACAGTTTTGGCTTGTAAACGGTGCTTGATCTGTGCAGATTTCTCTCCTGATTCCGACCTGATTTCACTGGAGGAAGCGTTATTATGGACTCATATTTTAGCCGCAAGCAATGGTTTTTAAAACACCATAATTATAGTTTGTTCATTTTTTATCACAAACATGCAGCTTTTGTCTTCTCCAGATGTTAACTGATGGACTGGAGTGGTGTGGATTATTGTGATGTTTTTATCAACTGTTTGGACTCTCATTCTGACGGCACCCATTCACTTCAGAGCATCCATTGCTGAGACACTGATGCAATGCTACATTTATACTACATTTCTCCAACTCTGAAGAAGCAAACTCATCTACATCTTGAATGGCCTGAAGGTGTGTAAATTTGCAGCAAATTGTCATTTTTGTGTGAATTAGTCCTTTAACACATTTCTCTGCTACTGAAGATTCGTGATCTGTCGCCCAACTAAATAAATATGTGTAGACTGTTTGCAATGATTAAATAATACTAATCAAATACTGGCATCCGAGTACATCATCAGGAACACCCAAAATCATCAAACAATCAATCAATGATTAACAGGTTACTTACACTACCAGCCCATACGTCTGATCTCTGCCCTGAGAGTTTATAATATACATATATCGTCTCTCCTTTCTTAAAAGAAAGAAACCGGCAGTCCGGCCCTGTGAAATCCTTGGCAGCCTTCCCTCTGCCGAGAAGCACTAAAGAGACACCAAAAAACATGTTAGGATGAAAACTACTCACTTCATGTTACATTATGAAAGCTACAGTTTTCTGAATGAAAGTTGAATGAAAAATGTTAGATTTGTGCTTACAATGTGGATTTTCAACATCATATGCCTCAGAACCAAATGCAATATATGGCATAAAAAATATTGTGATTAATTCATTCTAATTTGCATTAAAAATAAAGTATATTAAAAGGGACAATGCAACAAATTGTAAGGGTCCTAAATAGGAATTTAAGCAAAATATCTCTTTAATTTCTTGATCTGGATATTTTTGGAAAGTTTTTGTGAGATTCACCCAATCAGGTTGAATTAAGAAATTTTGTATGTTGAATGTTTTGAAATTGTGTGATGAAACAGTACTGCGTGCATTTTTTAAAATCCATTTAATGATAATAAACTCAAAAGTTGTGATGAAAGTAGTGCTACAAGTAATAATGAAAATAATCTTTAATTGCAAATACTTAATTAAGGAAAGAGGGATAGATTATATTATTTACTGTAGAAGATTAGTATTTTTAACAGGAAATAAAATATAAAAATGCTATAGTTACAATTTGGTTATCTAAATGAAGTTGCCTTACCATATAAAATAAAAATATTTAATATTATAAAAGACAATATATTTGATGTTTTTAGAGATTTTTATATTTTTAAACTTGAGTTTTACAGTAAAGTCTAGTAAGAACACCTTCAATTTTTTTAAATACTTAATAAAATGATTACATTGCTGTTTAAGTAAAAAAAGAAACACTGTTTTTATTCTTTGTGAATTAATAAATCATGCAACAGAGACAGAGATATATAGATCTCAATTATTTATAATAAATAATAATATTTTTTTTGCCCCAGTCAACCACTAATGGACAATGCACATTTTGTTTAGTATTTCTACTGAATTTTAAGTAAAATATTTTTTTTTTTACAAATCTACATAAAGTGCTCAGTTCAATTCTCAAATGGTAAACATATTATTAAACTGCAATGCAATATAGCAGATACTTGCATTATGCATATATTGATACCATTTCAGTTTTCGTTAATTCCACTCTTAATATCGGAAAAAAAAAAAAAGTCAACAAGAGTTCAACCTAATCCATCTCAAACGAGAACAACCGAATCCCGCAGACTGACTGTAAATAACCTTCCGAATCCAGAAATCGGTCTGTTTTACATGGCGATATGCAACCAGGTCTAACATTTCACATTATTAACGCTTTCAACATATTAAATACATAAAACATGGTTGTTTTAAAGAACCATAGTGAGTTTATGCTGTTAGCTCGACTGGCTAAACTGAGATCAGGATGTTCAAGGACGCCGTTCCTCAATTTCAATCCTCCACGCAGCATAAAATTAAATTCATTTACAGTTGCATTTGTTACAAAGTAACAGTCTCCCGCGGCGGCGGCGATGCGGCCTTTATGACGCCGTCAGTGGTAAGTTTTATGGTCCGCGGCAGCAGCATCATCCCGATACACAGTTCCAGTGATACTCACTGCTGCATTCTTCATCGGCGCATCGCTTCAGGTCCGAGAAACGCACCTCCGCGCTGCTCCGAGGGAAACACGCGTACAGAACAAGCATAAAAGCACAATAAAAACAGGGCTTCGGTGCAGCCATGCTGGCAGCTGTTGATCTCGGAGCCGCTGCCGACACGTCAGCAGATCCGAGGCGACCCCAGAGGAGAAGAGAAGAGAAGAGCCGGAGTCATGTTACAGAGCGCTTAAAGAGACCGCAGCACCAAAACAACACACTGCGCATGCGCAGGCGCACAATAAATTATTTTTATATTACGTTTACCATATCATTTTTTTTAATTTAGTAGTGTTTTTTTTTATCAGGTACATTGTTGCATAAATTATTTGATCATATACAGCAATGTTTGTTTGGGAAAAGAAAAAAGAAACAACTGAAAAATCTCTTCATTGAGAATACTCAAAAAAAGATGGATAGACTCAGATTATAGATAGATGATAGATGGGTGGATGGATAGAATTAATTAATTTAGAATTGTAATTAAGGGGGGGGGGCATTTTCACATACAAACAAAAATGAATAAAGGCAAAACTTACAAACCTGTTTATGTCTTTGCTGAAATATATCATGTCTATTTAAAAAGAATAAATAAGATATATGTGTGTATTTGGATGGAAATAAAAATTATATCAATATCAAAATAAGTCAGTAATAAAAAAATACATGAATACATAAATAAACCTACAACATACATATATATATATATACAGTATATATATATATGTGTGTGTGTGTGTGTATTTTATATATATATATTTTATATATATATTCACACATAGATAAATATCAAGTTTCACTAATTATCTTTCTCATTTATAAATAAAAAATGCACAAAGGGAAACCTTACCGAACGTTTTATGCAATATATGTTTGTCTTATTATTATTAATTTTTTAAGGAATATTTCATATATTTGGAGAGAAATATCTTGTATCTTGATGGTTTTGAAATAAAAAATAAATTAACAATAAATCAATAAAGAAAATGAAATCATTCTGAACAATTATATCATCCGTTATGCATTATCTGATCTCAATAATGTTCTCTGTATTTTTATTTCTGTTATAGTGTAACTAAGCTTTTTTTTTTTGTAAATTGTTTCAAAACGTTCAGAGAACATTCAAAAGTGACGTTCCCATTATGTATGCAAAATTATAAAATGACATTTTCCCTTAGCATTTAAAAAACTAGATGGTTTGAATGTTCATTTAGAAACATTGTTTTCATAAATTAATGTGCTTCCACATAAATTAATCTGTTTTCACATAAGTGAAAACATCTTGTGCTTAGTATCAGCACAGATCACTCATGCATCTATCTATCACAAACATGCAGCTTTTGTCTTCTCCAGATGTTAACTGATGGACTGGAGTGGTGTGGATTATTATGATGTTTTTATCAGCTGTTTGGACTCCCATTCTGACGGCACCCATTCACTGCAGAGCATCCATTGCAGAGCATTTTTTATCGTTAAATATAAGTTTTTGTTTTTTAAAGTAAAGACCAAGTGGCCAGCGGCAGACAGTGAGCTGATCATAGTCTGTGTTTGATCAATTTAGCCTACTCAAATCATCACGACTTGCCTAAAATAAAACCTCTAGATATACTAAAACAGTTCAAGCATATAACAATGTTTAAACGTTAAACCTAGATAAATGTGCACTATATCCAAAAGTTTGTGCAGAGAGTGGAAGCAGGACATGCACCAGCGCAATCAATTGCATTGTTGCTCATGAAGGTAAGAGTAATACATCGTTCGGAGCTGTAAAGGGTCTACTTTTATTTTTGTGCACTCACAATATCAACAAAACGTTGTGCTTTTATAAAATAAAGAAAACAAACATGATGCGCTTTCTGCCGTCTCAGTCTTGAACAGGAGCGCTTCACAAAAATGAACCGAAAGTCAGCGAATACATGCCTCACAGACATGACACATATATCTATAGAAAGCTTTAAATTACTACTTAACGAAATTAAACAAATCTCTTTCTTTATAATCATAATCCGTGAAGATTCATTTCTCTCTAAAGGCGCGTCTAATGAGGAGACGGCGAGTCAGGATCAGCAACTTCATCCTTGCGACACGGACACAGAAAACACAAGTTTGTTAGTAAATAATTCAAATATCTCCTTACTATTTCCCCCTGACACATTCATGGTAATTACTTTTGGGGGGTTGCAGCAAGCTTTGGCCTATTTCGTGCATTTGAAGGCAGAACTCTTCATCTGCACTGACGGCACGCTCGCTGCTGCTGCGGGACACTAAACACCATCGAGCCGTTTTTCACAGTAGCGGCACGGTCTCGTGTTGTTTCCACCAGCGTGGCACATTTTTTTCATCACTAATTGATGGATGTTTAAAATATAAAAATAAGGAGAAATCTAAAACCGGCCCAAGGCCCGGCCCGCGTCTGAACTATGATGTGAAAATTGGCCCGAAGCCCGGCCCTAGTGGCATAAAAAAGTCGAGGCCCGTCAGGCCCATCAGGCCCGGCCTGAAATGCAGAGATCTATTTTACTCACCCTTGTGCTGTTCAAAAGAGATTTGTTTGAAGAAATCATCATGCAAAGCAAGCCTTAAAAAAGACAAAATGCATGATGAGAGTAATTCAGAAGAGTCTTATAGTAGCCCTTGTGTAACAAATGGATTGAAGTTGGAATGCACATGCACCAATGAGATTTGTGAGTGAATAATAGCTTATATTTTAGTCTATTTGTTACACAAAAGTGTTGTGTGACTTTAAAAGACTTGGAATATATAGGATTATATATAGTGTTATAAATTATATGGATTATTTTAATTTTCTGTTTCTTCAAAAGTTTGGGAATTTTTTTATGTTTCTGAAAGAAGTCTCTTCTGTTCAGCAAGACTGCATTTATTTGATCAAAAATACAGTAAAAAATTGTAAAATATTATTACAATTTAAAAGGGTCAAATGATGTGATTTCAAGTTTTCCTTTCTCTTTGGAGTGTTACAAGCTGTTCGTGCATAGATAAGATCCCTGAAGTTGCAAAGACTAAAGTCTCAAAACCAAAGAGATATTTTTTTCATATATATATATTTATGAGTTTTTGTGCCTTTTAATTTGAGAGGACAGTGGCGAGATGACAGGAAAGCATTGGGCGGAGAGAGGGGAGCGGGATCAGCAAAGGACCTCGAGGTGGGACTCGAACTCGGGTCACTGTGAGCGCAGTTGCGCTATATGTCGACGATCGGCGCCGACTCAAAGAGATATTCTTTATCAAAGTTAAGACTCTGCCACGCCCCCCTAAAACGGCTCATTTAAACACGCCCCCACATGTCTATGTCACGATGTGGAAATATTTGCGTAAGGCATGGTTTCAGTAACCGCAGTAGTGTTGATGCAGCCATGACAGGGAGAAGCTGTGTTTCTATGTGAACGCAAAAGCACTTTATTTGGCCTTCCGAAATTAGACGCATTTAGGAATCATTAAGATTACTTACAACAGAACAGCAACACATTTATGGACTACAGTTTCGTGAACCTAGGAGAGGAGGTAATTCTGACTTTGCTCTGACAATCTGGCACTTCTGAATCAGCAACTGTTTTGATATTAGTTTAAGTATTTGCTATTGACTGCTCAAATACGGAGTTTTACGCTTTGTGTGTGAGAGAGAGAGAGAGAGAGAGAGAGAGAGAGAGAGGGGGTCACATCACATCACATCTTAATCACGGCTTGTTTGCAAACACATATGAGCTTCATCACTGTGTCTGTCACGCGACTGTTCCCCTCTCGGGCTTCAACTGATGGTAAAACTAAAGACATTATTAACTGTCTTTACTTTCATTTTGAAAGCTGAAGCTCGCGATTATGGAAAGGGGCGTTACATTTCCGACTGGCTTGTGGTGTGTACCCAATCACAATGCACTGTGCCAGTTGGCCAATCAGAGCAGACTGCGCTTGAGAGGCGGGGCATAGAGGACCTACAGCAATATACAGTATTTGAAAAATAATGTGTTTTTTGAACATTAAAGCATGTCAACATATTCTGTTACACCAAATACACAAAATAATGATCTTTAAAAAAGCATCATATGACCCCTTTAAAATATAATTTTTTTATTTGAATATGTTTTAAACTGTAATTTATTTCTGTGATCAAAGCTGTATTTTCAGCATCATTACTCCAGTCTTCAGTGCCTAATATGCTGATTTGCTGCTCAAGACACATTTCTGATTATTATCAATGTTGAAAACAGTTGTGCTGCTTCATATTTTTGTGGAAACTGTGATACATTTGTTTCTTCAGGATTCACAGATGAATAGAAAGTTCAAAAGAGCAGCATTTATTTTAAATATAAATATTTTGTAATATTATAAATATCTTTACTGTCACTTTTGATCAGTTTAATGCATCCTAGCTGAACAAATGTTTTAATTTCTTTCTTTTTTTTTGTTTAAAAAATAAATAAATACCCCAAAAATGTGAATAGTTTCCACAAAAATATTGGTCAGAACAACTGTTTTCAACATTGATAATAATCAGAAATGTTTCTGGAGCAGCAAATCAGTATATTATTATGATTTCTGAAGATCATGTGACACTGAAGACTGCAGTAATGATGCTGAAAATACAGCTTTGATCACAGAAATAAATTACATTTTAAAGTGTATTCTAATAAAAAAATGCTTTTTTAAATTGTAATAATATTTCAAACAATTCCCTGGATATTTTAATCAAATAAATGCAGCCTTGGTGAGCAGAAAATAATTGTTTTCAAAAACATTAAATAATAATATTTTTTCTAAAATGTTGACCAATAGGTTTCTTCTTCCAGAGTCTTTTCAATCTCACACAGTGGTCTCAAACTCAGTTCCTGGAGGGCTACAGCTCTGCACAGTTTAGCAGCTCCAAATCACACCTGCTTGGAAGTTTCTAGTAATCCTGAAGACCTTGATTATCTGGATCAGGTGTGTTTGATTAGGATTGAGCTAAACTGTGCAGAGCTGTGGCCCTCCAGGAATTGAGTTTGAGACCAATGCTTTAAAATAAAGGTAGTGTAGAAAGTAATGATGTCGACAGGATTGCTGTTTTTGTTTAAACTAACCCCCTAAAGTAGGCTCGTCTTGATCTCCTGCTGTCTATGTGTGTGGACCGCTGCAGATGCTGGAGTTTTACGAGGATGAGGAGGCTACTCTTCAGGTTCTGGAGAATTACGCTTACAATAAGGAGTTCCCTTTGAACCCCAACGCTCATGTTTATCTGTTCCAGTTCCTCAAGAGACACCAAGCCCCACAAGCCAAACTCATCGGTTCATTAAGGGTATGAAACCATTCAGTCAGTCAGGAATAGATGAAGCTACTCGTTAAAATGACTCCCATGTTGTGGTTTGTGTCGCTCAGATTCTGCACTCTTTAGTCCCGAGTCACGAGCTGATGCTGGACCTCTGCTGCACACCAGTACGTATGGAAACTAGACTTCTTCTGACGGATTTCTATTGCAGTTTTGTTATAAAGACCGACCAGTAATTGACCAGTAAATTTGGAAGGCTTGGAAGTGTCTTCTGAAAATAATGAAGAAACTCAAAAAGAAGTAAGTTATTATTAATACACCATAAATAGTACATAAAATCAGTCGCACCGGGTCAACATTGTATTGACGAGAGAGAATAAAATGAGAAATTGCATCAGCTTCTGAATCTCTTTTTGTTACTGAAGTCATAAATGATGTAAAATGCCGACAATATCTTTTAAATTTGACAGGTTTTTTTCACAGAATAGGAGTGAAAAATATAATTATAAAACAATTATTGTGGCATTCATTTTAAACAACATCTCTAACATACTTATGGCTCATTTCCACTGAGAGGTACGGTACGCAGTTCCGTTTCCGTTGTCAGAAGTTGTGAATGGTACCAAAATAGCGAACCATACCGTACCACTTTTTTGGTACCCTTCCCTTGGGGTACCTAGCACAGCAAAGGGTACCAAAAGGGTGGAGCTAAACTCACTGCAGAAGTTGATTGGTTTACTGGTTTACTGGTATACTTTCATATTTTCACACAGACAGTAGCTGTTTCTCAATATGCGTTCTTGTCTGTTCTTGTGCACTTGTGAAACATCATTGCCCAAAAACCCGTGTAATTTTACTGTTGTTCTAAATATTACTGTTTTCACTGTCATGAAATGTAGTTTTCAGGCGAGAATGTAGTTTAAAACTCAAATCTGCAGTTTATTTATAAAGATATAGTGCCTATTTCCTCTTATATAAGCCTCTTATAATTTGTACTTATACTTTTATAATGGCTATTATTGTTCATTAAAACATAAAAGAGGCAGAGTTGTGCTTATTGTCGCTCTTTATTGTCGATCGCTACTTTCCGGCACACACCAGGCCTATCAAGTAAAGGGTAGTGTTGGCAGTAGAGACGCAAGCCTGATCAGGGTTACCCGTACCGTACCGTACCGCTCAGTGGAAACAAGGCATTATATGGGTGACATTAATTACATATTAATATATATATATATATATCTCAAACGATTAATCGCATCCAAAACAAAAGTTTTTGTTTACATAATGTGTGTACTGTGTATATTTATATGTATATATATTCTTATATTTTATATTATATCTAAATAAATCTAACATAAATATAATATATTTTTCATAAATATACACATGTATGTTTGTGTATTTATATATGCATAATAAATATACAAAACAAACTTTTACTTTGGATGTGATCAATCATTTGACAGCACAAATATAAATATAAATATATATATATATATATATATTATATAAAAAAAAATTTTTTTTGAATGTGCCAAAATATATAGTTAACATTTTTTTTGAATATGACAATATTTATCTGTTTTAAATTTTTTTATTTATTTGAGATCTGCTGTAACCAAAGTGAACCGTATAATAGAGCTGTTTTAAAGTATAGTCTGATCTCTCTTTATTCACAGAATTAGCATTAGTAATAAAAAAAGTAAGGAACACGCATGCAAAAATACACACATTACACTGTTATATCTTGTTCAAATCGTAAACTTATTGATAATATTTTGTCACCTTCATAAAAAAATCAGATGGCCACTCAATAAGAAGAGTTGGAAATACAAGTTATGTACACAATTATTTTCATTATATAAATCACATTATATACATTTCTAAGGAATTAGAAATGGCTTGTTAGGAAGTCACAGCATGATTCTGATGATAAATGACTTTTATGACAAGCAGTGCTTCCAGTGCTTTTGTTTCTCGTGATGTTGATTCAGAAAGTGCATGGATGCTGTGAAGGAGTGGGACGTCAGGAGATCGCTCTGGCTTTCCTTACATCAGCCGGAAGGACTCGCACGAGAACGTCCAGCTTCTGATGGTCAAGAGAGACGTTTTGAGGTTTACGGATGAAAACAGTAAGTACATGATTATTATTTCTGATTTGCAGAAAGTTTCAGTTCACTTAGTAGAAAGAAAACCGTGAGGCTTTGAGTTTGTAATGTGTTGCAGATGATTCCTGATATGAAGTAAACTTTGCTTTGTTTGTTTGTATATGTTAAATGTGTTCTGTTTGCAGACAGAGAGTACTTCAGAATCGCTCTGAAAATTGAGAGCGAAAGTAAACCAAAGAAAGAAAGACTCAGGAAGAGGAAAGAGAGGATGGTGACTAAGCTTTATGTTTACTGTGTAAAATTGAGATTTCCTAGATTTTTACCAGAGAGCAAATCTATACATTTTCACGTTATGCATGTTTGATATTAATTGCATTTTATATTTTATATATCACTCAGGGTGAAGGAAAAGAAAAAGAAGAGTCTCAAAGACTAAGAAGTGCGAGTAAATTTTGTAATAAGTGTCTAAATTTGAGATTTTCTAGATTTTTACCTGAGAATGTTTGATTGCGTATGTAACACATGAGAATTTCTTCAATTGCTGTGAATTAAAGGACTGAAAGTGCAGTGAACTGACCGTTGGTCTTGATGGTGACCAGCAGGGAGCGCAAACGCTGCATTTCTCAAGCCTGATGCTTTCCTGGAACCACAGCCTGATGAACATTTCATATTTATAAAAAAATCAAAACATTGTCAGCAGCTCTTGAGATGATACTAGTGGATTTTCTCCTGTCCAGTCAATACTTTTTTGATTAAATAAAGAAATTAAAAGCATCTAAATGTCATATATGTATATTATAATTATAATGTATTGATATATTTGGTATTTATCGATATACTGTTTTATATATATATAATATAAAATGTATATTATATATATAAAAAAAACTGGTTGAGTATGGTAAAAAAATAAGAAAACAATGAAAAATTATTTTAAATAATTTAGTTAATTAAAAAAAAAATTCTGAAATAAAACGGATTTAACTTCTTTTATTCTAGTATGTCAACTAGGTTATATAAATTATACGCTGTAAGTGTAGTTTTTGTTTTTAATTGTTCTTTGTGAAATATCATGCAAGGAATACCATGATTTCTGACACTTGTCTGACCGTATGAAGAGTGAGTGACCTCACAGTGGACTGTATAAATATATTTAGACAGCAGACAGATGGCTGTAATAACAGCGTGGTTTGTGGGGAGATTGTTGACAGCATCTCTGTCACGTGTAGCAGGTTTGCGTGTTGCTCATGACCATCTGAACAACACTTATGCTGAGCAAGATGTTCATGGACTCTGAATCACGAAGGCAATGATGCAGAAAAATACTCTTCAGATCTCAGAGAAGATTCAGCTTCATTCAGAACCAGATGAGTTTTAATCAGGCGTACAGGTCCAAAAGTTTTTATGGATGGAGGGAGAAAAAAAAAAAACATGTCACATTTTGCCACATAAAATTAAATAAATACACATAAATTTGGATAAAGAAAATGCATTTGCTGTCATTATATTCATGGCAATGAAACAAATTGTACCTCCTATAATCTCCTATTTATGTATGCATATGTAAAATGAAGTTTTGGTAATACAGTTTTATTAATAGTAATTTAATGTTTTTAAAGTTTAATACATTTTTTTTATTTTTCATACATTTTTATAAAAGTTCACAATACTGTTTCAATGTAAATAAATGCAGCTTTTGTGGTCTGACTAGCCTATTTGAAAAACATTTAAAAAAAAATCTTAATTATTAATAATGCAATAAGTGTAAACCAGCATAAAATATTATAAAATGTTTTACTGATAATGTGAGCATAAAAGATGTCTTTGAAAAACATAATTACAGAATAAAATATATACTTTTTTATTTTGTGAATAATAATTATAAAGATATCTAATTATAAATAATTATAAGGATATGTATTATGCACATTTTAATAATAAATACTTGCATAATAGATATTTTTCAAAAACAAACAAAATTTTAATTATTAAAAAATAATGTAATAATCAATGTAAAGCAGCATAAAATAAATATATATTTTATTTATTTTGTGAATAATTCATAATATTAATTTTTTTTTAGCATCGAGTATGAGACTTCTTTCAGAAATATAAAAAATTCATAATCATTCCACACTTTTGACCAGTAGTGCACATATTTGCATAATTAAATATTATTTACATTTGATTTGTTTTTTCCATGTAAGTATTATTTGCCTTTGCTGTAATGAATCCCCATGCTGTACTGCCTTTAAACGATGCTGATTCAAATGCAAACGACTGCATTACAGTAACGAGAGTCTAATGAGAATTGTCATTGAGAATAATGAAACTAATGCTACTGTAAAAAAAGGGCCTGAGCAAAACACCTCTGCAAAAGAGGAAGTGGTTGTTCGTTTCCTGTTCTTCAGGCCTCTAAATATCACACCGCATGACTTCAGTTTTTCCACTAACAGACTCTCACATACACACATCTAAATATAATTGTATGCTTCTACCGGGGCAATAAAACAAGATCAGGAGAGGCACACTTTACCTCATTTTAACAACTAAATCTATCTTATGCTTTCTATTGCAAACACACAAGAAATCATGAAGTGTCAAACCTCACCTCACTCACTCCCATGTGTTACAAGAACCTGTTTGGTGAATGCTACACTATTCACTGCTCGTGAGATCATCAATAAAGCTCACATTAGTCACAGATGAATCATTTAGAGATGAAGACATGATATAACATTTGTGACTGTGGCCTTGCCCTTAAATGTGAAAACAAGGACTCTTATAGATAACTCTAAACTACAGAGTGAACAGCAGTCATGGGCTTTATATAGGGCTCCACTCAACAGCAGTCCATCCCAGACAAATCAGTCTTATTTTGCATACACTACATAATGACCTTCATTATTAATAAGTCATTTAATATTTTTGAATGTTCAGATCAGTAGGTGATGTGCATTCAAATATGAGTTGTTGATACATGAGTCATAGTTTCATAATATTTGAATGCATTAAGTTTAGTGTTGGATAATGTTTGTTATATAGAATCTGTATAATGTTGACATTTTCATTCTTAAAAATTATAACATTTTATACAATTATTATACTAATATTCTCTTTCTGTATTTTTAATGCCTATTTAAAGTTTTGCCTTTAGGTTGTTAACATAAGAAAGGACCCTACAACATTTATATATTTTTATATTTTAACATCTTTTTATTTTTCAGCATTTTTATTTATTTGTTTTCATTTATCTTTTGTATTATAATATTATGTTATATTTACATTAAATATTTAAGGTGTTGACATGATCCAAAAACATTGTCTTTTTTCACTATTTATTTATTTATAATTTTTATATTTTATTTTATTTTTAAACATGGTATCAAGTTTTATGTTACACAAAGTTTCTCCTCTTTCTGTTTGTATTTTATTTTTAATAGCTATTTTAATTTTTGGTGTTGACATAAGGGAGGACCCTACAACATTTATGATTTACTTTGGTAACACTTTATTTTAAGGTGTCCTTGCTGCACCTGTTACATGTACTTTCTATTATAATAACAATTAATTGTGCATAACTACATGTAAGTAACCCTAATCCTAACCATAACCATATAGTAAGTCCATGTAGTTAATTACTATTACTCAGTACTTAAATGTATTATTACACTGTAACAAGGACAACTTAAAATAAAGTGTAACCTTAAAATACTAACAGAAATGAATATACAGTATTGTATAAATTAGCCAATCAGAAGATGACACAAGCGTGAATGCAATGGAATAATGAAAGCAGTGTTTGAAATAAAAATAACAATGGAATAATATAAGATTTAAGTGTTGAGTAATATTAATTAACTACATGCACTTACCATATGGCTAGGGTTTGTCTTACGGTTACTTGCATGTAATTATGCGTGATTTGTTTTTTTTATAATAGTAAGTACAGAAGACAAGGAAATACTGTTGCGCTCAAATGAAGGCTAATGGTAAGTCCAGGTGCGTGAAAACCAATAAAGTATAGAAGAGACTGTAGATGGTTCGCACTCTGAAAAACTAGACAAAGAGCAAGAGCAGACGTTTCAGCCATCCAGCTATTCTCAATGCTCATAATGTGATTCATAATTATGAGCATTGAGAATAGCTGGATGGCTGAAACGTCTGCTCTTGCTCTATTAAAAATTTGATTCTTTTTGTAAAAGACTTTGTCTAGTTTTTCAGAGTGCGAACCATCTACAGTCTCTTCTATAATAGTAAGTACATGCAACGTGTAACAAGGACACCTTAAAATAAAGCGTTACCGTATTTTAATTTTTTTAAATATTGAAATTTTTGCTTTTAAGGTGTTGACATAATGAAGGACCCTCCAACATTGATACATTTTTTAAATTAATTTAAATGTATTTTTTAAAATATTATTTTGACTTTATTGCATAATTTTATTTTTAAACAGTGGAATTATTTTATTTTATTATTTCAATTCTAATTCATTTTCATTTGAATTCTTTATTCATTACTATTTCAGTGCTTTAACATTTGTGTCCTGTCTCTTTAAACCAATTTCACCATCTTCTGATTGGTTAATTTATACAATATGTTCTTTTTCTGTTAGCATTTTATTTGTAATAAATATTGAAATGTTTGCTTTTAAGGTGTTGACATAATAAAGGACCCTCCAACATTTATACATTTTTTTAATGTATATATATATATATATATATATATATATATATATATATATATAAAATAATTTTTACTTTATTGTATAATTTTTTATTTTTAAACAGGGGAATTATTTTATTTTATTATTTTATTATTACTATTTCAGTGCATTGTGTCCCGTCTCTTTAAACCAGTTTCACCATCTTCTGATTGCTTAATTTATAATATATATATATAATATATATAATAAATATTTAAATTTTTGACATACTGAAGGACCCTCCAACACTGATATATTTTTTTAATTATTTTAATAAATTTTTTATATATATATAATTTTTACTTCATTGTATAATTTTACTTTTAAACACAGTATAATATTTTTAGTTTCATTCTAATTAATTTTCATTTTAATTCTTTACTCATTGCTAGTATTTCAGTGCATTCACACTCGCGTCCCGTCTCTTTAAACCGCTTTGACCGAGCTCTCTCCTGATTGGCTCTCAATGACATCACCCTGCGCTTCCCCCCATCTCTGGGTCGCTGTGGCTCTCCTTCAGCAGCGCGGAGCTCCATTGGTTCAGGCGCACGTCAGTCTGAAGTGATACTAGTGCGGAGCCGCTACAAACTCCAACTCCATCAGTGAAGAGAGAGCAAAGCAGGACGGGAGGAAAATGCTGCGGGGCTCCAGCGCCGGGACCGGCTGAGCGGCTCATACTGATCGATAAGCAGCGGAAGGAAGACACTGCTGATAAACGCCACTCGCATGTAAGTAAGAAGAACATGTTGAACTGTTTGGAGTTGTTTAGTAATTGCACGGGATTGCTGAGCAGTCCCACCCCATATAGATCTATAGGATGTGTTTCATTCCAGGAAATAAGAACACATTTAATGCAGATGCTATTTTGTCACAAATCAAACTTGATTTCCATGCATGGCTGTCATCAGTCATGTGTGAGTCTCAAGTTGTGATCCTGACAGAGTCTGTGCTGTGCAAAGCAAACCATCTGTAAATTGCATGCATTGTCACCGCATGAAATAATGATGATGTCTAGCCTCAGATGCAGAACCTTTCCATATTTTATTCCCAGCACGTCCACATGCTGTGTTTGGGAATGGGCTGCTGTGTGCTCTTTTGAATTTAATGGGGTCAGCAATTCGCTCCTGTGATCAGAGCCTATAGGAATCTATCAGATAGATTTCCATGCAAATCCAAACACATCTTGGTCTGAAAGTTCTAGTGACACTAGCACATTTGCTGGCTGAATATTTCGGCTGATTTGACTGTAGTGCTCTCAGCTGAAAGCCATTCTGCAGGTTCCCCTAAAAATGAGTGTGAAGCCCCTGCAGGTTGGGTCCGGGCCTGTGTGAGAACAGACTATCCGTTTGACAACGCTACAGACTTAAAAATAAAGCTTCTTTATTGCTTCCATGAAGAACATCCATGGAATCTTTCTATTCTTCATAATGGAAACAGGTTCTTTAGGTTAGCGTTCCCCTATTTTTAATGACTATTTTATTTTTTACCTCCAAAATGTTTTATTTTAATTAAATTTTATTATTTTAATTAAATTTTTAAATGATTTTAAAGTTATTTTTTATAAAAAATAAAATGATTATTATAAAATTAAAATATAAAATTTAATGTTTTAAAATAATTTTCTAACAATTTTTAATTAATTAATATATTTATTTATTTATTTATTTAACACAATTCGAAAATATGTAGTGTTGGTGTGCTTCCAAAGAGCTTGGTTGGGAAACACCTAGCTTTAGATTTTTATAATGTTCTGGACATGGGTAACAAATTTTTTTCTTCAATGGCATCCCTGCGCAAACAACCTTCATTTTTAAATCCATCTCTGATTCTCGTGTGTTTCTCAGTGACCAGCTTGCGACCGAGCGGACATCTGAGTTCTCCGTGGTGTGCCAGCCCTCTGTGGTCTCTCCATGCCTCCTTCTCCTCTAGACGACAGAATTGTGGTGGCGCTGCCAAGGCCTATACGACCTCAGGAACTCCGACTCCGCCTGGACACCAGCTACCTGGAAGCCACCGTGGGCACCGCCGGTCAGTCGACGGTCATCAGCAGCACCACCGTGGTGAAGATCCAGGCGTATATGCCCTCGTCCAGCGGCTCCACGCGCTCGCTGACGTGTGGATGCAGCAGTGCCAGCTGTTGCACGGTGAGCACCTACGAGAAGGATGGCCAGGTCAGCGCCAGCAGCCCTAACCTGAACTCCGGAGTGGGCTATGGTGTCCCCACGGAGGCCTACAGCGCTCCCAGTCTCACCTCCGGCCTGAGCAGGGGCGGCATGCGTGTCATCCACCCCAACGAACTGGCCAAGAAGCTGACGCATTGCCCGCTGGGCCACCCGGTGGGGCCGGTGCCCGTCATCATCGACTGCCGGCCCTTCATGGAGTTTAACAAGAGCCACATCCGAGGCGCCGTACACATCAACTGCTCGGACAAGATCAGCCGCCGACGGCTCCAGCAGGGAAAGATCACTGTCCTGGACCTCATCTCCTGCCGGCAGAGCAAGGACTCCTTCAAGGGGATTTTTTCCAAAGAGCTGGTGGTGTACGACGAAAGCACGGTGGACCCGAGCCGGCTAACGCCGTCTCAGCCTCTGCATGTGGTTCTGGAGTCGCTGCGGAGGGAAGGAAAGGACCCCATCGTTCTTAAAGGTAGGCCTGCTTTTGAGAGTGAAGCTTTGGAAATGAATGGGCTTGCAGTCAATCGAATGCTTTTTCTTCCAACGTTTAGAATCTTCTAAGAAAAAAGAGAGGTTACTCTTTATTTTGATAGTACACTTTAGACATTCTACTAACTATAAGTAACTTTGTAACTACATGTCAACTACATGTCAACTAATTCTCATTAATTTGCAGCTACATATCTACTAACTCTCAGAGTAGACTGTTAGGGTAGGTTTAGGGTCAGTAGAATAAGTTATGCTTGCAAATTTTTTCATAGTCAGTATGTTGTATGTTGTGGACCCATCAAAATAAAGTGTTAGAAGATATTAAGCAGACAGTCTACTAATACTCTAATGACTGCTAGTTGACATGTAGTTGCAAAGTTACTTACTGTTAGTAGAATGTCTAAAGTGGACTATCGAAATAAAGTGTTACCTAAAGAGACATTCTAAAATGAATGTTTAAAATAAAGGTTCCAAAAGTTTTTTTTTTCTTACTTAAAGAACATTTTTTTAAAATCTGAAGAATCTTTTGTGGAATGGGAAATTTCCATGGATGTTAAAGGTTCTTCAAGGAATCGATTGACTGCTTTTTCTTCCATTTTTGGTTCTCCAAAGAACCTTTTCAGTGAACAGAACCATATTTTTCTTGGTGTGAAGAACATTTGAATAATCTAAAGAACCTGTTTTTAACTATAAAGTGGAATGGAAAAAGTTTTGTGAGATAAATTCTGTTCAGTACAAGGTTCCGAAAGGGTTTTTTATTTTTCTTAAAAGAACCGTTTTCATAGTTCGAAAGACATTTTGATGATCTAAAGAAGCTTTTTTCACTGTGAAGAACCTTTTGTGGATTGAAAAAGGTTCCATGGATCGGATGTTAAAGGTTCTTCATGGAAGCAGTCAAATGCTCTTTTCATCCAACATTGAGAGTCCTGGGGGGCCGGATTCACAAAAATCTTCATAAGAAAATAAGTCAAAAAAATTTGTAAGCTAAATTCTAAAAAACACTTTTTCTCACTATAAAGAACCTTTTGTGGAACTGAAAGGTTCCATGGACGTTAAAGGTTCTTCATGGAACCATCGATGCAATCAAGAACCTTTATTTTCAAGAGTGTATATGCAGTTCATGAAAAAATTAAGATTTTCTCAAATATTTTTCATAATAAGCATTTATTTAGATGTAAATACTTTACTCATAAATTAGAAAATAAGCAGAAAATAGCCTAGTGGTTGTCATTCTTATCTCCTGTTTTGTGAATCCTCTGTCCTAACGTTTGTGCTGCCTTTTTAATTTCACCAACAGTCATTTGAGTCCTGCAGAAATAGAACTAGCTGAATTATTCATTTCTAGAAATGACTCGTTACTCAACGCCTACTTTTTGTTTCGTTGGCGTATGATCTGAATTACTTCTCAAACATCAGTCTGTACTTTCAAAGATGAAGCCACCCTCTCAGACGTGTGTCTGCTTGGAGTTTTTCAGACCGTTGCATTTGAGTAACCGTATGAGATTTTCACTTTCTGAAACTTGTAGTGTAATCCTGGGCTTTTTTGATGTGTGTTGTGAACAGTTTTGGGCTAGTTGCGCAAAAAATGTAATATATTCCTCATAACCAGTTACTCCTTTCAAAAGTAATATTATTACTTTACTTATTACTTTCTTGCAACAGTAATTAGTTACACTTCTAGTTACTTTGCTTTTCTTTCACACCCCACAGAAGTTGTAATTGTATATCTTCCCCATAAAATTCTTTCTAACAATATAATCAAATTTTTATATAATATATATATAAATATTTATATAATATAATCTTTTAGTCGTTATTGTACTCAAAAGTTTGGGGCCAGTCTTTTTTTGAATGAAATTAATACTTTTATACAGCAACCCAAGGATGGCAACAAAGTGACAGTAAAGACTTTTTCTGACATTTAAAATGTTACAAAAGGACGAGGACGCATAAAATTGATCAAACGTGACAGTAAAGATATTTATAATGTTACAAAAGATTTCTATTTCAAATAAATGTTCATCAAAAAATCCTGAAAAATAAAATCTATCTCGTTTTCCACAAAAATATGAAGCAGCACAACTGTTTTCGACACTGATGATAATCAGAAATGTTTCTTGAGCAGTAAATCAGTATATTAGAATGATTCCTGAAGGATCATGTGACACTGAAGACTGTAGTTATGATGCTGAAAATACAGCTTTTTTCACAATTTTATTGCCTTGGTGAGCAGAAGAGACTTGTAAGGCATTGCACTTTTGTTTAATTGTATAATTTGTAATAAACTGATTCAGCAACTGTCAAATGAATACTATGAGACTAGAACAGTAGGACTGTGTGGTGTGACCGAACAAACTAGCCGGACAGTTCAGTAGTTGTGTTACGTCTCCGGTTGATCTGACTTCAGGTCGTTGAAAGCTTTAGGTTGTTTATGCATGCAGGCACGTCCAGCTCCGCTCAGCTGACCTCTCTCTGCGATGGCCATGTGTCTCCGCGTGCCTGAGCTCCTGCGGCCCCTGGCAGCAGCTGACGGTGAAGAGCCAGCTCTATTCTAGCAGTGCGCGAGTCTGTTGCCATCTTTTGCCTTGTTTGGCTGGCGTGAAGAGTCGAGGGACGAGGGCAGAGCGCGTCTGTCAGCTGACATCCACTGCACGCATCTGCTCCAAAACATAGGCATCATACATGTGTTCTTTTCCAACATTATGCCTTCGAAGTTATCTTGTTTTGGAAAAATTTATAATTTTGACCCATGCAATGTATTGTTGGCTATTGCTACAAATATACCTGTTCTACTTATGACTGGTTTTGTGCTCCAGGGTCACATATGTGTTGCATATGAGATAATCCCACAGTTAGGCTGCTGCTTTAGGAGTGCAGACAGTAAGTCAGCACACTAGGTTTTGGAACGGAGCCGATATGTCAGCGTACGCACACATTAGGGCTTTGTTCCAAATTCTAGTGAGCTGCCTTGCTGTCTAGTTCTAACGCAGCAGCCTGAAATGGAATCTCATAATTGGTTTGGAATGCTCTTCATAGGCTACAACATGAAAATGTGGCTTATGCATTTACCTGTAGCTCTCCTCACACAATGTGTGGAAACTCCACTCACTATTGATTTCTATAGAGTTTGGTGTTAGCATGTTGTTAAGCTACTGATACAGTACTCAACTTGGAAAATGAATATTATATGTACAGTCGAGGTCAAAATTATTTGTAACTACAGTGCCCTCCGAAAGTATTGGAACAGTAAAGATATTGCTCTGTTGGCTGTGGAGTCAAGACATTTACAAATATGATTAAAAGATGAATATGAGACACAACTACAGAATGTCACATTTTATTATTGGGTGATTCAACACATAGATGTTTTACCAGCTAAGAAGTTCAGCACTTTTAGAGTTTCATCCCTCTATCTGATGTGAGCATAAGTATTGGGACAGTTGCCTCTCAGGTCTTTCTAAGTGATCAGCTGTGTCCTGTTGCATTAATTCTTCAGATATTAAAAGCAGGGAATGTGTCGTATCAGTTATATACATTACTTCTGTATTCTGAATCTTGTATTCAATGATGACACACAAACCAGGATGAAGACGAGGGAACTGACTTTGAGAGAAAAGAAAGCAATTTGGATGCTAAAAGAAAAGAGGAAGTCGGTTAGAGCTCTAGCAAAAACAAAGGGCATGGAGAAATCAAGAGTTTGGAAACCACCAGCGACACCAGCAACCAACAACGACCTGATCGGCTGAGAAAACAACAGTAGCTGATGACAGACAAATCATAAAAGCTGTGAAAATGAATCCTAAAAGACATGTCTGTAAAAACAACTTCCAGAAAGCTGGGGTGATGCTCTGACAATCTACTGTCCTCAGGAGACTTTGACACAGAATTACAGATGCTACACAGCAAGATGCAAACCTCTGACCAGCACCAAAAATAGAAAGGCAAGATTAGAGTTTGCAAAAAAGCACAAAGATGAACCTTTATCTAAGTGATGGGAAAGCAAAAATGTGGAGAAAAAAAGGGAACTGCAATGATCCCAAGCATACAGCCTCATCTGTAAAGCATGGTGGAGGTGGTGTCATGGCTGTCTCTGGAACAGGCCCTCTCAACTTTACTGATGACTTAATGTATGATGACAGCAGCAGAATGAATTTGGAAGGTGTGACGAGTCGGCTGCCTCCCCCCTGTCCATCATCACCACCCCGTCCCGTATTCGCCGCCCTTCACCAGGCTCCCGACAGGAGTGGGTGTGTGAGAGAGGAGGGGCGCTGAAACAGCCAGGGCTGGCGGCGTGTGATGAGGCGCACCTGACGTGAATAGAGCCTCATCACCGCCGCCGTTAAATGCCGAACGCGCCTCTCCTCGGGAGACCGGTCTCTCCCCCGTGCATGCACGCTGGTGTCCTCGTGGGTCCAGGAAGGGAGCGTCGAGGAGGACTGCCGCACCCGTTAGGCGGCTGACGGGCCAGGATGCCGGGCCGCCGAATCCCCCAGAAGCGCCGGGATTTCCGAAGATGGACGAAGCCGCGCAAGAGACGCCGCCGCCACTCGCTCCCGGCCCCGAGAGGGGAGCGCGTGCGGCCACCGGACTCCGCCCCTTCCCTGGACCCTTCCCTCCTGAACACTGCCCTCCTGCACAGCCCCGCAGCACGACGAGGACACCAGATCCCTGTTTATTTTGGACACTTTTCCCCTTTTGGACACTTTATTTTAATATATTGTTTAATAAAAACCTCTCCGAGGCTTGACGCCACGCCCACTGTGTCTGTCGTTGGCTCCTCCCGCCACAAAGGGTACAAAACCATCTTGCCTACCAATATTCAAGAAAATGCCACCAGATTCATTGGGAAGTGCTTCATATTGCATCAGGACAATGACCCAAAACACCCTGCCAGTTCAGTCAAGGAATTTATAAGAGCAAAGAAATGGAAAGTGTTATATTGCCCAAGTCAATCTCCAGAGCAATATCTTTACTGTTCCAATACTTACTGAGGGCACTGTATTTTACAATTTACTTTCAGTTGTTTTACTTAATGAAAGCTTATATTTCAGATTTGTTTTATTAATTAAGTAATATTATATTATAATAATGTTTTTTATATCATATTATAAAAATATAAAATTTAATTATACTTTTTATTATTAATAATTCTGTAATTATGGAGATTGTATATATTATAAAATGGTAATGTATAAAATATAATTGTGCTAATTATAATATAAAGTATTTAATTGAATAAAATGTAATGTTGTATTTTATATTATATAGTAATATTGTATTATAATTAATGATGTTATAATTAATTATTATTAAATGGAGATTATAATATATTATAAAATTATATAAGTTATACTAATTATAATTTATAATACCTAATTTATATTACATAATAATATGATAATATTTTATTTAAAACTTAATAATTAAATAATAATTTATATAGTGATATTATATAATAATAATGTTATAATTAATTATGGAGATTATTTATATTATGTAATTAAATGGAAAGTAAAAAATGTAAAATGATAAGATATAATTATACTAATTATAATTTATGATACCTAATAATATATAATGTTGCATTTTATATTAATAATATGGTAAAATGGTCTTTTTTAAAATACTGAGTGAATCACCATTTCTCTTGAATGAATTGCTTCACTGAGCTTGAATTGCATTCTGGGACTGTTTTCTCCTGGAAGGGTATATGCGATGCTAATCAGACGTCTCTGTAATTCTCATACGCTGTGTGTGTGTGTGTGTGTGTGTGTGTGTGTGTTAGTGAGCGTATCAGGGCTCTTGCAGATAAAAGCTGTTCAGACTGCAGACCCGCTGTGCTTCTGAATCTCCTCAGAGTCAATATTGCCCTCAATCTCATGGAGCTCTGCAGGAAAGGCCACGCATTTATTCATTCCTCCATCAATCAGGAGGATCTTGGAAATTTGCGTATGAGGTCTTAATCTTTAAAAATGAAGAAAAGATCTCAGTCTGATGCAACTTTGCTGTTTCTAGTCCTTGCATGCATCATTTGACGTTCGCCAGTTTGTGAGCACGGCAGACTTTGAGAACATCTGAGCCACCAAATGTCGCTTGTGTAACGCAGTACTGTATCCATGCAGACATTTGGCACTGTTGAATTTTAACTATTGCTCTTTGAGATTAAAGGAATTAGTCACCAAAAAATTAAAATCTGCTGAAAAAATACTCACACCCAGGGCATCAAAGATGTAGATGAGTTTGTTTCTTCATCAGGTTTGTAGAAATGTGTCTGCATCAGTGTCTCAGCAATGGATGCTCTGCAGTGAATGGGTGCCGTCAGAATGAGAGCTGATAAAAACATCACAATAATCCACAAGTAATCCACACCATTCCAGTCCATCAAAGGGACTTGCAACCCAAAGGTCACGGGTTCAAGTCTTGTTATCGGCAGGGATTGTAGTGTGTGTGTGTGTGTGTGTGTGTGTTCACTACTCACGGCTGTAGTTGAAGGGTGGAAGGGTGAAATGGAGAATGGGACACCATACTTGGCCACATGTCATGTCCTTTTCTTTTCAATTAACATCTTGTGAAGCCAAAAGATGCATGACGTGAAAAAGTCCATCTCCTGTTGTCTCTTCATCAGAATCCACACACATATATCTGTTTTGGCTTGTAAACGGTGCTTGATCTGTGCAGATTTCACTCCTGATTCAGACCAGATCACTTTTTCACTGGAGGAAGCGTTATTATAGATTATGAACTTGTATTTTAGTTAAAACATCTTGATGATGGATTTGTTTCAGCTTTTGTTTTCTAAAGACGTTAACTGATGGACTGGAGTGGTGTGGATTATTGTGATGCTTTTATCAGACTCTCATTCTGACGGCACCCATTCACTGCAGAGCATCCATTGCTGAGACACTGATGCAATGCTACATTTCTCGTTTTGAAAGATTTCAGCAATAGCTTTTTTCAATCAACCTTTTATTCAGTTTTAACACAAAATGCACACTTTGCTTTGGTTATATGCCAAGTAGTATATATATATGTACTCAAGTACATAAAACAAACATCATATTTTAAACTATATGCAATTGCCAAAGCCTTGATAATAAAGATAAATAAATTAAATAAATACAATGTAGTATCATTTTTATGTTTATGCTGAGGAAAAACAGGTGGTTTCAAAAAAAGTGCAACAATGACTTAATCCCAAACATCCAAAGTTGAAAGCAACAGCTTTTCAGAGAAACCTAGATTTGAGTTCTTTTCAATGTGAGTCTTTTAGAAACAGTGTGAATGGGTTTCTGTAAATGAACACGTGTCTAACGTGCTTTCCAGTGTGTGATAAACTAAATTCACTCAGTACAGTGAGCTGCATGATGTCAGGTTTCTTCATCACTTGTGAATGAGAGGCAGGTTAACAGGTGCTACAGGTTTCACATTTGACTAACTGAAATTTAACGGACTATAACTTCACACCCTGTATGGGGAAGCGCAGATGTCCAGTATGACAAGTTAAACATTTATTATAAGGGTGTTTGCGTGTTTGCTGATGGCTTGTTCTTTGTCGTCGGTGTTACAGCTGCTGTTTGCTCCAGGCCTCAGGTGTTGATAGAGGTTTAACAGACTATTCTGTAAACATATGAAAGCTCATAACATCATTTTGAAAATGGAGATTATATTATATAAAAAAATAACACCTGATATAATGTTATATAATGTTGTGTTTTGTAATATCATGTTATAATTATTAATGTTTTAATTAATTATTACTTTAGATAAAAGCATCTGCTAAATGCTTAAATGTAAATTATGGAGATGATATTATTTTATACAACATGCTAATTATAATTTATATGACCTAAAATAATAAATAATGTTGTTTTTTATATTATATAGCAATATTATAATGAACATTTTTAATTATGGATATTCTATTATAAAATGGAAGTTTAGATTATATTGTAAAACATACAAATTATAATTTACAATACTATAATATAATAATATGCAATGTATTATTATACCATAATTATTAATGTTTTAATCAATCATTGCGTTGGATGGAAGTATGTGAGCTATGGAGATTTTATTATATTATAAAATGGGAATCAAGAAAAATTATTATAACATCTAGTATAATAATATATAACATGGTATTTTATTTTATATTGTAATATTCTAAATAATTTGTTCATTCATTATGGAGATTAGATTATAAAATGGAAATTAGATTATATAATAATATAGAACATCATTATACAAATGTATAATACTTAATTATATAATAATATATAATGTTGTATTATATAGTAATAATACAATATATTTTATAGTGTTATAATTAATTATATCAATAAAAATATTTGAGAAATATCTTAAAATTGTATTACGTATATTTTTATTAAATATATATTTTTTGCCATGTTTCTTAAATTGAATTTATGACCTAATAAAGTATGTGATAAGCTCTGACTGATCTCAGGATACACTATTAATCATTCTGCATGCAAATAAGACAGATCTGTTACGCGATGTGGAAATTATTCAACCTGAAATGCAAATTACATGCAAATCCTTCAGTGTGTGTCACCTGACCTCAAAAACAGGCCACGTCTCTTATGATGAGACAAATGAGCATGCAACAGCCTGGACTATTATGAACAACTGCTACTGCACATTAAAAATACATTACTGACAAAAAGTTTCATTAAAACATTATTATATGTGTCCCTGGAGCACAAAACCAGTCTTAAGTCTCTGGGGTATATTTGTAGCAATAGCCAACAATACATTGTATGGGTCAACATTATACATTTTTCTTTTATGCCAAAAATCATTAGGATATTAAGTAAAGATCATGTTCCATGAAAATATTTTGTCAATTTCCTACCGTAAATACATCAAAACTTAATATTAGATTAGTAATACGCATTTCTAAGAACTTCATTTGGACAACTTTAAAGGCGATTTTCTCAATATTTTGATTATTTTACACACTCAGATTCCAGTTGTATCCAAATATTGCCCTATCCTAACAAAAGCTCATGTATTCAGCTTTCAGATGATGCATAAATCTCAATTTCAAAAAATTGACCCTTATGACTGCTTTTGTGGTCCAGGGTCACATATTAAGTGTCAAGCTTCATGCTTTATTTGTGATGTTTAGTTGCGATCGATTGATTGTTTTTAATGAATGTTTCGTAGGAGGCCTCGCTGGTTTCCGACAGAGCCACGATGATCTGTGCGAGCACTCTCTTCACCTGGAGGAAGGACAGGATGGTGGTCCTGCGGTGGGTCTGTCGGGGGCGCTACCTCATTCCCTGCCCTCCACGCCGGACATCGAGAACGCAGAGCTGACGTCCATCCTCCCCTTCCTGTACCTGGGCAACGAGCGGGACGCTCAGGACCTGGAGCTCATGCAGCACATGGACATCGGCTTCATCCTGAACGTCACCACGCACCTGCCGCTCTACCACTACGAGCTCGGCCTGTTCAAGTACAAGCGCTTACCCGCCACCGACAGCAACAAGCAGAACCTGCGGCAGTATTTCGAGGAGGCCTTCGAGTTCATCGGTACGACAGCAGAGCTCTGTAGACGGAAAACCTCTCAAGAGTATTTCAACTGCAAAACCAGGAGGAAAACAGTTTTGCTGAAAGAGAAACAGGCTTCAGTTTACTTCAGCAAAAAATTGTATTTATTTATTTATTTATTTATTTATTATGCATGTGTATGTATGCGTGTGTGTGTGTGTATACATATCCATAATAAATAAATAATATATACATAGTAATAAACGATATATTGTAAAATATTATATAATATAGTAATATAATTATAATAATGAATAAATATTATAAATATAATGTGTAATTAAACAAATTATGAGTTTTAATAAATAATACATAGTGGTGGCCAAAATGATTAGAACTCTAGTGTTTTCAGCAGCTAAAGAAAATGGTGTTAAGTCAGTTATTTCTATCTTTTGCTGTAGTGTGTCAGAAGGAAATATCAGTTTACATTTACAAACATTCATTTTTTGTAAATTAATGAATTGTGATAATCCAGTGAGATGTTTGTGCTCCACACAGAGATCTGATCATCATCATCAGTCTGTCTGGAGTGACATGAAGAATCAGAACAAACTGAGACTCAATCCAGAAGAACTGTGGCAAAACTCTCACTGGATTATTACAATTAATGGCTAAATGAATGTTTGGAAATACAAACTGATATTTCCTACCGACACATAATAAATCATACAAAATGTTATATAAATTATTATAAAAATTTTATGTATTGTAAATTATATAACGAATAATGATTACATAACTATAATTCGTTTATATATTAAATTATTTAATGAATTATATATGTTATAAGTTATATGTTAATAATTACATAATTATAATTAAAATATTTAATATGAATAATGATGATAATAATAATAATACCGAATAAATTATATAAAGTATTACTGTAATAGCTAATTAATATAAAAAATATTAAATTATAATTACAATTTGTGTAATATATACAATGTAATACATAAATAATCTATACTATAAATTAATTCCATAATGCCATAATAATAATTAAAATGTTATATATATTTATTTATATATATATATAAAAGCCATAATAAATTATATAAATTACTGTTGTAATATTTATAATTGATAACAATAATAATTATAACCAAATAATTATAGTAATTTATTGATTGATTTATGCAGCCATTTCTTTGAGATTCAACCTGATTTAGGGAAAAAATGACTTTTTTGAGAGCAGGGACATTAGGGATTTAACAAATGCTTTGGTAACGGAAAGTCTTCAGAGAAATGTTGATGATCGGGACATTTTTTTGCTGAAGTTGTCTGTTTTTCCCGTCCGCAGAAGAGGCGCACCAGGCCGGCCGGGGGCTCCTCATTCACTGCCAGGCCGGCGTGTCACGCTCCGCCACCATTGTCATCGCCTACCTGATGAAACACACCTGGATGACCATGACAGACGCCTACAAGTTCGTCAAGGCCCGGCGGCCCATCATCTCGCCCAACCTCAACTTCATGGGCCAGCTTTTAGAGTTCGAGGAAGACCTGAACAACGGCATCACTCCACGCATACTCACGCCCAAACTCACCGGCCTCGAGACCGTCGTATAGCGGCTCCTTTCCAGACGGAATATCCTTGATCTTTGGATGAGACACGCATGAGGAAAACCCGTCGGATCCCGTCGGATTCAGCCAAACACTGTGCTGCGGTCATACGACGGCTCTTGGCCGCTGGTGCTGGCTAAAGCCCCCAGAGGAGGCTGGATTTCACTCGTTTCAATGTACTTACTCTATTTTTATACACCTAAGGTGGCTTCACTGTGCAATAACGTCTGTGTGGAAAGCAGCCGGGTGCGTGATGTGTACATAACGAGAGCGAGACTTTCGGTCCACCTGGTTAGTCGCGTACTTTTGTGTTTTTCTTACGTTTAGGCATTGATTAATGACATTTAAAACCAGCTTTGTACACTACCAGTCAAAGATTTACTATTAAAGAAGTCTCTTCTGTTCAGTAAGCCTGCATTTATTTGATCCAAAGTACAGCATAACAGTCAAATATTTTTACTAAAATTCAGCTTTGCATCACAGAAATAAATGACATTTTAAAATATATTGAAATAAGAAAGCAGTTCATTTAAATAGTAAAAATATTTCACAATTTTACTGTATTTTGGATCAAATAAATGCAGGCTTGGTGAGCAGAAGAGACTTCTTTATAAAAACATGACAAATCTTACTGTTGTAAAAGGTTTGGCTGGTAGTGTGTATGTTCAGACGCTTGTTTGTGTATTTATGTCTTTAGTATCGCTGACAATCAGAACAAACCTCATTTGAATGTCCCTTAAAAAATAACCCATTGCATGATTACGACAAGATGAAAACGAAACTATATTACTATTATATTATCATTGAAATATAGCTTAAATCATTTGCTTGAGAATTAACGAGCTGTTTTATTTGTTTGCATTGACCGTTTTCATGTTAGTTTGGTCAGCGTTGCACATTCGGTCTGCTTCTGTAAGTGTGTGTTTGTGTGAATGGGATCGGTATCTAACGTATATTACGCTTGAATGTTTTTGGGCTTCACTGTGTTTAACGGTTCGACCTCAAACTGGCCAGAAAGATGGATGGATGCTTGTGAAGTTCAGCTTTTTGCGCACACGTAAGAATCGTGCCTCTATTGGTGCCTTAACTCATTTTTTGTGATTGTGTGAAAAGGTAACGGCTTTAAACCGGAGCACGAACAGACTTTTCTGTGTTTCTGTGTGTTTGAAGAGTCAAAAGGTGGATTTTTGTCGTGGTTAGGTGTCGTTTTAAATCACACGGTATGTTCTTTTGTCTCATAACAGAACTGAAACGCTGTGAAATATCAAAACTCTGGGCTCGTCTAAATGTTCAAATGCAAAGTGTACAAGAGGACAGTTTACTATTCCTCACCTGGACTCTGTCAATCTTCACAAATAAGGGTTTTTCTAAATAAGACATTTTAGTTTTTCAGCTTTACACAAACCTCCTGCACTTTGGCCGTTCGATTTTGAAAACTTGCATATTACTGCTTTTATTGAACTAAAACAAGTAGTGCTCTTAGAAAAGCAACTAGAAATTTGACCTTGAATGGTTTCAGTGAAATTGTATCCCTATATTTGTAATTTATAAATATATATAGCTATAAGTATTGAAAATTTGGCAAAGCAAACGACTTAAAATAGTTAAGAGATCCTTACAATCAGTAAAATCAGACTTTATTATTATTATAAAAACCCAACCAGCACACTTATTATTCAAACTCGCTACTGATCAGGTCATTCGAAATTATTAAAAATTATTATATTCAAAGCAGTAGATCAGATATTGTGCCAATATCAGAAAACAACCTACTTGTTCACTTTTTTCTCTTTCTTAGTATTTATTGCAGCTTCAATATATGGAAGCTTTTTTAATTTTTTGGCCACAGGATTTGCGGCTTTTTATTTCACAGTCAGAATTTCAATATATAAACTCAGAACTGCAAGAAAAGAAGCTAAAATTAGGCCTAAGTTACCTTTTTAAATTAGGCTTTTTTGTATTCACAGACAGAAACAAAAAGCAGAATTGTGAGTTTATTTCCTGCAATTCTAAGTTATCTATCTTCTTTTTCTCAGAATACATAAGTCACAGTTACCTTTTTTTAATTTTTTATTCCATGGTGGAATTAAAAAAAGTTGCAAGATATAAACTCAGAATTCTGAGAAAGTTTATAGTCTTGCAATTCGGACTTTTTTTTCTTAGAATTGCGAGTTTATATCTGATTTTTCTCAGAACTGTAAGAAAATTAGAAATTTTATCTCACAACTCTTTTCTTGTAAATCTGAGTTTATATCTTGCAATTCTGATCTTTTTTTCCCTAAAAACTATGAGAAAAAAGTTAGACTTGTAAGGTAAAAAGTCACAGTTACCTTTTTACTACAGAGAAACAGAACTGTGAGAAAAAAGGTCTGAATTCTGAGTTTATAGCTTTTTTTCTCAGAATTGAAGAGAAAAAAAGTCTGAATTGTGAGATAAAAAGTCACAATTACCTTTTTATGATTTTATTCCGTGGCACAAACGGGCTTCCTTATCGACCTCCTAAGATCTATCATTAAATGAAAATGTTGGATGATAAAAACTGAATGCAAAGCACATTTTGAATCTTTTAAGCTTTCGTGTAAATTTACCGCGGTATGCTATGTACATATTCTGTTCCATTCATGTTCAGCTGATGCAAAGTGTATTTTTACTTTCAAACACTGGTTTAATGTCACTTCTGTCACACTGTGCTTGTACGAGCGCGACCCGGACCACCTGAATCCGGCTCCAGGATTTCAAGGGCCAAAACTCTCTGGGTGCGCTCAGCAGACGGTAGACATTTGCTAATGGATTTCTATGCATTGTTTATATTTTTGCACTGACTTAAAAAAAAAGAAAGAAAAAAGCGTTTAATTTTCTTTTTTTAAATGTATTATTTTCCCACAAAGGTGCTACGACGCTGGAGGCCTTCCACACTGTTTTTGCATGACCTGCTTTGGTAAAGTGTCTTCCTGTAAGCCAAGAGCTCTCTTTAAATGTCAGAGTTCACAACACTGTTATTTTGTAATGTGGGGTTTGGAAATAAACCACAAAAATTAAAAGATTTTGAATGACTCATTTAGTGTTTATAAAGCTGATGGTTGCTCAAGAAAAACAGATGCATCACATGAGCATCACAGTTTTCATACTGTATTTGTATATGAGCAAAAATCCAACCAGCAACATGATAAAAAAACACTTCAGCAGTTGCATAGCAACACCCTGGCAACCAGCACAATGTCTAAGCATGTGCATAGCAACGCATTACAATCTGCTCAGAACCAGTGTTGTTATTGTTACCTAAAACTGAAGTATATGTATAGTTTTTAGTATATATTTATATTTAATTTTGCATGAGCAAACACCACTTTCATTTTCTAAAGAACATGTAAAAATCTATTTTGTAATATACACTCACCTAAAGGATTATTAGGAACACCTGTTCAATTTCTCATTAATGCAATTATCTAATCAACCAATCACATGGCAGTTGCTTCAATGCATTTAGGGGTGTGGTCCTGGTCAAGACAATCTCCTGAACTCCAAACTGAATGTCAGAATGGGAAAGAAAGGTGATTTAAGCAATTTTGAGCGTGGCATGGTTGTTGGTGCCAGACGGGCCGGTCTGAGTATTTCACAATCTGCTCAGTTACTGGGATTTTCACGCACAACCATTTCTAGGGTTTATAAAGAATGGTGTGAAAAGGGAAAAACATCCAGTATGCGGCAGTCCTGTGGGCGAAAATGCCTTGTTGATGCTAGAGGTCAGAGGAGAATGGGCCGACTGATTCAAGCTGATAGAAGAGCAACTTTGACTGAAATAACCACTCGTTACAACCGAGGTATGCAGCAAAGCATTTGTGAAGCCACAACACGCACAACCTTGAGGCGGATGGGCTACAACAGCAGAAGACCCCACCGGGTACCACTCATCTCCACTACAAATAGGAAAAAGAGGCTACAATTTGCACGAGCTCACCAAAATTGGACGGTTGAAGACTGGAAAAATGTTGCCTGGTCTGATGAGTCTCGATTTCTGTTGAGACATTCAGATGGTAGAGTCAGAATTTGGCGTAAACAGAATGAGAACATGGATCCATCATGCCTTGTTACCACTGTGCAGGCTGCTGGTGGTGGTGTAATGGTGTGGGGGATGTTTTCTTGGCACACTTTAGGCCCTTAGTGCCAATTGGGCATCGTTTAAATGCCACGGCCTACCTGAGCATTGTTTCTGACCATGTCCATCCCTTTATGACCACCATGTACCCATCCTCTGATGGCTACTTCCAGCAGGATAATGCAACATGTCACAAAGCTCGAATCATTTCAAATTGGTTTCTTGACCATGACAATGAGTTCACTGTACTAAAATGGCCCCCACAGTCACCAGATCTCAACCCAATAGAGCATCTATGGGATGTGGTGGAACGGGAGCTTCGTGCCCTGGATGTGCATCCCACAAATCTCCATCAACTGCAAGATGCTATCCTATCAATATGGGCCAACATTTCTAAAGAATGCTTTCAGCACCTTGTTGAATCAATGCCATGTAGAATTAAGGCAGTTCTGAAGGCGAAAGGGGGTCAAACACAGTATTAGTATGGTGTTCCTAATAATCCTTTAGGTGAGTGTATAATGCTTATTATGCATTACAACATTTGGAAAAGTGCAGTACTACTCATTCTTCCTACTAACGCTCACAGTCACACTGAACAAAAATGAATTGAATTTACTACATTTTTTTTAAGGTAAGTGGTTGCAATTAATTTATTTTAGCTACATTTAAATAAACAATTTTAGTTGACTAACTTTCAACTTTTTTTTTTAAATGTTGCTAAAATAAATTGTTTGCAACCACTTACCTTAAAAAAATGTAGTATCATTTTTGTTCAGTGCAGACAGAGACCATGTCACTCTGCTGCCGCTTGTATCCGTCTATATTTATTGCTGGGATTGTCCGGGTGGGAGGTTTGAATTCTCTCCATAGGAACAGAGACCAGAAATAGTTTTTAGTGTGGTTTCTAATTAGAGGTGATGAGAGTCCCGCCTTATTAATTTGCTCCAATCGCTGCTGTCAGTCAGTCGCACTAGAATAGCTGTGATCACAGCGCTGCCGTGTTATGGACGTATTAGGCAAAGCCAAGCTCTGACAACTGAAGGAGGGGCTCTGAGGCTTCATGAGACTCACTCCTCTGCTGTGAAGTTTAACTTTGATGAAGCTCCTAAATATCCTACAACTCAAACTGTCTCAGGAGAAAGATCTGACACACTGGTTTTCTGGGAGAAAGAATTGAGACGTTGATCTGTCATTTGTGTGTTTTCTTTCCAGGGTTTGTGTCGTGGAAATTGATTCATGTGGCTTTAATGGCACCCTTGTGGGCGTCTGATTCAGGGTCAGCTGTCCCACCTTTCACAGTGCCCTTTCTAAAGTGTGTCGTGACTGAATTACACTTAAAATATCCTAATTCTGTTGCCTTCTATACAACTGATAAAAAGCATCTCTGCTGATGTCAGAAGTGGTTCTGGAGAGGGAAGAGTTGGCAGTGACATACATGACAGTGACATCTGAGACTGTTTTGACGGGAGATCCTCTGATCTGAGACCTGCAGCGTTCGTCTCGCTGCATGTACATTTGGTTAATCAAGACATCGAAATGCATTTGACTGTAATCATTTAGGTCATACTTCACCCCGACATCAAATGACTAAAAAATAAATGTAGTAAAATATTTGCGTACAAGTATATGTGTGTGTGTGAGGTGTGTATTTGTATTGAATGAGTATTTATTATTGCAATTAAATAAAAATGACAATTACTGAAATGAGAATTTATCCAGGAATCGTTAAGAATAACATACATGAATATATTAACATTATTTATTTAATTTTTGGATTGTGACGCTATTTTCAATGAAGCACATTTCATCCAAAATTCTCATGAATGTAATGCATCTGGATATTTTACTTCTGACTTTCTTTTGTAATTGATAATATTATTAATGATTCCCAGTTAAATTGTAAATACTGTAATACAGTCATTTTTATTTAATTTTAATAACAAATTTAATAAACACAACAAATAAATATAAAACATCACACACATACACACACACACACACACACTTTAATATTTTATATAAATTAACAAATTAATAATACATAATAACATATTTTGTTTTAATATATATGTAACATATAAATATATATATAAATATAACATGGATATATTTTGCACACACACACACACACACACACACACACACACACACACACAAACACTTTAAAATAATAATGAAATGTTTTTGTTTTAATATTTATATTTCAAGAATAGAAGAATAAGATAGTGTCGCATTAGGACAATGATGATTTGGGGGTAAATGTGCCAACTATACATTTTTTTTTTAAATAAATAAAAATAAAAATAATAATGGAAAATGATAAGCTAATCAAATAATTTTGTTTTTTTTTTTAATTCATGTTTCTTCAGTTGAAACAACTGAATAATTGAAACCCCAACAATTCAATATGAACTCAAACATTTCTCATCAAATGAATCAGATGTTTAATTTTAAAGCTCTTCTCACTGTATGTTAAGAACTGACTCGTTTACTCATTTGAGATCTTTAGAAGAAACTACTGGTGTTAAAAGAAACAACTGACAACGTCCTGTGAGCTTGTATTTGCATTTAAAATGAGTTATGTTCAGATAAAATACGCTTCTTCATTTCACTTCCATCGATGCATTCATTGAGTGATCGTAAAGGAACCTGTAAAGATGTTTGAGATGTTCTGCTGGTTGTTGGTCAGAAGCTGCTAAACAGGATGAGACATGCTGTTCCTAAACAATGCCACTGCTTTCCACTTTTAAACCTCATGTATACAGTAAGTGTGTTTTGGCTGGTTACTGTTGCTGTGCGTCTTTGTGCCCCACTTCAGGCTGTCCTGCCGGGTCTGTCCTGTTTGGAATGAGCTCTGGAGATACTTTCACTCAGAAGTGGCTCTATATGAAACCTCGGTGGGCGTCTCTGGAGACAACAGCTGCAGACTTTAACAAGCAGACGGTATATCACTCTAAAAATGCAACAATGAAGACACGTAATCCCATAAGGTCAGCGCAAAAATAATCAGGTCATGAGATAAAAATTGCTCTTGAAATATGAATATGTGTTCGAGGGAGCGGCAATCATGCCTCATACCTTGTAGTGTCTTGCTTGACATATGTTAATGATTAAAGACAAAAAAAAGCTTTTAGTGCAGGATTATTACCTAAAGCTAAAACTAGAACCATTAAAAATAATACTTTTGTTACTTGAACTTAAATAAACATTAAAGTGCAAAAACTTGAATGTATTTTATTTTAGCTTGTTGCTAAGGCAAATAACTTAAAATAACTAAATAAAACAAAGATAATAAATAAAAAAAATATTGTGTAGACATATTACAAAATAAAGAAACATGACAAAAACACAACAAAACTATGGAAAATATAAAATATAAAAATAAAATCTTACTCAAAATATGAACAAAGACTATAAACAGTGCTGTTCTTTTATGCAATTATTATTAAAACATGATTCAAGTTTATTAAGTATTAAGCACAGTAGATTTTTAAACAAATATTTCATTTAATTTGATTTATTTACTTCTTTTATTTTGCTGCACGTGAAAAAAGTTCGAACATATCCTGCCCTGATATTACAGACATCTAATACAAGCAAATTAATTATTTTCTGCAAATCCATTCAATGTTTATAGACAAGTTTCTCTATAGTGCACAGTAATGTTTTATTATTTCATTTTATTTTTTAATTTATGTTTATTTGATTGCTTTAGTTTTTTTTTCAATGTTGCATATATTCTGCCCTGATATTACAGGCATCAAATACCAAATTAGAAGCAAATTATGTGCTGCAAATCCATTCAGTATTTACAGACGACATTATCTGAGTGTGTCTCGAGTCATGGTTGTTATATCCACAGAGAAACAGAGGGTAAACAGAAGCAGTAATGTTGATGCTAAATTTGGCGTTGGGCAAGAGGTTAAGTTTCTCCGTTGTAATGAGAGCCATTATGAAAATCTGTCCTTGCATAGCTGGAAGAAATCACTCTGCATTTAGATAATGTTAAGATGCTTCCCTGTTTAGTTCCAGCCACATGGCCCGCATCTAATTTTAGCCTGAAATATGAAACAGTCACAATAAAGGAGCTATTTAATAATGGCCGTGAGTGAGTTATCTCTAAATGACAACAGTACATTACTGAGTACAGCACTGAGCTGTCAGTCAACAGTATGATAACAGAGGCACTGATTTCAGACGCCTGAACATGCACAGAGAAGGTTATATGTCTTATTAGACCTATAAATGATCAACATGATCAAAACTTCACTGAAAAACCTGTTGCACATACATGCATTCTGTCACTGATAGTGTAGAGCTTTTATTCAGTAAAAGGTCTTGTACAAACATTCATCTTCAGCTTGTGCTTCATGGGTCTTTTGCTATCAGATTAAACATAAGAATACTTTTATATTTCAAGATGAACACTGAATCAGCTAAGCTTTACTTGAATATCCAGACATCATTTTTTAGAAGAATCAAATATAATCATCAGGCTTTGAGGTACGCTTATTTGTTCATCTCTCAATCAGAGAGGCGGACAGTATTTTACTCTGCTTTAAAAGTACATTTTTCAAGTGTCTGTATATTATCAGAAACGTTTTCCAAAGTAAAACACTCTATACAGATACTTGTTTAATTTACTTGAGTAAAGTAAAAATACTTCACTGTCCACCTCTGCATTACATTATATGTTTAGATCATCAAACTAAGCATTTAAATATCACATCACCAAGACATATTATCTTGCATGTGCTCCAAATGTCATATTTCTGTTTAAGCCGTTTTTCCTCCATATTCTCACTATATTAGACTAAATGAGCCATGATATAAAATATAATACACATATGCAAACTTTTTTTTTTTTTTAGATATAAAAAAAATATTTAAAAGGTTCAAGAAAATGCGATTTTTCCGCCTATAGTTCACATGTCAGGCTTTACAGGGGTAATATTCATTCAGTTTAGTGAGTGCACCTTTAAGGGGTCTTCATACACACACAGGCAACCCCTGCAAGTCGTTCATTCTCAATCAGCATTTACCAGAAATACCTGTAGGCTACTCACAGCGTTAATATAATATTTGATCACATTTTTTATCAGCATATTTAACATAAGTTTATATTTCAGCTGAGGCTTTCAGTGATATAGATATCATAATACAACCATCTTTTAACTTTAACAACTGACTTTATTATTCCACAAATGATATAAATCGACAAAATATTTTTTACATCATTAGAGTATACTTGGGTCACACTGTGTTAAATTAGTTCAGACGCAGAAATGAGTGAAAACGACACAATCGGACTAAATGTTGGACTTCATAGATTTGACAGCTTTAATTAAAGTCAATATTTTACACTCATAGTCGCTATTTTATGAATGACAAAGAGGAGGAATCGGCAGTGAAATGCAGGAGAGTTTAAAATGTTAATGAACAAAGAAGAAAGAAACACAAACCGAGAGAAAACTCACAGAAGCTCGAATGTTTGCAGGACTTTACTGCCATCTTCTGCCATAACAGAAAATAGTTTGTGAGCAGGACACTTTTCTTTGTTGTGAGGATGTTGTTTTAGTGGAGTTTCCCAAACTGGCCTTCGTGAAACTTCAGAGGGTTTGTACATTGATGAAAAGCTAATAATTGATTAAATTAGGGTTTCCAAGCTTTTATGCGTTATAAACCCCCAAATAGATAATAGGTTCATCCTCATGGAAGGGACCAATCCTAAAATGTTAAACCCATGCATGCCATTTCTTGTATAAAGCCCTAATTCATACTGTGGCAGACTTAATATTTTAAAAAATATTATTAGGAAAATATCTAGGTTTCTATTAAGCTACATTAGGTTTCTAATGTCATAGTACTGTACTGTTAAGTCAAATTATTATTTATTTATTTAAAGCATATTTAAATGTTATTATCTGAATCGACTTTTATTTATTTATTGTAATCATATTTTATTATTATTTTATTTTTTGCACTGTTTTTCTCTCTTGTGACCCACTTGTCACCTATTTGTAACTCAAATAAAAATGCAAATAAGTAAAAAACAAAAAGAATAAAAAATAATTATATAGAACAAAAAAAAAAATTAAATAAAGAGAGCAGTCCAACTTTTAATAGCTTAATGGATATACAAAGTATTAAAATAGATCCTAATGTCTTTTTGAAAGTGAGAAAAGCTTGGGTAATTTTTAATACCTTATATTTATGAATAAATACCTGGCAAGTAAAAGGATTCAATTGCTTAGAAAATAAACATTTACATATTGGTTGTGACAAATCAAGTCAGACAAGACATTATGAAAATGAAGCTGGAAGTCTTTATATTTGAAATCCACAGTAAACTGACAAAAAGTTTACCATGTTTAATTAGATTTGTGTAAGTGTAAAAGCATAGATTTCTTTATAATTTGTATTACACAAAACTGAAAACTTAATTAGGCATTAGAAATGATTTTGATACATTTAGATTTGTTCTTTGTTCTTGGACCACCTGGTCTTGGTCTAATTCATTACAGGTTCAGTCCTCATGGGGTTTGAACCTATAACCTATCAGTTACCAGCTCAGGTCATTAACCAGCGGGCCACCTGTTCAGATCACATATGGGCTGCATCAGTCTGTCGTTCACTTCCAGAGTTTATCAGCCCGACTCAACCTGTGCCATAAAGCAATAATTCTTTACTCCTTCTCTAAATCAAGCACACAATCCCCATTGCCTATTATAGAAGAGCTGCTCAATCTGTGCCACTGAGTTTACTGGAGACTGTGTGTCTGGTTTAGCTTGACTCCTGCTCACATTCTCGGCTGGCAGAAAAACGAGTGTTATTGTTGAGCACAGACTCATCGCATGTCAAGATGTTGTGTAGGTGTAAACCGGCTGTGAACTAATTCAGACGTCGATAGTAGACGATTTGCATCGTTGCTGTTTAAATATTGGGAAGATTTGGAGCTGTTTGGAAGGAGATGCATGACAGATTATTGCTCATAATTAAGGTTATTAATGTGAACAAATGCTTGATGGAAGTATAAACCTTGTATAATGTTTTTTAGTGGCCTATAGATAGAATATAATTTATATTATAATAAAAATAATAATAATGGTTATTCACTGATATGATTATATATAAAAAATATTTTTATATGTATTTTGTGTTTATATATATTATATATGTTATTATTCTTAATTTATTCATTCATTTTTAAATAGCCTTTTGGTGTTTTTTAATTTATAAATAAAGAAATATATATATAAAATGTATATATAATTGTAATATTAGTAATAATAATAATTATTATTGTTATTATTACTATTATTTATAATACTATATATAATATAGATATTATATTTTTATGTATGTTGTTGTGTATACTTATAATTTTAATTATATGCACACATAAAATGATTAGTAAATTATTTATTTAATATATAATGCATTATTATTAGTATTATTTATTTGTGTAATTATATAATATTATATTTTAAGTACACACACACACACACACACACACACACGTGTTTGTTTTTGTGAATTGCGGGGGTATTCCATAGGCGTAATTGTTTTTATACTGCATAAACCATATTTTCTATCACCCTACACCTAAACCTACCCCATTACAGGAAACTTTCTGTATTTTTACTTTCTCAAAAAAACTCACTCTCTATGATTTATTAGCCTTTTGAAAAATGGGGACATGGGGTAATGTCCTCATAAATCACCTTCTCCCTGTAATACCTGTCATACCTGTGTCATTATACAAATTTGTGTCCTCGTGTCACAAAAACGCACGCACACGCACACACGCACACGCACACACACACACACACACACACACACACACGCGCGCGCGCACACGCACACACACACACACACACACACACACACTAATTAATGGATGAGTTTATGATGCCCTCTAGTGGTAAAGACATGTATTACAGACGACCAAAGCGCTCGCACACAATCAAACATTCATTTTGTATTAATTCTGGTCTTGATTTTTTTATTTTCATTTTTATTTTGTCAGTAGCCTTTCTGATGACATGATCATTTGACTCAAGGCACACCAGACAGACAGAAGGTAAATATAATATGTGTTGATGATGTTAATAATCTTAAAGTAAACTAGAAGTCCTGATATGTGATCTGACGTCCCCCTCTTGTAACTCGAAGCAATGTGCAAACCCCTGTTAAATCTCGTGATAAAAATAAGAAAAACTTCTTAAAACATCAGGTATTGGGCCTTACGGCTTTCTGGAGGCTGTGAACATTTATTTCATTATTTAGTGCCTCTTAGAATAACAGACTGATAGATTTAGCAGGCCCTCATCTCAAATGAATAATTTTGTCCAATTTACTGCTGCATATCAAATCTGAGCAATGAGTTTTACGTGATTGTTTTTTTTTTTCTTTTCTCTCCTAAAAGTGATGATTCAGTTTCCACTTTTTCAGTTGGATTTTGATTTATTGCTGGCTGGAAAAAAAAACTTTTTACCATTAACATATCAGATCTGACAAATCAGATCCGGGAGGAACTCCGGTGTTAAAGCAGGATTATCATTCAATGATCATTTTTGCAGCTGTATTTTCAGTGTAGAATTAGATCAATAGAATTAGATCAATAGAATTAGATCAATAGAAGTAGTTCATACTTTTTTGTATGTGTGCATAAATGCTAATATCACCCAAAGCCCTCTTTGCAATGGAAAATGCAGAGTTTGTGATGATACACATTTTTTTTTCTATATATGATGCATATTTTTTAGTATGTATCTATCTATCTACTAAATAATTAAAACAATTTATGTGTGTATATGTGTATATATATATATGTGTGTGTGTGTGTGTGTGTGTATATATATAATAAAATAAAAACTTGAATATGTAAATATAATATATACTAATATTTAATAATATTTTGCGTATATTTGTAATTTTATATTTGTATAGAATCCTATATACATACACAAAATTATATATAAAATAATATAAAGTTCAAAATAAATTTCTAAGTATGAAATATCATTGATATAATAATAATACTAATAATGATTTTGTATTATTTCTATTGATTGTAATGCAATGTAATAATATTTAATATATATGTAATTATATGCATTTGTGCGTGTATATAAATGTATATCTATATATGTGAAGTATAATATATATTATTTATTATTATTATTATTATTATTAATTTATAGAATATTTTTACACACACACACAAATATCAATTAAAAAGATTAAATATAGTTAATAATAATAATAATTAATTTAGATATATATATAAGTGTATATATACACACAAGTTTCTGCTAAAAATATAATTTAAAAACAAATCACCTTTTATTCTCATGTGCTAATTACAGATTTTCTAGAAGTAATTTGTTGACATTTCATCTAATGTGTGATGAAATCATATCTAATTAATGTGTGTTAGGAGGATAAAGACACCGTGATTAACTGTGATTGCTATACTATGACAAGAAATGACAGACTTAACGCTGTAATTAAGCGAACAGTTATTTCTGTGTTCCCCATAGTTTCTTTTCCAGTACAAAACGCTGGCAGGAGTTTAACTGACCGTGCTTTTTCTTTTAGAGCTATAGTGAATTATGGCATTCATGTGACTCTGAAATTGCTACCTTGAGGATGTTTCCCACTTTGACTTATGAGTGTGATTGAGTTTAAGTCGAGCCAGTCGCCTTGTGTGGCATCGCTAGCATATGGTGTTAATGGGGCTTATTTACTTATGAAAGTAACTGCAGGGTGCCAGGCTATATGTTTCTCCATTAAATTGTCATGAGCTATTAATCACAGGGTGGATGTTTGAGGGAAAGTCTTAGGCCTTCTTAGCTTCTATACCTGAATAATAACATATCTGGTTTAATGGCACAGACATTTGAGGGAAACGTCGACCCCTTGAGTATTTCTGACCACCATAATATTGAACGCATCGGCCAAGGACTCATATTCAGTGTTTGTGTACTTATGAAAATATGTTTCTTGCTTCACGCCGTCCTTGTTAATGGTTTGTTGTCCATTTGAAAGAGGATCTGGTGACCTGGATGCGGTCGCAGCGTTAATTGCTCACCCTGAGTGTGATGGTGCAATTCAGTTTACTCTGTTAATGAATGAAGTAATCAAAGAACGGTGTAGCGTGTGCTTTGTGGGGAATTTCCCGATAGCAGCATGACTGTGGTGGATGATGGGCGTCTGGCGGAGGCTGCTGAAACGAGACACCCTCGGCTCTGCTCACCCGCGTGTTTTATTACAGCTCATTAAGACTGTGAATAACTCACTACCACAGCTCCATTAGTGAAGAGTGGGCACCCTTGAGAAGTTCTCACACACACACACACACACACACACACACACTTCATTCGGTTTATCTCTGCTCTGTAACAAATCTACTGTAACTAATCACACAAAACAGATCAAAGGGTAATGAAAACATTTTCGGGTCATATTTCACCCAAAAATCTAAAGAAGAAATAAAACAAAACAAAGAAATAGTGTGTAAATATTTATTTTATTTAATTTTTTTGCATTACAGCAATTAGTTTTTGGGGAGAAAGTGTGCTTAATTGTCATTTAATATCTTAATGAATATCCTATAATTATACTTTTTTGCAAACTTTATGCAATTAATTGTTGTAAATAATTATTTCTTTCTGTTATTTCCTTGTTATTATCACTATTATGATTATGATTTTTATTATTATTATTATTATTATATTATTTATTTTGCATTACAGCAATAAGAATTTGCGGGATAATCTGTGCTGAATTGTCAACAAATATATTAATAAATATTCTAAAATTATACTTTGTTCAATTTATATATTTTTTTATTTTTGCTTGATTTCTTTATTATTGTTATTTTTATTATGCACCTTTTATTATTCTTTTTTTTATCACTTTTATGTTAGCACTTTGATTTGCCACTGTGTATAAAATGTGCTATATAAATAAACCGTGCCTTCATTTTTTGAAATATGGTCTGAATACAGTTTCTGTTGCTATATTACAGTCTCTGCGTCTGAGATGATCCACGTGAGTTTTCTGCTTCTGTGAAGCGTTGACCCTGAGTTAAACGGTCTGCTGCTCAGGTGGGTTCAGGAGCAGAGAGGAAACCATCGCTGTATGTTTGCAGGTTTCTTCACTCTCTAAATCTCCCTCTCTCTCTCGTTTCAGGACTGAACTGCGATTGCCATTAAGGTAAGAAGGTTTTTTCCCCTCCTCTTCTGCTTTTCTGTTAACATCATGGAGACTTTGGCCACCACACACCGTTATTTCCATGCTGGACCTGAAACCTGATACTTTTGTTTCTGGAAAAGTGACCCTCATCATTTCTTGCAGCTCTAGCATATATAATAATAGTGAGGATTTTGGGTGCATGCATGAAAAGCACTTATTCGCTTCTTTAGTTTTTGTCATTTGGCCAAAAACAACTATGCAGTATTGAAATAACTTTTGTTTAGAGGTGGACATCTATCACATATTCTTGATTTTGCTTTTTTTTAACTATATTTTATTTGAACAACCAATAAGTAATCGGTAAGCACAAATTTCTAATTGAAATTTGTTTAAATTTATTTAAACATTTTTTGTAAAAAAATCAAATCATTATTTATTGCAAAAATTACATTTTATTAATCTTTAATGAACAACCAAAAAGTAATCTGTAGGCACGTATTTCTAATTTAACATATTATTTAGCATGTATAAATTAGTATTTCAGCATTTTTAATTAAAATGAATCTCTTTTCATCTTTAACTACGTTATATGAGCAACCAGAAGGTAATGAATATGTGCATATTTCTAGCATGTTTAAGGTAATATTTCAGCTATTTTAAAAATTTTAATAAATTAACAATAATTAAGTTTTTGCATTTTTATCTTTAACTACACTTTATATGTAAAACCAAAATAAATCAGTAGGCACATATTTCTAATATAACATTTTTTAATCATGTTTGTTATTATTTCAACATGTTCGATTTAAGTCATAATATTATTGCAGAAAATGCATGTTTTATCTTCAACTACTTGTTAAATGAACAACCAAAATTAAATCTGTATGCACATATTTCTAATTTAACATAATTTTAGCATGTTTTAAGATAAAATTTTTAAACTTTTAATTCAAATTCAAATATTATTTATTTTTAAAAATAGCATTTTTATGTTATATGAACAGCCGGAACAACTAATGATACGATTTAGGTTTCATGATCTATAAGTGCTTTCCTCATTTGGAAGAACTGTTTTGACAATGCATTAAATACAGAATTATAATTCACTAAGTAAGTGAGATGTTGAAGAATTAACGCACTCTCACTGATTCAGTGAGTTGATTTATTTGAATAATCTGAGTAATTCAAACAGATGAGGATTATGAGATTTTCTTTGCCATCATTACAGCTATTCACGTTCAAGTTAATTGTCGGCAGCAGCTGTAGAGTGTTTGCATGACCACTAAAAGCAGCTTTTCTCACCCTCTGACAGAGACCTCTCTAGCAGCCAACAAGGGAACCGGCATTTCATTTACAGCCAGTCAAACAAACAGCATATGATTCTGCTTTAAATCCATTATGCTCTCCTGAAAGCTTCCCTCCTACGTGAAACTATATATTTGGAGTAGATTGAATTTATCAGTCCCTACTGTCGTATGAAATACTGATAGAAGAAGATTATATAGTGATGTATTTTCTAAGAATATTTAATAGTTAATAATAATGTATATTTTATATATACACTCACCGGCCACTTTATTAGGTACAGCTGTTCAATTCCTTGGTAACACAAATTGCTAATCAGTCAACTCAATGCATTTAGGCATCTAGATGTGGTGAAGATGACTTGCTGAAGTTCAAACCGAGCATCAGAATGGGGAAGAAAGGGGATTTAAGTGACTTTGAACATGGAATGGTTGTTGTGCCAGATGGGCTGGTCTGAGTATTTCAAAAACTGCTGATCTACTGGGATTTTCACGCACAACCAACTCTAGGGTTTACAGAGAAAGGTCCGAAAAAGAGAAAACATCCAGTGAGCGGCAGTTGTGTGACGAAAATGCCTTGTTGATGTCAGAGGTCAGAGGAGAATGGGCAGACTGGTTAGAGATGATAGAAAGGCAACATTAACTCAAATAACCACTCGTTACAACCAAGGAATGCAGAAGACCATCTCTGAACGCACAATACGTCAAACCCTGAAGCAGATGGGCTACAGCAGCAGAAGACCACACCGGGTGCCACTCCTGTCAGCTAAGAACAGGAAACGGAGGCTACAATTCACACAGGCTCACCAAAATTGGATGATAGAAGATTGGAAAAACATTGCCTGGTCTGATGAGTCTCGATTTCTGCTGCGACATTCAGATGGTAGGGTCAGAATTTGGTGTAAAGAACATGAAAGCATGGATCCATCCTGCTTTATCTCAACGGTTCAGGCTGGTGGTGGTGGTGTAATGGTGTGGGGGGTATTTTCTTGGCACACTTTGGGTCCCTTAGTACCAACTGAGCATCGTTTAAACACCACAGCCTACCTGAGTATTGTTGCTGACCATGTCCATCCCTTTATGACTACAGTGTACCCATCTTCTGATGGCTACTTCCAGCAGGATAATGCACCATGTCACAAAGCTCAGATCATCTCAGACTGGTTTCTTGAACATGAAAATGAGTTCACTTTACTCAAATGGCCTCCACAGTCACCAGATCTCAATCCAATAGAGCACATTTGGGATGTGGTGGAACGGGAGATTTGCATCATGGATGTGCAGCCGACAAATCTGCAGCAACTGCGTGATGCTATCATGTCAATATGGACCAAAATCTCTGAGGAATGTGTCCAACACCTTGTTGAATCTGTGCCACGAAGAATTAAAGCAGTTCTGAAGGCAAAAGTGGGTCCAACCCGGTACTAGCAAGGTGTACCTAATAAAGTGGCCAGTGAGTGTATATTATATATATATATATATATATATATATATATATATATATATATATATACTGTATTCAGTGGGGCCCGAAAATCTGAGAACACAATGAAAATCTGGGATTTAAAATATAATTTAAACCTGGAGAGATTAAAATATTAAAACAAACTAACTTTATGATTTACAGTTAATACGAATATTTTACAGTTTCTGCAGTATTTCTAGATGCAGAAATGAGTCTCCTTTCCTCCTCTGAAATTATGGCAAAAACAGAAAATATAAAAAAAAAATCTAGTACTAAAATAACAAAAATAAACAAAAACGAATTAATTAATAAAAATGAATATATACTATGTGGACAAAAAAAAATTAAAATAAATATATATATATATATATATATACACATACATATATATATATATATATATAACAAAAATAATAGAAAATATAATTATAACAAAATTTGACTTTTCAAACATTTATTTTATATATTTGTGTTGCCTGCAGAATTTTTCATTTTTAATTAAATTAAAAAAATAATAATTTATTTTTATTTTTATTATTTAAAATTTAAAAAATATTTTTATTTTTTTGTGTGGAAATAATGCAATAGAAATATGTGTAGCCTTTGTAAAAAAACAAACAAAAAAAAAAACATTTAAAATATCAAAAAATTTGTAAAGATTTATTTTTGCCATTTTTTGCCTTTATAAGGACAGGTCCGTAATTTAGACTGGATGCGAAATGGGAGAGAGAGAGAGAGGGGGACGGGAATGGGAAAGGTCCACAAGCTGGGACTCGAACTTGGGACGCCCGGAGCGCAACGGCGCTATATGTCAGTGCCAGTGGTGTGCGGTGGTGTTTTTATATACACACACACACACACACATATAATTCATGTCCCTGTTACACTTAATGTGTTTACATTAAGTGCAAAGTGCTATAGATTCTGTTTACAGCTGGATTTTCTGCTATTTATACTACTTATTGCCTCAGTATTGTAGTACATTATAAAACAGTATGCAGTAATAACATATTCAGTATAAATGATACTTTTTATTAAAATTACTAAATGGATGCCACCTTATTGGGACAATAAATCCCTCCCTACACCTACCATAACCCTACCCGATACTTTAAGTAACATTTTTAGATTATTTCCTTCATTATTATTGAAAATACATACACGTGATATCTGATTTGAAAAGGTAGAAAAAAAAGTTCGGCAAAACGCGGATTCGAACCCAGGTCGATCAAGTCAAAAAGGACTTCAGAGAGTTGTTTACTTACTTTATAATTAGTCAATAACGCCATTATTTTCTTCATTCAGACCGAGAGCTCGCACGAAAACAAGAGGTGGGATTTATCGCACGAACCAATCATAATCGATCATATCTAATTATAGCGCCATGGAGGCATTGCCTCCTCTCACGTGATTTCCCATGAGCCTCCAGAAAAGTCACCGCACGGTTTGGGGTCTCTGTTTTAAGTCAATGGACCGAAGGGAGGCAAGCCTCCGCTGGAACTTTACCTGCGGGTGTCGCTGTTGAACAGTGCTACTTTATAAAAACGAGTAACTTTTAGACTTTTAATATCATATTTAGTAATATATGCACTGTTTTATTTTTGTAAAATCGATTATTTTCTCATTCAATTTTGAGGAGAAGAGACACTGCCTCCCTTGCCTCCTCGGGCCCATAAAGCTATTGGCGCCAGACATTTGTAACGTTACAAAAGATGCTGTTCTTTTGAATGTTCTGTTCATCAAAGAATCCTGAAAAATAAAATGTATCATAATAAATCAGAAATGTTTCTTTGCAGCAAATCAGTATATTAGAATGATTTCTGAAGGATCATGTGACACTGAAGACTGGAGTAATGATGCTGGAAATACAGCTTTGATCACAGACAAATTACATTTAAAAATATATTAATTAAATAGAAAGCAGTTAATTTAAATCGTAATTTATTTGTAATAATTTGTCAAATAAATGCATCCTTGGTGAGCAAAAGAAACTCAAAAACATCTCAGTGATATGTCAGAATACCATGTTTCTCCCTGTGGAACAGTGCTGTCTGAGAAAACAGAGTTTATATTTGTTTGTCCATCAGCAGACATGATAAAGCATCAAGATTTAAACAGATGATTGAAACAGCAGGTCGCTGGCAGCTGTATGTTATTGTCCTAGACTCTCATTACCTCTTAAATCTTGTTATTTTCCAGGCAAGACAAACTACCGGCCTGTTATGCACTCCACCATAGCCTTCCCTCCAAAAGAACTAAGAACTAATCCAAACACAAAACAAAGGCCCCGTTTTGGCAGCCTAATGGTTTATAATTGTGTGTTTAATGGTGGGGGGGAGATGTGACGAGCTTGTATTGAGCTTGTGAGAAAGGAAGCACCAGGAATATCAATACATCCTCTGCGTAGATTTCCAGCAGAGTGTGACGTGCGTGTGGGGAAACGAGCTGCGCGGTGGATACTTTCCTTATTATGGATTTGACATGAACTTGGCCCCCGGCCCTGGGGAATGTGATGAATGCATTATATGATCTTCCTGTCTTTGTTTACCTCTCTGGGGCGTCAACGAGCAACCATTCTGCAGCAACTCACAACATGCCATTAGTGCACGTCATTAGATTTTTTAATAAACAGTAATCACTTCCGGCCCTTTTGATGGACTGCAGAAACGGTAAACTGCAACAATTATTTTTGGCTAAACAAAGGGGCTGAATTCCTGGTGTGTAAAGCAGAAGAGTTTATGAGTTTATGAGCTCAAGGCAGCGACGCTGGGGAGCGTTTTAGCCGCTGACTGATGCCAACCTTGACATCTTATCTGTGAATGAGCAACTACCAAGTAAAAGCATGACAAACTTAAAATACACTGAGCATAAAAGGGTTCAGATAAATTTATAAATAGGGTCAAAACAGCGCAGCCTACTTAGCATTTCTGGGAATGATTTCACATATTTTGCAAGATTGTTATTCTTAACTAAAACTAAAACCATAGAAAACATTTTTGTTACTTGACATACAAAATTGAATTTTATTTCAGCTAGCTGCCAAAGCAACATTTTACTTTAAAGTTGAAATACTACAATAAACAAAAACAAATAAATTAAAATGAACATTTAAAAAAATCTAAAACAAATAAAAATGACAAAAACGCACAACATTCTAGCACTAAAATAAACAAAACTAAAGGTAAATTAATAAATATTTTATAGATATTTAGAAAAAACACAAATTACAAAAAACTTTAACTAAAATTACAATGAAAACAGAAAATATAAAATAAAATCAAGTACTAAAATAAAAAATAAACAAAAACTAAAATAAGTTATAAAATGAAAAGAAGTTATTAAAATGAAAGCAAAAACAGAAAATACAAAAATTAAATCTTGTACCAAAATAACAAAAACAAAAACTAACAAATAAAAAATAATTAATACTATATAGACAATATAAAAACTAATAAATACTACAAACAAACAAATAAACACACAAAAAGCTAATACAAATGACAAAAACACACATTACTAAACCAACAAATTAGTAAAACTTTAAAATTAAATAGAAAATATAGTTCTAAAATAACTAAAATTAATAAATAAAAATTAAATCATATATATATAAACAGTAAAAATCGCAAAAACAATAAAACTACTAAAACTAAGTAAAATGAAAGTGATAACTAATAATGTACCAATAAAATCTAATATTGAATATCAACAAACTATAACACTACAAACATGCATTTGTGTATAGAGCTTGTTGGTATACATTTCAGTTAAGATACTTCTTTAGAAGTAAACTGCCTATATAGACAGCTAAGCAGTTCACTAGGTTCTAGAACAGAGCGATGTGTGTGTCACCAATCTCAGTTTTATACATTCAACCCAGTGACATAAAAATGCCTCATAAATGTACTCCTTTTTTGTTTGTTTAGGGTCATTGTGATTCTCAGGAAAGGCCCCTGATCTGCTGTTGTCAGGCCGAGAGGAGTGTTTCCTCGCTGTGATCCAGGGAGCTGTTGAGCTTCACTTGAGCTCAATGCTTCAAAACATAAATGTTAGAGCTGCTTCCTTAATGTGCTGTGCAGTGGAAGTCTCTCGCTCGCGGCCTCCGTGACCCACAGCTCCTGAATCTCAGCTGCCACGGAGAGCTTTAACCCACATTCTTACAGACCGGAAGCGCTACAGGAACACACGGCATGTTTTTACTGAATGCAGTGGGAATATTTCAACTACTGTGCTGATAAAGTTACGCAATCCGCCTGAAACTGCCAGTAAACCACTTTCAGATATTGCGTAATCTGTTAAAGTCAACAAAAAATGGCATTCGCAATCCATTTTACTTTGGGAATGTGGTGCATTTCTGTAAAACAGAAAAAATCACGGATTGATTGGATGGTAAATGTGTGGCTGAAAATAAAAGGGCTCAATGATGTCATCAGGAAAGGAAGATCGCTTCAGAGCTAAAATATTTAGGATTAAATTTAAGATTCATGTATTTTAATTGCAGATAAAATCCATCTGTTTGGATCACACAGTTTTAACGTAACTAATAATCTTAATGTGATGCATAATTGTCAGATAAGCAGTAAATGAAACCGCTCAGATTTCTGTAATAGTTCTAATTAGTCCTAAAATAGTCCTAAAAAAAACTGACCGTGTTTTAAATGCACAATAACCAGGTTTATATATTTATCAATAAATCCAATTTGTCAATCTCATTCATTTTAACTAATTTAATATTGCTTGTTTCACAGCAAGCTATTTTTTAACAATGTTCTTACTTTTTAACTGAATAAAAGTAATTGTTTTCACAATAAACAGATTTATACTGAATCTAAGCAAATTAAATAAACACATTTCTTTTTAAATGAAATAGATGCAAATAATTGATAAATTGTTATATAAAATATATATAGCCTATATAATAAAAACAGTTCCATAAGCATTTTAATTCATTTAAAAAAAATAGTTAATATAGTTAATAATAAACAGTCATATTTACAGTTTTATTTGGATGGAAATCTTACATGCAATTTAAATTCAAATATGTAAATCTTAAATTTATACCATAACATTTTTGTGCAGCAGTGCAGCATTATTGCATTTTGATTATACTGCACGTTATTCCAAAGAAAAAATATTCCACTAATGAATCATACAAAATCTAAAACAGGAACATGCATTAGGAAAGTAAAACAGTCCGTTTTGATTTTGACTTTAATACGAATAAAAACATTTCGAACCTCTAAGTGGTATCCCAAAGCGAGTATAAGCGAGTCGGTTTTGGGACGTTATGGATGTGTTGCATTGCTGCATTTGATGGGATTTTGGATGGAGTGTTCTGGTGACTGGTGGGATTTCATATATTTCACAAATATCCCAGCGTGACATAACTGCGAGGAGAAATGCGCGATGTACATCTGGAGAAGTGCACAGCCGTGAGATTGAGTCTCTAACGCAGGTGCATGCAGCTGCGTGTGAGCTATTAATGGGTAAATTCGGGGTAACAAAATAATAAGATGATAAATTGAAAAGGTTTTGGCTCTTTGCACTCGCGAAACATGTGCTGGATGAAATATGCAGACTTTCCCCTGTCAGCTTTTACTTGATGGAAATGTGCTCGCTTCCTCCCTGTGCACCTCGCCCCTGCGGACAGCGCTTGGATTTCATTTCCTTGTCATGAAGGGGCCCTCGGCGTGCAGTTTTGGCCATCGCTCGCGAGCCTTTCTGATGTCCTGATGCGGTTTCCTCCTCCCCTGTATGTGACAGCGCTGTCGACCACGTGGCCTCTTTACTCGTCTTCATAAATCACTCAAATCCGGAGGCCCACCCTTGGTCTGCAGTGCCAGCGTGGACAAAAGCTCTCTGTAGAAATAAGAAGCGAAACCACAAGCGTCCAGTGCTGCCCTAAAGGCTCACGCCACTGCGCCGCGTGCTACCGCTTTGCCTCAAACACCAGCTTTGCGCAAAACCGCTGGAATTGCATCCACGTTTTATTGCATGTTCCTTTAGCCAAGAGGACAAACTGTCAACGAATCAGACATCTGACATGAAACAAGATAATCACACATTCTGGTCAACAGGCCATTCGAGTAAAATGGAAAAACGAGTCGTAATACTCTACTGTTCCAGCAGTTTCTTGGAAGCGTAGTAAATTTCTTCTATTTCTTGACTCAAGCTCTCTCTCTCTCTCCTCCCAGTGATCCATTATTTGACAGTGAATTTGGGCCTGGACTTGAGTGGCCTCACATGCCTCTTCAGCCATTTGTCCACTTGCAGGGATTCTCGGGACGGGATGCTGGAATTTTCTGCACACTACGCTCATGTTAGGTAAGGCTTATACCCACATAACAGGTTCGATTCATAACTCGAGGCCAAATGTGAGAAAAGGTGTGGTTAAAAAAATAAAACATACCTCTATGCAACTATTTATGCTTTTAGCAAAGGGTTAGTTTGCATATAATCACAAAAATCACAAAGAATTCTGACCTCATAAAACAAAAGTAATGTATTAGGGGAAAAAGGCTTTTAAAAAAGTGCTGTCAAAATTAGCGTGTTAACATATGGGATTAATTTTTTCAATTTTAACATGTTAAAATTATTTAACGCCGTTACTGCAGGGGCAGAGTCTAGGGTTCGCCTCCCCATTCATAACTGCTACTTTTGTCTCTTTTTCTTGACAACAAGTGCATTTATTCAGTCGCAGAACGTCTTTGAGCACATCAAAGGGTAAACGTTTCAGACGCGCGCTCCACTTCTCTCCAGCGGCAGGCGCGAGTCAAATGAGCGCAGAAACGGTCCTGTGCTCGGACCGCATGCTCTTCAATTGCACGCACAAAGGCGCAGGTGCGTGCTGTAGCCTGTATCATTTCATATCAAATCGCGAAAGAAACTATGAGCATACAATGTTGTGGTCAGTTAAGATATGAAGTTACCAAAAAGAGGTTAAAGCTGCTGTAAAACTTTGCATGCATGAATATGTTATATATACTGAACAAAATTACAAACGCAACACTTTTGTTTTTGCCCCCATTTTTCATGAGCTGAACTCAAAGATGTACACAAAAGGCCTATTTCTCTCAAATATTGTTCACAAATCTGCCTAAATCTGTGTTAGTGAGCACTTCTCCTTTGCTGAGATAATCCATCCACCTCACAGGTGTGGCATATCAAGATGCTGATTAGACAGCATGATTATTGCACAGGTGTGCCTTAGGCCGGCCACAATAAAAGACCACTCTAAAATGTGCAGTTTTATCACACAGCACAATGCCACAGATGTCGCAAGTTTTGAGGGAGCGTGCAATTGGCATGCTGACTGCAGGAATGTCTACCAGAGCTGTTGCCTGTGAATTGAATGTTCATTTCTCTACCATAAGCCGTCTCTCCAAAGGCGTTTCAGAGAATTTGGCAGTACATCCAACCGGCCTCACAACCGCAGACCACGTGTAACCACACCAGCCCAGAAGCTCCACATACAGCATCTTCACCTCCAAGATCGTCTGAGACCAGCCACCCGGACAGCTGCTGCAACAATCGGTTTGCATAACCAAAGAATTTCTGCACAAACTGTCAGAAACCGTCTCAGGGAAGCTCACCTGCATGCTCGTCGTCCTCATCGGGGTCTCGACCTGACTGCAGTTCGTCGTCGTAACCGACTTGAGTGAGCAAATACTCCCATTCGATGGTGTCTGGCACTTTTGAGAGGTGTTCTCTTCACGGATGAATCCTGGTTTTCACTGTACAGGGCAGATGGCAGACAACGTGTATGGCGTCGGTTTGCTGATGCCAATGTTGTGGATCGAGTGGCCCATGGTGGAGGTGGGGTTATGGTATGGTATTATGGACAACGAACACAGGTGTATTTTATTGATGGCATTTTGAATGCACAGAGATACCGTGACGAGATCCTGAGGCCCATTGTTGTGCCATTCATCCACGACCATCACCTCATGTTGCAGCATGATAATGCACGGCCCCATGTTGCAAGGATCTGTACACAATTCCTGGAAGCTGAAAACATCCCAGTTCTTGCATGGCCAGCATACTCACTGGACATGTCACCCATTGAGCATGTTTGGGATGCTCTGGATCGGCGTATACAACAGCGTGTTCCAGTTCCTGCCAATATCCAGCAACTTCGCACAGCCATTGAAGAGGAGTGGATCAACATTCCACAGGCCACAATCAACAACCTGATCAGATGTGTTGCACTGCGTGAGGCAAATTGTGGTCACACCAGATACTGATTGGTTTTCGGACCCCCCCCAGACCCCCCAATACAGTAAAACTGCACATTTTAGAGTGGTCTTTTATTGTGGCCAGCCTAAGGCACACCTGTGTAATAATCATGCTGTCTAATCAGCATCTTGATATGCCACACCTGTGAGGTGGATGGATTATCTCAGCAAAGGGGAAGTGTTCACTAACACAGATTTAGACAGATTTGTGAACAATATTTGAAAGAAATAGGCCTTTTGTGTACATAGAAAAAGTCTTAGATCTTTGAGTTCAGCTCATGAAAAATGGCGGCAAAAACAAAAGTGTTGCGTTTATATAATTTTGTTCAGTGTATATATATATATATATATATATATTCGTGGTGTCAAAATTAGCTCGGTAACGCAGACGATTATTTTTCAGTTTAACGCATTAAAAATATTTAAGGCAGGGGTGGGGCTAGGTTTGGCCACCCCACTTTACAACTGCTAATGCGTTTATACAGATGCAGAACATCTTCACAAGCACATAAAATGGGAGACTTTTAAAGGGTTCCCTGGGTATTAAGACATGAATATAACGTAAATGATGTCTCTTATTTAAATATGTAGCAGAAAACCCATGAAAATTTACATTATTTTAAAAAATCGATATCACTTTTTGGACTATGGGGGGGCGCCATTATTTTATGTGCACGGTACATTCTGCGTCGATGACATCAAATGGTTGCACTCGGTGAGCTACTGGTGCTTTTCAGAATACATAACTCAGAAAATAAAATACTGATACGATACCACATTGTGTGGCTTTTGGTTGTAATTTTCAGTCGAAGGACGAGAGAAGCGATATAAGACTTCACTGCTTTCCAAGTGATAATAGGAGGAGAAAAGAATGGGAAGATATGCCTGTGGACGAATAAAACTTTCTCAAGACCCGCTTCTTTCTTCTCTTCACTTTAGCCCTGATGCATTTGAGTCTTTTAGTAGACCACAGCTACTGAAAGAATTTACAAACGGCTGAGACAAGAAACGCTAGATGCCATCTGTTAAGACGTAAACATGCTGATGCTAATCATGACACACAGCCGCTAGAGGAGTTTCTCAGCGCGGATTTCCCTCGAGATCTGGGGCGTTTAGACTCCTTGTGGGGAACAATCCATGGTACAGAATTTGGTTTAAACCTATACTTATATCCATCACCACCTGTAAGCTCTTTCGGTAGCTGTGGTCATCATATCAGTATTTTATTTTCCAAGTTGTCTATTCCAAGCTGTACTGTGGTAAAAATAGCAACAGGTAGCACTAGTAGCTCACCCAGTGCAAGCTGCCTTAAAATGTAAGTATTTATTATTTATGAGTCATATGTAAAGCAGTATCAGATCCACATCAAGTTTAGCAGGGGCAGCTCTTAAAATAGCAGCCAAAATATCCTAATAACCAGCAGCTGTGATGTCTGTTAATCAAAGAACATTAAAAGAGGAATTCAATAACGTCTGTATTTTTAAGCTTTATCTCAATTTCATTTAGAATTTAGTATGAAATTAGGCTATATTTTCTTACTGAATGACACAGGAAGCTATATGACATTTATTATAATGGGTTTATGTGAAGATTGTTTTAAGTTCACTTAAATTAGAAGTAGTTTTAAAGTCTATTAAATGTTAAATTGATAGCTCTTAATTATACTGTAATGTTGAATGGCTATAGTCAATTGTTAAATATTAGGGAAAAACATCATAGAAACATCAGTTGGTGTCAGTGATACTTGCCTTCAGTCATAAAAAAGATGGCATTAAACAAATATTAAAATATACTTTCTTTATGTTGTTTCTACATTAATTTGATGATTGCATGTGAAATTATTGTAATATAAAAGTATGTAATAAAAAAAGTATAATTAAAAACTAATGTTTTAATTTGTGATTAATTAATTTATTTTTTCAATCGAGCACTAATATATATATATATATATATATATATATATATATACACACACACACACATCACATTTCATTTATTGAAAAAATATCTTGCAGTTATAATATATGTAAAATATTATATGTATTTGTTATTTTTCTAATAAATAATACAAATATGTATTAATAATTTATTATTATTAATTAAATAAAAATTATATTTAATATAGTTATGTATTGTGTATATATAATTATATTACAATATATTTTTTAAATATATATTTCATATATAAAATTAAAAATGGTTGTATACACACATTAAATAATATTTTATATATTAAATAAATATGTATATACATTTATAAAATGTAAATTAAAATGCTTAAAGTATTTTTACAAAATTACATAAAAGTATATATCAATTAATATAATGCTTTTACTAAATTACACATATTTTGGAAAACACTATATAGTGTATTTACAGTTACAGCATCTACCGATAGGGGCTGCTGAAACGAAAGCCCATATTAACATGTTTAATAACATTAAACGTCATTGGTTCTCACGTGTCTCATGACCAAGGTTCATTGACCAGTTGCTACAATGCAGAGTAAGAATTTGAACGAATAATGACTTAATTTAGCCAGTTCCTCACACAAAACATCATGTGACTTCAGAACAGTTGAAATATAGTACACTAGTCATATGGACTGATTTATGATTGTGCTTAGAGCGCAACAGTTTTACTTCCCATTCACTTTCATTGCATGGAAGGAGCCGGTTTGGTCTTGATGCACATCATCTTTTGTGTTTAACAGAAGAAAGGAAGCCATACTGGTTCAGAACGACATGAAGGTGAATAAACGATCGCAAGTTTTATTAAGTTAAACTTATTTCCAGAATTTATGACACAGACCACAAAGAAGGGATTTCATGTGATACATGGAAAAATAAAAATAGTTAAGATATTAAACCTCAAAATATATTTTCCCTGTGAGATATTCTTCATTCATCGTGTAGCTCCATAAAATTACAAAGAAGGGAAAATCCTCTTCATCACGGCCGATGAATCAGTGCTTTCACTACTGACATGCATATTCTGTTACCACACATATCATTTGTTGGAATTTAAAAGCAACATGTTGGGTTTCATTTCCATGCTGGTTTGCAAAGGCAAATCAATCTTTCATTTCCAGGGTTTAACTGACATGGTCTGAAGGAGATTTTGTTATATTACACCCTGCCTTAAAGGGATAGTTCACCCAAAAAAATCAATTCTGTCATCATTTACTCACCCTCATGTCGTTCTGAACCCGTATGACTGACTGACTTCTATGGAAGACTGTCAAATCTCATTCATGGTCACGTATATTAAAATATGCCAAGTTTGATGTCAGTGATGTTGAACGCCATTACTTAACATATGTCACGTGACTAAATATGTCACAATACAAAGTTTAGCTCATGTGACGTTCTTGACAGTTCTCAAAATGTGCTTTTTTTTTCAACATCGCGTCATATTACGTCACGAGAGGGAGTCGTGTGCCGTGCTCTGTTGGTATTCAGTGGGAACAGGCATGAGTCAGTGTGTTTTCGGTAGTTATTTTTATTTCAATTTATCATCATCATGGTAAATTACTGTGTTTGTGGAGGTTGCACAAACTCCAGCTTGTCAGGACAACGAGTCCACAGGTTTCCTAACAAGAAATAGGACGGTAAGAGCGGATTACTGCAGGTCACCACAGGCTCCACGAGAACGCAGCATGTCTTCGACTACACCTGCTCCTCTCTCCAGATCCCTCCAGAGGATCAACATGATGGGGCTGCTGGCGTGTATCTAGCACAGCATTTAACACACTTTAACAACACATTAGTGTGATACCCAGACTGAAAGATTATGTTTTTTAAATGGGTCAGATGGTATATTTTTCTTTTGGTAGTGTATGCTTGGTGCATCTATATCTATCTGTCTATCTATCTATATATATATAAAATTTGTTGATTAACAGTTGCAGTGTTGTGTTTTGAGTTGGGTATTAACGGTGCTATGAAATAATTTGTGGTATGATTTAGTGCTGTATAAATAAAACTGAATTGAATTAACCATAAATGTAAATCTGCTTGATATATATCTAATGTAAACTTCATAAGTTTTTATACAGTAAGACAATTTGTGATTGTGATTAATTTTTTGATTGTCAACAAAATAGGGCCATTCAAAACCTTTATACAGTCCTCCTTCCTCTGTAAACTGTCTTCTAATGTCTGACACAAATACATGCCGGTAAGAGCTGCTCAGAACACCACAGGCCCAGCGGACAACTTGTCTGTATGCTGTCAATATTGATTATCTTATACCGATGGCATCAAAAAGTGTGACTTACAGGTAGTTGTGACCTACCTAAATATAGGCAACTTGTAATTGAAAAAAAAAAATTATTCAGATGATTTTAAAATTTTTAAATCTTTAATATACTATGTATTTATACATACAAGTATTTAGCTTAGAGTAATAAATGATATCTGCCCTAAACATACATGTGTCTTCTGGCCTGGGTAGAGTTGCACCAGCCATTCGTAAGTTCTTATTTAAATTAGAACGTTAAGTCCACACTAGAGGATTAGTAACTACTAGCTAGTTTGTAACTAAATCTATACATTATTTGGTTGCACCAGTTGTTCATAAGACAGGTAGCTAGTAGTTCGTAAGCTCTCCGTAAAGTAATGCGTTGTCACATAATATGACGTTTACCCTAAATCCTTCAAATGCGCGAGCAGAATTTGATTAAATGCTATGAATTTTAATTTATCCTTCATTCGAACTTCTTTTGCCTCACGTGTACTAACGGTAAAAACAAGTTCCCATTAAAAACCATGGAGAGGTCCATGCTCTTGTCTGAAGTGCACATGCTATCTGTAGCACATATGGGGCCAAACAGCAAGCCTCAAAGCCTCGCATTTCCCACACAAACACTTAATGTGTTTCTCTCGCTCTCCTGCGGTGATGAGAAACCGCTATAACACGTAATGTTAGTGTCGGATATTAACAAGCATGACACGCCTGATCAACGCTTATTCTTTAGCTTGGGTTGAACAAATCATTTTTGCTTAGATGGAACAGCAGCTATGTTAATTATGTCTCTATTTGTTTCTCTGTTGATTAACATCCCGTGGCAACTAGGAATGACAGAAGCTTCAGTCTGGATCCAACCCTTAAATGATCAGAGATGACCGAACACCTGAGAAAAGATGATGCCAACCCCTCAGAGGACCTCAGAGGATGCCAACGCTCAGACAACATACAGAATTAACAAATTTTGCCGTAAGTTAAATATATTAAGGTTCTGCAATATATAAATATATTGTGGAAACTTAATTTCCTGTAGAGCTGCTTTGCAACGATTTGTATCGTAAAAAGCGCTATACAAATAAACTTGAACTTAGTTTCTGTTACTGGTAAGTATCAATACTCATAGATGACCAAGACTAGCTTTGCTATTGCCTGGTTATTTATTATTTATTGCCTGTGTATCTGTAAGCTATGTCTCTCACCAAGACCTGCCCTGTTCTCCTCACATCAACTCAATTTGTCTCCTCTGACGTTGTTCTGTCTAATCCTGGCCTGTCCTGCTCTCTTGGCTGCATACCAGGCTCATAAATTTATCTGTGGTCCGTCATACGACTGTAAATACACATTTAAAATTTCCCCAGCGTCCGAAATGTCATTGCAATCCATTGTTTTCCTGTGGTTAAAATGGGCCGCTCTCCCTCTCGTTACGTCACTTCCGGTTTTGGCTGTTTTCAGATGCGGAAGTAAAATGATCTCACAAAAACAACTCCAGAAATCTAGTTCCTACATTATTTTCTATACATCGACTCACTGGAGCCTTTGACCTGGAATATGTCCTTTAAGAGAGATATGACTCCTGAGCTTTTGTTCCCCATTCCATTTAGCATAATGTAGAAAGAGTACATCCCCCACACCATTACACCACCACCACCAGCCTGCACAGTGGTAACAAGGCATGATGGATCCATGTTCTCATTCTGTTTACGCCAAATTCTGACTCTACCATCTGAATGTCTCAACAGAAATCGAGACTCATCAGACCAGGCAACATTTTTCCAGTCTTCAACCGTCCAATTTTGGTGAGCTCGTGCAAATTGTAGCCTCTTTTTCCTATTTGTAGTGGAGATGAGTGGTACCCGGTGGGGTCTTCTGCTGTTGTAGCCCATCCGCCTCAAGGTTGTGCGTGTTGTGGCTTCACAAATGCTTTGCTGCATACCTCGGTTGTAACGAGTGGTTATTTCAGTCAAAGTTGCTCTTCTATCAGCTTGAATCAGTCGGCCCATTCTCCTCTGACCTCTAGCATCAACAAGGCATTTTCGCCCACAGGACTGCCGCATACTGGATGTTTTTCCCTTTTCACACCATTCTTTGTAAACCCTAGAAATGGTTGTGCGTGAAAATCCCAGTAACTGAGCAGATTGTGAAATACTCAGACCGGCCCGTCTGGCACCAACAACCATGCCACGCTCAAAATTGCTTAAATCACCTTTCTTTCCCATTCTGACATTCAGTTTGGAGTTCAGGAGATTGTCTTGACCAGGACCACACCCCTAAATGCATTGAAGCAACTGCCATGTGATTGGTTGATTAGATAATTGCATTAATGAGAAATTGAACAGGTGTTCCTAATAATCCTTTAGGTGAGTGTATATATATATATATATATATATATATGTATGTTTGTGTGTGTGTTTGAGGTTGTACATACATATGTAGTTTTCTTTTTTGGGGTGTTTGGCTTAGTGTTATGTTAGAATCATTATTATACTCTTATACCTTTTGTTCTTTAATATTTTTAATTGTTTTTAGCTTTATTTTCTGTTTTTTCATTTAAATGTTAAGTTTTGAAATTGTGTTGTATGCATTTGTAATTTTTATTTAATTTCTTTATTTTTAAAATGTGTATAGGTAGTATTTATAAAGTTTTAGCTTTTAGTTTTGGGTCTGTTTTTAGTTGTTTTAATACTACAATTGATTGCTTCTGTTGTCCTCATTTGTAAGTCGCTTTGGATAAAAGCGTCTGCTAAATGACTAAATAATAATAATTATAATTTTTTGTATTTATTTAGAGAAAATTGTTCATTTTGGGGGAAATGCTTTATTGTTTAAACCTAACTTAAATTTCGTTTGTTTCCTATAAATATTTTTTTGTTTTATTTTTTTGCATTATTTTTATTTGATTCTCATATTTAAAAAAAAAATTAAAAGGATTTTTTCCCATTTAATTCAGTATAATTTAAAGATAGTACAACAAATACTACCATGATGTATGAATAAATATGTTTTATTTATTTATTTGGTTAGCGAGAAAATAATTGAATGTGGTTCATTTTGTAAAAAAAAAACCCTTAACTGTCAATAACTTACATTTGGGTTTGTTTCACATAAATATGTTTGTGCATTATTTTTTATAACATTTAAGCACATTTCCCTGCTCATTTTAATATCTTTAATTGATATTTGACTTCTGAGTTTTTTTGTAATTCTTAAAAGTTAATTAGATTACTGTACTCATTACTGTAATTCAATTTAAAATCATTAAATGGATTTTTTATTGATTTAAATCAGCATAATTTAAAGACAGCACAATGGTACCATGATATATAATTTTTATTTTATTTTATTTTTTTAAAGAGAAAATGGTTTTATTGTTCATTTTGCAGAAAATGCTTCATTGTGTTCATTGTCAATAATACTTTGATGGTGCTTTTTACCTTTTTCGGAGCTCAACCAAACAAAATAAAATGGCATGAGTTTAAAACGACACAAGGGTGATGACAGAATCGCCATTTTTGACTCATTTAACACCGCATCGACTGCAGGAAAACCGCTTCACACGCTACACACAGATGGAAAACAATAAGTGGGGGGAGAAAAGGAAAAAAAGCTCAGGATTAATTAGCACGTTTGTCAGTTTGCAGGAAACATAGTATCGGTTTCATGCCCCTCGCATTTGCCCACCACCTGTTGAACATGATGATTAGGCTGATGTCTATGGGCGGCTCGTAGAGTGGGTAAATGAGTGCGTGCAGGAGGGGCTTTTGTCATATTTATATCAACAATGTCGGACAAAATGCTCTAATTATCCCCTTCTGGCCCGGCTCGTCTTACGGCTCCCAGTCCATTTGCCGTCCTGTCCCAGGGCCAGACTGCACAGGCCGCTGTCCTTAAGCACATCCTAATGACAGCTCTCTTTCAGTCCACAGGCTTTATAATTGCACAGGCTAACTTACAGACATTACGTGGCATAAGTCCAGAGAGCTCATAAAGGGGGGTCAGGGGCAGGTCCGCTGGACGATCACAATGCATGTGGCCTCAATAAATCTCCAAAGTGACAACAGCGAGAGGTCATATTGCTCGGGTCAGGAGGGAGCGAGAGGGAAAAAAAAAGCAACTTTGAATATGATGCTTATTTTGAATTATTTTTGTAACAACTAAGCATATTTCCCCACTCGAATGATATTATGCAGTACAAAAAATTAAATAAATTAATGGATATTTCACTTCTGAGCTTTTTGCAATTCTCAGTAGTGATTTTTATTAGATTTTTGTTACCGCAATACAATAATTGAAAGACATTATGCTGAATTACATGGAAATATTTCAACATATACTAGTGCAATGACGATGTATGCATAAACACTGCAATTCTTTTCACATTTATTTAAAGATAAAAGGCTTAATTGTTTATTTTGGGTAAAATGCTTTATTGTCAATAACTTGCATGTATTTTTTCCTCATAAATATGTTATGTTTTTAACAGTTAACACAATTCACAAGAGTAATTCACAAGAATTTATTAGGTTCTCAGTTCTATAATATAATCATTTAAAAACATTTAAAGGAAATGGGGAAAACAAATCAATTTACTGTAATTCTCAAGAATGATTTTCATTAGATTCTTATTACTGTAATACAATCATTAAAAAAAAATCCCATTTAAATCAGCATAAATTAAATTAAAAAAGAAAATAAATACTTCCATGCATAGATACTTTAACACTTGACATTTTAGTAATATATTGTTGTTTTGTGTTACAGTAATGAATGAGAATTTAGAAAAAAAAGCTTAATGGTCTTGAAAATCACACATTTTCTTTATGCAAAATATAATTTATATATTTAATTTTTAAACTATATAAATATATATAAAGGGTTTAAAGTATTTAATAAATATATTTGATGTTAAATATACATTTAAATTAATTTTTGATTTTTTTGGAGTGAAATAATATGACCTGGACATTCAGAAGACATCTGAATTCATGTTTTGAATCCATATTGAGAGAATGAAACTATAAAAATATGGAAATTTAATATGAAACCTATTGTTGTTGTTTTTTTTATCTTGAATTGTCATCAACAACTTTGTTCAGATTCCTTTCAGTTAAACCAATTGAGAGTTGTTTTTGATATCCTCAAAAACACTGATGCACTATGAAACTACGGAAATTGCTAATTGGCCGAGAGCAAACAAAAACAAAACGTGCTTTTGCACCTGTGGAAATCAGACCTAACGAAGGAATTTCAGGACATTACAACAAACAAACAAATCAAGGATTCATAGTTGAGCCCAGCGCTGATTTCATTTCAACCTGTTCGTTCACTGGCTGTTTCTGCGCAGGATTGATAGACTCTTTCTCTTTTCTTAGGGGAATTATTACGTTTGCCCACAAAACCAGTGCAAATAACTCAGCGCTGACCTGCCGGATGGCTTTGGAAGGGCAACCTCCCAGAGGGACGGCGTTGGGAGCTTAATTAGAATGTCAGGAGACACTTTCAAAGTAGTCCGAGATGGGAATCCACTCCAATGGGAAACCCGAGCCGATCATCTTTCCCAGTTCAAGGCAAATTGTTGAATGGGATCAGACGCAAGGAATCACAGTGAGTCAAATGGGACCCATAAAGAACAGCACATGGGGGGTCGTCTTTAACAGTTTGCATGCACTAAAATCGTAATGGTACAAGAACATGAGCTATATTAATACATGCTCTCACAGTTTACCCAAAAGAAAATAGAGCAGCTATGTTAATGACATTACGATAAAGATCAAGAGCTACTATGGAGAGGTTACCCAAAAATCTGATTACCATCAAGTATTTTCTGTGGAACATGTTTGACAAATAATTATAGAATTAGCCAAGGCTGCATTTATTTGATTAGAAATATAGTGAAATATTTATTCATTTTAAAATAGCTGTTTTATGTGTGAATATATTTTAAAATGTGATTTAATTTCTGAGATTGTTATAGATTTAATTTTTAGCATCATTATTTCAGTCTTTGGTGTCACATGATCCTTCATAAACCATTCTAATATGCTGATTTGATGCTCAAGAAGTTTTTATCAATGTTGAAAACAGTTGTGCTGCTTTATATTTTTCTTTTCAAGATTATTTGATGAGGTTCAAAAGACCCGCATTTATTAGATTTTTTTGAAACAAATGTCTTTACTGTCATGTTTAATGAATTTAATGCATTCTTGCTGAATAAAAGTATTAATTTCAAAAAATGTTTGTTGATGTAAATGGTTTACAGTTGATTTAAATGATATTATAACAATAAATGAAGTTAAAAACATACATTTTTAATCTTTAAAATTAATACATATTTGAATTTAATATTTAATAAATGATTCAAAGTTAAATTTTTAAATAATTTTAATCCTAAAAAAGTTACAGTAATGAGAAAAATTGCTTTATTATATAAGTGATCACAGTGCAAAAATATTAATGGTCCGAAAATAGTCTTTATTTTCTTATGCTAAATATTTTTTTATATTGAATATATAAATTACATAAGAGTGTATATATTATATGTGTGCGTATTTATACTAAAGTTGACCTTTTTGTTCCACATATTTAATTATCATGTTTTTATTTATTTTGTCTTTGAAAAGTAACGTCACTTGTGTCTTTTGTGCCTCATTCTTCCAGTCTTCTGCAGTGGCTCCACTGGTAGCATCTCTCTAAGGTCAAGTCGTTCGTGACGGCCTCCCTGAAGCGGCAGCTGCTCGGTATAAGGTTACGATTTCACCTGCGCGCGGCGGTAATGCAGGAACTGGCGTGTCATTGAGGAGCGGGTAATTATTCAACACGTCAGACTGCAATGCCTGCAATGTTAATTACGCCGCGGGCTCCTCTCCGGGCAGAGAGATTAAGCCCGGGAGCAAAGGAGCGGAGCTCAGTACGGTCACATCAGTGCAACATGTGCAGGGGACAGCCAACTCCCGTGCAGTCCCTGAACGAGTATCCAGTTTGCCACCAGATGATACTTTATCATTCCCACACCATGTTTTACTTTAGGTCAGATGCGTAAAATTTTACAACCGAGCACGCAAAATAGATTAGATAGGTTCACTTTTGACGAAAATAGCAGCTTAATGTTCAGTTAGTGAGGAGTTGGGGTTTAGGGTTGGGTTTGGAGCTGAAGAAATGTTCCAGGTTCAACACAAGGTTTATCCACAGTTGCATAATGTCGCCTACCACAGAAATGAACATTAAACTTGTCTGAATTCTTTAAAAAGAAAACAAATTCAAGTGCTGTGCTGAAAATCCTTTACCAAAATGTATTGTTTTTTCCGGTTAAAAATTACCAACCGTTTGCCAGGATCTCCAAATATTGGATTTAATCGGAACTGATTGATTGTAGACTTCACTGATTTACGCTTATGCACCTCAGTCTGAGTTAAAAAAGCATTTGTGGAGCATTTGAGGCCTATGATCAATCAGCTCCAACAATAGATACAAAACCTGTGCTAGTTAGAGGAAAACAAGTTGACAAAAAGATTGAATGCAATAATAATGCATAATGTGAGATTTAAAAGCAATTTTTGTCGTCAGGTAATTATTGACCAGGAACATCACAAGAGTAAAGAGGAAGTTGTTGTGAGCAAAGTCTGTGGCCGTCTAGTTTTTAGGTATATTCCTGTGTTTGGATTTTTCTATATCTGAAATATCCTTTCTGTATTTCTGAAAGTATAGTTTGCATTTACAGTTTTTGAACCAGAAGCAACACCAAATGAAATTGCCAGCAGTGCTTAATTGCAAACTACGTTCCTGAACAATGCCAATCTATTAATCAGACAGATTGTGTCAGGCTTACTGTAAAAAAGGAATTGTTTAGAAAATGTAAAAAATTCAACTTATGCATTCAGATTTTTAGTTTCTCTCAACTATTGTCTTAAAAATTGCCCAAAGTAACATTACTTTGTTTTGCCAGTTTGAATTTGTTCATTTACTAAATGCAAAATGCCTCATTCATCCAATAAATTAATCAAGGCAACTACAGATTGTCAATTAGTAACACAATAAATTATATAAATTTGTCCCAAATAAGTCCCATCTTTCCAATTATGTCAATTTTTTCAGGAAATTCAAACAATAAATGTCATTTTGGTACTGTTTGATGTGGCCTCAGTTCAAACAGCAGCGCTTGTCAACATCATAGTGACAAAACGATAGCAAAAGTCTTCAAACAGCAATAAAAAATAACAGTAACCGAATTATTTATGGCGGGAACTCACAAACTCTTAACATTTCAGCAATATCATTAAATTAAAATGATTTTAGACAACTGTGTTTGGGACATTCTGTTGGTCTAACATGGGCTTTTATGCAGTTTAAAGTAATTATATAAACATATATGGCTACCAAAATAATAGATCAGTTTATTATGTGCTCAACAAAAGTTAATTAATGAACTAGTTTAGTAAACTAAAAAATGCAAATTGCAAAACAAAATAGTACAACCTAAAAATCTGAATGCGTCGAGTTGATTTTTTTGTTTTTCTCAGTATTTGTGACTCAAAAGGTCCTGTAGACTGTAAAAAATGTAGTTGAATTTTTTTTTTTACAGCACTTATGGGGATTCGCATGACTATTGTTTAATGCAGCGCGTGACTATAACATGATTACAGTTATGAACGGCGAATTAGAACGAACGCAGATGGTATTACAATGATTACGACTCAATCCTCAGGTTCATCTTTACGGATCCACCTCACCAGTATTTTCAGTGCTGTGAAAGATATATGGCTGTCCTGACACATTGACATCATCCTTTAAACATCTGCTGCTTAAAAAACTGTGACACTGGTGGAGAAGCGCAGCTCCAAAATCATTTACTTTAGCCCTCGGCGAGAGTTACAGTACAGAGGCGCAGCAATAAAATGACGAGGCCTTTCCTCTTCGATTTTATGGAGTTCTGTGATAAAATTAAACGCTGGCCATCTCTTTGACAGATGCATTATATGCGCAGACGTTGTGAATGAGACTGAAGTTTTTTTAATGATTCAGAATGAATTACAGTCTTGCTTAAGACATCAAACTGTCAGCTCATTCATCTTTCGAAGTAAAAGGGTCCCTTGCTTTTGAAGCAGTAAAGATATGAACACTGGGGGGGGAAACTTTATACAATTTCCACTCGAAATAGGAAGCGCGGTCCTTCTGGGAGACACTAAATTGAAACTAAGGCTGTTTCTGATGGACCACAGGATATGCCTGCAAATTTAGACATATCAGAATGGCAAAAAAGTCTGTTAGTGCCCATTCATATAAACTGAATGGCTTGTAATGTTCTTGGCCCCTCGGAGGATATTCACAAGGTTGAGCAGCGACAGCAGGAAGAGCTGAATGGTTTTGACATAACTTTATTTTAGTGCTCTACAGGTTTTCTCTCCTCAGTCCACGCTTTAATGGTTTATTCCGCCGGGGTCCAGAAAGGAAGCAGCTAAAGTCCTGCTGCTAGGCTTCAGAGAGGATGTCAGTTTAAGATTGAGCCGAAGAGCTTGTTGCAGTTTTTTTCACACATAGATTTTTTTTGGTATTTGTTAGAAAGCGTGTCAGGCTAGGGCTGCACAGTTAATCGAAATAAAACTGAAAACGCAAATAGAAAAAATAGCAAAGGCTGCTATTTAATTACAGTGCTTAGCCTTTGTGCATAAAAGTTACACAGAAGTCCTTAGAGGACAAAAATCTCCATGTCAAAGAAATGGTCATAAAAATATTATATATTAATATTTTTTCTACCCCCCTTTTTCACTGACAGAGGTCTTTTTACCAACAGCGGTCCTGATCATAACTTCCAGAAATTCATTCATTTTCAGGATTTTAACCCTTTACATGCCAGATTGTTTGCATAATGCCACTGTTATTGTTTTTTTTTTCTTTCCAAAGGAACACCCAAAATAAGTATTTTTCATATACTAAATGCTAAAAGAAAAAGACAGAAATGTGCCTGAAGACACACAAGGGTTAAAAAGTCTTAATTTGCCCTTTTGAGCATATCACACCAGTCCTCAGGTCCTTACACTGGCTTCCAGTTACATTTAGGATTGATTTTAAAGTACTTTTACTCGTTTATAAATCACTCAATGGCTCAGGACGTAAATGCATTGCAGATATGCTCACTGAATATAAACCACTCAGATCATAGGAGTTCACACAAAACAAGGGGAGTCCGCTCTTAGCTATTATGCCACCCGCAGTACGTCCGAACTGACTGCACTGTATTTTATGTGTAATCGTTTTTATTTCTAACTATTCTAAATTCATTTTAAATCAATTTGTTTTATTATTTTAAACGTTCTTAAATTTCTGGTTTTATTGTTGTGATTATTTTACTTCCTTTTATGTAAAGCACTTTGAGTTACCATTGTGTATTAAATGTGCTATATAAATGAATTTGCCTTGCCCACGTTGATTTTATTTATTTTTGTAATTGTTAAAAAGCGTGTCAAGCAAGGGCAGCACAGTTAATTGAAATAGAACCGAAAATGCAAATGGGAGAAATAACAAAGGCTGCTGTTTAATTACAGTGCTTCTGCGGGTCTTGAACCTTGTGCATAAAAGAGGTGCTTGGAGGACAAAATGTCCATGTAAACAAAGGTCATAAAAATATTTTACATTACATTTTTTCCATTTTCATCTCAGTACTTGCACTCTCAGTACTTGCACTCTCAGTACTTGCACTCTCAGTACTTGCACTCTCAGTACTTGCACTCTCAGTACTTGCACTCTCAGACTTGCACTCTCAGTACTTGCACTCTCAGTACTTGCACTCTCAGTACTTGCACTCTCAGACTTGCACTCTCAGACTTGCACTCTCAGTACTTGCACTCTCAGTACTGGCACTCTCAGACTTGCACTCTCAGACTTGCACTCTCAGTACTTGCACTCTCAGTACTTGCACTCTCAGTACTGGCACTCTCAGACTTGCACTCTCAGACTTGCACTCTCAGTACTTGCACTCTCAGTACCTCAGTACTTGCACTCTCAGTACTTGCACTCTCAGACTTGCACTCTCAGACTTGCACTCTCAGTACTTGCACTCTCAGTACTTGCACTCTCAGTACTTGCACTCTCAGACTTGCACTCTCAGTACTTGCACTCTCAGACTTGCGCTCTCAGTACTTGCGCTCTCAGTACTTGCACTTTCAGTACTGGCACTCTCAGACTTGCACTCTCAGACTTGCACTCTCAGTACTTGCACTCTCAGTACTTGCACTCTCAGTACTGGCACTCTCAGACTTGCACTCTCAGACTTGCACTCTCAGTACTTGCACTCTCAGTACCTCAGTACTTGCACTCTCAGTACTTGCACTCTCAGACTTGCACTCTCAGACTTGCACTCTCAGTACTTGCACTCTCAGTACTTGCACTCTCAGTACTTGCACTCTCAGACTTGCACTCTCAGACTTGCACTCTCAGTACTTGCACTCTCAGTACTTGCACTCTCAGTACTTGCACTCTGAGTACTTGCACTCTCAGACTTGCACTCTCAGTACTTGCACTCTCAGACTTGCACTCTCAGTACTTGCACTCTCAGACTTGCACTCTCAGTACTTGCACTCTCAGTACCTCAGTACTTGCACTCTCAGACTTGCACTCTCAGACTTGCACTCTCAGACTTGCACTCTCAGTACTTGCGCTCTCAGTACTTGCGCTCTCAGTACTTGCACTCTCAGACTTGCACTCTCAGTACTTGCACTCTCAGACTTGCACTCTCAGTACTTGCACTCTCAGTACTTGCACTCTCAGACTTGCACTCTCAGTACTTGCACTCTCAGTACTTGCACTCTCAGTACTTGCACTCTCAGACTTGCACTCTCAGTACTTGCACTCTCAGTACTTGCACTCTCAGTACTTGCACTCTCAGTACTTGCACTCTCAGACTTGCACTCTCAGTACTTGCACTCTCAGACTTGCACTCTCAGTACTTGCACTCTCAGACTTGCACTCTCAGTACTTGCACTCTCAGACTCTTGCGCTTCCGCAATTATTGATTATTTTTTTGTTTGAATCTCTCAACATTTTACAACAGTAGCCAGGTGGTGAAGACAAGAAAAAATAAACTAAATTACAATGTCACTTGCAATCGCCGCTTGCACTTTCCGCTACCTGCGACGTCACTTGCATTCGTCGCGAATCGTGTGCGTTGCCAATGGAGACAAGACGCTGTGGTGGTTAAACGATTAAAACTAATTTAGTACAATAACAAACAGGGTCCTGCAAGTCATCTGTAGGAGAAAAAGACAAGACCCGCAAATCCGTGGCTACAGAACAGCAGAATATATGTGCAAAGTTTCTCGTTAAAATGTACAGGCAGGTGAGCCCAGAATAAACGCAACATGCAAAGTTTCACGTTAAGCGTTTTTCCAAATAGAGTAAACGGTCTACAGCTCTTTTATATCATTGTCATTGTCCATTAAGCTATATTACGTGTTTTATTTAAAAGGATTTTCTATGGGAGGAAAACGTTTAACGAGAAACTGCGCATTGCGTTCATATTCTGCTGTTCAAGTGACATTGGCTACTGTTGTAAAATGTTGAGAGATTCAAACAAAAAAAGAATCAATAAATGGAACAAAAAAAAAAAAGACTGCAAGTGACGTCACTCGCGGAAGCGCAAGTGTCTGAGAGTGCAAGTACTGAGAGTGCAAGTACTGAGAGCGCAAGTACTGAGAGCGCAAGTACTGAGAGCGCAAGTCTGAGAGTGCAAGTACTGAGAGCGCAAGTACTGAGAGCGCAAGTACTGAGAGCGCAAGTACTGAGAGCAAGTACTGAGAGTGCAAGTACTGAGAGCGCAAGTACTGAGAGCGCAAGTACTGAGAGCGCAAGTCTGAGAGTGCAAGTACTGAGAGCGCAAGTACTGAGAGCGCAAGTACTGAGAGCGCAAGTACTGAGAGCAAGTACTGAGAGCAAGTACTGAGAGTGCAAATACTGAGAGCGCAAGTCTGAGAGCGCAAGTACTGAGAGCAAGTACTGAGAGCGCAAGTACTGAGAGCAAGTACTGAGAGCAAGTACTGAGAGCAAGTACTGAGAGCAAGTACTGAGAGTGCAAGTACTGAGAGCGCAAGTCTGAGAGTGCAAGTACTGAGAGCGCAAGTACTGAGAGCGCAAGTACTGAGAGCGCAAGTACTGAGAGCGCAAGTACTGAGAGTGCAAGTACTGAGAGCGCAAGTACTGAGAGGGCAAGTACTGAGAGCGCAAGTACTGAGAGCGCAAGTACTGAGAGTGCAAGTACTGAGAGTGCAAGTGCAAGTCTGCAGCCAGACCCTATTGAACAAAGTCAGGAGACGCAGCGGCCCAAACGGCTCCCTGTGCACTTCAAAGAGCTGCTCCATATGTTTTCATGATTTCAGAGCCACTGCGGCATTGTCTTTTATTTATGTGTTTGCTGTACAGGTTGTTTTCTGGGCATCAGCACATGTGTCATTGCAGGGAAGGATGATGCTAGATGAAACTCGAACTGTCCGTGCAGTGATAAATTAAATCAGCATCAGAGATTATTAGCAGGCCTGCATGGAATTAACAACTGGATAGTTGCGGTAGGACATGCGATACTCCATCTGAAACTATTTTAGACAGCATTTTTTAAATATCACACAAGCGTCTTTTATTATGAGCTCATATTAATTGAGAGATTTCTTGGAATATTTGAAAAATTCATTTATTACACCACAGGAGCATTAAAATGAACTAGTGAAGGAAAAAGGTGATTAAAATACAGTCATAAAGCGTACATGTTTAATGCTGATATAAAAATGATTATATAAATGACATGACTGAATCATTTGACTTTGTTAAACATTTATACAGTGAACAAGAGATGCATTCGTCACTGCTTTAGGGCTGATGTGGAATCTGGCTTTTTTTCTTCTTTTTAATAGGAAAGATTTTCTTTTGTGCCAGTTTCATAAATTGTAAGTATGGTGCTGATTTATTGACATAAATGACACAGTTTGTGTGAGGTGACGTGGCTTTATGGCAAACTCTCTCACATGTTACTGTAATGTGAACACATTTCATTTTCATTGCTAATGATTCTTAATGAGGTAACTAGATATTTTATTTAAGCTATAATGCCTTTAAATCCTCCTGGAAATTATTTCAAATAGTTTTTTTTTTCATTTCCAGACAAAGACTGGTAGCATTTTAGTTCTGGTGATACATAATGAAGAGCAAAGGATGTGTTTTAGGTCAGTAATCCATCTGTGTGCTACCCTTACCAAAAAGTAGTATACTTCAAGTTTATTTTATTAAGTATACTTAAGTAAAGTTCAAGTATATTTGTAAGTATACTTTATGTAGTAAGTATACAAATATCAGTGTACTAGTAGTATACTTTCAAGTGTACTATTTCAGTACTCCTTGAGACTAAATTGGCCCACTTTCTAGTATATAAATACTTTTTAAGTATACTTTAAGTATAACAGTAAACTTTGAGTACACAACTAGTTTACAGGTTTTTAGCTTGTACTGCATCTATACTAAAATTAAATTTATGGGTTTACTGATAGTTTACTAATTAAATCCTTGTATTTGCAGTTTTAGTACACTTTGAAATATAGTCTCAGTAAACTACTAGTTTAGTAGTTTTGTACTGCAAGTATACTGGTAAGTTTTCTTTAAATGAACTTTACATCATACTTTAAGTATACTACTATGTCCCTATTTAGGTATTAATTTGTATATATTTTGACATATGAATATCTGAACATACAAAACATCAAAAGAAAGAACATGGTATTTGCTTGTAAACAAAAACATTTTATTCTAGCTTCATGCATTCTTTTTTAAACACTTGAATGTGGGTAAGTTTCATAAATACAAAATAAAGAAATAAACATCATTTTGAACCACAAGTTGAAAAAAGACTATGAATTGGATTCAGAATGTTAATCAAAATGTCGATCAACACCGCAAAGCTTGACAGTCATTAGTACCTCTTCATTGGTCGACATTTTATTCCATAACATTACACAGTTTTGATGCTGTTTTATATCTGATGATTATGTCAGATTACATGCGGAAGTATCTGTTGTTTCGGTTTCTTCTTCACTTGTGTTTTTTGGGAAATTCTGTACAGAAGATGTGTACTAGCACCACCTACCATATTACAATGAAAACACGGATTCTAGGAGCACAAGTATAGCTCAAATATATGTAGACTTTTTCGAAGTATAAGTCAAGTAATGCCATTAAATGTAATTTTAAGTATATTTCGGAGAAGTACATAAAGCCCATTTCTGAGAAGTACATAAAAAGTAGACTAAAAGTAGACTTTCCTATTTTCAGTTTAAAAAGTATACTCATAGCACACTTGAATAAACTTCTTTTTCGTAAGGGTATACACTCACCTAAAGGATTATTAGGAACACCTGTTCAATTTCTCATTAATGCAATTATCTAATCAACCAATCACATGGCAGTTGCTTCAATGCATTTAGGGGTGTGGTCCTGGTCAAGACAATCTCCTGAACTCCAAACTGAATGTCAGAATGGGAAAGAAAGGTGATTTAAGCAATTTTGAGCGTGGCATGGTTGTTGGTGCCAGACGGGCCGGTCTGAGTATTTCACAATCTGCTCAGTTACTGGGATTTTCACGCACAACCATTTCTAGGGTTTACAAAGAATGGTGTGAAAAGGGAAAAACATCCAGTATGCGGCAGTCCTGTGGGCGAAAATGCCTTGTTGATGCTAGAGGTCAGAGGAGAATGGGCCGACTGATTCAAGCTGATAGAAGAGCAACTTTGACTGAAATAACCACTCGTTACAACCGAGGTATGCAGCAAAGCATTTGTGAAGCCACAACACGCACAACCTTGAGGCGGATGGGCTACAACAGCAGAAGACCCCACCGGGTACCACTCATCTCCACTACAAATAGGAAAAAGAGGCTACAATTTGCACGAGCTCACCAAAATTGGACGGTTGAAGACTGGAAAAATGTTGCCTGGTCTGATGAGTCTCGATTTCTGTTGAGACATTCAGATGGTAGAGTCAGAATTTGGCGTAAACAGAATGAGAACATGGATCCATCATGCCTTGTTACCACTGTGCAGGCTGGTGGTGGTGGTGTAATGGTGTGGGGGATGTTTTCTTGGCACACTTTAGGCCCTTAGTGCCAATTGGGCATCGTTTAAATGCCACGGCCTACCTGAGCATTGTTTCTGACCATGTCCATCCCTTTATGACCACCATGTACCCATCCTCTGATGGCTACTTCCAGCAGGATAATGCACCATGTCACAAAGCTCGAATCATCTCAGACTGGTTTCTTGAACATGACAATGAGTTCACTGTACTAAAATGGCCCCCACAGTCACCAGATCTCAACCCAATAGAGCATCTTTGGGATGTGGTGGAACGGGAGCTTCATGCCCTGGATGTGCATCCCTCAAATCTCCATCAACTACAAGATGCTATCCTATCAATATGGGCCAACATTTCTAAAGAATGCTTTCAGCACCTTGTTGAATCAATGCCACGTAGAATTAAGGCAGTTCTGAAGGCGAAAGGGGGTCAAACACAGTATGGTGTTAGTATGGTGTTCCTAATAATCCTTTAGGTGAGTGTAGTTATTAATAATAGTTTGAATTAGTTTTTATTTTTATATTTTCTGTTTTCATTTTTTTTAGTTAAAGTATTATACATTTTTTTGTGTGTTTTTGTAAATTTTATTGTTTTTGGTTTTTAATGTGTCTATACATATTTTTAATTTATTTTTTACAATTTTTGTTTCAGTATTAGTTATTTTAGTACATTAAGTTGAACTAATTGAAAATGAGAAATGTTGACAAAATAAAATAAAATAATATATTTAATATTTAAAAATGAATGTAAACTTATTTAAATTAATATTTATTAATAATTTGAATGAGTTTTTTTTCATATTTACTATTTTCATTAGGGTTATGCCGATAGACAATATCCGATACCGATGCCTTTGACGGTATCAAAACAATTAGTATTATTATCAGGCTAGTATTATTATTATTACTAATATTATTATCTAATTTAGGGATTTGTTCCATTATATCTCTTTTTATGCATTTATAGCGTTGTGCGTTATAACCAATCACACACAATTCTGTTGAGCTTATGAATGCATTGGCCAATCAGAGGCGTTCAGATGAGTCATCGCTGAAACACCAGTGTTTTGTTCAGTGCACACACTCGCTGACTGAATTCTGCTTTCTCTCGAATTATCTCATCATAAACAACAAAGTACAGATTTACGTGCGATTGTAAGTATAAGAGATTTCTTCATCATACAGTGTAGACGGCTTCACTGATTATAACGGGATTCAGTGATGTTCTTTGATAATTTAAATGCTCTTTGCTTTTTATTTTTCTGTAGCTGCTGTTTGAATAACTGAGGAAATGAAAGTATTATAATTATTGGCATTTTAGTTGCATTATAAATGTTTTTATTAAAATATTATCATGTTAAATATAGGGTTGTTCCGATTCCGATACTAGTATACCAAAAATAATTCTAGAATCGGTATCGGCGAGTACTTGAGCCCATCTACTGATCCGATACCATTTTCTTAAACAAGACCTATAGTTATGCCTGCTAGCTTTGCTTAACGCTGCAAATCGGAAATCAATTCTTCTTCACTGCTCAGAATGCAAACACAGGAAGTTGTGCTGTGTTGCCACAAGCGCCACTATTTAAAGCAGCGAAGAAGAAATACAAACGTGCTAGCACATTGAAAGAGAGCGAGAGAGAGTCTTACATGTAGCGCGTCAATTCTGCATGGCGTGTAAATTATATTCTTTGTATTTTCCTGTCAAAATAATGGTTCCTTTTGGAATTCTTCAGCGTTTAAGAACTGCCGGGTTCTCCGGTAGTAGGTGGAGCTAATGTGCGAACGACAATCTCATTGGCTGGCGCTCACCTATTATCGTCCCTGTTTTGATTTTAGCCAATCAGTTTGAGCCAATGCAGACAATGTGATTAATCAATCAATCACTCATTTATTGAAAAAGCACCTTTAAAACCATGAAGGTATACCAAAGTGCTGTTAATGTGGATTAATATTCATGAATCCAGCAGCTCGTTAATCCTTAGTGCGTTTTATATTGTTCTTAGTAGAATTCCTAATATGATTATCTTATCAGTATTATTGGTAGTTTTTTCCCCCATTTTTTACAGAAACACTGAATGACCAAAAAAGCACCACCACCAGTCCTAAGTTCAGAGAGGCCGGTAAATCCAGGGGTGGAGGAGTGTGTTTCATGATTAACAAGAAATGGTGTGATCCCAGGAATATCTCCAATCTGTCGCGTTCCTGCTCGCCTCATCTGGAACATCTTTACATTGCATTTTCTTGCTTTATAGCTATTATTCAGCAGCATTACATAAAATGAGCAAAAACTACACTGGACACTGCACAAACTACGCTGTCAGTTCCCTGTTAGAAAGAACTACATTTTTATATTTTCTGAGGTAACTGAATGGTGTAAAACTCACTGTCACATTGTTGGGGATTTTGGGCATTTGCATGTATGCATTTGGTGCATGTTTTATCTAAAGCGACTTTGCGTTTGTTCGTTTTATGCATTCGCTGAAGTTTAATGTTTAACGTTGGAGGTTTTGTAAAATCCCTCTCTAACTCTGCACACTAGTAATCCTGATGCTTTTCTTGTTGGTAACACGTTTTATTTTTATTATTTACGTTTATGTTGGACGACCCTCAGCACATCTGCACATAAATAACAACCACTTATCTGCGCACCCATGAGAGCGTTCATGATAATCTGCCAAATTACCTCTTAACTGTCATGAAACGGTAATGCGTTTAACAACAGTTCCTCTGCAGATTCTGCGGCTGATTGATGTCACCGCTGCAGCCGGCCTGCGGATGTTTTCTGTTGTTTTTTTCTCCAAAAAAGCAGGTTTCCTCCGTGACCTTGTAGGCTTGCTGTTAGGTGGCTTGAGAGATTTCCATCAGGGAGCCGTAAGGGTCTCCGAAGGCCCTTAAATTTGGGGTCTGATGTTCTGCGTGCACAGCTTGAGGATCTGAATGGACAAAGAGGAGAAAAGCTGCATGTCTGAAAGAAAACACCCTAGGTTTTCTTCCTCGCGTCAGGATAAAAACAGAGAAATGCAAACTAATTTATCACAAGGCTTTTACAAGCCCTGCGCGGCCCATATTTCATGCAGGTTACAATTCCCAGACCTCCTTTGTCCCATATTATCAGATTCACAACACACTGAGCTCTGTGTTTCAATAACTTTATAACATGTGACTCCACGCCGTCCAGTGAAACGTTCGTTTACGCTTTGAACGCCGGCCCATGAAATGAGTAACACTTTTATAATATGACATAGAGTATATAGTAATGGAAACCAGTGAAAGAGAATCGACATTTACTTTAATTCGTGTTCTTGGTCTTATTGCGAATGATTCATGCATGTTGTTATGGAGAAAAATGTCTTCATAATCTTTCAGCAAAACTTGATCCGACATCAGTTTTAGACATCATTGGTAAGCTGTTTGGTTAATATTAATGACCAGTCAAATTTTTTATTTTTTATTTGATGTTTTATTTTTACTATATTGGTTGAAATAAAAACATTGCTAAAATGAGAAAAATAGCCAATTAGGCATTGCTATAGCAAACTCACATTAATGCCTGAAATGTGTTGCCCATTTAAAAAAAAAATACAAATTAATTCAGGGATTCCCAAACTTTTTTTGGCACCTTCTTTGAGCTTAAATATTTAGATGCAGACAAATAAATAAAATATTGCAGCCTTTTTAGTGAGTATTTTAAAATAATTTATTTAAATTTTACATTTTTGTTATGTTTAATTACTTATTAGCTTTTTATCGACTCACAACCTCCAGTTTGGGAAACAATGATCTAAATAGATCCAAATTAATACAAATACCCAACCGATAATTATTTCTTGTTAAATACATTGAACTCTCCTTGAAATGTCAGCACATACTTGTAGCTAAAACCAATATAGTAAAAATACGAACCCAAAAATTTAAAGAATTTAAAAAATAAATATATTATGAATAAATTTGTACCTTGTAATAATAATAATTTTTATTATTATTATTTTTAACTTTTTTTTTTTTTTTGGTTCTTCTATTTTTACTGTATTGGCATGAATAAAGATTTTTTTTAAAGTGTGTGTGTATGTATATATATATATATATATATATATATATATATATATATATATATATAATAGTGATAAAAATAATATAACTTTTTTATTTGATGCTTTATTATTACTAAATTGGTTGAAATAAAAACATTGCTAAAATAAGAAAAGAAATATATATATGGAGAGATATACATACTCATTACAATAATACTCATAAAATGCAATAAATTGTATATATTTCTAAATATTATTTTAAAGTATAAATCTAAAGAATGATTGTAGTTCTTGGAATGAATATGTCAAGCCTGACATCTCTATTTTACCTGTCTCCAGATACCAACTATTGCATCTCGGCCATATGGGAACGCAATATTGGAAGTGCTGCTTCAGTGGATTCCTGAGGAACCTCCTGTTACCGTCACTGAACTTCCTGCCGAAAGACGGGCTGATTTAGTGCTCAGGTTCGTCTATTCCCACCGTTCCTTTTGTGGAATTATTTATCGTGTAAATGGTTTTTAGGGTTTGTAAAGGAGGGGGAATATACGTCTGTAGGCACTGCAAACATCTATAGCGACTGCACCGATTTCTCCCTTTTTTCCCCCATCTTAATGGAGGATTTATTTCTAAATGGAATAAAATACTAAATTCTTAATATCAGCCTTGGAAATAAACTCCCTCTTGCTGGGCTTCATGCTCAGATAATAACTCAAAATGGCCTGAAACACTGGTAGCATTTATTACCTTTCCACAATGATGCTTCTCTCTGGCAGCATCCTGCAGAAAGCGCCGCCATAAATTTTATTACTATTAAATGTTTCTAACGGGAGTTGACAAATATTTGAATGGAGTTGCTTCTCGAAGGAAAATCCCCGGCCTTGAAAAAAGAGGGACGCATTAATCCAATCCCATTCATCTCAATTGCGTCTGAGTGCAGTCTCAGTCAGTTTGATTTGTTCCTTGAAAATACAGCCGATTGCAACGTTTTTATGAGCGCAATAAAGTTGCCGTTCCTTACGGATCGCAAACCGAACGTCGTGAGGATGTGTTTAAGTGCGTATCTTGTAACTAGGGCGTACTGAGTGACAGATTCATCGAGGTTCAACTATAAAAGTGGCCATGATTGGCCCAGAGAAGGATCTTAAACAGACATTTAAGGTCACAACCCGTGTGGCTGGTACGAGCATTAACACACTGGTTTTGTTGAATGGCTAATAGACGGGATCCCATCAGTGCTGTCAACTCGACTACAGGCGCCGGCCATCCGCACCATGCAGCTCAAAGGAACGACTGTAATTTTTCTTCTTGCATCTTAAAAATCAAAGGCCAAAAAGCTGGGAAAGTTTACCAGCTACATCCTGTGGTTAACCTCGATTCAATCCAGCCACAACGCAACACTGTAATAAAAAGACGCCCGTCGCTGGGAGTGAGATATGATTTATGTCTGTGTTTACTGATAACTCTCAGACGACCGCTCTTACCGGTCACAGATCACCATTGGACATTCCCAAATATAATTCTGATAGACAAGATGATCGGAATCCCTGAGGATGGACTTATTTTTCGAGGTTAGGCATTGCAGTAGACCTCATCTGGAGTCGTGTGATTTTCGCTGGGGAAAACAGATGGTTCACGGTCACGGTGTGTTTAGACATTGAAACAGTTTGGTTTCATGGTGCTTTTTATGTCTGTTTTGCTTTTAGGATTATGTCTTATTCCTGAAGTATTGAGCAGCGAGGCCGAACTGCACTGTGTTTGGGTTTCCTGCATTTATTAACAGGCCCAGATAGAAACTGATGACATTTTTAATATATTCTACACTGATTTTTGGAGAAAATCGTGTTTTATTATTTGATTGCACTGCGATTTGCTGGGGAAGCACTCCAGCAACATTATACTATTATTTAAATAAAATGTTGTCAAACTATTTTTTCTGTATTTTCTGTTTTGGTACACTTTAAGCATGTTGATGCACCTGGAAAAATTAAAACACACACTCACACTCAAACACACACACACACACACACATATATATATATATATATATGAACATTTATATAAAATATATAAATCAAAAAATTATTTTATATAAAAATAAAACATAATTATATTTATATATGTAAACATATATATAAAATAATTTTAATATAAAACTTATTTTGTACATATATTATTTATATATATATATTAAATGGAAAGGGAAATGGTGTGTGGCCAAGTATGGTGACCCATACTCGGATGGGTTAAATGCAGAGCACAAATTCCAAGTGTATACAGAGTAGTGAACACACACCCGGAGCAGTGGGCAGCCAATGCTGCGGCGCCCAGGGGGCAGTTGGGGGTTCGGTGCCTTGCTCAAGGGTCTCACCTCAGTTGTGGTATTGAGGGTGGAAAGAGTGTTGGTTATTCACTCCCCCCCACCTACAATCCCTGCCAGACCTGAGACTCGAACCCACAACCTTCAGGTTACAAGTCCAACTCTCTATCCACTAGGCCACGACTGTTGCCGCATAAACATTAAATTGAATATTTATCGAACTTGGTTTTTCGAGGAAAATTATATCACTATATAATTATAGTTATTGTTTTATCGCCCAGCCCTACCTCAAAGTATATCTGCTCCCGCACCCCCGCTGTGAACTCTAAGGGGGGCGCACTCCCCAGGTTGGAAAGCACTGCTCTACATAAAGATGGCGTAGGCTATTAGAAGATTTCCAAGACCCTGAAATTGAGCTGCAGCACAGTGGCCAAGACCATACAGCGGTTTAACAGGACAGGTTCCACTCAGAACAGGCCTCACCATGGTCGACCAAAGAAGTTGAGTGCATAGAAGTTTAGAAGTTGCCTCTTCTAAAGATGATGCACAAGAAAGCCCGCAAACAGTTCGCTGAAGACAAGCAGATTAATGACATGGATTACAGGAACCATGTCCTGTGGTCTGATGAGACCAAGATAAACTTATTTGGTTCAGATGGTGTCAAGCGTGTGGAGGCAACCAGGTGAGGAGTACAAAGACAAGTGTGTCTTGCCTACAGTCAAGCATGGTGGTGGGAGTGTCATGGTCTGGGGCTGCATGAGTGCTGCTGGCACTGGGGAGCTACAGTTCATTGAGGGAACCATGAATGCCAACATGTACTGTGACATACTGAAGCAGAGACTGGGTCGCAGGGCAGTATTCCAACATGATGACGACCCCAAACACACCTCCAAGACGATCACTGCCTTGCTAAAGAAGCTGAGGGTAAAGGTGATGGACTGGCCAAGCATGTCTCCAGACCTAAACCCTATTGAGCATCTGTGGGGCATCCTCAAACGTAAGGTGGAGGAGCGCAAGGTTAGAGTAACATCCACCAGCTCCGTGATGTCGTCATGGAGGAGTGGAAGAGGACTCCAGTGGCAACCTGTGAAGCTCTGGTGAACTCCATGCCCAAGAGGGTTAAGGCAGTGCTGGAAAATAATGGTGGCCACACAAAATATTGACACTTTGGATCCTCAGAGAGTTCTTTGCCATGAGGTGCCATGTTGAACTTCCAGTGACCAGTATGAGAGAGTGAGAGCGATAACACCAAATTTAACACACCTGCTCCCCATTCACACCTGAGACCTTGTAACACTTACGAGTCACAAGACGGGAGAAAATTGCTAATTTGGCCCAGTTTGGACATTTTCACTTAGGGGTGTACTCACTTTTGTGGCCAGTGGTTTAGCCATTAATGGCTGTGTGTTGAGTTATTTTGAGGGGACAGCAAATGTACACTGTTATACAAGCTGTACACTCACTACTTTACATGGTAGCAAAGTTTCATTTCTTCAATGTTGTCACATGAAAAGATATAATAAAATATTTACAAAAATGTGAGGGGTGTACTCACTTCTGTGAGATACTGTATATAATCATTTCTCATGCTGACAATAATTTTCATAGTATTCAATTATTTTTTGTTAATCTAACTTTTTTAGAATCTATTTCAATATTTACATTGCTCCTAAAATTTTATTTGATGTATATTTGAATATATTATATAGTATATTATACACCTGATAGTTAATAAAGATATATTTTTATATGTCAGCTGTAGAGTGGGGGATCATTTTTCTTCATTTTCCTAATAGTATATTATAATAAACTCTGGATGTCAGCAATCCTAAAGTCCTGGAATTGCATTTGAGCAGCTTCAGCGAGTCCAGACTTTGACAAGGTCAAAAAATAATTTCTTGTTTTAACTGGGAGCAGTTCTCATAATCTGGCAGAAACCCCACGTCTCGTCCTGCACGCATAAGATGAAGTGACATGAGTAAACGAACATTTCTACATCTTAATAAGGTTTAAATAATGGTTGGGATATTGTCGGATTATGTCATGGGACGCTGGGTCTCACACATCGAGTTCATCGAGACGCTGAATGAGCACCGAAATCTTTTACAGCCATCTCCATTCAGGAAAACCATCTTGACCGCTTCTCCAAGACTTTACATCTGCTTAAATCGAGACTCGACCCGAGGGCTTTCAGTCCTATTACAATGAAAGTGCTCAAGTTATTTTCATTATGCTGCTTGAAAGGGATGTAGAATCAATTTTACAGTTTTTTACAGCTCTGTTTTATAAAAAGTGAGTGAAAAAGAGCATGTTTTATCTCATAAATTCCATGGATGGAGTGGAAGAGAAAGATTTCCACCTGGGTCAGAGTACAGCAAACCAGCGAACCCTCAGAAGTGACTATTTATACAAGAGTTCAGGAGTCTGCGTGACGTCTCTCTCATCCTGCACGTGCGGGTTTGAAGCCTTGGACCGCGGTGAAGGGGTTATTTGAGCAGGTACCCAACAAAGCGGTGGGCCTCTGTTTCTGAAGGCGCAGAAATTTAATTGGTGCAAATACAGCTGCTATATTATTGCCCTTTCAGGCCGCAGACTGCCTGCATGACAGTTTCATTTGAGAACAGAGGCTTTTAAAAGAGGCTCTACAGACAAAAATTATTATTCATTTTTTTTAACCACCTGCGTCTTTTAATTGTCATTAAATGTGGTGGGTGCAAATTGTACAGGACACTTTTTCAGCAACATTTACTGGAAATTGTGATCTAATCAGAGTGAAATGTCAATGTGTTTTACATGTTACAGTCTGATTAAACGATAATATTCTGACTCGTGTTCATACAAAGAAGTATTGTTTTATAATTAGCACAATCTATATATGTGTATGTATACTGTGTGTGTGTGTGTGTGTGTGCGTGTACGTATATATATGCATGTTTGTCTATCTATATTTATATCTATACAATATTTTGTAATATTTTGCATTTTAATTCACAGCATTGCATTTTTACTTAATTTTTCTTTCCACACACACACACACACACACACACACACTAATAACTTTAATAATTTTGCTTATGTACAATTTAAAGAGTAATATCACGCTAAATATATTTATATAATATTATTTATATAATTATTTTCAAAAATCATTTTGCTTTTAATAAAAATATTACTAAAATACTTAATACTAAAATAATATATATATATATATATATATATATATATATATATATTATTATTATTTTTTTAATGTAACTAAATATATATTTATATATACAGCATTTAAGAAATTAAACAAACAATATTAGATAAATAAATAGATATAAAAATATGAAAAATAATCAATATATATTTTATTAATTTATATATATATATATATATATATATATATATATTACCGGATCATAGAAAAAAATATCCGGTAATATATTAAATTATATATTATATATAACAAATTATATATTAAAAAGCATAAAAATTGCTTTTTAGAAATATGTAAAATATAATTTCAATGAGAGATTAACATTTTATTACAGTAAATTTTCAAGCTTTTTATATGTTTTCAAAACCATGAACTAAATTTATACAAGATGCTTAGTGGAAATGTGACTCCCTTTTCTATTTGTGTTTTCAGAAATGTTTATTTTATTTTATTTTTTTAACTCAAACTTTATTTCAGCCTCTCCTCCACAGTTTGTGATTCCACTTCTGTTGGCAGCACACAAGGGTTTCCTCTGCACTCGCTCTATCGCTCTCTCTCTATCTCTCTCTCTCTCTCTCTCTCTCTCTCTCTCTCTCTCTCTCTCTCTCAGATGCTGTGCGTTCTTGGGTTTGTTCGAGCTGATCCCTCCTCGCGAGCGGAGGCTTGACTTTCCCAAAGCTGATATTAATATCACAGACCATTGTGATGGAGTTATTTTCATGGAAGCCCAGTAGGAAGTCACGTGACTCTAATTAGTCCCCGGGGGCCGCAGGGTCTCCATTACGTGCCTTGTTTTAACTCACATAACCATCAATGAAGTGGAAAGGCTGAGGAAGTAGCAATCACTGCGCCTGGGCGGCTGGTTTTATTTGAATGTTTTCTCGAGCACCTATTTTGTTAATGGGCCCAAAATCTGAGAAAAAAAGTGTCTTCCCTTCTTTTCCCCCATGACGTTTCTTCGCTTTAAAAATGAGCGAACGCACATGTGAGCGTTTACACCAATCCACCAGCGGGAAGATTGATGATTCTGGGATTTGTTGGTTCACACCCTGTTCAACACATGGGGAAAAATCGGGAATGACGGACGCACTCGCATGTATAAAACCATTAAATGTGTCGTTCCAGTTTGGCAGCACCTTATGAACTCTAATCTAAGAAACTAATATGCTTGTGTTGTAATTTAAGAAAGTATTTCCTACAACAGGGTTGACAGAAAAACTACAAAACAGTTAGTATGAACTAAACTCTAAAGGATTTATGCATACATTACTAATACATTATTAAAAACAAAAGTTATGTCTGTTGATTTTTATTTTAAAGGACCTGAGCTGACATGGACTAACAATGAAACGTCAACTAATGTTAACCAAGATTGTTAGTTAATGCATTAACAAACATGAACTAATGGGACCTTATAATTCACTGTGATATTTTGATAAAAGAAACTATAATGTAAATATAAAACTAATTTTCGAAATTGTATTTAAAAGATTATTAGAGTATGTTTTGCAAGAAATTACTATTTCATCCTTACTACTACAAAATTGAATTCAATGTTTTACTTGCCGTTTCTGAGAAATTTGCTAGCAGTTTATGAGTGGAAATGGCTTCAAAGTAATTTTTTCATTGTAACTAATATTATTTGTATGTTCCAAAAATATATAAGCCACATATGATGGGCACATGAACATAAACACTGTAGTATGAGCCATATTCTGCTCAGAAAACAGATTTTCTCTGTCAGAAAGGTAGCTACTTAAACACGTGACAGCAATAACAGACAGTGCCACATGCACACTTCCCATAATTCTGTGAATTCACCTCTCTTCCTGACCTAATAGCTTCCATTTACCGCTGGGCCCATTCCAAGGGAAAGTGTAGAGTTGGGCCAAAATCTGTGGACAGCTACTGATGAGATCTGCCGAGTCCAAAAATGTGAGCGCAATAAAACAACGGCATGAGGAAAAGCTGGACGTCCTCCTGGGCTGCATTAGTGAGGTGAGATTATTCTGAAATTAGGCTCGCAACTGACATTCTCAAATAACGCGCTTTGGAAGGCATTAAGGAAGACGGACGGTGTGCGTTTGAGTGTTCGTGAAATAGAGGAGGACGGATTGTTTGAATAACAATATGGCGGAGGGGAATAGAATTATTCAATATGATTGTTCCAGATTCTTTAATTGGCCACGGCCTGAACACATTGTGCTGAAATGAATAAAGGTCCATACAGTAACACAATGAGAGGCTGAGGATGTATGGTGTTGAATCTCTTCCTTGGACCGCAGCCGGGATGTATTTATGGTTTTTCCTTTAGCAGTGAGCGGGTCAGAGGGCGACGTGAGGTCCTGACAGAACACAATCATCCATTAACGCTTAAACAGACATGAATGGAAAAAGGCAGCAGTTCAGGGTCATCAAATCAGATCCTACTTATGCAACAAAAGCATTACCACATGGAGACATGGAGGACAGAAAGCAGAGCCACAGCAACACACACACACACATATATATATTATGATTGTTTTTAAAAACTTTCTTTCTAATGAATTTAAATATATGTATAACATACATAAATTATTTAGTAAATATATATAAATATATATATATGAAATATCTAAATAATTTAGTAAAAAAGTTTATATATGCATTTTAATTAAATGAACGTTATTTTTATAAAATAAATAAGATGATATTAATAATTCATTTTATTTGATTAGTATTATTACACGACTTAAGATAAAGTAAAAAAATTGCACATGAATATATATAAAATAAACAATATTTATAATATAGATAAAATAAATATAATATTTCTGTAAATTTATTTTATATAAAAAAATAAAATAAAATGTACATATATATATATATATATAAATATATAATTTATTAAAAAATTGTTTATATATGCATTTTTATCAAATTAATAAATTAATATTAATAATTAATTTTATTTGATTAGTTTAAGTCATGTAATAACAAAGTAAAAAATAAGTTCAAAGTTCATTTGTAATTTCATACAAGCCATTTTAAACCTTTAATGTTGGCTTTGATAAAGTTATTTTTGAATATGTTGAGATAGATAGATAGATAGATAGATAGATAGATAGATAGATAGATAGATAGATAGATAGATAGATAGATAGATAGATAGATAGATAGATAGATTAGATAGATAGATTAGATAGATAGATTAGATAGATAGATAGATTAGATAGATAGATAGATAGATAGATAGATAGATAGATAGATAGATAGATAGATAGATAGATAGATAGATAGATAGATAGATAGATAGATAGATAGATAGTGGTCAGAATATTTCAGGATCCTGTTCTGACCTCAGCAGAAATGTTGGAGGTCTCATAAAAATGAGCTCTGAAAAGCACCTTTGATACGGAGAGCCATGGAAAATCATACATCCTTCACATCTGCCACACGTAAAGCTCCCGTAAACCGCCTAACGTTTGCCTTATGAATGTCAGCTCCATGCCGTGCGCAAACATTGACCGGCACGTTACACGGACACACGCTGTCCCATCCTCCCGCTGCTCCACCGCAGATGTAAGATCCACACTGAGGCCTGCGACACACTGGCCCCTTCAAATCGCCCGAGACCACGGCGGACCGGGCCCAGCATTTACTGCAGCAGGTGCAAGGGAGCGTGGCTTGTTTTCCTTCACGGGCTCCTCAGGAAATCATAAAGCAAATATATTGCTGGGGGACAGTTTTTGGGGTGCCCTGTGAGCAAACTGAAAGGGGAAATGGATCAACGCACGGCCACTGAGGACAGTAAATCAACAGGCCAAAAGGAGAGCTGAATGTACTGTGGTGGCCCCCAGGGGCCCGAGCCCAAGGCCGGGGTTTCTGTCAGTCACGGCCTGGTGTTAATGTCAAAGCCAGCTGGGTCTGGCAGGGCCATCGATTGCGGTAACTCCACTAGAGGCCATCGTGTCACAGGAAAAGCAGCTCGAGTCAGGGATGATTTGCATCCGATGCAGTTCAACAAAGAGATAATAAAGATGACAAACACGCTTAGTGTTTTTAACATTCGGAAAATAGTTAGAAAACGTCTTCTCGGCTCATTCTCAACAAGCCGTTTTACTTTTGTCATGCCATGAGTAGAAATCTGTGTTTCAGATCTGAATCGTTTGCGGTGGATTGTGAGGGATTCGCACACTTCTGAGGAGGCGTTCTGACCAGAGGTTAAAGGTCAAGTTCACTTCATATACCAGTGGTTTATTTGATTTTGTTGTATCTTTTCTTTACATTAAAGTGGACAATAACTTGAGGGGAACACTAAAACATCATTATAAATGGAAAAAAATCCATTATAAAATAATGATAATTTTTTATTTTTTATTATTTGTACTAGGTTACAAAATGACATTTTTAGAGGGACTAATCAAAATTAAATATGTATTTTTTTTATTATTTTAAATATAAATATGAAATATAATTACGAGCATACACTTTTGAGAAGGACACAGAGGTTAAAGGTCAAGTTCACCACAAATCCCAGTGGTGATGCTTCTTTTTCAAATCTGTCTTTATTTAATGTAATAAGGGTTATTCATTTTTATTTGCTACATTTAAATGGACAGTAGTGGAAAATAGCTGACACTAAAATTTTAATTATAGTTTTTTTAAAAATATATATTTTTTAGAAACATTAGAGAGAAGTGTTGCTGATATACCAGAAGAAGAAAAAAATCACTGTGTTTTATACAGTTTATCCTTAAATTGTGATACATAAGCATGGAGAGAGGGAAATAATATTTCATTTCAAATTTTTTTTTAAATCAACTTCAATATGTTTATGTAACGTATCTGTTTCTGTTTAGTTTCCTTTCTGCCCATATTTGGTTCTTCCTGTTTTTGTTCGTGTCCTATAGTTCTGTTAATTAATTATCGTCATCACCTGTGTTCTATTAATTACCTTGTTTCCTCGTTTGTTCCTCCCCTTTATAAGTCCTCAGTTTTATCATTATGTTTGTCCGATCTTAAGTTAACTAAATGTCTACGTGTGTTGAAGCTATTTGATTAAAGATTCCGCTTTTGTTTATTTCTTAGTCGTGCGCCTTATTTCTCCACAACCACAGACCGTTACAGTTTAAAGTTCAGATGACATTACTTATGTCTTTGAAACTGATATTGTTCAATAATAAGACCGAGATTTTTACTGGAGACACAAAATGGTGCTGTATATAATCTTTACTAAATTAACCACATTAAATGTGACCCTGGACCACAAAACCAGTCTTAAGTGTCAATTTTTTGAAATTGAGATTTATGCATCATCTGAAAGCTGACTAAATAATGTTATGATAGGGCTGAGATACAACTATTTGTAAATCTGGAATCTGAGGGTGCAAAAAAAATCTAAATATTGAGAAAATCTCCTTTAAAGTTGTCCAAATGAAGTTCTTAGCAATGCATATTACTAATCAAAAATTAAGTTTTAATATTTATGGTAGGAAATTTACAAAATATCTTCATGGAACATGATCTTTAATTAATATCCTAATGATTTGTAGCATAAAAGAAAAGTCGATTATTTTGACCCATGCAATGTATTTTTGGCTATTGCTACAAATATACCCCAGCGACTTAAGACTGCTTTTGTGCTTCAGGGTCACAAATCACTACAAAGATATTTGACTATTTGTTAACATTAACTGTCAAATGAAATGTAATAATTAGGGAGAAACTGTAAATTAGAGAGAAGTGTTGCTGATATACCTGTAAATTTGTGGAAAATCCTATGTTGTAAAAAGTATATGACTATATACTATATATATAATACAATTCTGTGAAAGAATTTTTCACAAAAGGCACTGAATACCAGGAATGACCCAGAATCTTTATTAAATTAACAAGCATTAAATGACTGATTGTTAATTTTAACTGTTACATGAAATGAATGAATAATGAAATGAAATAAATATTCCCATTATTTACGTGTTCCAGCATTTGAGCATTGAAAAGGTTACCGTCTAAATTCATTCATGCATGTGCGCTTTCAAGCTTTGCTCATCAGTTAATGAATTGCAACTGGTGCACATGTGGAAGTAGGAGGATTGCAGTCACACCCATCGTGTAAGGCTATACCTTCCCAGGACGGGCCTTTCAGGGCTTTTAGACACAAGTTGTCCTGGCTTTTCGTCTGATTGAGCGATTCAACACATCATATATAGAAACAGCTGTGCTACAAATGAGCCCCTGCACGGTGACTTTGATAAATGTGCTGAATTGACTGCATACGAGCCCTCAGGACGACGGCCTCCTGCGATTTCCTTCCCCGTCAGGTTAAACGTTTCTTAACAACACGTATGTCTGTTTCAGTGTGCTCCTTGTCCGGCGCTCTATCACCGAGCTGGAAGCAAATTATGAAAAACTCTGACATTACAGAGAAGTGCAATTCAAGCTGTGTAAATATGAATTCATATACAGACCACCGTCCTCAAGAGCGGTTTAAATCATAAGCACATTAGGCATTGTACATAATCCCAGCCGCATGCATAAATCACTGCACTGCTGCAGTAATGAGTGGTAATGCTGGGAATACACTAACTATGAGAGTGTTCAGTGTCCATGACCCCTCATGACAAACGCTTTACTGTACGTGTTTCTCTCATAGCCTTAGGACAAATGTTTCACATTCATACACACATCTTCCCGCTTCATACAGGAAAATATATTTTGTAAATTTTTAATATTGTAAAATATACAAAGTGACCAGTATATATATATATATATATATATACACACACATATTTATTATTTTAAATAAAGTGTTCATATAGGGAATTTTTACTTGTTTTCATTCAATTTAAGAAGGTGCTGTAAATAATTATATATTCTATTGTAATTGCACGATACTATAATATATTGTATATGCAACTTGTTTTATAGTGTATTGGTAGTTTTATTGAAAAAAATCACAAATTTAGGCTACCATTAATCTATGCTACATCCATTTTGTCCGACATGTTTACAACCCCAACAGGCTTCAAGAAAATCCCAAGCTTCCCACTCCTAATTACAGCTTTGTGGTGACGTTTGTGTGCTTTCAGCTGGTAAATACAATGCTTTGCACATGGCTTGAATGGGAGCCCCATTACAAAAATTTGCCATGGTTTCACACACACACACACACACACACACACACACACACACACACACACATGTTGGTTTTTGTGGTTTATGGGGACTCTCCATAGGCGTAATGGTTTTTATACTGAACAAACTGTGTGTGCTATTGCCCTACACCAACCCTACACCTAAACTTAGCCCTCACAGGAGACTTTGTGTATTTTTAGATTTTCAAAAAAACAACATTTAGTATGTTTTTTAAGATTTTTGAATTACGGGGACATAGGCAGTGTCCTCATAAACCACCTTCATATTGTAATACCTCTGTCATACCCATGTCATTATACACATTTGTGTCCTCATAAACCACATAAACATGCACACACACACACATGCACACACACACACACACACACACACATCTCCTAATCCTAAACCTACCCCTTACAGAAAAACTGTTTGCATTGTTCAGTCCCTCCAGGATTTTGCGATTCTGTGATCGCTGAATTTATCGTAAAATCAAGCAAACTCTGCAATTGTCAAACACACCTTAGAGACGTATTGCAGATGAGCAAGCACCCTAAGAAATACGTCTTGCATATGTAAATGCTGACATCAAATAGACATCTCCGAGATGTACATGTGCGGTTAGGGTGAGTGTTTACTGTCAGGTGCTGGTGCCACCTTAATGGCACTGGTGTCCTCAAATGTTAATCTGGAGCGCTACCATGGTTCTCGAAGTCAGAAAAGTTATAACAATGTTAGAAGAATGTTGTCCATGGTATATTTTCACTGCAAAACAATAAGAAATGCCGCAAATATCACCATAAATTGAGAAAAGCCGCAGCAAAATCAGTCATTTTAGGTCGCAAAAATCTGAAAAAAGTCCCATGAAGTCCTGGAGGGACTGATTGTTACACTTTCAGATAAACATCATTTACTCTTTTTAACAATCGCCACAATGTAAAAAAATTACACTATACACAATATATATTTCAAGTACACACACACACAACGTAGTTATTGTATTTAAACCATGGTAAACATAAATTAAACATGATTTTGCAACTCTAACCATAGTTTGTAGTGCATTTGTAGTAAAATTGTGGTTATACCAAAAATGTAACCAATCCGCCAAACAAAAAATTGGTTACTACACATTCACTATAATATCTACAGTATATCATCGAGTCATCGATGTCGAATTGTATTCGTTCATCTCTATACAGGTGAAGTTCACACAGGTTCCTCTCTTTTTCACGCTTAATTGGATGTTCTTGCGAGTCGCAAAGTGACGCATTTGTGCCTTTCCCTTACAATCACGTTGTTGGTCATGTATATTCAGTTAATTAACGACTAGAATGTAGTTTGAAGCAGCTTGTGGTGAATGCTACTACATTAGTTGTGGAAAAGAGCTAAATATGTCTTTATATTTGTCTTTTTTGGCGTTGTGTGTAAAGTATTTTGGCACCGTGGAATTCTTGATTCTAATTGGTCAATCGTGTCAAGCAGCGGTATGTAATTTACTGATAATTGCTGCTCACCATCTAGCATCTTAATTAATTATTTATATAATCAAAGATTTATTTATTATGTTTTCTTGTTGCTAGGGAATTACAATCGACTTTTTTGTATTTTTGGGCTGGGTAAATATAGGACAGAACACATTTGGGGTTCATTTTTACCCAGCAAATTGGGTTATTTAACCCATCATAATGGGTTGATTTAACCCAGCTAATGGGTTGATTAATTTTTTATTATAATACTAGCTTACTTTTTACTTTATACATGAAATAATGTTTACAGATTAACTTAAATCCTCTAAACCAGGGCTGTCCAAACTCGGTCCTGGAGGGCCGGTGTCCTGCAGAGTTTAGCTCCAACTTGCCTCAACACACCTGCATGGAAGTTTCTACTGTAGTATGCCTATTAAGAGCTTGATTAGCTGCTTCAGGTGTGTTTAATTACGGTTGGAGCTAAACGCTGCAGGACACCGGCCCTCCAGGACCAAGTTTGGACAACCCTGCTCTAAACTTTTGTAAAATACTCCACAACCACTGGTTTGCATGATAACTTCATTTATTTTCTATTTATTTTTATCATTTACTGCATTGTTCATTTCTTTTTTATGTAGGCTATACATATTGCCCATTTCAACTCGTCTAACAAACATTAGAAGTAAAAATTAAACATTAAACAGGAGTAATTCACTTGTAATCGACCACTCTGTAATTCTGTTTCCACCGTAACGGCGCTGGTTCTCGTGCTCGAGCTGGAGTCGTGTTCGGTGGGGAAATGCTCACGGATAAACCGCCGCCCTGCGTTTCACTCATGCTCTGCCAGCATTTCCATAAGCCCCAACACAAATATTATAAATAGCTGTTTTAGGCAACAGTCGTATATGTGACAGAATAATGTGATTTACATACTTTATTTAGATGTTTTTATGAGCTGCTTGGACTCTCATTCTGACGGCACCCATTCAATGCAGCAGAGGATCCATTAGTGAGCAAGTGATGTGATGCTACATTTCCCCAAATCTGATGAAGAAACAAACTCATCTACATCTTGGATGACCTGAGTGTGAGTACATTTTCAGCAAATATTCATTTTTGGTAGAACTGTTCCTTTAACCCTCTAACGCATGGTGTGGCCATATGGCAACATACACTTTGTGTATTTCCTTGCCACTGTCTCTTTAAGAGAACATTCTCTTTTTTTGTTGGAAAGAGTAGACCTTAGTTTAGCCAATGATGTGCTTTGGTTAAGTCACATGACATGATTTCTGATAGACTGCCATCTCTTGTCAGTAGTTGCTGAAAGCAAACTAAAACATCAGTAACAAACAAGGACCAGCCCGTAACACATGCACAAAAAAATAGTAAAGATCACCTCAGATAAGTTATAATGACATATTCACTACTCAAAGTTTTTATGAAATTAGTTTTTGGTAAATCAATCAAATGTATGTTTTGCCAAGCGGCAACACTGTGCAATAGTGGAATGATATTATTGCAATAGTTTAGCTTGCTAGCAAGGTCAGCTGCAATCTGTTTAGCTGTAACAATAACAACATTAATGCTAGTGACATAATGTTCATAAGTTGTGTGTTAATAGCATGTGTATAATGGATAAAATCAAATTTAAATGGCAATTTTACATTTGATTAGATATGAATACAGGTAACATTACATCAGTGAGCCACTGGCCTATGGTGTCTCAGACAGGCAGATGCAAGTATCCTGGCAGTAAAGGTATTATTAGGATAAAATGCACCAAATGTGAGGTATACCGGTGTCTCACCTCTGACAAAAAACTGCTTTGTGAAGTTTCATACATACAGGTGCATCTCAAAAAATTTGAATATGGTGAAAAAGGTATTTTTTTATTGTAACTTATTTAAAAAAGTGAAGCTTTCATATATTCTAGATTCATTACATGTAAAGTAAAAAATTTCAAAAGTTTTTTGTTTTAATTTTGATGATTAGAGCTTACAGCTCATGACAGTCAAAAATCAGTATCTCAAAATATTAGAATATTTACATTTGAGTTTCAATTAATGACCATCTCTACAGTATAAATTCTGGGTATCTCTTGTTCTTTGAAACCACAATAATGGAGAAGACTGCTGACTTGGCAATGGTCCAGAAGACGAACATTGACGCCCTCCACAAAGAGGGTAAGTCACAGAGGGTCATTACTGAAAGGAGTGGCTGTTTACAGAGTGCTGTATCAAAGCATATTAAATGCAAAGTTGACTGGAAGGAATAATTTGGGTAGGGATGACCGCAAGCTTGAGAATACTGCCAAGCAAAGCTGATCCAAACACTTGGAAGAGCTTCACAAGGAGTGGACTGAAGCTGGAGTCAGTGCATCAAGAGTCTCCACGCTCAGACGTCTTCAGGAAAAGGGCTACCAAGCCACTTCTGAACCAGAGACAACGTCAGAAGCATCTTACCTGGGCTGTGGAGAAAATAACTGGACTGTTGCTCAGTGGTCCAAAGTCCTCTTTTCAGATAAATTTAAATTTTGCTTTTCATTTGGAAATCAAGGTCTGGAGTCTGGAGGAAGACTGGAGAGGCACAGAATCCAAGCTGCTTGAAGTCCAGTGTGAAGTTTCCACAGTCAGTGATGATTTGGGGTGCCGTGACGTCTGCTGGTGTTGGTCCATTGTGTTTTATCAAGTCCAGAGTCAATGCAGCCGTCTACCAGGAGATTTGGGAGCACTTTATGCTTCCATATGCTGACAAACTTTATGGAGAAGCTGATTTGCGTTTCCAGCAGGACTTTAACACCTGCACACACTGCCAAAAACACTTCCAAGTGGTTTGCTGACCATGATATTACTGTGCTTGATTGGCCAGCCAACATGCCTGACCTGAACCTCATATGGAATCTATGGGATATTTTCAAGAGAAAGATGAGAAAGTCAATCCAACAATACAGACGAGCTGAAGGCTCAATAGTGCCTCAACAGAGCCACAGGCTGATCGCTTCCATTCCTCACTGATGCTGGAGTTTGTGCTAAAGGAGCCCCGACCAAGTACTGACTGCATAAATGAACATACTTTAAAGAACTTAAACTTTTCTGTTTGGCAAATCCTTTTTTTGATTGATCTTAGGAAATATTCTAATATTTTGAGAGACTGGATTTTTGACTTTCATGAGCTGTAAGCTCTAATCATCAAAATTAAAACAAAAAACTTTTGGAATGTTTTACTTTACATGTAATGAATATAAAATATATGAAAATTTAACTTTTTGAAATAAGTTACAATAAAAATTTTTACTTTTTCACGATATTCTAATTTTTTGAGATGCACCTGTAAAGTTTCAAGGATTATTGGAGGGGGGGGGGGGGGCTCAAGCATCAAGCCTCAGGTTCATAGTCTTCCTCTCATAAGATTGCGTAATGTTGAATTGTCATGAACTGCAGTGTTTTTGGTTTTATGTCAGTGTTTTATTATATGTGATATACAGTATTATATTTGTTTATAAATTTGAAATTTAAATAATATTCATGAAAAATGTAATGAAATTCAATGAATATAAAGCATTATTCAGCTAAAAAGAATGGAATAAACAAAAGCAGAAGTTGTTGGAAAGTATGTATAAGGTCATAAGTACTGTTAAAGCTTATAATAGCACCAATTGAATCACCACAAACATTTCTGAGGAAAAATATTAACTATAAATCAGCACAATTCACATCTCTGAACATTCAGTGTATAAGTTTGCAGTCTAGGAAACATGCACACAATCTTTATAGACTACAGTCACACTTCAGGTGTTTATGACTCTGATTATTACCTAAATGAGAACATTATAAGCTAAGTTGTTGCAACCGAGTGTTGTAAGAAAGCTTTTGGTTCACACGGACCGTGCATATTTATATACGGTTATGAAATGGTTTTTAAGGAAAGAACTTCTCGTTTCATGAAACCATCCTTTCTATCTTGCCCAGTCTACGGTGACACATCTTCACAATAATTGCGGTGTGCATTTAAGTGTTGCAACTCTTACGATGTGATCTAAACATTTCAACGGCCAGCGATGTTGCAACTTATCAGAGGTGTCTTGAAAGAGAACTGAAACCCCTCATTTTAGAGTAGGCAGCTGCCTATGTGTACATGTCCTTGGTTTCTTACTGTGTGAAAGTGGTTGTAACTTCTCTAAATCACCAGAGCATCAGGTAACCAAAGGAGAGAGAGAACCTTCCTTCGAAATCTTTGAAAGGTGTGAAAAAGCATGTGCATTAACCATGCACGACTCCATCATTTGTTTTAACTTGCATATTGTTAACCTCCGTCTAAAGATACCCATATAAATAGGTATTTTTTTGTTCGAAGATCTTCGATTAGCTAAACCACAGTGATTGTTCCAGCTTTTCTCCATGTAACTGTATTAATACCACTGTGGCAAATTAACTTCCCTATTCTGGAAATGACACATTGTCTCATCTTCCTGTTTCTCTTTATCTGAGTCTTTGCACATCGATTATCACACACATAGTCTTTAACTGTGTGTTTTTGGTGGAGGCAGAGAGAGGAAGTGTGTTTCTAAGTCAGTGTTAAGAAATTGTTAGCACTTCATCAGCATCTTCTATTAATATATGAGGGTGTAATAATGCATGATTGTGAAACATGTTCTTTTAGGTGTTAGTTGACCTCCTGACCCTCAAGTATTATAATTAGTAATCGGACTGAGCTTTGTGATAATTAATTACACATTCCAAGCACTACACTGTAAAAAATGATCGTGATTTTAACGGTAAAAAACTGTGAAAATGCTATGGTAAAAACCTGTTACATGGTTAACGGAAAGTTCCTGTAAAATTTACAGGGAAAAACCGTAAACTGACGTTCCCAGAATTCCCTGCATTCCATTTCAAATTCTGTTTGAATTTGACGTTTTTTTCTTTGAAATAACTGTTTCTTCTTATTTTTTTCTTATCAGTTATGTTTATTAGGGTTGTATGTTACATCTAATGTTGTTAAATGAATGTTTATAGCATATTTCAGTTTAATGAGTCTCACCATGATGGTGTTTAAAGCTTGTGTGAATGACACTGTGCACCTTCTGTATATTCTATTATTTAAAAATTGCTTGTGATGGGCTTTGGCTCATCATGTGACTTTCTCATCATCACCTGCATTTGGTGGTTATCAGTGTATTTCAAAGGAAAAAAACAGACTTCAGTACTTTAATAGGTTGGTATATTAAGATTATATCAGTTACAGAAATTACGGTATTTAACTGTAAATTTAAGTTAAAACCGTAAAACATAAAACGTTGCTACTGTATTTTTTACGGTAGAATTCTGGTAACCACAGCTGCCAGTTTTTTTCCGCCAATTTTTACGGATTTTTTTTTACAGTGTAGATATGGAGTTAGATAAAATGTTCTAGCATTGCCGTCAGATGTAGGAAAGACTCTGAAATACAAGCTGAAATGCCTGATTTCTCATTTTCAACTCAAATTTGAAATGTGACCTATATCAGACCCTCCAAAACAGTGAAATATTATTAGAATTTTAAAAAGTCGTGGGGAAGTCGTGGCCTAATGGTTAGAGAGTCGGACTCGTAATCGAAAGGTTGCGGGTTCGAGTCCCCGGCCGGCAGGGATTGTAGGTGGGGGGAGTGAATGTCCAGCGCTCTCTCCACCCTCAATACCACGACTGAGGTGCCCTTGAGCAAGGCACCGAACCCCCAACTGCTCCCCGGGCGCTGCAGCATGGCTGCCCACTGCTCCGGGTGTGTGTTCACGGTGTGTGTGTGTGTGTGTGTGTGTGTGTGTGTGCATTTGTTCACTACTCACTGCTGTGTGTGTGCACTTGGATGGGTTAAACGCAGAGCACCAATTTCGAGTATGGGTCACCATACTTGACAATACGTCACGAGAGACGAGAAAGAGAGACGAGAAAAACTTTTTTTTTAATGTGATTGTATTTCACAAGCTGAATTTTCAGCATCACAGGGTTTCCGCAGGGTCTTAAAAAGTCTTAAATTTAGTTATATCACATTTAAGGCCTTAAAAAGTCTTAAATTGTACAAGAAAATCTTAATTATGATTTCAAGAGGTCTTAAATTTGGAGAAGGAAAGACCAGAATTGAGATATGGCAGAATGTGACGATTAAACTTCAAAAGGCTATGATTTCATTAAATAACCATGAGCACTGAAAGTTCAAAGTCTGGTGCTGTGCTGCTTTGTGTTCTGCCTTTACCGGGAAAACTGTTCTATTTCTGCCAAAGCGACACCTGCTAACAGAGAATGAATCAGTTAAACAGAGGTAAAACTAGTGCTTCTTTCACTGCACGATTCAGTTTATTAAAATACATTTAGAATGATCACATAATTTAAGATATGGGGGCAGAAAATGTACAGCCATTTATCCTTTCATATAGTTAATATCACAGGAAGAGTGGCATTTTTTTCTCCAGAAGTCAGCTTGGTTACAAATGTGATATTGATTTTATGCAACAGTTCAATTAACAAGAAGTTAATATTAAGAGACTTACGTTTTAGATGCCATATTTTCTGCTATTGCTCAATTTCTCCAACAAAAATAATTCCAAACACAGCCTGAGCTCTGAGTTTCGTTCCTGAATGAATCAATCGTTTAAATGATTTGGTTCAATCGCAATGACTCGCTTATTGACACTGACTTGCTGCCACCTACTGGCGGTTTTAATTTCATAAAGCATCTTCATTTTTAAAAATAATTTCAACGTTTTATGTTTCAAATATCAAAACATTATTTATACATTTGTAACTGCAGGTTAGCATTCTATGTCCCTCTGAGCTGCATTAAACAGTGTGTAAAAGCATCTAAATGCCACTTCAGATGCATTGCAAAGATATATTTTGTTGATATGGTTTCATTTGCTTGGTAATATGCAAGAATTTGACTCGAAAGATGATGCACACTTTTAGAAAAAAAATGGCTTAAAGGTAAAAATGCCCATAAAACTTATTGGAAAAGATTAATTTCTATCACTGCTGTGAACTGTCCACTCAGAATATGAAGAATATCAAAAACAATTCAGGAGTCAGCTGAACACAGTAATCTCTAAGATACCAGCACAATAACACACTCAGCAAAATATTGTCTAATTATCATTCTTGATAAAATCCCAGAAAATATCAAGATTGTTTTTTTTGTCAATATCGCACACCCCTAATTCATGTTATTTAATTTATATAATCATTTATTGATGATAATTGTTTAAATCAATATAATAATGAATACTTCTGACATCCATTTTCTTAAAATTGGTTAATGGCTGTAATAAGTATTAATTTCTTTCAAAAAACTAAAATATTACTAAACCTTTTGGAACCGTAATGCATGTTTTTGATCAATTAATTTCAACTACTTTTCAAGTCATTCATGACAACTTGAGGATTTTTATGAGTAGTATTGAAACTTTTAGAAGTAAACATACTGTAAATGGAAAAATTAAGTATTTTCTTTGACCTTTTAAAGATTTAAAGGTGCCATAGAATGCATTGATACAATATTTTAAATTGTTCTCTGATATCTACAGAGAAGGTATGTGGCTTAGGGAAGGGTAAATATTCTCCAGAAAAGGTTTTACACGTGCATTTACAACCCTAGGATTTGTCCCTAGAATGAAATGGTCTGTTATTGGCTTATTTGGCAGGGTCATGAATAATAATGAGCTCTGCTCTGATTGGCTGTTTCACAGTGCGGCTCATTTCAGAAGCTCACGCAGCAGGAAGGAAACACAGGGAGGAAAATATATATTTCAATACTTTCTCTCACAGTTATATTGTCAGGTAATTATACTTTATATAAAAGGTGGGAATCAGGGAGCCACTATTAATAGGCGGGTATTGAAACTGCTTTCAAATGCACAATCACTTTTTACTTTCGCTTTCGAGATTCGCGATCGCATGTACTCTGTTTATATTATGGAGCGGCTCTGTTTATGTGGTAAGTGAAATCTTATGTACTGTAATGTAACAGGCTACCACTAGCAAGGAGCTAACCATGTCCCTTTAGTGGCTTGCGTTATTGTATTAGGACCCGTTATTTGCTTTTCTGAATACAGACACCAACCCATCCCTGAACTTCACATCCCCTGCACAGCCTGGAACTAGGGCTGTCAATCACACATTTTTATTTGTTCTAAATGTACCTTAAATTAATACATTTCAAGTTTTTAATACTCTAATCAACATGGGCAAATACGGATGCTTTAAGCAAATGTATGTTTATTATTATTGAAACCATAGTCAACATAGAGCATGAATACTAGACATGTTTCAAAGGCCATAGATGTTTTTCAAAGAATTATTCATGTCTATTAGACATGAAAAAAGAAATACCAGGTTCCCATTACTACGTTCTTTGCACTGAGCAATTTACTTACACAAATCTGTTTACATTTTTGCAGGACAGGGCAGCTCACTACTTCTGAAAATGCAAAATGTACATTTATTATTTATTATTAGATTTGTTTGCCTCTCTGTGCCCACATACTGTATTTTGATGCAGCTAAATTCTCAATAAAACTGTTTTCATTGGTATATTTTACTGTTTCTGTTGTCAGACAATGGAATGAATATGAAATAGTGACTGAAACGCGACCCATAGGCTACATAACCAGCTCCCTTCCAAGATGTTAATCTGCACAAAAATCCTGATAATCGTGCCGTCGTCTGATGAAATCAAATACAAATAAGATAATGACAATAGCTGTGCTGTGATTTTGGCTATACTTGCATGTAAAATTAGAGAAGCAACATAATATCTATGTTTAACTGGAAGCGCTGCTCCTCTCCGCCGCTCACTGAACAGAGCAGACGCACAGAGAGTGGCAGTCCCGGCGAGTCTCAGAAACTAAATAAGGTTTGGGCAAACCCTAAACATTTGCTTTTTTGAAGAGGGGGGAAAAAAGCCGCTAAAGGGGTCTGCAAAGTTGCTAAGTTGGCAACACTGTGCATCTCCATTTCTCCAACTACGGGCTTGGCCATGGGTCAAATAGAACATGTGTGCTGCGTTAATAAAATGAGTGCCGTTAAGATGAATTTGCGTTAACACGTTAACTTTGACAGCACTACCTGGAGCATAACATTTATTTCCATGATCTGCCATTTTTGCTGTTGTCCTTGCTTGTTTCTTCACAATACCAGCAGAACTTCTGATGGTTTGGCTGGCGGCTGGCCTAGAACATGGGCGGGTATATGCAAATGTTGTGGGCGTAACTATTAGTGATCCCGACTGTAATGTCACAGTCGGCGTTATGTTCTGATTCACCTATTTTTCAGTGGTCTTTTATTATTCACGAGATTTACATAAGAAGGAGGAAACCATGGTGTTTGAGGCTCACGGTATGTCATTTCCATGCACAGAACTCTTATTATTAAACTATACCAAGGTAAATACAGTTTTCCATTCTATGGCACCTTTAAGTTCCAGGACTGGAAGTCAAAATTGTAACATTCCCTATATTTCCATGTTTTCCTTGACAGTGCATATAGCCTATATTTCAGCAGCTCTCTGTGCGATGCTTCATTTAGTGCAGTTCAGAAATTATTTTATGATTCACATAATTATTTTCTATATCAACCACACAAAACTGATACACTGCAGCTTTATTTCCACAAATGAAAATGACAAATGACTGGATGTCAGTGTGATTTGTGCTTTTCACAATGCTACTTAAATCATATTTGGGCCACGTTTCATAATAATGCAGAAATGTAATGACATTAGCAGTAACATCATGACAAGCTGAAAAATTAAGAATCTGACTAATAGGGAAGAAATAGTGGGTGTAGTTGAAATGCAACTCGACTTTTACATCATTTTCCAGGCAAATGCTTTTTTACCAATGCAACAATCACATTGCTGGCACACTTGCTGTGCTGTTAGTGTTTGCAAACAATGACTATTAATGATGGGTGCTTTGGATAAACGCATCTGCTGAGCAAATACATGTAAATCATGCTGCTGTTAAACAAATGCAAAGTTGAGGTACATTGTAGATCTTATATTTAGCAGTAAATAGTTAAAGACATTCATAATATCCATAACTGACCAGATGACAGGAAGATACATCGACCAAATAGGCAGTGAGTCAGTTGATAAACAGTGTTTTGAGCAGCAGGCACTTTTTCAAAGGAAGTCACGTCTTGTAATAATTTTAGCAGATGGTTTGCCAAATATTTCATATTCGGGCCTGCCAAGAGGGAAAAACAATCTCACATCCCACAGGTAAAATTATCGTTTATGAGTGTTTTTACTTCAGATTTGAAATGTAGAAAAAGTGCATTTGTGCTACTAGTGCCAGTAAAATGAGATCAGAGCAATAAAGAAAACACAAAGAAAACAAACATTTTCAACCGACTATACTTAAGAAGAGAAACAACCTCCTGCTATAATGAATCTTGTATATGAGGATTATGGGGGAAAAGGAAGATAAAAAGCCACAGGAATGAGACACTTCACTTTTAGGATATGTTTGTACATTACTTCACGAGCCTGGATTAGACATGTTCATCTTACAATTTAATGTTGAAGTGTAGTTTTGATAAATGAAATATACTTTTTTGTATTTTGCAATATCAAGCAGAATAACACTGTTTTTGTTAGACTAAAATATAAATAAAATGCACTTTTAAAACATTGATTTGTTTGTTGAAACATCCCAACCAGCCTGCCATAACAAAATGAGCTCAGATAGTGTGAGTTTGAGGCAGGATCTGTTTTTCTTACCAATAGAAGATGAGGGAAGTGTTCAGGAAACCTGTTTGAAAACAGCCATTATGATTGCAATATCAATAGGAGGTAAACTTAATCCTGTAAAGCCTGACATATGAAATAACAGCCAGATTTGTTTTTAAATGGAATAGTTTATTGAGCCTTCAGACAAAATCTTAATAAAAAATATTTTTTTATTTTGTTACATCAGGCTTTTATGGCTCATATCGTCGTATAAAGTGAAAATATGGAGGAAAAAATGGCTTAATTTTATTCAGAGACTCAAAATGATCAAAAATATGCAATTTGGTTCAGATGCTGATATTTACATGGACGAAAAGTGATAGTTCTGATGTTTGTAATGTAAATCAATGAGATCTGTATAACAGTACTGCAGATACTGAAATAAAATCATATAAACGGGCGTCACGCTATATCTCCAATCATATGTGTCTTAGTAATATGATATTTAAATGATCAAAATATATAATGCAGTGCAATACAATGATTGAGAGATGAACAAATATAAATGTTACTCAAAAGCCTGAAGATTATATTTGAGACTATATATATATTTTTCTAAAAAGACGTCTGGATAATCAAGTAAATCTAAGTTGCTTCAATCCAGTAAGTGTTCATCTTGAAATATCAAAGTTATTCTTACGTTTGCTGTATAAAAATCTGTAAAGATTTAACAACAAAAATACATGTGAAGCACGAGCTGAAGGTGGACATTTACTTTTACTTGCTAAAAAAATTATAAACTATCTATCAGACGACAATAAATTGTTTTTTTTTTCAGCACATTTTTGACCATTTAGAGGCCTTATTCATGCATCAAATATGATACAGTAGTTTTTATGGAGCTAATGTTTGTTAACATGGCAGTGAGTCAACTGGCATTGTAGCTCAAAGAAGCTAAATTGTTTTGGACTTGTGGCTTTATTTGTCTAAAGGTTCAGGTCGCACAAGGGTGTTAAGTAGAAAACTAGTTTAACGCTACGGTAGATGGTTGCAAATTGCTTAAAGTGGAGGCAAATGAGGGAAAATCCTCATGTAAGGAAGCAGAGGTTTTGTCTATGTGAATTAGTGTGTGTGTACCACTACACCCTGTGAGAGGATTTGAGAGCCCTTTATCACCTTCCCGAACTGTTGAGGAAAAATAATGCCCCCTCTGTTATTCTCATCATGGCTGTGGTGAGCGAGTCCAAGGGGATATCCTGTTGGAGAGCCCAGCGCATTTATCGTCCACGCGGCGGTTTGGGGTGACTCGAGATTTACAAAATGTTCCACTGGCTTCCACTTACCTCTTTACAATATTACAAATATAGAGTAATGGGCCTTAAATCCTCTGTTATTTCACAAAACATGAGGCTCTCTAAACGGTGCCAGCTTTGGCCGAACGGTAACTGAAGGCCCGTCGTGACATCAGCAGGGTGTTCTCGTCAGTAACGGGAACTGAGGGATGTAGATGCATGCAGAGGTGATAAACATTAAGTTTCATACTCTATTTCTCTGTTGAAAGCAGCTTAATCGAGGTTTAGATGGGCATGTTACTGCATGATGCGACTAGCTGATATTGAATGTTCGTAGGATATTTTAAACGGATAGTTCACCCAAAAATTTAAATTCTGTCATTGTTTACTCAATCTTGATTTGCATGAGTTTCTTTCTTCTGCTGAACACAACAGATGATATTCTGAAAAATGTTGGTTACCAAACGGTTGACACTACCCATTGACTTCCATAGTTTTTATTTTCCATACTGGCTCCCAGCAACTGTAATAGTGAAGTGACATTCAGCCAAGTATGGTGACCCATACTCGGAATTCGTGCTCTGCATTTAACCCATCCAACGTGCACACACACAGCAGTGAACACACACACACAGCAGTGAACACACACACACAGCAGTGAACACACACACACCGTGAACACACACCCGGAGCAGTGGGCAGCCATTTATGCTGCGGCGCCCGGGGAGCAGTTGGGGGTTCGGTGTCTTGCTCAAGGGCACCTCAGTCGTGGTATTGAGGGTGGAGAGAGCGCTGGACACTCACTCCCCCCACCTACAATCCCTGCCGGCCCGAGACTCGAACCCACAACCTTTGGATCACGAGTCAGACTCTCTAACCATTAGGCCACGACTTCCAACTGTGTGGATACCAGCATTCTTCATAAAATCAGGGTTTTTTTGTACACCAGGGGGCTGTTTCATAAAACAAGCCAGGCTTATTTCAGTTATTCTGACTTATTTTGAACCAAATCAACTGACAATAAGTCAGACTAACTGAAATAAACCTGGCTTATTTGGTATACTTGTTTTATGAAACAGGCCCCAGCTGAAAGAATAACTTAAGTGTGTGTAAATAACAGAATTATTTTTTTTTTTTTAGGTGAACTGTCGTTTAACTGATTTTGCTGGTGATATGTAATTAACCAACATGGTTAATATTGTGAGGATTTTAATGAGCTTTTTATTTGTCAATACGATTCCTTAAGTAAATTTTTGTATTAGCCATATTGTTATTTTAGTACATAGAATATAAAATCACAGAATATGCACTATCGTTCATTTAAAAAAGGGGACCTATTATGCTCCTTATTTAAAATAAGTCTCTGATATCCCCAGAGTGTGTGTATGAAGTTTTAGCTCAAATTACCCGACAGATACATTTTTATAGCTTGTTAAAATTGCCACTTTTAGGGTATGAGCCAAAACGCGCTGTATTTGAGTATGTTGCTTTAATGCAAATGAGCTGTTTCTCCCGGAGAAGAGGGCGGAGCTTCAAGAGCTCCAGCATTAGCAGTGCTAGCCTTTGCAAATAAATATTTCACTACTAGTACAAGCCTGGTATCTTTACAGAAAACGTACTCTGTTTGAAAGTCAGTCATCTGATTGTACTGTGCATAATAAATTCACGTTTATAAATTACACAGACAAGGGAGCGATCGACTCGAATTGCTTTCATATGCAACTTTTAACCACATTCCTATTCACGATCGCGATCATGAGACAGTGGTAGCTTTAGCATCATTAGCCTTACAGAGTGCCAAGAAGCTCTTTCAGAAGGGCAATTTGGAAAACAAATGCGTGATACTTTGTCTGGAGCTGACGTTCGCGCACAAAGTGTTGGTATTGATCCCTACACGTATTGGGGACTTTATCGTTTTTTTTCCAGGACATTTCCTTAGACAATTAAACTTAACCACAATGTCCTCAGCGGCTCAGATGGAGGGAGTCTATGGAGACTCCTATGTTCATTAGTGCATCCCAAAACACAGCACTTGAAATGCCTCTTTGGCGCTGATCTTGTATATCTCCAGCAGCTACAGCAAGTAATCAGTAATGTCGGAGACAGACCACAGCTTCTCACTCAGGGCTGTGTCTATGCTTATAGGGCAGCGTCACAAATGGGCGGGACTTTTTCCCCTCGGTGACGTGAACAAAAAATCTGAAACTGCTCGTTTGGAGAGACTGTTTATGATTTTTTTAGATTATAAAAAAATGTTTTTACCGTTATAGGCTGGTTGTTTTCACACACCGCGGTCACACAACTGTGTTTATACACCTTATAAAAATGATTTTTGTATAATAGGTCCCCTTTTAAAAAAAATGGTTTTAAAAGAATCTCTTCTGCTCAGGGCTGCTTTTATTTGACTAAAAATACAGTAAAAACAATATTGCAAAATAATATTAATATTTAAGATAACTGTTTTCTATTTGAATACATTTTAAAATGTAATTATTATTATCAATGTTGGTTTTTGAATATTTTTGTGGAAACTGTGATTGTTTGATTTGATGAATAGAAAAATCTGTGTGTCTTTACTGTCACTTCTGATCAATGTATGTGTCTACTGAAAGTTTTTACTTTTTCTTTCAAAAACTTTTGTTAGGTGTACAGTAGTGTACAGTAGTCAACATTTGAAGTGGATCAAAAAAGTTAATCAAAGTTGTCCTAAGACGAGAACAAATCTTATTTTTGTTTTAGGACAACTTTTGTTTTAGGTTTTGATCCACTTCAAATGTTGACTATATACTATATTTATAATTATATAAATATATTTACAGTCATGGCCAAAAATATCGGCACCCTTGGTAAATATGATCAAAGAAGGCTGTGAAAATTAATCTGCATTGTTAATCCTTTTGATCTTTTATAAAAAAAAAAATCACAAAAATCTAACCTTTCATTGGATAATAAGAATTTAAAATGGGGGGAAATATCATTATGAAATAAATGTTTTTCTCAAATACACATTGGACACAATTAACGGCACCCTTTCATTCAATACTTTTTGAAACCTCCATTTGTCAGTTTAACAGCTCTAAATGTTCTCCTATAATGCCTGATGAGGTTAGAGAACACCTGACAAGAGATCAGAGACCATTCCTTCATCCAGAATCACTCCAGATCCTTCAGATTCACAGCTTCTTCTCTTCAGTTCACCTCACTCATTTTCTACAGGGTTCAGGTCAGAGGACTGGAATGGCCAGCAGAAGCTTGGTTTTGTGCTCAGTGACCCATTTTTGTGTTGTTTTTGAGGTTTGTGTTTGGATTATTGTACAGTTGGAAGATCCAAACATGGCCCATTATAAGATTTCTAACAGAGTCAGTCACTTATTGATTTTTTATCTGTTGGTATTTGATAGAATCCATGATGCCATGTGTCTAAACAAGATGTCCAGGACTTCCAGCAGAAATATAGGTCCACAACATCAGAAATACAGCAGTATATTTCATTGTACACATGGGGTACTTTTTATCCCTGTGTTCACCAAACCCATCTTGAGTGTTTGCTGCTAAAAAGCTCATTGTTTAGTTTCATCTGACCATAGAAGCCAGTCCCATTTGAAGTTCCAGTCGTGTCTGATAACTGAATATGCTGGAGATTGCTTCTGGATGAGCTAGGATAATTTTTCTTGAAATCCTCCCAAACAACACGTGGTGATGTAGATGCTGTTTGACAATTTTTTTTAAAGGATTTCTGACCCCGAGTCTCAACTATTTTCTGCTATTCTCCAGCTGTGGTCCTTGGAGAGTCTTTAGCCACTCAAACTCTCCTTCTCACCGTGCATTAGGACGATATAGACACACGTCCTCTTCCAGGCAGATTCATAACATTTTATTTTGATTGTAGATTCTTAATTATTGCCCTGATGGTGGAAATGGGAATTTTCACTGCTCTAGCTCTTTTCTTAAAGCCACTTCACTAATTTGTGAAGCTCAGTTATCTTTTGCTGCTCATCAGAAATATATTCTTTGGTTTTTCTCATTGTGATGGATGATTAAGAGGATTTGGGCATTGTTTTCCCTCCTATTTATATTTCTGTGAAACAGGAAGCCGGCTGGATAATTTCATGTTCATAATCACCCAGGAGTGCTCAAAATTGTGAATATGAATGGTGTTACGCCCCGTCTAGGGGTAAAGGCGCAACATGAAAGGAGTACGAGAACACAGTGGTTTTGAAAAGCAAATGATCAGTATTTTAATGAGAACAATGGTTTCAACGGTACAATGGGGTAATTTAGCTTCAGGAGCCGACAAGACCAAAATAACAAACAAAAGACAACTCATTTTATCCCTCTAAATTCCCTAATTCACAAAACAAAAATAAAATACAGATTACTTGCCTAACTCCCTATCCAAAACAATCAACAAAGAAATTCCAACAAAAATAGGGTCGGTCTCCCTACCTCCCCAAAAGGTTATTATATACAATTATTTTCAGTTGTTAGCAAACAAGTCCAAACAGGGGCAATCCAGAATCTAGGTCAGAGAACAGGTGGTAGTCAATAGTACAAACAATTGGGCAAAACAAACTAGCAAACAGTAATTGAACTCTCTCACGGTCAAACACACACAGATTCTCAGGCTAACTAACCATGTAACTAACTAGCAGAGCAAACAGCAAGCGAGCAGGAAGTGATGATGAAGTCTCTTATAGTCAGCTGACCAGGCAGGGTGTGGCACCAATTGGCCTGCAGGAACCAATCAGACATCCTTCTGCACAGAAACACACACAAACACCTCCCAAACAAAAGACGACACACAGAAATAGAACAAATGGGACGTAACAATAAGAATATACTTCAGAGATATTTTACTCATAAGAATTTCTAGATGTGCCAATAATTGTCCAACATGTATTTGAGAAAAACATTTATTTCATAATGATATTTTCCCCCATTTTAAATTCTTATTATCCAATGAAAGGTTAGATTTTTCTGATTTTATTTTTTTTTTTAAATAAAAGATCAAAAGGATTAACAATGCAGATTAATTTTCACAGCCTTCTTTGATCATATTTACCAAATGTGCCGACATTTTTGGCCATGACTGTATATACTGTATTCTATGAATATTTTCTTGACATTATTTCTGTTGACAATATCTAAAATACATATTTAAACAGGAATATTTACTTGCATATATTATTCCTAAAATGCATTGAGCATGAAATATATATATATATATGTATTTTTTATATATCTTTATATATATTGCATATAATTTAAATAATATATAATATGGGGTCAGTTAGTACTGCGTAATAAAAAACAGATTTATCACTGTCAAAAGTTCTCGCTTGGGACCCATTTAAATGTTTTGTATTGAATATAAAACTTGGTCTGAATATAAAACGGATGGTCTTTCTCTGCAATATCTTTCGTCAGCAGACATCAAGCAGTGATGACTTAAGCAGCAGCAATAGCAATGATTCACGGCTCGTTTCTGTAATATTTCCGGGTGTGTCCTGTTAAGACAACTCGCCCTCTGGGCTGCAATCACACCTCGACTAAATGTCACAGCGAATGAACATCACTCAACAGCCGGTCAATCCACAAAGACCTCTGAGCAATATGCTTCATCGGTCATGAGGAACGATTAAGTGTTTTCAGCTGACCGTAATGTCCAGTGTGGCTTTCCACAATGTGAAAGTGATGTGAAACGAAGTCAAGGCTTTGAGACCAAAGTAAATATTGCAATGGAAACTGTTAGCCGCTGACACTCAAGTTGTTGTTGGAGTTTGCGAGAGCGCAAACAATGTCGACCCCGATCTCTCGCGTGCGGATCTGAGGTTGTCACGCAGACCCAAGCAATGACATTACCATGGAAAACCAAAGGAAGCGGTCATAAGGGCCACCCAGGCTTTCCATAGGTCCAGGAGCCAGGGAAAGTATATCTTGGACATATCTCTGGCCTAGCCTTGCATTTCCTACAATTAATTTTGTGCTGGTCTCTGGTCTCCATTCATAAATCATACCTGTGGTTTTGAATGGCTTTTTTGTCTCAGCAGTGGTGCTGTTACTAGTCCGCTCTAAATCTCTGAGTGAGTGCTTCACTCGCTGGCACGCGTTCTGAAATAAAAGAGATCGATAGGGGATTTGCTCGTCTCCCCCCGTGCTGAAAGAGGGATGATCCTCGCCGATGGCTTTTCTTCGAAAATTCATGGCTGTGTTTTCTCCCTGACCAACCCGTTTGAGCTCAACAAGGACCCACGCTGCTCGGAGGAATGGAAAATCCTCGCTCGGTGGCGTAGATTATGTGAGTAATAATTTTTGGTTGTCAGATAAAGACATTGTTGGGTCCTGGACCGTTTGGCATGGATTCATCTCCTGTTGCAAACAGCGGCTGTTTTCAGTGTTTTGTTTGGCAGCTTGGCTTGGTGATGTGTGTAATGTATTAAGACACTAAAACACTTAAAGTCAACAACTTATTTACAGTACTTTCTAAACCCTCCTTAGCTTTTTGCTAAATGTTTTTGTGACTTCTTAGAGTTTCTTGATTGAGTGATTGTTCATCCAAAAATGAAAATTCTGTAATTATTCACTCATCCTCAAGTTGTTCCAAACCTGTATGGTTTTGGTATACCAAACAGTTGCTGGTCCCCATTGACTTGCATAGTATTTTGAGGTCAATGGGGTCCATTCTTCAAAATATCTTCTTTTTTGTTCAACAGAAGAAGCTCTTGTTTGAAACTTTTGAAACAAACTTTTTGTTTTGGGGTGAACTGTACCTTTAACCCCCCTAAACTAAAATAAAGAAAAAAACTTTTTCTTTTTTTTTTTTGTTCAGATGGTATATCTGAAAAAGTCACCAAGTTTCGAACCACTTAGATTGTGGAAACCTTTTCGTATTAAAAAAACAGTAACACTTCAGTTTAGGGACCAGTTCTTATTATCTAGTTGCTTATTAGCATGCATATTACTAGCATAATGGCTGTTTATTAGCACGTATTAATGCTTTAGGGGGCCATTCACACAGAACACGTTTTTCCAATCCAGTACGCTACTTTTCCATAGATTTTCGATGTAATCGCGCTAGCGATCTGTGAGTGTCAAGTTAAAAGAATTTCAGCTTTTACATGCAGCTGCACTCAATGTCAGTTCCAAAACCATGGACCAATCAGAAGATTCCGGAGGCGGGGCAGGCATTGTAAGCTGTTGTTTACAGTAGCAAGTTAGAATGGGAACTGTTTTATTTGATGGAAACATGGTGGAAGAGGCACTGTTATTTCTGTAATTGTATCACGTTTCAAAAGCGTATCTTTAGACCCTTAAGTTCTGCGCTGCATTTTTTTTCTGAGCACTGCTCCTCGCATTTTCAGATGCAAAGATGTGTTCTGTGTAAATGGCCCCTTGTTCTGCATGACCATATTTTAGATCCCTTAATCCTTCCCCATAGCTAAACTGAAAAACTACCTTACTAACTATTAAACAGCAACAAATTAGGAATTTATTGAGGCTCAAATGGTTAATGGTGAGAATTGGTCCCTAAACAAAAGTGTGATGATAAAAAAAAAAAAAAAAAAAAGAAAATTGGTCAAAAATGACCAAACGGCTTATAAGGGTTAAGTTCCTTTTCATCTTTGATCATGTTTATCTTCATAATCTTTCATTAAAATGCAATAACTTTCCGTCTCTGAAATTTGTTTTTCAGGTGACGTCTCCAACCGCCTGAGACCTTTTATGATCCTGATGCGTTAAATCAAGTTGAGAGATCGCATTTCAATAAAAAAAAAAAACGGAAGTATAATGGCTTACTGACACTGCTTCATATTGACTTTAAAGGAGAAGAGATTGAGTACTACATAATGTTTCCAAGAATGGCTAAATAATATTTCCACAGGCAAATTCTTCTAAGTGGATGCACCCAATGTGGGCAGAATATCCCTAAATAGAAACTCTTATGAAAGGCAACATTAAATAGTGGTTTGGGCCGCAAAATGACTGATCTATCATACCACCTCAGACTTAAACGCTCGCACAGATTTTCTGTTTTCACGTGCCAAAACTATCATATAAATGGACTTTTTCCAAACCCTTCCGAGGCAGTGTCAGGTAAATCTTTTTCCGCCATAGAAAGATGTTTCATTGTAAATTTAGGCGGCGTTTCGTACAAGCAGTCAGGTGACTGGAACACTCTCGTTTCAATTGCATTTGATGTTTATTAATCGCCAACCGATTGCACCCACGGGACTTCTGGTTCCTAGGATCTCGCCGTCATGTTTTCAAGGGCCCGTCGGTCTTGCGGTGCCTTATGTCCGTTCCATTTTAGGCAGTAGAAGCATTAGAGAAGCAGGGTGCTGACAGTGGGCATGCCAACACAGTCCTACAGCTTCCATAAACAAAACCTTTGGATTAGTCAGGCCGTATTTAACTGGCATCAGCGGACCATCAAAGCGAACGCCAAGGCAACGCTAAAACATGCAACACTCCTTCAATAAACCACAGAATGACTTAAGAAAGGGTCCCAAATGTGCAGCAGATGGCCTGTGGAATTTCTAAACAAAGAGATACCCATCTATTATATCGAAAGCGTTTTACGTTTTATTTGGACCTCTGGTGTCTCTCATCACTCTCGGAGCATGACAGTAATTATAGCCATCAAGGTGTTCCCTTGGAAACGCAGGCCAAGAACGCCGCGGCGCTGCTTAATCTCAGAAGCCCCGGCTGACATCATGGCGTAGTTTATTTTAAAGTGGCTAAAGTATGTAATGGCCGTAATTGCAGACAGACCAGATTTATACAGACAACTGTCAGGAGGGCTAATCCATAAATCAGCTTAACCAGTACTTTGAGAGTAATACTATAACAAAACGGCACGGCGTACCAAATTTTAATGGAGTAAAGCAATTTGTTTAATCGCTCCGTAAATGCAGTGACGTGCCTTGGTCTGTGGTGAACTGTGATGATATGAGCGATCAGATGGTAGAGAGATGTCAACAGTATGGTGCTTTGATAGCAAATCAATACTGATGTTTAAAAAAATGAATGTATGTATTATAATATACAGTATGTGCTTTTATATGCATCTCCATAAAAGGATGCATATATCACGCATATCAGTGAAATGTGCTTTGTGGTAAAATGGTTGGAGCATTAGCAATCCCATGCACTTATTGGTGAAAAATGCCTGTAACATAAGAACGGATGTTTTGTTAACAAATGAGACCTTATTTTAAAGTCATTGTCATTTTGTAAAGTAATATATACACATTTGCAGTGCACGTGAGTATACATGGGATTTGCACATGAATATACACATCTTTATATTGACATTTGCATTTTTAAATAATGGTCTGTTCAATAGCATATTCATTTTTGCTGTGATATTAAAGTTTTACTGATATTATCGACTACTGTAATGTTAGTACTCTGACATCACTAGGATGTAGTTCATAAATGTTGGCACCTCTGATTGACTGAAACATATAAAGTTATTCATTCATGACATGCGTAAATGATGCTTTCTAGCGTGTTTCTGTGTTAACCTACAGCAGTGCAGTCGGTAATCTGTTCCAGGCGAACGCAGGCCTTGTAAATCGTGTGCTAATAGCAGCTAGCGGCACATATTAGCCTGAAAGCCCCCGGAGGGAAATGCAGTCATTCTTTTCCTCTTGATTGTAAAACACTATCATAGGATCATATAGAATGTAATTAGGTTGTAGACGAAGCAACTGTGCTTGTTTTGCCATGTAAAATCCTTGGATTTATTTCCAGTGGTGATATTCTATTAGGCATTAACGTCCATGAATGATGTCATAATTTTACGCAGGATAAATGTGCCTTGGATGATTTAGCAATTGCTACTCCAAAATGTTAATTCAAAAGGAACATGAGCTACTAAATCACACGAATAAAACTTTAATACACTCAAGAAAGGCAATGGAAACAGGGAAGCCCCTTGAGTGAGAAATGCGTATAACATCAACAAGCCAGGCAGCAAAGACAGCGACCTTTGACCTCCACGCTGAGCCTGTGCTCGTCCATCACCGGCTTAAAACTCCCCTAAAAGCCCCGTTTACAGTGCCTGGCGCGCTCAGAGTGAAATATATCCCGACGGATAGACAGAACGTGTCAATGAGGTGGGATTTCTCAGGACCCGCATCTGTCTGTTATCGCAGAATGCGAACGGGAAAGGCCGATCAGAGCCATACGCGATGATTTACTCGACCTCGGCAGCGCTGGATCTCGAGGCGAGAACCTCATTAATTCCGGGGTCATTCCGCTTGGACGTAAATTGGTTAAAATGCGTGGAAGACTTCCAGACATATACAAAGAATTATGAAATCGCTCCCCTCTTTGTTTCCTCTCCTCCTCCCGATCCCGAATGAAAGCGTTCCTGAATAACCCAACATAAATCAAGTGGGCTTTTTCGTCGGCGGTCCCAAATCCCAATCAGAGGGAGGGAACGGCCTGGAACGCTGGGTGCTTATTACTCAGTAAATATAGTGTTGTTTTAAGCGATTAGCGACCGTAGGTGATTTCTTACTCCCATCCGTTCTTGAGGCGGGGCCCGTCATTTGTCTCGGGCCCCAGAAAAAAAAGGACAACTGCGAAGAACACTTGAGCTTAGTAGGAGCCCAATAAATTATGTTAATGCACACATTTTAAATGTCTCATATTTTTCTTGGCCTGTTATCAAGATGACTCGGCTAAGAATGTAAACTACCTTTTCTGCCTCGTCCGCTGCTCAGTATTTAATGTTATCTTCATTTGAAACATTTCTGTTTATGTAATAGCAGTCATAGCCAGATTTTGCAGATGCCTGAACGTTTTTCACAGACGTTTGTCTGGCTCCTTTCTTGTAGATGATGCTTCGGGAGTTTGTGGTGGTAATTTATCTGACAGTGCAGAAAATCAGATAAAAAATTAGAGGAATTAGCATATAAAATGCTATACACTTTATTCATAGGCTTTGTTCACACTGCAACTGAATAATCTCTTCTTATTTTTCATGTAACGTTGTTTTTTGTATGACAGCATGAAAAGCAAACATCACACTGAATCTGAAATTGTCAACTCTGATTTGGGACACTAAAAATAAATATTTCCACATTTGACCTAGATCAGAATAAATAATGTCAGATTGAATATAATATTTGATATTCATTCTTCATTTAACTAATTGGACTCTATTGACCCTATTGGACACATATGTGTGTGTGTGTATTATATATGTATGTATGTATGTATATATATATTTATTTGTTTGTGGTGCAAAAATATACAAAATAATAATATTGTGTGTAACATAAAATTAAAATGTTTGCCTGTGGTGGAGATTTGTCAGGGAATATTTTTGCTACCCTGACATGCCAATGGGTGGCGATAAATGACTTTGAGCTTTATGAGTAAATTATTTGTATCAATACAGTAACCAAAGTGGCCGTCTTTGTGAGTTAGTCTTTCGAATCAGCCACTCAACCAGTTCATTCAAAATCACTTAATTCTCTTAATTACTTAATTCAGTAACCAAAATTAAGAATCAATTGAATCGTTCACTCAACCTTTTTTGTTCAAAAGCACTGATTCATTCAGTAATGAAACAAGCAGCTGTCTTTTATGAGTGAGACCAGGGGCATAAATTTCGTCAAATAAACCTAAAATTTCTCAAGAGCAATTTTTGAAGGGGACAGAAATAATACAGCTAAAATTGTACGTGTAAGGATATGTAAACACAGAGGAAAGCCTTACTACTGTTAGTGTATAACAAACTCCTACTTCTATGGGTAAAAGTTTACTATAAATCTGAAAGTCTTTTTGGGAAGGGATCCACATACCAACTTATCATACTCGTTAAACTGTTTGATGTAAAAAAAAAACAATAAAACAGAAAACTGACTTTCTTCGCAAAGATGTATTATGGAAAAAAATAAACAATAGTGAAATGCACAATAGTAAACACAAAACAAATTAACAAACCATAACCCAATAGTACAAATGACTCAACCAACAAATATGCATACAAAATGAATAGTCATAATGATATGAGCATGTAATGTCGGATGCAACGAATGTGGTGATAATTATATGCCACAGTCCATAGGTGAAAGAAGAACTCTTCTAGTCTAGACAATGTAGATGCACACAATTACTCAATCCTTGTTAACAGTCCAGGCCAAAATTCAATACTCCACACAGCAATTCCCGACACAAACCGAAAATAGTTCTTCTCTTCTTGATTAATATCCCATTTCGGTAACCCAAGGCAAATGAGATATTATGCAGGTAAATTTATCCTTTCTAGTCCCAACATGTACCATGAAGTAGAAAGTGGACCATTGGTACAAAAGAGGGTAGGTAAAAGGAGTCCTTTTTGATTGAGCATAAAACGGTACGTTTCCCAATCAGGACATCAGTAAAGGCAAGGTTACCAGAGGGAAGCCATGCTTTCCTCTTACCAAACAGCTCTCTCTTCTTCTACTCCCTACCTGTATTTATGCTCAATCAAAAAGGAACAATAGTGCCCCTAATGGTGGGTAGTAGAATAACACTATAAGTAACATTTAACTGTTACATACCCCCCCGATCAGAAAGAGACTTGTCATAACCATAACAAGTTTTCAAATTCTGCACATGATGAGTCTCAACATTTTCAGAATCATTAAGAAAAGAAACAGAATAGTTGACAGGACCAAGACACTTGACAATCTTAGCTGGACCCTTCCACTTTGCGGCTAATTTAGCCATAAAGCCTTCCTCAGCTCTGGATAAAGGGTGAGACCGGACCCACACTACATCTCCCACCTGGAATTTACTATACTTGCGTCGTAGGTCATAGTAATGTTTTTGTCTATGTTGAGCTCGTTCCACATTTTTCTTTACAAGCTCAATGAGGTGTTCTTGTCTCTCCAACACACTATAGGCAGGACTACAAGGAGCCGGAGGTCGATGTAAAGCCCTCTCTAACGGTCCCTTTAATTTCCGTCCCAGAGCTACTTCGGCTGGCGTGAATCCTGTACTCTCCTGAAAAGTAGTATTGATTGCAAACCTAAATTCGGGTAACCACTGATCCCACTGGCGATGCTGATCTCCTACGTATGAAGCAATCATTGTCTTTAGGTTGCGATTGATCCGTTCTGTCATATTCGTTTGGGGGTGATAGGATGTGGTCAATTTTTGTGTTACTCCCCACTGTTTGCAAATTAAGGAAAGTAGCTGTGAAGTAAACTGAGCTCCGCGATCTGACACCAAATAAGCAGGGGTGCCCCATCGAGTAAAGATTTCCTCCACTAGGATTCTGGCTATTTGGGGAGCTTTCGCCACTCTCAAAGGGAATAATTCCACCCACTTGGAACAGTAGTCAACGATAACTAAGAGATGTTCATTTTGTTTGACACTCTTTGGAAAAGGACCCATCAGATCAACTCCAAGCATATAACCGGGTTCAACTACTGGTGTGGACTGTAGATATCCGGATAACTTGGTTAACCCAGGCTTATACTTTTGACATGGTTGACACTCTTTACAATACTTCCACACATCAGTTCTCACATTTGGCCAATAGGCTATGTCCAGAAGTCGAAGAAGGGTTTTTAATCTTCCAAGATGACCGCTTAATGGGTTATCATGTACATATTGCAAGAACTCTTTACGAAAACACATGGGTATAACGAGCTGTAGCTTCTGTCCTTTATTTCCATCAGGTACACTGCGAAACAGTACTCCATTCTCGAGCAAGTAATGTACTCTTGAAAGGTCCTGAGAAGTTTGCGAGCTAGCCTTTTTACATAGCTCCTGGATTTCCAAATCGTTTTGTTGTACAGTAGTGATCTGATCAAGATCTACCGGTAAATTTGTTGGAAAAACAGTCGACTTGGTAGCTTTAACTACAGCCAGCAGCTCTGATGATCCTGGATGTTCTTGGTTTCTGGACAACACATCGGCTACGACATTACATATACCTTTTCTGTATTTAACTGTGAACTGAAAGCCTTGCAGACGTATAGTCCACCGTGTGAGACGAGAGTTTGGTTTAGGATGCTGAAAAACCCATGTGAGAGCTGCATGATCTGTGATGACTTCAAAAGGTTGCCCTTCCAAGTAATGTCTCCATTTCTCAACAGCCCATACCACAGCCAAACACTCTTTCTCTGAAACGGAATAAGCTTTTTCTGCTCCTCTTAATAGCCTAGAAGCATAGGCTACCACATGCTCCTCTCCCTCTGTTTCCTGGGTTAATACAGCCCCCAATCCAATCTCACTAGCATCGGTCTGTACCTTGAATGTCTTACTGAAATCTGGAGGGGTTAGTACTGGTGACTGTGTAAGATCCCTCTTTATTATCTCCAAAGCACGCTGACATTGCTCAGTCCAAATCCATGAAGCTTTCTTTTGTTTAAGAGCATGTAAAGGTGCAGCTTTTGCTGAGAAATTCGGGATAAAACGGTGGTACCACCCTGCCAAACCTAAGAAACGCTGAACATCCTTAATCGATTGGGGTATCGGAAAATCCTGGACAGCAGCTACCTTTGCTGGATCAGTTTTTACTCCTTCCGCTGAAACAATGTGACCAAGAAAAGTCAGTTCTCTTTGGATGAAGTTGCATTTTTTTAGGTTGAGAGTGAGGCCAGCATCTTGTAGACACTTGAAGACCTGGTTTAAATGTTGAAGATGCTCCATTTCGTTCCGAGAATACACCACCACATCGTCTATGTACACCAGACAACATTTTCCTCTTAAATCTCTGAGTACATGTTCCATCAATCTTTGGAATGAAGCAGCAGAGTTTTTCAATCCAAAAGGAAGGCGTAAGAATTCAAATAGCCCTGAGGACGTCACAAATGCTGTTTTCTGGATACTATCTGCTTCCATGTCCATTTGCCAATAACCACTTTTAAGGTCAAGTGTGGTAAACACAACAGCTCCATGTAGTGACTCTAAAATGTCTGGAATTTGTGGCATGGGGTAAGCATCAAGATGCGTCTTCATATTCAGTCCTCGATAGTCAATACAGAATCTTGATCCACCGTCTTTCTTTGGAACGATTACCACAGGAGAAGCCCAAGGAGAGATTGAAGGACGTATGATTTCTTTGGCTAACAACTCTTTGATTTCAGTACCTATGAACTGCTGCTTATCCCTAGAAACTTTGTAGGCTCTTTTCCTGACTGGGATTTCATCTGTGGTAATAATGCGGTGTTTTATCAGGTTTGTATGTCCAATGTCGTGGGTACAAACGGTCGGCCAGTCTAACATAACATTTTCTAGATTCCTTTTAATCCAGGGTTGAGCGTCCGCTTTTTGAACAAGTTGCTGAACAGTCTGCAAGGTGTCATCAGTAACTGGAAGATTGGGTATAGCAAGATAAAAATGCACCGTGGAACAAACATCATTGTTCAAAAACGAAAAAGAAAGATCTGACTTAGCTCCTATGGCAGAAGGCAACATGTACTGAGCTTTTTGGAAGTCTAACACGATTCCCGTCATCAGTAGAAAATCCATGCCTAAAATGATTGGCACGGTCAAATCAATATCTCTCATAATGAACAACGTCAAATCCACTTGCAATCCTTGAATTTCTCCTCCCCAATTTACCTTTCCCAAAGCTGTCTGCCTCTGTCCATTGGCTAGCATGAAGGACTGTCCTTGGCACTGCTGGTACGATTCTGCTTTACACAATTGTTTCCAACAAGATTCCTGGATAAGGGATAAAGTGCTACCAGTATCCACCATGGCTGAGAAATATCTGTCTCTGATAACTATGGGAATATAAACAGTTTTAATGTCTGATCGTGTTGAATTTGGAGTGGATTGCATGACTCTGGTATTAGCTATATGAGGTTTTCGTTGAGATTCACGAGAATTTTGTGTCCTCCTTTGTTCTTCCCCATTTACCTGGCTCCAGTATCTTTTTGACTCATCAAAATCTCGCTCTATCTGTGTGCCAATTTTTACCAGTTCACCCACATCTCTCACAGTTCCTCTCATCATGCTTGCTAGCCGTGGATTACAATTCCGTAGTATAGCTTGTACTACTTCTCTTTCAGTCATCTCCTTTTTCCATCTCATGCACAAAGCACGGTAGTGAAAGGCAAAGTCTCGAATATTTTCTTTGACTCCTTGTTTCCTTTCTAATAACTTTCTTGCAGCCACTTCTTCATAATCTTCACTCAGAAAGGAGAGTAAGAAAGTTTCCTTAAACTGCTTCCAATTTCTGGCATGCCTTCTTTCAGCCATCCACCAATCTTTAGCTGTTCCCTTCAATACCGTCGTTAAGGCAGCCAATATCTCGGGGTCAGAAAGAGGACGAACAGCAAAATACTCTTCACATCTTTCAATAAACTCTACAGGATCTTCATCCTGAGTATTGCTAAAGTCAGGAAAGTCGATTTTTACAGGAGGGTTGTATTGCATTGAAGTCTCATGGACTGTTATGGGACTAGTGAGCTGTACATCAAAAGTTTGATCTCTTACATTCTTGACTGGAGTGGGTAATGAAGAACTTAGATGGGGCTGTTTGGGAGTAGACATGTTTGACATAAGAGATTTAAATTTTTGGTCAAGCTGGATATCTCTTCTTTTTAGACAGTCTACCATGGATCGTCCCAAATCTTGTATGGTGAATTCAAGCTTTTTCTTAATTCTGTCACATTCACGTTCTACAAAATAATGTATTCTCTCTTCGATGGTTTTACATTTGTTTTCCATCTCATCCTGAGAGACACATTCATCCACTCTCTGATGACAGTCTTCGACTCGGCCTTCAAGTGATGTTATTCTTTCATCCAGCCGTTCATTAAAAAGTGTAACAGATGGGATTGACTGTCCTAGTTCTCTATCATCTCCAAGTGGAGGAGGGGGTGGTAAAGGAAAATTATTCAGATCCTCACTGGAACGATCCTCCTCATCTTCCTCAGAGTCCAGGTACAAATCACTGAATGTATTGATCAATTCTTTGAGTGGCTCTCTGTGAGCGTTGAAGGACTCCGATGCAAAATCCAGGCTAGGTACGGCCCCATCCTCACCCAGAGCATTATGGCTTGTCATACTGAATAAAGACTCAAAACACAGTAAAATATCAGTGAGTGAAGTTAATTAGTAGGTCCCTGTTCGGGCGCCATTATATAACAAACTCCTACTTCTATGGGTAAAAGTTTACTATAAATCTGAAAGTCTTTTTGGGAAGGGATCCACATACCAACTTATCACACTCGTTAAACTGTTTGATGTAAAAAAAAAACAATAAAACAGAAAACTGACTTTCTTCGCAAAGATGTATTATGGAAAAAAATAAACAATAGTGAAATGCACAATAGTAAACACAAAACAAATTAACAAACCATAACCCAATAGTACAAATGACTCAACCAACAAATATGCATACAAAATGAATAGTCATAATGATATGAGCATGTAATGTCGGATGCAACGAATGTGGTGATAATTATATGCCACAGTCCATAGGTGAAAGAAGAACTCTTCTAGTCTAGACAATGTAGATGCACACAATTACTCAATCCTTGTTAACAGTCCAGGCCAAAATTCAATACTCCACACAGCAATTCCCGACACAAACCGAAAATAGTTCTTCTCTTCTTGATTAATATCCCATTTCGGTAACCCAAGGCAAATGAGATATTATGCAGGTAAATTTATCCTTTCTAGTCCCAACATGTACCATGAAGTAGAAAGTGGACCATTGGTACAAAAGAGGGTAGGTAAAAGGAGTCCTTTTTGATTGAGCATAAAACGGTACGTTTCCCAATCAGGACATCAGTAAAGGCAAGGTTACCAGAGGGAAGCCATGCTTTCCTCTTACCAAACAGCTCTCTCTTCTTCTACTCCCTACCTGTATTTATGCTCAATCAAAAAGGAACAATAGTGCCCCTAATGGTGGGTAGTAGAATAACACTATAAGTAACATTTAACTGTTACAAGTGCAGCAGGGAGACCCGTGCCAAATTAGACAACTTCATGCTGTTGTGGACACGTCCGTTGTAGACATTACTATCCATCACAGTGTTGCCAAGTCTGCGGTTTTCCCGTGGAATTGGGTTACTCTAACACTGTTGCCGCGGGTCGTTGTTCATGTTTGGGCTAGTTTTGAGTAGCAATTGGGCGGGTTTTGTTGTGAAAACCTGGCAACCCTCTCTGTCAAGCAGGTAACATTATTATTGCTAACATAGCAGAATCATCGAAAAATACATGGGCATCATCTGTATTAAAGAGAAAATAATCACTTCATCTGATGTTTGAGTGAATAAAATAGCCTTGACAGCCTTACTTACTGGAATCTAACACAAAATATAGCATGGTTAACAAAACACAGCATGGTTTTTAATCATATTTTTAGGGGGGACCCCCCTGGGATTTCCGCCTGAGTGTTCAAAAACACTGATTCATTCAGAAACGCCACTACCATGCTATGCTTAATTCTGTTGTGGTGTTGTTTGGAGCTATTTTTGACAGTGGAGCAAGAATAGACAAAATATAACTCATAATATTGCGTGCATAATGAAAGTTACTCGCTCACAATCGTGTTGCTGCTGTTTTTGTGCGGCAAAGAACAACATTTACAAGCATAAAGATACATACAATTCTGAGATAAACTAAAGCATGTAAGATTATCATATAGGTATTACACCAGAAGAGTCTTTTAGAACTTAAACATCTTTGAAAGATTCAAATGTATATCAGCATCTTGAAACTTTAATGTAAATTTTATTTTATTTATTGTAAATTTAAGTTTATTCGTGTAGAATTTTTAAAGGAATAGAAATTAAATAATTGTATGTATTATTTATTTTAATATATAACCACAAACCACAATTTTTGGGCTAATACATTTCTTTTATTGAAAAATGAGAAGTCAATAAATCACTTAATTTAACACCTAATGGCCCGGTTTCATAGACAGGGTTTAGCCTAAACCAGGATTAGGCCATAGTTTAATTATAATAATAATAATTCGTTACATTTATATAGCGCTTTTCAAGGCACTCAAAGCGCTTTACATAGTAAGGGGGGTATCTCCTCATCCACCACCAGTGTGCAGCATCCACCTGGATGATGCGACGGCAGCCATAGTGCGCCAGAACGCCCACCACACACCAGCTTATTGGTGGAGAGGAGACAGTGATGAAGCCAATCAGTAGATATGGGGATGGTTAGGAGGCCATGATGGTCAGAGGCCAATGGGCAAATTTGGCCAGGATGCCGGGGTTACACCCCTACTCTTTTTCGAAGGACATCCTGGGATTTTTTATGACCACAGAGAGTCAGGACCTCGGTTTAACGTCTCATCCGAAGGATGGACCAACTTAATTAGGACATTTAAGTCATTTTTATAAACATGCCTTAGAAAAAAGCATTACTGGTGTGCATCTTAAGACTAAACAAAGGCACTGTTTTAAGATCAATCAGTGCAAGTTTCTTTCAGTTGAAGCGGCTCAGAGTTACATTTTAGTCTAGGACTAGGCTTAAGTCTTGTCTGTGAAACCGGGGGAATATGTCTCCTTTACAATGACTAAAATGTGATTCACATTTGATTTAAGTATATGAGAAAGGAAAAAGGGCAGACAATGCCAGGTTAAGTTTCGTAATCAAGACTAGACAGCGTTAGCGGTCTGGGAATCAAGGAAAACTGGCCTGTTTGAATATGATCGGTGGTTAGTTGTAGTTCTCAGTATCATTCACATCCTGTTTGATTCCTTTAATAAAGAACAACCTGTTCACTGACTTCCCCTTTGAATTACAGTGCAGTCGTTAGGGCAGCTGTTTCACACACATCTCTGTTCTTTGCTATATTAACATCGTCGTTTCACACAGCCAGTTTCCCAATGAGCTGAAACTCAGACCAGACTAAAGTAGACACAGGGTTAGTTACACAATCCAGCGGTCAGTCACCAGTAAGTCATTGTGGGTCTGAGGTCACTGTCATGTCTTGGGCTTCTCAGTTTCTAGATGCACTTAGTTTAGTGATAAATTACATGTCAAAGTGAAATTGTCTTGTTGATGCATATTGATACATAAATTTGGTGAGACCCCTATTTCCTCTACATTTTCAATAGGGTTATTATAACTAACTAAAATCATAAAACAACATTTTTTGTTTTTTGAAATACAATAAATGTATACTAAAATTGTATTAATCAATTTAACTTGATGTACTAAAATTAATTAAACCATAACTGAAATAAAATAATAATAAAAACTATATAGTCATACACCGTAAAAACATAAATAAATAAAAATAAAAATTACAAGCCACACAAGTTTACTTTAATTATAAAATTAAATTGAAAATGGAAATAAAAAATGTAAACATTAAGGCCTGGTTTCACAGACAGGGCTTAGACTAAACCAGGATTAGGCCATAGTTCAATTAGGACATTCAAGCAATTTTTATAAACATGCCTTAGAAAAAACATTACTGTTGTGCATTTTGAGACAAAATAAAGGGACGGATATATTTTAAGATCTGTCAGAGCAAGTTTCTTTCAGTTGAAACAGCTCAGACTTAGATTTTAGTCTGGGATTAGGCTTAAACCTTGTCTGTGAAACCGGGGGTAAAACTATAATAGTATCTCAGTGTTACTAAAATAACACTGATTTCAAGGATTAACCATCCTTAATAGCAAGATTAGTATTAGTTTGCCCGTGTCATTTTACTATACTATTATAGTTTTATTCATATTTTGAATCAGTTTTTATTTTTGTGTGTTTGTCATATTTATGGGTGTTTCCAAATCATATGCTCAAAATAATAATGCTAAAGGTGAACGAATGGACTGGTGTCCAAATTAAGTAATAAAGAAATTTAAGTTTTTATAAATTTGTATGTGACTTAGGGTCTTTAATATCAAAATGCAATTTCATAAGTGGCTGCGTTCCAAATAATAACTACATTTTCATATAACTCTTAGTTTTATGGATTTGTTCACATCACTCACCCTAAAAATAAGCAACAACACAGTGATGTTTGATTTTGTAAGCATTGATGAGTGTAATTTCTGATCTAAATCGGTAAGTTGCTGCTTGTCGTCGAGCTCCAGGACCTAAAGGAAAGCAGGTGTGCGTTTTCATAGCTAGTGATCCATCACAACAGCACCTTCACAAGAGTGTGATTGTTACAAACAGCGTGTTATTAGAGGGTGTGTGAAGCTCCGCCGCCCCTCCTGCTAAAATGCAGATAAAGAGGGATTCCAGACATGAGGGGAGTGATGTTTGTGTGTGTGTGTGTGTGTCTGTGTGTGTGTGTGTGTGTGTGTGTGTGTGTGTGTGTGTGTGTCTGAGTGTCTGACAGGTCAGACGGGATACACCTCCGACCGGCTCGTCTGCCGCTGAGTGTACGGATCGCTGGGGAATTCTGCCCGAATCGTTCACCTGTCCAAATAAATAACCCAAAGTGGCACTCGAGACGACGCAGTACATGATGATTTCCTCTCGGTTTCCTGCAGTCAGAGCCCATTGCTCCACGCTTCAATCAAGCAGCATGCGGGTGGTGTTTGAATGCGGGAGTGTGGCGGGTCAGGACCTGAGGTTGTAATGATTAGCTGATGGATGTTACGGGTCTGAGCTCAAACATGTGTCGGAGGAGAGAGATAGAGCGAGATAAAGCAGAGGCTGATGATACATTGATGTTTATTTGACAGCAAACTGTTTGTTTTGATTTGCTGTTTAAATGTACGGGTGGGTGGTGTGACTGAAGTCACAATGTATTTCAGATTATAGTTATTTTTCATGGAAATTCAATTGGGAAAAGAGTGCAAATTTCTATTTTCTCTTTGCTCTGTCTTTCAAGGGTTAAAGTAAAACCATTCGGCCCACTAATAGCTGTAGAAACAAAATATCTGCGAAATGAGGCATTTGTACAGTTGCAAAGTATTTTTGCAGTATGCAATATGATGCAATTTGTGTACTGTGTATAATATTTGAAGTATGCATTGAGCTGATGGGTTATGTTTTATATTTGCATTACAAAAGTGAGTTGTACACATGTTGCGTATTGTAAATTGAGTAGCATTATGATTGAGCGATATGACACTTGACTTTCATGATGAGTTTTGCAAGGGAAAGTACCTAAAAATACATAACAAAATCTAGTTTTGCAACTGTAATCCAATATGTGCACAAATGTTTTGACACAGTATTTGATCAGAAGGTCAAAAGTGAAGAAATAGATAATAGAAATAATAATTTTAAAAAAGAGCGAGAAAGAAATAGAGATACTGGTTCATCCATTGCATTGGTCATACTATACAGAATTATAAAAAAAAAGAAAAATAAACTAATAATGATAAAAATGCACAACTAAATAAACTAACTACAACTAAAAAAACTTTTTATTTAACTCAAATTGTGTATGTTTATTTATTTGCAATTTAAATATGGTAACTTGTACAGGTCAGTGGTGTGATTGAAGTAAACAAATATTTCGCAATATAGCTATTTTTTCCTGGAAATTAAATTTAAAAAGTTTTGTATTTTCTCATTGTTCTGTTTATTTTAAAAGCACTGAAAGTTACAAGTAGCTTTAAGATTGGGTGATATGACACACAAGTATCATAGCAATGAGTTTCTCACCTTAAAAACACTCAAATAAATAAATACATAAAATTACAAAACTGGTTCCCTGTCGATATTTAACTCGTACTGCGTCGTAAGACGCTGTATGGGAAAAACTCCTTTTTCCTCTTCAACTGAAGCCTTTTCAATCACGCAGTGAAACTGCACGTCCATTGGTTCGTGCAGTGCTATAAAAGCGACGACGACATGGACAGCCTTTCTCTGGCGGCTTCGGACGCGGAAGAGTTTTCGGGCTCGGTGTCTGACCCCGCCCTCTTGCCGCCGTCCCCCTCACGCAGCGCCAGACCCAGAACGGACGAGGAGCTCGTCCAGATTATGACGAACGCTGTCGGTGAGCTCAGGCTCGAGTGGTCTCCGCCTGAGGAGCCATCTCGCAGCAGGCTGGACGAGTGGTTTCTCTCGGGGCGCCAACAAGCCCCCCGCCAACGCTTGTCCCCCATTTTCCCGAATTCCACGACGAGCTCACTAAATCGTGGCGCACCCCCTACTCGTCTCACATCCGACCCTCTGCTTCCTCCGCCCTCACCTCCGTTGATGGCTCCAAAGAGAAAGGATACGAGCACCTTCCTCCTCTGGATGAGTCCGTGGCCGCGCATCTCTGCCCGTCCACAGCTATAGGATGGAAGGCGAGGGCAAACCCTCCATTCAAGCTGTGCAGAGCCATCCATCCAAGCTGTGCACTCGCTGGACGTGCCTACTCAGTGGCTGGACAAGCGGCTTTGGCGCTCCACTCGATGGCGGTGCTCCAGGTCTTCCAGGCCAAGATGCTCGCCAGCGAGGAGGCTGGTCTTGATGCGGCTTCACTCAGTGACCTGAGTAGCGTGACGGACCTGGTCCTGCGTGCCACCAAAGCCACCGCCCAGGCCATCGGGCGGTCAATGTCCAGCCTAGTTGTGTTGGAACGCCACCTGTGGCTCAATTTGACTGAGATGGAGGCGGATAAGGTCCCCTTCCTTGAAGCTCCAGTCTCAGCCAACAGCCTGTTCGGACCGGCTGTGGAGGGCTTCATGGAGCGGTTTACGGAGGCTCAGACGATGCGACACTTCCTCCCAATACGCTCCAGTTCCTCTGCTGCTGCTAGTCGCCCCAAACCTGCGCCGACTCAGCAGCTCGCCAAGCCAACGTCAGCCACTCCCAACCCCGACCCCCCAAAGATTGGCAGGACAGGGGGCGTTCCCACTCGGCAAGACGCTACCCCTTGCCGAAGCACCAAGGACCCTGGCCCAAGATCGCCTTGGATCTGGCGCCTCAGAAGTCCTTCTGAACAGCCAGGCAGAAAGAGGAGGGGGCCCGAGTGTCGCTACCGCCGGACCACCCCGCAAACAGCCTCTGATGTGCCTCTTGCCACCCCGCTCAGCGCTGGGTGCAGAGGGAAGTGTGTTATTGGTTCCCCAAGGGCCCACTCTAGCACCCGGGTGTCCGACATCTGTGAAAGCGGACAAAATAAAACACATACAATTTAAAAAAGAGAGAAAATATCCTCTTCTGCCTCCCATAAGCGTCCTGCCCTTATCCAGCCAGTCTTTAGAGCCTATTCAACCTCTTGCCACATGGGCCGAGGCCTTGCAGGCCATCCCTGGTGTGTCAGAGTGGGAAATGGCTATGATAAGAAGAGGTTATTCACTCCAATTCGCTCGAAGACCACCACGCTTCCGCGGTGTGGTCACCACCACAGTGCGCAGCAAGGACGCTCCAGTTCTGTGCGCAGAGGTGATGAATATGCTGGTAAAAGGAGCCATAGAGGTCGTTCCTCCAGCACAGAGCGAGTCGGGCTTCTACAGCCGCTATTTCCTCGTCCCCAAAAAAGACGGCGGCCTGCGCCCTATTCTAGATCTCAGACTCCTGAATCACTCCCTGGTAAAAAGGTCGTTCAGGATGATCACATTGAAACAGATCCTCTCGCAAATACGCCCAGGGGACTGGTTCATGTCGCTGGATTTGAAAGACGCTTACTTTGCTTCGCATGCGGCCCATCCAGTTCTGGCTGAAGCAGAGGGTTCCATTTGCGGCTTGGCGTCACGGTCGCCATCGCATAACGGTGACTCGGGCCTGTGTTTCAGCCCTGAACCATTGGAGGGACCCTCTCTGGCTGAAGCGAGGTGTGATCTTGGACACGGCTCACAGAAGGAAGGTGTGCCGTGTCTGTCAATTCTTCCTGCCGGACATAAGAAGACACCATGTGCTAATACGCTCAGACAGCAGGTCCGTGGTGTCATACATAAATCACCAGGGCGCCCTCGTCTCGAAGCGCCTCTGCACGCGGGCTCAGGCCAATCTGCGCTCACTGAAGGTGACGCATGTGCTGGGCAACTTGAACCAAGGAGCGGACATGTTGTCGAGGAACAACGTCTCCTCGGAAGAATGGACGCTCCACCCGCTTACGGTTCAGAAAATCTGGAAGGTCTTTGGCAGAGCTTGAGTAGACCTCTTCACATTCGAAGACAACTCTCATTGCCCAATCTATTTCACAAAGAGCATGGATGCCCTGGCCCACGAGTGGCCCAGTCTTCCGCAACCTACAGGCCCTTTCCGTCAACCCTGCTTGCCTGGAATTCGGGCCTAACGACTCCAAAGTCGTCCTGAAACCAAGGCTGTGTTATGTACCTAAGGTGCTCTCCACTCCGTTCAGAGCCCAGGTCATAACGCTTTCTGCGCTGGCCCCTTTGGCAGATGACCAGGAATGTCCCTGCTCTGCTCCATCAGGGCCCTCAGGGTATATATCGAACGTTCCGCCTCATACAGGAGATCGGAACAGCTTTTTGTCAGCTTCGGTAACCGCGCTAAAGGTCGCCCTGTTATGAAGCAAAGACTTTCCAGGTGGTTAGTGGAGGCTATCTCCCTAGCATACTCCTCCTTGGGTTTGCAGTGCCCCATTGGAGTCAGAGCCCATTCCACCAGAGGCATCGCCTCTTCCTGGGCATGGTCCAGTGAGGTGTCCATTTCTGAAATTTGTGAGGCGGCCGGCTGGTCCTCCCCGTCCACATTTATAAGGTTTTACAGCCTGGACGTTCCCGCCTTGCAGGCCAGAGTCCTTTCTGTTTAATTCGCCGCCTCCGGCTAGTTAAGCAATCTTAGAGGTTCACTTGACCAACATTGCTCAAGCCCCTCCTTCTCTTGGGCAGTCCATGTTTCGTTTTTATAGCACTGCACGAACCAATGGACGTGCAGTTTCACTGCGTGATTGAAAAGGCTTCAGTTAAAGAGAAAAAAGGAGTTTTTCCCATACAGCGTCTTACGACGCAGTACTCGTTCCCATATCTCAGGGAACCGAGGTTACGATAGTAACCGAGTACGATTTATTTCTTTATTTCTTTATTTTTTTTTGGGGGGGGGGGGGGGGGGTTGCTTTTCCTTTCAAAAGTCATTACTATCATATCAGGTGTTTTATCACCCAATCCTAAAGGTACTTGTAATTTGCAGTTTGTCATCCATTTTTTAAATGAATAGAAATAAATGTCTTTACATTTTTTCTTTACTTTTTTTGTGTGTTGCCCAATCCTAAAGTTTCTTGTAAATTTGCATTATCCATTAGTATTTTTTCTAAAAACATGATAGATAGATAGACACAATTTTTTTTCTTTACTTTTTTTGTTTCATCCAATCCTAAAGCTACTTGTAAGTTGTCGTATGCAATATGTGTACTGTGTAAAGTATGTGAAGTATGCATGAAACAAATGGATTGCTAACTATATTTGCCAAAACAATTAGTACTTCATAACATTGCATACTATATGAAATACTGTATCCCACAATGCAATTCAGTTGTCACATTTTTTCAAATATTGGATTAAAATGGCAAAACTGGATCTATTTAAATGTATTAGTTGCTTTCTTTCGCAGATCTTGTCACTGATACTTGGATGTTGTGGGAAGTTGCTTGCATGTTGTTCTCAAATAACAGAACGTCACTTGCTGGAATAAACACACCGTTTCCTAAAAATAGTAGGCAGTATGCAACAAGCATTACACTAGTGTTTCATTCTGCACATAGTGAGAGAGACAGACATAAAAGATGAAATAATATCCTGGTTTAAGTTGATAAAATCAGTTGGCTTTGTAAAGTTTAATATAATAATCCATTCACAGACTTGTTTAAATGGGTAATTTACCCCCCCCCCCCCCAAAAAAAAAGTAACATTTACACACCCTCATGTCATTTCAAACCTGCGTGACTTCCTTTCTTCTGTGGAACAGAAGATATTTTGAGAATTGTCTCAGTGTTTTGTTTTTTGTCCAAACAGTGGAAGTCACTGGTGACCAAAGCGGTTTGCAAAATATCTTTCATGTTCTACAGAAGAAAGTCAGTCACACAGGTTTTTGGGTGGACTGTCTCTTTAAGGTGTGTTTAATTATCGGAGAAGATACTGTTGCTGTGTAAACTGCATATATTAGTACACATTTTAATATTTTGCAAAAAAAAAAAAAAAAGTCACTTATATACTTCTAATCACTGCAAGTCAATAATTTCATTTTATATTATACCATAATGTCTATTTGTTTACATCATTCACAGTGCTTCATCAGGTGAGTAAAGTACACAGTCTTGTAACTTTGTTTTGTTTTGTTTTTCTCATTTTGTAATGTTGTTTGTAATGTTGCCGTGTAACCGGCTGATTTGGTTCATACATAAGATCTCTTTATTTAAGGTTCTGTTTTAAATCTCTGTTGAGAAAATTTATGTGAAAAATACTCTAAAAAAAAATCAATACTGAATGAATGTTACTTTAGTATCATTAACATATTATTATAGCTTTGTTAATAATTTGAATTAGATTTTAGAATTATTTTATTAGATTATTTATTTTGTTAGATTTCTTGTTTTCACGTTAATTTTAATTTTAGTAACAACCTAGAACACTACATCAACACCTTAGCAACCAACTAGAACACCTTTGCGGCAGCCTAGCAATGACGTAGACCACCCTAGCAACCGACTAGAACAGCTTTGCAGTCACCTAATAACAATCTAGAGCACCCTAGCAATACTTTAGCAACCAATCATAACACCTTTGCAGCCACCTAGCAATGACCTAGAGCACCCTAGCAACACCTTAACAACTGACCATCACCTTTGCAATAACCTAAACCACCCTAGCAACACCTAAGCAACCAACCAGAACAATTTTGCAGCCACCAAACAATGGCCACCCTAACAACACCTTACCTTAGCAACCAACCAGAATGCCTTTGCTGCCATATAGCAATGACCTAGACCACCCTAGCAACAGTTTTTTGTCATCTTTATTAGTTTTAATGTCTGTGTGATTAATATCATTTATTAATATTTATTTATTAGTTTTAATTTAATTTCTTTTTTAAAATATATTTCATTTATTTATAATTTTTTATGATCTTATGTTTATTTATTTATTTATTACCTTAAACTAATCAGAAATGAGAAATGTTTCCTTGGAAACTAGATGAAATAAAGTTGTTGTTGTTGTTTAATTTTTTTATTTCAATTAATGTTTTTTTCAAGTAACAATTTATTTTTATTTTTATCTTTACTTTTTCTGGTTTTAATTTTAGTTCACGATAATATCCCTGCACTGAATGCCCTGTAATCAATCCTGAAATGCACATGGCTTATTTTCTTTCATTGCTGCACAACTTATTGGCTCCTAAAACTGAGCTTTGCTGGGAAGGACGTTTAGAGACGTGACTTCTTGTAAACTGAATTGAATATCTCAGATTCAGTCTATGCAAGCATGACCTGTGACGCCAGACACTCTGCTGTGGCCAGTCCTCTTATATCATGATGTTTCTTTGATATGGAGCCATTAGCAGTGAATCAGAAGTGCAGTGTGTTGATTCACAGGCTCGTGTTTCTTTCAGTAAAGCAGCAGCTGGTGAAGTGAGTAATTTCTCTTACTTTCCTTTATCTCGTTTCTCTCCTCTAATCGGCACTGTTTGCTTTGGAACCCAAACAAGACCAACTGAGCTGGTGTCATGTTTGTCTTTAACAAGCTGAGCGATCAAACACACACGCATCTGTCTCTCTCCTCCTCACAGTCGTCAGATAATGAGCTCATTATCAATACGCTCATGAAAAATGAGCCTGTTAAAGACAGTAGAGGAGCTCAGGGTGGTCCTTCAACACTACAGCACCATCTCACTGATTTTAAGCAGCGTCTTTCTAAACAAATCAAAGTCCCATCTCAGACGGGCTGCTTGTTTGCTTTCGAATCCGAAACACAGCTGGGTTTGTGTTTAGTTCAAAACAAAGAGGTTCACTGTTGAACAGACAGAGGAAGAGTTTAATTGAATAAAACAAATGATTTGTGTTATCACTGTGCACTATAAACAAGTTGTAAATAAAACAAAGATTATTGGAGCATGTTTTGCAAGACAATACAAGTACTTAGTTTTTTTCAACAGCTTACACACAAAATCTGTACTTGTCACACAATGTCTGAAAGCTAACACTCAAACACCAGAACCACACACCAAATCTACAAAACCATACACTAATTCTCAGCCTTTGACTCCGTTTTCAATTTCATAAAACACTTTTTGCAAAACGCAACACAAAAATCTAACAGGAATTAATGTTATGGCAAAGGTGTTTGCAAATTTTTGCTTTTGAGATGTTTGTGATATTTTGAATGCAGTGCTTCATTTTACAAGAGATGTGAGGCATTTTGAAATTTGTGTGTGCCATTCTTGGATTTGTGTGTAAAGTTTTGGAAACAAAAAAAAGAGTTAAAGGTTTGGAAATGTGTGTAAGCAGCTGGTAAAAAGAATGTAATTCATATTTAATTAAATTAGTTTCTTTGTAATTAATTATGAAATTTACTAGCAGTTTCTAAGTGAATTTGGTTTTTCAGTGTACTTTAAAAAAAACTACAATGTACATAAAATGGTTGGTAGGGTGTTTGGAGTGGTCGCCAGGTGGCTGCAAAGGTGTTCAGTTGCTAATGTGTTAGGGTGTTCTAGTTGGTCGCTAAGGTGTTTCTAGGGTGATCTAGGTCATTGCTAGGTGGCTGCAAAAAAGGTTTGGTTGCTAAGGTGTTACTAGGGTGTTCTATGGTTGCTAAGGTGCTGCTATTGTGAATTATGTCATTTCTAAGTGGATGCAAAGGTGTCTGGTTGCTAAGGTGTTGCTAGGGAGTTTAGGGTGGTTGCCAGGTGGCTGTAAAGGTGTTCTGGTTGGTTGCTAAGGTGTTGCTATGGTGTTATGGATAGTTGTTAGGTGGCTGCAAAGCTGTTCTCTTTAGGGTTGTCTCCAAGGTGTTTCTAGGGTGATCTATGTCATTGCTAGGTGGCTGCAGAGGTTTGGGTTGCTAATGTGTTACTAGGGTGTTCTGGTGGTTGCTAAGGTTTTGCTATTATGAACTTGGTAATTTCTAAGTGGCTGCAAAGATGTTTGTTTGCTAAGATGGTGTTAGTGTGTTATAGATAGTTGCTATGTGTCTGCAAAGGTGTCCTGGGTGGTTGCTTTGTGGCTGTAAAGCTGTTCTCTTTAGGGTTGTTGCTATGGTGTTGTTAGGGTGGTCTAGGCCATTGTTTGATGTCTGCAAAGGTTTTTTGTAGCTAATGTGTTGCTAAGGTGTTCTGGGTGGTTGCTTAGGTGCTTCTTTGGTACTCTTGGTCATTTCTAAGTGGCTGCAAAGGTGTTTGGTTGGTTGCTAAAGTGGTCTAGATTGTTGCTAGGTGGCTGAAAAGGTGTTCGGTTGCTAAGGTGTTGCTAGGGTGTTCTGGATCGCTTCCAAGGTGGTCTAGATTGTTGCTAGGTGGCTGCTAAGGTGTTGCTAGGGTGCTCTGGGTGGCTTCAAAGGTGTTTGGTATCTAATCTCTCAGTGTGGGATTTTTTTATACATTCTAAACTTTAATACTTGGTGTTAGACGTTTTATCACATCATTAACTAAACCGAGCTATACATAAATGCTCATTAAAGCTTTCAAGTTTTGTTGTTTTTGTATTTGTGAAGATCATCATCATTCTTGTTCCTTTTCGTGTGCTGATAAATTGGTATTGAGGATGTGAAAAAACAGATAGGCATCATTTAGGGAAGGAGTTAAAACACAAAGGACAAAAATAAAACCCTCCTCTGATATTGAGGAAACACATTTACATTTACTTTTACATTTGAAGTTAAAGGGTGAATCTTGTAGAAAAAAAATATATAATTTTTCAAATAAACATTTTAATACATTTAGTAAGTATATTATTATTATTATTAAATATATTAAACTAATTGTATGCAAATTATGTAAATTATATATATAACTAAATAGACTGTGAAATATCATGATGGTCTTTTGTTTTACATGCTGAAATTTTAATTTTATTGATTTATGTGTAAACTGACCTGGATGTGTTCTTGGTATCATGAGATTCATCCTGTATACAGTTTGATTGAGCTGCTTCATGTTGGCTAACAGAGTTGAAACAGAGCTGTGGTCTGATGCTCACGTTTGATTAATTAAATAATGACCTGTCATTGAGTTTTGTGACAGATTTTCATATGTACGTTCATGGCTTTGCCATTCATGGGCTGAAACCATTAACTTGAAATGGACCATAAATCCAAAAGCCACGGGCGTCACGATTATAGAAACCCAGCTAAATATCCTTTTTGTTCTGCCTTTGATGACAGTAATTTGCTTCTCGACCTTTGTTTTTTTATATCATCGCAGGCTGGCTGAACTTGGTAATAATAACCAGCATAAACGTCTTTAAATACGTAGATGGGACGCGTGATAAATCTCTGACAGAGGAGCGCTTGACGCTAATTTAAAACAAACTACGAGCAAAACGTGCCACAGAATTGGCAGAAACTCCCGGCCACATTTATTGCCATGTTCAACGGCCTTGGGAGTCTTTACATTAGTACCAATAACAGTCTGCGATTGGACTTAAGTGCGAGCACAAGGCATTACTTTAAAATCACGGGGGTGTTGAAAGCCGCCTTCAGTAGTGCGGGCCCAAGTGGTAAAGTCTCTAAGGATCGGGCCCCCGAGTCCAAGAGCCGGCCAAGGACAACCGGGCCCCATCCAGAGGGGGTGGGCGGGGGCTCAGCATTGGGTTTTTCACGAGGCGATGATGCCCCGTTGCCTGTGGTCTGCAGCCAGTGCGACAGCACGTAACCAGAGCCAAGGTGGAGCGAGAGGAAGGGAGGAAACTCAGAGCGAAACCATGAAAAATGTAGAGTATGAAAATGTCTCCCTTGGTTTATGGCTTCGCAGACGGGCGTCCAAAAGAAACACATCTTTAAATTTAACTTTAGATGCCTCTTAGACTCTTTTTTTTCCGTTCTTTCTCTTTTCCTCACCCTCTCCCAACTGGCTGGCAAACGCTTTTGGTTTGTGGAAAAGCAAAGCCAAGTTGCCTGGAAACTGCGAGCATGTTAGAAAATCGCTCGATAATGCAGCTTTTTGGAAATGTGGCGACAGCTCTCATGTACCCAGATCGGTTTTCAGGGCCGTGAGCATGCAAAATGCTGAAAACTTTAACACTTCAATGCAGGAAACGTGTAAAAACAAAGATTTGTAGCAATTTATTCATGGCCTCCTAATAATCCCCATCCACTTGATTGGCTCTATGACTCTCTCTCCTCTCCACCTGTAGCTGGTGTGTGGTGAGCGCACTGGCGCCGTTGTAGTGTGGCTGCCGTTGCTTCATCCAAGTGGATGCTGCACACTGGTGGTGGTTGAGGAGAGACCCCCCCCCCCCCCCCACATGATTGTAAAGCACTTTGGGTGTACGGCAATACACAATAAAGAGCTATATAAATACATCATTCATTCATTTATTCATTCATTTACAGACAAATGAGAAGGTTAAGGCATAATGATGTGGCAGTTTATTAGTCTGAAATCAAGGCGCTATTTAATTTATTAACCCTGCAAAGACATGCGTATGAAATAATAGGCTAAACAAAATCTAATTTTTTAACCTTTAGACAAAATATTTTTAAAAATATAAACAGTTTGCATATGTTTTATGTTTTGATCCATCAGGCTTTTATAGCTCATACAGTCTGATATAATGACAATATGGAGGAAAAAGCTCATTCAGAGGCCCATATGACCAAAAAGTGATACAATTCTGATGCTTTTCTAGCAGTATAGCAGATACTTACATAAAATGCTATAAATATCGGTCGTCGCTCTATATCTCCAATAATGTCTTAGTAAGATGAGATTGAAATGATGCAAACATATAATGCAATGTAATCCAATGATGATTGAGAAATGAAGAAATAACCGCTCCTCAGAAGATGTGAAATGTTTTGGAGGCTTGGGAAGATCATTCCTCCACTGAGGAACAGTGAAAGTAAAGCTTCGGGAAATAAATGTTTCTCAAAAGATCCTTAAGATCAGATTTGAGACGCACTGATTTTTCTAAAAATGATTGATGGAGAATCAAGTAAAGCTGAGCTGCTTCAGTCCAGTAAGTGTTCACCTGGAAATATGACTGCAGCTATTCTGACGTTTACTTGATAAAAGTTAAAGATTTTACATCAAAAAGACGATGAAGCAACAGCTGAAGGACTTTTATACCATTACACTAAAAGATCTTTTACTGTATTGTGTGCAATAGGTTTTAAAGGGGTCATATGATGTTGCTAAAAAGAACATTATTTTGTGTATTTGGTGTAATGCAATGTGCTTGTGGTTTAAGGTTCAAAAAATACATTATTTTCCACATACTGTACATTATTGTTGTTCCTCTATGCCCCGCCTTTCTGAAACGTGACGATTTTTACAAAGCTTATCGTTCTGAAAAGCGAGGCGTGCTTTGATTGGCCAGCTATCCAGTGTGTTGTGATTGGCCGAATACCTCAAGCGTGAAACGGAAATGTTACGCCCCTCACTGTATTGTGATGCCGTGTCCCGGCGCGACGACACAAACATAATAAAACCCATTATAAACGAGGCATTTGTTGCATCCAGTGGGGACATAATTACTGATTATAATGACTTATAATGTCTTTTCAACATTACCGTGTCTGTGATCGGAGAAACGACAAACAACAAGCACTACTCTACACTGCTCAAAACTCGCGTTTGAATCGTCAGTAGCAGAAACATACTTACAGGCTGTGAGTCAGAAGCGCCAGACTGTCCTTGCGACGTTGGAATTGCCCCACTTTATAGAAACAGCCTTTGTGCAAGCCAGCATTGTAGGCTACTCTCTTCAGCTTCAGGAAATAGTCCTCCGTAAAATGCGCTGCACACACTCTAATATTTGGGTTGAACTGTTCTGGAACAGTGTTGTAAATACAACTTAACCACTGATTTCTAGTTGTGTCCTCTTTTGGAAGCCCAAACAAAGTAGTTTCGCTTTCACAATGAAATACAGCATCTCCAGGACATGGTGCTGCCGGCAGCAACAATACTACAGCCAGAATAAAAATCACGTCCCCTTTCTTTGCGTAAACATTTGGGCGGTGTTATGAAAATCTCCCCACACTGTGACGTAGACATGTGGGGGGTGTTTGAATGAGCCGTTTTAGGAGGGCGTGGACAAGTCAACTTTTATAAAGAATATCTCTTTGGTTTTGAGACTTTAGTCTTTGCAACTTCAGGGATCTTATCTATATGCACAAACAGCTTGTAACACTCCAAAGAGAAAGGAAAACTTGAAATCGCATCATGACCACTTTAAGCAAATTTTAATCATGTTGATCATTTAGAGCCTTAGAAATTAGCACAATGTGAGTTGGATAATATTAGCCAAAATTTGCCATTTTAATTTGGTCTTTTTTGTGTATTTTAGTAGATTCTCTGATTTAAACCCCAGATTCTCTCAGAAATGTCACATTTCGAAGCTAGAAAGGGCTGCAAATGTCACTTTCTTTGAATGACAACTGAGTAATTATAACTGAGAGGGAAACGTGACTTAACTAGAAAAGCAGAGTTGTGCTAATAGGACGCCGTCCAAAGTCCTGCCACAGTCCATCATGAGTTAGACTGAGTAATAAAGATCAAGTTTTTCTGAAGGTGAGGCATTTGCTGTCTCCTGCACTTATAACACCTCAAACTGTTAAATCAGTTATAAAGACTTAATCTCAGAAGTGTCCTCTGCCCTCATTTGTGGTTTTAACACATTATGAACAATGTTCTTATGCTCTGTATTTACTTAACATTTCATGTGTTTTAAGTAAAATGAAGTTAAGCATCTAAAACGCTCATAATTCTAGTCCTAATTTTATTAAAACAACAGCATACCCTTCACAGGACTAGCGAAGGCGTTGATAAATGCATTCAGCAGTGTTATCCCACTGAAATGGACTACGGTGGTTATTGAATCATTGCGACGTGATGTTAAATAACAGGCAGTAGTGTTATATTTTCTGTAGTTGGTAGAAGCTGTTCGTCAGAGGTGTGTCGTTTGTAGAGCAGACCGTTCCTTTACCTCATAAATCAGACAGAGAGCGCAGGACAACGGTCTAATGTTTCACTGGCACCGACTAATCCAAATAAAACACATTTAGTGCCACCTCAGTTTAACCTGTGGAGAATGTTCTTGGAAGAAACAGTTACACAATGATGCTGAATATCTATATAAGTACATATATATAGAGAGAGAGAGCTTTCTTCATGGTAGCTTTGCGTTCAAATATTTCAACTCAGGTCAGTGTTTTGTACATCAAGCCATGTACATGTAATGTACATCAAGCCAGTTGTTATCGCAAAATAAAGATGTACATTATCCCTTACTTAACTGAATGAAATCTTAATTCAAGTGATGAAGGATTTTGATAGTAATCAGTGTTGAGCACTACTGTAAGGTTAACCCTGCCTGCTTTAAATGTTTCAAAATGATTAACAGTTGAAAATGTTAGAAATGTAGAAAAGTAATCATAAAGGCAGAGGCAGCCCGATCACGAGTCCTAAATATCAAACATGTTTGACATTTACGATTTGAGTTCGGTCACGCTCCGTCTCGATCGGGAGCAGATCAATAATCGTATAATGACATCACACAATAGAGGATTTTTGAACAAAAAATCGCTTGTGACAAGCAACGTATATATAATATATGTGTATATATAAAATAAAAAGTGTATGTGTATGCATGTATATATATATAAATTAATATATTAGAGGTAGAAGTAGAATAGAAATAGAATTTATATGTAATAAAAAATTACAATTATTTATTATTGATAAATTATTATACATAAAATCGATTATAATTTACATGTAAAATATGTAGAAGTTTTTTCTTTCTTTTCTTTTGGAAGTCTTGAGAATTTAATTTATTTTAGAGAAGATAATGCTTCCTGATTCACTGTTGAGTAATGCTAAATTTCTCAAACTTGATCTATCGATGGACTGACTTGCATAACAGGCCTGAAACATTCTGGAGAGTTAATGCTAATCACTCAGTTTATCAGCGGCTCCATCGGAGAATCACTCTGGTCCCACCGAGATTCGAATCCGTCACATTAATCCTTCACAAATGTGTTTGGAAGCGAAAACACACAGAGCCCTAATTTATTTGAAGCAGCTCCTTACTCAAAACGTCTCGGCCTGCGAGCTGCACTGTGTCGAGGTCAGAGGGACGTTCGACTCGCTCTTTAAATAGTGAAGAAACGGCTGACTTTAAATCCTGGGCCAGATGGGATTTCTCAGAGTGATCATAAAAGCTCTGAAGACCGTTCACAAATCAAACTCTGCAGTATTATGTTAAGCTTTTGCACTGTTATTGTTATTGCATGTTTGCGCATACAAATGTAATTCACAACTTTGTGAAGGAGAATTTGAGATTGACACCGCGGCTCAGACGGGCAATTTATGCATGTATTATGAGGCCGGCTCACAGATAAACGTTTTCCATGTAAAGTGATTAAGCTGCAAATGCAGCGTCTGTATCTGTGACTGATGTAGAGGACTGCATTAGGTTTTGGTGTAAAAGAGCACATGAAGCAGGTCGTCTGCAGGTAGCGCGGGCAGCGGGAATGTCCTGAAGTGGAATTCAATATGTGGGCTTAAGTGGAAAAACCGGAGATCTCCAGAGGTCATCCTTCATTCCGGAATGAAGGAAAGTAGAGCTTGTGGTGCTTCAGGTGGTCTTTGGTGAAATCATTCATGTTCAGAGCTCTGCTTTACTGAGATCTTAATGTCTGTGTGTGTGTTAGTCAAAATGAACAAAATGACTTTTATTATGGCAATATGAACTAAGATTGCATATTATTTATGGCCTTTGTTAATGACATGTAGTTGGTGTCTGAGACCTCTCTTTTTCTTTTTCTTTTCTGGAGCCCTCCTTAACCTGTAACTAAAGTTCTAGGAGTTTTTCCGTTGTTCATTTTGTCATTTTGAGGAGTTTGTCACAATTGTTTTTCATTTTATCTCTTTAATATTTTTTCATGCTAGTGACTTGTAAGGAAAAATATCCCATTTGTATGTACAGTGCCTTGCGAAAGTATTTTTTTTTTCAGTTGCTGCCTTGTTAAACTGCTTTAAATTACTTTTTTCCACATCAATCTACACTCCATACACTATTTAAAGCAACAAAAAAAAAAAAACATCTTTGCAACATCTTTTAACATCTTTGCAAATGTATTAAACATAAAAACCTTAAATGATTGCATTGCATAAGTACTCATACCCTTATCTGAGACAGTTGCTTGTAGGTGTTACTAGACTTTGAGTGAATGTAACCTGTGGCAAATTCAATTGAATGGGTATGATTTGGAAAGACACACACATCCTAATAAAAGGTCCAACAGCTGATAATGCATATCAGAGCAAAAACCAAGCCCTGGGGTCAAAAGAACAGTCTGTAGATCTCAGAAACAGGTTTGCGTCAAGCCACACATCTGGGGAAGAGTTCAGAAAAAAATTCTGCTTCATTGAAGGATCACAGAAGCATGTCGTCTCTGTTACCCTTAATGGAAGAAGTCTGAAACAACCAGGATTCTTCTTAGAGCTGGCCTCCTGGCCAAACTGAGCAATTGATGGAGAAGAGCTTTGGTTAGAGTGGTGACGAAGAAGCTGATGGTCACTCTAGTTGAGCTCCATGATCATATGTGGAGATAGGAGAAACCTACAGAAGGACAAACATCACTGCAACACTCCACAGATCTGGGCTTTATGGCTGTGTGGCCAAACTCAATCCTCTTCTCAGAGAAGACACAAGAAAACACACTTGGAATTTAAAAAAAGCACCTACAGGACCCTCAGACTGTGAGAAACAAGATTCTCTGGTCTGATGAACCTCAATTCCAAGCATCATGTTTGAAGGAAAGCAGGCACTGCTCATCTCATGCAGAGTAGCATCCCAAAAGTAAAGTGTGCTGGTAGCAGCCTCATGCTGGGGGGTGTTTTTCAGCGGCAGGGACTGAGGGACTCGTCAGAGTAGAAGAAAAGCTCAATGCACCAAAATATTGAGATATCCTTAATGAAAACCCAGTCTAGAGCATTCAGAACCTCAGACTGGACAGAAGGTTTACCTTCCAACAGGACAATGACCCTAAACACACAGCAAGAGTGGCTTATACACAACTCTGTGAATGTCCTTGAGTGGCCCAGCCACACCTGGAAGAGCTTGAGAGATAAAGAGATGAAGAGAAGAATGGCATATAATTGTCAAATGATGATGAGCAAAGCTTGTCGCTTCAAATAAAAAAGACTTGATGCTGTAAAGGTACTTCAGCTAAATATTAGCTGAATACTTATGCAATGTACTTATTTGAGTTTTTTATTTTTTATTAATTTACGAAGTTGTGACAATTCTGATTTTGCTTTGTCAATATGATGTATGGAGTGTAGATTGATGTGGGGGGGGGAAAAGTAATTTAAAGCAGTTTAACATAAGGCGGCAACATAACGTGAAAAAAATGAAGGGGTATGAATACATTCGCAAGGCACTGTATGTATGTATGTATGTATATATATATATATATATATATATATATATATATATATATATATATATATATATATATATATATATATATATATATATATATAAAACACCCTTTAAAAATTTGATGTTGGTAAGATCTTTTTTTCTTTTTTTTGTAGTTATTGACAAATCTCCTATCAAGGCAAAAATATAGTAAGTACCATAAAATTGTGAAATATTACTACAATTTAAAATAGCTGTTGTTGATTGTAATATATTGTAAAATGTAATTTATTTCTGTGATCTGCAGCTGTATTTTCAGCATCATTACTCCAGTCTTCAGTGTCACATGATCTTCAGAAATCATTCTAATATACTGATTTACTCAAGAAACATCTCTGATTATTATCAATGTTGAAAACTGTTGTGCTGCTTTTTTTGTGGAAACTGTGATACATTTTTATTTTTCAGGATTCTTTGAATAAAAAATTCAAAAGAACATAATTTATTTGAAATAGAATCTTTTGTAACAAAAATCTTTACTGCCACTTTTGATCAGTTGAATGCATCCTTGATAAAGTATTATGTATCTATCTACAAGTCACATTTTCACACTTGCCATTCAAAGTTATAAAGTTGAGAGACACAAACACACACATGCTTACCCCCACACAACTGGCTTCATTCACTGTGATTCTGCTGTCTTCCTGGGACAGACAAACTGCTGGGATGTGCCAGATTTATGAATGTCTTTTAAATCCTAATTATTCTCACAGACACTAATGCCCTTAACAGGCCTGTTTTGGGTTATAGACTTGAACGCTTCTTTGTGGCGCTCTGACACAACACTGTTATGAATCTGCTCTTCATGAACGTTCGTCTGGATCATCTCACAGTAGCTGCACTTATCGGTTTATGAACTGAACTCATTAAACTACATAAACTGCCTGTTATCACAGCCTCATGTAAACGGCCTGTCTCTTTATCAACGGTTTAATAAACCAGAGAAAAACTCTTTTTTTGCAATACTTGAATATGCAATAACTCATCTGAAGATGTAAAATATACACTAATAGTAATGTCACGAGGCTGTAATATCTCTGGATGGATTATTGTCCAAATCCTCAAATAGTTTCGCCGTGACATTATACACTCCACCTCATTACATGGCATGTGAAGTGTAGCTTAGACAGCCAGAGTCCATAAATGGAGTAGTTTTTGATGCGCAGATCTCAACCTACATTCATAAAACATACTCATCCGCTCTGTTGCTGATATCTGGAGCCATTGAATGTATACAAACTATAAATCCAAGCTCTTCGCTCTCTGTTTATTGTTGGACGCCAGATTTCACCCAGCTCAAAAAAAAGCCTTGGCAGAATTACATTAACCTGACTCTAAAAGGTCTGACAGGCCTAAAGACATCTATTTCAACATCCATCACGGCCTTATGATGGGAATGTCCACAAACAGAGAAAAACTATGAAATGAGATGTTGCCATACAGTATGGAAACCAGTAGTTTATTGACAATAACTTGAAAAGATGTTTGTTAAAAGTGTTGTTTCTCCAGTATGAAAAGCCATCTTCCATGACATTTCTGGATTATAGGCTATTTAATTGTTTGCATTTAAATCTAAAAACAATTATGAAACTCAAAATTAGTTAAATCAACCAAAAAAAAACAACTAATTTGGTCTAAAAAATAAATGTATAATAAAATAAATATTATTCAATTATTGCATTAAATTTCAGAATTAACACAGTAAAGTCTTCCTTCATTTTCGGCTTAATGCATGTCATTGTGCTTTTATTGTGTACAATTGCTTACCTAACAACTATATATGATAATTAATCAATACTGATCAGTATGATGATTTGAATTTTAGCTTGGATGGCGAATAATAATAATTGCAATAGTTTTGAACTAATGTTTCAACATGCAAAGTCACCGTTAGAGAGAAAAACACACTTAAAACCGTGTGACAACTTGCCCCAATTGTGCACCACTCATTTTGTTTTCTTCTTAATAAGATTTACGCGTTATTTTGTTCAGACTTTCACAATAAAACATGAGTTGTTTGTGTAATCTGTTCCTGCAAAATTGCGAAAATGTCATTATGCAACCGACAAATACAGGCAACTATTAGTGAGAATTGTGTTGCAAGAGTCCAGAGACAAATAAACCATATGTTTTTAATATTTTATATTCAGTACAATGTAAATAAGAATCATTATTATATAATTATTATTAGCCTATTTAATAGTTATTCGGGAAAAAAGTGACGAAATTAATTTTGCATAAATGCATTCGTTGTTTAATTGCATAAATAGGCTATATTATTTAAATGCATTTATTCGTTCTGAATTTTGGATAAAGTGCATTGATTTCCATAAATACACCAGTTGGAATATTAGTAACAAACGTTTATTTACATTTTCAGTGCAAATACTTACAGACAAAAATATAATACAATCAAGTTTATCAACGTCTTAATTCATGAACATTCAGTTCCCAAATCGTCATGTGAAGGTGGAGTGGTTGATTTAAGGCAGAGCGTTGTTTCCTCTCTCAAGGCTCATGAAGGCCCGCTCGTGTGTCCCGTAAGACGCGTTAACGGCGTGTTTCGCCGCAGATCCTCACAGCGGCGTTTGCTGCGCGGCAGTGCTCGGTTCTGTCGTGGAGTTTGTGCTGGATGTGTCGTGAGTGCTGACCGCTAGAGCTCCGGGAATAATCACACTGGCTTTGTTGAGGTCAGAAATGTCCACGTCGCTTTTGTCCTCCGCTCCGTCCTCGAATTCGGACTCACTCGCTTCGCTTTCGCATTCGGAATCGTCGCGTTCTTTGGGTTCGGTTTCGGTCGCGGATTTATCCGGCTGTTCTTTTTCTTTGTCCTTCTGCGCCTGCGCTTCTTTGGAATGCCGCCATTTCATCCTCCGGTTCTGGAACCAAACTTTGACCTAAACCATAAGGGAGAAAGATAGTTTAGAAAAGCAAGAGCATTTTATGAATATGCATTTTCTTTCTTTTATTATTCAAATTTAATTGTGCATTTGTATTATCATTTATTGCATTGCACTACTGAGAATATGAACGTGCTTTGTTAAATTTGGTGAACTTTTATATAGGCTAATACAGACATGCATGCACATTAAATCGAACAGTTTTTTTTTTCAATTAATTAAAATATCCAAGTAAAAATACTGGTCTACTAAAAATTTTTAATAAAAAACAGATTTCCACACTTGACTGGAAAGTTTTGAAACTCCTTATCGCTTATGCTCTCTGTCCTGTCATCAAATAAGACAGAAACTCTTGCCCAATGCCCTAAATTATGATGTTTTGAAACGAAACAACTACACCCCTCCTGCATTTGTAATAATTCGTTATAATTGACTTTCATTTCTCTAGAAATGCGGGTGTCGCAATGCTCCAGCTGCTAACGCTCCAGATGGCTCTCTGCAGGCCAAAGCTAATTGTTTTCATTTAAAACATTCTTTCTTTCTTTTTTTTAAATCATGCATTCATGTGCATTGATAATCATTCGCTCACCTGTGCATCGGTGAGGCCCAGCATCGCAGCCAGCTGCTTTCTGTCCGGTTTCGTGACATACTTCTGGATTTCAAAGCGTTTCTCGAGGCCTTTCCGTTGGAGGTTGGAGAACACGGCTCTGGACCACGACCTTTTCCTCTTGTAAGTCTGTGGCATTGTGTCTTTGGAAAGCACCGCATACGGCCCTGTTAGAGTCAAACAACACACACGCCATTAGAACACAACAAAACCTCAATGCAATTTGGCCAAAATCCATGTTATTTAATCGCATGAGCAAAATAGGCTCATCACCGCACACGCATGCAAAATAGGGCAGTGCAATGATAATCATGAACGTGTCATCCGTGCAGGTTCTCCTGCTCTTTAGGGCTCGACTGGGATGTCTACACTACCTGGGAAGGTGTCTTGAAACTGATGTTGCCCTGATTGTCTGGCGGCATTGCTTATTGAACCCATCATGGAGGAGGTTTCGCTCATGGTCGGGTCTATGGACGCGAAGTACGGGCTTGCAGACACATGGACTGCTGAATGCCGATTCGGACTAACAATCGATGTGAGATCTGTTACAGAACGACAAACACCAATTAGTTCCAATTAAACTCGTATTGCCTTTTAATAACAGGCGATACTTCATCCATATGTACGACTTTACATTACTGGGCCAAAAATAGTGCGCTGTTTATCATGGAAATCAAAAACAGATCGATTATAAAATAAAATAATAGTATTATGCATATGTTTGTCAATAAACTTTCCAATTACTATAAACAAAACACGCATATTTATAGCCTATATAAAATAAGTATGCATATACGTGCGAAAGTATTTCTAGAACGCATTACAGATGCTGATTAGTTTGTGCTCATAAGCTCAATAAGCGCATGGGGTTGGACGCGTCCAAACAAGTATTACTATTCTGAATTAATCTAATTGTTTTGTCCTTTTCGTAAGTGCGATGTGATGTTTACTAGGAAAACCGCGATGCACAAAAATAGACTACGTCTTACCTCTCAATGATAGCGACTCTTTTCCTTTCGGCTCGAAGTCTGTGGATAATATCCGATCGATCCCGAACTTGAGGTCTTTGCTGGACGGCGGAGGCGCGGATTGCGCGTTGATCGCGCCCCTGGATGTCAAATGTATTCCGTGCCTATGATACGCGGATGCGTTTGGAGTGACCGGCGACGGGCGTAACGGGGATCCCGACGAATGAACCTGCGCTCGGGCCCCGATGTGAGCCATAAGCGAGGACGAACCGGGGATGTTCTCCGCATCTCCAACGTGCAGAATATCAGCGATGCAGAACGAGGGTTTCTTCATGCTGTCCACCCCAAAACCGCCCGAACAGTACGCGTTCCAAAGGCTAAAGTTCGACGCGTAAAACGGATTGAGTCCCGCCGTGTACATCCTGGCAGGATGAGCCAAAACTTCTTGACAGAAAATCGCACACAACTACATGTAACGCGACGGTCAAGTTTAAGGAGTTGCCCTCTCTCGCGTTTCTCCTCAAGTATGAAACTCCAGACAGGAGTCCAAAAAGCCCTAAGCAGGAGTTCCGTTATTGATTGGCTCTTTGTGAGCCAATGGAAGTTGACAGAACGGCCCAACACGCCCCAAACACGACGAGCACTTCCATTACGACTCTTAAAAATCACCACGTTTAGTAAATGGCGATGGTTCAAATGATACAACATTAAACATTTTCATTGTGTGTCTTCATTTTCAATTAATCAAATTGTAATTTTAATTTGATATTAGAAAAAAAAACGTAGTGAGGCCCATTTATTTGGCTATTCAACGAGTTGTTAAATATAAGCGAATGGATAAATAATATATATATATATTTTTTATTTTAGTGAACTTGTATTGTATTTATTAGCTATATAAAACTAGAAAGACTGACCAACATTTAATATTTTTTCAATGGAGCACTGTTTAGGATAATTGGAAAATAATTAGTTAAGATGATAATTTTAGAAGATGATGTAATGTAAATGATGCACTCCTATAAAGAATAATAACGAGGTTTTGCATGAATTCGAATGCGTTTTCTGATTTTCCAGAACAAACAAACTGATGTAAAACGATCCCGAATCCAGTGGCTGCTGTAATATGCTTTATTCTGACGCCTGTGAGTGTGTTCTGCTCTGGGATTAGGAAACTGGAGTTTCTCGATGCAGGTCATCCTGTTTTTGATGAGCTCTGATTCAGGCTAAATGAGCGGATATTCCTGCTAGATTTAGGCCAAAAATAGTGCATGCTTTAGTATTTTAGGATACAGCAGAGGACTCTATTTCCTCCGGCTCGGAAAGGTGGAACTTTATAATGACTGTTAGCACTTCCTTTTTTCAATATTTGTGCAACTTTATCTCATCTCGCAAGTCGCGCGGTGACGCAAATCCGTCCTTATGCTTATAATAAACAGAGGAAATCTATTCTCTGCTGAAACGAAAACACAATTAACTTCAGAGGCGATACTTCATCCATATGTACGACTTTACATTACTGGGCCAATGTGCTGTTTACCATGAAAAAACAAAAACGGATCGATTATAAAATAAAGTAATAGTATTATATCTGTTTGTCAACACGATTTCCAATAGCACAGGCTATAAGCAAACAAGCACATTAATATAAAATATGTATGCATACGTGCGAAAGCATTTCTAGAATGCATTACAGATGCTGATTGCTATGTTATATTTATGATCATTAATGACAGCAGATGATTTTACCCCATGGTGTTTTTTAGAATATCTCTCTTCCTCTGATGGCGTTCATTAGTCGTGATTCATTACCGGAAAGGTCAATGACCCTGACTGCATCCTATCACGGTGTTTTCGAATGACTTCATTCCGGTTTAAATTTAGAGATGAAATGTAGCGCTTTGCTCTCGATCAAGCAGTCAAAACAATCCAGGGAAGAGGATGCGGAAGACGCGCCGCGGGTGAACGCGCACGTTATTTCATTTTAGTTCAGGGCTGGTGAAATATTCGTGAACGAGATCATAAAACAGGTCATAAAACTGACCGACCGCTGGCATCTCGCTGTAGTAATTTAACTATTAATATAGATTTATTAATATATGGAATTTAACAGAAACTATTAAAATAACAATTAAGCCTAAAACATTCCATGCATCTCTCTCATAACATGCATCTTTGTCAGTATTTCAAATAAAATCTATTTTATTTATATATTATTGTTTAAAAAATAAAATGTTATCAGACATAAAATCATATTTTCAAGATTCCAATTTTCTGCTTGCTATAGGCTTAAATTTTCTACATTCTTAACATTATAAAATTAATAAGAATTCAATTAGCCTATTATATTTCTCGATTTCTTTTCTCTCATAATTCATATAATGTGTGTGCGCTTTGTGTTCCAATGTAACCTACTCAGTATTTGTATTATGAAAAGTTAATTATTTCTAATAATTTCAGGAAAAGATTATATAAAATAATTTAGAGAACTTATTTTATCATTATACCCCAAACAGTGATTTGCTTCCTTTGAAAATAAAAAAAATAAAAATTATAGTTACAGTGATAAACCTAAATAAAACCTAATCTATTAATATTTATGCATTGAGCACGATATTCCATTATTTATATATATATATGGAATATCGTGGTAGAAATATCTAGGATGAAAGTTTCGGTCTACAATGGAACCGATATCTTTATTGTCCATATCTGCATTCCTATCTTTATCTGCGCCTGTATTGTGATGAATATATTCGTGTTGAAAGCACAAAGTCATGCTGTAGTAATTAAAGCAGAGTACAACCTGTTCACAGAAGAAGTAAAACATCACAATCCTGCTGGAACTCCGTGTATTTTTATGAATGATTCAAACAACACTGTATACGTGCATGTCTGTTGTGGTCAAATAAAACATTACACTTGCCATAATGACTTAGTGATTTGAACTGCTCTCTCTTCCTATTTGCAGTGATACCATCACCATTTGTTCCTCTGGGATTGACTTTATTTCTGGACCCCCATCAGGAGCATCTGTCTGTCAGCAGTGATGGGGTCGTCATGCTGGAAACATTAGAAAATTAAAACATCATAATCGTTAAATGCCGATCATGGGAAAGTTTGGAGACTTTGTGGAATTGGTTTGTTTTCCTAAATTCCCTCTGGTTGAGGAAATCGCTGTCCGGAGAGTTCAATGGTGATCTAGCCAGCTCAGTGCGGTTCATTTCGGGGATCTGACAGCCTCGGGAAACATTTGTCACGGATTATTAATGGCTTTTTTTAAACGCACCCTTGACAGAATGAAAATCTGAAGCAGCGCATAAAAATATAGACGTTTTAGATTAACTCCAAATAAATTTATCAGCACAAACTAATTTCTGTTCATCGAATTATATTTCGTAAGTTCAATAAATAAATAAATAGCCTAAATAAATAAAGGAAAACATGTCGTTCTATATTGCGAATACAGAAATGAATTGCAAACTAAGTGTTTCAAATTAATTGAGTGTCATCATTTCTCTAGTCCTGAGTGACATGTAAAGGAAGCTCTAGCTGGTCTGTATGTGTGCAGTGATCTAATCTACACAGAAGCTGGTTAACAGGTGTTTCATGTCATAGCTGTGAGTCGATATGTGTAGGCTATTATAACACCGCTGGAACGCTGTATGGACCAATCAAAACGTTCGGTATTTAATTTCATAAAACATAAATAGTATAACCAAGAACCACCTACCTAAACAGAGTACGAATTAGGCCTATTTAGTGATTTTCAGAGATCAGCAATCTGTTGAGTTTCATTTCGCGAATCCGATTTCCATTTGGCACCCCTAATAGCACAATTAAACAACAAAAAAAATAATAATAATTTATATAGGACTTCTATAAAATCTGTAATTATTTAAACATGTTTTTAATGTAGGCCTAACTGTACAATATTGTTTATTTTAATAAAAAAATAATTAATCGGAAAGCGCTGAAGGTTCTACTGTTGCTATGGTTACCTCACTTCCGTTCTATATTTACTGCGCTCCAGCGCCATAAATTCGTTTCTTTATTTATTTTTATTCACATATAACATATATTTTTGCATTTCCACATATGCCTGTATATAATTAACAAAAAATATTTTTTTTTAGTTTTTTTTTTTTTGGAGAAGAGGATGCTCACTTCTGGACACAAAACAACAGATACACATTTTAAAGACATAAGAACTACAATTAGCTCACACTATCCCCTTGATTTTTAAAAAAAAAACCCTTAAAGTCTTAATAAACCTTATTTTTAATGTAAGAGCGTCGCCATTAGTAACATGCACATTTTCCAGTTTTATTTGCTACCATTTATTTCACCTGTACAAAAACAGTCCGTTCTGCTGATTGATATTGCAATGCAAACTGCTATTTCTTATATTATTTCAATGTATTGTATTCATAAACACACTGGTTTGTGGTGCAAATAGTTAATTGCATGTTAAGTTTACCGATAATGGCTAATGAATCGGAATTACTAATTAAAATTGCTTCAGTCTTGGAAAAATACGGTAAACAGGCCTAATGGTTTAAGGCTCCTTAACTATTCCACTCATACCAATAAATACACACAATATTCACTCAGAATTTACTAGGGAAAAAAGCAAAGCAGAAATGTATTAAGCAATGCCAGAAGGCCCGATATCGGTGCAGTCTCCATGCTTGTGTTTACATGAACGGCGCAGGCCTTTCGTGCGTAAAGGAATCCAGACGTGCCACTAACTCTTCTCGTTCAATATACAAGGGGTTAAATCAAAAGCTCCGTGTTAAATAACAGCGAGACTAATGGAAACGCGGAAAGGTCATAACAAACCATTAGAGTGCTGTCTGAGATCCAGCTGAAGCGCCACGACACTCAGCGACAGAAGATTCACCCACAGAGCTCCTGCTGGCCCGATAAGACCCCTTAATGGTCCGCAGTGATCGATTGTGCACTTGTTTACTGAAAGTCATCGCTCTTGAAGGAAGCCAGATGCTTCTGCAGCTCTGGAACATCAGCCTGCGTTCATGATCCCAAACGCGTGATGAATTAGTGCAATAACGCAACGTTTAATAGAAGGAACGCGCGCGACGTATCACTGCATCTCTCAAAGATTTCCAGTTAATCTTCTTCTTTTGAAATGTATGCATCAACAAATGAGCGAAATGGCTTAACAAATGAAATGTATATAATAATAAAACAATAAAAATAATTCTATTCATTTGATCTAATTAAATGCACTCTGTAGTCAAATGCACCAATATTTCCATACATTACATTTGTTTTATATATTCAAAGATGTTCTAAAAAATAAAAACACTTATCAGAAATATGAATGAGACAAGTCAATTTGAATAATGTAAAAAACTAATTAAAAAAAACTTCCTATTGCAGTAGTCAAATAATATAGAAATTGTAAAATAAAAAAAAATCCTATTAAGTTTTGATTTCATTAAGCAATAAGAATAACATTAATTTTCTTAAGTTCTTAATAAAATACATTTGACGCTTTCACTCACTTGCACTGATATTTCCATACATACCTAGTTTTATAATATTTTTAATGTTAAAAAAAATTGATCTGAAATATAAATGTGGTCTTTTTTCTAAATAACACATGAATAATGTAAAAAAAACATAACCTAATAGTTCTATAAAAACTACACATTCCAGTTCAAATAATACATTTAAATTTGTAAAATAGAACAAGCGCTATCCTCTATCATGATTTCATTAAACTTGGCATTAGAAAAAGTGTAATTGCATTGTTAGCATTTTCTTAATTTACATGAACCTTCGATGAATTATTTTTTCAAAGCAATTATTTAATTATGCATATTCACATGCATAATTAGAGGAAATGTTGAAATTGCATTGACTGAGAACTGTGTGCATGTTGATGTTTTCATGTCAAAGCGTAACCTGCTGCTGCTCTCTAGTGGTGAACTCACTGATTACAGCCTCAGAAGCCGATGGTCTGAAACACTAATTACTCAAGACAAATTCAGTTTAAAACACACTTTTGTTTGAGCAACATTCTCAGACATCATCTGCCTGCTGCGTTACTTTAATTGGCCTTGTCTATTCTAATAGATTTGAAACTGTCCAGATTTGAGCCGTCTCATTTCCCAGTGCAGTTGTGTGTCTGGGGAGCTACTCTGGCAGCAATAGCCCATATTTCATCACTGTTTACGGAATATTCATTCCTGCAATCCCCAATGCGACGAGAGTCAGCTGTTAGAATACTTCCTTATGAATGTCATCCTGAGAGCTTCTGGTTCAAGACTTGAATGTCATTGACTCCCAAACACACTTTTCTTTAAACATCATTATTAGGATTACACAAAATGAGCCTGATTTCATCCCAGAAGTCCAGCAGCTGGAGTATTTGTGAGGAATATACAGGGTGTGTTTTACATTTCTGTCTAACAAAAGAGTTTATTTGCGATTCTAAGTATTTAAATAGTTGCCTATTTATAAGAAGGCTCAAACAACCTTCTCACTAGAGTTCACTATTATGGATATAAATGAGCACGATATCAAAATGATATTTTTACATGTGCATTTAAATGAAAAACTTGATTTATTTGTCATGATAAGGAGGCCTGTACAGGATATGCAGTTTGAAATCACCAAGGCAGAGTGCAGCTGGAATGACAACAACTAATAAACATAAAATACACACGCAAAATACAGACGTAATAAACCCACAATCGTTTTCTGTGCAAAAATACATTCTTAAAGGAATAGTTCACTTAAAAATGCTAAAAATGTCCAAACAGCTGATTAAAAACATCACAATAATCCACACAACTCCAGTCCATCAGTTAACCTCTTCAGAAGACAAAAGCTGAAACAAATCCATCAAGATATTTTTAACTTTCGACTAAAAGTCTATAATCGATAATAACTCTTCCTCCAGTGAAAAAGTCCATCGCCTGTTGTTGTCTCTCACATCAAAATTCACCCACAACCTGCTGTTTTGGACAGATTCAGCTTGTAAATGTCCACTTTTTTTACTGGAGGAAGCGTTATGGATTATGGATTTATATTTTAGCTGGAAGCAATGGTCTGAAGTTAATAACGTCTCACAAACACAGCTTTTGTCTTCTCCAGATGTTAACTGATGGACTGGAGTGGTGTGGATTATTGTGATGTTTTTATCAGACTCTCATTCTGACGGCACCCATTCACTGCAGAGCATCCATTGCTGAGACACTGATGCAATCTGCTCTGATGAAGAAACAAACTCATCTGCATCTTGGATGGCCTGAGGGGCGCACATTTTCAGCAAATTTTCATTCTTGGGTGACTAATTCCTAGGGTGATCATACAGGCCATTTTTATGGACATGTCCTTGCCATGATTTCTATATTGCCTACAATATCCAGATTTTGTCTGTTTGCACTGTGCAGATCGATCGTTGTATGACATTCATTAGAGATCTAGAGAGCAGAGCAGACAGCTCCTTATGCTTTCGAATCACTCTCGCGGTACTTTGGTGTCATACAGTGATCGTCTGCGCAGCGCCGCTTCAAGTCGAATGAACGAACAAACACATGCGTGTATTTGCATCGCTTTGATCATTCTCTGTAGATCCTACTTTCTCACGCGCCACGATTGGTTGTTTATGTACAATGCCTGCATGTTATTGGTCAAACTACTTTGCATGTTTTAGGCAATATAAAAATCCTGGCCAGGACGTGTCCCGTATAAATGGCACATATGGCCACCCCACTAATTCCTTTAATGCCTTCTGGAGCTGCTGCAAGACACTATTTTCTGAAAGCATTGGACTATGACAGCATAGTGCTACATGTCTAATAAAATCCTCTATCATGGCAGTTCTTCTGAATAACTTTACATGATGTAATGCATGTAGAATTGTGCCTGAATCTAAACCAGCTAATTTTCGTTCAGCTCCTAAAACATAATTGTATCTGATAATTGTTCTGTAGTCAGTAAAACAGTGCTTTTCTTCTTTTTCTTTTCCTCGTATGCTTTCAGAACATGGATTCGCTCTCTCTGAAGTTACCGAAGGAAAGGCTGAAGGTGCTTCCGAGTCTCTTGGTGACGCCGCCGCTCCTCCAGCTCCAGTTCCACAGAGACGAGGATCCACGCTCGTATTCCCGGCCCGCTCTCCTCTGGCTGCCCGACTGACACTCCTTCTCACCGGCAGGTGAGAGATTCATCCTCCTCTCAACCTAGGAAAACATGATTTACTGCTTTAAATCATATCAATTTAATCTAGCTTCAAAGCTATTTCAAAAATTGATTTGCATTACAAGCATCAAAATTTCATCAAGCTGATTTTTTCCTTCGAATTCTCACTATATCAGAATATATGAGCCATAAAAGCTTGATGCATTATGATACTAAAAAAGTTTTTTCGGATTTTTTGGGAATTATTTCATATGTTAGGCTTACACTGCTCCGGGTGTGTGTTCACTGCTGTGTGTGTGTGTTCACTGCTGTGTGTGTGTGTGTGTGTTCACTGCTCCGGGTGTGTGTTCACTGCTGTGTGTGTGTGTTCACTGCTCCGGGTGTGTGTTCACTGCTGTGTGTGTGTGTTCACTGCTGTGTGTGTGTGTTCACGGTGTATGTGTGTGTGTTCACTGCTGTGTGTGTGTGTGTTCACTGCTCCGGGTGTGTTTTCACTGCTGTGTGTGTGTGTTCACTGCTGTGTGTGTGTGTTCACGGTGTGTGTGTGTGTGTGTGTGTTCACTGCTGTGTGTGTGTGTGTTCACTGCTCCGGGTGTGTTTTCACTGCTGTGTGTGTGTGTTCACTGCTGTGTGTGTGTGTTCACGGTGTGTGTGTGTGTGTGTGTGTGTGTGTGTGTGTGTGTGTGTGTGTTCACTGCTGTGTGTGTGTGTTCACTGCTGTGTGTGTGTGTTCACTGCTGTGTGTGTGTGTTCACTGCTGTGTGTGTGTGTTCACTGCTCCGGGTGTTCACTGCTGTGTGTGTGTGTTCACTGCTGTGTGTGTGTGTTCACGGTGTGTGTGTGTGTGTGTGTGTGTGTGTGTGTGTTCACTGCTGTGTGTGTGTGTTCACTGCTGTGTGTGTGTGTTCACTGCTGTGTGTGTGTGTGTTCACTGCTGTGTGTGTGCACGTTGGATGGGTTAAATGCAGAGCACGAATTCAGAATATGGGTCACCATACTTGGCCGTATGTCACTTCACTTTCACTTTCACTTTATTATTTCTAGTGCTGGGTTTTGACACAAGTTTCATGATTCGATTCTGACTCAAAAGCTTTCGATTTGATTCCATTTATGATTCGATTCAATATTGATTATTTTGGATATATATAAGGTACAGTACATGACAAATTTTCTCAACAGAAAAAATCTCTAAACTAATGCTACAAAATATAAATGAGTACTACATTACTAGACTATTGAAGGTTAAAATGAACTGATTTATATACAAACACTTAAATTATAATTAATTAAGGTTTTATAATAATAAAGTTACAATTACATAATAATATTTCTACCCCAATCCGTTTTTTGAATCTAAACATTTAAATGGTGGCATAAAACTCATAAACTTTAATTAAACACTGAAGAACAGTAAAAAATTATAATGCATGTTATACGTTGCACATATTAAGTAAATTGCTCCTCTCCAGAGTTCATTTATCTAGTTGACCAACAAATTTATGGTCACTGAAATTTGAGGTAAATGTGACGTTATGTGACATTGTTTAGAAGCTGTTATATTAACATCTTTGCACTGACTGAGTGATTACGAGAGACAGGATACCGATTTCAGTAAGTTGTACTCTGTCTTTTAAAATATCATCGGATGTTTATTTTATGCTGAAACTGTTATAGCGGAGGAGATGATCCTGCCGCTTCTCTTGAACTGAGGCACTACAGCGATCTGTCGCTCCACATTAAACGGAGCCAAAATGGCATTTATTTTTTTAATACTGTAATGAAATGGTAAGAATTTGAAATCTGAGACGTTTGCCTTGTCCTAATACCCACACTTGCTGTCTTGGCCACTTGAGAGTGCATGCGCATGATAGGAAGTAAGTGTGCAAGACTGTCCCAGGTCTTAAAAACAGCAAAGCGCAGTGCCCTTAACACACACTAAATCTCGAATACCACTCCGGAGCACTTTTCCAGGCCTGGTGTATCCCATCATGTATCATGTTTTGGAATAAATCGTGAGATTTTTGCTGAGATCTCGCAAGTAGTCACAGAAACCTTTATAATGTAAGTAAAACATTAATATGTGATCCTGGAGCACAAAAGCAGTCTTAAGTCTCTGGGGTATATTTGTAGCAATAGACAACAATACATTGTATGGGTCAAAATTATACATTTCTCTTTTATGCCAAAAATCATTAGGATATTAAGTAAAGATCATGTTCCATGAAGATATTATGTAAATTTCCTAACATAAATATATCAAAACTTAATTTCTAAGCAATCTGCATTTCTAAGAACTTCATTTGAACAACTTTAAAGGCGATTTTCTCAATATTTAGATTTTTTTGCTCCCTCAGATTCCAGATTTTCAAATAGTTGTATCTCAGCCAAATATTGTACTATCATAACAAACCATACATCAATGGAAAGATTATTACTCAGCTTTCAGATGATGCATACATCTCAGTATAAAACAATTCATCCTTATGACTGGTTTTGTGGTCCAGGGTCAGATATAATAATTAGATATTATTACATATAATTACATACAAAGATGAGTAGTGGTGATATTTATTTTGTACAACATTTGCAAATGAAAAATTCTACACACAGTTGTGGTCTTCATTCTCACTTGAACACTTGAGCCAAATACAGGAAATCATCATATAAGTAGTCAAGTGCAAAGACTGCAAGTTTGGGTTTTTTGACAAGGGGTATGTTTCATATCAAAAGTAACAAAGCACAAAGCTTATTGCAATTTGTTGAATGGGTGGTCTTCTACAATATTCCGTTCATTAACTGAAAACAGGCTAGACTAATCGATTCTTGTGATTTAAGAATCAATATTGCTTCAGAAAAATGAGAATCGATTAAAATCGAGAAATCAGTATTTTTTACCCAGCCCTAATTATTTCACATGTGCAGAGGCTGTACCTCGTGTGACTGTAGAGTGATGACGTCCAGCTCTAGTTCTCTCTCTGTGCAGCTCTTCAGCGCGTGAACGACCTCAGCGTGTTCGGCCCACCTGCAGTCTGCGCCGTTCACAGCCACGATATAATCACCCTCACGGAGTCCCGCCTCCTAAAACACACTCATAATGCATAATGTAATAATAACAAGAGTTTTAAATGTTACTGTCACTGATGACATCTCTTACCGCAGCACATCCCCCTGGCAACACCCCAGCAACCAGAACCGGCGAATCACCTCGAAGCGTGACCCCGAGCCCCGCCTCTCCTCGAACCAAACACGCGTGCCGTCGCACCCAGCGATTTCGAGCGGCGAACAAAGACAGCGGCCCCTTCACACACACAACAGAGGTGAACATTAAACACGTCTGGAACATTTACAGCACATTACAGTGTTTGTGTGAGTGTGAGAGTCACCAGTCGGTGGAAGATATCAGTCACTCTGATGCCGCTGAAATCAGGAGTTTTAATGTCAGGCTTCTGCTGTGTGTGAGCTGTAGGAGACAGGTCAAAGGTCAAAAGTCAGAGGTCATGTCAAGACAAAAAAGGCTATGTTTACGTCATTACGTCTGCTGTGCATATGCAAATCATGTGCATGAATCACAGGGTTATTATAGTTTACTGTAACTAAAACCATCAAAAAAACTAACATTTTTTGTATAAACATTAGCTGAAATAAAGTAAGATATATAAAAACAATATTTTTTTATTTCAGCTAGTTGCCAAAGAAATGTTTCTCATTTTCATGATGTACTAAAATAACTTAAAAACTTAATAGCTGCATTTAGTATGTATTCCGCAGTGCAATATTTAATTACAAATACAGTCAAAAATAGCACTATAATCACTTCTAGTTCAATTATCACACTAGAAATGGAGGGTAAAGTTAAGCATACTGCATTGTGGACAAAAGTATGCATACTGCATAATGTAGTGTTATTGTAGTATCACTGAGATACGAGTGTTGTTTTTATTAAAGGGTCATGAAATCCCCCGTTTCAGCACTGATAGTTAGTTCTCACCAGTTTTAAAAAATGTTATAAAAGTGCGTGTGGTACGCTGCAAGTGAAGGGGTTGGAGGGTTGTAACGATATACCGGTATGACGGTTTATCACGGTTTGAACGTGCATGCTTTTCATACTGCAATCATTTGCATATCTACAGTTTTAAAATGAAAAAAAAAAAATTCTCACCCGCGCACATTACTTTTGCTCGGCTGCTTCACTCTGCATTCACTTGACTTCTTACACACATACACAGCGGCAAAAATGACAGAGATTACATCTAATCTCCATCCCGCCGGGAAAAAAAAGTTAAAATCTGCAGTATAGGAATACTTTGGTTGGGGGGGAACGAACACGGGGTTGTCCTTGAGGACGGATCCAATTTGCAAAAAAATGTGGACACAAAGTGGCCGCAAACGCAGGCAATACATCCAACATGTTTGATCATATTCGCGGACACCATCCCTCCGTGCAGATAAAGGTGTGTCGCATTTATAACAAGTTATAAGTTAAGGCCGTATGATTTCCGTGATGCAGAGAGAATCCCAGTGCAGTCATGAACATGGAATTTAATGTTACAGTATAACGAGGATGTCACGTAAAACGTGCAATCTGATGGATGGATAAATCAAAAGTAGATATGATATGTGTCTGTGAAGCGCGAAGAGCCTGCTACATAAATAATCTGCTTTTGTCTGAGTGGCGCCGTTTTATCTACTACATACTGAAGTATGCATGACACTAATGGGGTTTTCAGCATCTACATAAACATCACCAGAGCTGCTCTGAGAGAAAACTTAAATAAACATTTCCTAGTTTTATTTGAGAAAAACCATTGCCAAATACACTCTGAAACTCAAAATCAAAATAAAAGTTTGATCTAACTTCAAATTATGACAAATATATTAGCATTGTACAATCATGTACTTCAAAGTTATAACAACAATAATAATATTCTTTACAATAATTTTAAGGAGCATCATGTTTGTCCATGTTTTAACTTAGTATACCTCTGTGCAGAATTTTGCCAAAAATAAAAGTTACATTTTAATTTGATAACATTTTAAAACATTAATTAAAATGTTAAAGTGTGATGTAGATATACCAGGGTTTCTGCAGGATTTTTAAGATCAAATTTAAGACCTTTTTAAGACCTGCACAAATCAAATTAATACCATATGTGCGCTGGAGCCGTGCCGGAACACCGGATCACATCCCGCGCACGAAAGATAATTCCGCACTGAACTGCAATTCCAGGTTTTCAAACAAAGATGGCGACAAAGAGGCAAAACTTACGGACTGCAGCTTTATAAACAGAAATAAATGCATTTGCATTCTGCATCGAACACATATGAATGCACTGCTGCTCTAATAACTTTAAAGGCTTATTTTGCAGCATTTACATTATGCGAAAAAAACTTTAGGAGCACCAGTGCGACAGACCCGATCAGCATTTTTGTGTTTGCGCTGAGGGAGCTTCAAAGGTTTCTAACGTACTTACGTGCTTTTGCAGCGTTGAGTATTGTATCACAGACGTATTCTCTCATTATGACAAAGAAAGTGTAGACTGAGTGTAAACAAGAGATTCATTGTGCAGTGTAAGGAGCTTCGTTGATTATAATGCAGTTTTGTGAGATCGCGATGAACTAAGATGAGTGACAGCTTTTAGTGATTAATGTGAGTTTGCAAATGTGATATTGATTTAATACAACAGTTCAGTTTAATAACAGTTCATTAAACAAAAAGTTAATATTAAGTGACTTATATTGTCGGACTACAACACTATTGCCTTATTTTGCTCCATTTCATCAACAAAGATAGTTTCAAACAAAGTCCCAGCGCATCTCCATTCAAACACAGCTGTGTTTCGTTTATGAATGAACTGCGTTTTTAAATGAATCTAGTGAGTCAATGATTCAATTACCTTTTCATAAAGACAGTCACATACTTCATTCCTGAATGATCAGCGTTCGAACGAATCAATTAAATGAATGATTCAGTGATAAAAACATTGACATACCGCCACCTACTGGTGGTTTTAGTTTAATTTTTAAAGTATCTTTTCTGTTATTTAAATCATTTAATATTTCTACATTCAAAATTGTATATTTAAAACATTACCCTCAACATGAATTTATAAATTTAATTGCACTTATGCAACCTCTGAGCCTCATTAAACATCTGAAAATATACCTGCAAGCTACTTGTGTTCTTCTGTGCCACCTCTGTAGTACAAATTTATTTCTTAAATACTGATTTCATTTGATTGGTATCTTATTCTACTTGTTTTTATTATGTTGTTTTAATTATAAATAGCTTATTAATATATTTTAGAATTTTTTTGAATTTGACATAAAAGATGACATACTTTTAATAAAGCTAGAAAAATGCCATTACAAAAGGTAAAAACAAAATTCCCTGTAAATCACTTTAAGGAGTCAAATATCACCTCGTAATGGGAAGGTTAATTTTTGATCAGAATTTTTGATTACGCATTTGAAGGTGCTCCTAAATGTTTTTAATTAGGAGCACAAGCGCTCCTAAAAAGAAAAGTAAGTGTAGAGCCCTGCTTACTGGACCCCCTGCAGTTTGCCTACATGGGAAACAGGTCTATGGATGATGCAGTCAACATGGGACTGCACTTCGTCCTGCAGTATCTGGACAGACCAGGAACTTATGTGAGGATCCTGTTCGTAGACTTCAGCTCCGCATCATCCCAGACACCCTTCAGAATAAACTGACACAGCTCTCCGTCCCCACCTCCGTCTGTCAGTGGATCACCAGCTTTCTGACAGACAGACAGCAGCTAGTGAGGATGGGAAAATACACATCCAGCACCCGTACGATCAGCACTGGAGCTCCTCAGGGCTGCGTTCTCTCCCCACTGCTCTTCTCCCTCTACACCAACGACTGCACATCTAAAGACCCCTCTGTCAAGCTCCTGAAGTTTGCAGATGACACCACACTGATCGGCCTCATCCAGGACGGTGACGAGTCTGCTTACAGACAGGAGGTTAAGGAGCTGGCTGTCTGGTGCAGTCTTAACAACCTGGAGCTTAACACGCTCAAAACTGTGGAGATGATCGTGGACTTCAGGAGAAACTCCCCTGCTCTCCCCCCACTCACCATCATGAACAGCACTGTGACTGCAGTGGAGTCATTCAGATTCCCGGACACCACAATTTCTCAGGACCTGAAGTGGGACATTCACACTGACTCTATTGTGAAAAAGGACCAGCAGAGGTTGTACTTTCTTCACCAGCTGAGGAAGTTCAACCTGCCACAGGACTTACTGAAACAGTTCTACTCTGCCATCATTGAATCCATCCTGCACTTCTATAACTGTCTGGTTCAGCTCAGCTACCAAATCTGACCTCAGAAGACTACGGAGAGTAGTCCGGACTGCTGAGCAAATCATTGGTACAACCCTCCCCACTCTCCAAGAACTGTATTCTTCAAGGGTGAGCAAAAGGGCTGGTAAAATCACTCTGGACCCCTCACATCCAGCACACAACCTCTTTGAACTGTTACCATCTGGTCGACGCTACAGAGCTCTGAGCACCAGAACGACCAGACACAGGAATAGTTTCTTCCCTCAGGCAATCCATCCCGTGGAACAAACAACACTATTTATACATTATTTATTTACCACACATACTTATTTTTTCTTTTCAAATTTGCACATATCAGACCCGTACACACATAATTTTGCATCCAATGACCCCTTTAAAACCAGAAGATGAAAATAGCTAAAAATTAACCAGTTTTCTCGAACAATTGAAATTAACGGATGCTAACACTGTCTTCTAAGATGTGCAACACAAACTGCTAAAATCTCAGAAAATGTAGTTTGGTTTTTCATGACCCTTCAAAAGTTTTTGAATTAGTTTTTATTTTATATTTTCCATTTTAATTAAACAAGTTTTAATAATTTTATTTTGTATTATATTAATATGTATATTTTATATATTATTATTTTTTTGCTTCAATATTAATATGTATATTTTATATATTATTATTTTTTTGCTTCAGTTTCAGTTATTTTAGTATACCAAAGTGAGAAATGTTTACTTGGTAACAGGGTGAAATAAGTTTTTCTTTTTTATTCCAGTTAATGTTTTATTTCCAGTAACACATTTTTTTTGTGGTTTTAGTTTTAGATAATGATAATAAACCTGATGTGAGGTTAGTATGAGTATATAGTAGTGTGCAAACAGCAGAGCAAATGACTTTTTAACATAGATTTAACAGTAACTGTTCATAAACATGATTAGCATATTAAACACTCACACTGGATCTCCGGAGCCTCTGCGACCTCACAGAAATCATCTTCCTGATCAATATCAGAGTATTTCTCCAGTGAGCGTGCATGAGCGTGTGACAGTACTTCCTGCAGGATGTCCATCTTTCGAAGCATTTTACACACGCTGTGAAGACGCAGGGCTTCCTCGTGACGTATGATGGCTTTACGCAGATGAGCTTTACCTTCAAAATGAAATAAAATGAGTATATTTTCACCTGCACTGAAACTGTACATCTCTGTTCAGAAAAAGCATCCCACGACACAAACCGAGTCTCCGTTTGTCCTCTGGATCATGAAGATTGAGTTTTTCCGGCCTTCTGGTGTGAACCTGTATGAGAGCTTTAATCTCTCGACCTTCATCATCATCTTCATCAGACATACCTGTTAGTTGTTAAAAACAACATTAGTCAGTCTGCAGTTTTAATGAAATTGATCATTATAAAAGATCGTTTAGAATGACGAGCACAATGCAAACAGGAACATGTATTAAAAAAGTAGATCAGGTCAGTTTTGATGATAAAATAACAAAAAACAAATACTACTGGTTTTGATTGCAATAATTAATCATTTTTCTGGATGTTTCTTCTGCTCACCAAGACTGTATTTATTTGATCAAAAATACAGTAAAATATTATAACAATTTAAATAGCAGTTTTCTATGTGAATATCTGATAAACTGTAATTTATTGCTGTGATCAAAGCTGTATTTTCAGCATCATTACTCCTTCAGAAATCATTCTAATATACTGTTTTATTGAAACTGTGATACATTTAATTTAATGCTGTTCTTTGGGAAGCTCAAAAGAATCGCATTTATTTGAAACAAATCTTTTGTAACATTATAAATGTCTTTACTGTCACTTTTGATCAATTTAATGTATCTTTGCTGAATAAATGTATTTTTTTTACTTACCCCAAACTTTTGAATGCTACTGTAATGTAGTTTTCAACATTGATAACATTGATATTTTTTTTTACTGTACTTTTGATCAAATAAATTCAGATTTGGTGAGCAGAGGAGCCTTCTTTCAAAAACATTAAAAATCCTAATCTTTCTGAACTTTTCCCCGTTGATGTACGCAAGATGTCATCAGTCAGTAAACACACAGAGATGTTCAGTAGTTCACCTGAACAGTCACACAGCGCCACAGCGGTGTAGTAATGAGCCAGTGCTCTGAAATGATGCGTTTTGACCTGAACCATAGAGATCCAGGAGAAGGGAACGTAGTCCTTCAGTAACGGCACTGACATGGCCTGAAGAACCAGAGAATACACATCTGATACCTACAAACACACACACACAGTTATTAACAAATAAAACCCAATAACATGTATTCATTTGTGTGTGTGTGTGTGTGTGTGTGTTTACCCTCGCTGCCTCCTGGGCGGCTTGCAGAAACACATTCAGGTTGTTGTCCTGCATGTTGAGTATAACCTTCTCACACACACACTCCTGAACCTGCACATGATAAACCCAGAAATATGTGACTTGTTACATGATCACTTATACATTTCAGATTATGATACAATATATTTGATATTTAATGTATATGAGCCTCTTTCTTTCATTACCTGAGCTACCATAAGACGGACCAGCATGCTAAGCGCAGGGCTGCTCATATCCAGACTGGGCGCATGAGAGAAATTCTCCTGCAGGTAGAGAAACGCACCTGCACACACACACACACACACACACACACACACACGTCACGTTTACAAGTTCATTTATATAAGCAAAGAGTTTCAGATCTTCAGTTCAGCAGCTGTGATGCAGTGCACATGGGAATCATGAATGCTTAAAATTAAACACAGACCGATTATTCAGACGTCTGCATTAGTTTATATCATATAGACGAAGCACAGGGGTCATTCTCAGGAAATGGTGTCATTTGTGTGCTGACCTTGTGACCTACTACTGATATAATAAACAGTAACTAACATCTTTTGGTAGATTCAACTGCTTTGGTTGTTCTTCAGCAAATCTGAATGTCCTATTTCATCTGTTACATTTAAATGGATTATAATGGGAGAAAATTAACATCTGCTTTTACAGACATTGAAATAACGTTTTATAATATATTTTTTAAAATATAAAATATTTTGAAAAATTAAATTAAAAAGTTTAAAAATATATATTTTTAATAAAAATTTATACTTTTATTCAGCAAGGACTGACCAAAAGAGAAGACATTTATTATGTTGCTAATTATTTCTATTTCAAATAAATGCTGTTCTTTTGAACTTTCATGTTTCATGAACATCAAAGCATCATGAAAAATAAAATGTTTCACAGTTTCCACAAAAATATTGTGCAGCACAACTGTTTTCAACATTGATAATTATCAGAGATCACTCAGTATATTATAATGAATTCTGAAGGATCATGTGACACTGAAGACTGGATTAATGATGCTGGAAATACAGCTGTGCATCACAGGAATAAATTACATTTTAATATATATTCACATAGATCAGCAACAGCTATTTTAAATTGTAATATTATTTCATAATTTTTACTGTATTTTTTATCAAATAAATGCAGCCTTAGTGAGCAGAAGAGACTTCTTTCAAAAACATAACCTCAAACTTTTGAATGGTAGAGTATATTGTAAAGTGAAGTGGTAAAAAATAAGAAAAATCAATTATATATATATATTTTTACAGAAGAAATAATGTTCTTGGTTTAATGCACATAAATGTAAATAATGAGGTGATAATGTTTGTAGTTAAGGGTCATAATTGTACATTTTTGTTGAGACGAAATATATTTGAAAGAGCGTCAAAAGTTTTGTTATTAATATTAATAGAGTTAAGTCAAGTCACCTTTATTTATATAGCGCTTTTAACTATGTAAATTGTGTCAAAGCAACTGCACAATATCAAAAAAGGACAATAGTGTGTTGATAATGTAAAATTAAAAGATTAAAAAAAAAGATTTTCAGTTAAAGGCATTTCATTATTGAATTCAGTGATGTCATCATCCAGCTCAGTTCAGTTTAAATAGTGTCTTTGCAATCAGGTCAACGATATCGCTGGAAATGAAGTGTCCCCAACTAAGCAAGCCAGAGGCGACAGCGGCAAGGAGCCAAAACTCCATCGGTTACAGAATGGAGAAAAAAAACCTTGGGAGAAACCAGGCTCAGTCGGGGGGCAGTTCTCCTCTGGTCAGACGAACCAGCAGTTCAATTCCAACTGCAGCAAAGTCAGATTGTAAGGGCTCAACTGGTTCCAGTGGTCTTTCCCGATGGCTGTCTAAGTGGCGGGGTCCTCACTGGGGATCTGTCTCTGGCGCTCATCTCGGTGTCCTGGTCTCCGCTGACGTTCAGGGCTGTAGAGGTCGTCTCTGGGTGCTGATCCACCATCTGATCTGGATACGGACTGGATCTGGTGACTGCAGTGACCATCTGGGCTGGATACGGACCGGATCAGGTGGCTACGTATGTCCCCGGGCTCATCCAGGTGTCCGGCCTCCGCCGACGATCAGGGCCACACAGATTAGAAACAGACAAATATTAGCGTAGATGACATTCTTCTTATGATGTAACGAGTACATCGTGTGTTATGGGGAGTATTCCCGGTTCCGGTTGATCTAATTAATGCAGCCTAACAATCCTTTAATGGATTTGAATAATAGAAGTGTATTAGTGTGTTATGTGTAAGCCAGGTTAAAGAAATGTGCCTTTAATCTAGATTTAAACTGACAGAGTGTGTCTGCTTCCCGAACAGTATTAAGTAGATTATTAAGAAGAATTGAGATAAATCAGGAAGATTACTTACAAAGCAGTCTTTTGTGGTAGAGGTGATGGTTCTACCATACTTGTAACAAGGAGTAGAATTTACAGTTTTAGCTATATGTAGTTTACACAAGACTAGATAATGATCTGAGATATCATCGCTTTGCTGCAGAATTTCAACACCACTAACATCAGTTCCATATGACAGTATTAAATCTAGAGTATGATTTCGACAATGAGTAGGTCCGGAAACGTGTTGTCTAACCCCAATAGAGTTCATAATGTCTATGAATGCTGATCCTAATGCATCTTTTTCATTATTGACATGGATATTAAAATCGCCAACAATTAAGACTTTATCTGCAGCCAGCACTAACTCAGATAGAAAATCAGCAAATTCTTTAATAAAGTCTGTATGGTGCCCTGGTGGCCTGTATACAGTAGCCAGTACAAACATCACAGGAGATTTATCACTAACACGTGTTTCTCTAGATAATGTTATACGCAGCACCATAACTTCAAACGAGTTATACTTAAAGCCTGCCCTCTGAGAAATACTGAGAATATTGCTATAAATTGTAGCAACATCTCCCTCTTTACCTTTCGGACGTGGCTCATTTTTATAGCAGTAATCTTGGGGGGTGGACTCATTTAAAGTAATGTATTCATCTGGTTTTAGCCATGTTTCTGTCAAACAGAGCAAATCTAGATTATTATCATTGATCAAATCATTTACAAAAAGTGCTTTTGTAGAAAGGGACCTGATATTCAGTAAGCCAAGCTTTATCAATTGTTTCTCTGTATTGTAAACATTTTTTATTTGTTGAACATAAATTAAATTGTTACTCTTAATTTGGTTTGGATGTTTTCTGTATTTTCTAGTTCGGGGAACAGACACAGTCTCTATAGTGTGATATGTAGGTGAAGGAGTCTCTATGTGCTGAGAATTAACTGACTTCTGTGACGTGAGGCGGCTAGCAGACGGTCGGTTTAGCCAGTCTGTCTGCTTCCTGACCTGGGCCCCAGTTAGTCAAGTACGAACTCTAAGACTATGTGCCATATTTCTAGAGAGAAGAGTGGCACCACCCCAGGAGGGATGAACACCATCTCTTTTCAACAGGTCAGGTCTGCCCCAAAAACTTGTCCAATTGTCTATAAAGTCTATGTTATTCTGCGGTCACCACTTAGACATCCAGCCATTGAGTGACGACAGTCTGCTATGAATCTCATCGCCACGGTAAGCAGGGAGCGGACCAGAACATATTACAGTGTCTGACATCGTACTTGCAAGTTCACACACCTCTTTAACATTATTTTTAGTGATCTCTGACTGGCGAAGTCGAACATCATAAGCGCCAACGTGGATAACAATCTTACTACGTTTAGCATTACAATCTAATTTACGTTTAGCATTAGCCAGCACTTTTAAATTTGCCAAGATGTCAGGCGCTCTGGCTCCCGGTAAACATTGGACTATGGTGGCTGGTGTCTCTATTTTCACGTTCCGTACAATAGAATCACCAATAACCAGAGCACTTTCATCAGGTTTCTCAGTGGGTGCGTCACTGAGTGGGGAGAACCTGTTTGATGTTCTGATCGGAACGGAAGAGTGGTGTTTTGACCCGTGACTAGGCCGCCTCACAGTCACCCAGCTGCCCTGCTGCACGGGCTCTACCGGAACCGAACAATGTACAGGACTCCTTGAGCTAGTCGCATCCAAAGCCGTATCTACAGCCCTCACATTCTTACTATCCTCAACTAAAGTTTGGATGCGTGTCTCTAATTCTGAAACCTTCTCTGTCAGCCTAACTATATCCTGCATTTATCACATGTGAATCCCTCGTCGCCAACAGAGAGAGATAAACTATACATGTGACATGAAGTGCAAACAACAATAGCAGGAGAAGAAGCCATTACTCACCGTGACTGATGAATGATACCAACTTAACTTACCACTTACCACTGTTGTTTGATGAACTCATGAAAAACGGCGCGAGAGAGAAATGAAAACGGAGCGAGAAAAAAGAAAACAATAATAGAAACGCGAATGGAACCGTGAGTAACAAGCTAACATGTGATACTATCAGACATTTTTTTAACTGATAAGCATATGAACATAACTGTAACATACTATGACAGCTTTTCCTGTGAATGACCCAGAAAAACAGACAAACAGAGATGATTCAGTACCTGCTGCTCTCTGGAAAGCATCGATAGCGTTCTGAATGCCAGTCAGTGTCGAGCGATCTTGTCTGGCTCCGATTTGAGTATAAAGTGCTCCGATGTTGAACAAAACGCTCCCTTTCTCGAACGCCAGCGCTCTCTGGACTGAAGGCACGCCGGTCAGAGAGTCGTACCTGCGACGAGACACGCGATCAGAAGCTCTGTCACTGATCATTCATGCCTTTGTGTACAACAGTGTGTCTCACCAGTGAAAATGAATTCCCAGACTTCTGTGCGGTGAAAAGAAGCGCTGATCCAGGAAATAGAGTTGGTTATAATACTCCATCAGCAGCTCCTGTCCCGCCTCAGTCCTGCTGGGAGTTCTCATGGCCTACGGAGAGAGGTGAGGACTGAAGAAATCATTTTCAGCTTTCAATCATTTTGACTTGTGTTTCTTGTAACACAGCCCTGCATCTTGACTAAAAATTCTGCTGATTTGCAAAAAAATATCTAATTTGATGACCAAATAATAATCTAATTAAAACTTTTCCATTTTTCCACAAAATAAGAAAGATTCTTCAAATCATATATATAAATAACAAAAGCAGTCAATGGTCAAAAGTTTTAAAGACAAAAAGAATCGTATCGTTTAACTTGAAATCTGCAAAGGAATGGAATTCATGCATAATGTCTGCAGAATCGTTCATACATATGAAAATAGGCTGAGAATTAAACGAATGAATAACTAGTTGTAACGTGGCTCAGATTCAGACTAGGTGCGTTTACATGGAGCATTGTAATCAGGTTAAAAGTCCAATCCGAATGAAAATGCTCCATATAAACACCTCAATCGAAATAAAAATGCACAAACCGAATGAAATTGCAATCGGTTTGAGAGGGGTGGGATAAACCTTTCTATAAACTGAAAAACACATTGTAAACACGTTAAACCAAATAATTTGCGGCATTTTGGAATTTAGGACACCGACACTACAGTAGAGACTGGGAAATAGTGGAGGTAGAAGTAAAAATTTAAATGATACCGTTAAAAACACATTAGAATGGAGAACGCTTGCTGTGTTATGAACTGCCATATCTGCTCTCATGACCGGAGTGGAAAACGGATCTGACATGAAGCACAATTTTCAGCTTTTCAGCTTAGAAACAACACAATGGTGACAGTATAGCTCAATGAAAATAAACGACCATGCATGCCATGATTAGGGATGTAACGATTACCGGTTTGACGATAAATCAGGATAACATTCCCCACGGTTAATATTACCGTTTCATATTTGAATTATCATTAAAACCGTATTTGATTTGAACAGCTCACAATAAATAAATACTGTTCAGTATAAAGCACAGTTTTCAGTAACAGACTCACGTGCGCACGACACGCAGAGTAGTTTCGTTTTGAGTGAAAACAGGGAGGTTTTAGAATTATACAAAATGAATTTATGAATGAATTATTTATATGAATGTACCTCTGAAGGTTCTGACTGTCTTCAGAAACGATTCGATGGCATTTTGTTTTCATCTTCGCTCCATGTAATACCTAAAGGAGGTGCTCTTAATCACAATACTGCTTTGTTCGCGGAGGTTAATGGAAACAGTTTTCTATAAGCACCACCTGCTGTCAGAGAGTGGATTTACAGAGACTTGTATTCACATTTAGCCTGTGTGCAGTTTCTCTCTGGCCAAAAACAGACCGAATTTGTATGCCCTGCTGTAAATATTGACCGACTGATGAAAAACAAGCTTATGTGGATTCTACACATTTAAACAATTCAGATAAGTTATCTAGAATTATTTATGGAGCAGATAAAATACAGTCATTTATTAATCAATTATCATTTTCTTTATTTAAAGGCTGAAATGTGAGGTTTACCTTTTAATGAAAGCTTTATTTGAACATTTACTTTATTTATTTGAACATGCTATTAAACTGGTGTCAGTCAAATTGTCATTTAAAATCCGGACATCACTGATAATGCTATTGTTTTAGGGATCATGCAAAAAAAAAAAAAGATTTTCTTTGTTGTTTGTTGACTTTTAAATATAAAACTTGAAGTGATTTATGTGTCGGTACTTTTTGAACATCGGTACATTTTAACAAAACTGTGATAATACTGATAATTGTGATAATTTTGGTCACTATAATCGTGATAAGAAATTTGCATACCGTTACATCCCTAGCCATGAATAATGCATAACACGCTTGGAAATGTTACTTGTGAAATAGCTTGTTGCGATCACTCTCCGTGTTCATAAAGCTTTGATTTATTGTTCAGCAACTCTTGGTAAGAAATCATTTATTTGTTCTATTTAAGTACAGTAAAATTTTTTAGTATCACAATACAATTAATTTCAGAGCTGCATTACAGAGGGTCGTACTGTTATTTTATCCCTCAATGCTTTAACATTAAGAAATGATGGTGATATGATGACATGTGTTGATCAACTGGCTGAGATCAAGCTATATTGTGTTTATTATTTTAGTTGATAGATATATCTGTGCAACTTGGTTATAAGAAACTGCAAACGAGAAATAATTTTGGTTCTCACGATAGAAGACGGCCGTATAATTTCTATGAATGCATATGTGTTCTGACCACATGACTGAGAGCTCGAATGAACGCAAGGGATTCAAATATTAGTCCGTTTATTCTAAGCATGAATATTAATGCAAAAAACATGGGCGTTTTTTCCTCTGGTGATTTGTAGGCTATTTGTTGTCATTCAGATTAGATAACGTCTCAAGTAAACAAACCTCCGAATCTTTCAATCGGAATGACAAAAAAGCGTACATGTGAACATGGCTACAATAATACAAGACTTCTTCACCTTACACATGGTTGTCAAAAGCAAAAATGCTATGAAATGCATAATATTTTTTGAGAAAGTGAGCAAAACGGCAACATTTTTGGAATCAGCACCCAAAATTAGTAAGAAACAAGTATTGGATTTCATTCAGCAAATATGATGTAGGGCAGTATAATCACTTATTTGTTTTTTAGAACGAGATGATATTAAAATGTACTGTAGTGACCTTCTTAAAGCTACACTATGTAAGTATTGGCCCTCTAGCAGTAAAATAGCACTGATGATTCCCTCATGATTGCCAGTTTGAATGATCGATCGTTGATTTTTCTAGTTTGGTGTAACAACAGCTTCAAGCTACTTGCAGTCAGAGCTACTTTAGCCAAATGCACTTTGATAAACCTACATAAAAGAGTGAGGACATGGAAGATGGATTTCTTTCATTTATAACATTTTGTTAATTTTTCAATTAAATAGTTTAGCTTTAATACATGCTCCTGGTCTAATTATTCTTTAGTGCATGTTTAAGAAGTCATTTGTGTTGTGATCAGCATTGAACTGACCTGTCTTAGTTCCATAAACTCCCGGATCTCAGTCAGGTACAGAGACGCGTCCTCACTGTAATGTTCACCGATGAAATCCTGATGAAACGGCAGGAGAAAATACATTTCTAGACAGATTTAAACACTGAATGAGTTGACATGTAATCTGCGTTTATCTCACCTGAAGAAGGACTGTCATGTCAATCTCTTTAGTCTCTTTCAACCCCAGTGGAATCATGGGAACACTGACTGTCTCACTGCGACAAAAAGATGATCCGTTTGTGAATGTTTGAATTATATATTTGATGTAGACGAGTTTGTTTCTTCATCAGGTTTGGAGAAATGTGTCTCTGCATCAGTGTCTCAGCAATGGATGTTCTGGGTACCGTCAGAATGAGAGCTGATAAAAACATCACAATAATCCACACCACTCCAGTCCATCACTTTATGCCTTGAGAAGACAAAAGCTGCATGTTTGAACAACAACAAATCTATCAAGCCATTTTAATTTGTGGATTATTGTGATGTTTTTATCAGCTGTTTGGACTCTCATTCTGACGGCACCCAGAGCATCCATTGCTGAGACACTGATGCAATGCTACATTTCTCCAAATCTGATGAAGAAACAAACTCATCCTAATCTTGGCTGACCTGAGGGTGAGTGAATTTAACACATTTTACTTTTGGGTTGAACTATTGCTTTAAACAAAACTAAAAATGTGTTTTGCATGCTTCAAACCTGATGTTCTGATTTGAGAAATGCTGATCTAAAATAAAGAATTTCATTCATCGAACATGATTTCATTGCTTGTTTCAGGATAAACCTGTGATTTTTCTGTCCCTCAAGCAAGTTTGCCCAGTTATTATCAAAGTGTGATACCAAACTTCTCAAAGCTGCTCGCTGGAAGGCTGAATACTGCAGCAGGTATTGAATAAAGAGAGCCAGGTGCACATCCAGAAAGTTCACATGTAACCAACCTCTCAGTCTGGTAGACGTTCATACTGCTGTTCAGTTCCTCTAGTTCTTCTTTGAGAAGCTGAAGGTTTGAGTTCACAAAACTCAGTTCTAATGCAACAGTCTCCTTCACCTTCTGATTACTGCTGGCCCTGGAAAAAAAACGTGTTGCATACATCACATTAACAATATGTATCGTGTAAAAGTATAAATACGGTATGTCAACTGGTTGCCATTCTGCTATGCCATTTATATTGCAGTATTTCTGGTGAAATGCAATTTATCATGCAACTCATACTGTAACGGAAGAATTTGGTCATACCACCCACCGCTAAATAAATACACCTCACAACACAGAACTCAACATCAACAGAGAGGCATGTCACGGGTCACTTCCTGTTAGTTCTGGGTCAGGCAGGGTGTTGGGCGTAGTGTGTGTTGGTATGAAAACATGCACCTCAGTTTTAGCAGATATACTGATACCTGTAAAGGTTTTCAGCTCCGCTCCGCAGACGAAGCTCTCGGTTGATCTGCTGGTTGAGTTTAGCTCTCCGCTGCTGCAGTCTGCTGCGCTGGGTTGAGACCAGAGGGTCACATCCCTAAAACACACACACACACACACAGGTCATGTCATCACTTGAAATTTGCATATTTTGAATTTAATCTCACTGCTTCTCTCAGCATTTGAATATAACCATTGCACTTCTGTTCTGTTCTTTCATATTCATATATAATATAAATAAAATACAAAAATAAAATATTTAATATGTGTGTATATACACAAAACAAATAAAATACATGTATATAATCTAAATAAAATACAAAAATAATAAATAAATAAATTTATGGCAACACTTTACTCTAAGGTTTCATTTGTTGACATTGGTTAATCCATTAACTAACATGAACAGGCAATTAACAACATTTATTAACCTTTGTGTTAGTTAATAAAAATGTTCAGTGTCTAATGTTAACAGATAAGTTACAAAGTTTGATTTTGGTAATGTTAAATAAATTAACTAAAATGCATTATTAAATGCATTATATAAAATGCATTATTATTATTATTAATGTGCTAGTAAATGTTGAACTTATCATTAACTAACATTAATAAATAAATTCTGTGCAAGTATTATGTTGACTGTTTTTATTTTTTTACTTAATTTTATTGCAAGGACTTCAAAGAATGTCATGGTATCCGTCCAAAAACATGTTATTATTTTAATACATAACAATATCATGTAAATACCATAGTTTGTGAATATATTGAATCAGTTGCTGTGTTACAATAGGCTACGATGTCCAAAAGAGCATGGTAATAACATGGTACTTTTGGGTAAGTGCCTCAACCTGTTATTTCTTATTGCGTTGCTGGTTTTAATGTTAAGCAATAATTAATAAATTAACTTGTGATATATTAAGCTATGTTACTCTGAAAGTTACCTTGCGCACGGACTCTGTGGATCCTCCGTCCTCAGCCGATATATCCTCATCTGATGCAGAGTCACACATCATAAACTCAGCTTTATTACTGCACTGTTGTGTCCTGCACACCTGGAATAAAACACCTGCATTCACAATAGCGCGCGCATGTTATCAAACTGCGCAAATCCGTTAAACGCTGCTATCGCAACACGAACTCGGCTCCTTTACACGCGGGACACGGCTTTAACTATATATGCGTCTAAACGCATTTATTTCTCTCCATAATGTGATCTTTAAAGAATCTAATTCACTCAAAATCAGTAAATCCACTTGTTGCCTGTACGCGCACGAGCCACAGCTGATCTCTCACATCGCGTCCTTGGAATTCAGCCAATAGAATCGCTTTGTTTCTGACTGACACATGCGGTAGCCAATCACAGCTCGATAAAAACGGATTGACGGGGGAATCGTCCAATGAGGTGACGGTGATGGGAATAAAGGCGATTTGGAGCGGAAAAATAACTGTTGCCCCTGACAACACCGAGGCATCAGCGCGTGCGCTAAAGCTAATGTTATGTTTTGTAGCTCCAGCGCTCTCTGTGTCCGGGGGAAACAAAAGCGCCGCGCATCAGTTCCGCTTTACTGAGATCGAAACGCCGTGATTCTAGTGTAAACAGGGTTAAACGTGTAAGTGTTGTGGGTTTTATTAGTGTATTTTGATTATGAGCTCTGTTAAACACCGTAAGTGTATATTTTGTTAGAAAGGAGGTCACGTTATTATGATAACAGCAGTGGCGCATTTGGTTGTATTTGAAGTGAACGCTAGGTGGCGCTGTATTGTATTTAATTAGGAACGGCGAGATTATTTCATGCACAATGATAATAATGTGATTTACATTAGCATAATAAGCACAAAAGAGAAAGACATAAACGAAATTATAAAAAAGGTTTAATTTAAAAATGCATTAGTGAAAAAAATTAACGGATGGATGTAAATTATTAAAATATAATGGATTAATGCAACATGAATACTGTATTTGTTGCTTTACCATTTAAAATTTTTTTTATATTTTTTTAATTTCCCTATAATCTCTTAATGAAATGTATACGTTTTAACTTATTTATGAACTATGAAATGTGATTTATTATTGTTTATATTATAATATCGTGAATTATTGCAGCTATGTATTGTGTGTACTCATTTAAACCATAATTTAATGCGGGTTACACCTTTTTAATGTTTGCTATCTTTCTTTAAAACAATACCACTTGCATTAATATTTAATATAATTATAATATTGCATTAAACATGCACTTGCTTTAATATTTTATCTAATGCAATGCCATTTAGACATTTATAGATGGGCAGACAGACAGACAGACAGACAGACAGACAGACAGACAGACAGACAGACAGACAGACAGACAGACAGACAGACAGACAGACAGATAGATAGATAGATAGATAGACAGACAGACA